>NC_090941.1:680043259-681293259 GCF_040938575.1 Ambystoma mexicanum | reverse complement strand
TGGTCCAAGTATTCCTTGTATATTGGAACGCATCTAACATCCAGGAAGATGCTTTTGTTGCCCGTATCACTAGCGTAAGTGACCTGGCCCATCATGAAAGGAAGACTCTGCACACCATAGTGTGTGGGGACCTAAATATAAGGTGTATAGATAATGATGGTGTGCCCTTATGTCATGCTTGATACCATGGTTCCCTACAGTGGTCGAGGAGCCAGTAGGTGGCTACTGGAAATGGAAGCCAAGGAATTGCACTTGCTGAATGGACAGACAAGAGTTGATATGCCAGCTAATTATACTTGGCAAAGTGTTCGATGTAAGAACTTTCTTGATTATTTCTTTGCATCCCCAACATCCTGCAAGAAGTCATATCCTTGGAGATCACTAGAACTGTGTCCAGTGACCATTCCCTCCTCATTTTGCAATGGAGGGGAATGGCCAAAGCTTGGAATCCATGTAGAGAGGTTGACGTCTCAATCTCTCAAAGCAGCAATAGGCTATCCATTGTCACACAGGACCTTGTGGACTTGACTAGACAATGGAATGAGGAACACCTACAAAACAAGGACATTCTGGACTATGTGACATTAATGATATAATTTGTGGTAAATGGAGAGGGATGAAGGCACAGTGAATTTCTTCATAAACATACCTATAATGACGAGCTTGTGCAGGCTAGGAAAACATTTAGGTGAGAAATGAGAGAGTTGAGGAGGCTCCATTGGGTAATAAGAGATCAGAAATTAAAGAAGCAAAGACAACAGTACAAACATTGGCGAATAGTATTTAAACAACTCAGATCCCAGTTTGAAGCAGAACTTATGTTAAAAACATTATGTAAAAATAAATGTCTAACCTGGAAACGTATTAACTCCATGGGGACTCCTCAGCAAGCTCTGCAGATAACTGCTATGACTGAAGAACAGTGGGTAGACTACTTATGTACTCAACGTCCCCAAGTGAAATAGAGAGGGGCCTCCAAGATCCGGTACCATGGTCTTGACATTTCAATAAAAATGACATCTTGACCTTGATCATGAAATTGAGCACCTCGAGAGCCCCTGGGCCGGACGGTTTAACCAATATCATACTTAAACAGAACCCTGAGCAGTGGCCAGAATTTGCCTACCAGCTGTTCCAACAAATCATGAGAAAAAATAAGGTTTCCTTATCCTGGAGAAAGGCTGTGATAGTGCCGATTTTCAAGAAGTGCACTAGAACGAATCCAAAAAACTATCCTCCTATCGCCCTTCTTGATATCCTGGGGAAACGTTTTGCTGTTCTGATATTGAACCACCTAACGAAATGGGCAAATGAAGCAGGAGCCTTGGACCCCTGCTAGACGGGTTTTGTTAAGAGCATAGGAACCTCCCTCAATCTCTTCCTGCTGAATCTCCTGAAAATGCAAGCAAAGAAAGAACAAATTAAAATCTATGCAGCTTTAGTGCAGGGGTTTGATGGTATCAGTAGGGAGAGATTGTGGAACACAATGGAGGAGCTGCAGTGTCTGCTTCATGTGTTGCAATCTATAAAGGAATTATACTCTGTAACATCTATGTAGCTCCAATTGAATATGCAGGGAGGGTTGTCTAAAGAAATCAGGACATATCCAGGGATCAAGCGGCTGTCCTTTAGTGCCAGCCCTGTTCAATATGACTTAGCAGAATATCAGGCTCAAGTCATAGACTTCCCCCCTATAATTAATGGAACCCCAATACCTTGGGTCCTTTATGCTGATGACCTGATCTTGATCGACAAAACACCTGTTGGTTTACAAAGAAGATGTACGTGCCTACAAACTTATGTCAGGAGCAATGACTTGCGATTTAATGCAAAAGAATCGAAAAAGTGATGATTCTAAGTGCTGGTACAGGGACCCAAAAGTTTCAATTTAAATGGAGAATTGTTTCAGAATGTTTAGAGCGAATCGAGACCATCACGTACCTCGGCGTGTATGTGAATCAGAGCATGACTGAGACTCCATGGAGCCTAGGTGTGAGGATACAGGCCAAAAACATGGCTGCCCATGGTCTGGCTTTACATAAAAGATATGGTAGATTCTCAATGGTTGCTATTGTGACCTTCTACAACATGAAAGTAATCCTGATTTTGTCATACGGAGCAAAGTCTGGACTAAATCTCCCCTGGCAAACCTGGGGAATTTTAGAGGGAATTTTTTGGAAGAAGGTTCGGGGACTTCCCTTGGCTCTGATTAGATTTGAATTAGGGCTACAATTTCTTTATTCAGTGAGCCTCTGGAAGTCGATAACTATTCCGAAAATCCCTCATCGCCAATTAATCTCCACCTTTGAAAATTCTAGAATCATTACCAGGCAAAGTCCTGGAGTTGCCTTTGGACTACTGGAAGGAGAAATGTACCAAATGTCTAACAAACCTGAATGTGACACTAGAAGACCTAATTGTCAATCCAATGGGAGTAAAAGGCAAATTGTATCGAGATGATTGGATATCAACCCAAGACAAAAGAAACTCAAATATACTAATGAGCGATTATAATGGAGAATGTGGAGGCCTGAGAAGGTATAAAGATCAATTCAGGTGAATGCTCCTAAACCTCTATCTAACTAAGGAGGTGCTGGGAGCTCGGAGGCAAATAGAGAAATCTGAAATGTCATATAGGTTTTGTGGTAAAGACTCTGTAGAATCCATGAAGCACATAATAGTTTATTGTAGAGGTTTGATGGCTCAGAGAACACTACACATGGGAAGATTCATAAAGAGAGTAGAGTCACTGTCGGCAGTGGACTTGTGGAATATGTTACTATTGGGAGAACATCCATCACTCGTCTTCACTTTGGTAAAATTCACCAATGACATTTTCTTTATTGAAATGAAACGGTAATAGAGAGGAAATTAAGAACTAGATACATTTTGGAAAGGATTTCAGTATCTTGCACGGAATAATGTGGGGCTTAGCGCCAATTCATATTGAAAAATAAAAGGGATAGTGGAAGGATTAAGGAAGGGAGGAGGTTGGGCGTTGAGGGTGAGTGGATAATGTCCTTTGTCTATGTAACGCTGTTCCAAATTTTGAAATTTCTTGAATTTTTATTAAAATGTGATGTGGTGACATCTTTTTAAGAAAAGGGCAATGTATATGGAAACGGAAATGAAATGAGATAAAATTGTTAAGGTTTCAAATAAAACCAATAGAAAAAATAATAAATAAAAATACATATATTCTCTGACCTTATGGTACACTTACAGGCCATTTTCCAATGTCCACCTTCTCCAACCTGTCCTACCATAGTTGATGAACTGTTGTAGATCCGAGACCTGCCCGTGGCCCCTGTCCACTCTTGCTCTGTGATGGTCCCCTCACAGACCCCAAAGACCTGTTCCTCATTCTCTTCATTCTCACTATAATTTTGTTTAACCCAAGTCTGACAACTTCCTCATTAATCAGCAATCACATTCTGCTTCCCCAGCTCAGGCTTCACGACAATTCATGTCCCTGCATGGACGTAACTCACCTCATTCTCCTTCAGACACCTTCCAGCCTTTTTCTCATAAACGCCCCCACAAGGGGCTTATCATCCGTATACATCATAAAAGGCCTACCCCACCAGACCACCCTAAACATTCCTACTGCCTATACCAAACTGAGGGCTTCCTTCTCAATCACGGAATATATAACGTCCACCACCTTCATCACTCACAAGGCCAAGACAATTATTCTTTCCATGCAGTTTTGTTTCTCTTAAGAGAACTGCTCCCATAATCACTCGTGTTCATCATCCCATTTGTCTCACAACCTGTATCGGAATTCTCTAATGTCAGTGTTCTTGATGTCTTCAAATTCTTTTTGGCAAGACTTCCTCCACTCAAACTCACATCCCTTTTTGCACAGGCCTCTAATAGTTGTGCATCTTTCCACAAAGTGCCTCACAAACCTTGAACAGTACTCCACCAGACCAAGGAACTACATAACACCTTGCCTATTTTCGGGAGGCTCCACATTCACTATTGCTGAGATTAACTCCCTCGGTTCCAGCCCTCGGTCGATCACCTTAGAACCCAAATAGTCAATAGACTTCACCCTGAAGCAGCATTTTATCCTAAGGGTGAGGGTGGAATGTGACAATATTTTTAACCCCCTCTGCAATCTCTGATCATGCTCAGCTACATCTTTTCCCATGATTAAGACATCGGGCCTCATTACACGGACGGCGGTGGACCAAGGTGCTATTAGCACCTTGGTCCATGCCGGTAAAATACCGGCACCGCCTTGGTGGAAAGGGGAATTACCGCCCTATTCCAAGGTTGGTGGGGCGGTAATTCCCCCTTCCCCCATTGCCCTTCCCCATTCCCATTTTTGCCCCATAGGGCATAATGGGAATGGGGAAGGTGCTAATTACGGCACCGCAAATTGCGGTACAGTAATTAGCGCCCTGGTCCCTTTGCGGGTTGGTTTTTAATGCCTGCAAAAAGCAGGCGTTAAATTCTCCAACCCGCAAAGGGACCTCGTAGTAAGGCGGTAAGGTTTTACCGGTACTGGTAAAATACCGGTACCAGTAAACCCTTACCGCCGTCCGTGTAATGAGGCCCATCATCTTGAAAATATACTACCCTCCGATATCCTCCAAGAGATTATGCATCACTCTCTGGAAGAAGGAGTCTGCAGACACTAGTCGGAATGGCATCCCCCTGAATTTAAAAGTCTCCCCGTATGTGATGAACGTGGTATAATCTTGTGAGTCTGGATGACGTAAACCAACACCAAGTACAGTGTACTGATCATTTTGGCCCCTGCCGCTAAGGTTATCAACTCCCCAATGTTTGGAAGGGAAAATGTATTTACCACTACAACTCTGTTGAACCCCTTGTGATCAACAAACAACCTTTCATGGCCATTGGTTTTTTCTCACCACAAGCTCTGGGGAAACCATGCTGAGTCTTCGACTGCCTCAATCACACCTTCCTACATCAACTTACAAATCTCATGTTTCATTTCTTCCCTTAAGGAAATGGGAAAATTTCTGACATGCGTGAACATTGGTGATGACCCCTTTTTTACTTGTATGCTATGGTGATATCCGCTGAGATATCTGAGTTATTTTTGGAACACACTCGCAAACTGTTCTTCAGGGTTCATCTCATCCCCACCACAGCAATGAGCCAAGATACAATGGGATCAATCCTAATACCTATCTCGCTTTGTTCGTACCAACCCAAAAGATTGCCTCCCTTCTCTGAGACATAGGCCTTCACTACAGTCTTCTGCCCCTTACACTCTGGTGAGCCTCAAACACACCTAATAGCTCAATGTGGGCTTCTCCCATTCTCACATCAGGTAGACTCTCAAACTCAGGTGTGTTTTTCTGCTGTTTTAAAAAAAAATTGCATTTTGAAAGTATTTAAAATTGCATTTTGAAGCATAGGCCTTTTTCCCCTCTATTAGGACTCTCAAACTCAGGTGTGTTTTTCTCCTGTTTTAAAAAAATGGCATTGTGAAAGTATTTAAAATTGCATTGTGAAGCCTAGGCCTTTTTCCCCTCTATTAGGACACTCAAACCTAGGTGTGTTTTTCTCTCCGGTTTAAAAAGAAATTGCATTGTGAAAGTATTTAAAGTTGCATTGTGAAACCTAGGCCTTTTCCCCCTCTACTAGGACTCTCAAACTTAGGTGGCTCTTTTTCTCCTGTATTTAAAATTGCATTGT
This sequence comes from Ambystoma mexicanum, assembly GCF_040938575.1. Classification (NCBI taxonomy): domain Eukaryota; kingdom Metazoa; phylum Chordata; class Amphibia; order Caudata; family Ambystomatidae; genus Ambystoma; species Ambystoma mexicanum. The sequence continues at coordinate 681,287,580 of NC_090941.1, read as the reverse complement.
GATAGTCTTTTAAATCTGAGTGTCTGTCGGCTTGTCCAATTGTTCAACTTGTGTTGCCTCTCTGTCGCTTCTGATTGCACCCTTCCCTAGTGTCCTTCCCTAGTGTTCTCCCCCTCCCTCTCCTTTCCTCTTCTCTACTCTCCCTCCATTCCTCTTCTCTCCTCTCCCTACCTACTCTATGGTGCTCTCTGTCTCTCCTATTTTCTCTAACTGCTTCTCTATCGACTATCCTGCTCTCCTCACTAAATCTGGTATGAAGAAGTTTAAAAAGGACATCCTGGTCTCCAACCCAGGCCTCCCTATCGCTGACACCTGTGCCAGTGCCTCCTCCAGGCAAACTTTCACTGACATCCTCTTTGTCGTTCCCTCACCAGACCTATAGATCTTACATATGGTCTCTGTGCTCTCTCCTTTCTCTTCTTCTCCCATTAATGGTGGCACCCGGTGGGAGGCCCTCCTGGCCTCCTTCCTCTCCTAAAAGGTCATCATCAATATTTATGTGAATGGCACCATGTTGGTCCAAGGCCCACAGACCAACATTCTCCTCTTCGATAGATGCTTCCTGCGCCTCATCAATTTCCTGTCTTCTTCTGCTGTCCCCTCGCCTCCCTCCACGGCTTCCTCGCCTCCCCCTGCTGCCTCCTGTGGGCTACCTTGCTCTCTCCTCCTTCCCTTCCTGCTCCCCCTCGGGCTTCTTCTACACCTCCACAGGGCATACTTCTGATTTGTACCCCTCCCCGGAAGTCTTTCAAGGATGGCAACCTGCTGCATATTGCCACTCTTAACTCTCGTTCAGCTGTCAAACACTCCTCTGACATCTGCCGCCTTCTGGAGGAACTTGAACTCGATGTCCTCTGTCTCACCGAGACATGGTTCATGGCCAGCTCTGTCACAAGCTTTGATACTCTCCTCCCTGACAGGCTACAAGATCCTCTCTGCGCCCAGGTCCAACCGTTCCGGAGGGGGTGTAGCCCTGATCTTCCCTGAGTGGATTTCTGCCTCTGTCATTCCTACGCAGGCCTACTCCTCTTTCGAATGCCTCGACTGCAGGCTCTCGCTTTCTCCTAGCCATTCCCTTACTGTGGCTACTATCTGTCGGCCACCTGGTCAGATCTCCTCCTTCCTCCTTCCTCTCTGAGTGGGCGGACCTCTCCTCTTCCCTCCTGGTCTCGACCATCAACGCCTCCTTCTTGGAGACTTCAACATCCACCTGGATGCTTCCTGTCCTTCCTCTGGACTCTTTCACAACCTTTGCGACTCTCTCTCACTCTCTATTCTCCCCTCTGGCCCGACTCACTCTGCAGGGCATACTCTGGATGTTCTGATCTCCTCAGACCTTCCCCTTTCTATCACTTTCTCCTTTCCTCCCAGCTCACCCTCTCTTCCCCTCAAGCCAAGCCAACTCCATCACTGCCACCCACCTTCTCGGTCATCCGACCCATGAAGAACATGTCAGTAGAGGCTTTCGCCACCACTTTCTCACCCCCCTGTCTTCCCTTGGCTGACTCACATCCTGACACAGCCCTTTCCATGCTCCACTCTGCTTTAGCTGACACTCTCGACGTTCTTGCCCCTGTCATGAAGATCCGCCTGATGCCCAAATACAAGTGCAACTCCTGGTACGACTCAGACCTTGTCACCCTTAAACGCAAGTGCAGGGTGGCTGAGAGGAAATGGCGTGATTCATGTACATCCTCTGACAAACTGGCCTGATGCCTGCTCCAAAGGCAATACTGGCTCTCTGTCCTAAGAAGAGAGCTCACATCTAAGCCTGCGTCTCTGCGGCATCCAACAACTCGGGTGAACTCTTTAAAATCTGCAAGGTACTGGCCAATCCTGCCGCAGTCTCTACATCTCCTGTCCCTTCCCAGGCCCACTGCACGGCACTGGCTTCTCATTTCATCTATAAAATTCAGGACATCCTGTCCACTCTCTCCTCCTCTCCCCTTCTTCCCTCTACTCCCTGCTCTTCCTCTGGCCCTTTTTCGGCCTTCTCTCCTTCCTCCTTCTCTGCCTTTCCCTTCTTCTCCCCAGACAAGGTTTCTAGACAAGTCTGATCTATGAAAGTCTTGTCAAAACAGGTTCTTCCCTATTCCTCCAAAACCATCAAGGACCACATTGACTCCCTGGCTCCTGCCCTGGCTGACTTCTGCAACCACTCTTTCACCACTGGAGTCCTCCCTTTCCCCCTGAATCACTCCCTTGTGCACCCTCTTCTTAAGAAACCCTCTGCCAATCTACCCCTCCGGCTAACTATCGCCCAATCTTCATCACTCCTTTCCTGGGCAAACTCTTGGAAAAGCTGGCCATCTCCCAGCTCAGTCTTCACACTGAATCTGGTGGTTGTCTCCATGATCATCAGTCTGGCTTCAGAGCTGCCAGAGGCACAGACACTGCGCTCCTGAACATCCGTGAAGACCTGCTCTCTAACCTTGATTCCAACACCCCCTGTGTCCTCATCTTACTTGATCTCTCTTCTGCCTTCGACACTGTCAACCATGCCATCCTGCTCAACCGTCTCTATGATAACCTGGGGATCACCAGTCAGGCCCTGGCGTGGCAGACTTCTTTTCTCTCTGATCGACCCTCCCAGGTTCAACTGGGGTCCTTCCTCTCCTCTATCTCTATCTCAATCTCTGCATGTGGTGTTCCCCAGGGGTCTAACCTCTCTCACTGGCTGTTCAACCAATTCCTGGCACTTCTTGCCCACTGCATTGCCGCACTCTGCCCCAACTTCCAGTGCTATGCGGATGACACTATCTCATTTTCAGGCTACCCTCAGCCACCTCTTCCCCCTCTCTCATCTCTGACTGTCTGTCCGCCATCCAGGAGTGGTGTGCCGCCATTGATCTCTGCCTTAATGCCAGTAAAACCGGGATTCTCCTCATCGGCACACCAACACCCTACTTTCCTGTCACTCTCTGTCCGGCCTCTCTTGGCCCTCTTCCTGCTCCCACCTGTGAGGCTAAAAACCTCAGGGTCATCTTCGACTCCACACTCTCCTTCTCTCCTTACATCTCCGACAGCTCTAAGAAGTCACACTACCAGCTGCACCTGCTCAGAGGTATTCTTCCTTTCCTCTCCTTCCCCAGAAGCTCACTGTCTCCAGAGCTCCGGTTCTTTCTAGGCTGGACTATTGCAACAGCCTCTTTCTAAATCTGCCTGCTTCTACTCTCCGCCCTCTGCAACTCATCCAGAACAGGACTGCGAAACTTGTCCTTGGCCTCAAGCCCAGGGATCGTATCTCTCCAGGACTGAAATCTCTGCACTGGCTCCCAGTGGCTGCGAGGATTAAGTTCAAAACCCTTTGCATTGTCCACAAGGCCTTCTAGGGCCTGGGGCCTCGATACCTTCAACTCTCTCTTCCTAAATATCTTCCTTCGCGAGCTCTTCGCTCATCCGCCTCCAACTCCCTCAAGGTCAGTCGCTTCTCCAAGCAACGAGTTGATGGTAGATCTCTTTCTTTGGCTGGGGCCTCGCTCTGGAACAGCCTCCCTGCCCCCCTGAAACTTGAAGTAACCATCTCCTGTCCGGAAGTACCTCAAAACCTTTCTCTTTGCTTCTGCTTTTCCTCCTCCTCTCCCCTGCTGATTTCCTGGCTGAAACTGAAACTGCAATGGCTACCTGGCCACCCTCTGATCTCGGGCCCAGGTTCCCCCCCCTTCTAGTCGCACACCTGCACTGCCTTCCTGGCTACCCCCGCACTTGGTGACTGTTTTCTGTATCCCTACAGCCCCACTACCAGCACTTGACACCTGATCCCTGCACTTACCCTTACCCTTGCACTTGCCACCTGCTTGCCGTACTTTACTTCTTGTTATTTATTCTATTATTCCATGTACTGCACTGTCCCCTCCCCTGTTCCCCCCACACTGTCCCCCTTCCCCCTTCCCTTGCACTTCCACAATCTGAATGACACCTGGCCTAGTAGGATCGCTGTCTGTCTTCCATCTGTTCCCCCTCCCTTGCCTCGTCGCGCCTTGAAACACTTGTGTATAGGCGCGTTATAAATGCCTTATCATATCATATCTCTGAAACAATATAACACCTACCCAGAGTTAATGACCAGAACTCGGCCCGACTAGCATTCGAACGGCCACTTCACGGACCAGCACATTGGCGCAACCAGTTCAGCAATTCTATGACCATCACCCACCATCTTGAACTTCTGTAGCGCCACTCATCAACCCTTCCCAGCTGTGACTACCTGATTCACCCGGCATAAGCTTAAAGAGATCCTGGTGAACGCACTGATCCAACCTATCCCTTTTGTGCTTGGTAATTTGCCTATCGCCCATGTATTCACAAAGTGTGCTATTTTCCTACGTGTGTTGCATCTTCTCTGTTCTTCCACCAGGGTGTTTTCTATTTGTTCTATTACATATGGTGTATTTAATTAAAGTATATATTTTTTTATAGAACCTTGATTGGACATTCCCTTTATTTTTAACAGTATTTCTGACTTTTCTAGGTGACTACTGGATCACATTCATACGTAAGTGCATAGCCTTCCATCGGCCCACGTTACCGAAAAAGGTGAAAAAAAATATATCGATTAACTGTGCCTGTTTTACCTTTATGATTGCATTGGCTCTTGATTTGTAGAATTGTGAGAGCTGAGTGAGCATTTTTACCCCTACTCCTTATACTCCTGTAGGGCAGAGTCTAATTTGTCACACTGGTGGTAATTGTGGAATTTGAGGCAGACTGTGTCTTCAGCTCAGCCGGCCAACATAATCGTGCATCAAAGACCTTGAAAGCGAGGAAAGACTAACTGTTAAAGAGGCTCCATGCTTTAGAGGAAGCTAGAGGGGTGGAAGATTCCCAGGGGGCCAGCAGCGAGTTGGGCCCCCTAGCCCTGTTGACAAATGACCTGGGGGGGCGTAGAAACTGCTGGGGAAAGCAACAGTGCTAGCACTTCCCAGAATTCCTCCCACAGGGCAGGCACTGTGGTATCCCAAGGTTTGCAAGCCTCCTGCAAGTCGCAATCCATTAAATCCTATGCTTCAATCTGGTCCTGAAACTCTTATAGGCCACAGGAAGCCCCACTGGGATGCCTCTAACAGCTTTACCTCATGGAAGAAAGGAGGGTAGTCTTGGCTGCAAAGAAACAGAGAGAGGGGAGGCCGTCTTTGTAGAGCAGAAAGCTGTCGAAGCACTTAATGAACAGAAGCAGAGGGACTATGTGATGTTGCATAAGTTGGAGCTTACTGCCTGAAGGAGACCAGCAAAACGTCTAGTGGAGAGGGAAGTGTCCTCAGCGGTGTCTCCCAAGGAAAGCCTAGGCACCATCTCCCCCAGTCCAATCTTATGACGAGGAAAGGGACATTTATGACTAGTTAGAAAAGCTGGAGTTATCTTTCCACCACCATGCGGTGGAAGACGAGTTGTGGGTTGCAGCCCTTATGAGCCTCCTACTGACAGTTGGAACTGATATAAATATTCAATAGACACCATTGGAGAGGACTATTTATTCCAAAACGAAGGCCGCAGTTTTCCGGAAGTTCTGCAAAACCCCAGAACAACACCTCAAAAGCTTTAGAGAGCTCACCAACAAGGGGAGTCAAACCATGGAGGCTTTTACACATCAGTCCCTGAAATATCGGAGTGGTTGGGTCACAGGTAGCAAAGGTGACACATTGAGGGGATGGTTAATTTGATTTGATTACATGTGAGAGTATTTTTAAACAATGTGAGATGGAGCTACACCAGCATTTAGTGGAGAAGACTATCACAGACGCTCATGAACTTACAAAGGCAGCCGACAGTTTTTGGCTACTTGCGTGCAGAAAATGGCAGTGGCCAGTGCATCCAAACCAGATGAGTGAGGTAAATCCAAAGAGGGTAAAGACCAAGGGTTGCACCCTCCTGCTAAGAAAGGGCCCCAAAAACCTGAGGGGAAATTCCAGCCACCTGCATCTTCCACTCCCTATGTTCAGGGTGTACGTACTAGGAGAGTGTTCTCCTGTACAGTGAGCCCAAGAACGCTGAGTCAGGGGCCAGCCGGCGTTTGGTGGTCCCTCAGTGCCACAGTAGGTTCCTTTTGGACTTGGCTCATGACACTCCATTGGCAGGGCATCGAGGAATGACAAAGATCACCAACAGGCTGTCTGCCACTTTTTTACTGGCCCTCGACAGGGTCAAAAATCAACGAACTCATCCGGTCCTGCGACATTTGCCAAGCACTCAGCGGAGCTGGCAGAGCCACCAAAGGCCCCATAATTCCACTACCAGTGGTTGTGTTGCCTTTCGAAAGGATAGGTACGGACAGATCCACAATCATCCTCATGAAGCCGGTACATTTTGGTAGTAGTCGATCATTCCACCCGGTACCCCAAAGCTGTACCTTTGAGGAACATCAAAGCACCTGGGGTCGTGAAGTCCTCAACGTGATATTCTCTCGTCTAGATTTCACTAAAGAAGTAATTTCTGATAGTGGAATCCAACTTCATATCAGTGTATATGAAGGCAATGTGGGATGAGTGTGGAGTACCTACCAATTCTCCACAGCCTTTCACCTGCAGAATAACGGGCTTGTTGAGAGGTTCAACACGACCCTCAAGGGCATAATAGGTGGCTTAGGAGAGCACGACAGGGGTAAGTGGAATCTTCTCCTGCCATGCCGCTTGTTCTCCTACCGGGAGGTGCAACAGAATAGTGTTGGGTTCATTCCCTTCAAGCTCCTGTTTGGCCACCATGTCCTCTAAGTCTGGTGTGAAGAAGGATGGAAGGGCAACCCCCTAACTCCTTCCCGTGTGATAGTGAACTACGTGCTTGGGCTGAGATCCAGAATGGCCACGTGCAGAGAGAAAGCAAAGCACCCATGACCTGAAGGCCAGCCAGGAGCTCATGAAGCAGTGGCATGCCCAGAAGGCCACCATGACTGAATACATGCCAGGCCAGATGATCTGGATCATGGAACCAGTTATGCCCAGTGCCCTGCATGAACTGGGCCCTACGTGTTGCTAGAGAAAATAAGGGAGGTTACCTACATCATTGACACCAAGGCATGAGGCAGATGCATTGGGTCCTCTATGTCAACCGACTGAAACCCCAGTACAGCTGGGATAACTTAGTGATGGTTCTGGTCACTGTTGAGGAGACATGTTACACGCCAAGCCCACAGATGGATCTCTAGCAGGAGCAGAACTCCCCAAACCTCACTTAACAGTAACTGCAAGACTGCCATCAGCTGCTGGATCAGTTTGCAGGACTGTTCTCATTGAATCCAGGGAAGTTTGATTAATGCGTCCATGATATTGACAATGGAGACAACAAACCTCAGGAAAGTAGGACTCACTGGATGTCTGGCAAGGTCAAGGACGCCTTCAAGGAGGAAGTCTCTAATATGTTGGTTTTGAGGGTTATTGGGGCCTTCCACTGTCCCAGGGCTAGCCCTTTGGTACTGGTCCCTAAAATGTCAGGGAGCCGGGAAACCAAGGTATGCTTTTGTGTGGACTACCCGTGGCTCAACTCTGTCACAAAGACAAATGCACACTCAGTCCCTACGGCAGACGATTTGATTGACAGGTTAGGCGCTGCCAAGTTCAAGAGTACTTTCAACCTCACAGCAGGGCACAGGTATGTCGGTATGTCGGTCTGACTGATCACGCAAAAGAGAGGTCTGCATTCTCCACCCCAGAAGGGCATTACCAGTTTACTATCATGCCTTTCGGAGTAAAGAACACCTCTGCCACATTCCGGAGGATGGTGAATCAGGTTTTGACTGGTCTGGAAGACTTCAGCATTGCCTACCTACATGGCGTTACAGTATTCAGCCACACCTATCCCAAGGCTGGATTGACTAGCAAGGCTTCAAAGTGCCAGAAAGCACCGGGTAGTGTGTGACTTACTTAGGCCACCAATTGGGCGGCAGTAAGAAGCAGCCTTTCCAGGCCAAATCCCAGGCAGTTATGTATTGGAACATCCCCATCACCAAATCTCAAATGAGGGGCATCCTAGGCCTCATGTGTTATTACTAGCCTTTTATTATGGGGTATCAAAGAAACTACAGCAGACAGTCACCTGGACCCCTGCCTGCCACTCCTCCTTCTAGAGCATGAAGGGTGGCCTGTGCCAGGCCCCAGTTCGAAAGATCCCGGATTTTGGGCTACAGTTTATCATTCACACAGACGTTTGTGAATTTGGTATCATGTAGTAATAGCGTAGCTGAACTTTGAAGGGCTAGAACAACCTTGTCTGTACCTGAGCCAGCGATAGCCCAACTAGGCCACCATTGAAACTGAGGCATTTGCATTGGTTTGGGCAGTATGCAAGCTGAAGCCCTACATTTTTGGGTCTCACTTCACTGTCCAAACAGACCGCAGACCTCTTAGGTGGCTCATGGCCATGCAGGCAGAGAATCCCAAGTTACTGCGTTGTGCCATATCCCTGCAGTGATTGCACATAAACATCCAACACAAACCTGGATCGCAGCACTCCAATGCAGATGGTCTCAGTCATAGTAGAAGGGGAGTCTCAACCTTTTTAGCTGAGGTGTATAAGGAATTGCCATCTTCCAAGGGTTCAAAACCCTGGCTTGTTTTATTTTAATTAATAGATAACATGATGCAGTAATCCCAACTCTGAGCAGCATTAGTGGGCCCTTTTGGAGGTGGGGTGGGGGATGTGTCACCAAGGCTTTACACGGGTTGGGAGGTGATAACACAGCCTCACTGGGAAATGCAGAAAAAAAGCCTCATGTCAGAAATGTATTACCAAGTATAAAGGTCGGATACACATGGTGCAGGGCCCCTATGAACGTGGGGCCCTGGGCAATGGCACAGACTGCCCATGCCCAGGGCTGGTCCTGCACAGTTGTTTGTGTGTCAGAATGCTAAAACAACTGGAGGTGCTACATGCCACGATTGATGTGCATCAGGCCACCCATACACGTGCGTGTGCATGTATACAGAAATCTTTTCAGCACACAATAACCATCATTATTTGCTTTCTCAAAGCTCGTTTCTATGGGCAAGCCGGATTTCACTTTAACATTTTGAACATCCTTTCAAGATGTATTTGATCATCTGTTGCCACCCACATCCAGGGCCATGCATGGTCTTGTTCAAACCTACACATGTTGCAACATTTTTTGAATTGCTACTAGATCAACAGCAAATCCTTCACAAACACCAACCAGCCTTCTATTTATTTTGGCATCTGGTTTCTCAGATGGACCTGTGTCAAATCACAAAATATTTCCATGGCTTTTTGTTCGAGTAGCACATTGATATTTATGTGCGAGATGACTCACTCCAAGAGGGTCATGGTCAGGCCAGTTGCTGTCATACTTGCTGGCTTACTACTTGAAAAATATGCAACAATAGGAACATCTGTAATGCAGATTTTCACATCACGCGTGGTCCCAGTACATTATCTTGTTGCCTACCTACTTTTCTGTACTGTAGGCTGAATCTTAAGTGAAAATCAATTTTGATTCAATCTTCAAATAAGTTTTTATGTTATTTCGGTACAATCATGAGGTATGGGCTCTGAGGCTATTAGCACCCGGACATCAGGGTCCTGCCGCTAATACAGCCAAATTGACACAGGAGAAAGTGTGCAGAAAGCTCACCTTTTAGACTATGCAGGAAGAGTCAACGACAATCTGGCACCAGTTATTCATAAACTGAAATTATGTCCGAAAAGATTCCCCTTTTATTCGTTTTGGCTACTAGGTGGCACTAAAATCACTGCCCATAAGCTAAAACTATTGTCACAGGAAGTGAAGATAGGAGAGAGATGAGATGTGAGAAGGGATACACAGCTTGGGGTTGTTGTTGGGTTATTTACCCAGCCATTCACCATCCAGAGCCATGCTATGCCTTTTGGCCTTCCCATCCACTACCTGCTCCTCCCCATACAAAACATGGGATATTTTTCAGTCTGCCTCTGTGTTTTTTTTACCAGCATTCTGAAAGAGAATGGCCTAATTGCTGATATGAACTAGCTAAACAAGCTCCTGATGTAATACAACTTTCTTAACTAAGTATTACTGCAGTCATTTGATGTAGACGCACTATGTGAGTCCTTGCATCTGTTACTTGCACCGAATTCCTGTTAAAAGAAACCCAGCATTGGCAAAGCCAACAGTTTTAGCTCCTCTTGTGTAGGTATTAGATACGCATTTGGCAGACACTTCCAGAATATTTGCAGGTATTCACACCATTTGCCAACTGTTGCCATAATATGCCCAGGTAGTACCAATATGGAAGTCCCTGCAACAATACAGATTGCATGCCTACACAAAAGCCACAAATGTTGGCTTGCTCGATGCTTATTTTCGTTTTTGGCATGTGGGGTTGCACAGGGAGCAAAAGAGAGATTGGTGCAGGGACAGATAGGAGGTGAACAACGAAATCGGAACGTGGGAAAAAGGGGTAATTGGAAAGTGGAAAACGACCTAGGGAGGCCAGGCAGTGGGCTCAGAAGGCCAGCCAACACTGCCAGTTATTGACCACATTCTGAGCCGTCTGATTGGCTGGAGTACACCTTCTGGGTGTTTAGAACTTTGGTTTTGTTGCTTGGTGCTTTCGGTGTCATTTCATTTAGGTGTCAAAGTGATACAGTGGTTGGAAGTGGTTAAGGTGAAACAGATGATATATAATGTTAACAGCTGCCAGGCAATAGATACCCTGGTCAGACAAAGTCATTTCAACGAGGCAGTGAATAAAGTATAAACAAGTACAAACATGAATTTAGAGAAAATACTCTCAAATTCTCCTGACGCGTATTTCCAGAAAAGGGCATAGAACCGGATCCAGAAAAGGTCTTGGCTATTTCAATGGCGGACAGACATCAAACCTTAGCTACTCTGAGGTTCTTCCTGGGTCTAGCAAGCTATTGCACAAGATATATTCAAGACTTTGCTTCTATAAGAAATCCTCTAAGAAACCCTACAAAACAAGACCAAGAATTTCGATGGACACCGGAATGTCAGGAGGCTTTTGACTGCACATGGCAGAAGATCACACCCTCAATCTGTACCTCATACTTCAACTGAAACCTACACACGGAACTCACCATTGATGCAACCCCAGTCGGATTGGGCCCATACTAGCTCAAATAGACACCAGAGCTACCAACCCAAGGTGCATAGTTTCGTATGCCAGCAGTAGGCTGTTAGTCACAGAGCAGGTGTAGTCACAAGCTGAGAAAGAGAGCCTGGCAGTTGTCTGGGCATATGAACACTTTCACCTTTCCCTGTATGGTAAAGCGTTCACGATTGTTACTGGTCATCAAGTGCTTCTCAAATCTATGGCAATCCAAATGTTTGCATGCCTCCCAGGATAGGGTGATGTGGTTTACGGTTACAGGACTATACATTTGACATAATACACAAGTCAAGAAAGGAGGCTAACCAGCTGACTTCTTGTCAAGACACCCATTTCCACATTATTCCGCAGGACAGTCAATTGCAGACAGATACATCATACATCCTTCAATACCATCCTGTGTGCCACTTGCAGAAATAAGACACCAGAAAGAACAAAGTGATATATTTGACATAATAAACGACTGCTTGAAATCTGGCAAGTGAAAACATGTGAACTAAAAACTCTCGAGGCAGCGTGAAGGAAGGTACATGTGTATTTCATTACTAGTGGAGACGTAATAGGCCTGCATGCAGGCGGGCTACTTATAGTTCTCTCCTCCCAACACCCACTTGGCTCCTGATGCTGTCCTCACTGTGCAACCACCAGTCGAGTTAAAAGGATGCGATAGGCAATTGCACCACTGGCACAGGGCATGATTTTTACAGTTCTCGTGGTGCCCATCTCTCGGCTTCCCCCAGGAAAAGGTTGGGGGTCCCGAGACAGCGCTGCATGTACTGGGAGACACATCTCAACAACATGACAAAGACTTGGCCAAGGGCAGACAATTTGATGATACACATGAACTGAAAAGCTTTCTACTTGTAAAAGACAACCTTTCAACACGTGGGTCAAACCTACTATTGAAGGACAATAAAGCTTTCATTCCAACTCCATTGAGACAACATTTAATTTATGTAGCACAGCACACAGGGGCTGCATGTCTATGAATACTATTATGACCAAACGTGTGGTTTCCACGTATGGATGACATGGTGGATGCTGCCCTTAGCCTTAAAAACTGCCATGCTTGCCTATCAGTGAATCCAAACATGGCACGTGACTCGCCTCACATTTATTTATTTATTTATTGTGTATTTGTTAAGCGCTTATACAACAAGAACATTGTGTTTCAAAGTGCCCACATGGCAATAGGGAGGGAACATGGGATTGAAACAATATATACACTGGAGAATAAAGACTAAACTACTAGGCCTTGTGAGTATTCAGAACACAATTTCCTCAAACTATATGGGAGGAAGTGGCTGTCAAGTTCTTTGGTCCATTGCAGTCCATCCGGAACGTACTCATGGTCATGTATTTCAGGTATCCTGAATTTCAGGTGGTCGCATTCACATGTGTCTCACACAATTTTGGCTTTAGATAAGATCTTCACAACGCGTTGAAATCAGATAACGGCCCACCATTTGCCAGTCCTGAGTTTCAAAGGTTTGCTGAGTACATGTCGTATCAGATCGCTATAGCCATATGCACATAGTATGGTCTAACGTTTCATGAGCAATATCAAAAGGGCCAGTCAGATATCCCATTTCACAAATCGACTGACATAACTGACACTATATCAACTCTATAGAAACACACTTCATGGGACAACTAGTGTCTGTCTGGGTGAAGTGGTGTTTGGAAGACCCATACACACTTGCCAGTCCAGACCATACAGCCAAAAGGAACACAGGCATGGGTGTAGGACATGGGGGGATAGGGGGACAAATCCCCCCATAATTTTAAGTGGGGGGATAAAATTGCATTTATCCCCCAGTTTCCCCCAGTTTGTGTGTCTCTCTGCTGCACTAGTTTGTGTATCTGCAGTGTGTCCCTGTGCAGTGATGCGTGCAATCTTCAGACTCTGAAGTTTGCACGCAGTTCAGACAGTCAGCAGCAGCGCTGCGGCCCGGGTTTTGGTAATGGTTAATAAGATTCTTAACTGTGCTGCCTGCTGCGCAGCTCACTCATGCGTTCCCCCTCCCCATCCCCCCGCGCCTGTGCTTTTGGAGCCTCACGTGCCCAGGCCGGCATACTGCACGTGCCCCTGCGAGTGCTCAGCCTCAGCTTCAGAAGCCACTAGCCAGGCAGCGACACGTGCTCCTCACTACTGACAGCGTGAGCGAATTGTGACTCCGCCGACTCGACCTCCTGGAGACTAAAGTCCTGAGGAGAGACATCACACATACTCAGCCTACTAAGTAAGGTAAGTCAAGTCGAAGTGGCCCCAGGCAGGTGTGTTTTCGTGCCGGGGTGCCACAGCGATGCAACTCTGCCTGTTTAGTCAATGTTTAGAATTCAGGAAAAGCCAGCAAGACCCTTAATTCGTCCCACTTGTTAATTAATTTGAACACGATAAATTGTAACACTTCCCCTGCTTTCCTGTCTGGCAACTTTAAAGCTGCATAAACTGCTGATGGCGCCGAGCAGGGGGTGGGGGAGTTTGTGCAGCAGGGTTTCTCACCACACAAACCTGCGCTGCTCGTTCACCTGCCGTGGGTCTAAGCAAAAGATTGTGCACAGCTATAAAGTGCCCGCCTCAACCCCCATGTCCTGTCGGACGCCCTGGGAGGTTCAGTGCAGGCCGGGCCGGCATCGGGGTGTTGGGGAGGAGGATTTAATTTGAGGGAACGAATGAGCGACCATCATATTTAACACGCCGCGCGTGTTAACTGTATAAATATGGTATTTATACAGTTAACATGCGCTGCACTTTGAAGTTAAAACAGTCTGTTTCAACTTCAACGCGCCACACCTGTTAACTTTATAAATATCACATTTATACAGTTAACACGTGCGGCGCGTTGAAGTTGAAGGAGCTGCTAGTGCTTCCTCAGTGTGGGCCCACCCCATGAAGCCTTGCATGCCCCACGTGGACAGGTGGCATACTTGCCAACATTCTGTGACCAAAAAGTCTAAGATGTAGGATTTTTCAAGTTTCAAAAATAATACTTAGCATAACAATCACATCACAGGAAATTACAAACCATACATTGTTGGCACCACTGGAGCATTCTAAAATGCACAACCCATCAAACAGCACAACTTGGAGAGATGTTGAAATGTTTACAATGTATAATTTTGAATGGTAAGTTAACACTAAATTTAATTACCCACCTTCACAGAAGGTAATCACACAGAGCTGGTAGACAACGTTTGCCACTCAGCCCGGGTAGTACATATTTATTACTGCAGTGGAGGTGGAACACTGCACAACATGGAGACAGATTGATACCCTCCTCAGTCTGATAGGCAGATGCTGTGTGATGGTGGTACACTCTGCCATGTGCCTTCACTGGTGGTTCACCTGAGGCCTTTCCCGGCCAGAGTGCAGGGCAGAGTCATGTAGCTGTCAGGCCAGTGAATTGATCTGAGCCCATCACTCAAATGTATCACTTATCCACCCACCGCATAGATGGATTAATTGCCTTAGAGTCACATAAATTACCTGCCACTGTAAAAAGCAGTAGGATCTGTCACCCAAATCTGTAGGGGGTAGGACTGCTTAAAAAGCAGTAGCCCGCCTACTGCCTAAATCAGTAGGGTTGGCAAGTATGAGGCGGTACACAGGCCCAAAACCAATGTCAGTCCGGGGCCATGCTGTTTGCGCAAAAGTTGAAGGGCAGCCATTCCAGACCTCTTATACCGTGCCGGCTTCCAAAGAACAAACCTATGCTATCTTTGTCTTGCCCTTTAGCACTGTTCAGAAAAACAAACATGTTTTTGCGCAGGCCCTGCACGACTCCATAAGCATTGCACTGCCTGGCAATCAGCTACACCTTGCTAGCTGCATGTCCCTGACTGTCTCTGGTTGTAGCATTACTGCGCTTCTTGCTAGGAACGTTGTGAGTTTTGAATTTGAATCCAAACTTATATCTCTTTACAAGGGGGCAGTGTCTTTGCCCCCAGACAAACAGCCACCACTGTTACATCTATCCATGGAGAAATGGGCATACAAGCTTCTTCACAACACCACCCCAAACCTCCCTCCCCCTACACCGCCCCCAGGGAAGAACATCTTTCTTCGAGGCCCCAAAAATAGGCTCCACACACGATAAACCAGATCATTGCACTCAAACTGTATGTCATAAAGGGTACCACCCCATCACTGCGCATCCCAAAATGCCGGATTTCCACAGCCCCATTTCACCGCATATATATAAATGTGAGCGGTTATGGGGGGAAGGCTTCACAGGGTCTCCTCCGCATATATATTCAGTGAAATGGGGTAAAACAAAAACATCTGCATTTTGGTGATGCACAGTAAAAAATGCGTAGTGATCACATAACGTTAAGGACATAAATCGAAATTTCTGGTTGAATACATCACTTTGTTGGTAACTTTTAAGTTACTTACCTTCATGCAATCTGTCTAATACATCAAATATATTTCAAAAAATATTCTTGAACCACACATTTGTGTCCCAACAAATGTCATGGTACTACAGTTAGTCTTTTTGGGACACATTTTAAGTAACTCAAAAGTTATCAATAAAGCGGTGCATTCAGCCTGGAATTTCCACTTACATACATGGATAACGCGCCCAATGTGGTACAATAAAGGAAATGCTGTGCAGTTTGAGTGTTAGACTTATATCCAGCAACAATCAGTAGTACTATAGTGCTAATACTAATAAGAAAGACAGTGACCATGACCTGGCCAGTATGAGCAGCAGCCACCCGTGCCTTCTCTCTCATGAGTTGGGTATCATTTCACCCTCTGTGGTCAGATAAGGGTCAGCATTGATGGGCAACAGTAGTTTGTTACCCTTCTACACCAACTTCTGCTTGGTGAGTCGCTTGGTGACTCAGGTGAATTTTAATCTAATTTCTATGGTTCAGACATGTTCATTAAGTCAATTACTTTTGCCACAATGCAGCCCTTTGCAGCTTCTAGCCCACTATGCAGGTGCATTGAATCACGAAAGGCCTAATCAGGGGTATTGCTTGCAGAGCCCATTTGGATGACTCTTATTCTGCTGATGCTTCATATTGGTGCTTTCCTGTCCTGTGTCGCGTTCCTATGCCTCAATTCTTTCAGCAATAGCAATCCAGTGAACCCTAACCCTCTTTCCTGGGCAGGCTGTGGACGGTTCTCTGTTTAAAATTAAAGTGCAGGTGCCAAGACCTTACAGGGAGGCAGGAGTTTGTGCTAGCTCTGCGCAAGACCCACATGAGATCCTGACAGCAAGGCTCTCATCATCTCGCCCATAGAATAAGGCAACACATTCCTCCCGGCTCCTCTCTACCCCCTTTAAAAGGACTCTATGTGGCAGCTTGCGTAATTAAACGCTCTTCTCAATACAATACAATCACACTCACAGTGCCGCCACACTGGTCATTTTTCACAGGCTTTCACTCCCAACTCACCTTCTCTACACAATGTTCTACATCATAATTAAGGCCCTCCCCATCACGAAGACATCGCCAGTAGCCTAACAATCTAACTGCGCCATGAGGCTACCATTCCACTGAAAGCTAAGCCCAAGTCAGGCTGGAAATCTCTAGGTGTAAGAAAGAGAAGACACGCAAAGCCCGTCTTAACTGTATGACCAAGGATTTAGCCTGCTCTCCCCAGTTCCGTCAGACTTTGGGACCGCAAAGTGAAAAAAGGGTAGAAAGGGTGCAGAGGACAGAAAAAGAGAGGAGCAAGGGAGGGCAGAGATGGGAACAAGAACGGAGTGCAGATGAAAGATAGGGATGGTTTGCAGCACAGATGACCAGTGTGTGCAGGGGAGAGAGGGGTGCAGAAAAGACCAGAACACAGGACAAGCCAGTAATCGTGGGTCGACACCCAATTTTTTGGGGACGAGCTATGCTCAGGCCAGGAAAGCCTTTTGACCTGGGAAGTGAAAACATTTTTACGTGAACTCAGCCTTCTGAAGTGAGACGCCAAATTGAATGATTTTGTACTCAGAACTGCTTTTTTTTCCTTCATTATCTTCTGTTTTCTTTTCTTCTTTTCTCTTGTTTTATACAGTGATGATATATGTGATTTAATACGTACTGCTATTTTAATTTTGTGAAAAGTCGAGTTCTTTGACTAAAACACAATAAAATGTTTTTAAAAAAGCAAAGTCCCAAGGTGTCCCCTATCCCCCCCCCCAGATTTTATGGGTCTCCTATGCACCTGAACACAGGACCACAAACAGGCCCAGAGAGAAAGAGATGCTTCTGCCAAAGTAGCAATGAAACAATATGCGGACAAAAGAAGAAAGGCCAGAGAATCATCATTCATGGTTGGTGACACTGTTTTAGTGTGACAGCCTACCTCTCACAAAGCTGCCGCCCCTTTCAGCCCGAAGTTCCTCACCGTCACTCGGCCCAATGGGTCACACATAACAGCTGGGAATTAAAACGAAGAAATCGCATGGAACGCATTATTCTTCAGAAAGATTCCCACCTCTGCCAGGCAGCAGCCGGGCAGTGACCGTGACATTGGGTATTCTGGAGATGGAGAAGGACCTGGCAGGGATAGTGGGGAAGAGCCTGGCACATCCAGAAGGAGACCAAGGTGGTGTATTGAAGAAATGAGCTAGATCTGGTTTTCCGATATGTTGGGGGGAGGTTGTAGTGTCCCTTTAAAACAGGGGACTGAGGGTGGCATGCTATATAAGGGGAAGTGGCGTGACTTGGAAGGGTAGAACGAGGAAGAGAAATAAAGAGGACGGTTACCTCTATGCATTGCGCCACTGCAGTTTATGTAAGTGCGTCCCATCGAACTCCCTTTTTCACATTCACTTACTTTTATAAATGTAGATGATAAGGTGATTGATACTCTATGTTTGGCAGTCTATTATCATTTTAGAACATCTTATCTAGGATGCCCCTGCTTCAGAGCACTTTGTGGAATCTGGAAGCCACAGCTTCGATTTCAGTAGGTTGACTCAGCTATTCATTATGTCAAGGAAGATAAAGCAAGCCTCCTGGCAAGGAAGATAAGGCAAGCCTCCTGGCAAGGAAGATAAAGCAAGCCTCCTGGCAAGGAAGATAAAGTAAGCCTCCTGGCAATGAAGATAAGGCAAGCCTCCTGGCAAGGAAGATAAGGCAAGCCTCCTGGCAAGGAAGATAAAGCAAGCCTCCTGGCAAGGAAGATAAAGTAAGCCTCCTGGCAATGAAGATAAGGCAAGCCTCCTGGCAAGGAAGATAAGGCAAGCCTCCTGGCAAGGAAGATAAAGCAAGCCTCCTGGCAAGGAAGATAAGCAAAGCCTCCTGACAAGGAAGATAAAGCAAGCCTCCTGGCAAGGAAGATAAGGCAAGCCTCCTGGCAAGGAAGATAAAGCAAGCCTCCTGGCAAGGAAGATAAAGCAAGCCTCCTGGCAAGGAAGATAAGGCAAGCCTCCTGGCAAGGAAGATAAAGCAAGCCTCCTGGCAAGGAAGATAAGGCAAGCCTCCTGGCAACGAAGATAAAGCAAGCCTCCTGGCAAGGAAGATAAAGCAAGCCTCCTTGGTTACGATAGCACCTTCAGCCTATGTAGTGGATGCATCCATGTAATAGGTCAGCTGTGGTTACTAGGGAGCTTCTCTGTCCCTTTCATTGATAACACATATCACTGTGTATATCACTAAATTGAAGGGTCTGATGGATGCTTGTTTAAGAGGAAACTCTTAAGCTGTAGCGAGCACGCCTTGACTTAAGCTATTTGACAGCCCAATGAGACCCTGGGAGGAGCTGGCTGCCCTGGGGAATTACATCACGACAGAAGAGTTGATGAATACTCGCCCTGCCAGAATGTGCTGAGCTTTTGGTGTTTGGGTCCAGAGAGAGGGACAGAGACAGCGTTCACCTGCAGTTGTTTCTCTAGATGGCAGTAAGCAGGGATAGGTAGGGAGTGACTATGCACAAAGCCCCAGATAAACCACCCCCTGAGGGATCACTCTGTGGCCGCTCCATGTAGTGGGGGTCCCCAAAGACAATATAATACCCTCTAACCAGAGAGCTTAGGGCCTGGACCCGCCTGAGATGTGTACAAGCCTCCAAGAGAAAGATTGAGCCTCCAATAGAATGAGGAGAGCCTCTACAGGGATTTGGGTTCGATGCGTCAGAAGCGCGGACAGAAGCAGTGACCTATATATATATATATATACTCTTTAATATGTGCACCACACAGAGCCCTTTAGAGCAGAAAATATCAACCTGCACAGAGGTCTTAGGGCCTCATCACGAGTTGGGCGGTATACCGGCAGTATTCCCGTGAGGTACCACCCACGGTAATAGCGCTACCGCCACCCTGTCTGGTGCTATTAGCACCGGATTACGGGTTTGACGGAACGATAGTTCCCCATTGGGCCCATTCGGGAATTCCCTATCAGATTTATTACTGCCGGTGGTATTGCCGTGCGGTAATAGTGCTGAAAATAGGCAAATTTCCAGCGGATTTCCCCCCAGCTCAGAGCTGGTGGGAAATACTGCCAGACCCTTAAACCCGGCGGCAATAGCATTAACGCCGGATTTAAGGGTTACCGCCCAACTCGTGATGACCCCTGTGTTAGTGTTCGGATTCAGTTGACATTGGGTCGAAAAAGATTTGCAAAGGGCACTCCCAGAGGATGGTCACTGGTAGTCTGGAGCGCTGACACATACACAGATCTCCCAAAAGGCAGGTCACTTTGCAATCCTGTCCCCCTGGCAGAAAAAGAGGCAGACTTCTCGAAAGACATCCTAGTGGGAAGCATTACTCTTAGAGAGGTGGTCTGAAAAGTGATCCTTTGGAAACTCATTATAACTGTACATACAATAGCACCCGCCACATGGCGCCAGCTGACAGCGTGCAAAGAATGCAAGAGAATGTAACACTAACTGAGCTTAATGCAGAGAAAGAACTCTTTCACCACTTATGGCCGTGGAGATGGCTGTGCAATTCGGCGCTGAGCTCTTTGCTGCTGAGGTTGTGGATGGACACCCGCTGTAATTGTAGGTGTGGCATTTTGGGCGATTTTCTTTGCTGTAGTGAATCATTTAATGAAGGCCCTTGGTCTCACATGCGAATTGCCTAATGTCTTGAAAGTTTCCATTCCATGGATTGAAAGGCGAAGTGTATGTAGGGCATTTTGTGGCGAGGTATTTTCACATTTGGGTTTCTTGTTCCACTCATATAAGTGGGTCAAGCGGCGACAGAGTTTATATAGGTAGTGAAGGAACATATTCCGATCTGTATGGTCTTTGCTTTGGGAGTGCTATGCAATGGCTCTGTCCGGGGTGTGCGCCAACTACAAACTCAATAAATAAAATAGAATAAACTGTTGGGACTGAGGTGGGTTGATGGGCAAAGATCTGAAAAAAGGTTCAGGCGGCTGTGTGCCAATCCTGTTTTATGGCATGCAGGTAGGCAGTACACTAACATACGGGTGCATGGGTACTGCGTAATAATAGGTTAATGAGCAATTGCCTAAAGACTAGTTGCTTTAACAGTGGGGGACTGAGATTTGAACGGACAGAATATGCGTTCATCCATCTGAAATAAGTGAGCAATTGCTCCCTGCATCCATGGGACCGCCCCAGGATAGTTGTATTACTTTCTTTAGTCCGAAGCAGACAATGGTATCATACAATCTGCCTGCGATCCTTTAGGTCATCACAAGCTGTCATTTCCTGGCAGATGCAGGGGGGCAACCCACTGCGACCTCCCTCCCTCCCTCCCTCTTATTTAAAAGAAGGCATGGGAAGTGAGTCACGGGCATGTAAGTGGCCCGTTCACTGAGCAACATTTTCTTTAAACTACAATTTTGATCATTTTAGAAGAATCTGTTACTAAGCAACTACCAGTTGTATCATCCTAATATGACTATTAAATTCCAATGCGTCAGTACTAAAAAGCTGTCGACCACAATAGCAAAAAATAAGCTGTGTTCAGATAACACCACGCCTAGAACCTGTTCTTATCTCGCAATCATTCATTGGGTCAAGAGAGCGTTTTAAAATATTCATGCCTTAACTTGTGGTGGCTGCAGCCTCCATAATGACTGCCTGCAAGGGCCAGGGACCAGGACAATAGGAAGGAACAGAACTTCTGGCAGCTTCCAGGATTAGGACATTTACTCATATTGTAACACAGTGTAGAGTTGGACTCAAGATTCCAGGCAGACAAAAGGTTGCAATTAGCACTAAGGGTAACTGAACTTTGTGGGAAGACACACCACACTCAGGAGTGCAGCATGTGAAAATGACCCCATTGGACGGCCAACTGCGACCCAAATCATCGAACCAGTAACAACCCTAAGATCTTCCCCGGCCAGAAAGGAGGGGTGGAGGGGGAGACAGGAGGGACGAAATAGAGGGTTTGCCTAAGTTGCTGCAGATATATACATAAATATATATATATATATATATATATATATATATATATATATATATATATATATATATATATATATATATATATATGTATATAGTCCATCCTTAAAGCATTGTAAAGAACCCTAATGGGTGTCTACGTGTCTTGATACCGCTCAGCTTCAAGGCACTCCCTTCACCATTCACAAAAACTCTGCAAGGTTGGTGGAAATATTACTACTTTTATCACTGGGGAAGGTTGAAAAGTAAAAAATTCAAAAGTCCAGGGCCGATCGCAAAACACAGACATTTGGGCTCATTACAATACCAGCAGTAGCCGTGCCGGTATAACGGTCACGGCTGCCGCCGGTATCTTTTTTTCCCGGCGCCCGCGATTGGGCAATTACCGGGTCATTATGAAAAATGCTCCCATTCCCTTTGAGCCCCAGAGGGAATGGGGAGGCCGGATGTACCGGCAACATTCAGAATGGTGCCGGTGCATCCAACATATTCTGCTCGCAGGTGCCGGTACGCACGCCAGGTCAGAATAGCAGAAAACTAAGGGATTAGGGCAGACTGTGGGCAAAGGAGAGTAGGCAACCAAATCCCACTTGAGGATCACCTTCCTAAGAGCCACTCACAGTGTCTGGGGTTTAAATGCCCCCACCACACCTCTTCCGAGACTGTGATCTCTTGTCAGGATATTATGTATCTGCTTGTCACCCTAGATACCTTTGGCACCACCACCGATGGGGTTGTCAGGATGGGGCGCTCTGAGTGACCCGGGTAGGACAGGAGTACTCTCAGAATTCCAACTCCAGGCCAGTAGCATAACACAAGATCTGGGGGGCCCCTGTGAGCCATGCTGAGGGCCCCCACCCAACTCGGCAACAAATCACGAATCGCGCCACACTCTGGGCCGTCCTAGATTACCACGCTTGCGCAATACGCACAAACGTGTTGCTGAAGGGTTTGGGTCCGTCCTTACAGACAAAGGGGTTTCTGGGCTGCCACATACTCCAGAGACGTTTTTATGGGAGGGCTAAAGGGCCACTTGCCCCGGGCACCCACCTTGAAGGGGGGCCCCACAAGGCTGCCTGATCTAAAGAAGCAAGATTCCATTGTTCACCAGACTTAAATACCACACGTCAGGATATTTTATGGCATGCTGCTGGCGCACTAAACCTATTGCCTGTCTGTTTTGTTCACTGCATCATATAATGCTTTCTGTGTTCACTGTGGTATGCATAGTTTGTGTGTTCTTTACGACACAACTCCTCTAGCATTCTTTACTTCCTGTGGGAATTCTGTTGATCATGTGCAATAGCAAAAGTTGAAATTCACATTATTAAATTGAGTGCGCAATGGTTCAGAAGATAGCTCAGTGTGCTAAGCACTCATTGCAGAGATATGTGTTCATATGCAAGATTAGACTATCACATTCCAGCAAGACTGACTGAGCCTTTCCTATATCTGAGGTTTATAAACCTGACTGCATATGTTTTGCAGCACGGTGCTATTATCATCAATGTACCTGCACCAGATAAGGAGGGGTTCCTATAAAAACTAACGTTGTCCGTATGGTGAAGGTCTAGACATTGGTTTGTTCAGATGCCTAGGCAATCACCTCTTCTCACAGGATCGCAGAGTTGTTGTTGGGAGTTCAACAAACACAAGGGGTCTTATTATAAGTTTGCCAGTCCGGAAACAACAGTACCGGTAAGCTTGCCGGTACCGTTGTTTCCAGAACGGCAAACTACGAGTTCTGCGAGCGGATGCCTTTCCACCGCCAGGTCTTACCTGGCAGGCGGAACGGCACCCACTTGCAGACCTTTAAGGATGCACCGGTACCATTCATGAATGATGCCGGTGCATCCGTCCTCCCCAATTCCATTGAGTCCAATGGGACTCAAATGGGAATGGTGAGCAATATTTTCTGCCCCCGGGAATGGGCAATTACCGGGTTCACCAGGGCTGTAATGCCCCGGTAATTGCCCATTCCCAGGTGCCGGAAAATTCATGACTGTGGCGGCAGCCGTGCCAGTATTTACTGGCACTGCTACCGCCAACCTTATAATGACCCCCAAGGAGTTGTCGATTCTTCTTTGTCTAAGTCAATTGACGCCCTAATTTCCCTTGCCTTTTGTCTATGAGCCCCAAGCCCCAAGGAGACCGCTCCCTGCTCACTGCCACCTATGCCTTCCTGCAATTACTAAAGGTAGAATGTTACAGAGTTAAATGGGTGGTGTTGTTCTAAGTTTTATGGTGCGCTCTTAAGCCTGGGTGCTCACACCGTACACCTCTTGTGGGCAATACATCACAGAAAGGGTACATGAGCATCTTGACCACATCAGAAAGCCCATCACATGTGACCTTCTCACAAAGGGAAGTGAACTGAAACAAATGCAAAGGGGACATTAAATGTAATAAATGGCCTGGGAAAGGTCCATGAAACAAATGTCCAATTCCTGAGTCACATGGGTTTAAGCTAAATCCAAAGTGAAGTAAATGCAAACCAACTACAAACCCAAACCGGAAGGGGTCACAAAGGAATGTCATTTGAGGGAAAGGGAATTCCTGCCCATCTGTGACTGCTTGACCTCTGGGAGCCTGATGGGTGGATCAAGGAGGTCGAACTACTGATTGCAAGCATTGCGGTGGCAGGGACAAAGGACAGAGGAGTGCCATGCAGATGAGGGGGGGGAGGTTTGATGGAGAGAGAGACGGCAGTACACTCCCATTCCACAAACTCCTGCATATGGGAGAGGGGCTGCTCCGGACTCCTTTGCAACCCAGACTATGTGGCATGGGACCGAGCATGCTGTTGTATGGCCAACACCATCTGGTGCGGAATGCATCACTGGAGGGGGCAATTGGCCACAAAGACAGTATTGCAAGCCGCCTGGTTGTGCCTGGAGACCTGTTTTTGCGCAAGACGAGAAATCTCCCTAGTCCCAGCGTAGGTCGCCACAGCTGCTGTTGATACTGTAGCTGCTTCTGCAGGCATATGCCTGTTCTTGGGCCCAGCAGCATAGGCCTCGGCAAGCAGCTTCTCTGGCCTCTTGCATTACCGTGAGTATGCCCCCTCCCCCCACCAAGTGCTCTTTCAGACAGTTTGCTGACCTCAGCTCCTGCTGCATGGCTTCCTGGATTGGTGGACCTCGATCCGGATCTGTCCCATCAAAGAACAAACATCCACCCGTATCCCTCACGTTCTTCTCAACCCATGACTGAGCTGCTGACATGGCTGACAGTCTCTCTGAAAGATCTGCTGGGACCTTTGCCATGGGATCAGAAAGGAAGGGTAGAGAAGGTAGGAGTGGGACAGTCGATGACTAAGTCTGGGAATGGGGGAACTTCAGCATTGGACGTGGATACTCCCACAGCCCATTCGCCATAGACTCCTCCCATGCCTCCAGTAGAATCCAACTAAGGAGAGTTTTATGGTGTTTGTAAAATTCTGCAGTAAGTCCGTCAGACCCAGGGGCCTTACTCGAAGGGAGACGATCGATGGCCTTGCAGATGTCTTCTAACGTTGTCGGTAAGTCCGGCTGTGCCCTTGTGTCGTCTGATAAGTGCGTCAACAGGAGTTTGTCTAAGAACTCATCAATCTGCCTTGTGGTACACATATCCTGCTGCATATGAAGAGTATCGTAGACATTTCGAAAAGCAGCATTGATTTCAGTATTAGCATAGACTGACCAGTCTCCCTGAACCTGAATATATGGTATTTTGTAGTTTTCCTTTTTCTGTTGAACCAGGCATGCCAGACGTCACCCAGGTCTCTCTCCTTCCCCATATTGGCGGTCCACCACTGCGGTGCCTACACATTTTATCTCCCTGTCCACGTGTGCACAGAATGTATCCAGTGCATCGCTGACATATTGGAGTTTATTCAATGTGGGGTTAGTCACATATTCTAATTCCAGCTCCTGAAGGTCCTCCTCGCTGTCACATATGTCTTTATGGAAATCCTTCAGTACCCCAAATTCTGTTGACATAGCGATTCCCTTAATATATACCTGAAAGTCCTCCCTTAGTGTCCCGATCCCTTCAACCATACCAGTATTGATGTCAAAGAAGTTCTTGATGCTATTGTGTAGGCTAGAGGAATATACTGCATCATGAAGCATCATTGATTTAAACTTCCAGGGGCGGTTTTGAGATTGCCCTTGTGTACAGCTTAGCTGTACTAGGATTGGTGAGTGATCAGAGTATGGCCTGGGTAGCATTGTCATAGAGGTGCCCATTCCCATTAGTACAGGCAAGTCATGCTCTGTGGAGTAATATGTATAGGTTCTCGCCTTCCAGGGTGTCGTGCCCGCCACACGCCAACCAATCCTAGACAGTGTATGCTGTCCGTCAGTACCTTGGCTGCATGTGTCAGGCTTCTCAGAGTAACCGCTGTGCAGTCTAGATCGCTATCTAAAATCATATTGAAGCCCCCACTCCACAGTACAGGTACTTGTGGAAACGAGTGGCACATATCAATAACACCGGGAGTCATCTTCATTGGGCCCACAGGTGTTTAGCAATAGAACTGCCCTAGTTTCTGTCCTACACAAATAGCCAAATGCAGAGCACAGTGGTCCACTGGAGACTTAATATGTGTGAACGTGAGTTCCCAGGGGATCAGGAGGGGGACACCCCTCGCTTGTGAGGAGTAAGATGCGTAATATTTATGATCTCCCCCGGAGCGTGCACATTGAGATGACATTTTATCCGTAGAGTGTGTTTCCTGTAAAAACAAAACCTGTACCTTGTGGCGTTTCATATATGCTAGCAATCGCTGCATCTTAACAGGAGTGCCCATTCCTCGGACATTCCGGCTCATACATGTCACCTCACCCATCCTGCCAGTACAATGTCATGCAGGGATCCATGAACGAGTCCCATCTATGCCTCTGCTTACTGTGTTGGCACAGCCGTGAATTCCTCTCACCATACCATGCCTACACACACACACACAGCATCATTTTTCCATGAATTTTCCAACCCAGTCCCCCATCCACTCTCATCACACCATAAAACCGTGTAATGTAAAATCTCACCCAAAAGCCCATAAACATAAGCAACTTAGCTCTGGGAAAGCTGTGACATACAAGCAGGTCACTGTCTGATCCTAACACAGCGAAAGGTGAAACAGCAATAGGAAAACTTTTTGTTGTTGTTTCTATTTAATTTTTATTAGATTTACAATCAAACAGAGAAGCAATAACATATATCATAGAAACAACATTTCAATTAAAACAAAAACGATACAAACAAATATCTCAAGATTCATTACATTAGGTTAAACATCACTAGGTAACATGTAGATTGCGTGATCGCGACTCTAAATGATTGCATTTCTTCTGAGTAGCCTTAATTGCAGTAGTGAGGGTGTCACGCGTCACTGTCATAGTAGTCACCTCATCTTCAGCCACTCCTACCCTAATTTCAGCCTCCAGCGCAGTGATGTTCTCAGGGATGTCATCCAATTTAGAGTTCATGGAGGAAAAGCCTGCTGTCATCACTGTGAGTATCTTCTGTAATTCAGAGGAGTTAGTCGTGGCCACCTGAGCATCAGCGCCACAAGCAGGGGTCAGGCTGGAACCGCTCAGCATGGTTTTTGTGTAATTGTCCATGCTGCCCTGATTTTTGTGTGACCCTTTTGTCATCTTACCTCCTCCAGACACGAGATTTAATACAGTAGTATGATTCCCTGGAGCAAGCTAGGGCCCTCAGCGACGTGATTATGTACCAGCACTCGAGTGACTCCTGCCAACCACACAAATGGATACTTAGGTTGAAAAAACCCTGAGCACCTCCACACCTAGAACTCAGGAAGGTAAATGAGGCAGCTGAGGCCAATCAGCCAAAGTGTCACGAAATCATTTGTAGGAAGCTGGTACAGCCGAACATGGGAGATTTCAGGATATAAGGTACTGCGGACGGTGCCACACACTGCCAGCCACCGCCTTGAATAAAATGGACCAAGTACCAGGTGCAGGAGTCAAACCATCTCTTGTGACCCTTGAACAGCCAACAAAACCCAATGCTCTAGGTAATATGTTCAGAAAGAGGAGTGGGGGGTGTGCCCAATGGCCTGTTTACAGTTTCCACCCAGTCTCCACAACTCTAATTCATCAAGGCTACTGAAATTGATGACAGTGAATGCATGCTTCTCCCATGCCCACAGCTCCATCTCCTGTGGCTATGGTTACCTGGGATGGTTGGAGACCAGCTTCTTAAAATACCTCTTGAGGTGCTGCCAGTGTTTCTGTATCTGTCTCAACCTACATGGGCGGTTCCACAGCATTACCAATATGTACTTCCCAGTTTGCTGTGCTGTTAAAGAGGGGTCTTCTGGTAGCCTGAACCTGCAGGATGCATTGCCTGCTTCACAAGGCCACCCACCAGGTCCTTTAGCTCGACGTTCGAGAAATGTGGGTGTTTTCCACTTCAAACGGACCTGGTGGCTACTTGGTGGTTGGGGAAAAGAGGACGGTAACCTGGTCAGGCTGCAATGGAGGGCCACATGATCTGGCTGGTGGAGCAAGGAATTGACAGAAGACTGTGGGGTCTCTGTGGGAGATTGAGGAGTGGGAGGAGGTGATTTACGGGCAAACATGGGTGGTTGGGGGAAGCTAGGGCCAGATGGTGGCAAGAGGAGCAAGGGGGAGTGACTGGAGAGCAGGAGGGTGGTACAGTGGTCAGAGAAGGTTGTGCAGTAGCCACGGAGGTGGCAGAGTAATCAGGTGGGTGGGGGCAGCAGAGCAGTCAGTGAGGACTACACCGCAGTCAGACAGGTGGCAGAGCACTCACAGTCATCATGGAAGTAGCATTGATGGAGAGGGGTCAGCAGCATTCATGGGGTGCTCAGGGGCGGATACTGGGTGCATGTCTAATAATAGAATGCATTGCACATATAAAAATGTAATTAACAATACACACTTTACATGAATTCATTTGTCCAGAGAAATTAATTAACATATTTTAAAAAGTATAAATAAAAATTCAATACATCCTTATAATTTTTTATTCCAAATAATACAAATATATTTACAGATATTACTAGACTATACTTTCAGGGATAATTTCTATAGTTCATAATTGAGATCTAGTGGCCCTGTAGGAGCCTATGACAGAAGGTTTAAGTAACTAAAGTCGAGGAGTTATTAAAGAAATGGGGACAAATATCAGCCCATTTCTGCTGGAAGGTGGGGCAGCATGTGATCAAATGTATTAAAATGTTAGATGCATCGGCTGCTCCACATCCCCTACACAGACGTTTTTCTTTGGGAATGTCCCTGAAAGGACCCACTCTTGGTAATGTTGATAAACAGTTCAACCTTAATCATAAAAACAAACTCTTATAAATACAACAAGGGAATTGTACTCAATACTTAGGGCGTCATTATGACCCTGGCGGTATGGGTTTAACGCGCCGTTATACCCATAGCGCCCTATTACGAGGTTCCCTCGCGGGACCCGCTCTGGACGTCTGGTCAGACCAGACGTCCTTTGCGGGTCCCGCGATGGGACCAGGGAGCTAACAACGGGCCCATTATTAATGGGCCTGTTGTTAGCTCCCTCCCCATTCCCATTGACCCCTATGGGGGCTCGAATGGGAATGGGGATGGTCCGGGTTCCCTGAATGGGGAAATACCGGGCCCTCCAAGGTCAGTTTTCTGCCCATTCACTGACTACGTCCTCCTGTAAATCTCCACAGTTTCCCCAGGATAACCACGTTAGTCTATTCCCTTCTCTCCTTTTTACTCTCTCTGGCTTTTCTTGGCCTGCCCCGCCAAGGTTGGCTTTCCTCCTTCCTGTTAACAGGTTTTTCAATCTCCCCTCTCTAGGCTCCTCCATGAGAGACTGCTCCTTGCTCCTTTTTCTGTGCGTTTTGCCCACTGTACTTTGCCTCTCCTCCATGCCTCCTTTTGAGTTCTTCTCCCTTTTCCGAGACCACAGCTTGCTTCCTCTTCTGGGCCCACTTAGTGCTAGAAACTACGACATCTGCATTTCTGTTAATCACTCCCCTTCTGCTTACTGCTCCCCTCCACCATCTGGCTGGTTTTAAACATGTCCCCTTTTTGCCTCCTCTTTGTAAAAGATCACCAGTCTCTTGCTGAGGATTATGGCCTTGCAAGGTAAGCTGTGGAGGTCAGCC
This sequence comes from Ambystoma mexicanum, assembly GCF_040938575.1. NCBI lineage: Eukaryota > Metazoa > Chordata > Amphibia > Caudata > Ambystomatidae > Ambystoma > Ambystoma mexicanum. The sequence goes on along the minus strand of NC_090941.1, from coordinate 681,258,053 downwards.
TCCCCACCCAACTCCCACAGCCGACAAAATGCACTTTTGGGTCACCATCATACAGCCATGCAGCATTGGTAGTGGCTCTGCTCTGCCTGACTTCCTGGCGACCTTAATGTTGTCATCAGGCTCTCTTGGGGTACTGTGCATCTGGGACATTGCGAGCAGCAGCCAAACATCCAAAGGATCTATGTACCACCCTCCCATCACACTGCCATTTCACCTCCATGGACAGTCACTTGGTGTGAAGCCTCTCTGGGCACTCCACATTATTATACTGGGTTGGTCTGTCCCCAGGGCAGGTAAGTAAGTGCACATATGCATGGTCTGGGGTTTCCTGCCATGCCCCTTCCCCTACGGCCATACCTCTTTTACATGCATGATCCCTTTTACCGCCGACTGTGCCCTCCGATGTATGGGAAGCACATGTGATATTGACGCAGCGCACATTTCGCAAAAGGTCCACTACTAAGCATGAACTCTACAACTCTGCCAGGATGAGAAGCAATCACAAAAACAGGACCTTCTTTTTGGATAAATCTAAGGATCTGACAAAAAGCCTCAATCTTACAACTCTTAACAATGTGGAAAACCATAGCGCCTCGCCTACAGATCCACTTCAGCAGTAAGCTGTTGTGCTGCACTTAGGAATTTCAGCTGCTTAGGCATGTCAAATGTTCTGCACTTCCCTTCACATTTCTTGAAATTCTTCTATATTGTGCTTTCTTCATGCTTTCTTCACGTTTGCTACAAGATCTTCCAGGTTTTCCTAATATTTATGAATTTTAAATGCTGTTTTACATGAAATAGTTTGAGTCAATAATTTCTTTTCTACATTTTTAAATGTATTTAAAAGCTAAATCTTTTCCAAATTTTAAATCGTCCATTTATTGTTGTGGTGGACCTTTGCTTCCCGCTACGCTTTGTGAGAGGAGGCCTGAGCACAGGTGAGTGAAGGCCTCTAGGCCTGAACACCTCTAAAACCCCATCCACAACCCCTTTTTTCCAGGGATTTTAACATTCCAGAGTAAAGCCCTGTCCCCTCTCTTCCAACTGTGAGTTTTGCCACCTTGAATTCTGCCATAATGAGATGCTGCCACTTTTGCATTTTGCCACTGTGAGGTTTTGCCACTTTTGCATTTTACCACTTTGAATTCTACCATTGTGAGATTTTGTCACTTTTGCACTTTCCCACTTTGAATTTTTCCACTGTGAAATGTTCCCACTTTAAGCATTTCCGGTTACAATGGCATCCCCAATGCTGAATCTCTGTTGCAACCACCTCATAATACCCTTTGTGATCCATCCGACAATGCAAATACAAGCTAACCTTCCAAAAATTCCTCCAACTCAGAAAAAAAAGACAATCCTTCAACACTGTGGACCTAAAGATCAGACTGGAGTGCATGAAATCAGTGATCACCCTCTTGGATTCATCCAACATCAAAGAACAAACCGAGACAATCCAAAAATGGATTGCAAAGACACTAGATGATATTGCATCAGAAAAAACATTCAAGCCCTCGCTAAAGAAAACAACGCTAAGATGGTTAACATCTCACCTCAGAGACCTGAAGAAAATGAATAGGGGACTGTAGAAAGAATGGAGCAAAAACAACGATCAGCAGAAGAAAATCACATACCAAAGACAGATACGACTATACAAAGCCGAAATCCTCAAAGCAAAAAAACAATACCATACTGAATATGTCAAAAAAGTGCAACAACACACCCAAGCCCTCGCAGAAATTATGCAATGACCTTTCAAAATATTTCAAAAACAAAATCACAAACATCCAGCAAGTCATCAAGAGTATGCCCAACGCCAGAACCAACAACAAGACTATACTACTTATCACCAATTTTGAAAGACAATTTGCCAGCCTAGTGAATTAAAGCTATAGAGCTGTCTCACCGGCAGTGTCTTGCCCATCAGAAAAGTTCAAGGCTATTCTCACCCACATTCACTGGTAACAGCAAATGTACTGCAAAGCTGCAAATCGTGATACATCAAACCACCCCTTAAAGACTCCTTGGGAAACACAGAAGACCTAACCAACAATCAACCGATATCAAACATCCATACACAGGAAATCTCTTTGAAAACTACATATACGAACAAATCCTCTGACATGTGTAAAACAACCGGATACTAGAACAGGCTTGTGTTGGTTTCAGACCTGTGAGAGGCACAGAAACAGATTTATTAAACATATGGGATGATCTAAAAACCAATGCCAACTCCATCCCCATCTCGTCGCTGATACTGCTAGACCTATCAGCAGCTTTCGACACAGTCCACCTCGAAACCCTCATCAAGACTCAGAGAAATAGGAATCAGCTACACAGCTTTATTATTATTAAATGACTTCCTGGCAGAAAGAACTGAAACAGCATGGATAACCACCTTCAACTCCGCACCATGCACACCAACCTGCAGAGTACCACAAGGCTCATCACTCTCGCCACTCCCCGTCAACATCTACATGACATCACTCATCAATCTAATCAAAAGGCATGGACTCAACTCCTACAACTATGCAGTCGAGAAACAAATCATCTATAACATCAACACTAGGGGAGAACCAGACCTAAACCTTATCAACTGCCACACAGAAATAAACAAATGGATGAACACCACCAGCCTTAAACTCAACCCGGACAAAACAGAAATCATGATCATGCGCAACAGTCTGTCAAACCAACACCGCATTCTATGGCCTACCGTAACGGGAAATCAGTCAGAACCTTCCAAAATATTTAAAAACCTTTGAATATTAATGGAAAGGACTTAACACATGAACCACAAGTTAAAGCAGCAGAAAAGAAGTGCTTTTTCCACTGACGCACAATCAAGCGGGTACTACCTTTGCTCGCCTTCCCACATAAAACAATCCCCATCATCTCCCTTGTCATGTCAAGTATAGACTATGCCAACAGCATCTATCTCGGAATGCCGGACTACTTCACCAAAAAACAACAGCAATTACAGAACACAGCAGCTAAACTACTCCTCAGACTCACAAAGAGAGAACACATCACACCAGCCCTGAGAACCCTACACTGACTACCAGTCAAAAAAAGAACTTGTTCAAAATGCTCTGCATAACCCACAGAGCAATCCACAGCCAAGTAACAGAATTCAAACAGGAAGAAAATCTCCATCACAAACCAAACCTAACACAGAGATCCAGTAATGATATCAGCCTCGAACCAAAGCAATACTCAAAGTTGAAATTTGGTAGATCAGTATTCTCCTGCATCTCGGCAAAACTTTGGAACTCACTCTCGTAGGAAATAAGAAAAACAGAAGAACACCTAAAATTAAACACATTACTGAAAACATGATGCTTTAACTCACCAAGCTAAGTAGGAAATGCCATCAAAGAGACCAGCCAACAACAACACAAGGAGAGACACCAAAAAACAAAGCAACCAAAACCGTTTTTGATGCAACCCCCGAGACAAGTATATGAACCCAGCCAAGCCAACATAACCACTCACAGAGAAGCTCACAGACCACTCTCATGACTAACCCTACTAAAAACGTCTAGTAGCCTATATACTCAACCACCAAAGAAAACGCACACATAACTCTACCACAGCAGAAACATGAAGTCACCTCAAACTGTGCATACTCTGCAACACCCAACTAAACCCAACACACTACAGAAAACTAAATCACAGACACACAAACCAACCCAGACATATTCATATATCCAAACACCCCAAACCCTTACCAACCAAAAGCAAACCCAGCACAGTGACAGTTTTTTCCAAACTGAAGCCACCAACAGCACTTTCCCTCTCTATCCCACTAACTAACCCTCCTAAGCCAACCTTCCTTTTCAAATACGCCAGAGCACCTGGAGACCATGAAAATGGCAGCCCTGAGTGGTATAAATCACGATAACATAACATATATACACTTGACACAAGAGATGTGATTTTACCTTTCTATCCCAAGCAGATATGGGTTGTGGTGGGGTTTATCTATAACCAAATGAAATATTCCTCTTTGAATTGTCCTAAATACAAGGTGCCAAAGTGGGTCGGATAACAAAGTCTCAAAGTTCTCTCTCCAGTGTGGATTCTAGTCTCTATCAAGTTCTCTGGTCCTAACAAGGACAAACGACTATAGTTCATAGCCGCTTCTTGGCTCAAATTTACAGTCACATTTACAAAGTGCTCAGGTGCTTCTTTGCCATTGGACCGCTTCACAGAGATAAATCAACCCAGCTTGCTCTTTGTTATGCAACCAGAAGGCTAGTCCTTGGCCCACTTCTTCCTGGTCCTGGAATATAGTTCCCCAGTGTCCAAATCTGCTGAATTACCACCAAATGCAATTACCTTTATTACCACTTCATCCCATTGAGTTACCACAGGATTACAAGTGGTGATATTGCCCCATTTTTGGCGTCCATAGTACTTCATGTGGATTTTTGGCAGAATTACTGCGGGCGGAATTACTCAGGCGATATGCCCTGAGTTTGCGGGCCCACCCTGTGGGTAACAGCCCACAGCCCAAGTTAAGGACCCGATCAAAGAGGGGGTGGCCTGGCTGAAGGCAGCGTGGCCTAGGGCGGTGAGGAAATGGTAGGTTTTTCTTTCATTATTTCGAAAGAAAAGAAAAAATGTTGCACCCATGGAGTGACCTACGCAGGTGCTAATGGGAAGGGGGAACAGGCACCAGGGAAGGGAAGCGTCTCACACTAATGAAAGTGACAGGAACGCGGGCCTACCTTTGTGAATATAGCCGCGTTCTGACATTTTAATTGGTTCTGGGTGCCTCCCAGGGTGCTAATGCATGGTAAATCCACTGATTATTGTGAGTAAAGTGATAGATTCACCTATAGATGTTTTCTGAAGGTGAATCCTCCACTTTAGAGATAAAGTTATAATTTAGTGGTGTGGAGAAAACTGCAGCAATTCCATCACCACAAAAATGTCGGTAATGGAATTACCACCACTTTATTTTTCCTGCACTGCCAAACTTATAATGAGGTCCATAGTGCCTTTCTGTTATGTCATTCTTTTTCCTATGAGATGCAGTGCCCTTTCCACTGTCAGGGGATTACATGCCTTTTTCACCCAAGGTATTATGTTCTTCTTACTCTCAGTAAGGGATATGGGGCCTCATTACAAGTTTGGTGGTATTTCAGTGGCAAATCCAAGGACATTCTGCCAAATAGATTACCATTACTTGATCCTGTGGATTTACTGCAGGAAGTGGTGGTAAGTTGTGCAAGTCCCCATTTTTTGGAGTGCATAGGACTCCATGGGGATTCCAGCAGAATGATCGCTGGTGGTAATTCCACTGGCAGTAATTCCGCTGATTTTGCCATCTTTTGTCGCAAAGGTGGAGGATTTACCTCTAGCATTTCGTACGTTATAGTACGATGCTGCGATAATGTGTCAGTAATGCAGTGGTAACAAAGTTACCACTGCATTACCACCATTTCCCCGTACCACCTTAATTGTAATAAGGGCCTGTGCTGCCCTTTACAAAAGCAAGCGGTACAGCCCCTTTTTCCCAAATGGTCGACCTCCTAGGACCTTCCCTTATATTTCTGACCAGCCTGTCCACTTATCTCAACACCCTCCTCTGACCCTCTCTCAAGCGCCTCTACACAGCGAATGCCATCTGAACCACTGCCCGTCCTGCTGCTCCTCTAACTTTCTCTCCTGTGGCTATCCTCTGTGTGCCAAAAGTCTTTTCTCTTGCTTGAGGGATACACTGTCAGCACCACTTGATTGAAAGATGGTAGACTGCCCTTTTGTGTCTTCAGTGTGCGGAGCAGCAGCTCGCTCCACAGATCAAATAAGTTCACATGAGGAATTTGTAGTGATCTGGCCTGTCCCCGCACTCCAGGTAAAAGCATTAATTAGGAGGGTTCGTACAAAAAAGGGCTACAATGGCTTTAATGATGGACAAGGTACTCCAAGTGTTACTTAAGCTACAAAAGAATTAATTAAATTTCAAATACTATAAACCCCTGTTTATGATCAAAATGGACTATTAAAGTTCTAAAATGATTTGCGAAGGTGATCATTCAATCTCTTAGAGGCAACTTTGTCCACCATTATGATGCTTGGTATATCCTAGAGAGGAACACCTCTGTTAGTCTTTTCTGCCCAATGGAGCAAGTGAAGTAGAATCCACTAGAACCCAGGGAAATATAGCTGTTGTGTGTCTATTAGGACAGGATTGAGTACATACAAAGTGATCACTGTTAGTGTTAAACAGCAGGTGGACTCATTTTGCAGTGATGACCTGATACCATAGATGTGGCTATACATGGGATACTGTCCGAACCTGATATGTGTGTGCTACTCAGAGGAATGAAATCAAAAGGTGAACTTGTGCTTATTTGCTTTGTGTTACGCTCACCTAGCTCCCACAGAGGCGTCGATCTGAACTGAACAGCTGTGGTCTCCACCAATGTGACGCATAGGGCCAAGATGACGGACTGGACTGGCCCACCTAGCTTCGTTTGCTTGGCCCGTAGGAATATTCTTCTGCAAATGGAGAAAGGGAATTAACCACTCGTGGAGTTGAGTGTAAATCCCCCCACCCCCGCTGTTCTCCCCACGGATCACCTTTGATGTCCCCTCTTATAGTCTCACCTGATGGTTTGAAAAGATGAGCTCTCCATCCTGCATTGAGCGTAGGGGCGCCTTGATAACCAGTTACTTCACTGGCACGAAGGAATTGGTTAGTTCCAGAACAATATTGACTCCGAAAAGTATGTAGTTCGTAAGAGTTCAAATGCCTGACTTTCACTCTTGTCCGATTCCTTGCAGATTGCAGCTTGACCCTAGTGAAGAGTTCCTCATGGCAACCGGTAATATTCTGGTAAGGATTTGTATTTCCAACACATGTCGATAAATAATGTCAATATGTAACCTGTTGCTTTCTCCCTTATTCAGGCACTGAGAGAAAGTATGAAGTCTCGGGGAATAATACCTCCGGCGGTAAAATCAGGTAAGTCTAATGTGGTGAGGAGGGTTCCCCTTGATAGTCCCTTTGTTTCACCTTGCTGTCCTTTTGTTTTCCCCTTAGGGGCCCGGGTTCGGTGAAGATGCAGTGGAAGCTGCGCCGACCCGTGAAGAGGAATAGTACCCCCGGTGGTAAAATCAGGTAAGTCTATGGGGGGGTTACTAATATTCCTCTGTGTATTCCCTTGGCTCACCTTGCTGTTCTTGTCTACTCCTTAGGTGCCAGAATGCGGCGGGAACATGCAGGAGGATGCAGTGGAATGTGAAGATGCTGCGAAGGCCGGTGAGTTCAGCGCGGCGCTGCAGTAGGCGATGCGACGCGCATAAAATAACTTCTTTCTTCCAGCTCGAAGGTGCGATGGATCGGGAATTCAGGTAAGGATCAAAGGTAATGCTCTTGTTCTAACCTTTTCTTCTTTCTCCCTTTTTCTAGGAGCTCCAAACTCGAGGCGGGCGTGGCAGAAGACTGGATGCAGACTTGCAGGTACGGTGAGCGTTACGCTGCTGGATGCAGAATAACACGAAGCGTGTGCTGCTCTTCGGGTGTGGTTTAAATAGCCACCAAAGTAGTCCCAGGTAAGTATTCCTCCCCAGCCCCGCCCGAGTAAAAAAATAGTCCCTAGGTAAAATAGTCCCTTCCAAGCCTCATTTGGCTTGGAGCTCTTGCAGCATGGTCTGCATCAGGTAAGCTTGCAGCATGGTCTGCATCAGGTACGTTCTACTCTATGAGCCTGGCGCCATAGGCACCAGGACTGACACTCCATATGAGCCTGGCGCCATAGGCGCCAGGACTGCACCCAAACAGCCCCTAGCAGGGGTTTTTGGGCTTGCTCAAAATAACATGATGCCTGCTTCCGGGGTTGCTGGACCTGGTCTGGGTCCCTGGGGGTAGGCATCATGACAGCACTCCCCCCCAAGGCCCCTCCTAAAGTCGTTCTTCCCCGTGGTTTTGGTTTGTCTAGGAAATTTCAGTGGAATCTTTTCACCAATCGAGGTGCATGCACGTGGTCACTAGGTTCCAAGACCTTTCCTGTGGTCCATAACCTTTCCAGTCGATAAAATAAAAAAGTTTTGACTTCACCATCTTGGAGTCCAGGATGTCTCTAACCTCAAATTCGGGTTCCCCGTCTATAAGGATGGGGTCTGGTGGCTTGGTTAGGCTTGTCCCTGGTTGCACTGGCTTCAAAAGTGACACATAAAAGACGGGGTGTATTCGCATATTAGCAGGTAAGTCCAACTTGACGGCCACCAGGTTGATAATGGCCTTAATAGAGTAAGGTCCCAAATATCTGGGGTTAAAGATCCACGTTCCCTTGAGAGGTATGTGTTTTGTGGCCAACCATACTTGATCCCCTATCTGGTACTGTGGAGTATCACTTCTATGCCGATCAGCATCTTTCTTATATTTCTCCTTCGCTTGTTTTAAATGTGCAGTTGCCTCCTTAAAGGCTTGTGTAATCATAGCATGTAGATGGTCCACTGCGGGCATTTATAAGTGTTGGGGTGAGTCAAGGTCTGAGGTTCGAGGATGGTGCCCATATAGGGTATAAAAGGGGCTTTGTCCAGTTCCAGAATGTACTGAATTATTGTATGCATATTCTGCGATCCAAAGAATGTCCTTCCAATTACTCTCAGTTTGATGTAACATACAACGCAGGTATTGTTCAAGAGTCTGGTTGGTCCTCTCCGTTTGACCATCAGTCTGGGGGTGATGACTGGTCGATAATCTCACGTCGATTTGCGCCAATTGACAACATTTCTTCCAAAAGTGTGAAATGAATTGACTGCCCCGGTCAGAGACCAACATGGACGGAAATCCATGTATGCGAACAATGTTTTCGAGGAATTCTTTGGCCAGGATTGAGGCTGAAGGTAATCCTTTTAAAGGAATAAAGTGGGCCATCTTGGAAAAAAGATCCACAATAACTAGAATGGTGTTAAATCCATTACAAGGAGGTAGATCAGTAATAAAGTCTAACGATTAGGTGTGCCATGGTGTAGGAGGAATGTCTAAAGGTTGTAAGAGTTCAGCTGGTTTTTTCTTTTGACTTTTGTTTTGGGCGCAAATGCCACAAGACATCACAAATGATTTAATATCCTTTCGCCAGGTGGGCCACCAGAATTGTCTTTTAATTTTAGCTTCAGTTTTTGCAATACCTGGGTGCCCCTCCGTTAGGGTATCATGATAACGGGAAATGACTAGCTCTTGTAGTTCCTTGTGTGGCAGAAATAGCCGCCCTTGGTAATAAGGCAGATCATTGGTGACAGAGTAGTCTGTGCCTTTCTTTACCCAGTCCTGCAGGGCTGTAGGATCAAAGAGTTGCTGGATCTTTACCTGAATGTCCTCTAGTGTCTGTAGAGTAGTCATGCCAAGAATCCTTTGTTCGGAAATTATAGTTACTGGTTCTGGTTTCACTTCTGCCTCTCCCATCCCTATTCGGGATAAGGCGTCTGCTTTACCATTCTTACACCTTGGTCGATAGGTTATCACAAAATCGAACTCGGCAAAGAACAATGCCCATCGGAGTTGACGTGACGATTGGGCCTTGGCTGTTTTTAAATACTGTAACTTCCGGTGATCAGTGATCACAGTAATGGTATGCCTGGCACCGAGAAGATAGTGCCACCAAGCCTTGAAGGTGGATTTAATGGCTAATAACTCCTTGTCGGTAACCGAATAGTTTAACTCGGGTGCCGAGAACTTTCTGGACCAAAATGCTACTGGGTGAAGCTGGCCAGTTTCAGGGTCCTTTTGAGACAGGACAGCTCCCATGGCTAGACTGGATGCATCCTTTTCCACCATGTATGGAAGGTCAGGGCGCGGGTGCTTTAATACAGGTGCAGATGTGAATTTTGCTTTCAGCTCTTGGAAGGCATTTTCCGCTTCTTCAGTCCACATAAGCGTTTATTTTTTCACAAGAGTGCTGTGATGGGATGTACAACGTGTGAAAAATCTGGGATGAATCTGCGGTAGAAATTGGCAAAGCTGAGCATGCTTTGTACTCCTTTAACCGAACTTGGTGATGGCCACTTAAGGATTGTGTCCACCTTTCGTGAGTCCATTCAGACTCCCTTTGGGGTCAGGATAAACCCAAGGAATTCAACTTCTGTGGCATGAAAAATGCATTTTTCTAGTTTTGCATATAGTTTGTGCTGGCGCAATTTCTCAAGGACTGCTCAGACATGCTTCACATGGTCAGATTCTGAAGAGGAGTATACTAGAATATCATCAATATATACGACAACACAAACGTCAATGAGCTCACGAAGGACATCGTTCATGAGGTATTGGAAGGCTGCTGGTGCATTGCACAACCCGAAAGGCATCACCTGGTATTCGAATAACACATACTTAGTTCGAAAAGCAGTCTTCCATTCGTCGCCCTCTTTTACACGTACCAGATGGTATGCCCCCCGGAGACCTAATTTAGTGTATATACAAGCGTCCTTCACTTGGTCTAGTAGTTCAGGGATCAGAGGCAATGGGTATCGGTTCTTAACAGTTATCTGGTTCAATGTGCGGTAGTCTATGCACGTTCTGAGGTCACCTTCCTTTTTGGGCACGAAGAACAAAGCTGAAGATGCAGGGTACTTGGATGGGCGAATAAAGCCATTGGCAAGGTACTGGTCTAAGTATTGTCATAGGTGAAGGTTCTCAGGTTTCCGTAAGGGCATAAATCCTGCTACAAGGGGGTTGTGCACCGGGTATGAGATCGATTTGACAATCGTACGATCTGTGAGGAGGTAAGGTGTTTGCCTGTTCTTTTTGGAAGACATCCTGGAATTCTTGGTATTCTGGAGGTAGTTGCATGACTGCTGTGGTTACTGTGGCCAGGCCTGCATTCTGATTTTTCTTTGGGTAACAGGTTTGTGCACAATCCGGGAAGGTTATTCTCTTCTCTCACCAATCAATACAAGGATTATGTGTTTCCAACCAAGGTATCCCCAGTATTATTTGGAACTGTGGGGCTTTGATTAGATCAAACACAATAGTCTCTTGATGCCCATCCTGACCCAATAGTGTCATCTCTGCGGTGGAATGAGTTACGGGCCCAGAGGCAATTTCAGTTCCATCGACTGTGGTGAGGACATCTGAGGTGGTTTTTCGGCAGAGAGGTAGATTCATCCTGGAAGCCAATTCATAGTCCACATAGTTTCCTATGGCCCCGCTATCAATGTATGCCCTTACTGCGTGCATACTTGATGGCTGCCCTGGATCTATGAGGACCATTGGTATGATGAAATGCAAGGTCTGAGTATCCTTCTTCAAGCTCGGCAAGCGGACCTCTACGCTTGTCGGGCGTGGTTGTTTCCCGATTCTGACTCCATATAACTTTTATCAGCAGCTCCTACAACCTTCTTTGGTGGTTTTTACAGGGCAATCCCGTAGAAAATGCCCAGAAGTTCCACAATATAGACACAATTGCATTTGACGCCTCCTTTCTCTTTCCTTCTGGGTTAAGAGTCCTTTAACCCCTCCGATTTGCATAGGTTCTGAAGCATCTGCTCCTTTGGGGTTAGCGTGGGTTTTGACCAACACCCGATTCTCAAACTTGGCTCGATCAGCCTTTCTGTTCTGAAGTCTGTGATCTAACTGGACCACTAAGTCAATATATTCGGCGCAGTCTTGAGGTGGGTTCACGACTTGAGCCAAGACATCCTGAGTTCTCCTCGAAGCCTTCGATGAAATAACGTGATTCGTTTTACCTCCAGCCATCCAGTTTCCACTATCAACCTATTAAAGGTTGCGATGTAGGATAGAAGGTCCTGGTTACCTTGTCGTAGGGACAAAGGTTCGTTATCGAGGGCCTGTCCTTGGGAGTGCCGGGCAAATAGTCTTTCCATGCTTGTTTGAAAGCCCTGAAAATTCAGAAGAATTGGGTCATCCTGAGTAACTAGTGGAATTGACCAATCATTTGCACTGCTGCTGAGATATGACAATACAAAGGCTACCTTGGCTTGATCGTTTGGGAAGGCTCCAGGTCTGCATAAAACGTGCAAGTGGCATTGGTTCATAAACACGGCAAACCTTTTGGGATCTCCGGCAAAGCGTTCGGGTGGAACTAATGGAATATTTCCTGGTAGGTTTATTTGCACAGGGTTACCCGATAACACAGGAGTTGGATTTCCCCCGGAACCAGGTAGGGGTGCTTGTCCAGCCTGGCTTTGCAATAGTTGCCTAGCAAGGCCATCAGTTCGCTCCTTTGACAAAATCAGTTCGCTCCTAAGAGCATTGGTTTCTTGACGGGCGGAATGCACTTCAGCCCTCAATTCCCCTAGTAATTGGGCCAATTGGTCAGTCTCTGAGGTATCGATAACGCCCGGGTGGGAATTTGTGGGTAGGCTTCGTGTTCTGTTACGCTCACCTGGCTCCCACAGAGGCGTCGATCTGAACTGGACAGCTGCGGTCTCCACCAATGTGATGCGTAGGGCCAAGATGACGGACTGGACTGGCCCACCTAGCTTCGTTTGCTTGGCTCGTAGGAATATTCTTCTGCAAATGGAGAAAGGGAATTAACCACCCGTGGAGTTGAGTGTAAATCCCCCTATCCCCGCTGTTCTCTCCACGGATCACCTTTGATGTCCCCTCTTATAGTCTCACCTGATGGTTTGAAAAGATGAGCTCTCATCCTGCATTGAGCGTAGGGGCGCGTTGATAACCAGTTACTTCACTGGCACGAAGGAATTGGTGAGTTCCAGAACAATATTGACTCCAAAAAGTATGTAGTTCGTAAGAGTTCAAATGCCTGACTTTCACTCTTGTCCGATTCCTTGCAGATTGCAGCTTGACCCTAGTGAAGAGTTCCTCGTGGCAACCGGTAATATTCTGGTAAGGATTTGTATTTCCAACACAGTTCGATAAATAATGTCAATATGTAACCTGTTGCTTTCTCCCTTATTCAGGCACTGAGAGAAAGTATGAAGTCTCGGGGAATAATACCTCCGGCGGTAAAATCAGGTAAGTCTAATGTGGTGAGGAGGGTTCCCCTCTATAGTCCCTTTGTTTCACCTTGCTGTCCTTTTGTTTTCCCCTTAGGGGCCGGGGTTCGGCGAAGATGCAGTGGAAGCTGCGCCGACCCGTGAAGAGGAATAGTACCCCCCGTGGTAAAATCAGGTAAGTCTATGGGGGGGTTACTAATATACCTCTGTGTATTCCCTTGGCTCACCTTGCTGTTCTTGTCTACTCCTTAGGTGTCGGAATGCGGCAGGAACATGCAGGAGGATGCATTGGAATGTGAAGATGCTGCGAAGGCCGGTGAGTTCAGCGCGGCGCTGCAGCAGGCGATGCGACGCGCATAAAATAACTTCTTTCTTCCAGCTCGAAGGTACGATGGATCGGGAATTCAGGTAAGTATCAAAGGTATTGCTCTTGTTCTAACCTTTTCTCCTTCTTTCTCCCTTTTTCTAGGAGCTCCAAAATCGAGGCGGGTGTGGCAGAAGACTGGATGCAGACTTGCTGGCACGGTGAGCGTCACGCTGCTGGATGCAGAATAACACGAAGCGTGTGCTGCTCTTCGGGCGTGGTTTAAATAGCCTCCAAAGTAGTCCCAGGTAAGTATTCCTACCCAGCCCCGCCCGAGTAAAAAAAATAGTCCCTAGGTAAAATAGTCCCTTCCAAGCCTCATTTGGCTTGGAGCTCTTGCAGCATGGTCTGCGTCAGGTAAGTTTGCAGCATGGTCTGCATCAGGTAAGTTCTACTCTATGAGCCTCGCGCCATAGGCGCCAGGACTGACTCTCCATATGAGCCTGGCGGCATAGGCGCCAGGACCGCACCCAAACAGCCCCTAGCAGGGGTTTTTGGGCTTACCCAAAATAACTTGATGCCTGCTTCCGGTGTTGCTGGACCTGGTCTGGGTCCCAGGGGATAGGCATCATGACACTTTGGCTGTCCCTATAGATGAAGAGCATAGGAGTTGTCCTCCTTCTCATTGCTTTAGGAGCAGAACTCATTGAATGTCCTTGCTATTGAAGTATTCAGCTCAGAGAAAGACCTATTTAAGGTAATTGTTGGGGTGAGTCAAGAGGCCTTTCAGAATTCAATCTGGCTATCAACACATGAAGAAGGCATGTCTCTTGGTCACTTGATTTCTTCTGTCCTGCAGATCCAGTCTTCTCATCAGATATAAGGTAGGTTTATCATGTAATGCCCTTCCTGCAGTGCATTGAATGTCATTATGCAAAGACTAGATCACAGTCTACTGATATACCTGCAATGTAAAACCACAGTTTAACATGTCATCTGAGTTTAATACATGATTTTACTGCCACTGTATGACCAAGGGTTGGTCTAATAAATACATACTTAATGTAATGTATTATTTACCATACCTCTCTTTCAAGACACACATAGCTGAGAAAACACGGACAGCCTGGTATCAGCCCTCCCTCCTGTGGAAAGCCAACCCCTTCCTCCCTCCGGACAGCTTTAGATCCACTGTTCAAGTCCTGGTCCTGTCCAACCTTAATGGGGGCAATGCACTCCTCGAAGGCCTCCTGTCGTCCTCCCTTGTGCCCCTGAGAAGTGGCCTACACACAGCTGTATGCCTCATCAAGGGTCTACACAGGTATGACCACATCACACTGGCACTCATCAATCTTCCTTGGCTCCCACTGTACGCACAAATCACCTTTGAGTCTTGCTACATCGTCTATAAGGCAGTCCCCCTCAAGTCACCCAGCTGCCGCACCAGAGAAACTGCATCTCCAGCGGACAGTGCACCACCAGAAACCAGGACACCAGCAGACATGAAATCTGCTGCTGCAAAAAGGAAAGGACCAGAAAACAAGCCTTCTCTGCCTATGCCCCAAGACTATGGAACCTCTTGCTGTCAGCATCAGACTCGCCCCCATGCTCCTACAATTCACAAAAGAACTCAAGACCCACCTCTTAAGGAGTCTCTCCTCCTCAACACCTCGGCCATCATGTTGCCCCTCGCACCACCTGACTCGCTAGACGCCGCCCTCCCCTCACCTCACCGCCACCTGGTACAACTGTACCCCTCCTCTGTGCGTCTCTGTATCCTACCCCTGCTGTATATCTGTACTGTTGTTACCTCTGAAAAACGCTCTGATATGCATCTGTACTTTTGACTACCTCTGTAAGTGCTCCATAATGTATCTGTATCATTGTATACCTCTGTAAAGAGCTGTGTTGCTTCTCAAATCTAGGACTGCGCTCAATAAATACAATAATAATAAATATAATTTAGCAGATAATATTTATCAGATGTGCATGAACTGTAAAGTAGTGTTCAACATATTAGCACAAAGACTTCACCTGTAATCAGTTGCTCTTTACAGAGTCACGTATGTACATGATGCACGTTCCAACCCTTATTAACTGGCTGAGTCCCAGGCCAAATACATTTCATACCCCAGAACTCATTGATTCACTGGCATGGCAAACCACACAGCATTCTGCGCCCAACATAGAAAAATGCTAAATTTAGAGTTACAGTAGTAGTGATCTCTGCAAATATTGTCATTTTTAGCAATCGTAATCTCTATTATCATATTTTATTTATTTTTATTTTATTGTGCATTTGCAATGTGCTTATACATCAAGTGAATTGTGTTTGAAAGCGCCCACAGGGCAACAGGGAAGGAACCTGGGAACAAAATAAAAACGTAACAATGAAAGATAGTGGCGGACCTATTAGGCCATGTGAGCATTCAGAATATGCGAGTGCAGAGAGAGAAACAGGACGAGGGAGTGGAGGGAGGGGAGTGCTAGGTGTACCAAGAGGGAAGTGCTATGGCGTGAGCAGCTGTAAGTGCCTAGGTGAAAGTGGTCAGCTGCCAATAAATAAAAATAAGTGCAGGCCTGTGGTGGCATAGACCAGTGGGTGCCAATGCAAGTACTGGGAGCGAGCAGAGGCTGATGGCGATTGGGTGTGGGAGGACAGGGCCCAAGTGTACACATAAGGATCCTGGTCACCAATCACAGCAACTGTGGGGTTTGCCAGAGGGGAGCAGGAGGGGGTGAAAAGGAAAGACTTGAGAAGCTTCTGGAATTTGAGGAGATCAAGCTCAATACAAAGGGGGAGGCTGTTCCATAGGAGGGAGCCTGCTGAGGAAAGAGATTGGCCACCGGCTCGCTGTTTAGCGAAGCGCTTGACACACAGAGAGTTGGTGCCATAGGAATGTAAAGACCTGGAAGTAGAGTATTTAGTGAGAGCAAGTTGTAGATAGCGTGGTCCCCGGCCCCAGACAGCCTTATGGATGATACAGAGGGATTTGAATTTGATCCTTGCAGCAACCAGGTGCCAATGGAGAGTTTTTAGAGCTGGAGAGATGCGTCCCTGGGCTTGAGGCCAAGCAGCCCTATTCTGGATTAGCTGGAGGGGTCATAGAGAAGAAGAGGGTAGATTAAGGAAGAGGCTATTGCAGTAGTCTAGCCTAGAGAGAACCAGAGCTCTAGAGACATTGAGCTTCTGGGGGAAAGTGAGGAAAGGAAATATTCCTTTGAGGAGGTGAGGTTGAAAGTGGGCCTTCTTTGCAAGGTCCTGAATGTGAGGGAGAAAGGAAACAGAGGAGCCGAAGATGACTTCAAGGTTTCAGGCTTCCTATGAAGGAGAAGAGGGAAAGCCCATAGAAGAAGGCAAGAGTGAGGGAAGAAAGAGGGAGCAGGAGTCCCAATAGGAAGGATCTCAGTCTTGCTGGCGTTGAGGAAGAGATCATTGGAAGTACATCAGGACTGGATGGCATATAGGCAGTCA
Organism: Ambystoma mexicanum; assembly: GCF_040938575.1. NCBI lineage: Eukaryota > Metazoa > Chordata > Amphibia > Caudata > Ambystomatidae > Ambystoma > Ambystoma mexicanum. Next base: position 681,241,344 of record NC_090941.1, on the reverse strand, counting down.
GGAATGATGGAGGAAGTAAGGAGAGGGTCAGAAGGGAGTTTGAAAAAGAGTTGTGTGTCATCTGCATAACACTGGACGTTAGGGGAGAAGGTAGAAATGAGGTGTGCAAGCTGAGTAAGATAGGTGTCAAAGAGCCAGGGAGAAAAGTTGGAGCCTGGGGGGACATAGCAGATGGAGATAGAGGTGGTGGAGGAGAAAGAGCCCAGAATAACCTGGAAGGATGGGCATCATTGAGGAAGGAGGTCAGCCAGTCCATTGCCTGCTCTGTGATACCTAGGGTATCGTGGAGCCGTTTTATGAGGATGGAGTGGTTGACCATATCAAATGCAGAGGAGAGATCAAGTAGAATGGGAACAGCTGGAGAGTTGGAATCAAGAGAAGCAAGCAGTTCAGAAGAGCAGTTTCATTGCCTCTGGATGCTGGGAATCCTGATTGATGGTCACGGAGGCAACCAACAAGTTCAGTGTGCTGGGTCAGTTGGGGGAAGACCAGCTTCTCCAAGAGTTTCCCAAGGAAGGGGGTGATAGATATAGGGTGGTAGTTGGCTGGTCATGATGGGACTGCAAAAGGTTTTTTCAGGAGGGGGTGCACAAGGGAGTGCTTGAGGGAGGAGGGGAAAGATCCAGTAGCAAAAGAGTGGTTGCAGAAATCAGCAAGTGCAGGGGCAAGAGAACCAATATTGTCCTTAATGGTTCTGGGGGAGCAGGGAGAAACCTGTCTGGAGGAGACCTTCTTGGAGCGGACACCTCTGGTGACCTCATCAGGTGTTGTTGGAGAGAAAGGCAGAGGGAGGCCATAAGAGGCAGCAGGGTAGGGTAAGGGGTGGGGGAGAGGGACGAAGGGTGCTCAGGATGTCCTGGGTTTTTGCAGTGCAGTGTGTGGCCAGTGCGGTGCAGAGGGTCTGGTAGGAAAGAGGTGAGGAGGAGAATGCAGAAGGGTTGGCTAGTTCCGTGCAGATTTTAAAGCTTTCAGCTGATTTGTTGGATGCACCAGAGACGTGAGCAAGGATGCGGGCCCTATTTTTGGTGCAGATGGAGAGTCTGTATTGCCTTTGGATCAGGAAACAGGCCCGTTTGTCAGAGGGTGATCCTTAGGTCTGCAGCTCTGCACTTGTGTTTCAGGGCTGCAAGTTCGGAGTTGTACCAGGTGTTATGCATGGAGGCCTGTTTCAGGTAGATCCTCATGACTGGGGCAAGAATGTCAAGGGTATTAATAATGGCAAGATGGAGGATACTGACAGAAGAGTCAGGGGTAGAGTCTGTAGTGAGGGGATAGGGGGATGAAGGTAGATGCGAAGGCAGCAGCTGACACTTGTTTCATATCCTTTCCCTGAAACGCAATGGGGGTCATTGTAAGGTTGGCGCTAGCAGTACTGGTAAATACTGGCACGGCTGCCGCCGGAGTCATTAATTTTCCGGCACCTGGGAATGGGCAATTACTGGAGCATTACAGCCCCGGCAGACCCCGTAATTGCCCATTCCCGGGCACCAGAAAATATTACTCCTCATTCCCATTCGAGTCCCATTGGACTCAATTGGGAATGGGGAGGTCGGATGCACCGGCACCATTAGTGCATGGTGCCGGTGCATCCGACAAGGTCTGCGAGCGGGTGCCGTTCCGCCCGCTATGTCAGACCTGGTGGGTGAAAAGTCACCCGCTTGCAGAACTCGTAGTTTGGCGGTCCGGAAACAACGGTACCGCAAGCTTACCGGTACCATTGTTTCTGGACCGCCAAACTTGTAATGAGGCCCAATGTACTGTTTACCATGTATACTCAGGCTACACTGTGCCAAATGTCCAAGCAGAAAAGGCACTTTTAGGCCATGCCAAAGGTAGTTATGTGCTATACAAATGTCACAAAATATAGCTAATGGTTGACCATGCCCATCTCTTTCACATGGATAGTAGCCCTCAGCAAAAGGGTCAGACTGGCGAAACATTGGCACGTGCAACAATTTGTCTGTAGAGTGTAAGAATGACAAATTCTTAGCTGTGCGCACTAAGGACAGGCAGAGTGTTTCTGTGCTCCCTAAACACCTCCATATATTTTCAGCAACAGCTGTATATATTTGCTGGGACCTCCTACTTTAGGAGGCATGATGAATCCTTGGATGCCGTCACTTCTCTCTAAGGGTGAGCCCTTCCCATGAGGCCAGGGAGGTGAGGCCGCTACCCCATAGTCCCCCTGGGGGTGGTACTCAGCGGGAAGATCTCATGGGCAGAGACTCCTTCTCTAGGGATAACGATGACCATCCAAGGGGAATGCGGTATGCGAACCCTTTATCACCTCCACCCACCTCCTACCCATCAACCTGTTCCTTCACTCAACCCTCTGTAGCCCACACTTCCATTTGCTCCTGTAACATTAGCAACCTGGGAGATACTGGGATGGCGAAGAGTAGGGATGACTTTAGAAAGACTTCCCTGGAAGATACTTGGATGAGGAGAACATGCAGCGCATGAAGAATCCTCAAGAGAATGTACGTGCATGTTAGTTATTTCATAAGATGCAAGATAAAAACAGACGAAGGACTACTTACTAAAGCGTCTAGCCCTCCCTGGAGGAACCACAAGTGTGATGGTGGTACAACGAGAGCAGAGGAAGTAGACCGGACACAGAAGAGGGAGCTGAGAGGTCCAAAGCCGGTCCAACCAGAAAGGGCAGCACGGCAAGCTACCGGATCATAGCTCCAGGCATTCCTGAAGCCTGGAAGGTGCAGAGAAATAAAGCTGCATAACTGGGAAGAAGTCAAAGACTGCAAAGGACAGCAGAAGTCCATGGCTGTTAGCAGGTGCCCAGGAGAAACTGGAACCCTTGCGGACCATGTACAAAGGTTCTCAAGTTGCTGGGAAGGCATTAGGGACCTGAAAGGGCTGTGGCAGACACAGAGGGGCAGCGGAGAGCCCTCACACTCATACAGGAACTGGCAGGGAAGCCCAGGAAGCAGGAAAAGTCAGAAAGGGTTAGCTGGGAGTCCCTGCCTGAATTGTGAGAAGCCAATGGGAAGGTAGAGGACATCTTCCTCATCACAGTATTACTGAGAAGACTGAATAACATGATAAAAAGGGTGGAAGGCCATCCAACCGAGATTACCAAGACCATACATTTCAAGTGAGTGAACCAAGTTAGTCCAGCCAGGGGAAGGAGGTCATTCCCCCTGGCATTGTGAAGCCTGAAGAGAGGCCAGGGGAAGGGGGACATTCTCTCAACTGTTGCAAACTGCATTATAAAGCTGTGAAAGGCCAGGGAAAGGGAGACCTTACCCGAACTGTTGTGAATTGCAATATGAAGCCTGAGAAAGGCCACGGGAAGGAAGACATTCCCCCCTCTGTTGTGAGCTGCAATAAGAAGCCAGAGAAAGGCATGGGGAAGGAAGACATTCCTGCAACTTTGTGAACTGTAATAAAAAGCCTGAGAAAGGACAGCGGAAGGGAGTCATTCCCCCTGGTGTTGTGAACTGTGAAAGTTAAAGCCAAGAGAGTGTAAGAACAAAGCCAAGGAAGGCCAGGAGAAGGGAGCCATTCCCCATGCATTGTGAAAGTGTGAAACCAATCAAAGAGAGAGTCCATGGGAAGGGAGTAATTCCCCCCAGCTGTATTTGGAGAAACCCACTGAGAGTCAGACACCTTGAGAAGGGAGTCATTCTCCTGGTAATTGAGCCTACAAGATTCCTGGAGAACGGAGACATTCTCCAGGAACCCAATAGTGAAGACGCAACTATGGGCAATAAGGAATGTTGATGTTTGAACTGGAACTTTATCCTTTTAGCTGAACTGAGAACTTTACTGTTTGTTGACATTTCAACCTGGAACTTTTGTTTTGTATCTTGGAATGGGATTGAGACCTGGGGAAGGGAGTCATTCCCTCAGGTAAAGGTCCAACCTTCAATTGAACCTGTGATACGTTGTCCAGAAGAAGAGAGTCATTCTTCTGGACGAAGAAGATCCACTACCTCTTTAGTTTCATTATCATTGTAACGGACAGAAGCATGGTTTTTGACACAGGATGGTAGGTTCTTTATTTATCTGGACATTCTGACCAAATTCATAGTATTTTAGTTGAGGTAGCCAAACCCCTCTTAGAGTTAGGGAGAGGTAGGTTTTCTCTTTATTTTCTGGTATAATAAAGGTTTATGCCAACAACCTGTTTGTCAGTCTCCTCCTTCTGCACCCTTACAGAGGCTAGAGGGAGTATTGCATAGATCAGGGTGGAGAGACTGCAGACATAGACTTGTTCTTATTCAAGTTCTAAACAAGATGTCCATAAGGAAGCGCTGAACGACGTGCTTCTGTAAAGCACCACCAGGTTTGCGGACATCATATTGCAATCAAAGAGTCAGTAGCTGAGATGTAAGGAGGGAAGTGGATAGAGCATGTTTCCAGAGTGAGTGAGACAAATACAGACGATGTTAAAAGTTGGTGATTGTTCCCCTTTAATTCATACTTTATTTTACTTTGAGGACAGTATGTATGGCATCATAAATTATATGAACCATGACTTCATAGTCCTCCCACTACCATCATTTTTTTCCTACAGATTTGGGTGACGTAACATGTTAGGAGGAGTGCCAGATCATAGCTACATTCTACTGCACAGACATTCAGGGGAATGTTCACAATATTCTATTGCAAGTGTCCATTCACATTCTGCTGCTGGACTGTACACGGTGGATGTCTGACGTCATTGTTAAGTCGCTGCAGTAAGAAGAGAAATTATCACAAAGGGCTGCTGAAAACATTAGAGTGCATAGACAGATGGACTAGAAACAGAGAGATGATGCATGAGTGCTTGTAGTTGGTTCTGACAAAAGGGACAGGGCTAAGAAAATATTTTGGGTCCTTTAAATGTTATTATTAACCTGGAATGTTCACATGGTGTTGTCATTGCACAATCTGCAGGCTAGAAGGAACATTAGCAGCAGCGGCGGTTGTGGCAGCCAGTCAGGTGGCTCAAAACATTAACTAAATTTCATTATCCAAGCCTGCATTCTGAGCAAGCACTCCATTGCTCAATTTGCTTGCCCTCTTCCCTCGCTTACCCCTCAGATTTCCTCTCTCAGTTCCTCATCTTACCCAGTCCACACTCACCTCTCACTGTCCGCGGTGCCACCACACCATGACTCATCACCCGCCTTGATGGCCATCCTAATGGAAGAGGGGCTCTGCATGGAGTCCTATGCTTCAATTCCATAGTGGCCATGTTAGGTGAGGATTCTTTTGTTTGTCTAAAACAACGGCAACCCTTTATTTAAAAAAAATCATTGCTCTCAGCACCCACGTTAGAAACCCATGGTGTGAATAGAAACAATAACCTGTTCAACGGTCTTCACCGGCCAGTAATGCTGCTGGGACCCGGGCCATTACCGGGCACTGGAGCCTGTGGAATGGGGTATTATTGCTTAAGTATAGATCATAGCACGGTTTGTATAGCCCACAGATAGTTTAGTACTCTACATTTCAATGTTACTGCTAGCGCCATGCTCACCAGTGGCCAACTCCCTTCTACTAAATCTACCTGGTGTGAGACAGGCAAGATATCAAGAGACACACAGATTCAAAGGTGTTTGTTTTAAAACCATTATTTACTAAGGTTACTGGGTTGGTGTAGGGATGGTTCCCTTAACTGATGTTCCTAAAGGCTATCAATGTCTAACAGTCCAAAATAAAAGTCTGTCTGTGTCTAAACCTATCGCTTGCCCTCAGTCTTTACCAAAATGTTATAGGAAGTCTTCAAAAAGGAAATTAGTGGTTCAACAGAAAATTGGAAACCAAAGATGGTTTCAGGTGGTCTTCTGAACGAGTGTAGTTTGGTCAATGTCACAAAAAATCAGTTCAATCAAAAAGGGCTGTTCGTAAGACATTCTCCACAGAGCCCTTGCTGTGGTTTGAAATACCTTCAGTGTCTTTGGGTTCCTTGGGGTTCCCTTCCCCAAGTTTCAACTTGTTCAAGTTCCAAACACCACAAAAGAAATATAACACAGTACCTTTTGAATTCTCCTTAGGGTTCCCTTCCCCAAGCTTGAATCCTTTCAACAATGCAAAACAGTAAGTCTCCAACTTGGCTGGGCCCCTCAGGGGTCCCTCCCCCAAGCTCAATCTACAAACACCAGTTCAACTTGTCAGGATGTACCTTTCCTTTTGAACACAGTTCTTTCACACACACTTCACTTGTGGGGTACAATTAGAGACTTTTGAAACCGCCTGGTTCTTTGTTCCTCCTAAGTGTGACCACTCTGATCTGCAACCCCTCTCTTCATTTCTTACTCTTCTTTTAATCCTTTCACCTTCAGGTGCTTCCTGCACCCCGTCTTGTTTTCCTTGGCTTCTTGCCCGTGCACTCTTGCACCTTCCCTTTTCTATTCCTTTTGTTTCACCGAGCACTCTTGCACTTTCCTTTTACTTTCTTGTGCTTCTCCTGTACGCCTAACACATTGTCATCTCTACTATGTACGTTTTGCATTTCCCTTCATCGTACATGCTTTACACTCTTTAACCTCTTCACATGTCACTGCATCTCTTCTAGATGTGTAATTTTTACTTTGTGTGACTTTCTTCTTCCGCACCGGTACCGCAACTTTCTTTCTTCTATTTCTTTTCTTCTGCTTCTTTCTTATACTTTCTGTCCTTTGCACATTTTCAAACCTTTCCGCTCCGTGCTGCTTTAGTGTCTTTCGCCCGCTCTGCTTCAGTCAAAAGCACGCTCCTGAGTTTCTCTCTCTCACTCACCGGGCTGCGTCGTGTTGACAAGCGGTGGATACAAAGGGTTGAGATCAGGTTCTTACCACCTGACCCTCAGACATCCTTGGTCTCGGCACACATCCCAAGGGAACGAGAATTCCCAGAAACACCACCAGCAGGATACAGGCTGCATTCCTCCGGCTCCTTGGAGACACGGCTCTGTAAGAAAGGAGCCAAATACCCCCACCTCAAGCATCTCGCCCATATTGCCTATATGTTGGGAACCAGAGTATGAAACACGTGCAGTACCAGTGAAAACACTGACACCAAAGAGAATCCTGGAAGTAAGGTTCTCCTTAAGAAAGCCATACCTTCATACAAGACAGTATGATGGCCATTTGAATGAAATCCCGGAGGAAGCATGAAAAAAGATCAATAGAGCAGATTGGTGACGTCACACAAAGTAAAAATTACACATCTAGAAGAGATGCAGTGACACGAAAGTGAATATAGTTTATAAGGCATTAAGAAAGTATCAAAGATAAGTGACATCTCAGGCTTGAGATGAAAAAGCTTATGCTAAAGAAACAATGAAGATATCAAGTCATTTTACAAGTGTACAGATGCAAAGAAATGCAAGCAGATTAAGTATTCTTGGGGCTAGCTATGTGGTGAATAGATTGCGACAAGCGCCAACGTAAACATATATAGGGGAAAGTAAAGAATGGATGTTTCCATTACATATTATAGCATAGCTGGACCAGAGAAGGAAGGTCTTTTCCAGTGTGTCGCAGTTTAAAAACAATTGAATTACAGAAGTGAATCTTAGAAAGGTGAGGCTGGATCAGCCCCAAGAAGCCAAGGTCTTATCGGACATGGATGAGCAGACATTAGTAACAATCATGTGAAAGAATGAAACTCCTGTTCAGCAGACAAAGGCGAAAACAAGGAAGACGTCAGAGGGTTATCAAATAGTAGTATTTTAAATGCACCAGAGCTCAAATTTGTGATCTTCAGTCATGTGGAGGGATGAAGCTGGACAAACATTATGAATCACACCTTCGCAGAGAGGCAGAGCATGCCTCTACTCCCCTAAATTCTCCAGAGCAAAGAACATTTCCAAGGCCTAGTTCAAAGCTTAATTGACGTGCAGACCACTAAGGCGATGATAGATGATATGCTAATTGGTGGGAAGCTATGGTTATGACCAGCTCACCAGCAACTAGAAGTCCAGCCTGTGTGCTGCTAACGTGAGTGGAAAAGTACTGACGGATGTAACAGTGCCAACTAAGTGTAGGGGGTTGCATAATTAAGGGCCCTATAGTTTGTGTAACCTATGGGACGTTGTGTATTTAGTGACGTTCATAATTACTTGTTTGTGGGGTGGGCTTAGTAGTCCCACCTGACGTTAAGGAGCCTATCACTTTCTTAGACTAGTATGGAATGTATACTTAGATGTTCCCCTTAAGCCTATCACATTTGCCACTAGGTTTTTGTAGGTTGCCATATAGGATGAGTTTAGCAAATACACAAGTTAACATCATCAATGAGCAGTTTTTGTTATAAAAATGTTTTTTTATGAAATGCATTGAGAGACCATGCTATGAGACATCCGTTGATGTCTGTTGTACTCCCTGTTTTAGATAATTAATATTAAAACAGTCAACTTTGCCACCTTTCTGAGTCGTTTTGATTATTGATGTTTGAGTATCTTCTGCATCCCCATTCATCTCAAGGTATTGCTACCTTGTCTTAAAGTGCTGGGTCAGCTGTCCCGGTTCAGCTCCCTCGCCACGCTGCAGCCCTTCTCATACACAAGGCCAGCCTCTCTGCATGCTGTTCTCCTCCAGGCTGTTTCTCCTGCTGCTCGGCGCTCTCTGGCTTCTTAGGTCTTGACAACATCCCCAGCTTGCTCACTTCCTTCTGTGAAGCAACACCTTTTATAGTGAAAAAATAGTCAAGTGGAGTCAGTTGTGAATGGTCATTATTAAATGCCTGACCCGGCCTGACTCTGTTAGTGGGACAACTCAAGTTTATTCTATGGTAGGTTTCCCTTACTTTACTCATGTTGGCTCTATGGGTAGTCTTTACTGCTCTTAGTTGCCTCCTCCTCGTTCCAGTATTTGTTGGAAATGGGGAGTGGGAGATGGGGTGTGATTGAAAACATTCTATGACGGCTGAAGTAGAGTAGGTTGTGGTATTATTGGGCCTGGGGGAATACCATGTCTCGCCCTTGGGTCCACTCAGGTGATTCTCCCTCGCTAGTTCACCCCCAGGGTCGGGATCCAAAAGCAATGGCCCTTCCCTGGCCACCTGAATGGAAGATCCAAAGGGAGTGGGTGGGAGAATACCATCAGGTTTCTCACACTGGGCTATCACATAGATTTGGCTGTGATAACAATCACATGCACTTTCTACTTTCAACAGTGGCATGGGTAATGTTAGCTTTATAGATTCCACCCTCAGGCCATAACAGGGGTCAAGAACCTGTACATTTTGGTAAATGTCCTCACTACCCTCAGGCCCTTAACTCAGTCTTTAGGGTCCATAACGCCCAGACATGCCTTGGATGTGTTTATGAAGCTCAATTAGTGCACATATTTCATTAGAGACCACCTCTCAATCAGAATGCTCGGATGCAGTACATAATCTCTGGCATTGACCTCATCCCAAACTTTCAGACTTAAACAGCCTGAAAAGCAGCACAGACACATTTGTCTTGATCTGCGCAAAGGCTGAAAGGAGCGCATGCAGTTCAATTCCAATGATATACCAGCCTATACCAGCACCCCCTCAAACCAGCGCTGCCCTCCGAGCCCCCTTTCCTGACTATGGTGGGTTGCAGGGGAGTTGCTAGGTCTGGAAAAGACCCGGGGCTAAGCTGATGTCAGAACTGTTGGGACTGGGGGATAGCTAGCCTTTTGGCTGTAGCTCCTGAGATTCTATCCGGGGCTACAGCCAAAAGATCAGGGGCTATAGCCCCCTTAGCCCCCCCCTAGCAACGCCCCTGGTGGGTTGGGCATCCCTTCCTAGTCTGGTCCACCCCCGTCCTGGCACTTAGATAGTGGTCCACGTCCGTCATCCCTTGGCACTTGCCCCCTAGTCCCCCCCCCCAGCACTTGCCTAGATCCTGGGTCCTTTCTTCCTCTCTCCCCCTGCATTTCATGCCCCCTCCTCTGATAGTTCTCTTAGGTACCCCCAGAACCTCCTCGCTGCACTTCTTGTGACTGCACTTGCACAATCAGCATGTCACAAGGCCTAGTAGGGCCGTTATTGTTTATCTTCCCTGTTCCCCGGGCCCCATGTTTGTTTTGTGGTGCCTGGAAACACCCTTTGCTGTATAGTGCACCTTATAAATATTCAACAAATAAAAAAATAAAGATACAAAAAGGGTGTAATGTTTATTGTTATTAGCTCCATATCAATTAAATTAACATGACAAGTTACTTGTGTGCTCTCTTTTTCCCCTCACAATAAAGACAATCTTTTTTTAGTTGCACAACTCCACGTGCTACCAGATTTTGGGCCTCGGGAGGAGAGTCACTGTTGCTAGGGAGGATGACCCTTGCCCAACCTATAGTTCTCGTCTTTGCTTCAGGCAATAACCTACGGTTAGGTCATTATCCCACGTTAATGACCCCTCCCTGAGTCTATAAGGCATACATGCAGTGTGCAGGAAAAGTGTTTTTTCATGTTGCAAGCTGACAATCCGCCTTTCAAGGACTACTCTTTGCTGGATGCAGCATATAGCAGCCATGATAAAGTGTTCTGCATACTCAATGGGCACTGACATGAAAGATAACAGGATCTGGAAAGAAAAATAATGTCTAACTGCATTACAACAGTTCATGCATAGTAAAGAACATGTCAGGAAATGTTGAGTTCCACATCAGGATAGGCAAACAAGGCTCCCATTTCCTCCCTTTTAAACTGATTAAGGAAATGGTGGAATAAAGGCAGATTAGTCTGGCATTCTGCCTCTTTTGCTCTATAAAATGATTTCAGAAACATAACAAGAAAGCATAATTAGATAGGAAACTCCCACTGCGATGCATGACGATAAACTGCATGTGCTGTGCCATTCATTTCCACGTACAGGTGAAAGACATAGCGCATATATGACAAGGTGCTATGTTAAATGTAGCGTGAGAAATGTGAAATAGCGTAGGAACAAGTGGTGCTGAAAAATACGCGATTTTCCTCTGATCACTTGCACGCACATTAAACAATGGCTATTCAGGAAACGTGACATGATGAACGCCAGATGCAGAACCATTGCGAAGAACATGCACATGGAAAGTATTGCAATAGCATAGGAGCATGGTGATGGAATGAAATACATGAAAACTGTCAACTTCAGCACAAGTTGGTGGCTATAGATAACACCGAAAGGGTTAAAGTTAGAATGGCAGTGTTCTGCCTTTGCCTTTTGAGTTATAAACACTACTAGATAGTCACCTATTCCTATTTTGGATATTCCGCCCAATAATTGGAGGGATGGTAAGATGTATTAAGCCTTATTGACTTCATTTGAGGGAGATTGTTTTTAATTGCCGGCACCTGGATGTAATAGCCAGAGTGAAGCAAGGGTGTCCAGAATCCCATATATGAGGGCAGAATAGCCTGAGCTTTTTCGAAGTTTAGTATAAAATAATGTGGATACATCTATCAGTTGAACTGAGATCTGCTAATCAGATCCCACTTTCGTAATACTCCATGCTAAAAAGTACACTGCAAACATGCAACTCTGCTGAGTCTATCTACTGGCAACCCTTAGCAGCTGCATTGTTGCTTGGCAACATGGCAGGTACATAATGACATGTGCATCCCTGCAAACAGCTTGATGGTACTCAAAGTTCCAACAGCCGGGGACTGCCGTTAGCCAGAGGTAGCCCTGATCCAAAGTGTATTATTATTGTCTCGGAGGGCCTGGTGGCAGATTCATATAATGGATATAAGTCATGTCTAGTTTTGGCATAGTGGCCTCTGGAAATCTACAATTTTGCTGGTGCAATTTTATTATCATCTTGGTTGCTAGTCACTGTTTTCACTGACAGGTCCTGATGACGCTTCACCCAAAACAAACCATCTGGACCCAGCCTAGGAAACCACCTCCCCAGAGGACAGAGCGTCTCTTCAGGAGGTGAGCTTGGAACCACTATTTCAAAGTCAGGCCATGCGAGGAAAATGCAGAGCTCACACCAGGGTGGTACTTACAAAACCATTTTTGATGCAGGTTAGACAGGAGAGAGGGCGCTAGTCATCAGGAGAAGAATACCAGTCCTCGGAAGAGTCCCACCCTCTTGAAATCTGCCAGGGCCCTACACTTCCTGGAACCTCTTCCCACTACCTGCAGACAAAGCAATCTGGGATTGACATCGCCGGTCAAAAACCTCTCAATACAGGAGCCTGGATTCTACCCCTAACACAGGGTTAGAAGGGGACCAATCTGCTGTGGCAGAATACCTATTTAAGGGCTGAGAACACTGGGTGAATGTTGGTTTTCACATAAAATATGTGTGTGCCATTCATAAGCAGCTAGGGTTCATAGCTTTAAATCATGTACCAACATGTGTTTTAACTAACAGCTTCTTCAGGGCTCAAGTTAAAGAAAGAATGCGAGGTTGTCTTCCGACACGTTGCCGTAGCTAAACCCAGGCATTGGAATGCGTGTTGGGGGGGGGGGGTGGGGGATTTTACAGAGACAGAAAGCAAAACAGCTTCACTTTCCCTTGATTTGCCTAAAAAGCGCTTAAGAAGTGAGTTTATATGAACAAGGTTAACTTGGCTGCAGTGATACAAACCACCTGCTATGATACGGCTCAAGGAAGCAGGTTCATGCAAAGTCCGAAGTGGCCCGCAGCAGGCACGCAACCCTTGAAGCTACATCGTAAGCTGAAAATAACTGAACGATACCGAATTCCAAGCGAAGAAGATCATTCTCCAGAGAGGAGATGAAACTAATCTGAGCCAGTTGCCAGCTCTCAGAAAGATCCACTGCAGCTTGCAAAGGAATGCAGCACTGTGTGAACGGGCCTGCTCCCCCAGGGGTTGCCTCTACCTGCTGTGCTCTGAGAACTGAATTAAATTATACTGATTTAGGCATATCATATTGGGCTTGTGGCATTTCACTGTGAATCTGGAAAAGGGCAAGGCCGAGAAGTCTTTGACAAGAAGGCCATGCAATATGCCCGTGGCTCCTTGGCACAACCAGGGATATCCATTGGGCAAGAATGCAGTACAGGTATGCAAATCCAGAACCATGCAGCAGACGTGTGTGCATGTAATGAGTGCTGGGCTATGAAGGAGCCTTCATTCGTCACCTAGGCCACTGATAACCACACCAACTAATGCTAAGAGATCACATCACACATCTGGACACATGTGATAGGGCGTCCTTAAATGTCAATGCGCGGGGAACATGGACTCTGGCGAATTGTTGAAAGCATGGACCAGTTGGATCAGGACGCATGACTCGGGGGCGATAGCTCAGCAGTGACGTGCTCGCCTTGGAAGCAAGACGACACGGAGCAACACAGGTTCGACCCCCGGGTCTGTGCTTAGAAACCTCTGGGTATTAAGCGCGTTATAAATAACCTATGGTATCATATCATGATGAGTAACACATTAAATAAGGAAGTGCAGGAGATCAAGGGAACATGTCCATGCAGCAGTTCTTGGTTGATGCCTGAAGTACCTGGTGGGTCCTAAAACACTCTAATTCAGAGCTCGCAAGGGAGAAACCTGCACCCCAACTTTCCACCGGCGCCCCTGCACTGTTTGCAATAGACTTCGTATGCAGAGCAGGTACTGTGAAAAGGACTGGGGAAGGATGTAAAGCTGGGGTCGGGATCTTGGGGCTTCCCAGCAGTACCCCTAGGTCGGGATGGTCACAGACAGATCAGCAGCGCGACCCTAGATGCTGGAGGACCCCATCCCAGATACATGGTGTGCCCAGTCGGATACTGGGGCATACATTAAAGAAGGAAAGGCACTCCGGACACACAGGGAAGGGGCCCTGCATATGCTACGGGTCGCCAATGACGAAGTTACCTTAGCACCGCGGGCCACTGGCCCCAATGGACAGGGACAAGAATACTCTGAAGAGAAGCAAACACTCCTAGAAAGAAGAGCAGAAGACTTCTTAACGCTGCCTAGAGGGCCCATGTGCTTCTGCCACTCGCTGCCGAGACAGAGGAAGCAGGAGGGCCCAGGCCAGGACTCTTTATATTCTGCAAGCCAAGGCAAATGCCAAGCCTAAACCCATTCATTCAACACCTCGGGAAAAGTGTGTATTTTAGGCGCAAGCCAGTTAGTTGCCTCTCTCCATGGTGGCGACTGTGGCGAGGAAGACCAACAAGTGGGGGCAGTTTGGCGGTCCCTGGCTGCTGGCGCCTGGGGCGGGTTCCTAGGGCTGCTTTTCTATAGCACATGCCCTTTCCTCAATGCGCAGAGCCCTTAGCTGTTTCATCACAATTCTAATTGTATCATTGATTTTGTGTGTGATTGTGTTATAGGTTTAAACGAAAAAGATTCAGCAGAAGCCATTGGCAGAAATTAAATCTACATAAGCAACTTGCTATCTTCTTCTGTGATCAGCATCGCCCCTCTCTATGAGTTTGGCAATGCGGTAGAAAAGTGGCAGTAGCAGAATTGCTGCCTCTTTTACCGCACTGGTCTGTTCGGGTTTGTAGGGAAGTGAAGGATATAGGCAATACCCCTGGTACTTGGCGGCAGATATTTTTTCACCACCTAACCTCCAAAAAGGGAGAAATTCCCACAGGCAGTAATTCCTCCAGAAGCATAATGGGCAGTAACTCTACCTCGGATTCTGAGGGGTTTACCACCAGTTTCGAGGTGGCATCGTGGCAGTAACTGTAAACGATTATGGTGGAATTACCAAGGTCAATTCAGCCGGACTCCTAATAAGGCCCAGTGTCTGATCCATTTGCTTTGTGTGATCTTCCCCTGCCTGCCAAGTCGCCTCCATCCACACTCTTCCTCAGTGTAACCCACCACAAGTTTAGAAGTACACTAAGCAGGTTCCCATTTCAAGCACCCCCCACGAATGTGGCTTTACAGGCAAGTGATCTCACTTTGTAACACAATCATTAACTTTATACAAAGCATGTCATCCTTGAATAATGCAAAGGGGATACTAATGTGTAGCCAGCCCAAATGCAACATACATTATCCACCCACAGAAGTCATTAGGCCACTCTGGTGCTGACTTTGAAGGAAATACTTTCTGTGTGTACATTACGAGCACATGACTCATCTGGGAGGGTAGGGCAGGAGGCAAAGGCTTTTTCCCCCCAGAGTATTCTTTTTCTTCTCTTTACCATCTCGTGTTTCTGTGCCGTCAAAGGAGCTGCTATGTTTTTTCTTGTGTAAACAACAGCGAGAGACAGGGTATCAGAATGCAAAGCTTGACATAGTCAATGCTTCTTTGCAAGCTTTGGCAAGTCAGATTAGTTTGTGAGCCTTGTTTTCTACCAACCCTTGGCCTCAGGCTCAGCTCTCGACCCTTGTTCCCGCACCAGAGGCATTTCAGCAGGACGTGAGCACGTATTCACGTGGGATGTACCGCACACGTGTTTCTGATGTGCTACGTAATGTGACGCAGTTTGTATTCAATGTGAGGTGCACGACCCTGTACTCAGAGAAACACTTGTTAATTAGCATGCGCTCTCACACCCTCGGATCCTAATTCAGCTTACACATGGTCTCTGACAAGACGGCGTCCTCAATCAGAAATTCCCAAAACATATAGTAGGGCAGCCTAAAGGTGCCCACACCTGGGACAGGAACATCAAGGGGGTCCTCGTTTGGCAACGAGGACATTATTATCAAGGTTCCTTTCCCATTTTAACTTTGCAGAGGGTTTATTCAGGAAAGCTGACTACGTAACCATACGACAGAGTGTGCATACACAATGTTTATACCCTAAATCCTATTTGTTGTTTGCTGAACACTTAAGACCTTCTTGTTTTAGTTTCCTGCGGTTCGGTCTGTCCCTTGTCAGCCTAGCGCCAAAATGCCCCTAGGCTTATGCCGCACTCTACAAGTTTCCGTAAGATAAGACCTATAGAATATATTGTAGCAAGGGAGGATGAGGAGACTCCAGGGGAAAGCCAGGACAATGCGCGCTGAAGGCCCTGCTGATTTAGTTATACTGGAGGAGCTCGGTCTGACCATTCCCAACTCTGCTAATAAATACATCTCAAGAAACAGAGGCGCGTTCTGGGTGTATAGCAGCCAGGCGGCAAATACACCAAGGCCCTCATTACGACTCTGCCGGTAACCCGCTGGTGCCGGCAGACTCGTCTTACCATTTCCACCACCTGATATCCCGGTAACACCAGGATATTACAGGCGGCGGAGGAACGGTAAATTCCCATCCCGCGGAGTCCCATTTGGCTTCACGGGAATGGGAACCCTGAAGCACCAGCACCATTAGTAAAAGTGCCAGTGCTTCAGTGAAAAATCTGCTGGTAAGGGCCTGAACTACCGGCAGACTTGTAGTTTGCCGGCCCGGATATGGTGCTGGTAACTGTTGTTACCAGCACTTTCTTCCAGACCAGTAAACCTGTAGTGAGGGCCAAAGTGTCCCCGGGTCTCCGGATAGCTGGAGAGCAAAGGGGAGCCAGCTGTTCAGTTCTGTACAGAGTCATCTCTGGTACATACGGCTGACTAACATGTGTCTGCTTGAGCAGTCTCTCCCATAGGAGAACTGTTCCTTGGTCCAGCTCACATTCACAATTCTCTGGAAGGAACGGGCAGAGAGAGTGTGGGTGTACAGGTTTCCACTCTGTGGATACGTGAGGAAAAGTTCTCCTGCCCCTCCCTAGTATATGCACTGCCAGGAAGTAAAGCTCGATATTTGGGCTGGCACGACGCTCTGGGATCAAGGCCTGACAAGTGCAGCCCAACTATTTCTAGGTGCAGAAGGGTGTCAAACAAAGTGAATCAGGAGGGAGCGTGATCTGTTGAAGAATTCCTGTCCCACCGTATAGGGATACACAAAAAGAAGTTGGGGAGGATCACCATATTCTTGATTGTGATTGTGCCATTAACAGAGGGAGGTAAGGTCACCCAGTGCCACATCTTTGATTCCAGGATGCTGAGTTAGGGACAATGCTTCATCTCTAGAAACCTGGTCACATCTATAAAGGCCTGCATCCTCAGATACATTATTGGCTCAGTAACCCATGTAGACTCAACAATATCAGTCAGGAGCAAAGGTCAGATCTCGACAAGTTAATACATAGACCTGCGAATCCACAGAACCTACTAACCTCTCAAGTGACGATTAGGTGAATGCCCTCAGGGTTCTTAATGTAAAGAAGGACATCATTATGACAGACCTGTGCCCTCCAATCGCTAGACGTCAGCGGACACATTTACCCTGATCAGGGAAGCCAAGGGCTAGACCACCAGAGCCAATGAGAGTGGGCGAAGTGGCCAGCCCTGCCTAGTCCCACCTGTCATAGTGAATGCCCCCCACTCTATATGTATTACCTTATTTGGTGTTCTGTGGTGCCCTGCGAGCATACAGGATTCTTCAGAGAATGCAGGTGGAAAGAGAGGGGAGAGAGAAAAAGGGTGGTTGGCCGAGCAGGCCTCAACCTGAAGAAAAGATAGTTGTAAAAACAATGCTTTCAAAGCTTTGCAAATTCTGTGCAGTGCAGCCAAGTTACTTTAGGAATGCAGTAATGCAGAAGAAATGTGCAGTGCTTACCTTGTCTTAAGGGTGATTAATGGTATTACAGGCAGTGAATGTGTTAAATGGGAAGGTTTTTAATGATCTTCAGAAATTGAGATTTCCTGGTTTCAGTTTGAGTTCTTGTGGGAGGGCTTTCCACATCAATGCGTCTGACAGTGTTAATCTTCTCTTCCTTAATCTGTCCCTTTAAATAGATCAATGAACAGATTGCTAGCAGTTCTGGATCTGAAAGTACACTTTGGATGTTGGACCGGTTGGGGGCAAATGTTCCAAACTGCCCACCTGGTAATGCAGAGTATCTTGAACTCCGCCCATGCACTTACCTGTTGCCTTCCCAACAGGCCCCACCGGCACTCCCCCCGGGGGAACCTACAAGCACTTGCATCCCTCCTTTTTTTTTTATTCACCGCACTTGCACGTTCCGAATGTCACAAGGCCTAGTAGGATGAACCGCTGTTCGTTTTATTATTTAATCATTGTCATTTCCATTCTTTATTTACTCCCTAGTCCCCTTCCCTTTTGCCTTGTAGCACTTTGAAACACAGGCCCTCATTACAACACCGGCGCTAAACCATGGCGCTATTAGCACCATGGTTGGTGCCGGTGTTGTAACAAGTGGGCCATGGTGAAATGGGGAAATACCGTCCCATTCCAAGGTTGGCAGGGCGGTATTTCACCATGGCCCTTCCCCATTCCCATTTTTGCCCCATAGGGCTCAATGGGAATGGGGAAGGCGGCAATTACGGTACTGCAAATTGCGGTACCGTAATTGCCTGGGAGGTCCCTTTGCGGGTCCCTACTTTAACGGCTGGTCCAGACCAGCCGTTCAGGTCGGGTCCCGCAAAGGGACCTCGTAGTAAGGGTCTAAGTGGTTAACGGCGCCGCAGCCTTTTACGGCGCGGTTAACCACTTAGGGCCAGGGTCGTAATGAGGCCCACTGTCTTGTTGTATAGGCACCTTATAAATATCCAATAAATAAACACAAATAAAATAATCCCGCTTGGATGGGTAGCAAATTGAATAATTTCAGTGCTCCTGAGATATGATCTTGAATTTTCAAGCTTAAGAGTAGGCGGGCCTCAAGGTTTTGTATAGCCTGGTTAATGTTAGTCTCTTGTGAAAGGATGTCTAGCAAGAGAGTGTTGCAGTAATAATATTTTCTGGGATCAGGGCATGGATCATTTGATTGTTTTGTGCCATATTCATTGCTAGGAATATTTTACGTAGGAGAGTGAACATAAAATGAAAGATCTTCATTATCGCTGAGATGTGATTGAAGGACAGAGACTGGTCAAATGTCACTCCCACATTTTTCTCATATGTCGTAGGAGTTGGTGCTGGGTTGATGTAATTAGGTTACGACTCGGGGGTGATGAGGATTGTGATGTGTGACAAATCGAGGGAATTCATCCTTTCACTCCAAGAAGGAGACCCCACAGCGAGGATAGGGAGGTGAACCCGCTCCACATCATTCTCCGCCAGGGTTGTGGAAAGTGAAACCTTACTGGGAGAGACTCCCCCTGTGGGGACAAAGACTCCCGTTCCTGTGAGGAACTCCCAAAAGGACACCTCGAAATGGTCTACTTGTGAATATCAGACCCACAAAGAAACATGCCATACAGAGACTTGTATCAGGAGACAACTACCATACATTATTGTAAACCAAAAACAGAGCATGCCACTTTAAATGTAACCCTCCATTTAACTTGGATGAGGAGGCTGAAGTAAAGAGAGATGCTGCAACAAGCAGAGAGAGAGAGAGACACGAGCGTCAGGCAGGGAAGCATCACAGCGTTGTAATACCTGAGAGGGGGGAAGACTCTACAACGAGCAAAGCCCACGAGTTTGGAAACTGCTCATGTGCCGAAAGCAGAGTGCTGGACACACCACATCCTTGGAGAAGGAGAGAGAAGTGGATGGTGGCAGCGTAACCACAGACACTTTGTGGTGGACTGGCAGTCCACAAAACAATGCCGAAACCATTAAGCGGACAAAGCCGCATACCTTCCAGATACCCATATAGCTGAAAGATCGTACCATAGGAGAGTACGGGATGTGGGGCACCGGAGTAACCAAAAAAGAGGAAGAAGCTAGTAGAACAGTGAACCCCTGGGCAAATGGAGGCCCCAGTGATGTTGACCCAGATAATCCAGGGTAACAGGGAGAGCGTGAGAACCGGGAGGCTGCCAGGGAATCCTTATGGGACTGCTCATACCTGTGCCCGTCAAATCAAAGTGAATATAATATCGAAAGTGGAATGATAGTAATGAGGGAACCCCAAATGCAAAAAAGATTGAGAGAGAACAGAAAAGTCAAACGCCGGTTGAGAAAGGCAGAGCGTTATATATGTATAAAGACAGAGTATGAAGAGAAATAATTCTATTAATTAAGAAGCAGCAAAAAGAATCCCAAGAGGGAGAGTTGCAGAGGCTGCATATCACTACCATTGGCAAAGGGGAAAGCAACCCTCTGTTGTAAAAGGAAAGAGGATAACCAAAGTTACGTCAAACCCATTGACACGGATCAAAGTATTCATCCACATTCAAAGACACCAATTGTTGAGAAGGGACCAGTGCATAATAAAATCTTCAAAGAATTACACAAACATATTAAAGATGTCACAAAAGACTATTTAAAAATCAACTATTAAGAAGAAGCAGGAAGAATAGATTTACAAGAAGCAAAGCCCAGGAGAAGGGAGCCATTCTCCTGTCTTTAGTTGTTAGAATAGTGGTAGGGTCAGTTAGGGTTAATTTGGACTGTGGACATGTTGTTTGGGACATTCACAGATGACCGATGAGCACCTTAGTTAGTTTGATAGGTAGGGAACACCCCATAGCTATAGGGAAAGCTAGGCCTTATCCTTATTCTTTAATAAACACATCTTTGAAAGTCATCCAAGAGTCTGAGTCCTTCTTCTGACCCGCTGCAAATGTCACCACATACTAGCATCTCCGTTTGACATGGATTGACCATAGTTGGCATACCCACACCAAAAACCCTGGTTAAGATTCTGTGTGGAGTAATTGAATTGCATGAAGAAAATGGCCCTGAAAACCCATCTTCGTTAAAACTGCATGCAGGTATATCCATGACACTGAGTCAAAATCTTTTTCAGCAACTAAAAAGACAGCAACTCTTTGAGTCTGATGGTTCCACAGTGCAATCACACAGAGTAGGCAAACAAGATTAAGGGTGGTGGGTCTGCCCAGAATGAAGATGGACTGTTCGGATTGGATCATTAATGCCTCATACTGTAGATGTATATCTGCAAAAGTCTTTGCAAAAATGTTGATGTTCATATTCATTAATGAGATATGCTTTGCATGACCAACAGGCACATTGATCTTTAGATGGTTTATTAGCAGCATGATCAAATTCCTGTGCATCGTGGCAGACAAAAGGCAAGTCTTCATTGCCTCTTTCAAAACTTTCAGGAGATGGGGGCAATGAGCAGTCAAAACTCTTCTTAGAGCTCAGACATCAGGCCATATTCCCCTGAAGCATTAGATGATACTGGTGTGTCTTTTAGCCAGAGAATCTAGTGGACTGCAACAGGTTAAATGAGAGAATTCATAACAACCAGATCCAGATGCAAACTTCGGCTCCCCTTATGTTTTGGGCTTCAACTCCCATGGTCATTCACCATTGACCAAGCTTGTGAGGGATGATGCGAGTAGTGATGTAGATGATGTAGTCCCAAAAATCTGGGAAGTTAAAGGTTGCAAGTGTAATCTTCTCCAGATCTGCAGATAAGTTGACAGGTGCCTTGGTATACCTCAGAGTAAAAGTTAAAATAATATCGAGCAAAATGTTAGTTAACTTTTACAGAGTCAGTGTGGATAATACCATTGTCATCTGCAATAATAATTAATAATAATAGCTTGGATTGCTGTGGGGACTCTGTCACTTACTAGCAGCTGCACAAGAGTGTGATCTAGTCTGCGTCACACTCCCTGTATTTCCTAGGCCTCCTGAGTTGAGATAAAAATGGAATCGCCCTGTCTGCACCCAAGTAAAAGTTGTTCAGTTGCAGCTTAATGGCATGGAGAAAGGATACATCAGTCAAGAAAGTATGACTAATAATTAAGGAGCCGATGGAGTTCTCAATTCCAGTGAGCAAACTTCTAATAGTCTTTAGAATCCCATCCATTTCCTCCAATGCACACTCCCCTTAGGAAAACCTTACAAGCCTCCCAGGTTTCCTTTGGGGCCTGCCCACCTTTTCTCAACCTGAACCTTAGGGGTAGAAACTCCCAAACCGGTCTGATTGGAATGTAGTGTGGGTGGCATACTGTGTTGAGACCAGACGATCCCACTGCTGACATCATGTATCACAAAGCGTATAAGGATTAAACATAGGCCATACATAGAATAGATTATATATATATATATATATACATATTTTACACAGCCACGGTAGTGGCTGTGTAGTTATGGTTAAGTTGCTGTTTCCATAGGAAGAGCACTTTTTGGGCGGCTTATAACTTCGCTCCCCCTGGACGAATCCACACCAAACATTGCTAAGGAAGTATAAGGTTCATTCTGAGTTTCTTTGCAAAGTTTGGTGATGTTTGGTCCAGGGGGAGAAAATGTATAGGGGAGGTCCCAAAACGTTTTTTTCCCTTAGACTGAATGGGGGAAAAACTTTGTGCACGCCTATAGGTGAAACCGTTGGAAGGATTGTTACCAAATTTGTGGCATGGGCAGGGGCTTGGTGCCGAAAGCGTGCTTTTGTAAATTTGGTGCCAATCCGTCTAGTAGTTTCTTTTAAAACGACCAAAGAATATGTCTAAAAAATTTGCGATATCTATGTCCGCTCCACGGTTACACTTCCCTGTTCACTCCGCGGACAAGATACCGATTGGCCGGGGGGGGGTAGCGTCATGACCGCAGACACGCGACGTCTTCGCCGATTGGCTACAGCAGGCCGTGATGTGCGTCAGAATGTGTGGATGCACCAACATCTTGGATCCGAAGACAGCGCTGTTGCTACCAGAGGAGAAATGCTGTTTCAGAAAAAAGTGTGTGGGGAGGATTACAGAGTAAGCGATGGGTTAAGTCTGTACTTGTTTGGGCGGTAGGTATTAATGATGTATTGGCCATGCGAAATGGTGTTTGGGAAATTATTTTGATCTCCTATAGTGATTGGGGAGGTTTAGAGAGATGGACGAAATACTGTGCTTGTTTGGGCGGCAACTGTTAATGATGTATTCTCCATTGCCGCCTTGTTCAGGATATTTGTACGTCCAGAAAATGAGGGGTGTAATAAGGGTAGTATTTCAGTACGTGCTGTATGCAGGCACCTTGAAAATGATCGAAGGACACATGTGCTGTTAGTGACCATTGAAATTGAGTACATGTCGTTATTACATTACATTTTCCTATGGGTCTCTTATTGATTAGTACGCCACCATGGTTGTGACATGCTGCGGTGGTTGTGGGCAGAGTCTAGAGTCTTGGATGCATGGCCGTAGTATTGATTATGGATTACATGGTGGTGGGGAGTGTGTGCTGTGTTGGGTGCTTGGCCGAAGGCCATGCACCCAAAAACAAAGTTATAAGGGTTGGAGGTATAAGCAGCGCACACCAACGAATTGTAATATCTATGGACATACAGCTAGGCATGCAGTCTCTGGCGAGATCAAGTTAAGCATACCACTCCTATCAATACACCCCTACAACTGCACATCACTGAGGTGGTTGTGGGCAGGATGTAGAGTTTTGGCTGCATGGCTGCAGGCTGTACCCGATATATAATACTTCTACAACCCTAGAACTGTCTAGAACCACTTAGAGCACGGGCAATTCTCAGTCGCACTGCGCCCAAGAGTGCAATATAGTCATGTGTTGCAAGTAATTGAAGAGAGATGTGGTTATAAGTCCGATGGATTTATTTGCAAAGTAGCCTGACACGTGTTTCGAGTCTAAACCGACTCTTTCTCTGAGGCTGTAAATGGGAGATGGGACCTAAGATAAATTGAATGAAGGACAGTGCCAGAAAACTCTCTCACGGCTTCGCAATTGCGGTAATTTCAGCACAGCAGGAAAAGCCAAAGTGATGAGCCACGGGCTGCTTCCGTTCACATCTGAGAATGCGACAGATAATTGCCTGTGCTCTAATTATTTCCCCAACAGTGGGTTGTACTTGGCAGTACTCCCACACCTCTCAGACACATGCAGCCTATGTGCACTCTTAATATTTATTCATACAAGCGCTGTGGTTTTGTGACTTTTTCTGCCAAACCTGTGTTTTTCCTGTCTAGAACCACCACATCATATTACAGCAATGCATAAACCGGTAGTATAGGTTAGCATGTTAGATGGTTCTGAGGAGGGTGTACAGTGTTGGGTGCATGGCCGAAGGCCATTCACCCAAAAACAACCTTATCATCAGTACATTTATAAGGCGATGTGCATGTATACATTCAAATGTTTGTGCACACATATCCAAATGTCTAGGTCCAGCCCACAATCCCTGCAGCATATTAGACAGTCACGTTAGTGGCTGTGTTGTTATGGTGCAGTTGCTGTTTCCATAGGAAGAATGCTTTTTGGCAGCCTTATACCTGTGGTACCCTTGGACGGTTCGTTACCAAAGTTTGCGAAAAAGAAAAATCTCACACTCTGACTTTCTTTGGAAAGTTTGGTGATGTTTGGTGCAGGGGGCCGAAAGTTATAAGGAGCAGGGGTTCTCAAAACGTCTCTTTTCCCATTACATTAAATGGGGGAAAATGTTTGTGACCGCAAACATGTGGCTCTTTCCCTGATTGGTTGTAGAACAGCGTGAAATACGTCAGCTTTCTTCTGTGGCCCCCCTAGCTTTTATTCATGTTTTAGTGTACGCGCATATCACCAGAAATTCATGCAAAAGAAGACAGCATTGGAGTTGTCACACTCATGTAATAGTCTTTCAGAAGGTGACCTTTGAGGGGGCCAGAATGGGATGTGGAAGCACAAACTGAAAAAGTGGACTTTTCTTGTCACCAAAGTGATACATTTAAATGGAAGTCTCTGTTCACTGCACCACGACCAATTACGGCGTGTGACTTACAATGTTTTCTAAATTAAATTGTGTCAGACTGGCGTAAGTTTACAAAACTAAGGCCACCATCTGCAGTGTTTGCTGGAAACAGCGCTTCTGGAGGTGTATGGGAGTATCAGGTCTCATAATTGGATTGCAATATGTTGCTTCAAAGAAAGAATGTATTTGGTTTCTCAGTGAAGGCCACATGAGTTGCTTTATTCGGCTGACCGCTCAATACTCCCGCGCATCCGAGTGAATGTATAATGGGCAATTGTTTTTTGACCTTGACCGACAGGGAAAGTTACTAGTAATTCACGGAATGAAAGGGTAAAAAGGTTATGTTTTAAAAAGTTTGTAAGGGACTTGCAATATCAGTATACGAAGTCTCTTCGCTGCAAATACATTGGCATGTGCCTTGCACAAACAGAATGGAGGCATTAAATATTATGTAAGTTTATTTTTGCCCACTCTACAGCAAACTGCGCTTTATTGTAGCATTACCACACATCTACTTGTGCTAATGTAATTGCCGTATTATCTTTATGCACTGTTATAGTTTTCCTGTAACGTTGCAGAGTGCCCAGGATGTACGTTTGTAGCTTATGAGTGCACTCATCCTTTTTTAGCGTTAATATTTTTTATTTGAAACGGTAACTTTGTCCACATAGCTTTGGGTTCAACTTTGTATGTTTTTTTGGTATTCTTTGAAATCAGGAGACATCATTTTTTTTTAATTGTCCTTTATATTTAATTTCATAAACGATTTATCCTCTTCCTGTGTAGTTGGTATTTTATTAAAAAAAATGTTTTCTAGGGTGGCCAACTGTCCCAGATTTTGGGGGATTGTCCCGCAATTAGGTGCTCCGTTCTGCGGTTTGCAGAGTGGCTGTGCGGGACGCAGGTTGTCCCAACTTACGTCGGAACAACTGTCATGATGCCTACCCCCGGAGCATCAGGCCAGGCCCAGCACCCCCGGAAGCAGGCATCATGCCCTCGGGTAAAAGCCCAGCGGCCCCTTATAGGGACTCTTTGGACTCAGTCCTGGCGACTTTGGCGCCAGGCTCATGTTGGACATCAGTCCTGGCGCCATAGGCGCCAGGCTCATAAAGGGAGGTGTTTTGTGCACTTACCTGATGCAGACCATGCTGCATGCTTCAGGCCTCCCTGAGACCTGAAAGGGACTATTTTTTCATAGGGACTATTTTTTCACTCGGGCGTGGCCAGGTAAGGATACATACCTAGTTGGGGAAGGATACATACCTGGGACTTCTTTGGAGGCTATTTAAGCCACGCCCAGACAGCAGCTCCTGCTTTGCGTTGTTCTGCTTCCTGCAGCTTAACGCTCACCGTGTCTGCTCCTGCTCCTGGAC
This sequence comes from Ambystoma mexicanum, assembly GCF_040938575.1. NCBI lineage: Eukaryota > Metazoa > Chordata > Amphibia > Caudata > Ambystomatidae > Ambystoma > Ambystoma mexicanum. Next base: position 681,215,543 of record NC_090941.1, on the reverse strand, counting down.
TACAGCCATGCCCGTCTTGTACCTGGAAGACCTGCAAGGAAGGAAGAGAAGAGAAAGGTGAAAACCATGGATTATTTCAAGCTTCTTACCTGCATCCGGAATCTTCTCGCCAGCATCCCTGAAGGAAGACTTCAATTTAAAAGCATCGCGTTGCTCGCTGCAGCGCCACGCTTCACTCACCTGTCCTGTCCTCGAGACATGTCCCAGCTCCATCGCGGCTGTCAGCATCGGACGCCACATCTCTGCACCTAGGGGAGAGAGGAAGAAACAAAAAGTGAGCAGAAGGACACACAGAAGGAAAGCCTGATTAACAGCCATAATACTTACCGGCTTTTCCTCCACATTTCAGGTCGGCGCCGCCCCGTTGGCAGGTACCGTACCCCGGCCCCTATGGGGAAAGGACTAGAGACATTTCAGAGGAATGATAAGGACATCTAGAGGGATCGCCCTCATTACTACTCACCTCGGCAGGTTAACCCCTCGACGCATCACCTTCATTCTGCACCTGAAATAAAGGACAGATCACAGGTGAGAAAGACAGCATAAAGGGGGCCTCACTTGAACTTTGAACTTTCATACTTACGGCGCATCGCTCAGGAAAGTCAAGTGGATTTTGCCAGCGCCATTCTGAAAACCAGTGAAGTAACTGGACGAACGCGCGCCCCTGCACCAGAAGCAGGATGGAGAGTTCAACCTTCCAAACCATAAGGTGAGCTAAAACCGGGTTTGGAGGAATAGAGAGGAACGGAGGGGGGAAGGGGGGAGCTAGCACACCATTCTGCAGACTGTTAATCCCCTTTCTCATCTGCAGAAGGATATTCCTACGGGCCAAGGAAGCACGATTTGGAGGTCCTGTCCAATCGGTGTTCCGGGTCCTGCGCATCACGCTAGAAGAGGCCGCAGTAATCCAGACTAGATCAGCGCCCCCGTGGGAACCAGGTGGGCGTTACAACAACCTGCTTCCAGCACAGCCACTCTGCAAAATGAAGGGGCCATGTACACAGCACGGCGCTTCCGCCTGCTGCTTTTTTTCTCTGCTGGCTCTTCAGCCCTGGCTCCTTTTCAGCCTACAGTTGGGACTCTAACGCTCTGACACCTGGCTTCATTGAAATGCTAATGCTTTGTTCCTGGAGTCGTGATGGGCATGTTTGCAGTTAAAAAACGTGACCATCACCTCCCAAGGACAAACCATTTGCATTTCACTTAAGCCAGGAATTAAGAGCCATTGAAAAAAAATTACGGGCCAAGAGAATGACTTGACGTCATGACCGCTTTGTGAGCAAGTGTCCCGTGACAAACTATCAAAGAGTTGGCGACCCTACTTACGGCACATGCAAAATGTCACCATTTGTAGCCTGCTAGTATTGGTTCTCATGGAAATTAGTAACATTTTACTAACATGTCATGTTTGAACACGTACATTTGTGTTGTACTTTGAACATTTTCTGTGTCTTTTTTGAAATTTTTTGGTAGAGGTTGGTTATTGACACGTACTTTCTGTAACTTTTCCCGCCTAGTTATAACATGCCATACTGTGTCTGCCATGGTTTTCAAATGCCGAGTGAGGGCTTCTTCGAAAGGCAAATGCAACTGCTGGTGAGCGGTTGCCTGTCCATAATAATTATGTGGAATGAGACTGTAAGCCCGATTTGTCCGTACGCTGACCTCGCTATTCGGAGCAACTTCACTTCATTTATGGTGCTGTAGGCTCCAGGTCGTGACGACTTCTGGGAAATAACTGTGGAAACAAAGCGACTGCTTCAATGAAGAGTTAAATAATTATGTATGCCAAAGAAACAACGTGTTCCTCTTCTTCAATATTTCCTATGCCGCCCTTATAAGCATTGTTATGAGCTTATTGAAAATGGGCTTACTGAGATGGACTCTGCCAGTTTGTTGTTAAATAAACCTACTTTGCAATCCCTATAATGTTTACGTTTTCTTTTACCTTCCACTGTATTATTTCCAAATGTAAGTTATTAGGTTGTACGTCGCAGTATGTTTATTTACAAGTGTTTCGTCATGTCACGTACTTGCGCTTTGAGCAGCCTACCATGGAAAGGGAAGAGGAACTATGTATGCAATAACCGCCTTGCCTTTCTATGGCGGCCATCTTGAAAGAGCATTTTGTTTTGTAATCCAAACTGCCAAATCCGCCCCGGATTACAACAAGTAAGCATACTTTTTAGTAGCTCACGTTACTGCTTTCCTAACTTAGACTATTACTGGCTAAGATTATTTCGCCTATGTACTTTAATGAGAAATATGCAGTACTTGGAGTGTATGGACATTTTTTTATTTTTTTTCCTTACACTGTGAAAGGCCGTTATTAACGCATTATTTCCTTTGTTTACGTGCGCCTTTCTTTTTTGGCACGGCAGGCAATAAGGCAAGAAACGGTAATATGGGTCGGTAGATGTACAGCAACAAATTTTATCCGTTTCTTATGTGCAAGGTAGCGCCACTATTTTTTATGGTTTCACATTACACCACTGCTGCTGTTTCTTAGGGAGGAAGGATGCCTTTAGCTGATGTGTTTTTCAGATAAGTACAACTTTTGCTACCCATATATAATGTGTAGTACATTGCTAATCGCTGCATACCAATGCATGCTGGCGTTGTGTACGGAAAATGTTGGAGGTGGACATTCCTACATGATTATAAAATATATTTACACACTGCCCACGAGGCATACATCGTACAGTTAAGTGTGAACTGATTCAGTGACATGTCACGGTGCAGTAGGCCACCATACCGTCATGTGGAATTTTTCGCAAGGTGTATACTGTTTACCAAACAACCCTTGCTAGAGGGACGTTATGGTTACGTTGCTCTCCTGAAAATCTGTGATGTGCAGTACAGAATGTTTTTCTTAACAAGACCTTATACTTACTTTGTCCTACTAAAAACCCCTACAATTCACTAAAAAAAACTTTGTTAAGGGGACATTATGGTTAAGTTGCGCTACTGAAAACCTGTGAAATTCACTAAACAAACTTTACAAACGTGCCATAATACAGATGTGCCATTATGATTCCAAGTAAAACCGAAAAACCCCTGAAATTCGCGAGTTATGGTAAGCTAAGCAACCATAACTCGCGCCAGCACCGTGCACTGCTAAGACTAACACCCAGCACATCAAAGATGACATCACAAATGTCATTGATGACATCACTGATGACATCACATGTGCATGTACCTTCATGAAAAGTGTGTACAAGGAATTCTTACTGTAATGTTAATAAAAAAGTGTGAAGGATCATTGGAATAAATATCATGAGGTACGTAGTGCATTAAGCCATGCATTAATCCAAATAGGATTCTATTATGACATTTTTTCCAGTATACTAAGGTACACATGTAGTAACATAGACATAGTGTGCCGCAGACATGATGGAGATGCAATATTAATAATCGTGTCATGTTAAGTACTAAAATTATAAATGCTTTATTAGAGTTTTGCATACTGTGAAACATTTAATAAGTACCTAATAAAACCCACTTACTACATTATTGCATTACTGCACACAAAACACAGACAACAACACATACAAATATGAGCATACACAAGGAAAGTGAAGTAACCTAACTGATTATCTTCATGCACAGAAATTAATGCACTGCTTCAAAGCTACTACTTCTCTATGTATAACTATCACATAGTGTGACTAGGCCCTAAGGAAAGTAGTGTAAGTGCAATGTGTACACATATGAGCATATCCAGGAAAAGTACAGTAGTAAAAAAAACAACAGAACTATAAGACAGTGTTGATAACCTTACTAATCATCTTCATACATAGAAAGCATTGCTGTCGTCCAAGACTGTTTTCCCTTTTGTATGTGTTTCATATGCTGCAAGTGGACATTAAGTGAATTACTTTAAGAACATATTTTAAGTATAAGTAACACATATACTACTTTTTGAATTTTTAGTTCCTCACTGTTACTGAGCTACATATATCAGTAAAGGAAAAAAGAGTGAGCCAGACATGTGATGTCATCAGTGATGTCATCAATGACATTTGTGATGTCATCTTTGATGTCCTGGGTGTTAGTCTCAGCAGTGCACAGTGATGGCGCGAGTTATGGTTGCTTAGCTTACCATAACTCGCGAATTTCAAGGGGTTTTTCGGTCTTACTTGGAATCATAATGGCACGTCTGTATTATGGCATGTTTGTAAAGTTTTAGTGAATTTCACAGGTTTTCAATAGCGCAACTTAACCATAACGTCCCCTTAACAAAGTTTTTTTTGTGATATATATATATATCTAAAATGTTGCTTGCTGTTTGAAGAGATCCCAGAGGCGTTAGAAAGAAGTGTATTTTGGCCTTATGGATGATGCAAAGCTTTGCAGGTAATAACACTCATATTTAATGTCACTCTTCTGAAGCTTCAGATTAACGGTGGTAAAGTTGCATAGTGCTGCTTTAAATGAGGAGATGAAATCAGGGAAGATAATAATTCTTGAGTTATATTGCAGGTCCCTCTGTTCCATGCCCTTCTGGAGAACAAAGTCGCAATCATGGTAGTTGGGGAATCATGCAATGATGGAGCAAGCCAGCTGCCGAGGCTTCTGGGGCAGTGCCAATGACCTGTGCACACTCCTCATAAAAGAAATGTGACAAGAATGTTAGATACAGAGATGGATTTGGGCAGCCCGAGAATACAGATGTTTTTGAGATGCCAAGTGACCTCCAAATGTTTGTTCTTCACCTACATTGCTGTAGAGGAGGAGCCAAGTGCCTCTACAAGAAGTCCCCCCTGCTACCTATGTGCTGGAAACCAGAGGTCGTGCCAAGTCTGATACCAGTGACTGTGACAATTCCGAGGAGGGTCTTTGAAACAAGGTATGCATTAAGAACACCTTATATGACTTAGCCCCGAAGAGATGATGATCTAATGGAAGCAGCTCCTGAAGGAATATGAGAATAAGAAAAGAAAAGGCTGATGATGTCACAAGAGGCAAAAGTGACACACTTAGAAGGATGGTCAGCGAAGAAGATGTATATACTATATATATACTGATGGTGAAGTAAAGAATCGAGTAGATTTTATGTGAGGATAGAAGATTGCACGAGAGAAAAGCACTTCAGAAAACACAAATCATTTTACAATTGTACAGATGCTGTAACATAAGTAGACAGAGTATTCTTAAGGCTGGTTATACGTAGTATGTAGATTGCAGGCGGTGTCGCCAATATGTATATAAAGTTCGGGATATTCAATGACATAATTTAGTAAGCGAGAAGCCATGAAAGAAGACGGACTAAAGCTATGTGTGTCGCAGCAAAGAAAAGGTTCAAATTCGAAGCAAGACCGAAGAGGTTGGCTGGCTTGGTGTCTAGGACTGCGAGCAGCCAAGAGCTGGTTATCAGCTGCGAAGAACAATAGAGGTGAGAAGCCAAGGCATCCCTTGTTAAGTTGAAAAGAGAGAACACCGTGAGTGCCACGTTTTTTCATTAAAGACTATTACATGTTAGAATATGAGCAAATCTACAGTCTTTGATCACGTGAGCTGAGGATGAAAACTAGACGAAGAGCATGGTGTACTATATTGAATATAGCGAGTGCCTAAACTCCCTTTCATTCCCAGGGGCGAAAAGCTACTACAAGGCTGAGTTCAAAGGCAAAATGAATGGCAGACAGCATCAGTGATGAGAGATACTGGGCTAATTGGGTGGGGAGACATGGTTGGGCTCACCCACCAACACCTGGGGTACCATTTTACGTGCTGCTAGAGCATCAAATATTCCAGAAGGGTTGGGAGATACTGGGCTAATTGGGTGGGGAGACAGGGTCGGGCTCACCCACCAACACCTGGGGTACCATTTTACGTGCTGCTAGAGCATAGAATATTCCAGAAGGGTACAAGCCTGCCAACCAATTGTAGAAGGCTGTATAACAGAAAGCCTTATAGTTTGAGAGCCAATTAAATGTTGTGTTTCTAGTAGCTATCAAGGATGACTTGCACTATGACTTGCACTTAGGGAGGGCAAGAGTGCCCACCTGACTATAGAGGCCCAATCACTTATCTCTTATAGAAAGTATACTTAGACGTACCCTTAGAGCCAACCACAATTCCCCATAGGTTTTCTCAGTTTGCCACGTAGTAGAAGGTCATGAATGACACATTTCTATTATATAACTGTGATTTTTATGAACTGCGTTGAGATTTGCTGTGCGACGTCCGTTGATGTCCGTTGTGCTCGCTGTTTTACATAATTGTTAATAAAACAGTGACCTTTTGCTAACTTCCTGAGTCGGTCTTGTTATTTAGTCTGAGAAGTTATTCTCTGTCCCATCTATAGTGCGACATGTTACTTGAGTAAAAGAGCCCCCTGGGTTCACTGCCATCACGTTCTGAATAGGTTTCTCCAAGCAGGTGTGTGTTGCCTTCACTCCATCTTGCAGTGAACTCGTCCTGGGTTCAGCTTCTAAAATCATGTTACTCTTCCTATTCAGCCGGTCTTGAAGTGTCTCAACTGAAAAGGAGAAATTATTAATCTTTAGACCCGTGGAGTGAACTCCCACTTTGATCTTGCTCAGGTGACTGCCATATCCAACATGGCAAAGGAATATCTGCTCCCAAAAAGCACAGCAGCACTTGCATAGGGCATCAGCTGAGTTGGAAAGCATCTCATTTAAAAATTGCAGTATGGTTTGTTTCTTACCTGGTCAGGCCATCACACACTGGCTCAGAGATATGAAAGAACTGACGAAATAACGGATGATAATGAGACCAGGGTGCTGATTGATGAACAGAGTGCAATAGGAGGCACCGAGATTGGGTAGCACCGGGAACAAGGGTGTCAGAACCCTTGATGAAGAAGTGGCTATTGCCAGAGTTCACAGGAGAGTGAAGCAGTCTGCCACAATATAAGAACCAACACAAAGCAAGAGCAACATCAAGGTCAACTCAGCCGGAGATAGCCGCTTCCTCGAGGAACTGTATGCAGAGATTCACAGAACAGCAGACAGGATCTTGAGAGTTCACTGACTCGGCAAAGAGACATGGGGAAGGAAAGCATCACTCTGCAATAGGGAAATAAAAGGTGACAAACAGTAACCACACAGTGTAAAGAAAGTCAAGCAGTCTACTGCTAGGGTCTGTAGATATTGTTGCTTGAACACAGTTGACATTTTAAGCGTGAGGTCACAAGTCTAGGGTTCTGTTAGAGCATTGCTGGAATGTGTAGAACCTTTTAGGTTTGTCCACTCAGTTTCAAAATTTCACACTCAAATTAACATAGGGTCTGTGGACCTCAGCAGATCACAGGTGGTAGTGCCATCTTCCCACCCTCACCAAAATAGCACAATGTTGCTGACTTGGAGCATGCGGTGACTGGAAGGAGAAGCAAAAGCACAGGTTTTCCAATCCTGGTCCAAATGGAGTTGAAAGATGCGCTGCGGGTGTCATTCATGGGGGAACATGGCGTTGTAGGTAAGTGTGTGTGTTTTTCGGCCAAACAGTACATTGTATTATATTATTGTATTGTACTATGTGTAGGTGGATGGTTGGGGCCATGACTGAGGGACGGAGAAGTGTGTGTGTTTTTATTCCAATAAAGTGCACTGCAGTGTGTCATTGTATTGTGTGTGTACGTGCGCACTTAGGGTCACAGCATAGAGGCAGGCCAGAGGCTTGGGGGTCATAGCTGAGGGGTAGCACATGAACATGTAAGGCTACACATTACATTCAATTACTTTATCAGCACATGAGACATTTACTAGAATTACTGGAGCATATAATGCTTCCCATGGCATACATTGGTAGCAGCTCCAGGACATGGAATGCTGCACAGCCTATCTGTTGACTTTGCCAGACATGAGACATCAACTGGCATTTGATGGCATTACCGGGACATTTGAGGAAGCACTTGGAATATGATGGCAACCTGCATATGTGAAGTTGTACCGTATATATGTTGACTACACCAGGTAAATGAGGCATTAATTGTCATTGGATGGCATTACTTCAGCATTATATTCTGTGTTTGATCTATTATGGCAGCAAGAGTACTTGTGTTGCTGTACCTTTTATATAATGTAAAGTAGTCTTATAGATCATGTTCTGCTATTTGGTGTTCTCTTAGCACTCATTGGAACTATACTAGGAATAGGAGACATTGCCTGGCCATAGATGGATTACTGAGGCATTTGGTGATGCACTTGGCAAATGATGGATGCACCCCCCATCTCGTTACTGTCCCAGGCATATGAGACAACTGAAATGTGGTGTTGTTTCTGAGGAATACAGCTGTATTTGGCATGTAATGACAGCACCTGCATATGGCACAGTGAATTAGGACTATTCTGGTCATCTGAGGCTATAACAGGCATATGATGGCAGTATCCGCCTAAAGGAACTTATGATTGGCATATTATGGCTGAACGGGGAAATGTGGTTTTGTGCTCATCATATAATGACTATGACTGGCATGTCATCTAAGGCTAAAATCAGCATACAATGGTAGTAACTGTCCATAGCAAGTGTTTGCCCACTTCTGGATCCACCTGTTGGGTTGGTCAGGAAGGGCCCCCATCATTACGAGGAGTTTATATTGTGTGCGCCATATTGATGACTGGGGGTGTTGCGAACTGAGGGTGACTGCAACTTTTTGTTCAGAACTGATACATATTAGCTTGCACGCATGCAGAAAGATAAAGGGCCTGATCACGACTTGGGCGTTACCGCCGAACTCCCCGGCGCTAATAGCGCCGGATCATGAGTTCGACGGTAAAGTAATTCACCATTGAGCCCATTCGGGAATCCCCCATTCCCCATTGGGCTCAATGGGGAAAATTCACGCTCTTCCCGCCGGCGGTAATAGCATGAATTTTCGGCAGATTTCCCCCCAGCTAAGAGCTGGGGGGAAATCTGCCGAAGTCCTGATTTGGTGGACCCTTAAATCCGGCGGTATTAGCGCTACCACCGGATTTAAGGGTTATCGTCAAAGTCGTGATCAGGCCCAAAGTATTAAATCCACCAAATGTAAAAACATGCATGCACATTAATATAAATACATGTGGAATTCATGAATCTCAATATAAGTGGCCTTTTCACAATGAATCAGAAAACTGTTGTTAGGGCTCTCCCTTCGCGGTCAGCAGCTACAGAAATAACCTTGAGTTTTATGGTCTGATAAGTCTCTTAGATGGTAGATATAATCTCCTTCTGTTTGAGAGTGTGACCAAGAGAGTTTTATTTATTTTGGTCAGTAGTAAAACACGGGGTAAGCTGGTGCCTAAAGCTATTTAGGAGTTTCAGTTGTGCGCTAAAGTGCGAGCTTTGTTGATTGGGAAGTTTCAATAGAACGGTGACCTGCAAAATGAGATAGCATCACGAACAAAGAGAAATCATTCACCCAGCCTCCTCATATTGCAAGAAATGTCCATGCGAGCTATGTGCAGATCAAGAGTTAGCGTTTAAATGGCTTAAGCTAGTTATTACCAGTAATTAATTATTTTTCAATACAATGTTTAACCATGTGTTGTTGTCATGACCTATTATGGACGAGTCATAAGAAGAGGTGTGTTATGAATATATTCTGAAGATAATTATTGAGATAAACCTGGCCAGTGAAAACAAAAATGTATAAAAGATGTGAACTGATGTGGTATTGTTGAGACTTCAGTTATTTTGGTTCTGCAACACCATCTAACTGCTTCCCGGAACATTGAACAATAAACTTGCTTTATGTACAAATGTGTACCCACTTCTTAAGTGGTGGGCCTGTTTGGGTTAAGGTGATTCAAAGCTCATCCGCATATTTGGCTAGCTAGTGTAGGAGCACAGGCATGCCGAGACGTTGGGGGTCTTTGGTCCACACCTCTCAGCTGCAGTACCTCACGATGGGGACCAGTCTTCTGTGCACTGTGAAAATGAGGTCTGGGGACGCCATATTGGTTAAAGGTCTGTCTGCTTCCCAGAGACGTGCTGCTGTGGCCTAGCTCTGCAGGACAACTTGATGAAGTACCACATCAGAACACCTCATGTTCACGCGATTACACATTAGGGGGTTTAAAGCAAGGGGGAAATGAGGGTGTTTCTTTGATTTAAGGGGTTTTTGGTAACGGTAGACTTGGAGTGTGGGCATGAAATTAATTGAGGTTGTGTGGATTGGAAAATTGGATGTTTTTGATAGAGTGGTTGAACTGTTCTGTGTTGTAAGTCCCCTGTATATATTATTTTGCCTAGTTGGTTATTTTAGAGGTGTGAAGCTTGTCCTGATACCCTTAGTTTGCTTGGCTGGTTGACTGAAGCCCTCACCTGAAGCTGATGTGGTATCTTAGGGTAAGTCCAACCGTAGATACCTTTCTGAAGTAGGTCTTGACATTTTTTTGTATTTGCAGTGCAGGCAGAGCCCCTCACCTCGATTTTCTTGGTTAGTCGAAGTAGTGAATGGAAACTTCCTGTAGTTAAGAAAAGATGGTTTTGTAGTAGAGAAAATCATACTAGTGATGAAGAGAGCGAGAGCAGCAGAGCTGTAGTCGAAAGCATTGCACCCCTCCTACGCTTGAATGGTGGAGATATCTCTGAGATATTGGCCAGCTGAATGTTTTTTTATAAGATGCTGTCTTCTGTGTATTAGTGATTAGAGTAAATAGTGAAGTGAGGTAGTTGCAGAATAGATTAGTATGGTAAAGGAGCGTGAAGTGTGACTAAGGAATTGGGTAAGGTGAAAAACGGATCTCTTGGGTGAAGAATGTTGTGTTGCGCTCGGTATCAGATTATTTTTTGATAACTTGGGTAGGAGTATGGAGACCCGGTTGAATCATTTGTGCCATGTGTTGCCCGGCTATAAGGCAAACATTTTGAAATATCATAGAGAATGGTTGCGGGAAAGTAAGGGGAAAATGATAACATTCTTGGCCTATGGAGGGAATCTATGATACAGAGATATTGGAGAACCTGCATACCCTTTTAACTACAAAGCACAAGGGCTTGAAGCTAGAGAAGCGGTTAAACATCTTGGAACAATGGAGGATGTATGAAAAAAGTGTGAAGGGCCATAATGTTAAAATTGTGTAGGGAGGGGTGAAAAAGGAGGGTGCATGAATTTCCTCTGCACCACCCCCACATTGGTGCTATCCTTTATCAACAGCAGAAGGTTACGCAGACCCTGGGTTCATACCACCATTTTCCCCAGCAGTTACTCCAGTGGTTGCGAGACAGACACAGGTAACACCTCATCAGTTACGATTTCTAAGAACTGGGATTTTGAGGAAAGTGGAAGGATAACTCCTTCAATGGGCAGGGCTACAGAGAGGTTCAAAACGTAGAGCGAGAAGGGGATAATTCCCCAGACTGCTAGGTTAGCAGATATATTAAGGGTGAAGGAGCAAGAAAGAGTGAGGCTGTTAGTGAGAAGAGCAGAGGAAGAATTAAAAATTAGAGAAAAAGAAGAGGTTAGGCTTCTTCCTGCTAGGATAGAGGATAGTCTGCGTAAAGTGGTAGATGTGCAAAAATTTTAAAAAATTAAGGAAGTGCTAAGGCTAGCGGAGGACGAGGTAGTGCTGCTATGTCGCAAAGAGATGAAGAGCGGGAGGAAGTGAGAAGACAGTTAAGGGATGTAGAAGAAGGAAGGTGGAGACATGGGCAGGTTCTTGTTAGATTGGACAACTCAGTTATCAGAATGGTTCAGGTGGATATGGAGAAGAGGGATGTTGCCACGGGTACACAGCTGAGCACCCTATGGTAGTGCTGATTATGCCTCTGTGCCTGTAGAAGGGTCAGGGGATTTAGTAGCCGGAGTAGACAATGAAGAAGGAGAGGAATGGGATATTGAGCAAGGAGAGCAGGGAGTAGCCACCCTTCCTTCCTCTCCAGTAGCAGCGATAGAAAGCACACCATGGAGCCATAGGGCACACCAGGGTACTCGCATGGCTGTATTTAGTGGTGGGAGAGAGATGAGGGAAGTCTCAGGAAAATCTGAGGTAACTTAGTTTTCATTGCTCCAGAAGGGTCTGGGAAGGATGTATTATGTCCCATGATCAGACATGGACCAGAGAAACTTTATGAGGACACTCCCTTCACTCACTGCAGGGGCCGAGAAGTGGATTTATGTATTGGAGAAGCACACTGCCGGTGTCATGTTAGCCATAGGGGACATGTAGAGCTTATTCACAGTCCGAACGGGGGAGCAGTCAGATGAGCTTTGGAAGAGATCAGGGTATCAGAGAGTTCAGTTGAATACAAATACCCATAATAGAGCAGCCGTATATAATCTTAGGGCACATGTATGGGGGACCTTGCTTATTATGTATCCCGATACGTCTGATATCAATTCAATTTTAGCTAAAATGATGAAATTGGATGATGCTCCTGCCACACACATCCAGTTAACTCAGGAGATGTGGAGGTAAGAAATGGGAGAAGCATGGGATAAGAATGTGGGGATTTATTAGCACACGCTAAAGAAGGGACTTCATAAAGAAGTCCAGCACAATTTAGATAAAGTGGTAGGGATGGGGGTCAAGCAGTGGCTGGACATTCAGGCACACATCGTGCATTTCTGCAAGTAAAGACAGGAAAAAGAGAGGGAGAATGTAGAGCAGGCACAAAAAGCAGAGGCTAAGCTTGTTCAAAAGAAATTGGCAAAGATTTGTCTAGAAGGGGCAGTAATCACAAATCCTATGGATTGACAGCAGGAGCAATCGGGACAACAGGGACAGAGTGAACTGGGTATGACACAGGGTTGGATGGACAGATATATCCCCGGTCTAAGGACGATGAGAGGGTTTACGAGAGGCAGGGGAGGATTTCCACAGGGAAGTGGGTCATTTGGCGGGTTCACAGGAACAGGTTCCCCGGTTGAATGGTCCAACAGAAAATAATTATGGAGGATTTTATGGGAATCAGTGTTGGTTGTGTGGAAGGTTGGGACACATGTCACAGGATTGTCGTGAATGGCCACAGTACTTTAACATGGGAGCTTAACAGTTGCAGGCCTGACCCTGCCATATACCCTCGGCTCTGTGCAATCGCAGCAGGCATGGGTTGAATAGAACCCAGTGACTGGGGCAGCACAGACCTTTGGGATCCCACCAACTATGCCAGCGCAAGCATTGGTGCAGGCTCGGGATAAGCATCTTTCACCCCAAGGAACAGTTGCACACTACACTGGAACAAGTGTTATCAGGGGAAATCCTTTTTCTCTCCCAGGTGCTAATATGTACCACGAGTGGGACACCCTACAGGGGTCTCTGATGTGTCCAGTCCTGTTCATTACCACCGATCCAGTAGAGGAACCCTGGATAGGTGTGCAGGTAGGTGACCAAAACATTGGATACACAGGGATTCTCTGGGGATAGCCTGTCGGTTCCTTTTACTGAAGTTCTTCATATCAAGGTGGGTAATCAAAATGCATCAGCCCCTTTGATGTATTGTATGGATATCCCAGCAAAACTTTTGGGAAGGGACATCCTGAGCAGGTTGTGGATGTTGATTACCTGCACAGAGGACGGTATGGTATGCTCGACCATAGGATTGTATATGGTAAAGGAAGCAGTGCATTATCAGACCTAGTATAGCAACAGCATGATTAGGGGGGTTCCCAGCATTCAGCATAGTGTCTTTATGGGGTGATGGTTTTGTTGATTTGGGTCCTGGCGATCAGAAATCAGGCCTGGTGAGTACCATTTGAGTTTTTATTTCGGCCCGACGTGCCGCAGGTGCCATTGTTACAATTCTCTTAGAGGCTGTAGCGATCAACAAGAACAGGGTGGCTATCTCAGGCACAGATTAGGAAGGCAGAGAGTGGCACACAGTTCTGTGCATCGATAAGGAAGGTCATGCCAGAGAGTGTCACTGCAGTTCAAAATACACCTCAGCCAGTCACAGTGAAACAAAGGATATTGTTCACGATTGTGCCACCTATGAGGGAGAAGAGGAAGAGAGGGTGAATGTGAACGAGGGTGCCCTGGAGGGGGGTGAGGTGATTTTTGTTGATGGGTCTTTGACCATCAACCAGGATACGGGTGAGAGGCATACAGGTACAGCTGTCGTGGGTCTTTTGGATGGGGAGTACCAGGTCAGACGGAAGAGACGGTTGCCTTCTCCTTACTCTGCACAAGCGGCAGAACTGGAGGTATTTATAGAGGTGCTAGAAATGTATAAGGGGAAGGCAGTCACTTTTTATGCTAACACTGCATACGTCACCTCCACCGTCCATTCTGGGTAATAAAGATGGCAGAGAAGAGGGTTTAGGAGGTCTGACGGGTCCCCTGTCCAGCATGCTGCACTTCTATCACAGCTAATTGAAGAATAAACCTGGCCAGCAAAGATAGGACTAGTAAGGTGTGATGCCCATACTAACCACACTAATTAATTAGCTCTCGGAAATGATGCTGCAGTGGCGAAGGAAGCAGTGTATTTTTCTTGCACAGATTCCCAGGAAATGGAAACCGTGTCCCAACAGGTACAGTTACCAGCCCCGTACACTGCAGTGAGGTGCTCCAGATAATAGAATTGCAAGTGAAAGTCCCTAGAGAAGAACAGGAGCTCTGGTAAAAGAGATGATGTGTTCTCTCACCCACAGATTTGCTTTGGAGACAGTAAGTGATTGGGAAGGTAGAAAGGCCTGTAGAGATGTTTCTTTTAGTTCTAGAGTAACTACATTACCCGCTGCATACTTCTCGACAACAAATCACAGCAGAGCTCCAAGAGGACTGGTTCATCCCTAACCTACAAGAACGGGTAAATAGATTCGTAGGGCATTGTGTAGTGTGCGAGGAGTTAAATCCTGGAAATACCATGAGGCCAGTGAGGGGAGTCTTGCCCAGGCCCTCTGGTCCATTGAAGGAACTCCAGATCGATTTTGTGTACATGATAACGAGATGCAGTAACTTCAAATATCTAATAATTGTCATGGCTTGTCTATTCTCCCGGTGGCTTGAGGTTGGTCCCTGTATACGAAAAGTATTAATATATCTTCACATGTTGTGTCTTCTCATCAACAGACAACTGGAGAAAACATTGAGACTACTAACGATCAGCACAAGATACAGCTTCTCCCCAGAGACATCATTTGTATCCACGCCTTCATGCATCGCTGGAACAAACAGCGTTTCCATGGGGCGCGCGCAGTGATCTATGCGACTCTGACTGCCGTGAAGGTGGAGGGCAACCAGAGTTGGATCCACTTGAAAGATACTCGAAGGGATACCGGCAGCCCTCCACCTGCAAAGGAACAGGTATAGAAGCTTGGTACATCCTAGCGATTCACCATTCATTTCAGTGTAAAGAGGGGTGTGAATAAAGATCTGGAATTTAAATTTTATTTGTATATGGAAAAGAATGTCTAAAATTGTAAATTGTGCAAAAATTAATATTTGTGGGGTTTTCTTGGTCCTTGGGTCATCATGTCTGAGGATGACAACTAGTATATTGTCTAGTGTTATAAAGTCCAGGGAGAAAATGTTCAGAGTAAAAAGAAATGCCAATAATAATATTTTGATAAATGACGATGATGAATTAGATCCTCCAATGAATGCACATGGTTTTCCAGCAGATAACATATGGTATAGCCATATGAGGAGGGTGGGGAGAGAGAGATCTGTAGGATATTGCTACAACTGCTCTCTCATCTCCCCTGTTTTCTGGTGTTCTGAGGGTATTTATTCTGAGTGAGGTAGTTGTAGCAGATGCGCTATGCCTAGTGCACTTAGCCTTGTACAGGGTTCGAGGGCAGTCCATTACAGCATCAATCATACCAAGTGATGAGGAATGTTCAAATGCAGAGCGTACAGAATACAAAAATATTAGCTTTGTTCAAAGAATTCAATTGACCTTGGAAGGAACTATTTTTTCTAAAAATCGATGGGAACAAGGGGTGAAGATTTGCAGCACTGGAGGAATGAGGGGATTCTCAGAAGAAGGGGTGGCACAAATGAATCAAGGGTGCGGGTCAGCTCCTTTGTAGCATTGCAGCAGAAATTCCACCTTCCAGCAACCGAACAATATCACCATACTCAACTGACTCACGTCCTACGAACACATATCCAGTTAGACCCCGCTATTCCCGAGTATACACCCATAGAATGCAATATACTCCCAGCACATATCCCTACTAGAGTCACTTCTATACTATATAATGCCATGTCCTCCTTTGCTACTCTGGAACTTCCTTGTCTTAAATCCAAATGGGAGGACGATGTGGGAGCCATAGACCCGGAGGACTGGATCCAGATCCTAACGAATCCTAGGGAGATTGCTATCTCCTCCAGACTCCGCTTGGTCCAACTTAAAATCCTTCACAGAATATATTACCCAAGAACCATGATGCATGGCTGGAAACGTGCCCCAAACCCGAACTGCCTCCGCTGTGGGGGGGAGGTCGGTACATTCATACACATCCTCTGGGAATGTCCGCGGACCCAGACTTTCTGGGGGAAATGCTGCAATGAACTATCCAGGGTGCTAGGCCGCAATATAACAATGGACCCGAAGGTGTTGCTGTTGGGCTCTCCCGATGAGAACACTACTGATAAATGGGAAGGATTGCTCCTATCTACGGCCGCAGGACTGATGAAGCGGAACATTGCACAAACATGGGGAGCCCCAGAGTCCCCAACACTGGAACAATGGGCAGATGATATGGACACGCTTGCAATGTTAGAGCACAGAGTTTATAAAGCAAGAGGCTGCCCGACCAAAGCTTCTAAGATTTGGGACAAATGGGAGGAGAGCGAATCCCAGTAACCTCATGATGCCCTAAGACACTAGAAAGAACTGTAGATGGAAAGGGCGACAAATGGAGATCATTTGACTCTTATCGTGCCCTCACTTATTGATTCGTTCCTTGAATGCGTATGTTTTGATCTTGTTTTTCTTGTAGTTTTCGTTGATTGTGTTGTTGTTTAAATTCAATAAAATGCAATATAAAAAAAAAGAGTGCGGGTCAGTATGAAGAAACCATTTGCAGTATCTGACCTGACTCAAGGCGCCAGAAACACCTGTTCAGATGCAGACACTTGGCACAAATGGGAACAGCAATCGCACGCTATGCATCACAGATCTGGCTGGAGGTATGGCTGCTCTTTTGGATAATTTCTGGACTTGTGAATCATATGCATACAGGCAGTTGCCTCGAGCCTGGTGTGCAGTCGCTCTACCCTTCATGGGCCAGTCCTTATGATCCCAGAAGAACATTTAAATTTGGCCTGTCCAATGCCGAAGTTATCGATGAGGCCCCCTTTGTCTCCTGTGCTCCTTGCATCCTTTTTCATCACCTTTTATGGACAAAGAGACTACGTCTGACGGCAAGAATCAGGAGCAATTCCAACATAGTAGAAGATCAAAACTACCTTTCAGCAGCATCATCACATGCTTTATCCTCCCAATGATAAAGACAACGGTACTCTCCCCCAGAACTATTGCTGCCTTGCATAAACTAAAAGTGATCATGGAGATTGAGGCTGGGAATACCAATGAGTCGTGGATCAACTCCTTGTTCTCTTGGGTACCTTCTTGGTTGAGCCCCGCTGTGAGGTTTTTTTGTCGTTTGAAGCCCTTTTTCTGCATTCATTTCTGTTCTCACCAAATCCATTTATGATGTTGCTTTGCCCAGGTACCGACAGCTGCCGTTAAGACTATAACCCTGTCGAAAGCTAGGGTCACCACCACTTTATCCCACATGGGTGCTAAAACTGAAGGCGTCTTGTGTCCTCCACCAAATTGGCATTCTTGTGTGGAGCAGCGGGTAGTTTGCGGGAATGGCGGGGGGACAAGTTGGGTTTGTTCAGTGGAGGACTATGCCCATATTGAGACCGGGTGAGAGATGGCTGTAGGGATGTTCCTCAAGAAGATAATTATGATTTGTTAGTTAAAGTATTAACTAAAGGGGGAATGTTGGTGTGGTCAGGAAGGGTCCCCATCATTTCAAAGGGCGCAATGTTTAACCATGTTTTATGGTCATGACCTACTGTGGACGAATCATCAGAAGAGGTGTATTTTGAATATAATCTGAAGATAATTATTGAGATAAACCTGGCCAATGAAAATCTAGGAATTGGGAAAATATGTGATGTCTTTGAAGAGGGTTGTGTCCAATAACGTTTGGGGGTGGATTGCAATAAAGTATTTTGAAAGTGTTGCAACTGTTGCAAAAACGTATAAACGATGTGAACTGATGTGGTCTTGTTGAGACTTGGGTTAGCGGTTGAGCAATGTTAGTAGGAATCCTATAAGACTTTACCTGCAAACTGTACTTGCATTCTGTTGTTTATGGAAGGCCAGTCACATAATAAGAATCAGCAATGTTTGAATTTCCAGACAGGCATTACATCTTTTTGTCATTTTATCAATTGTCTAAACCATATAAGGATTGTGCAGTAGGTTTTTGTTTCCCACATCAAATGTGAAGAGGCCCAAGAAAGAAAACAAAATGAAAGGAAGCCAGGCAAAGTGAAAAAGAGACATGGCTACCAAGAGAACAGTGCTTCCAAGTGGCCAAGTGTCATGCGCAATAGCTTCCACCAGCTCTGGTTTTGCACCTTGCATGCTGGGACTTATAGGCACATATTTACAAAGGCACAACTACAAATCGTGCAATTTGAAAGGTCTGTACTTGTTGAAGGTGTCATGGATAACATGGGGGCTAAATGGGGCTACTTGGCAGCTTTGAGCCAAAGGGTCACTGGCACAAAGAATCTGACAGAACAAAAGTTAGTAAAAATGTGTAACGCTCCATAATCTCTCCTCTTCCTTTTTTCTCAGTGATTAATTGTGAGACATACCAAAAAGTGTACGGTTGGCCCGAGTCCTGACATGACAGAAAACACATATGTGACACCAAAATTGCTGCACACTAGAAGTGATCTAGATTTAATGACAACATATTTATAAGATCCCAAATAGCAAAAACATTTGGGTCCATCAGATGAGGTTTGTAACACCCCAGGCCAAAAGACAGAGTATGCATTCTCTATCTGCAAGCAACAGTCTTTGGCTAATGTCAACCTATACAAAGAAATGGCTGCCTTGCAGATCTCATGCAAAGGAACCCTCATGCCTCTGCCCAGGAAGCAGACCCATCCACATCCCTGGTACATGTACCCTGGAGGTGCACAATACGCCTAAGTTTATGTAATTTAGACAGTGTCTCTCAACCATTTACTCAGAGAGACTGCTGATGCACTATGATCACTAGTACAGGAGCTGAATACCCCACCACCATTTGGACATTCCTTTAAGTAGCTGTTTCCCCAAACACTCAGGACATGCCGTTCTGACCTCAAGAAGGTGTACATATTCCCCTTCCAAGGATGAGGGAAATGGGAAGAAGGAAGTGAGCATAATGTTCTGATGGAATCTGGACATAATCCTAGGTACAATAGTGGGATCCAATCTGAGTAACACTGATTCCTGGTAAAGGCCCAAGGAGGAAGGGCACAAATTCCACCCAGCATCCTTCACTGCATTAATAGTCACCACGAATCACAAAAATTGTTTTTATTGTTAATTGTGTGATATACACTGAGTTGAGTATCTTGGATGGATGATCCTGAAAATCAGCATTCCAGGTAAAAACGTCTCAATGGTTTGTCAACCAGTTGGTGTCGTCCTTAGGTCCTCAGTGTTGGTTACGTGAAGGCTTTAATCACAGCCCGCTGGTGCCCCAGAGCTGACTGGGCCAAACCCAAGGTAAAGGTGTGATGTAGAAACTTAAGGTTTGGTGGGATACCACAAGACATGGAAAGCATGACCTACAATCACACCACGATTGATGTGCTGTCAATGCCTAGAATAGGCTTTCAGGGTGGAAGGGCCTCTGTGCTGTTGAATGGGAATAGTGAATTCTTTGGAGTGACCTGTTTCCTTTGTAAAACCAGCTGCTTAATCTCCACATCTACCCTTCATTGGGAATGCTGCCTTAGAAAGGCATTGAATAATGTCTGGGTCCACAACAGATTATTTGCATCTGTCTCCGAAACTGATGATGTGAGAATCATGTACAGAAGTTGGGGGGATGTGTTTTAGAGGGGATCAAACAGATCTATTCAGGGTTCGAGAAAGCTTTTTTAGATTTCGTACAATACAGTTAACCTGAGGGACAACTCTGGAGTGCAAGCAAAGACTTCGCTCAAATGGTCTTGATGCGGGCTCCTAAATTGAGAATGATTGTGTGTCTATGTGTGTATGCACATCTGTCAACTGTACCCTTGGTCATATCTGTAACATAAGTGCCTCCACATGTGTGCTTCTGCTTACTTTCAGGCTGTGTGCAGCATGTTAGTGTGCATGACTGTGCACACTTACTCCAATACACAAACGTGCATCGTTCTTTATCCAATCTACTGCACTGTACATCTCTGAATTCTAGATACATTTTTTTGGGATTGTAAAAAGGGAATATCTTGAGTTTGGCTGATATGATTTTCGAAATTCGTGCAGATTGTGATAATTCCAGGGACGGGGCAGGTGCGTGCTGGGAATATCGAACATCAACCTGAACAATTCTGACATATGTATCCTGAAATCCAGGTTATTGCAACATATATTTGTTACGTAAAAAACATCCTTCCCAAAATGTGGAATTCGTTTTTGGATATGGTTTACTTACATAGACAGGGGCACAAGGCACAGAGAAAAAAGTGCTCCCATTTAAAATGTAAACAGACATAGAATAGTACCATAACTAGAGTCTTGCTACTGCAACCCCATAATAAACACTGATGTGTTTTGTGGTTTTTATGTTGCTGCTGTATGTGTGCTTGTTTGTACTTAGCATAAGAATGTTGGTTATTGTTTGATGTGAAGTGCAGTATAGTGATGGCAGTAACAGTGTATGTGTTTGTGAAATAGTTATTTATGTAGGCATGGGTATATTTTTTATGTTATTTAATGTAATATGCATGTGTTCATACAATGCATTTTATATTTGCTATCTATCTTAGTGTGGGGTTGGAATACGTTGTGAAGATTTGTTTTTAATTTTATTTAAGTGTGTTATAGTTAATTAACGTTTGACAATATTTAAAAACAAAACACTCCTTAAAATATATCAAACATATAACATGAGCTCAAAAACAAAAATGTGCAATATAATAATAAGAAATGCTGTGTTGTTTCCAATATGGATTGTGAGTGACTTTATTTCTAGCATAGTTCGTAAGGAGATCATTCCCAATTCCATTCTTAGGGCCTGAATTGGGCACAATGGTGGATGTCCCAATGTGGTTTCCCAAAGTTTGCCCTCAGCCACGAGATGCACATTTGAGCTGATGTTACTCTTGACCCTGTTTGAGCTGTTGTTTGTGAGGGTGGGCTAATTTGCCAACAATGTTAGTTTTCTTTTATGTTAAGTGTTTAATAATAGCGTAAACCTAATGTTGGCATTCACGTGTGTAGACTTTTACTTTTTATAGGTAGTATAACTTTTTCTTGCGGATTTTGCCGAATATTTTTTATCTGACAGAATATGTAATTTTGCAGTACATTTTTCATTTTGTTTTGCCTATCCGGCCTGCTTCTCATGTAAAAGGACCCATACTGCATGCGGGGTGCGTTCAATCATCTTGCACTTTTTCCTTTCACAGGACGTTTTTAATTGTTCTTTGTGTCGCTGCCTGTACTGGGCATGTACATCCACCATAATGTGTTTTGGATGCTGCCTATCGTTGTGTGCATTTATTTTAAGGAATATGTTGTATTTCCGGGATGTTATCCAATTTGTTTAATCCCTCTGACCTTGCTACTAATGAATGTAAGCCAATTTGCATATTGGGTGCACTCTCTTGTGCATTATGCTGAATATTTTTCATTCGCTATATTTTTCATTTCGTTTTCTTAATCTGCCCTTCTGCACATGCACTGCAGTCAATTTGCGTATGGTAGATCATAGAATGTCTTTAGGAGAATATTTTTCATTTTGCGGTCCATTTTTTATTGAATTGTGTTCCTCTGACCCTACAGAACATGTACGGCATCCCTACTGCATGTTGGGTGTTAAGACTGATTTCTGAACTCTGACCTGGTGGGCAGAGGTTCAGAAGTCCAGCCAAGTTTCTTGGAACAGGGTATCCTTCTGGACAAGCCAGACCAATCAAGGTAGCATTGGTGGCGGACAAGACTAGGTCTCAGGAGGGGTGAGGGTGACTGAAAGACCTCAATGAGCACACAGAGTAAATGACAATTACAAATCATTCCCAGTCAGGTGTATATATATTAAAAATACAAATACATTTATTCATGGCCTTTGAGATTCAACACACAGTAATAATCACAGTAACACTTCTAAGCCAACACAATCCTACTAAAATCCATATATACAAGACCAAAGGGGCCTAAAGGGCTAATGCACGAAATAGGTTCACAACCTAGAAAGGGAAGGATGAAGGTAGTGCAAATAGTCTTTAGTCAGTTCTGCAAAAAACACTTTCCTAACTTAAAGGCAGTCCAGTCCCTACGACGAGAGCAGCCTAGTGCTCAAATGTATTTACATTGCTGGCGCACGCGGTAGTGCAGATGGGTAAACAGGGTCTATTGTAGGGGGTGAGGTGATGCAGAATAGGTTCCCACTATTCGTGGAGGGTCTCCCCGTGAGGGCAGAGCAGGTTCCAAGAGTTGGGAATAGTTTGCTAGTTCGCACTAGCAGTGAAAAGGTGTGGGGCCACTTGTGCGTTAAAATTGTTGGATGTGCTAGGGGCCACCAGTGAGGGTTGCAATTATTCACCAACCCCCAGTGCACTTCGGACCAAACTTCGGCAGTCGAGTCCACTTCGGTTGCAGGTTCAAATGCGGCAATCTCGCAGCTCTGTGGCTTTCAGTGGCCAAGTTACAGTGTTTATTCCCAAACGGGACAGTGGCAATTTCTCTGCTCCTGGTGGATGGATCAGGACAGTTCCGCTTCAGGGTGCAGAGGGGCACAGATGCAATGCACTTGCAAAGTTCTTCACCATGGCTGGGCGACACAGTAACTGCGTGTACTCCGGTTCAGGTGCTCTCTCTTTTCTTCAGACCTGGGAATGCCAAGTGTACGAAATTTGGTGTGAGAGTGCTGTGAAAACAGAGCTTGCAATGTACCAAGTTTCAAGGGCCTCCTTGAAACAGCAGCGGTACCAGAGCAAAGGTCCTGCGCAAGCTGGTCAGCACACTGGTTGGCCCAGGGACACTTCCAAGAAGGCTTACTTGCAGGGTTTGAGGAAGGTGCCAAGAATAGTTGGTCCCACTATTCCAATTGGTTGAAGTGCCTTCGCAGACCTTCTGGGATGATCAGATGCAGCGGGATGACAGCGGGCTCAGGGTGCCAAACCTTCCAGCGGGTCACTAGCAGTTCCTCGACTTGGCTTCTTAGTTTCAGGATACTTGGATCCTATCCTTCGTTCAGTGAGAACTCCAGAGATCGACCTGGAGCCTTCTCTTATCCAATATCTCCTTCGCGCCAGAACAAAGAGGACTCAATGGGAGATCTGCTCACATACAGGCATACCGTTTGTGGACCAATCATGGACCCTGGTTGTCCCAGGCATTCACAGCACACCAGACTCTCTGGCACCCAGGATGTGTATTGGAACCAGACAGTCCAGCCCACATTCTGGAAGCACACAAACACACAAGGCATGCAGTAACCCGCAAAAGCTTGGCGTTTCATGGGAGAATGCATGCCCAAATAAGGACTGACCCGGGTCGGCTCGACCTGGGGAGGGTGAAGGGGCAAGATGACCAAAGGACAGGACAAAGAACCTCGTGGCATGGCCATTTTGGAGCCAGACCACCTATTTGTGCCAAACACAGTAAATGCGGTTTACCTTGCAGGAAAGGGTTAGAAATACATGAAAAGATAAGCTGCCACCAGCCCTGTCCAAAGCACACCTGCACTTCTCCTAAATCAATCCTTCAAGAGTATCTAGGGCCTTTAGAAATGACAGGAAGACCCACGTACACTATACTGGAAGGTACATTGTGCACTTGTAACATGCTGCAGAAAAGTTGCAACATTGACAAGGACTAAGGGAAACAAAGTCTCCCAGTACTGACTGTCTGTAAGGGCATGTCAGTTTCCCCATAATAAATTGAGCGAAAAGCTCAGGGGAGTGCAGCAGAAGGCTGTGCTCCTCTGGCAAAGTCAGACTATTGTGTTTAACAGCAGCAAAACGTTGGTGGGTACACATCTGGAGGGAAAATTACATATGAAATGGAAATCTTTCCTAACATTGGGTGTGTCCAATTATGATGTGCGCTTTGAAGAATATTTTAAATTTCATCGATTGTTTTGTCCCTCAGCCCCTGCTGCAGACAGCCATAAAGCCATAGTTCATTGGCTAATCTTCTTGTAGGTTTTGCAAAATGTTTTTCATTTTGCGGTATGTTTGCCATTTTCTTTTATCCTTCCGATTCTACTGTACATTATCAGCGGGCCTACTGCATATTTGGTGCGGCCAACTCTTTCGTGCGTTTCAACAAATAGCTTTCATTTCACTCTTTTTTTAGATTTAAATGTAGTGTTGTCCCTCCAATCCATCTGTGCATGTATGGTGGCCATACTGTGTCTTTGGTTTGGCAGAGCCTCTCGGGTGTTAAGCAGAATATTTTTATTTCAGGCAATACTTTTCATTGTGCAGTATATTTTTCATTTCATTTTGCCCTTCTTATTCTACTATACATGAATGGTGGCCCTAATGTTTGCTGGGTGTGGCATCTTTTTGTGTTATGTGGAATATTTTACATGTAATTTTGTCCCTCTGACCCGGCAGCATATGACTGAATAGTAGTGTCTCTGTGTAGGATTTTGTATGTTTTGCTTTCTGTTTTGGTCCCATCGCCTACTGAACATGTAAGAAAATACCAATACTTATTTTTGCTTAAAAAATCCATATCTTAAATTTGACGAATCAAATTTTCGACATTGTTTTACTCTGCAGAAATTCGAGGAAGAGATACTTGTGTGCCTAACATCTGTAAATTGCAGTGCCGAATTTTTAGATAGCGGAGTCGAAAGTGTGGTTTTTCACCTTATATGGAACATTCATTTTTGGCATGGAAACACTGATGAAACTTCACCAAATTGGGCATACTCCTGGGGTGTGGCCAGATCATTGTCATGCCTAATTTAGTGAACTTTTACAGATCAAAAAAATGTCACAAACACATTTCTTTTATTTTTTCAACGTAAATTGCAATCTAACAAACTATACAGCCTCAATTACGGCAGTATGCATTATATGTAGGACTTCAAATATTTGTATTGTTTACAGTAGTAGGTAGCCTGGCAGAGACTAAGAAAAGATTCAACTCCCTGCTTTAAATCTCGCCTCTCCCAACTCACCCCTCTCTGACTTGTATTTAGCATAAAGATAAGACCATGTTGCACTCGGTCCCATAGTTCAGAAGTCCTCTGAGCCTAGATGGACATTTAACATCACCTTGTTGTAGAACTTAATAAAGTGTAGGAAAGTGAAAGAACACTGTTGAGTATCGGGTTTCCACACATAAGCACCCCCAACATTTTAGTAGGCCGTTCGGTTGCATTAGGAATATGGGCAACCCACCAGTGCATTGCGATTACTGTCCTGGCACACACCATAGCCATGGAGATCAAACTACTGCCAAAGGGGGGCCGTGGGTAGGTGCAGTTATCCAGCACTCCCCCAAAACAATGTTCAGGGCTCTCATAAAGCAGGAGACAAATAATCATTTAACTAATGTTACACTCAGAAAATTGGACTAGTTGAGGGCATGTCCTACAAATGTGGAGATATGTGCCCACTCCCCTATACCCTCTCAGACACAGATCTGATTTATCACTGGAATAGTACGTCATTATGGGTTGGGCGGGAACAGTAAAAAAGGCAGTATTGAAAAAAAATACCACTGTTTTACCATCCACCCAACTCAGACACTGCCAGTGTTTTACGAGTTGGATTTCAAAAAGGGAAATCTGCCAATTTTCACCTGAAGATACAAATATTAAACTGTTCCCTCAAACTGTCCCTAAAAAGATGTTTCATTGTTTTTACTGGACAGAAGGTAAGTTCAGTCACCTTTGCTCAATAGAGTAAACGACGTTTCTAGACTGGACTGATGCCCCCTCTCAGCACCTTTATCATTGTAATGCATAAAAGGGTCAGAATGTATGCGTGTATGCATTTAAATAAATGTACATTAGCATGTAGTATTTGCCACTATTGTACATTATCAATTTTCACCAGCAATATGATTGTACAGATCAATTACATTTTGTGTTAAAAAATAAATACATGAAGCAAGTGGTATTCATGGAATATTTCTGGCAATATTCTAGGAATACCACTACAGTATCACTGGGCTTGGTGCAAACTCATAACTGGGCACATTTTCAGAAATACCACAGATGCATGTGGTAAATCCCCACAGCTGCACTCGTAACAGCCCCCATTTCGCGTCCAGGAGTAACCTACGAAGAGGTTATAATTGTGTATGCCTGTTCGATAATTGAATGCTTTTTTGATTACTGCCTGGCCTAGCACCAGCTTTTTCGCCACGTATTATCCTCCAGCTCTTTCCCAGTTCTTTATGCTAAGCTGGCACATATTGGAGTAGTTCAGCTTTGCATTATAATGCCATGACCGCTGCGTGCATGTTGGAAATCAGGCTATTGAGGAAGAGAAAATAAATGTTTCAAATTGGTTTGTGCCCATTTCCTTTGCACATCTACTTTGGACCCAATGCCATATCTGGCAGAAATGAAGGTGCTCTCCCTACCTCATATACCAACTGTCAATTTGCAATTATCAAAGGTCCAAACCATTTCCTTTTGAAATGGATGAGCTACAAAAGTGCTTCCACTTTTCTCAACATTTCAAAATCTTTTTGTCTATAGACCGAGGGAGAGTGCAGATTATAATGTATAGGAGTGGCGGGAGACAGGAAGGAGGTAAGAAATGATGTGCAAGTCAGCCTGCCCCATACTATCATGGTGGTGGACACCATAGGTAAAGAAAACTGTCACTTGCATTAGGAATCTCACATATTCATTTTATTTATTTATTTATTTATGGCGTTCATATAACACCCAAACCCTGTGGTATCAAGCCGTTGGTTTCATGTACAGAATATGGTTACAGACAGTCACTATTATTCATATTTATTGAACAGCCAAGTTTGTACAGATTGTTTTGAATACATGATACGGTTGGTCGTTTCTGATGTTCATCGGGAGGGTGCTCCAGAAGGTGGCAATAAAAAATAGGTATATTTTTTTTAAAAAAATGGGATTCCTATATAAAAATCACAGTGCTGCTAGTTATCCCACCTTCTATATTTTACCAGAAGTGCTACAAAAGTGTGAACCAATCAGACACCCTATTGTTTCAGTGGGCGTTGGTCGATCTTGGAACCCATCTCACAGTGTGCAGATTACTTGCCACAAAAAATGAATCTTTTTAATGAACTCGACAGATGTTATTTGATTGGTGGTTTGGACTTCGATCCAGAAAGAGAATATTTGGTGTTAATAGACAGTATACACTAATTTATCACAAGAGACTTCTTTGACTACTTTGTACAAAGAGTTTGAAAACTTGATCATTGCTCTATCTGTTACCTAGTATGTTTGGAGTAGAATGTGCAAGGCTTGTACTTCAGAGAAACTAAAGTGCTTTCAAGGGCAAGTTGAATGGACAATACATGGGTACCGCAATGTGTGATACATTTGGACCCAATTTAGGCAATTTGTTTGTGGTACTTTTTGGAGAGAAGTGTATTTACAGCTAACCCCTGTGAAGGTGAAATCCAGTTATGGAGAAGATTCTTCCATGATATCCATTTTATTTGGCATGAAAACTTGAGAAGATTGGAAGAATATTTTTGTCTGGATAAATATTTTGAATCAGACTTTAAATTTACTTCAACATACAGTAAACTCTGAAATGTCTTTTTGGATTGACTTATTTTGCATAGAGAAAAGAAAATGTATGTTATTCTTTACAGAAGGTCCACTTACAAGAACACTAATTTACCTTTTTTGAGTTAGCATCCAAGAGACTTGCAGGGTAATTCCTAGGAATTACAAGGAATTGTAAATCACTCGCTGAGTAGACAGGAGCCAGATTACAGAACCTTTGCACCGGTGCAAGTGCAAAGTTGCACAGTATTAGCATTAGGGCAAAGTTTACCCTACTTCTAAAAGCACTGGGACAACTGCGCAAAAGTAGGATGAAACAAGACTTTAAGACAACTGCAAGTTTTTTGGTTTGGGGCAGAGGCCAAATGAATCTGTCCAGAAAGATGTGGTGCAAGGGTTCAAAGTATCGTTTACAGCAAGTACATCAGTCTTATTAGGGTTTGTTTCAAGTAGGTTTACTGCCATCCAATGTGTTCAAGGACATCAGACAATCTTTCACATTTGTTGACGTAAGGTCTCTGCTACCGGATACCTTCACCAAGGATCTGGCTATCATCAGCATAATTTAAAAAATAAAAGCCATACTGTGATACTAAAGTCCATCAGTGGCCATATACAAAGGTTGAAAGGAAGTTGCGACAGCGTGAGCCATATTGAACAGCACATTTAATGGGTATGGGCTTTGATGCAAAGGTGTACAATTTAAATAGCAGTGTGCGACGAGTTCAAAATGATTGAACACATTTAAGGTCCTAGCCACAAATCCCTAACTTTTTAGTCGGAGTAAAGGATGTGATGGTTGACCATATTGAATGCTGTCAACAGGTCAGGCAAGATCAGAGCTCCGGAGCTGTCCCCATTCATGTCTTCTCTCTGCTGATTTAAGATTGCACATGTGACAGGTACATCCTAAGAGGATGCCTAATGCTAAACAGGGCAACAATAAGTAAGCCATAGAATTGGATTAACGTATCCCGGATCTGTCAGATCCAAAGCAGCTTTCTTCCAAAGTGGCCTCACCACGACTTGTTTCCAGACCAGAGTAAAAACTCCATGCTTTAGCAAAGAGTTGACTAATCAGTAGATATCTTAAAGTAAAAGGGAAAAAGGTCCTGTGCTACCTTTGACACTAATGTATCAAGATGAGACTCATTTGCAGCTCCAAATGGTTCCTTTGCTAGATTAAGAGTTTTCTCGATTTTACTGCCAAAATATTTGTTTTGGATTTGATGTGAACATATGGCCCTTGGCGGGTAGCGTGTCATGCAGTGGATGGGATGCAGAGTAACTCTTTACACCAAATAATCAAACCAACTCAGGAAGATGGAAAAGTTTGTTTACTGTTTTACTATCAATTGTCTAAAACAAGGAGTTACAATGGACGTCAACGGATGGCATACAGCATTCTCTTGATGCATTTCATAAAAAATAATACTTTTATAGTAAAAACTTGTCATATGTGACATCATACTACGTGGCAAAAAAGCAAAAACCCACGGGGTTGTGATACACTCAAAGGGAACATCCAAGTATACTTTCAATAAGGGGTCAGGTTGTGATTGGGTCTCTACAGTCAGGTGGACAGCTCATGCCCACCCCTAGTGCAAGTCATCTTCAACAGTTATTAGATACACAGTACATCATTGTCTCTCAAACTATAAGGCCCTTCTTTATACGGCCCTCTACAATTGTTTGGCACGCTCATGCACATTTGGAACATTCGGCTCACAAGTAGCACGTAAGCTCATACCCCAAGTGTCAGGAGGTGGACTGGACCGTACCTCCCCACCCAATTAGCCCATCATCTCTCATCACCCGTGCCTTCCTTCATAAAGATTGTCTTTGAACTTGGCCTTGCAAAGTATCTGTGCTTCTGAGAATACACAGGAGTGTGATCACATGCTATCATAGTACTGGACTGCATGCCCAACTTCTATTTCCATCCTTGGCTCACGTGACAGACAGCAATTCAGCCCATTTCGCAGCATTTAATTGTATTGAATAAATAAACTTGGCTCTCATGGTGTTTTTTGTTTGTACCTTAACAAGGAATGATTCAGCGACTCACGTTCACTGTTGTTCAAGGATAGATAACAGTTCCTTGGCAGCTTCCAACCTTGACACCGGGACAGACAGCTCTTCTCAATTCTTCCATGTTGCCAGCTACTTCTTTGCTGCGACACAGCCCTCGGCTCTTGTCTCCACGGGTTTGACCTTACTAACGTTGTGACAACGATGTCCAACTTCTATATAATGGCAGCTCCACATGCAGTCTTTTCACTATGTATAGCTAGCTTCTAAGATTACTTGATATACTTGCGTTGCTGCATCTTATTAAATGGCTTGCATTTTCTGCAGTGCTCTTCACACATGCAATCTTTGTCTTGCATATGAAAGTTTACTTGATTCTTTACTTCGTCATCAGTTTCTATAAGGTCCATACATTTTTTTCTTCAGCCAGTCTTCTCTGTGCGTCATGCTCGTTTCTTCTGACATCACCAGCTCCTTTTCTTGTTCTTTTCATATTTCTTCAGGAACTTCCTTCATGAGATTGTCATCTCTTCGGGGAATACATCTGATAGGGTTTTCTTAATGGATACCTTTTCTAAAAAATTCGACACGAAATAAACAAAACCGCTGGTGTCAAGCATGCCAAGATTTCTGGCTTCCAGCATATAGGTGGGAGGGGGTGGGAATTTCTGCAGGGGCTGTTGGCTGCTCCTCTACACTCCCCTCCTCTGGTTGATTCATCGACCACACCTTCTCTAATCTCCACATTTTCGTATCTTCTTTTGAAGAAATGCTTCTTCTGGGTGCAGATCTTCATTACTTCCTTCAGGGATCCTGCTGATTTTACATGTTCATCCACACTGCATCGGCAGTTGTTTTCAAAGTAGTCTGGGGTAACGCTTTTTGGTGTACTGCGATTGCTCGTACATATCTTCAGAGAATTGCATACTGCAGACACCAAATCGATTACCCCTCATGTCATCCAAGACATCCTTGGCTCTGCTTTCAATTTCAGATACTGAAAATCCTCAGTTGGAGAGCCATGTTCTTATTAAATTTAAATCCTTAACATGAAGGACTGTGCTATCACTTTTAGCATGGCTGGTATTACTGCAACCGAAAACGATACAAGAAGGCATTGTTCGATTGCTCTTATGATCTGTTAAAGAACAGAAAAATGAGTATTAAAAAAGCATCAGTGAGTAAACCAAACATCTCATCCCTCTGATAATAAAAATAAATTGACTTTATAGAAAATGGCACCAAAATCACCTAGAAAACATGCACTGCTAAAAATGGTGCAGACTTTTTAAATAAATAAAGTGAGATTAGATTATACATTGAATTATAAAGCAATGGAAAGAGTCCTACTGTGATCGTTGAGAATACAGAAAACTACACTAAAAGTGGACTAACCATTACTTGGAACAACAGATGAGCCGATTCAGCAAACAATGTAAGAAGTGGAGAGATGCCGATATCCGTTGTGGATTTCACAGATGATCTCTTGGTAACTTGTAAAGTGTTTATAAAGGCTTACAAAAGTGGGTGTGTATGTGAATGTCTGACATGTTCGTTCACACCCACCAGACCACTATGACATTGTTTGACCTCCTGAATCCTGCCAGTGCAGCCCCCTTGCGAGCGCACGCCCACAGGTGCGAACTGTCATTCATATCGGAGGAAGGATGGATGTGGATGGGGCAAACACATAAGGCCCGGAACAATGTTGAAGGGACACAGGGATATGTTGATTGCAGGGCAGGGGGCTTCAAAGTGGAGTCTGGAGACATCAGGTCTGCGGTGGCCATGTGGACAATGGCCACAGTGCAGAAGATGCCTTTGAGGTGTACATGGTGTTTGGCACCTTGAGCATTCCGATCCACCCAGCCCCCTTGCGAGCGCACGGTCATAGGTGCGAACTTCCATTGATGCTGGAGAGGGTGGATGAGGAAGGGCAAGCGCGATAGGCCAATACACGTGTACTGCACACCAATATCTTATGATACTCTTATATGTTTGGACGCGTAGTGGACTTAAAAAACTTTTCTCTGTTCCGCTTGAATTATTTTTATTTTTTAATTTAGTTTGGAAATATGTATGTCAATGTCATTACAAATTATACTGTTGCGGTCGAGGTACTAGCCGCATAAATCCATGGAATTGTCTGCTGTCCCTGGGGAATTCATCACAAATGGCTCGAACCACACAGGCAGGTATTACTATTCGGACGTGAAATCCCAGTATTCCATGAATGCACCATGTAAACGCATGCTATGCCACAAACCTGTACCACCTGTGTAAGAGATAGACATAGTTTACTTGAATGAACCTAATGCATTTTTTTTATTTGCACTACGTTGTAAAATGTATGCCATAGTTTTGATTTAAAAAGTACCTTTTCTATGCAGATATCATCTTGCTACATCTGAGGGAGCCTGCTAGGTCAGTCCCAGCCGCCTTGCAGCTCATTGAACAGTATGGTCGTTTCTCAGGTTTCATGGTAAATATAGGAAAGTCAGTGATCTTCCCCTTTGCATCAGACACGGACAGAGACCTGGCTGAACTGACTCCATTGGGCCTCCAAATCTGCACAGAGGGGATAAAATATCTGGGGATCAATATTGTTAGACCCAACGAGGATTTGAGTCAGGCAAATTACCCCCCATTGTTTGATAAACTATTCAGGGAGATGGAAGGCTGGGGGAAGGGGCAAATATCATGTATGGGAAGGATAAATGCTATAAAGATGAATCTTCTCCCCAGGGTGCTATACTTCTTCCAGATGCTCCCTCTGGAGGCCCCGGAAACTTACCTCAGTGAAGCCAAAAGGCGTATAACGAAATTCATATGGCAAGGCCGGAGACCTTGAATAGGATACGAGACTTTCACCCTGCCCAAAGAAAGAGGGGGGTAGCCCTTCATGACCTGCGGACCTATCACAGAGCTGCCTAATTTAGGACGCTGGCCCCACACCTTAGAGAAGACCCCAATAAACAGTGTGTCTACATCGAAAACTTTCACCTGCGCCCAGTCACTGTAGGCGAGTGGTTAATGTTCCCACTGAAAAAGCTCCCGAAAAGAATCGGGGACCACCCAATACTAGGAACAATGTGGAAAGCGTTAGCAGGGAAGGGGAATAGAGAAATGGTGACCACATGGCCCTCCCCACTAAGCCACATTTGGTCCACACCAGTGATAGAGGAAATCCCAGGCCATGAACATTACCAGTCCTGGTTCGACGCTGGACTCTGTAGGGTCGGCCAGCTGGTGCGGGAGATCGCCTTTATAGGTATCCAGGAGGTTGTGGAGGCACTGGGAATTGGAAGGCTCTCCCCGCTTCTATATCTACGGCTTAAGGGAGTCCTAATGAAGCCGAAACTAAAGCCATGCATACAAAGAAAGCTCACACCAGTTAAAAAGATTCTAGATACTCATATAGAAATGAAAGGTCTCATCTCCCTCCTTTATGGAGCGTTGCTGACCCCCGAGAAGGAACCACCAAAAGCCTTAGAGGGAAATGGGAGAGGGACCTGGGTTGTGAAATCGGGGATGGTCTCTGGGGGAGACTCTACTGCAGGGCATTTAAGACCTCAATCTCTTGCCAATACAAGACACATGCCATCAAACTCCTCCATAGGTGGCAGTATGACCCGATCTCACACTCTAGGATGTTCCCGGATGTCGTCCCTGTCTGTTGGCATGGATGTGGGGAGAAAGCCAACTATTGGCACATGTGGTGGTCAGGTAAAAAAGTCCAAGCTTACTGGTCAGAAGTGCTCAGCTGGCTCAAGGAGGCGGGAGAGGGGGTTTACCCACAAGAACCGATATTGCTAATTTTTGGGCTGCAGCAAAGGGATGAACACTGGGAAAAACTCCCAGACCTGACGCGCTCACTACTTTTGGCAGCTAGAGCCGCTCGGGCTAGAACATGGAAGAGGGCAGCCCTTCCTACGAGGAGAGAATGGGTGGCAGTAGCCAAAGAGATTTACTTTATGGAAAGACTTACTGCAGCTATACAAGGCTCAAGTGCACAGATAGAGACTGATTGGCTGCAGTTCATGGAGGCGTTCGTCACCACGGATGTCACGCCCTGATGACCACAGGGGCCCTCCACCCGGGCCGAAACCCGCCTCTGAATAGAACACATCGATTTTGATCTAGGAGAGTCGGTTAGTCACCGACTGCCGTAAGCCTGGTCTGAGCTGCCCAAAGAGGTTTCCCATAGACAAGCTGATCCTGTGTCCTGAGACAATGGTATAGGAGGTAAGGGGGAGAGTGGGTGAATACTTCAGGGAATTATTGCTTATATTTGGAGTTCTTGGGGACACTCGCCCAAAGTTGTTTATGTGTATAAGCTCTCTGTTGTCTCTAAAAACTAATACAATTGACTAAGCAGACCGCTGCCCGGCCCTTACACTAAAACCGCCTAGTGTCCGCTGGCTGATCTGTACTTCGCATGGACGCGGACTAGCCCAGTATTAAGAAACTTCCCCCTCTCGCCATTTTCCCGCCCAAACATTGCTATGAATGAGTTGCATACTAAATTCCCTCTCCTATTATCTATTCCTTCCACTGTAATGAACTATTTTATCACAATCATGCGCTAACTCCGATGTCTACTGTTTAATTTGTTTCTTTCTTGTTGTCACTGATTAATACTTGAATAAAATGTTATTTTGAAGAAAAACAAACTGATAAAATTGAATTTTTAAAAAAAGTACCTTTTCATACAACGTATTGACAGTACTTGTGATTTAAAGTACGGATCATTTTGAAATGGGAACGCATATTAAAGAAAGCACATTTTTGGAAATATTTCAAACTAAAAAAATATGTAATTGTTCGGACGATAAATCTACAGTGGAACACTTTGGCTTCATTTTACAGTGAGTAAATTATTCAATTTACAGAAACATTCACGTGTCAGTGATCCGTCAAACTTATATTGATCTA
Organism: Ambystoma mexicanum; assembly: GCF_040938575.1. NCBI lineage: Eukaryota > Metazoa > Chordata > Amphibia > Caudata > Ambystomatidae > Ambystoma > Ambystoma mexicanum. The sequence goes on along the minus strand of NC_090941.1, from coordinate 681,180,751 downwards.
GGGGAACAAACGGGGTCTGCCTTTCCTCTAAGCTCTTCATTTCACTAACTGTAACATATGTTACCTGTCTCTATTGTGAAACAAATATGACATATCGAGTTATTTGGATTACGAGGGTGAACTGTAGCTCGAAATTCGTGCATAAGGACCATCATTATTCGCAGCAGGGATCTTGTAAGGGAGGCTGCCCTGAAGCCATGCCGCTCGGTAACGCATAGTGATGGTGTGTCTTCTTCAGCAATGTAGACCAAGCCGCCAAAGTTTTCTCTGCAACAGCAGTTCTCCACCAGAGTTGGCAAAAGCCAACAATGAAAGCAGGTACACCAGGTGGAAACGTGTTCCATGCGACTGGGTTCAGGCTCCGGCGATTTTCCCTTCATGACTTTCATCCGATTCCACATTGTCTCCACTTTTTTCTCTTTCAAGGATCTCCTCCGAGTATTCGGGCTCGTACATGTAGGGCTGTATTGTTGCCATAGTTCCTGAATAGTGAAGAAGAACAGAATCAATAGAGAGGCAAATAAACATTTTTTTGTTTGTGTAAAGCAATGAAAAGAGGTATCCCAATAAAAGTAAATGTAAAAAAAAATAAACAAGCAAAGAAACAACCAATGTCACAAAAGCAAATCATAAAAAGGCAAAATTAGTAGTCTCAACAGTAAAAATTCCCATGGACACATTTTTTAAATATGGCTTGGAAAAGACCTTTGTACAGAATATAAGAAATGATAAGCGACTACTTGGTTAATTGATTTTAGGCCGTATAAGTAATTGTTCTTAGTGTGTCATCCTTGGCAGAGAGCTGAACAGACAGAAACAAGTCAGGGAGGCTCGAAATGAAACACACTGACACAAAGGAAAAAGAAACTCCCACGATGTGTGATCAGAAAGGGTTTTATACTTGTCGAGGAACGAGGCGTCTTGCCATTTCCATGGAGACACGTCAATAGATTGCGCACAGAGGACGTTGACATGAGGCGTGCATTGGGGTTGTGAAATGGGGCGTGAGTGTCTAGTGATGCCAGTGTTAGGGGCGGGCGATCCAATTCAGTGCGCAAGGGCATTTACAAATACAAATACATTTGAACTTAGGGCAAAAGATCAACGGATAACAATTGCACGAGATGGCGGCACCCGAGCCATCGTTTTCGCATGTATTAAAGTGAGAAAAACTCAGGTAAATTGCACTGGAAATGTATTTAACAACATTGTATGCTAAGAAATACATGCCCAATCCATTAGGCCAACAACATTTGTTACCGAGCTACCCCTTTAAATTGTGTTGCATGATCATTCTTATTATGATGTTATTACTTTTTGTTGTCATGGAATAACATTTATTACATTTCTACAGTGCTCAACTAATTAAGTGTGCTGTCGATAAAATTATCTTTTGTTCGTTTGTAGCCACATAGTAGCAAAGCTATTAAATATTCTGGATTCATTCATTTCTTTTAGCAATTTTATTTAACAAACGCAACTGATTCCTGGTGGAAACACTTCATTTGGTGTTATACACAATGTGTTTAAGCCTACTTACTCCAGACTTGTCTCAACATCTCTGACACTAGGATACAGCGACAACCTATGACAAGATTCGGTCAAGCTGTACACATAACGAGTCTCTTGCACTCGCACACACTCGTGACCCCCATCAGCAGCCACCCCCATGCCTGACTTCTTGGGTTGCTTACTGGAGCCTAGCCAGTCCATCTAATCCTTAATCTTGGTCAAATGCACGTACACATTCAAATCCTTTTGAGAATGTTCCCATATCTGGATTTTGCCACTTGAGGGCGATCCCACAACAAGCGCGTTGAGACCATAGTAATGGGAAAAAGCACTATGTAAATGATTACTACTACTACTGTATCTAAATTTGGGTCTTAAAATATAAATTTGTAATATATATAACAGACCATATGGTAACAAAGGCATGTTTACCCGTAATAGGTTAGGTGGGCTAATAGAAGAAGGGGAACGGGAATGCAGTTGTAAGCTTAGTGCAATATTGTTGGGTGATATAAATCTCCAATTTGAGTTTAGGGAGGAGCTAGCTGAATTTATAGAAGGGGAGGATGATGTGTGGAAAAAATCACAACGTACTGCTGCCGCTAAGAAACCATCTTATAAATATTCTTTACAAACTCGAGATGTGTTGTTTAGACTGGGACTGCGTGCCTGTAATGGACAATTAAAACTGTATGTTCCGCCCGTGGCGACCTGTAGCAGTAGCAGTGGCAAAAGCAGCTACATTGATTATATAATGGTGAATCTGGAGTCTTGGAATTCCTTGACATCCTTTTAAATTTAATGCAAGCGAGAGTGACCATAATTTATTATGCCTGACCCCCTTGGTCAGTTTATTAAGCAGTGTAGCACCAACAGTAACACAGCTACTCCACTCGTCAAACAACAGGTGAAGATTAAGATGGGAGGACCAAACTTTGGGAGCCAATCTCCATTTGTATATCAACAAATACTTGCAGTATTGAATGTAGAGATGGCCCCAGAGGATGTGAGTGAGAGTATTGCATTAAACTTGGCTACCCTAATTCCATTTCTACTTCTAAATGTCCTTACTTAACCATCTAGTATGGTCAAAAGTCCTCAAATACGTAAAGAGAGCTGGTTCGATCAGGAGTGCAGGGTGGCCAAGTCTAAGCTCATAAGAGCATTACAAAACAGGGAGAAAGGATCAATAAAGGTAATCCAAATTTATATATATTTAAAGAATATAAAGAGATCATTGATAAAAAGAATATAGCTAATGCTAATGAGCTATGGGTTTCCCTAAAAAAACTCTCTGGTGGAGAAAAACCGCAGGAAATTTTGGAGGATGTGGTAAAGGAAAATGCAGGGCCTCAAAATCCTGTTCTAACCGCCATCCCTGAAAATGTTTGGTTTGACCTTTCTCAGGTTTATATCGAGATTCTCAGATAGGATTCATAAGCAGTAGTGGTCCCCCAAATAATTATTGGTTAATATTTATTCTCATACTTTATTCAGGACAAAGAGCCATTCAACTTTACAAATTGAACAATCACATTACAATCGATACATTTAAAATATAAACATTTAAAATATGACAGTATTAAAACTAATACAATATCAACAAATGGCATCAAAATATGTGTTCTCTAAAACATCTAAAACCATCCTATCAAACATAATAAGATCGCAAAAACAACAACAATGCACCTGGGGGAAAGCTCACAACCCAGAAGGCACATGTGGTATTTGAACAATTCATCATATCCAAACATGTATCCACTAGTATTCCATCTGTCTCCGGAGCCAAGCCTGATCGATACATTTCACTACCATACTAATGGTAGCCAGATTATCAGTATCTCTGACAGTTCTCACACCAGCAATTCTCAGTAGTGGCTTTAATACTGAGTCCTCAAGTCACTATGGCATGGACAGAGAAATAGAAAGTGGCAAATGGGTTCTTCATGTTGCTTGCATAGAGGACAGTTGCCAGAAGCCCCCACACTCCACAATTTGGTGAATGAGGCCAGCCTAAGAGAACCCATTCTAGAATCGATGAACAACATTCATGCATACAGTGGCTCAATTGAATCCAGATATTTTTCAAATCCAAATCCCAGCTTGATATCCAAGTAGCCTGGGTCCAACTTCAGGGGTTGGCAAAACTCCACCATTCTGGCTGGTTATGGGCCATGATGGAGTCTTTGACTCTAAGACGCACAGCCATATCAATTTCTACAGGGCAGAGCCAAAGCTCATGTTCATTCAGAATGTGTAATCTCTTCTTCACATACTTACACCATGGGAGTCCCTTCCACCTTCTAAACTCATTAGATGGGCAAGTGAATCACAATAAAATTCTAGCCCTGGCATGCTCCAGAGACGGATCCAGTACGAAACTGGTTTCATGAGAAGTAAAATCATCAATAGGGCACAAATCCACCTTCAGGTGAATGAGAGCATTAGGCGAGCCCTAAACTAGCAGAAACAGGCTCTTAAAAAATGCATTCTCTGTCTTAGTTAGACTCGATAGATCTGATAAACCCCAGAGTTCATCCCCATAGGACGCAGAGGTAACATCCTGCTTTTTGTGTAATTCTAAGGCAGGTGATCCAGCACCTCTACCATGTCAGTTTTAATACCTCTGTATCCCACAACCATACTTTTCTAGGGTCACGCATTCCTTGGCCACCCATAATCGTAATGGTTAACCTGTTCCAAGCCATAACCTGCTAACCGAACATCAGTTTTCTGTAATTTCGAAATTCTTGGCTTAAAGACCATGGTCTTAGCTTTGTCGATGTTAATACTCAGCTTCAATTCCACACACCTCCTTGCAAATGACGCTGGTGTAGCCCTTAATCCATGTGGAGAGGTAGACAGCAAAACAGTGTCATCTGCAAAGAAAAGCACAGGAAGTCTTTCCAAACCCATTTTGGAGGGTCTAGACAGTCTGTCAGCAGAGAAGCAACAACCTCCTCAATATAAATACAACACAGAAGAGGGGCCAAGACGCATTCTTGTCTTACTCCTTTGGGAACTGGGTCTTGATTTCACCTGCCAGCCCACAACCCCCACCTGCGAGGCTAAGAACCTCGGGGTCATCTTTGATTCCACACTTTCCTTCTCCGGCCACATCTCTGATGTCTCTAAATAGTCAAACATCCTACTGCACCTCCTTAGAGGCACTCTTCCATTCCTTTCCTTAACCCAGAAGCTCACTGTTTCTCAAGCTCTGGTTCTCTCTAAGTTGGACTATTGTAACATCCTCTTTCTAAATCTACTTGTCTCTACTCTCCACCCTCTGCAACTAATCCAGAACAGGACTGCAAGACTTGTCCCTGGCCTCAAGCCCTGGGATCGTATCTCCCCAGCTCTGAAATCTCTCCATTGGCTCCCAGTGGATGCAAGGATTACATTCAAAACCCTCTGCATTGTCTAGAGGCTTTCTGGGCCCTGGGTCCAAAATACCTTCAGCTATCCCTCCAGCTATCGAGAGGGGAGCTAAATACCTCCCCTCTCGAGCTCTTCGCTCCTTTACCTCCAACTCCCTCACGGTCAGTTGTTTTTCGGAGAAACAAGCTGGTAGTAGATCTCTGTCTTCAGCTGGGGCCTCCCTCTGGAAAAGCTTCCCGGCCACTCTAAAACTTGAGGAGAACCATCTCTGGTTCCGGAAGCACCTCAAGACTTTCCTGGTTGCTTCTGCCTTCACCCCCCTCCTCCCCTGCTGATCTGTTCTCTCTTGCACCTGGCCACCCACTGTCCTTCAGGCCCAGCTTCCTGCTCATCCTTCCACCCTCCCGCACTGCCCCCGGGCCACCCCCTGCACTGGGGTCTGTATCTGTACCCATAAAGTCCCCCCCTTTTTTCTTCCTGCACTTATCAGACCTACCCTGTCTGCTGCCTTAAACTCAGCACTTGCCACGTGCTGGCTGTACTACCACTTTTGTTGCTTTTATTATATATTAGTTATTCTATTCTCCTTTTGTATGCACTTTCCACTTCTCCCCCCTTCCATGCACTTTTCCCCTATCCCTCTCCCATGCACTTGCACGTTCTCAATGTCACTGGGCCTAGTAAGATCGTTGTTTTGTTCTCCCTGATCCCCTCCCTTGCCTTGTCACGCTCTGAAACACTTGTGTATGAGCACGATAGAAATAAGATATCAATTCAATGTCAATACTTCGGAGCACTGCTTTATTCTCAGTATATAATAACTAGAGATAAGTGACTTGGGCATTTTCCTTTTGATCAAGACCTCCCAAAGCAAGTCCTGAGGCACACTGTCAAATGCCGTCTTTAGATCCACCAAGATAGCATATCATTTCATCTTCTTGATGACGGTATACTTCTGGGCAAACAAAAACAACAAAAAGCTTTGATCAACCGTGCCCTTCCCTTTGTGAAACGCAGCTTGGAGGCAATTAATAATTTTATGGTCATCGACCCAGGCCTGGATGTGTATTAAAATAACTTTCGCAAAGACCTTCCCGGTACCGTCAAGTTTTGATATAGGATGGTAATTAGCCGTGAGATCTTTCCTTCCTTTTTTTTTTTAAATAGGAACAATTTCAGCTGATCTCGACGATATTGGTACAACTTTCACATCTGTACACGTAGAGAAGGGTTTCCCTAAAACAGGGGCTCAAACTAACAATTTTTAAAAATATCCACTGTGATCTTATCTGGCCCTGGACACCCCCCCCCCCACCTCCTTTCGGGACATGATAGCTTCCATGACTTCTTTAAGGTTGATAGATAGCCCCTCATCCCCAGTTAAGTCTGCAGAGTGGGATCGGACCCCCTCACCCCCATACATCCCTGAAAAATGGTTGTACAATGCATCTGCTATAAAACTGCATTGCAAATGTACATGCCTATTGACTTTGACACCAGAAACAAACTTCTAAAACTCCACTGAATCCCCCCTCACACAGGCTACCACAAGGCGCTCCCGTTCTGATTTAAAAAAAAGATCGTTTTTTCTGCCTAATTATCCTCTTATAATTCACTCTACTAGAGCGCACTAAGGTCTTGTTTGTAGGTGGTCCAGAACACAAACTAGCCACCAGGGCATGCTTGGCCTGTATGCATTCATGGTCAAACCAGGGCATCTTGGGAATAGCATGCTTCTTAACTGCTAGCTTGGAGCATGTTACAAAAGGTATAATGCAACCAATCATCCTCTCAAAAGCCCCTAGAACATCAGAATCTTGAGTCCGCTCTAAGCAGAAATGTTCAAGGCTGCTTCATAAAGCACAGGTTTGATATCCCGGTCCATTAGCATTGCCCATTGAACAGATCTACCAGAGTGGCCCATGACAGAAATGGACTGGTTGTGTGAATCTGGCCCAGCTGACATCATAATTTTGCATAAATTAAACTGTTATTGCTAAACGGCCTACGGTCGCTTTCAGACTTATTCAAAACCTCAAATGTAATGATCATTTCGCAATTCCTGGCCAAGATGAAGATGTAATCAATAAGGGACGTGCCCATCCGTCCCCCAAATAATTATGTGCTCAGCGGGCTGGGGGTACCATCCCTTGAAGTTATTCCTGCAGAAATGGCCGAGGCGGTGAGGAGTCAGCCCCTGGCCCTGATTTTATGCCTGCAGATTTATATAAAAGTAAAACTGTAATTTACTGGCAACAACAACAAAAAAAACTCTTGGAATTTTGTGGAAATTGTTCCAATTTTAAAAAAGGGTGCACAAGGAGATGCATGCAATTACAGGCCTATTTCCCTCTTAGAGGCCAGGAGTACAATGTTGGGGAAAGTCCTCCAAATTAAATTGGTACTTTGGGTTTTGGAGCAGGGGGCTCTGAGTCATTTGAAAGCAGGTTTCACCAAGGGTGTAAGTACACTTGATCAGGTTCTTAGATTTAATGTGTTGGTGGATAACTATGTGTCTATCAAGGTGGGGAATCGTCATCTTCTCTTTGTAGACCTAAGAGCTGCATTTGACAGCATCCCAAGATCAGCATTTTGACGAGCCTTATCGGCAAAGGGAATGCCTATCTCTTCGTTGAAAGCAATTATGGAGCTTTACATGGACTCATCTGCCAGGGCGAGGTAGGGTTTGGGTGGAGAAGCTACTAAGACCTTTGGTGTTAAAAAAGGGGTAAGACAAGGGTGCACACTTGCCCCTTTCCTCTTTAATTCAATGAATTGCTTCTGGAGTTCCCTATGGATAAATCCGATGCCCCATCATTAGGTGGCCAATAAATTGGAATTCTGTTTTTGCAGACAATGTCCTCATGTTATCAGGTACGCCAACTGGGCTTCGATCACAAACAATCTCCTTTGTTAACTTCTGTAGGTCACTGGGGCTGGAGGGTAATGCAAATAAAATGAAGGTTATGTGGAGGATGGGGCATCGATCAAGACTTGATATCGAAGGGGAGAAGATCGAAGAAGTTGATTACTTCGAGTATCTAGGTATAAGGATTACTGCGGACGGCTAATGGGTGAAACATGGGTTAAAGGTCCATGCTGGGTTAGGAAGGAAATGCATTGGCGATTGCAAATAAAGATATGTTTAACTCTATAGTAACAGCATTGGAAATATACAGGGAGCAGGTGCTGGCAGGAGCACTATATGGTGCTGTGGTATGGGGTCCATCTAAGTCCACCTGCTCCAAAGGCAATACAGACTCTCCATCCGTGCCAAGAAAAGGGCCCACATTCAGGCACGAATATCTTGAGCATCCAACAACACAGTGAACTTTTCAAAATCTGCAGGGAACTAGCGAACCCTTCTGCAGTCTCCTCCTCCCTTCTTCCTTCCTAGGCCCTCTGCAATGCACTGGCCACTCACTTTGCCACCAAAATTCAGGTCATCATGAACAGCCTTGTTACTCACACTCCTAACCCATCCCACACACCCCTGCCTCCCTTGGCCCCTTGCCCTCCTCCTTCACCCTTGTCACACCTGATGGTCACCAGAGCTGTCCACTACATGAAGGTCTCTTCCAAACAGGTTTCTCCTTGCTCATCCAGAACCATCAAAGACAACATTGGCTATCTTGCCCCCTCACTCGCTGATCTCTGCAACTACTCATTTACCTCTGGTTCTTTCCCCTCCTCCCTCAAGCACTCCCTTGTGCACCCTCTTCTGAAAAAACCATCAACAGACCCTACCTGTCCAGCCAACTACCGCCATACTTCCATCACCCCCTTCCCGGGAAAATTGCTGGAGAAGTTGGCTTTGCCCCAACGCAACTCTCACTGAACTTGTTGGTGGTCTTCACGCCCATCAATCTAGATTCAGAGCATCCAGAGGCACGGAAACTGCTATACTGAACACCCATGAAGAACTGCTTGCATCCCTTGATTCCAATTCTCCAGCTGTCACAATCCTAATTGATCTTTCCTCTGCCTTTGACACGGTCAACCACTCCATCCTCCTACAAAGGTTTCACAATACCCTTGGTATCTCGGATCGGGCACTGGACTGGCTGACCTCCTTCCTAACTGACCACTCGCCCCAAGTAATCTTGGGAACATTCTCTTCTCCTACTTCCTTCTACACCTGTGGTGTCCCCCAGGCTTCTATGCTCTCCTCTTGGCTCTTAAACATCTATGTTACTCATTATATTCTCCTTTTCCCCCAACTTCCAGTGTTATGCAGACACACAACTCTTTTATCAAACTTCCAGCTGACTCTCCTGCACATTCCATCAGCCCTGACTGCCTGTCTACCATCCAGGCCTGGTCCACATCCAATGATCTCTGCCTCAATGTCAGTAAAACCGAGATCCTTCCCATTGGGACCCCAGCTCCCGCCTTGTTCCCTTCACTCTGGCCATCCTCCATGGGCTCTCACCATGCTCCGTCTTCTGAAGCCAGAAACTTTGGAGCGATCTTCGACTTCTCTCTCTCCTTCCTCTCTCACACTCAGGACATTGCCAAGAAGTCCCACTTCCAGCTCTTCCTTATCAAAGGAATTCTACTTTTTCTCACCTTCCCCCGAAGCTCAATGTTACCCGAGCCCTGGTTCTCTCTAGGCTTGACTATTGCAATAACCGCCTCCTTAATATTCCTTCTTCCACTGTGCGACCCCTCAGGCTAATCCAGAATAGGGCAGCAAGACTTATCATTGGCCTCAAGCCCAGGGACCGCATCTCCCCTGCCCTAAAAAGTCTTCACTGGCTGCTGGTGGCTTCACGGATGAGATTCAATTCCCTCTGTATCATCCACAAGGCTGTCAAGGGTCAGGGACCACACTATCTGCAACTCTATCTTACTAAATAGTCTCCCTCTAGACCTCTGTGTTCCTCCGGCACCAACTCTTTGTGTGTTAAGCATTTCACTAAACAGAGGGCAGGAGGTCGATCCCTTTCCTCTGCTGGCTTCTTTCTATGGAACAGCTTCCGCCTCCCTCTGTGTCTTGAGCAGGACTTCCATACATTTCGGAAGCTCCTCAAGACTTTCCTTTTTACTTCCTTCTTCCCCCCTTCTTTACTCTGCTAATCTCACAGTTGCTTGGATGGCTGTCCGGGGCCCTTATGCATCATCAGGTCACTGACCTCCCACACCGAATCGCCCCCAGCTTCTGTCTATCCGGAGCACTTGCCTCAGCACACCCTCCATCCTGGAGGCTCACACTTACCATATCTTGTACTTCATCTGTTGCTCACCCACGAGCACCACAGCACCGACCCCAACTGCCCCCTCCCTTCTGCACTTGCATGTTCGGAATACTCGCAAGGCATACTAGGTTTGTCCTTTTTTCCCTTCCATGTATTTAATATTTTTTTTATTTTTATTTTTTATTTATTATTTTCCATTTGTAAACACGCACCGGAAAAATTAAATCGTGATTGGGCGCAGGTGTATCATTTGCAATTAGCAGGTGCCGTAATCAACTTAATTATATGAGATCGAATTAAATCAACTCAAGGTCCAGGACTCTAGCAGAACAAGTGGGTCTTCAAAGCCCTGCGGAATTCCGGGAGAGTTGTGATCTCCCGGATTTCCCTGGGTAGTTTATTCCATGCTCTTGGATCATAGACTCCAAATCTACGAAACCCTTTACTCACATACCTGGTACCTGAAGTAGATTATAATCTGCTGAGCGCAGCTGTCAAGTAGGAACTTTTTGTCTGATAGATATCCTGGCCCTATCCTATAGACCAAGCAAAAAACATTGAACTCAATTCTCTGCTTTATTGCCAACCAGTGTAAGGCTCTCCTTAAATTAGAGGTTGGGGCTGATTTTTTTACCCTCTGGACTAATCTGACTGCTGCATTTTGGCCACTTTCAGTCTGCATAGCTGATAGGCTGGAATACCTGGAAGAGTTCTAGGCAATCTTCGCTCCAAAACTCCTGGCGAAGGGCCGTAAGTATATAGTTCTAAAGAGTTCAAAAATGTCTGAATAATCACTCTTGTCCAATTCCTTTTTATCTTGCAGCTTAGACCCAAAGGAAGATAGTTCTGTGGCAGCTGAAAGCGTTCTGGTAAGAGTCTGTGCTATTCCACACTGTCCGTTAAATGATGCCAAAGTTTAACTCGCTGCTGTCTCTTTTCTTACAGGTGTGGCGTAAGAAGATTTGGCGTGCTGGTGAATAATACCTCCGGCGGTAAAATCAGGTAAGTATATGGTGGCAAGAGATTGTCCTTATTTGTTTCCCCTCGGCTCACCTTGTTGTTTTCTTGTCCCCCTTAGGTGCTGGAATGCGGCAACTTAATGATGGAGACAGCGCCGGATCGTAGAGATGCTACGAGGAACGGTGAGTATGGCGCGGCGCTGCTGCTGGCGATGCGCCGTGTTTAAAATAAAGTCTTTTTCTTGTGCAAAGATGCGCTGAATCCAGAATCAGGTAAGAAACCCAATAATGTTCTTGTTCTAACCTTTCTTCTTCTTTCTAGGAGCTCTGGACTCGAGGCAGGCGTGGCACGAGGCTGGATGCTGACTGCAGGCACGGTGAGCGTTTCGCTGCTGGATGTAGAATAACGCGAAGCATGTGCTGCCCTTCGGTCATGGTTTAAATAGCCTCCAAAGTAGTCCCAGGTAAGTATTCCTCCACAACCACACCCAAGTAACAAAATAGTCCCTAGGTAAAGTAGTCCCTTCCAAGCCTCACATGGGCTTGGATCTCTTGCAGCATGGTCTGCATCAGGTAGGTTTTAACATATGAGCCTGGCGCCTATGGCGCCAGGACTGTTCCCCCATATGAGCCTGGCGCCATAGACGCCAGGACTGTACCCATATAGCCCCTAACAAGGGTTGCTGGGTTTTCTCTGGGTAACATGATGCCTGCTTCCGGGGTTGCTGGACTTGTTCTGGGTAGGCATCATGACAGCACTCCCCACAAGGCCCTTCCTAAAGTCGTTCTTCCCCTTGGTCCTGGTTTGTCTGGGAAATTCCGGTGGAATCTTCTCACCAACCTAGGTGCATGAACGTGGTCGCTAGGTTCCCATGACCTTTCTTGTGGTCCGTAGCCTTTCCAGTTGATTAAATAAAAAAGTTTGACTTAACCATTTTGGAGTCCAGGATACTTTTAACTTCAAATTCGGGTTCCCCGTCTACAAGGATAGGGTCAGGTGGCTTGGTTAGTCTTGTTCCAGATTGTACTGGCTTCAGAAGTGACACATGGAAGACGGGGTGAATCCGCATACTAGCAGGTAATTCCAATTTGACGGCCACCGGGTTGATAATGGCCTTAATACAGTAAGGTCCCAAATATCTAGGGTTAAAGGTTCACATTCCCTTTAAAGCTACGTGTTTTGTGGCCAACCAAACTTGAAACCCAATCTGGTATTGTGGAGCATCACTTCTATACTGATCAGCATTTTTCTTTTTGTTTCCTTTCGCTTGCTTCAAATGTTCAGTTGCTTCCTTAAAGGCTTGTGTAATAGTAGCGTGCAGATGGTTCACTGCAGGCATTTCTAAGTGTTGAGGTGAGTCAAGTTCTGAGGTTCGAAGATGGTGCCCGTATATGGTATAAAAGGGGTTTTGTCCAGTTCCAGAATGTAGAGAGTTATTGTATGCGTATTCGGCAATCCATAGAATGTCCCTCCAATTACCTTCAGTCTGGTGTAACATACAACGCAGGTATTGTTCAAGAGTCTGGTTGGTCCTCTCCGTCTGACCATCGGTCTGGGGGTGGTGACTGGTTGATAACCTCACGTCGATTTGCACCAATTGACAACATTTTTTCCAAAAATGTGAAATGAATTGACTACCTCGGTCAGAGACCAATATGGAAGGAAATCCGTGTATGCGAACAATGTTTCGAGGAACTCCTTGGCCAGGATTGAAGCAGAAGGTAATCCCTTTAAAGGAATAAAATGGGCCATCTTGGAAAAAAGATCCGCAATAAGTAGAATGGTGTTAAATCCATTACATGGAGGTAGGTCTGTAATAAAGTCTAACGATAAGGTGTGCCATGGTGTAGGCGGGACATCCAACGGTTGTAAAAGTCCAGCTGGTTTTTTCTTCTGACTTTTGTTTTGGGCGCAAATGCCACACAACATTACAAATGACTTTATGTCTTTTCGCCAGGTGGGCCACCAGAATTGTCTCTTAATTTTAGCTTCAGTCTTTGCGAAACCTGGGTGCCCGTCCATCAGGGTGTCATGATAATTGGAGATGACTAGTTCTTGTAGTTCCTTGTGTGGCAGAAATAGTCGCCCTTGATAATAAGGTAGATCATTGATGACTGAGTAGTCCGGGCCTTTCTTTACCCAGTCCTGCAGGGCTGTTGGATCTTTACCTGAATATCCTCTAGTGTCTGTAGAGTAGTTATGCCAAGAATTCTTTGTTCTGAAATTATAGGTACCGGTTCTGGGTTCACATATGCTTCTCCCATCCCTATTCGGGATAAGGCGTCTGCCTTGCCATTTTTACAGCCTGGTCGATAAGTGATCACAAAATCGAACTCGGCAAAGAACAATGCCCATCGAAGTTGGCGTGACGATTGGGCCTTGGCTGTTTTTAAATACTGCAAGTTCTGGTGATCGGTGATTACAGTAATGGTATGCCTGGCACCGAGAAGATAGTGCCGCCAAGCCTTGAAGGCGGATTTGATGGCTGATAACTCTTTATCAGTAACCGCATAGTTTACCTCGGGTGCCGAAAACTTTCTGGACCAGAATGCTACTGGGTGAAGTTGACCAGTTTCAGGATCCTTCTGGGACAGGACAGCTCCCATGGCTAAACTGGATGCATCGGTTTTAACTATGTATGGAAGTTTTAATACAGGTGCAGACGTGAATTTCGCTTTCAAATCTTGGAAGGCGTTTTCAGCTTCTTCAGTCCACAAGAAGCATTTGTTTTTTCGCAAGAGTGCTGTGATAGGGTGTACAACATGTGAGAAATCCGGAATGAATCTGCGGTAGAAATTAGCAAATCCGAGCATGCTTTGTACTCCTTTAACTCAACTGGGTGATGGCCACTTGAGAATTGCATCCACCTTTCGAGAATCCATTCAGACTCCTTTTGGAGTCAGGATAAATCCAAGGAATTCAACTTCCATAGCATGAAAAATGCATTTTTCCAATTTTGCATATAACTTGTGCTGGCGTAATTTCTCTAGGACTGCACGAACATGCTTCACATGGTCTGATTCTGAAGAGGAGTACACTAGAATATCGTCTATGTATACAACAACACAGACGTCAATGAGTTCACGAAGGACATCGTTCATAAAATACTGGAAGGCTGCTGGTGCACTGCACAACCCGAAGGGCATCACCTGGTATTCGAATAACCCATACTTAGTGCGAAAAGCAGTCTTCCATTCGTCGCCTTTCTTCACACGTACCAGATGATATGCCCCTCCGAGATCTAATTTAGTGTAGATGCAAGCGTCCTTTACTTGGTCTAGTATTTGGGGGATAAGAGGCAATGGGTATCGGTTCTTAACCGTGATCTGATTCAATGCGCGGTAGTCAATACACGTTCTGAGGTCACCTTCCTTTTTTGGCACGAAGAACAAAGCTGAAGATGCAGGGGACTTGGATGGACGAATGAAACCATTGGCAAGGTATTGGTCCAAGTATTGTCGTAGGTGAAGGTTTTCAGGTTCAGTAAGGGCGTAGATCCTACTACATGGAGGTTGTGCACCGGGTATGAGATCGATTTGACAATCGTATGATCTGTGAGGTGGTAAGGCGTTTGCCTGTTCTTTTTGGAAAACATCCTGGAATTCTTGATATTCCTGAGGTAACTACACGACTGAAGTAACGACTGCGGCCAGGCCTTCGTTCAAGGGTTTTTTCGGGTAACAAGTATGTGCACAATCCGGGAAGGTTATTCTCTTCTCTCGCCAATCAATACAAGGATTATGTATTTCCAACCAAGGTATCCCCAGTATTATTTGGAACTGCGGGGCTTTGATTAAATCAAACACAATAGTCTCTCGATGCCCATCCTGACCGAATAGTGTCATCTCTGCGGTGGAATGAGTTACAGGCCCAGGGGCAATTTCAGTTCCATCGACTGTGGTGATGACATCCAAAGTGGTCTTTCTGCAGAGAGGTAGATTCATCCTAGAAGCCAATTCGTGGTCCACATAGTTTCCTATGGCCCCACTATCAATGTATGCCCTTACTGCGTGCATACATGATGGTTGCCTTGGATCTATTAGGACTATTGGTATGATAAAGTGCGAGGTCTGAGTATCTTTCTTCAAGCTCGGCAAGCGGACCTCTATGCTTGTCCGGCGTGGTCGTTTCGCAAGTTTGACTCCATATGGCTTTTATCAGCAGCTCCTACCACTTTCTTGGGTGGTTTTACAGGGCAATCCCGTAGAATATGTCCCAAAGTTCCACAGTATAGACACAATTGCATTTGCCGTCTCCTTTCTCTTTCCCTCTGAGTCAAGGGTCCTTTAACCCCTCCGATTTGCATGGGTTCTGAGGCATCTGCTCCTTTGGGGGTAGCGTTGGGTTTAACCAACACCCGGTTCTCGAACTTGGCTCGGTCAGCCTTTCTGTTCTGAAGTCTGTGATCTAACTGGACCACTAAGTCTATATATTCAGCACAGTCTTGAGGTGGGTTCACAACTTGAGCCAAAACATCTTTGAGTTCTCCTCGAAGTCCTCGATGAAATAACGTAATCCGTTTTACCTCGGGCCATCCAGTTTCCACCACCAACCTATTGAAGGTTGCGATGTAGGTTAAAAGGTCCTGGTTACCCTGTCGTAGAGACAAAAGTTTGTTATCCAGAGCCTGTCCTTGGGAGTTCCGGGCAAACAGTCTTTCCATGCTCATTTGAAAACCTTGAAAATCCCGAAGAATAGGATCATCCTAATTGACTAGTGGAATTGACCAATCCGCTGCACTGCCGCTGAGATATGATAATACAAAGGCTACTTTGGCTGGATCGCTTGGAAAGGCTCCAGGTCTGCATAAAAAGTGCAAGCGGTATTGGTTCATAAACACTGCAAACTTTTTCGGGTCCCCAGCAAAACAAACCGGCGGGGCTAAAGGAATGCTCCCTGGTAGAACCACTTGCACAGGATTGCTTGATGAAACAGGAGTTGAATTCCCCCCCCGAGTCCAGGTAATGGTGTTTGCCCAGCTTGGTTTTGCAATAATTGTCTAGCAAGATCATCAGTGCGTTCCTTAGAAACAATAAGTTCTCTCCTGAGGGGGGGCTGGGGGGGGCGTGGCTTGAGAGCCATGGAGTAGGACGTGCTTTGTGCTGGGCTCCGGCTGATCAGACAGTGAATTGCAGAATTACGCTTTAAAAAGGACACTTGTGCCGGGAAATTGAATGCTCGAGCGTTGGAATACATGGACGATGTGTATCCTGAACAGTGAGTCATCTGGGCTCGTACATCAAGAGATGCATCGATTTCATTTGGAGTGGCCGCGAGGATACTTTCTTGCCAAGATGGCGGCGAACAATGGAGAAGCGGTCGCATCCTGGTAAGGATACTTATACTCCATGACTGAGCGGAACGCGGAATAGAAGGCTGCCCAGAAGAAACACTGCACACCGGAAGAGGACCGCGTTTCTAAAGTTAAGCGCCCGGGCCCGAAGGACCGGAGTGGGTGGACACTGTGGCAAGGTAATCGTGACTAGCCCCGCGGGACGACTTGCATCTGCGTGCTGCTGTGGCTGGATCCCCGAGGCCCTAGTGAAGCGGAGACACGGTGACCGCCAGCGTCCGGCAGGAACAATGTATCTTTTGGTCCCGAACTGACGGGATGGTGTTAAAATAACCTTGCACCGGCTGAGAGCGTCCCTCACCTTGAGACAGTGGGGCTGCGTGTGCAGGCGCGGCTCCCAGTGCCTTCTTGAAACAACAGTGCCTGCACACATATACAAACTGAACGGGTCGCTGCACGAAGCAGACAGCGGGCGTGCCCGCGAGAAGAGAGTCCTTGGCAGGTCGGATTTCTGTGGATCGCACTGAAGTGTGCAGTGCGAGCGCCGGGTGGCACCGAAAATACGAGCGGCAGGGCTTGGGGGCTCGTATTTCATGGCAGCACAAACGTGCAATAAACTGGGAGCGGGTCGGCAGCGACTTTGGCGGGGGCCGCGGTCCACAGATTCAGCAGTGCCCAACTCCATAATGTTGTAACATACACGTGCATGTGGCTCTACGAGTGTGCCGGTAAATGCAAACGAAAAGGACCGGTGTAGTGTATATCAACGTACCTCTAAAGTGGCACATAGCACCCACTAAAAAGAACCTAAACATAATAAGTACACGTGATTGACATTGCTGCATGGGGGCACCCAAACACATGTACCTAAGCAACCTGGACTCAGGTGGAGGTTCCAGTTGAAGGGGGAGTTAATAAGAATTATAAGTAAAGAAATAATACGTGAGAGGCTACAATCCATCCGAATGACGATTGGGTGCACCATAGCACATGCAAGCCGAAAGACAGCTATCATAGTGACTGAAGTAACAAAGGTGTCGCAATAACAGCTCCGAACTGAAACTGGTCGCAAGTGCAGGCCGGCGCCATGTCTGTGAAAGGATTAAGAGCCAAGACCAAACAACCCACAATGGAGGTCTTTGCAAAAACACAGAGGACCCCCACGACATCGGCTGAGTGAACGGTCACCACTCCTGCGGAAGAAGCCCCAGAAGGAGACAAGCATCAGATCCTGGAGGCCATAACAGAGTTGAGCATGAAATGGGGCTCGGCAATGGCGGACCTACGAACCGCCCTAGAGAACAAGATTGACGCGGTAGGAACTGAGCTTTCCTTGCTACGACAAGACGTCAGGGCGCTGGCCGAGAGACCGAGTGGCCTAGAAAGCGCAGTAAAGACCAGTAAAGACCAATACGGACGTTAGCACTAGCAATGCAAAAGAAGTCCATGTGCTAAAACAGCAGGTCGCTAATCTTGAGAATCGGATGGAAGAAGCGGAAGGAAGGGCGAGAAGAAATAACATACGGGTGGTCGGCCTGCCGGAGGGGGAAGAAGGCCAAGACCCTACAAACTATGTGGAGAACATGATCCTCCAGGATATAGGAGCAGACAAGCTCTCACAAGGGTTCACGGTGGAGCGAGCACATCGCGCCTTAATGAGGAAACCACGACCCGGAGCTCCGCCGAGACCGATCATCGCGAGGATCTTGAACTATAAAGACAGAGAGAAGATCCTAGAATATTTTCGTAAGGGCGGAACAATAGAAAGAGCATCTACCACTATAACAGCATACTACATACATAACTACACGATGTTGGTGCAGAGGCAGAGGTACAGCTACGTCGCCGTCAAAAGAAGGCTACGTGCAGCGAATATCAAGCACATGCTTCTGTACCCAGCGAGGCTGAAGGTGTTACGTAAGAGCAGAGCGCTTTTCTTTGACACTCCCGAGGAGGCGGTGTCATGGTTGGACTTGCAGGGTTGCCCGGAGCAAGAGGCGGCCCGTGACAATTGAAGAGTTGGTGTTCAGGACATAGAGGGGGTAAGTGGGAGGGTGACCCTGGTTACACTGGGGAAGCGAGACCAGATGGACATTTTGTAGCTTTTTGGGACCTTTGGCTCGGCATGGATTGAAATATAGTGGGTAAAATGTAAAAGGGTGTTACATAGAATTGACATAAAGCGTAATAAACTTGGAAATAGGAGCAACAGGATGGAAGCAATCCACCCCGAAATATTAGTAGTTGAGAGGCCATTAGGGCGGCTTCACCCTACTGGGCCCTGAGTGTAGGTTGGTGTTGGACAGGGCCAGATGTGGGGGTGCCTGAGATCCAGGAATGGAGCTGGGCAAAAGTTGGGGAGGATGTTGGGGAAGGGCAGGGAGGGGGGAGGGAAGGGAGGTGGGGAGTTTGTTGTGTATATAGTTATGGGGAGTTTAAGTATAGATATGAGCCTACATAAAAGAGTTGGAAGGTTGTATTTGTTTGGCACGGGAGGAAGGGATCTGTTAGAAGTAAGGAAGAGGGGCATTGACGAGACATGGGTGATCTTAAAATAATCACGTGGAATGTCAGGGGACTTAATAGCTATTTGAAACGGAATAAGGTCATGCTGTACCTAAAAGGCAAAAGATAGATGTGGCACTGTTGTAGGAGACACATCTGACAAAAGAAAAATTGGAGCTAGTAAGGAAAAAATGGAGAGGGATTGTGGTGGGTTCGTCATACTCTGCCTATGCTAGAGGAGTGCTTACCTGGGTAGCGCTGCATGTCCCGTTCCAAATGTTGCAAGAAACGGTGGAGGCAGAGGGGATGATGGTCACACTGAGGGGGCTGGTGGAGAATAGAGAGGTGAGCATTGTAAATACATATGCCCCCAATCATAACATGGCGGCATATTTCAGAACTGTGCACCAACTTAAGTGCGTGTGTGGGTAGTGCTGTGATTTGGGGCAGGCACTTTAATTGTGTGCTGAACCCCAAGGTGGACAGATCGGATGGCAAGATTGATAGGCCCACCCCAGCGGCTAAAGCATTAAAGACGTTATTAGATGATTTTGATTTGTCAGATGTGTGGACAACGAAATATCCCCACGGGAAACAATACTCGCACTACTCCGCCCTGCAACAGTTACATACAAGGCTTGATTACATCTTTGCCACGCCTGATGTAACAACGGAGATCACTCAGATAGAATACAAGGCGAGGGTCCTTTCGGATCACTTTCCCTTGGTTCTCGGATGGCAATACTGCCCCCCGAGGGCGCGGATTCCAACTTGGCGCCTCTTAGCAGAATTGATCAAAGACTCTATCTTTAGGGAAGATATAAGAGAAGAGATTATTAATTACTTTGAGGTGAACACGGGTAGTGTGGACTCGGTGGGTACATTATGGGAGGCCTTTAAGGTAGTGATGCAAGGAGTTGCCATAGCCAAATCCAAGGGCCTGCTGGGCGGGGTCTTGGCAGACCTGCAGAGAGCAGAAAAGGAACTAGAAGGTGCATTAAAAAACGGAAGCATAGACATGGAGTCAGTATTGAAGCAGCAGCAGAAATGTGCAGAGCACTGGGAAAGGCTCTGCAACCTCAATTACAAAAAATATATAGAGAGGCAGCATGCGGGAGGGCACAAGACAGGACGACTCTTAGCGTGGCTATGTAAGAGCGATACTCCTAGACCCCCGATCAGAATGATAACGAGGGAGGATGGTGGGGTAGTGGACACTCAAGAAGGAGTCAACAAGGAGTTTGAGGATTACTATAGGGTGCTATATAGAGATAAAGAGGGAGGCAGCCAAGAAGAGATAACTGACACTCTAGAAGATATAGGACTGCCCAAGATAAGTGAAGAAGAAAAAGAAGAACTGGATGCACCAATTACATTGGAGGAGTTAAAAGAAGTGGTGAGGCAGTTGCCCACTAGTAAAACCCCAGGGGCAGATGGGTTCCCTAGTGAATTCTATAAAGTGTATAGTGAGGAAGTGCTCCCCCCAATGTTGGAGATGCTTAATGAAGCGTTTGATGAAGGACGGCTGCCGGAGTCGCTCAGGGAAGCGATTATAATACCGCTACCCAAGCCTAACAAGCCGGGACATAGCTGTGGCTCGTACAGACCTCTGTCAATGTTGAACCAGGACAGCAAGATATTGACGGCTGTCCTGGCAAACAGATTGCGAAGAGTAATTAGCAAATTAATACACCCAGACCAAACGGGCTATGTTCCAAATAGGAACATAACCCAAAACCACAGGCGACTCCACCGGGTGGTTGAATGGGGCGGTGGGATTGAAGGCGAAATGGCGGTTGTGTCTCTAGACGCGGTAAAAGCTTTCGACTCGGTCAAGTGGCCATGGCTGCTAGCGGCCCTGGGCGGGTACGGAGTGGGGCCTGGCTATGTCAGGTGGGCGAAGATTTTATACAGTGAGCCGCTAGCCAGAGTTCGAACGGGTTCTGTGATATCAGAACAGTGGCAACTTAGTAGAGGCACCCGACAGGGGTGCCCCTGGTCCCCGATGCTTTATATACTAGCCCTGGAACCCCTAGCAATATACCTTAGGCAACAATATGATACAATAGGCATTGAAGTGGGGGGAGAATGACATTTGATATCCCTATATGCGGATGATTTGTTATTATACTTGATATACCCGGAAGAAAATCTCCAGTATATCCTGGATGTGATGGAGAGGTATGCGGGGCTGTCCGAAATAGCGGTGAATCCTCAGAAATCTAGCATTTTCCCGCTGGGTAGCTATAAGGGAACCCCTGTAGAAAGGTTACCGGTGCTGCAGATACCATGGGACGGTTAGTTCTTTCAGATACCTAGGAATAGACGTGTATCACACGGGGAAGAAGAACACAAACACAACACCGAGAGGGCCATTGAGAAAATTAGGAAATGTATGAGGTTCTGGGAGAAGTTGCCCCTAGCAATGATGGGAAGAGGGGCGATGATTAAGATGGTGGTCCTGCCTAGGCTCTTACATTATTTTAGTAATATCCCGTACATGATACCTAAGAAGTTCTTTGTCAAATTAAATAGTTTGTGTAGAGACTTCCTGTGGCATGGCACCCGAAACAGAGTGGCACTATGGAAGTTGCAGAACTTCTATGAAAAAGGAGGGATAAAACTGCCTAATTTAGCTGATTATTACATGGCGAGCGAGCTACAATATGTAGCCAAATGGCTCTCTGATGAAGCTAGCCCTGAATTAAGGTTTTTGGGGCATGATTGTGGCCCGTTTTACTTAAAGGAAATTATCTGGCTGCCCGATTCAGATATGGCGGAACGTCCTGGGATGATGAGGCTTGGGTGGAAAATGTGGCGACGAGCATGCCGGATGATGGGGGACCCTTTCCCGTGCTCCCCGCAGGTACCCCTGGTTGCTCTGACAGAGGGAGATGGGCAGCTGAGGGCGATAATGAGGACCTACTGGGAACCTGTGGGGTTGGTTCCGTTAGGGGATGTTTGGCAGGAGGGGACCATTAGGGAGCTCAGAGGACTTGAGGAAGAGGAAGGATTACATACGGGCCAATATGTAACATATCATAGAATAGTACAGAAAATTTGGAAAACGTGGGCTGGAACAGTGCTAGCAGAAGAACCAGATGCTATTATAGGGGCTATATATGACATATCGGAAGGTGGGCATGAGATCTCTAGATTGTATGAGATGCTGATGACAAAGCTCGGAAAGGAACCGACGCAACTGAGACTAGATTGGGAAGCGGAAGTAGGGACCCCGGTTGAGGATGGAATGTGGGAACGTGCCCTGCCCACAAGAAGGTATCAAGGAATGCCAGACTAAAGCAAATACAGTTTGTATGTAACGCATAGAGCTTACATGACTCCCTTAAGAATTTCGAAGTTTGAAAATGTTGTGCGACAGGCGTGTCCCAAATGTGATACGGAAAACGCTGACATGACACACATGTTTTGGTCATGCCCAGTGATTGAGCGCTTCTGGGGTGAAGTGGCACTAAAACTAGCAGACAAGGGGGTCACATTAATCATAAATACAGCGTGGGCCTGCTTGCTGGGTGGGTTCCCCAGATCACGGAAACTGAAACATGTTGCGAAACTGAAAGACTTAGCATATGTGCTTGCGAAACGAAGGATAGCTATGTGATGGAAGTCATGTCACAAGCCACGGGTGGAGGTGTGGTGGAAGGAACTGCAGAAATGGGCGGAAGCTGAAACAATGGTATGGCAAGAGGCAAGCTGCATAAGGGGGAGGAAGAGGCAGGTTCCCTGACCGCATGGAAATTACTGATAGCAGAACTGTTTGGAACGATACCGGATCCAACAGACTCAGAAGGAGGCGAGACCCTGCTACGCGCAGCAGATAACGCATACGAAGAACAAATAGGCTCATAAGGGCGGTGGGAAGAGGATAGCAGTGATTTTGATTCATAGGTGAATAATGGAATTGTTGTGAATTGCACGGTGTGTTTGGTTGTACAAACTAATAAAAAAAATGTTTTTAAAAAAGTTCTCTCCTGAGGGTATTAGTTTCTTGACGAGCGGCATGTACTTCAGCCCTAAGTTCCCCTAATAATAGGGCCAATTGGTCAGTTTCTGAGGTATCCATGACACCCGGGTGAGGATTTGTAGAGAGGCTTTGCGTTCGGTTACGCACACCTGGTTCCCACAGGGTGTCGGCGGAACTGGACAGCCGCGGTCTCCACCAACGTGATGCGTAGTGCAGAGATGATTGACTGGACTGGCCCACCTAGCTTCGTCTGCTTGACCGTAGAAGTAGTCTCCTAAAGGCGCAGAAAGGGAATTAGCCACCCGTGGAGTTGAGTAATAGCCCCTCACTGCGTCCCCATTTATCACCTCTGATATTCCCTTTCACCAAGCTCACCTTATAGTTTTGAATGATGAGCTCTCCATCCTGCGAGGAACGCAGGGGCGCGTTGATGGCCAGTTACTTCACTGGCTTGAGGATATTGGAAGAGTTCTAGACAATCTTGGCTCCAAAACTCCTGGCGAAGGGCCGTAAGTATATAGTTCTAAAGAGTTAAAAAATGCCTGAATAATCACTCTTGTCCAATTCCTTTTTATCTTGCAGCTTAGACCCAAAGGAAGATAGTTCTGTGGCAGCTGAAAGCGTTCTGGTAAGAGTCTGTGCTATTCCACACTGTCCGTTAAATGACGCCAAAGTTTAACTCACTGCTGTATCTTTTCTCACAGGTGCGGCGTAAGAAGATTTGGCATGCTGGTGAATAATAACTCTGGCGGTAAAATCAGGTAAGTATATGGTGGCAAGAGATTGTCCTTATTTGTTTCCCCTCAGCTCACCTTGTTGTTTTTTTGTCCCCCTTAGGTGCTGGAATGCGGCAACTTAATGATGGAGACAGCGCCGGATCGTAAAGATGCTGCGAGGAACGGTGAGTATGGCGCCGGGCTGCTGCTGGCGATGCGCCGTGTTTAAGATAAAGTCTTTTTCTCGTGCAAAGATGCGATGAATCCGGGATCAGGTAAGAAACCCAATAATGTTCTTCTTCTAACCTTTCTTCTTCTTTCTCTTCTTTCTAGGAGCTCTGGACTCGAGGCGGGCGTGGCACGAGGCTGGATGCTGACTGCAGGCACGGTGAGCATTACGCTGCGCGTTACGCTGCTGGATGCAGAATATCGCGAAGCGTGTGTTGTTTAGTTTAGTTTAGTTTATTCATTTGTATTGCGCACCAGACCCGAGGGTATGAGGGCGCGTGAGCTGCATGGTTATTCAAAGCTTGGTTACAGGTTGCTTATACATTGCAGTATTACAGTATGACAGTGGAAGGAAGAGTTTACATGTTTACAAGAGGCAGATATTTACAAATATACAAATAAACATAATCTATATGGACTGCAGCAGTGTGGTAGGTAAGTAGTATTAGTGGTCCTTGTTCTTTATCCACTGGATATAGTTGCGCCTGAAGTGTGCATAGGTTTGGGGTGTCCTGAGGGAGGGTGGTAGGGAGTTCCAGTGTTGGGATGCTTTCACCTGGAAGCTGTTGCCGCCTATTTTGGTACGTTTGAACCTGGAACTATGAGCAGGTTGGAGGTTCTTGTAGGTCTGTTAGGGGTGTATTTGCATATTCTGTCTACTAGGTAGCGTGGGGCAGCGTTATTCAGGCATTTGTGAGTTAGGGAGGCTACTTTAAGAAGGATTTTGTCAGAGGTGTTGAGCCAGTTGTGGGATTTCCTGATGTTGGAGATGTGTTCTCTCCTGGGGACGCTGAGCGCTGCTCTGAGAGCGTTATTTTGTAACGTCTGAATTTTGTTGGTGAATTGCTTGCTGGCTCCTACGTAGAGGGCATTACAGTAGTCCAGTTTGGATAATACTAAGGCTCTGGCTAGTGTAATGCAGCTTTGGGTGGATAGGAAGGGTTTGGCTGCTCTTATAAGCTTACATGTGCAAGCCGTGGAGCATGCCATGGAACTGACCTGTTTGTGGAAGGTTAGGGAGGAGTCGAGGTATATTCCTAAAGTTTTCACTTATTTAGCTACCTTGATCGGGTTCCCGTCTATGATGAAGTTGGTGTAATTGTGGTCTATTTTAGTTAGGTTTGTGGTGGAACCAAGGATGATGAGTTCCGTCTTGTCATTCAGGCATAGACTGTGCGAAGCCATCCATGCCTGAATGATGAGGTACACCTTATTCACCAAGGCCAAATCCTGGTTGTAATCTCCCGTCAACGGGATGAGGATCTGTGTATCATCAGCGTAGTTGGTGTAGGTGATACCCAGGCCATCTAGATCGTCAAACAGGGGCTTCGTGAACACGTTGTACAGAGTAGAGGAAACGCAGGAGCCCTGTGGGACTCCGCATGTGATGGGGATGGGGTCGGCAGAGGTGGAGAAGACACGCATGGATCTGTTGCTAAGGAATGACTCAATCCAGCCGATGGCTTCTTGGGAGAAGTGTGCAGCGGAGTCTAAATGATTACATAGGATTTTGTGGTCAACTAGATCAAATGCTGCGGAGAAGTCTAATAAAAGGAGTAGTGCAGTTTTCCCGTTGTCTCTGAGGGTGTCAATTTGGGCTTTCAGATCAATGAGGGCCGTTTCAGTCCCATGTTGGGGTCTGAAGCCTGATTGTCGGATACCTAGGAGGTGGTTTGTTTCAAGGTATTTTTGGATTTGTTGGTATGCTGTTTTGTCTAGTATCTTGAGCAGGAATGGGACGGTGGTAATGGGTCTGTAATTGGTGGGAATGGAAGGGTCAAGGGAGGGTTTTTTAAGGAGGGGGAGGACCCAGGACTCTTTGAGGTTGCTGGGAACTGTTCCTGAAGAGAAGGAGGCGTTGATGAGTCTGGTGAGGAATGGCGAGAGGTCTCTTGCCGCATCTTTAATGATTTGTGGGGAGCAGAGGTCGCCCTTACAGTTGGATGGTTTAAGGCTGAGGATGATTTTTTCCACTTCGAGAGTAGTGACTTTGGAGAAGCTGAAGCGGGCGGTGTTAGGTGTGGGGGTGGGGGGCTCGGGAAGGTGTTAGTGAGGTTGGTGGGTTTGGTAAGGGAGTCTTTTTTGTTTTTAATTTTAGTTTGAAGGTCTGTGACTTTATTGTTTAGTGCAGTTTGGACACTAGTGCACCATTGTTTGTCCTTCACACAGGTATCTGGAATTAGCACCCGTGTTTCCAGTTCTTTGATGATTGTAAACAACTCTTTGGTACTGGAGTTGGCTTGTGCAATTCTCTGGTTATAGGATTCTTGTTTGGCAGCTATGATTTCTTTTTTGTAATTGGATGTGATTTTATTAAGCATTAACTTGTTGTGGTCTGTGGGAGACTGTCTCCAGACTTGTTCCAATTTGCGTTTTTCCAATCGAAGCGCTTTGAGATGGCTGGAGAACCATTGGTTGAGGTGCTTTTTTGGTTTGCATTTTCGTAATTTTAAGGGTGCAATGGCGTCTAAGGCTGTGCGCATGGTATTGTTATAGCCTTCTACGAGGTCGTGGGGGTTGGAAGCAGGGAGTTGGTTAAGCGTTGGGAGGATAAGAGGGATTCGTTTTTCCACTGTGATGTTTTTCTTGCTTCTCATGGGGATGGCTGCGGCTAGCGCCATGTTAATGATGGGGCTCGAAGCTTCGAGGGAGAAGGAGAGGAGGTGATGATCTGACCAAAATTGGGGAGAGTTGTTAGTGATGGATGCTGCGCAGTTGTAGTCTGCTACCCAGTCAAGGTTTCTCCCTTTGTTATGGGTGGGACCGGATACTTTTTGTGTGAAGCCTAGTTCAGAGAGAGTGTTGTTCATGAGGGTGGCCTGGTGATCATTGGGGTCATTATAGCCTAGGTTGAAGTCTCCTAGGAGGAGGCATTGTGAGGAGTTTTTTAGGTTGTCGGTGAGAATGGCACTGAGGTCTTCCTCGAAAGATCCTAGGGGTCCAGGCGGTCTATAGAGTAGGTGACTGGATATTGTTTGGGAGTTGGCAGTGGGTAGTTTAGCTGTGAGTGATTTGCATGATGAGGTGTGTAGCGGAATCGAGTCTGATGTTGAGGAGAGTTTTGGCAATGACGGCCAGGCCTCCGCCTCTGGATTCAGTTCTATCCGCTCGGATGATGGTGTAATGATTAGGGTTGGCTAACGAGAGTGCTGGGCCTGCGGCTGCATGCAGCCAGGACTCCGTTATGGCTAAAATGTCTAAGTCTTCGGCTAAAATGAGGTCTGCAATGTCTGTGGCATGGGCAATTATGGAGCATGCATTAATGAGGGCACCTTTTATGGATGGGGCGGTGGCTTTGGTGGGGGTGGGGATGGTCGCTGTGTAGTGCTCTTTGTTTTTGGTGGTCATAGTATTGAGTGGGTTGGGTTTGAGTTTCTTCAGAGTGAGGTTAGCGCAGGTGCTAATGATAGTGAATCGGTTGGTTAGTTTGGATTGGATGGAGTCCCTGGCTTGAGGCTCATGTAGTTTGGGTAGTCTGGACCGTAGTCTGGTAAGCCTTTCCGAAAGGCATGGAGGGGAGAATTGAGGAAGCATGATTGTGGCGTTAGACTCTATGAGGAGGGGTGAGGTGGTGCCTAGGGGGGCCCTGCTGAAGGCAGAGCTAGGTGGGCATGTAGTGTTTATACTCTGGAGAATAATTCTCAGTAGTATTGAGTAAATACCTGGGAGGAACATTTTGTTGTCTAGATTTGGAAATCATACATGGGGTAGAATGCAATGTGCAGGTAGCTAGTAACGGTAGTGGCAGGCTACCTGGATTCGAAATTCTAGCAGTGAGGCAAAATACAATGTGCCCGTAGAGTAACCGCTAAGGCAGCCTATCTGGTTTCGAGATTCTAGCAGTAGGACAAAATACAGTGTGCAAATAAATAGCAGGTAGTAGCAGCTAGTGCAGCCTACCTAGATTTGAAATTCTAACAATAGGGCAAAATACAGTGTGCAAATAAATAGCAGGTAGTAGCAGCTAGTGCAGCCTGCCTAGATTCGAAATTCTAACAATAGGGCAAAATACAGTGTACAAGTAGATAGCAACAATTGAGTGATCGGCAGTTGAGTGAGCAAGGTGCAAGGCACAGCAGTGGGTGGCATTCAATGTGTCTGTTGCAGTGGATCATATACTTTGCTAAGACAGTTAATCATATACAAGTACAATCAAGAGCATCTGATAACATTGAAAACATCAGACAACATTGGGACACTATCTGTGTGCAGCCGTGGGTAGCGTGCAACGGATCATGGCGGGTTCAAGTGCAAAAAGTCACGTGAGGGCTACTGTCTGGGATAGGCGGCTGCTGTGAGCTGTATGGCCATGCCTTGAGGGTGATGCGCGTAATGATGGCAGGCAGGTTGTGGTAGTGGTCAGGTCGCTCATGGGAAGCGCTGCTGGTGTGCTCAGGCTCTTAGGCCAGCGGCAGTAAGGTGAGATGGGCGGCAACCAGGAGGAATGGTGTAGTATAGAGGAGGCGGTAAGCCGACGTGGTGACCTGGGCGTGCGCAGTGTGCTGATAGCTTGTGACTGGCTTACCCGTTGGTCTCCGGAGCTGGGTGGCGGCGGTGAGTGATCCTGGGTAACTCTTCCTGAGTAGACCGCGGCCCTTCGGGCGTGGTTTAAATAGCCTCCAAAGTAGTCCCAGGTAATTATTCCTCCACAACCACACCCGAGTAACAAAATAGTCCCTAGGTAAAGTAGTCCCTTCCAAGCCTCACATGGGCTTGGATCTCTTGCAGCATGGTCTGCATCAGGTAAGTTTTAACATATGAGCCTATGGCGCCAGGACTGTTCCCCCATATGAGCCTGGCGCCATAGACGCCAGGACTGTACCCATATAGCCCCTAACAAAGGTTGCTGGGTTTTCTCTGGGTAACATGATGCCTGCTTCCGGGGTTGCTGGACTTGGTCTGGATGCCCGGGGATAGGCACCATGACATATGTTTCAACAGGCGTAGTCAGTAAAATTCTGCCTGCACCTTCGCACTAACCTGAGCTCCACTTCCCATGTCATCCTCCCAGACAGTCCAAGTTCTTAATTTTCTTAGAAAATTTCAGCTGTGTCCCCAGGAAGCATGGGGGTGCTCCTGCTGTATATGGTATTTTGAGGCAAATAGAGCCACTTCTGTTTTGCTGGCATTCAGCAATAACTGATTGACACCCATCCAGGTCTGAATTTCCTGCAGGCACCGTTCCAATGTCTCATACGTTTCCTCTAAGTTATGTATCCTCATGAACACCTGGGTGTCGTCTGCATATGAGTGGAAATGTATGCCAGGCTTCCTGAGGATGTCCATGAGTATTTTGACATATAAATTGAAGAGCAGCAGGGAGAGGGAGGAACCCTGCGGGACTCCACCATTTAATAGTACTGAGTCCGACAGGAAATCTTTGTTCTCTTTTAAAGAGAAATGATTCAAACCATCGAAGGGCTGCCTCCCCCACTCCACCTACTTCTCTCAAACGTTTCAGTAGAGTCCCATGGTCCATGGTAATATTGGTATGTATGTCAATGTGTGTCATTCCCATGTCCATGCCCTGTTGCCCTGTGGGTGCTATGAAACATAATTGACTTGCTATATAGGCGCATAACAAGCGATCAATAAATAAGTTAAATGCTCTTTCAGTTACAGAAAATAACTTTTTTAAATGGTTATTAAGGGTCCCCAATACCACTCCAAGAATAAGGCCAATTATGCATCGCAGACCAAATAGTAGTTAAACCAATTTTATTCTGGGTTATCTGGTCTAGTGAGTGCCTTTCGATGTACAGAGATGCAATTCGAGAGGTTTTGACATATGAGAGGGCAAGCTCCCTTGCGTGGGTCTCCCACATAAGAAGGGTCCTTCATGCATTGAAACTAGACACACTGTGGCACTCACCACAGTCTATCAGCAGGGGCACCAGACAAATTGTTGTCGATGCCTATACTGACTAGATGTGGGGTGAGTATACCACAAAATGCCTACACCTGTCAATGGTGTATGATTATTAGTACAATAAAGATAGCTTTGCTCTGGAAGCTTACCTGTTTGTGATTGAGGATCCGTTAAAACGCTCCCTATTTGGGAAGATGCGGCTAGGATTTGTACTGGTAGTAGCAGACCACGCCAGGTGGGATAACAATGGTTCTCCTTTGTGCCCTTTTTGTACTGCTACTAGGGAGACTTTACTGCATTTCCTTTGTATGTGCCCTGTGTACACTGATATTAGGAAAAAGAATTTGAAAGCTTGTTTAAATAACAGGGAGATGTAGACGATGATTATCGCAGAAAATGTATCTAAGAACGAGATCAATAGACATCTTTGCCGTTTCAACCGATCTAGCATGCACATGGAGAAGAGTTTTTTATATGAATATTATCTCTTAAAAAGGTAAAAAGAAAGTGACTTCCTAATGGTATTTGAATGCTTGGTGCTGAGTGTTGATTTGACCACTAACATTTTCTTATGCTTTTATTGCTTCCTTGTGCGATTTTATGTATTATGTTTTTACTGGATTCATTTTTTCATGGAGTTTTTTCCCCATTTCATGATCCCTTTTTGGAGTATTTGTGCTGTGCTTGTATACAACTTTTATGGGATTTTGCCAAAATAAAGTCGATGGGAGATAAAACCTTCCCTAAGTGAGTGTCTCGGACCACTACGATGAATTAAAGCATTTGAGAAGGTGTTATCTGTAACTTGACGTTCAGGAAGAAGCACAATCTGTGTAAGAGATAGCAGGTCTCGTAGTGTGTGACCAGGGACGCCATTGGCTCGGGTGGCTTCCTGAGAGCCTACAGCGCAACAAGGGATAAATAAGGTGGCAAACCTCTCTCCCACGGTGTCTCGGCAGTGAGAAGCTCTGGAATATGGTGCGGGACCCGAAGAGGATAGGACGGGTGTTTTCTGAAGCATTGAGAAGGCCGGGACACGACACAGCAGCTGATGGAGGAGCAGCAACCCAAGCTCCCAACATGGAGCCGACCAGCATAGCCTGTGCGGTCTGACCCGTCGTGGGTTGGCCGCTCCCGGCAGCAGAGATGCTGTTAATCCCCCCTCAGTGAAGCTCACCCCCCCCCCCCTTTTATGGGGCTTTATGATGGCGATTGCGGTCCATACGTGGCGGGGGCTAGCAAGTGTCCGGCAAGCATAGAGGAGGAGGGGAGGCTGTGCCGTTGCGTGGGCACCATAGAGCATAAATAAGTGCTGCTCATCAGTGCACTATGTGGTGTGTACTGTGCTGGGGGACCCACAGCAAGCAGTGGAGACGAGATGGAGGGTTGGTACCTCCTTTCCTTATGAAAGCAGTCAACAGCCCCATCAGAGGGGTTCTCACGGCACGCTTTGCAGGCTCGTGATAAGAGATCTTGGAGGGCATTGGACAGCCCACAATGGTGCCCGGGCGTTCTGACAGCAGGATGTATGACAGGTTGGTGCAACGTGCTGGGATGGCAACCTGGGATCAGCAGATTTAGTTTGCGGCTGGCCATTGACAGGGGGCCTCAGTCACAGTGACCCTGAGAGGGGGTCAATCAAAGTTGGACCTGCTGTGTGCTTTCTGGTAGATTCTTGGAAGGGCACCAACGGGTGATTGAAGTGGACAGTCATTTTCAGTTTGTACCCCTCTGAAACTGTCAGCACAGTCTTGATAGCGGCTGACCCACTTTTGAAAGCGTTAGTGCAGCCAGGAGGGCTCCTCATGCCACCATGGCTAAAGTGGCCAAGGCAGGCAAGCGGGGGGATCTCTACGCGATGCTTACACTCGCTGATAAGCCCAAGAGGAGTGAAGTGGTGGCGGCCCAGGTTCACGCATCAGAACCATTTCCAACACTGTCCCCAAAGGCGATCACAAAGGCAGACCTGCAAGAATTGCTGGCTGAAATTCCAAAAGAAGCCCACAGGAGCAAGGAAGAGCTGTCCCACAAAATCATGTTGCTTGAAAAAATGATGACGGAGGCTGGATAAAATGACGACAGAGGCCGAATCGAGTCTCTCACAGGTGGAAGACGCACTCTGTGAGCAATCGTACGAGGTGGGGGACAGACCTCTAGCAGAATTGAGGCTTGAAACACTTGAGGAGAGTCATGAGGATGCAGAGAATCATTCCCACCGGAACAATATCCGCATTCGTGGAATCCCTTTTTTCACTGAGAGATTATGAACTCTCCAGCTTTGTTGAGGACTTCTTCTGAGTGATCCACAATCTGCCGGAGGGGATGGCCCTTGAACTTGACAGGACACATTGTGAACATATCCAATCATCCAGCCTGCAGGATAGACCACCATATTTTTTGTTCATTTCTTCAAAGTGAAGGAGCGCATAATGTCTGCAACCAGGGCCTCTCCAGTGACTACCTTTTTTAAATATATCCGTCTCCTTGTATCAGGATTCTCGGATTCTAAACATTGGCAAAAAAGGAGAGTGCTGCGCTCGCTGGTGGAATGGTTGCGGGAAAGGGAATCGTCTACAAATGGGGGTTTCCGACTGCACTTCCCTTTTCTCATCCAGGGAGGTGATGTGCCTTTAAGACCTTGAAAGAAGTGGAAGATTTGTTAAGGGGTGTGATGAATCCAGTGGAGTCATCGCTGATTTCCCAGTGGTGGCCTCCTCCAGTGTGACCGAGAGACAGCAGCCGCTCCCTGATCTGGATCCTGGGGGTGGCTGTATAAGGAAGAATCCCATGGGAGGAGATAGTTGCATGGGGAAGTGCTTACCATCAAATGAGTCAAGATATTTCCCACTTTCCCTTAAGGAAAATTCTGGAATAACCAATTATTTAATGGCTTGTTGTCATCTAACAGCGCCATGCTATAGTAAAATTCAGAAAACCTTTCCTCTAAATCACTCTAGTCAAAACCCCATTTATGACTCAAACACCCACAACTATTACATAACATCTTCTGGATTTGATGTCTTTATGCAAAACCTTTGAACAAACACATCAGAGAAATCCAGTAATATCTATGGACTTCAATTACCATAAACCCTCAGGTACTAAGACAAGGAAGAGGAGGAAGGAGTTTCTGCAGCCCAACAGAAGCCTGAAATCTAATGTGCAGACTAGTTGTTTTGCTGGATCCAATGTAAGCGGGACCTTTAAAAATGTCAGAGGCAGTGCAGAAGAGAGCTGTGCAGGAGAGAACGAGGACCCCTGTGCTGTGGCTACTGACCGTGAGGTATCCGGACCGGTGTGGCAAGATAGAAAGCAGAGCATAGAGGAAGGAAAGCTTCAGAGACATCGCTCTCTAGTCCAGGGAAGCCAGCTGTTGCTTGCGGGGCCGTGTCGTATGTTGACAGAGCATATGCACATTCTAAAAGGGGAAGGCAATACTGGCTCTCTGTCTGCACTAAGAAGAGAGCCCACATCCAAGCCTGCGTCTCTGTAGCATCCAACAACTCGGCCGAACTCTTTAAAATCTGCAAGGAGCTGGCCAATCCTGCTTCAGTCTCTACCTCTCCTGTCCCCTCCCAGGCCCTCTGCACAGCCCTGGCTTCTCAATTAATCTCTAAAACCCAGGACATCCGGTCCACCCTCTCCTCCTCTGATCCTCCTCTCTCTATTCTCTCCTCTACCTCTGGCCCCCTGTGGCCACCCCTCCTCCCTCTTTCTCTGCCTTTCCTCTTCCAAAACCATCAAGGACCACATTGACACCCTCGCTCCTGCCTTGCAACCACTCCTTCACCACCGGAGCGTTCCCTTCCCCCCTGAAACACTCTCTTGTGCACCCTCTTTTCAAGAAACCCTCAGCTGACCCCTACTGCCCGGCTAACTATCGCCCAATGCCAATCACTTCTTTCCTGGGCAAACTCCTGGAAAAGCTGACCATCTCCCAGCTTAATCTTCACACTGAATCTGTTGGTTGTCTCCATGACCATCAGTCTGGCTTCAGAGCAACCAGAAGCATGGAAACTACTTCCCTGAACATCCGTGAAGACCTGCTCTCTAACCTTGACTCTAATCTCCCCTCTGTCCTCATCTTACTTGATCTCTCTTCTGCCATTGACACGGTCAACCATGCCATCCTGCTCAATCGTCTCCGTGATAACCTGGATATCACCGATGAGGCCTTGGCCTGGCTGACCTCTTTCCTCTTTGATTGACCCTCTCAGGTACAACTTGGGTCCTTCCTTTCCTTTATCTCACTCTCTACCTGTGGTGTTCCGTAGGGGTCTTACCTCTCTCCCGGGCTGTTCAACCAATAACTGGCGCCTCTTGCCCACTGCATTGTCGCTCTCTGCTTCAACTTTCAGTGCTATGCAGATGACACTCAGCTCGTTTTCAGGCACACCTCTGCCACCTCTTCTTCTTCTCTCATCTCTGACTGTCTGCTATCCAGGAGTGGTGTGCCACCAATGATCTCTGCCTTAATGCCAGTAAGACGGAGATTCTCCTCATATAGGCACACCTGCACCCTCCTTTGATGTCACTCTCTGGCCAGCCTCCGTTGGCCCCCTTCCCGCTCCTACCTGTGTGGTTAAGAACCTCAGGGTCATCTTTGACTCCACACTCTCCTTTGCTCCACACATCTCTGACGTCTCTAAGAAGTCAAACTACCAACTGCATCTCCTCAGAGGAATTCTTCCTTTCCTCTCCTTTCCCCCAGAAGCTAACTGTCTCTAGAGCTCTGGTTCTCTCTAGGTGGGCCTACTGCAACCGACTCTTTCTAAATCTGCCTGCAACCACTCTCCGTCCTCTGCAGCTCATTCAGAACAGGACTGCAAAACCTGTCCTCAAGCCCTGGGATCTTATCTCTCCAGCATTGAAATCTCGGCATTGGCTGCGAGGATTAAGTTCAAGGCCCTCTGCATTGTCCAAAGGGCCTTCTGGGTCCTCAATACCTCCAACTCTCTTTTTGTAAATATCTTCCTACTCAAGATCTTCACTCCTCCACCTCCCTCAGGGTCAGTCGCTTCTCCAAGCAACCAGACCTCCTCTTTGCTCCTGCCTTCTCTCTTCATCTCCCCTGCTGATTTCCTGTCTGATACTGCACTGGTCACCTGGCTACCCCCTGATTTCAGGCCCATGTCCCTGCCCTCCCAGTTGCACACCTGCACTGCCTCCTGGCAACCCTTGCACTTGGGTCTGTATCCGTTACCCTACAGCCCCCTTACCTGCACTTTGGACACCTGCTGTCTGCACTTACCCTTGCACCTGCTGGCCGCACTATTATTGTTTTGATCCCATGTACAGCACTGCCCCCCTTCCCTTTCCCCTGCACTTGCAGGATCTCAATGTCACCTGGCCTAGTAAGATTGTTGTCTCTGTCCTCCCTCTGTTGCCCCTCCCTTGCATCGTCGCGCCTTGAAACACTTGTATATAGGCGTGTTATAAATGCCATATCATATATTGTGGCAACGCGAACAAGTTTGGAGATGCAAAGAAGACCTGGTGAGTCTGCCTAGAGCAGCGGAGGACCCCAGGCCATTGCAACAGGCACACCAACGAATGTTTGAACTGTATGAAGTTGCAAATGACAGAAAGGCACAATGCTTGTTTGAATGCAATCAAGGAAAACCATAAGTTCAAACACCATTGAGAAGAACGTTGGAAAGCAAACAAAACAAAGTGCTGCAACAAATGACAGGCAAGCACGGATGCATTGGATGTCAATGTGGGGGAAAGTTGAGAAGCAATTGCTGCCATAGTCAAATACACCTAGCACCTCAGGGTATATGCTACTGTGGTACAGTAAAAGAAATAAGTAGTCCTGGTAGATGAGTACACCAGGCAGTTAGGAAGCAAAGCCCGTGAGAGGGAAAAAGGGGGTGAGGGGAGAGAAAGAAAACCCCTCACCTCGTGAACTTTTGCAGAAGTCTTGGTGATGGAGTATACCAGGCACCTGAAGTTGTATAAAGAGTTTGACATAGTAGGAAGATACCTGGCAGGGAGTATACCAGGGGATCTGAAAACCCAATAGAAGGATTCCTGGCAGGGGAGTATACCAGGCAATCTGCAATAATAAGAAGAGCTAAAGAAAGACTGTTATGGAATTCATTGTTTGAAGCTAACCAAAAACGGTTATGGAATTGTTTGAAGCTAAGAAAGAGTTATGGAATGTATTGTTTAAAGCAAAATGAAGACTGTTATGGGATTTATTGTTTGAACAAGAACTTTGTGAATCCAGTTCCAAAGGCACAATGAAACTGTTGAATAGATACGTTTTGACACAGAGGAATTATTGGATAAAGAGACACTTTTTGCCACCCCGACAAAAAATACAGGGGAAGTCATCCACCCACTGGATCCAAGGATCTTTCCTTGGAAAACTCTTTTGTTGGAGCTAATCTTATATTTTTAGTTGCAAACACGTGTTGCTAATATCAAGTCAAAGACATTTACATACATCCTTTGTTTTGTTTCTAGTGTGAGGGCCAGCTTAGAATGTTTGGACACACAGACAGCTTTAAAGTTACTGACTACTTGACACAGGCAGATGCTTAGTTTTAGTTTGTCAGGTAGGGAAAATCCTCTTTAGAATAGGGCTACAGAGGTGTTTTTCCAACCCATTTCTGTTTAATAAAATGTCTGACTTTGAGAATAACATAGGTTTGTATCCACCTCTCATTTCTGACCCCTGACTGGGGTTACGGGGAGGAGAAGGGTGGTGAGAATGAGGCCTGAAGTCCCGGGTTCAATGCACCAAGACCAACACAATGGCTGAAAGCAGGAAAAAATAGGAAGGTGAAGGGTGCATCCCAAAAGACTTGAGGAGCTAATTTGGGTCCCGCTCTGCTGTGGCTAGGGCCAGATGGGGCTTACGATGCATGCCTCAGGGTCTACTTGGTATGACATGTGAAGCACTGCGCTTTCCCAAAACAGTTTTTTGCATCAGAAGGTGATAGAAAACTAGGGGTGGCCATCTTACTGGGGAACAAGGTCCCACTGTCTGGAGCCAAGGTACTGCGGGACCCATCGGAGAGGTATATCTGTGTCAAGGGTTCCTTTGGGAGCGTGGGTTCACACTGATCTCTATGTAGACCCCAAATACTGGACAGAATCAAGTCCTTGAGGGTTTGATGTGCCGGGTGTTAGTATTCACAGAGGGCAAAATACTGAGGGGAGGGGACTTTAATGTAGTCCCCAATCCATTACTGGATATATTTCTGCCAGCCTACGGACAAGACTATAAACAGGCAATCTCATTTGCTACACTACTGCAGGAGATTGGCCTGGTTGACGCATGGTGATTGTCCCATTTTGAAGACAGAGATATATCCAATTTATCCCATGTGCACAGGGGGTTTTCTTAACTGGATTTACTGTCTATTTCCAGTGAGTTGTAGCCATGTGTTCGGGAGGCAGAAATTGGGTTGGGAACACCATCAGACCACGCTCCGGTATTTCTTTTCCTGGAGGCTGTAGGCAGGCCGGCGCCTGTGCAACGACAATGGAGGTTATATAATCCTGTATTACAAGACCAAGCCTTGTGTGGAGATAAAGATGAGGGTACCTCGAATTATTTTCAGGAAAACAGTGATCCAACTCTTTCTCAATCAGTTGTAAGGGACGCAACGAAAGCGGTAGTACGAGGGGATCTGTTCAGCAAGTCAGCGGCATACATTAGAGAGAGCAAATTGATGCAGGTACAGCTGGAGGGGGAGGTGAAAATGGCTGAAGGGAAACACAAGAGGACAGGGTCTCGAGCTTCTCTATGAGCACTGAAAGTAGTGCGGAAAAAACTAAAACACTTGCAGGATAGAACGGCACAGGCAATGCTAAAAACCAAACAGCAAAAGATCTGAACATTCAATGGTATATATGCCTGGCAGGATACTCAAGGGGCCCTGTGTTGGATGGATTCAGGCAAACTAGAGGTAATGCAGTGTCATTTTGAAGCAGTGTTTGCGGGGGGAGTCTCTTTCAGAGAGGTTGCAGTCCACTTATTTGAGGGAAGCCATGGTTCCGTGCTTGTTTAGTGAGTTGAGGGAATCCCTTGAGGGTCCCCTGCCACCCAGTGAGGTGGACTGGGCCATAAAAACCCTGAAATAAATCCCAGAGTCCTGATGGATTCACAGCCCCCTTCTATAAGAAGGTCAGGCTCCACCTAGCCCCACACTTGACAGCCCTGTTCAACTCGATCCTGGAATCAGGGAGAATCACCTCTATGATGGGGACGTTTACAACAGTCCTCATTCCTAAACGGGGAAGGATCAGACATACTGTGATTCATATCGCCCAATCACCCTCACTAACAATGATTGTAAGCTTTTCTGCCAAGTATTATAAACAGAGACCAAACTGGATTCATAGCAGTGCATAGTGCTCAGAATATACTGAGGGTCCTGAATCTAATAGAGGTTGCCCAATTGACAAAGACGGAGATGGGGGTGGTAGTATTGGATGCCCATATGGCATTTGATAAGGTGGGCTCAAGGTACATACAACTCACATTGGAAGCCTTTGGCTTCAGACCTAACTTTACGGCAATGGTTCTGGCTAACTACTGGGAACAATCAACCTCACTCAGAGTAAATGGGTGCTATACCCCATACATGGCCGTATCTAAAGGCATGAGGCAGGGTTGCCCTCTGTTCCCGCTAATCTTCACCTTGACGATGGCACCTTATACCTGTCACGTCAGGAATAATGGGGGTGTCACAGTTGGGGGGAGGGAAGGAACAAGTTACTTACCTGTAACTGTTGTTCTCCAGCATGGGTCTGGCATGGATTCACATGCTCATGAATATTCCCCGTCGTCAGGCTGGGAATCCTCGGTAAAGAAAAAACCAGTATCAGTTTCGTTTCTGATCTGTCTTTCGTAGTAATAACCAATCACTGGTCTCTGCGTCATACTGACCACAGCCAATGACTGCCCTCTACCTAAGCACCGCCTCTGGCAGCCATCTTCAGATTTGGAAGCACGTGAAGTGGCAGTATGACCAAGTGAAGAGCCGCAGAGGGGTAGGCGGGAGGGTTCGCATGTGAATCCATGCCAGACCCATGCTGGAGAACAACAGTTACAGGTAAGTAACTTGTTCCTTCTCCAGCATGGGGTCTGGCATGGATTCACATGCTCATGAATAAAGAATACATAGCAGTACACACATGCACAACCACGGGAGGTGGCAAAGGCTCAACATTAAGCATCACATCAACTCAACATTAAGCATCTTACCTCCTCACCAGGCTCACCTCAGGCGAACAGGTTGCGCAGCACTGCTTGGCCGACCCTGGACTCCTCCCTGGAATCCCGGTCGACGCAGTAGAATTTCGTGAAGGTGTGCGTCGACCTCCACGTAGCAGCCCTGCATATGTCCAGCAGGGGCACACCAGATAGGAACGCCGTGGTAGCTGCGATCGCTCTGGTGGAATGGGCTCTCGGACGGCCAGGCAGCGGTCGGTTTGCCAACCGGTGACAGTACATGATACAGCCGGAGAGCCATCTGGAGATGGAAGCCTTCGAGAGAGCCTTCCCCTGATTGACAGGTCCAAAGTTCACAAAGAGTTGTGACGTCTTCCGAAAACCTTTCGTGCGGTCCACGTAGAACTTCAGCGCTCTAGCTACATCCAGCGAGTGCAAAGTCCTCTCAGCCGGCGACGAAGGCGACGGGAAGAACACAGGTAACACCAAGGGTTCGTTGAGATGAAAGTCCGACGGTACCTTGGGCATGAAGGAGGGGTGCGTCCTGAGCACTACCCTCGTGTCGTGGAAAGTCAAGTACGGGGCCTTGCAGGAAAGGGCCTGGATCTCTCCCACTCGTCGTGCGGAGGTGATGGCCACGAGAAAAGCTGTTTTCCACGATAGAAACTTCAACGGGGCCGAGTGCAGAGGCTCGAACGGAGGTCCCATGAGCTTGGTCAGCACCACGTTGAGCTCCCACGCCGGGGCCGGAGCCTTCACCGGCGGGAACGATCTGAACAGTCCCTTCATGAACTCTTTCACCAGACGATGAGACCACAAGGACGTCCGGCCCGTGGTTCTGGTGTATCGGGAGATCGCAGCAAGATGAATCTTGATGGACGCGTGTGCCAGACCAGCTTTGGCCAGCGTCAGCAGGTACGGCAGCACTTGGGGAGCCGTAATCCGTAGAGGGTTAATCTTCTGTGCGTGGCACCAGACAGAGAACCTCTTCCATTTGTGTCCGTAGCATTTAAGAGTCGAGGACGCCCTGGCCTTTGCAAGAACCTCTCTGCAATCGGCCGGTATGTCGTATCCTCCAAACTCTAGCGCTGCAGGAGCCAGGCCTGCAAGTTCAGCGACTTCGGGTCGTGGTGGAGGATGGCGCCTCCTTCCCTGGAGAGTAGATCCGCGTCCGCCGGCAGCTTGATTGGCGGGGACGCCGACAAGTCCAGAAGGTCCGGGAACCATATCTGCCTCGGCCACGCAGGTGCGACGAGGATCATCCTGCACCGTGACCTCTTGAGCT
The DNA here is from genome assembly GCF_040938575.1 of Ambystoma mexicanum. Classification (NCBI taxonomy): domain Eukaryota; kingdom Metazoa; phylum Chordata; class Amphibia; order Caudata; family Ambystomatidae; genus Ambystoma; species Ambystoma mexicanum. Next base: position 681,140,632 of record NC_090941.1, on the reverse strand, counting down.
GGTTGACGAGCCGGATTAGCAGAGGCAAGGGAGGGAACGCGTAGAGGAACAGGCCCTCCCAGGGGAACGAGAAAGCATCGCCCATGCTCCTCGTCTGGGGAAACCTGCTGGCGAACCTCCGGCACTTGGTGTTCGTCGCCGTCGCGAACAGGTCGATCTGGGGTGCGCCCCACCGTCGGAAGAGGCGATCCACCAGATCCTGCCGTAGTTCCCACTCGTGGCACGAGCGCAGCTCCCTGCTGAGTGAGTCGGCGATGGTGTTTTTTATCCCTGCCAGATGAAACGGCACCAGAAGAATCCCTTGGGCGACGGCCCAATGCCACAGGTCCTGCGCCTCCTTGGACAGCGCTGGGGACCTGGTTCCGCCCTGTTTCCTGATGTAAAACATGGTGGTGGTGTTGTCGGTGAAGATCCTCACCACCTTGCCCTTGAGGGACGGAAGGAAGGACCTGAGGGCCCAAAACACTGCACGGAGCTCCAGGACGTTGATATGCAGGGACTTCTCCGTCGGGAGCCAGAGTCCCCTTGCGTGCAGATTTTCGGTGTGCGCTCCCCACCCTTCTAGGGAGGCATCCGTGGTCACAGTCACCTGGTGGGCTGGGGTCTGGAAGTCCATGCCCGCCGTCAGATGCGCGCGGGTGCCCCACCACCGTATCGCTCGTCGGAAACTCTCGTCGAGCTTGATCCTTTCCTCGAAGCTGCCCGTCGTCTGGATCCAGCGCGCATCCAGGAACTCTTGCAACGGGCGCATCCGGAGCCTGCACATGGGAATGAGGTAGATGCAGGAAGACATCATCCCGAGGAGGGACTTGATGGACCTCACCTTGGCCGCGTCGGCCACCAACATCCGTTGCACCTTGCCCAAGATGGTCCTGGTCCTCTCCTCCGACGGGGAGGCCAGAAGGGACACTGTGTCGAGCCTCGCTCCCAGAAACAGTGCGACTTGCGCGGGCACCAGGTGGGATTTGGCGTAGTTCACGGAGAATCCCAGGTCCGTGAGGAGTTGGACGGTCCTTGCCGTGTGGACCACGGCGAGCTCCCTCGTCTTGGCGCGGATGAGCCAGTCGTCCAGGTAGGGGTAGACGTGAATCCCCTCGCGGCGCAGCTGCGCCGCCACCGGTGCGAGGCACTTGGTGAAAACCCTGGGTGCCGACCGTAGTCCGAAGGGAAGGGCCTTGAACTGGTAATGACGCCCTTGGACCACGAATCTGAGGAATTTTCGGTGCCCCTTTAGGATGGGAATGTGGAAGTAGGCATCCTCCAAATCCAACGACGATAGGAAGTCTCCTTCCTCCAGCTGACCCAGGACGTGCTGGAGGGTGACCATCCGGAACTTCTGCGCCTTGATGAACTTGTTCAGGCGTCGCAGGTCCAGGATGGGGCGCCATCCTCCCGTCTTCTTCTTCACGAGGAAGTAACGCGAGTAGACTCCGGAGCCCCGAAGCCTCTTTGGGACGAGTTCGATGGCGCCCTTTCTGAGCATCGCCTTTACCTCCAGGAGAAGTTGAGGTACGTGAAGTTCTTTCCTGGCCACGGGGGGGACGCGCGGGCACCTTCTTTGAAACTCGAGCGCGTGGCCCCGGGCCAGGGCGTCCAGCACCCAACGGTCGGTGGAGATGGACTCCCACACGCTGACGAAGCCCGCCAGCCGGCCTCCCACCGGGGTGCTTCGGTGGGGGCCCGACCCCACGGCCGGTTCAATCCTGCTTGGACGCGGCCTTGCCGCCTTGGCCTCCTTGGCGACGACGGCGGGGTCCGCCAGACTTGCCTCGTCCTCTGTAGGCCTCTTGCGACGACGAGCGGGCCGCTTGCCGGTAGGAAGCGAAACCGCCGCCGGAACCTTTGGAGGCGCCTTTGCCTCCGCCGCTCCGAAAGGGCGTCCGCCGTTGCTGCAGTACTCCAAGGGCCCGGGCCGTCTCAGTATCCGCCTTGATGGCCTGAAGGGAATCGTCCACTGTCTTCCCAAACAGGTTGTTCCCGTCGAAGGGCATGTCCAGGACCCTGGTCTGGACGTCCTGCCGAAAGTCCGTAGCCTTGAGCCATCCGCGACGTCGAAGGCAAACGCCGTTGCCCATCTGGCGGAACCCAGTGTCGGCGATGTCCGTCGCCACGGTGATGGCGTGGTCCGAGGCCACCTCACCTTCCTGCAGGATCTCAAGGGCCTCCGCCCTCTTGTCGTCCGGCAGAAAATCCAGCAGGGGAGCTATCTTGTACCAGAGTTCCCTGTCGTAGCGGGCCACGATAGCCAAGGCGTTGGCCGCTTTAATCGTCGTCGCCGCCGACGAGATGACTCTGCGTCCCATGGCATCCAATTTCTTTCCCTCGCCGTCCGGCGGGGAAGTCGACGTGGAGGCCGCACCCCCCCCCCGCTTTCTTCCTGGCTGCCGCGGAGACGACGGAGTCCGGGGTAGGCTGCGCCCGGAGGCATAGGGGGGCCGAGTCCGGGACCCGGTACTTTTTCTCGTACCGGTCTCTTCTCGCTGGCGTCGTGGAAGGGTTCTTGAGGAGGGAAAGGCCCTCATCCCAAATGTCGTCCAACAGAGGCACTGCGAGGACCGTCTTCCTCTTGGCCTCGCGCCGTTGGTAAAGGAAGCCTTCCTTTTTCTTCTCCTCAGGGCAGAGTTGGAAAAGCTCGGATGCCCTGGCGATCATTGAGTGGAACGATCCAATCTCGTCGGGCGGAGAAGCCCTGGTGGGAGGCGACGACGGAAAATCCTCGTCGTATGCCTCGTCGTCCGTACCCGTCGCTGCCGTGTCAGTCCCCGTATCATCCCCTCGGGTGGACGGGGAGGAGGGCTGGACGGGGCGCGACGGTTGAAAAGGAGGCGGTGGATGGATCCTTCTTTTCTTGGTAGGGGGAACACCAGAAGGTCCCGGTTCTGGATCCCCCGACGGGAGAGGTTCCTCCGTCGGTAACGGTAGTCTCGTCCTTATCTCGGAGCATAAGGACTGTATAGCCAACAAAATGGCCGCTGAGTTGTCTTGCGGCGCTGGCAGAGGGGAATCCGACGGGCGAGCAGGGGCCCCGTCGGTATCCTCGACGATGTCGTCGTCGTCACCTGCGTCGGGGCCCATTCCGACGGGCTGGTCTTGTTCCACGCCTAGGCCGTGGCTTAAGACCTCGATCAGTTCCTCTTCTGAGGTTGAGGCCGAATCTACGACGACGCCCTGCCCCCCCTTCTTCCCCACGGAGGGTTTCACGGGGGTCCTATCGATGGGCACGAAAGAAGACTCCCTCCGAGGAGGCAGGGAGATTCTGGGCCCCGAGGCCGCCACCACTGGTGCAGCCTCCACAGGCTGGGCCAGGGCCGCCGCGACCGTTTCGATAGAGGGCTTGGTCGAATGGATCAAGGCCTTCACCACCTTAGGTGCGCTCACCGCCTTATCCTTGAGGGAGGGGGCACTGCCACGCTCCTCCTCTGCCTTAGAGCTCGACCGGGGTCTCTCCAGGAGCTTCACCGGGTGCTCGGCCTTCCTCTTACCCGACCCAGAGCGTTGGCTCGTGGTTGACGGTGCCGGGGAGGGTGCGCCCTGCCTGGCGACCGTAGAGCCCGACCGTTCGGCGCTCCCGGTGCCAGCGGACTCGCGGTGCTTGGCCTTATGTTGGGCCCCCGTCGCCGGGGCGCCCTCAAAGGTCTTAGAAGACCGCTCAGATTTCTTCTTCTTCTCGCCAGACGGGCTCTTACCCTCCAGCCAGCTGGCGAGACGTTGATGGCGGTCCTTCATGGTCCGTTCCGACATGTTGCCGCAAAACGCACAGTCCTTCTCCATGTGCGTCTTGTCCCCATGAAGGCAGTAAAGGCAGAAAGAGTGTTCGTCCTCCTTGAAGACGTTCTGCAGCTGGCATCCAGGGCAGGCCCTGAACAGCTTTCCGGGCGTCGAGCTTCCCTTCTCCTGGGCCATCTCCGAGACCGGGCCTGAGAAGCTTCTGGAGTCCTCCGAAGTGTAGCTCGACGAAATCTTCACCCTTGAGGGGCACAGATGAATCCGACACGGGTCCCCGTTGATCGGATGTAGGATCGGTGGAGCTTGAGGCTCTTTTGACCGAAAGAATCGAAGTTTTTGTGAAAAAGCGCGAAAAAATAGCACTAACGCTCGAGAGCAATAGCACGAGGATCCCAACACATGAACGTGCGGTAAAAATCTGAAGATGGCTGCCAGAGGCGGTGCTTAGGTAGAGGGCAGTCATTGGCTGTGGTCAGTATGACGCAGAGACCAGTGATTGGTTATTACTACGAAAGACAGATCAGAAACGAAACTGATACTGGTTTTTTCTTTACCGAGGATTCCCAGCCTGACGACGGGGAATATTCATGAGCATGTGAATCCATGCCAGACCCCATGCTGGAGAATATAAGAAACCTGAAGGTGTCTCACCGGCTAGTCACCAGGAATCTGTTAACCCGGGTGGCCAGGACACGGCCATCGCTTTTGGATCCAGTTCACCTGGGTGAGGGAGAGTGAAGTGGGACACAGGATGGCGAGAGGCAGTATCCTCTTCCCTGTGACACCTTTAACCCATCCTACCAGGTACGATAGTTAGGAACTAAAGCCCCCACCCCTCTTTCCTGACACAAACACTCTCTCACGAACAGCTCACAGTGAGAGAAAAGAGACTAACTCCCGAGCCTTACACCTGACATGTCCCAATACAATGGTCAGGCAGGGTCAGGCAATCCTTGACCATTATGCACACTGACTTCTATCACACTTCCCCACTCGGATAAAAGGCGGAGCACGAGAGCACACTCTGAGCAAGGCAAAGCACACACGGAAACAGCAGTTCCAAGATGGCAGTTTAACACGAGGAGCAAGACGGCAAAGCAGAAGATAATTGCAAGGAGGGAAGTTCCCTTGACCTTTTCACCGAAAGACTTACTTTCAGAAATCCTTGAGAATAGGAAAGTAAGACCAGGAATAGAGGCTGAAGAACGCTGCATTGTGTGTCAGAGGTACACACAATGTATACCAGGGCTCTCCCGGATCGATAGCCAAGGCGGGGAGAACCGTTCACCACTGTGGTACTGCCCTTGGCTCCTACAACAAAGCATCACCAGTGAAGTCAGCACAGCCGGTGAGTTGGGGAGACTGATACCAGACCGGTCTGTGTTGAAGCTAAGGTTGCAAGCGGCAACATAGTATAATCACAACTGAAGAGAACAGTGTGGCAACATATGTGGCAAGCAACGCAGATACAATTAACCAGCGGATGAGTGATTGAACTGAAGCCAACACATGATACCGAAGGCAGAGCGGTCCAGCACCACGTAGGTGCTCATTCGAAGGTCTCTGTTGGGGATCCAGCTGAAAAGTGGTAAATGTGATGAATGATAAGGAATTGTAATATCAAAGTGGTCCTGCAACGTATCAAGCAAAACCCTGTACACATTCGAAAGACTTGGATAGTTGTTGAAATCGCATATGAAGTTGGTCCGAGCCCGGCAGAGGGAGATCAGCTAAAAGCATTTGGTTTAAACAAGTTTGTGCAAAGCTCTGAACTTTAAGTTAAACGGAATCTGAGCACGACTGAGGGGGATCTGAGATCTGAGCCCGCCGAGGGGGATCCGAGATCTGAGCCCAATTGAGGGGGATCCGGGGTGAACCGTGAGTCACCCAAGAAAGAACACCCTCTGAGGAATTACATGCATAAATAGTGTACAAACATTTTGGTGAAAGGATCTGAGCTCTGCTGAGGGAGATCTGGGGTGAATAGTGAATCACCAGAGAAATCGAGTACATGTCAAAATCTAAAAGAGGAAATGAAATCATTGTTTGTTTGGTGCATCAGGCCCAATGAATCAAGAGACTCTGAAAGGAAAAGAGACTTGGGCACAGAAGGCCCTGATGCTATAGATTGAACTGTATCCTCATGCCAGGGAAGCCAGAGACTGTGCTAAGCTCGAGTGTACTGCCTTGTCACGTGCTGAAAACATGGGGAACAGAACGGAGGCCAACGGCCAGAACATCCTGACACATCATTTTGTGAACACTTCTTTTTGTATTTAGAGGTAAGGATGGGCAATAGGTTTATTAGTATATGCCCTATTTTGACCAGACACTATGAGTACTGCGTTATTTATTACAAACCCTTTTTGAAGTTCAATAAACACTCTTGAACTGTGGTCACTTGTGCTGGTCTTACTGTTGATACCATGCCTTCCTTACAGCGGTCAAGCCCTGCTACCTCATTGCCAGCTTTACTGGGGGAACTAGCCATCTTCCGCAGGGTTTCAGGCATCACAGTTAATTATTCTAAATTGCATGAGGTGGATATCACGATAAAGGACCTCAACATGAGCGTGTTTGAGGCTCTTGCTACCATAGTGGAATCGGGTGGCCATTCCATACATCGGTGTGCGAATCCCACGCAAGGTATCCAAAGTCTAGAAGGAGGATAGCTCAAGGGCAACACGATTGTCTTTGAAGCAAGACAACACAGCGCAACACGTTTGAATCCCGATCCCGTGCTTAGAAACCACTTGCTGGTATCATGCACGTTATAAATGAACAATAAAATAACATCCCATTCCTACTTAGTTGTCTAGGGATTTGGATAGATGGAGCACTCAAGAAAGGTCTTGGTTTGGCAGGATTGCTACTGTTAAAATGTACCTGGTGCCTGATGCTGAGCTGCACACTCTGCAAAATAAAGTCTTCTGATTCATCTGGAGAAATAAGCAGGCCTGGATCTCACGTAAGCTACTGTTAAAACCAATGAAGTTGGGGTTGGGGGGTGGGGGGGACTGGGTGTCCCGGATCTATTTCCGGTAAAAACCTAGCGGCTTAGGATTTGCACGTAATAATGGGGGTGAATGAAGTGGAACCTAAGTGGATGGCGATTGAGCAGGCCGGTTCGGGGTGATATTAGCGAAAGCTCCCTTACATTGAGGTGAGGGGTCTGGGAGGGTCTATTGGGCTTCCATTGCTCACAGTAACTATGGCTGCCTGAGTGTACTGCTCCTGCCGAAGCCTGGCAGTTATAGGGGATTGAGCCCCCCCCCCCCAGGCGGACCCACCTCGACGGATTGGCGTGGTGATACCCCCCCCGGGTACCCCACACGCGAAAGAGCGACGCTCGGGAACCCCGGAGAACCCGAGAACGAGACCCGAGGACTCTGGCCGTAAAGCGAAGCGAGGCCTCGGTGGCCGCGGAGCCGAGAGAGGTGGGGCGTCCCTTCGGAACCGCGTGGACGCATTGCACAGGCTTCCCCATCCCCTCGACAAGCTCCCTACACCTGCTGGGGGAGCGGCATGGCTGGGGACAGGGTCCCCCAACAGACCGGAGGAGCGGCCACAGAGCGGGAAGCGGGATCGTGCCCCCCCCCAATCCGGGGCATAATACGCCAGAGGCCCGATTCGGCGGACAGAGAGGGCACACTGTTTGGAGGCCGGCTCCCTGGGGACTTGGGTGGAGGTGCTGGAGCCCGACGCCACCAGGAGCGAAAAAACACAGGGCAGGCCCCCACGAGACTCCTCAGCGCTGGCCTTAGGGGCGCAACGAAGATCGCGCAGACAGGCGGGTGTCGCCCGCAACGTGGCAGGGCCTGCACCTTGAAACGGCAGGCCCAGAAGAACAGAGGAGCCGCACTCGATAGGAGCGAGGGCTGAGGTGAGGGGACCCATCGGAGCACAACGACCTCCATGAGACCAAAAGAAGTTCCCGATTGCCACAGCAAAGCTGGACTGGGTGTGAGGCCCCTGCCTGGGGACGGTGGGGCGTGTGCCTGCCCAATAACGACCCCCCTGCCGCAGCAAAGGCATACATCATTCGAGTGGGGGGGAGACCTCTCCCCGGTTCCCCCCCTTCTCACAAGCCCCCTCAGGGGACCCCAGGAAGGAAATCGCCGTCTGACTGGAGAGGGGTCCCTCAGTCCCTGCCAGGCGCAAGGGGGACCAGATGAACTGGCGACAAACCTTGCAGGAATATTGCTTCCAGACGGCACCAAGTAGCAGCAAAGCCCCGGCACCTTCCACAGCGGCAATGGAAAGGCGCTTCGCCTCGATCCTGCAGGAAATCAGGGACATGCACTCTGATATTGCCCAGAAATTCCAGAAAATGGACCAAAGGGTGGACAAGGTCGAGGACAGACTGTTACAGGTTGAGACCAACCAATCTACAACAGCATCTCAAGATATACAAATAGGCATGAGGCTAGCTGCCCTGGAGAAGCGGGATGAGGAACGGGCCCGGCAAATGGATGACTTCGAAAACAGGGAAAGGAGGAACAACCTCAGAATCTTCGGGGTACCCGAATTGGAAGGGGAAACGGAGAGAGACATCACCCGAGCGGTGCAAGATGTTATCACCCTCCTGTTTGCAGAAGGGATGATAACGGAACTCACATTCGATAAGGTGATCAGGGCGGGGGGCAGAGCGGGGGGGCCCCCGGTCGATCTTGGTCCGGTTGCACTACTATTCGGAAAAGACAAAAGTGCTGGAGGAGGCCAGAAAGACCCGGGATATCACTTACAATAATGCCCAGATTTCTATCTACCAGGATCTCTCCGCCTATAATCTGGCCAAGCGCAGAATGTGCCGCCCCCTAACGCAACTGCTCAAGGAGAAGGGAGTGCGCTACAGATGGGGCTACCCCTTCTCCCTGGCATTCAAATATATGGGTCAACGGTCAACTCTGATCACAGAAGACGACATACGGGAAGCCATCCAAGACTACGTTACAGACTCAAAACCCTGGAGGGGCCCATCGGGGCCGGAGAAGGGAAGACCAAGTGGCCTTGGCCCGTCGGGAGACAGGAGAAGAAAAACCGGCGCGAGGAAATTCAGAAAAATGAATACACCATCACCAGCGAAGGACGGAGAACAGAACGACTCTGAGGACTGAGAACGGGGGCGACCCGTCACGTTTTGGACAGACGAGTGAGGACTCAGAGGTTCTACCACTAACAGCGTCCCTACGAACAGCAAGTATAAGGGGACCAAAGAAGGGACGCCGCAACAGGGGGGGGGCTCAAAGTGACGAGCTTTACACGGATCGCCTGGCCGAAGTGGGCAGGCTGGTGGTTCGGCCAAAAGCCAGCGATGGCAGAACTAACTGGCTGGACGCCGGGGAGGGTTGAGGGGGGGGTACACAAAAGTTGGGGTTGCTCAGTTAGGGGTTGGGAATGGGGGGCAGTTGGGGAAATGTTTCAGGCCCACCCGGGGGGGAGGGGTGGGGAGAGAGGAGGAGCACAAAACAAAACTAAGGGAGCATGCAAGGGAGGGTAATGTGAAGGTGTTGACCGTGAGAGAAGAAAATTATGGCTGAAAGTCTGCCAGCCCTGGGAGTGGGCTCTCTCTCAACATACGGGGCCTGAACACCCCCATAAAGAGGTCCCTGGTCTGTAGGGAGTTTAGAAGGGCGAACCTTGACCTTCTCTTCTTGCAGGAGATTCACTGGGCACAGGAGAAGGAGCCTAAAATGCGGGGGGGGGGGAATTGGGGAGGTTTTTTGTGCGTCCTACAAGGGCAAAAAGAGAGGGGTGGCCATTTTGTTAGCGAGGAATGTTGGCTTAAAAAAAAGAAGCCATACTGAAAGACCCAGAGGGCCGCTACTTGCTGGTGTGGGGGTCCCTGCTGGGCACCCCACTCACTCTTGCCGTTGTATACGGTCCAAACGAAGGTCAAACTCAATTCTGGGAGGAGGTGAGGGATCGACTCAAGCTATTCGTCCAAGGCACGGTGGTGGTGGGTGGGGACTTCAACATGGTCCTGACCCAACCCAGGATAGGAAGGGCATTGGTCCCCAGATCTACAGGGCATCAGACAAGACTATGGCACGAAACTTCCAAAGGGTTAACTCTGAATTAGGCCTGGTGGACACGATCCCGACCCCCCAGGACGGACGCCCCCTCTTTCACATATTACTCTGCTATCCACACGCCTTTTTCCAGAATAGATTACATCTTAGTGGACAAGACCCTGCACCGATTCGTCACCGGCCACAGGGTCGACCCCGTCCCCTGGTCAGACCATGACCTGGTCCGAGTCACCATAGCAAGGGGATGGCTAAGCGACTGCAGGGGACGATGGAAGTGCAACGACTCCTTGTTGAAGGATGAGGTCCACGCATAGGAGGTGCTAGACGCCATAACGGAATTCTTCGAGCTCAATGATAATGGGGAGGTAGGCTCGCACACTCTATGGGACGCTTTTAAGGCAACCTTAAGGGGTGTCCTCATAAAAAAGGGGGGCCAGAAAAAAAGAGTAGGGAAGCCCAGGAGAGATCCCCGAGAGAAAAGATAGCCCATCTCCAGCCGGGGGGCCCACCAGTGGAACGCCTAGACCGCGATCAGGTAGCCGCCCTGGATGATTGTAGGCTCCAGGTGAAGGACCTCCTCCTATACAAAACAGAAAGAAGTCTTCAACTGGTTAAGCAAAAGTATTATGAAAAGGGGGACAGGGCGGATAGGATTCTGGCCTGGAAACTGAGGGAGGTTCAGAGAAGTAGAATGGTGAAAGCAGTGAAGAACGAGGAGGGGTCGATAGGCCATGACACGCCCCACATAGGAGAGGCCTTCCGCCGATACTACAAAAAATTATACACATCAGAATATAAAGGGGGGAGGCAGAGATTGAAGGGTTCTTGAACTCTATACAAATCCCAGCCCTGACCGGGGACATGGCGGAGGGGTTGGAGGGTCCGGTAACCGAGGATGAGGTAGAACACGTGATCAGCGGGATGAAGGTGGGCACTTCCCCGGGCGAGGACGGCTTCACAGTGTACTTCTATAAGAGGTTTCGCTCGACTCTAGCCCCGCACTTAGTAAAGGTGTTTAACGCAGTGCTGAAGGGGGGGACTCTCCCGGATTCCATGATGGAGGCCATAATTGTAGTGCTGCCCAAGGACGGCAAGGACCCCATGGAGTGCTCCGTCTACCGCCCAATATCTCTGTTGAGACATCTCTGTTGAACATTGACGTAAAGATCCTAGCTAAGGTAATTGGGAGGCGGATGGAGGAGATAATGCCGAAACTGGTCCACGGGGACCAGGTGGGGTTCATAAGGGGAAGACAGGGCTCAGACAACATCTGCAAAACCATAGATTTGTTCCACTATTCCCAGGGGTCGGACCTCGACGCGAGTGTCCTCTCCCCGGATTCGGAGAAGGCGCTCGACAGGGTCGAGTGGAGATACATGGAACTCCTCCTCCAGAAAATGGGCTTTGGGGTACACATTAGGGAATGGGTGGCCGCCTTATACAGAGCCACGAAGGCAAGGGTACAAGTGAATGGCAGGTTGTCAGAACCATTCCCCCTCTCGCGGGGAACAAGGCAGGGATGCCCACTTTCTCCCCTGATCTACGTCCTCACAATGGAACCCCTGGCCATAGTAGTCAGAGCACACCCCGATATCAAGGGAGTTAAGAGAGGCGAAGTAGAATTCAAGCTCTCCCTATTCACGGATGATATTCTGGCTTACCTGGTGGATCCTCGCTCCTCCCCTCCTGTCCCTGATGGCCGCATTTGGGCGCATCTCGAGGCTGAAGATCAACGCATCTAAATCAGTTCTGCTCCCCATGAGAACTCGGGACCCGGGCTTAGACTCATTGGACAGGCTCAAAGGGATAACAGTGGGGAAGGTCTCTATCCGATACCTGGGCGTCCTCCTCACCAGGGATCTATCAAAACTGGCCCCCACCAACTATGACCCCGTCATGGCAGGGATCACCGCAGACCTAAGGAGATGGGGCTCAATGATTCTGTCCTGGTACGGCCGCATGACGGCGGTAAAGATGAATGTACTACCACGTTTGCTGTAACTCTTTACTGCTCTCCCAACCAGCGTCCCCGACCTAACCTTCAGGGCTCTTCAGACCCCGGTGCAAGAGTTTATATGGCAGGGCAGGACTGCGAAGGCTGTCCTGACCTTACCGAGAGAGGAGGCAGGGTTTGGGTTGCCAGATTTCCAACTCTATTTCCGCACCGCCTAGTTGCGCGTCCGCCTGGAACACATGAAAGAGGGGATGGGAACCTACTGGTCCTACTTGGAAGACATGGACGCCCACCCTCTTAAAGTTCGAGACCTCTTCTGGGCCCCACGCAGGTTCACACCGAACAGACTTAAATCCCACCCGACACTGGGAGTTCTCTGGGCAATCTGGAAGGAGGGTCCCCAGACGGCATATCTAACGTCGTGGCCGTCCCCGATGTCCTCACTCTGGGGACACCCCCTCAATCTGGGAAGTAGGGGGTTCCGCAATGCACAGGCCTGGTCTGACTCGGGAATGGAGTGGGCGGGGCAGATGTTCAGGGAAGGGGAATTCCTAGCATATGAGGAACTGAGAGACGCTCTCGGGCAGGGGTCCCTCTCCATATTCGAATAGCTGCGCTTGAAGGGTATCCTTTGTGACCAATCATGGGGCCAAAACTTGAGGAGACAGCTGACCCCCTTTGAGAAACTACTCGACACAGCGACCTCAAGGAAGGGGGCGGTATCTGGAATGTACAAAATCCTGAACACTATTAACTTAGCGGAGAGGAGGGCCTTCCGCACGTTTTGGAACAACTTGGCAGGAGAGGAGATCTCGGAGGACGCCTGGTCAAGGATATTTAAAATAGCATTCTACGGGAATTTATTCACAGCAGACATGAAACACAACTTCAAGATCTTGCACGGGTGGCACAGAGACCCCGTGAAGTTGTCAAAAATGTTTTCGGGAGTGTCCCCCGATTGTCCCAGGGGTTGTGGCCAGGCCGGAACGAGGGGCCACATGTGGTGGCACTGCCCAAAAGCACAGTTGTACTGGGAGAAGGTAAGGGGTTGGATCGCTGAAGTCTGAGGAATTACTCCCCCAGAACCGTCTGACGATGTTGCTGGGTCTCCCTCCGGAAGACACAGACATATACAGGTACCCTAGAATGTGGGAAATAATGCTGAGGGCGGGAAGGGTGGCCCTGGCGTAGAAATGGAAGAACCCGAAGACCCCCTCGAAGGAGGACTGGCTGAAAAAGGTAAAGAATATGTTCTTAATGGACAAACTAACGGCAATGATAAACAATGACTCTGGCTCATTCCAAGCGAGCTGGTACAGGGAGCAGCAGACCTGGGGATGGGACGTTCACTGATGTCCGGTAGGGGCCCCGGCGGGGGCTGACGGGTACGGGGTCAGGGAGGTCTGGGAGGATCCAAGGATGGAACGGGCGCCCACGGCCCAGGGGACGGTGGTCCGAATACAGCCATAGAAGAAGTCGACGACCACATTCACTCCCAAGCTCCGGACACTCAAGGATACTCCCTAAACTACGGTTCAAGTGAGATTAAAGTTATCAGGGGGGTGGGTTTGTATTGGGGTGGGGAGGTGGCAGGAGGAGGGGAGGAGGTTGGGGTTTTTTGGGCCAGTCAAATGTATATCCTTTGAACATGTATTGAGCCCGTTTGTTACATTAAGAAAATTATAATAAAACCAAAGTTTAAAAAAAAGAAAAGAGCACTTAGTTGGTGGGGCACTCCATGGTGCACAGGTCCTCTTACGCTGCTCTAGGAAAACCCTGCATTTCAGCTGGGAAGCGAGCGGTGGAGGTTTGAGGCTTAGTCTAGTGGCGGGTTGGATGACCTTACAGCAGCTTTATAATTATAGTGCCCCACTACCCTTTATTATTTGTAAATGGGAGTTCTCATTGGGTGAATCAGCACGGTTTCACTATGCCCAGCTACGACATTGGGTGTCACAATCTTTGGTCAGGGAGAAGGCAGTTAGACCCCTAAATCCCTTGGAATTGTCTCTTCAGTCAGGGATCCACAAATGTAAAGTCTCTAGACTGTACAGATTGCTGGATACAGAAGGCCACATGATATGCTTGCCGTATATGAATAAATGGGAAGAGGACTGGAGTATCACAATAGAAGATGATGCATGGCTGCGAATCTTGACTTGCATGCACGAATCCTCTTGTTGGACTACTGTCAGGGAAAGCGCATATAAGACATGCATTACTCACCGTAATACTATTTCTGATGATTGGATCTGCTTAGATTCACATGCTGTGCATATAGTCCGGCATCTAGTGGTAATCGCAGAGTATTGCAACTTGTCTTTCGAGGATGGAAAGGGGACGTTGACATGGGCATGCTGATAACACTATCCCTAACGGGATGTGTAGTGTAGCCACGATCCTTCACGCGTCGACGTTGCTCCGATTGTATTTTTTCTGCCGTGAGGGAGCCTTATGACTACGTGAGTGAGTACAGATAGAGAGAAAGTAGTAAGATGTCTATGTTCCCTCTACCCCGATCAGTGAGGAAGGGTGGGTGCATGTGAAGCCAAGCAGATACAATCATCAGAAATGCTATTACGGTGAGTAATGCATGTCTTCTGATGCTTGTGAATCTGCTTAGAGTCACATGCTGTTCATAGACTAGCGAGCAGTACCCAGAGTTGGAGGTGGGGTGTGAGAAGGAACAGTAGTAAAAAGATGTCTTAGAACCGCGTGTCCCACCTGAGAATTAGTCCTAGAGCGAGTATCGAGGCAGTAGTGGTTTGTAAAGGTGTGTACAGAACTCCAGGTTGCTGCTTTCCAAATGGATTCGAGAGGAACATTTGCAATAAATGCTATGGAAGCCCCAGTGCCCCGAGAAGAGTGTGCTCTATGCTTGAAGGGCAGATCTCTCATGGCAAGAGTGTAGCCGAGTGTGATGCAGTTTACAATCCACTTTGAGATGGCTGACCTAGAGACAGGATCTCCTTCTCTACCAGTTGCCACTGAAATTAAAAACGGATTTGTTTTTCTTAGTGGTTTTGTCTTTTACAGACAATGTATGACCGTTCTACACACATGAAGTGTGTGTAGGCTCTTTTCTGCCAAGTTAGTGGGATTCTGGAAGAAGGTGGGTAGTTCAATTGATTGGTTCACATGGAACTGAGATGAATTTAGGCGCAAACCTAGGGTGAGTGTGCAAAACCACCTTATCTTTGTGAATTGTATCAAATGGGTTTTGAAATGAAAGGGCCTGTAATTCACTGACTCTTCTGATTGAAGTGACTGCCACTAGGAAGGTGGTGGTCTTGTAAGTGAGAACCTTAAGGCTAGCCTTATGCATCGGTTCAAAGGGGGATCCCATGAGTCTTGTTAATACCACATTAAGGTCCCACCCAGGGGCCGGGTTAGAAAAAGGGGGATGAAGTGTTTTAACCTCTTCCATAAAAGCTTTGATGACTGGGATCTTCCGTTACCACTCTTCTTCTGGGACGTAGTGTATGCTGAAAGCGCAGCCAGGTGGACTCTCAGTGAATTAAAAACCAGACCCGACTCCAGTAGATGAGTCAGGTATAACACAATGAGTAGGAGAGCAGTCGATGGGATTGATGCTCTTAGAATGGCACGAGATGACGAAGCGTTTCCACTTATTGGAGTAGCAATGTCTGGTGTTAGGCTTTCTTGCCTCCTTAAGAATATCCATACATCTCTGAGGAAGTTGGATGTACCTGAACTCTATGACCTCAGGAGCCAGGCCGCTAAGTTTAGAGTTTGTGGGCAAGGATGGAATGTCTCCCCCTTGTCTTGTGAAAGCATGTTAATGGGCAAGGTAATTTCATCGGAGGAGATATTGACATTGCCATCAGATGAGAGAACCAGGTTGGGCAGGCCCACATGGGGGCCCCCAGAATCATTGTGACTGGTTCCTGGTGCATCTTGTGCATTATATTGTCGAGTAGGGGAGTCGGGGTGGGGGCGGAGCGTAGACAAATCTCCCTGACCATGTTATCCAGAGACCTTTCCCCTTGGAGTGGTTCTGGGGGTACCTGGAGGTGTAATCTTGGCATTCCACGTTCTCCAGAGTTGCGAACAAATCGATCTCTGGGAAGCTCCATTCTGCGAAGACGTTGGAGACTATGGGCCTCATCACGAGTCTGGCGGTAACCCTTAAATGCAGCAGTTGCGCTATTACTGCCGCATGTAAGGGTCTGCCAGATCATGGCTTTGGCAGTTTTCCCCCCAGCTCTAAGCTGGGGGGAAATCCACTGCAAAATTGCCGATTTTCGGCGCAATTACCGCCGGCGGGAAATCCGCCAGCGGTAATAGCGCTAATTTTCCCCAATGGGGAATGAGGAATTCCTGAATGGGCCCAATGGGGAATGGGCAATAACCCTTCCACCAAACCCTTGATCTGGCGCTAATAGCGCCGAGGGGTTCGGCGGTAGGGCTATTAGCGCTGCCGGCGTTACCGCCCAACTCGTGATGAGGCCCTATGTCTTCGTGTAGCTGCCATTCGTACTCTGTGGGTAGAGGGAAGTCTCTGCTGAGCACGTCTGCCAGAAGATTGAGATCCCCTGGAACGTGTTGAGACAGGAGGAACATCCCGTTTTTGAGAGCCCACTTCTAAATGTTCTTGGACAGTTTGGGTAGCCCTGGAGTGTGTGTGTACCCCTGTTTGTTGAGGTAATACATGGCTGTAGTGCTGTCCACGAGGACCAGTATGGTCTTCCCCTCAAGCTGTGTCTGAAAAGCTTTTAGGGCTTTGAACACTGCCAACAATTCCAACAGATTTATGTGGTTGGACGCTACTGCTGGGGACCAAACGCTGCGCGCCGTGTGATGAAGGAGGTGAGCCACCCATCCCGTAAGAGATGCGTCCATAGTGAGAGTGGCTTCTACTGAGGGGTGGAGAAGGTTTTCCCCCTTTAAGAGATTTTCTCTCGACCACAACTGCAGAGAGGGAACAGGGGCTGCCGAGACAACTACTAGATCATCCCATTGTCCGCTGGCTTGGCACCACTGGCTGTTGAGCCATTCTTGCATGGGGCGCATGCGCAAACGTGCGTGTGGGACTAAGTAAATGCAGGAAGCCATCATCCCTTACAGTCACATGGCCTTGCATACAGTCACCTCACTACTGGATATATAGTGAGGGATCTGGAACAGCATTTATTTATTCACATTTGTTGAGTGCACAGCAGACCAAAGACATTGTGGCGCTACTTACAGTGTTGCTTATACTCAGTTACATGCAGTTCATGTCCGTGCGGTTACATTGGACAAAATAAACTTTTTTTACAGATATGTGAAGAGCAGCGGGAGCACATGAGAAAGGGGTTAGTTGAATAGGGCAGTTTTGAGGTTTTTTTCAGAAGGAGAAGAGAGATGCATCAGCTCTGAGGTCAGTAGGTAGGGAATTCCAGAGTTTAGGTGCGAGGAAGGGGAAGCCTGTGCCTCCTGCTTTAGTTCTGTTGATGCGAGGTATTGCTAGTTGATTAGTGTATTGTGCTCTTCGCTGTCTCGTGGATTGAGATCTACCTATCGTGTCAGATAAATAAGAGGGAGCTGTGAGGTTGATGCATTTATGGGTGGTTGTGAGAATTTTGAAGGAGATATGGTCTTTGACTGGGAGCCAATGAGCTGCCTTTCTGGCTTGGGTGATGTGTTATCTTTTTGGTATGCTGAGGGCTGCTCTGAGAGCATTGTTTTGGGTTGTTTGGAGCCTAGATACGTTTTTTTTGTAGGTGCTGGCTAGGAGCGCATTACAATAGTCTAGTTTGGCTCCTATAGTTGCTCGGGCGATGGAGAGGCAGTTATCCTTGGTTAGGAATGGTTTTATTGCGTTAATGAGTTTAGTACTCAGTGCTGAGGCCGAGACTATGGCGCTGACTTGTGTGTCCATAGATAGCGTGGCGTCTATGTGAACCCCCAGTGTTTTGACTGATGATAGGACTGGGATGATACAATTGTCTATGTTGAAATTGATGTACAGTGGGTTGAGGTTGGAGAGGGTGGATTTCTGTCCTAGAATGAGGATTTCGGTCTTGTCCCCGTTCAAGCAGAGGCTGTTAGTAGCCATCCATGCTTGTATGGTAGAGTAGATTTGCTGTAGGGTAGAGGCGTCTTGGCGATAATTCCGTCAGAGGGAGGAGAACCTGCGTGTCGTCGGCGTAATTTGTGTAGGTAATCCCCAGCGCATCTAGTTTATCAAATAGTGGCTTGGTAAAAAGATTATAGAGCGTGAGGCAGTACAGGAACCTTGTGGCACACCACAGTGGATGATGGAGGGTGCTGCATGTGCTGTGTTAGAGAACACTTTCAAAGCTCTACCCTCTAAGAATGATGGTATCCAGGATGCTGCATCATTTGAGAAGTGTGCAGCGTGTGTCAGGTGACTGGTAAGTGTAGTGTGGTCTACCAGATCAAACACAGCTGAAAGGTCAAGGAGAAGGAGGAGAGCGGGCTTGCCTTTGTCAAGGATGTTGGTAATTTTGTTTTTTAAGTTTAGAAGGGCGGTTTCAGTTCCGTGTCCCTTGGGGAACCCAGATTGTCTTTTTCCTAGGATTGCGTTCGATTCAAGGTATAGTTGAATCTGTTTGTGGGCGGCCTTGTCAAGTATTTTCAGGAGGAATGGGACTGTGGTTATGGGTCGGTAGTTGTTAGGGTTAGCAGGGTTTGGCGTCGTTTTTTTTAAGAGATGGCGTACCCAGGCCTCATTAAGGCTGTCTGGGACTATGCCCGTTTTGAAGGATGCATTGATGAAGGCTGTGAGAAGAGGGGCGAGTGGTTCTGCGCAATCTTTGATGATTTTAGGGGGGCATACATCACCCTTGCATTGTGAGGGTTTGAGGTGTCTGAGGATGTCAGTGACCTCTGCTTCGGAGATTTCGGTAAATGTAAATTTGGGAATGTTTCTTACTTTTACATTGGGTTTTAT
This sequence comes from Ambystoma mexicanum, assembly GCF_040938575.1. Taxonomy (NCBI): domain Eukaryota; kingdom Metazoa; phylum Chordata; class Amphibia; order Caudata; family Ambystomatidae; genus Ambystoma; species Ambystoma mexicanum. The sequence goes on along the minus strand of NC_090941.1, from coordinate 681,122,001 downwards.
CTGTGCATGTGCACTTTGCTTTGGTAAGGTATTGAAGTGGTGGGATATTTTGTTTTGGAGGAGGTTTATTTTTGTAAGCATGGCTGATTGAATGCCTGTACACCATGCCTCGTCTTTGACGATCTCATCCGGGCATGTAGGTGGTACGGTTAGTTCTTTTAATATATTGAAAAGTTCTTTAGAGTGGAAGTTGGCATTGGAGATGTGGTGGTTGTAGGCTTCAGATTTAGCAAGGAAGATTGCGTCTTTGTATTTTTTTGCTATGGATTTGAAGTTAGCTTTTGTGGTATCGCAGGGGTTAAACTGCCAATTTTTGAGCGCTAAGCGTTTGTCTTTGCGCAAAGTCTGGAGTTCCTCTGTGAACCAGGAATTGGAGTGGAAGGATTTTTTTCTCTTTTGTTTTCCAATGGCGCAACGGTGTTGACAGCCATTGTGATGGCGTCTTTGAATATTTCTACGAGGATGTTGGGGTCAGCGGAGAACGGGGGCGCTAGGCATGGCAGATTGAGGAGTGCACTGATATTGGCAGCGGCAAGTTTTTTGGCACTTCTGGCTAAGGCCGCCGGTGCTTTGGTAGGCATTTTAGCGCTTAGTGAGACAAGGATGTCAAATAGGAGAAGGTTGTGGTCTGTCCATGGGAGGCTAGTATTGGAGGTTATGGCTGTCTTACAGTTGTGGTCTATAATCCAATCTAGGATGCGTCCTTTAGCATGAGTAGGAGAAGTGATCTTTCGTGAGAAGCCTAGATCTTGGACGTCTTTGGCTAGAGAGATAGCAGTTTTGTCCTTAGGGTCGTTGAATCCTAAAGTAAGGTCACCTATAAGTAGTGATTTTGTGGATTTTTTAAGGTTGTTTCCTAGGAGGTGATTGACTTGACCTATGAAATTGGTAGTTGGGCCGGGTGGATGGTATACGGTATGAATATTTATTGTGCTGTTTGGAGAGAGTGCTAATTTGACTGATAGGATGTCAATATTTTCTTCCTCTTGGTGGGGTAAGGTTCTGATAGAAAGTGTTTCTTTGTGAATAATGGCTACCCCCCCCTCCTGTTCTGGCTATCCTATCTTGTCTAAGGATGGCATATCCTTGTGGTAGGGCTAGTGAGATGGCTGGGCCGGAAGCTTTGTTGAGACCGGTCTCTGTCATCGCGAGTAAGTCTAGATTTTGGGTAGTTATTAGGTCATTTACTTCTAATGCGTGGGCGTTGAGTGATCATACATTGATTAAGGCGCATTTGTGTAGCATTGGGCAAGAGTTTTTTGTGGGTATGGTGTGGGTGTCTGCTTTAGGTACAGCGGTACATTGAAAGGAGGAGTTACTGCTAGGTGTAGTAAGTGTGGGTTTGAATTTGTGGTATGAGAGGTATTATCACAGTGGTGGAGTGCGTGCACTTTAGCGGTGCGTGAGCTAAGTCTGCAATTTCTGTGTGGAATGTGTGTAGGGGTGGCATGGTGGTGGATAGGGAGGGTGCGGGCTCTGAGTCTGTCTAATCTGAGGCTGAGCTTAGGTATCAGTGCTGAGTTATTTGGAGTGTGTGAGTGGTGGACGGCAGAGAGTACATATTGTGTGTAAGTTCGTTTTGCTCATATGCCCGGGGCATGTATTACTGTTGAGCGAGATACAGATTACACAATATTGGCCTGGAGGGCAGAATGCACAATACACTATATTGGCCTGGAGGCTGGGCTGTGGCAGGTCACACGTGGGTCATAGGTGGGTAACAGGCAACAAAATGCAGAGCCTAAATGTGATATACGGTGAGGCATAGGGTACTGGTGGCAGGATACAAAAAGGCAGCAGTGTATCACAGATACAGTAATCATGGAGGATTTCTATGCAGAAGAGCATAAATGCCTAGATTGTAGGTATCACAACAAATGGTTAGAATCGAATGGCAGAGTAGCACTACATATGGCTAGATTCGAATGGCAGAGTAACACAGCAAAATGGCTAGATTCGAATGGCTGAGTAACACACCATATGGCTAGATTCAAATGGCAGAATAACACAACAAAATGGCTAGATTCGAGTGGCAGAGTAAGACAACAAAATGGCTAGATTTAAGTGGCAGAGTATCACAACATATGGCTAGAATCGAGTGGCAGAGTATCACAACAAATGGCTAGATTCAAATTTATATGGGCACACTATGGAATGAAGGCCGATACATATATATATTTTTTTTAGAGATGGGGTAGGCATAGGCTGGAGGTTGATGGGAGGAAGTCAATAGGGCCGGAAAAAAATGCATAGCATTGGGCTGGCAGGGGATAGTGGGGGTATAAGCATTTGCAGCAGTCCATCTAGCGCTCGGGAGCAGAGTATAGTGCAGATGGTGGCCGTGGTGCTCACGATACGGTTTACTCAATAATATGCAGTGCTAGTGGTTGCCATGCTAGAAACACTGTACCTTGGGGGTGACATCCTGGAGCAGGTGGCACCTGTGCGCAGAGAGGCAGCGTTTCTGGCAGGAGGCAGGGACCGGCATGGGACAGGCTTGGACAGGTGGTGGCCTTTCCGACGCAGGCCTTCACGAAAGTGGGCCGGCTCAAGCATGTTTTGAACCCTCACATTGGAGGGGAAGATGAGGCCGTCTTCTGTCTAAATTAGAGCTCCCAGAAATTGTTTGACTTGACTGGGGCCTAGGCTGGATTTCTTCTTGTTTATTGAGAATCCCAGACTGAAGAGTAAATCTACTGTCTTTTGGGTGTTTGATAGGCATGTTCCGTGCGAATCCCCCGTTATTAGCCAGTCGTCGAGGTAAGTATAGACTGGAATGGACTGCCTGCGCAGGTGAGCCGCTACTACCACCAGTACCTTTGTAAATGCCCTTGGGGCTGAGGCAATGCCGAAGGGAAAGACCTTGAACTGATAGTGTTTGTCCTCTATCATGAATCTTGGGTATTTTCTGTGCACTGGCAGCATTGAAATATGAAAGTATGCATCTTTCATGTCCAATGTTGCCATGTAATTCCCCCGTTTTAGTAGAGGGATCACCTCTTGCAGTGTTATCATACAAAACATTTGTGGTTTGACAAATTTGTTCGCTGGGCGCAAGTCTACCACAGGCGCATGGGGAGATCTTTTTTGGGTACAAGGAAGTACACTGAATAAATACCCTTGTTTAACTGTAGAACGGGGACGATTTTGATCGCACCCTTTTCTTGCAGGATCTCAACCTCTTGTAGTAGGATCTTCAGATGTTCTAGCGTCATTCGCCTGGACGTTGGTGGCCGGTATCGAGGTGGTCGGTTGAACTCGATACAATAACTCTGGGTGACGGTCTTGAGCACCTACTGCTCTGTGGTAATTCCCTCCCATGCGTGGAAGAATTATGTTATCCGTCCCTCCACCGGGGAGGCATGGGAGGGGACCCGGACCGGTAAGTCATTTTTGATTTGAGGCTGGGGAGCATCTATGGGTGGTGCTCCTACGCCTTCATTTGCCACAGCGATGTCCTCTTGCTTGATATTGGTTAGAGGCAGCTGCCCCCTGTGCTGAGGACCATGTATTTCCCATTCTGTACTGATTGTGGGGGGAACGTGGGAAAGATGGTCAGCGAAAGGAGCGGCAAGAATTACCCCTTCGCTGCTGGTAAGGTCTCAGGGTTATCGGATTTAGTAACTTCAGGGTCTAATGATCCTTTTTCACAGTCTCTAAAGCCTCATCCACTGCCTTTCCAAACAGGTTAGATTCTTCTAACGGTTTGTTAATGAGGGACGCCTGTGTTCCCGGTTTGAGCCCCGAATTCTTCAACCATACGTGCCTTTTCAACAAGGTAGCTTTGTGAAAACGTATTTACCATAATACCGACTGATAGTAAATGTTGGCCTAAGCACATTTGCATCGCACTATAATATCACAATGAATGAACCTGAAATAAGCTGACTACATTGCCATTTTGTTTCGTCCACCATCTTGATCATTTCCTGCTTTCTGTTCCATGCTCAGATTATGTGTTTTCGGCTTTTACACGGCAAGAGGCCGCTGCGTGAACTTTAAACTGCTTTATGGTGCTGACATAGACAGGAATGTTGAAGCTGCTAAAGTGGATTGTTTATCCTACACTGAAGGGCCTTGAAGCTAAGCAAGAGCTCTGCTAATCAGTAATTTAGGTACCATCCTGTCCCAACAGTGCCTTCCTCATGCAAACAGTAAAATGGGATAGTGAGCAGCTGAACGTGCTCCTCCGCAGAAATCCTTATTTTCTCTCCTTTAAGAACTGACTGACCATAAACCCAAGAACAACAGTAGATAAAGCAAATAAAACAAGGAATGTTATTTTGTACTTTGTACTAAGAAAGCATGATATGCCGGCTCTGCATATGAGTTCACACCGCTCCCAGACCGTAAATTGTCTGATGGAAAACAGCAAAGTAAGAAGTAATGATGTTTAAGTATAAACCAGTCACGTAAACAGGTCACCAATCCTAGGCTTTACATTACATGGAGGCGGTTGGATGATGTGTCCGGGGGTGTGAACGAACAGTATAAATGTATGTACTTGTTAAATGTTCACCCTCTCTCGTCTCACAGTGTCTGCTTGCACACATTGTGGGGTGTTGGGAACCGAGTAGCTACTTGTTAATAAATGCAATTGTAACTTTGACCTTGCGACTGGCGTATTTCTATTATGTGGTAGTAAGCCTTGATTTTAATCTTTCAGATGGCGCCCCAATAGGGACCCTCAGGATTGATGCCACATTGCTTGGATGAAGACTAAGCCACCGGACCGGGATTGGAGAGTGTCGTGGCGCCCTGCAAAGTGAGACTCGGTTCCTCTGCATACTGCACGCCCGATCCCTGGACGTTGGGAAGAGTTTAGAGGGCATCACGACGAGGGTCCCAGTATCGAGGCATGTTTGATGAAAAGCGCCAGCCACGACGATTGATGTCCTCTGGACCTTGTTGGTTGAAATCAGGTGAGTCATGCCCAGATTCATAAAAGTTCTGAGTAAGTGTTGTGTTTGCAAATACAAACGTAGCCAGGTAAGACAGTGATTTTTGATATGCCTAGGAAATTGTCATCCTGCTTTGCGAGATTTTTTCCGCACGGAAGACAATCTTTGGAACATAGCCAGCCGGCGCCACCCGAAGTGTCGCCGGCTTATGACATGTGTTTTAAATACGGCCTGGGAGCTATCGTATTCAATTCTATTTGGCACAGACAGACAAGACATGTCCCCGAACTTCAGTGGCCAGATTTATTTTGACAGTTTTGACATTGCCCGCTTAGAACATTTGGAATCTGTATTATTGCGGAAAAAGGCTAGGCCTGCGGCATTTGATGCCGTTAGAGACTGGAGGAAGGAATCTATGCAGCCACTTAAAAGTAGATAGAAGCATGCGCGTAAACAGATGACGAATGCCGAGAAAGCATTGTTGCATGATCAACAGACAGTCAGAATCCATTAGAGGTATGGACAGGGCTTTGCAAAAGATATATCCATCTCAGGATTTACATGCATCAGATGAGTAAATTAACAAATTGTTGAATGAGCGTAGGACTGATTCAGGTACTGACCCAACTGCACCGCTTCCTTATGTGCCCCCTTCCATTCTCGCTCCTCTTCCTGCACTTGCACCCATGCCAACAGCTGCCGTTCCCATAGTTCCGTCTGCACCGGCAGCGTCATTTCCTCCGCTGCCTACTGAACGTTATTTGTATGAACTCTCTTTGCCAGGTGGTTCTGCTCCACCTATAGTGGTTGGCGGGACGGGAGCTGATTCGAGAATAGTGACTCGTAGCATGATAACTAAAAACAGAAAGAAAGATCTGCATGCGTGGGCTCAAATGAAGGGGGAGATAAATCAGCTACTTTTGCTGTAATGTCCAATCATTGGGGTATTCCCGAGCAGAAGGTATTGATAGAGCAGATGGGAACGTATCCAGCTGAGATATGGAGTGATTTGACAGACACTAATGTCCCACAGGGGTTGCTGGATCTAAGTTTTCTTGCCCGTTCAAGGGACACTGCAGCAAAAACATGTGAGCATGTAGCACGAGTATTTGTGTTTCAAAGAGAGCTTGATCGTTTGCATAAGGATGAAATGGATAAAGGTAGGCGGCAGGCTTCATATGTACAGAAACGATTTCTTCCTCCATTGAAACCGATGAGTGAAGAAATGGGCATTTGCACAAGAGAAGCTCTTGGATTTCGGATGTTTCAATTTCTCCCATTGGAGTGCATGACACATTTATTCAATATACTCCGGCAACGCAAAAGAAGGTGTTACAGGTGATGGTTGAGTATTTGCAGAATGAATGTATGAAGCGAAAGGCAAGTTGTCCCGCCGATTTGATGGTTATTTATAAAAGAGCATTTTCGCCTGCTACTGCATTGACTTCTTTGTCAATCGATTTGGCCTTACTACTTAATAGACGTTCAGACCTGCCTTCTTTGCAATTGCCAATGAGGGAGGTTCCTCTGACATTTGTTCCAAAAGTAGAGATTCTAATAGAAACACACGTGCCTCCACTATTCCAGCACATTATATCTCACAGTTTATCCACATCACGTTTTCTAGACAGGAAGTGAATACCATTAAGCAATCAGTTGCAGATATTAGGAAGAATCCAGCAGGATTTTACAAAGAAATAGAATCTGTCTTGCATTCGGCCGTTTTTACATTGGGTGATATTGATTTGTTGTTTCCCGTGATCCTTCCTGCTGACTTATGGAAGGAAATTAGAACTGTAGACGATCAGGCAGGGGTGGGTGATACATGGGATGCCTTGGTACAAGCAGATTGGGAAAGGAAAGCCGGCGAGAAACCGCCACAGGTGATACTGATGTTGCCAAATAACATAGTGACTGAATTAAAGACTCTGGTACCTGAAAAGAGAATTATATGGGACAAGCTTATAGCTTGCATGCAAGGGAAGTCAGAGGGTGCGACAGAATATTTTAAACAGATTTTAGTGGTCAAGATTTAAGCACAAAGCCAGGAAAGAGGTTGTTTGTTGACAAGTTTGTGCATGGATTGTTGCCTGAGATACAATCACAGATTATGACTTCTGAGAGTGCATGGCAAACAAAGGCACAATCTGAAGTGTTACACATGGCCCAGTATTATGAAAACAGGGTTAATACGGAGAAAGAGAAAATGGAAAGGAAGAAGGGCGATTTGAAGACTAGAATGTTTCTACAGCAGATAGCAAGAGCTTCGAAGGGTGGGAATGCACAAACTAGGGGTCAAGTCACGCCACAGGGTGGCACACATCCGGGTCCCGTACACATAAACCAATGTGCATATTTTAGACAGGAAGGTCATTGGCGAGCACATTGGCCACTCCTTTAGCAGAGATCGAATGGCACGTATGGCACCACAAGTAGATCTAGAGGGTGTCCTGGGATAAGGGGTCCTGGTAGAAATTAGTTTGCACAGAACCAACAGGCACCACCACAAGATAATCAAGGGGGGCAGCAACAGAATGTTAATGGTGGGAATGTTTTTGATAACCCTTTGAATGCTTAGGTCTCTGAAGATTATACATCTGATGACATACTGTTCCATTAGGACAGGCCGAAGCAGGGTCTGGAACTGATACCTATTACTGTTGATCAGAAAGGGCCCTACGTTGAAATGAAGGTGGGGAATAGGGAGCATGTCTTTTCAATAGACACAGGGGCACAGAAGTGTTCTATTGATCATCCGCGGGTTCCAGATATTCCACTGTCGGGGCAGAGCAACATTTCTGTAGGGTTCTCTGGTACGCCAGTGGTTAGTCCGGTCTATCGTCCGGTACCAATTTCACTGGGACCATTTACTGATTGTTGCCAATTTCTATCAATGACAAATTGTGGCGAAAACTTGTTGGGATTGACTTTATTGAAGAAATTAAATGCTGTGATTTATTGTTCTCCAGATGGAGTATATTTGACGATTTCGCCCCAAAAATCTTCTGTTTCACAGTTTGTCTATGCATTTGCCAACTGAATTAAATGAGGGTCCCACATTTTTATGGGCAGTTAATGACAATTACGTTGGAATTTTACAGGTTGAAACAGTTAAAATTATTTTGAAACCAGGTGTTAAAATGCCACGTAGCCTGCAGTATAACATTTTGGTCGAAGGTGAACAGGCCTTAAAGAGTATTGTTTCAGATTTAATACACTGAGGTGTGATTGAAGAAATTGCGGGGAGCGTGTGTAATAGCCAGATTTTTCCAGTTTACAAGAAAGGGGATAATGTGCTTCCTTTCCGTTTCATTATTGATTTGCGTGCAATTAATAAGGTGGTGGCCCCACAGTTCCCGATTGTGCCCGATGTCACCACTATTCTATGATTCCAGCCACGGCTACACATTTTAGTGTCGTGGATTTGAAGAACGCGTTCTTTAGTATTCCTGTGCATGCTGACAGCAGATATTTTTTCACGTTCACCCGAGGGGGACGCTGGTTCACATTCACTCGTGTGCCGCAAGGGTACACTGAGAGTCCAAGTATTTACAGTAGAGCGTTGAAAGAAGATCTCAATATGCTTGAATTACCTTCCATGTGCACTGTTCTACTATACATAGAGGGCATCGTGTTGCTGCTAATTCATTTAGCAGAGCATGGGCATAAGGCTTCATTGAAGTAATTCCAGTATTGTCGACAAGAGGTCACCTATCTGGGCTATCTCCTGTCGAAGGAGGCCAGAAGGCTGACACCTGAACGGATACAAAGCATCTCTTATATGCCTGTTCCAAATACACAGAAAGAAGTCAGGGCTTTAATTGGCATGGCTTCATATTGTAGACAATGGATCCCAAATTTTTCACTGTTGATAAAACCTATGTTGGCACTGACAAAGAAGGAAATTTCTTTGCCTTTTCCGTGGGACTTGGATTGTCAGAACGCTTTTGATTTGCTTAAGGCTGCATTGTGTTCAGTGCCAGTTTTGGGCACACCAAATTATGAAAAGGATTTTGTTTTTATATGTGCATGAGAGAGACAGGTGTGCTCTGGCTGTTTTGACGCAGGAACATGGGGGAAAGAATAGGTTGTGCGGCTATTTTTCCTCCACGTTAGACCCTGTTGCATGCGCTTTGCCAAGAAGTGTGAGAGCTGCTGCTGCTGCATAAGTAAAACAAAGTGAGGGTATGGTTTTAGATCACTCTTTAACTGTGATCCTACCCCACTCTGTAGACATTCTATTAAACCGAACACAGACTCAACATCTCACATCAGCTCGACAAACAAGGTACGAGCTGATTCTCTTTGCAACGCATATCCAAATGAAGAGATGTTGTTCATTGAATCCGGCTGAACTATTGCCTTATCCACAAGAGAGACTGCAGTGACAAGATGACACATGATTGCCTTTATGTTACAGAACAAGAAACGAAGGGCAGAATTGATTTGACTTATACACCCTTAAAAAGTCCACAAGGGGAGCTATTTTGTGATGGCTCCTGTTTTAAGCTACCGGATGGTATATCCACCGCTTCTTATGCAATCACTACGTTAAACACTGTTGTAGAGAGCAAACAAATTCTGCACAATTCTGCGCAAGCTGCAGAGATTATTGCATTGACTAGAGCTTGTGAAATTTCTGCAGGGCTTAGTGTAAACATCTATACAGATAGCCAGTATGCATTTTGGGTGGTTCACAATTTTGGCCGACTATGGGCTGAATGGGGATTCTTGACATCACATGGGACGAAAATTCAACATGGCACTCTAATAGTCCAATTGCTATCAGCTCTTGTGCTTCCTACACAACTAGCAATAATGAAGTGCGCTGCACACCAGAAAGTGAGGGACAATGTAGATAAAGGAAACGCTTTGCTGATAGGATAGCCAAACAGACTGCTACTGATCTGCACTCGAAAATGTATGTGCTCGATTCTACAAGATGGGTTACTGAAGGGATTAACAGTGTAAAAGAAATTCAGGCTGAAGCTACCCCAGAAGAAATCAAACAGTGGGCTGAGTGTCCAGTGGGTCTAGACGATGAGGGTTGTTGGGTGGACAATGAGAAACAGAGATGGATGCGGCCCAACCCCTATGTCACTGCTATAGTCACCATGGCTCATGGTCCAACACACATGTGCTAGAAAGATATGTTAACATAACGCTAATATCCAAAAAGCTGCTGAACGCTTGGTTCAGAGTTGCATGATATACAGTTTTCAAGAAATTCTCTTCCAGTCTTCAACAGCTAGGCGCTAAACACAATAAATGTTATGAAGTGTTACTCGTACTAGGTTAGCTGCTTTCCCGGGCTCTATCCTGTGACTGGTCAGGATTATGATCAGATAGAAATACAAAGAGGTTAGCCCTGATAGCGATTGTGCCTTTATAAAGTTTAGAATATTATTGGCCGGTTGTTGTGGGTTTCAGCTTGTGCACTTTTATTCTGTACAGTTGGTGAAATACAGGTTAGTGGTGATGCATATCCTTTCACACATTTGCCTTCTTATTAATGCATTTGCATTCTAGACAATGTCCAGCAACAATCTGATCAAAAAGACATTTTATTGTGATAAGCTTAAATGAGAAGAAATATTTCCTTAACAAAAAACTTAAGCAAAAGTATGAACGTGGCAACAGTACAACAGCAAATAAGTATGTCTCAGTGAAGTAACTGTAACCATCAGCAAGAAATTAAACTAAAGGACATTGTCTAGAGTTGCACGATATGTTTACAACATAACATTGGGAAGGGAACACCGACGGGCAGTTCTGGACCTCCCTCCATGCCATTTGAAGTGATAGCTTTTGATTTTATTGAGATGGAACGTTGCCAGAACTATAAATACATGCTTAAGGAATATTTTCCTAGTAATATGATCTGACTGCAAGTATGTGCGGGATTACAGATCGATAAACTTTTCCGCTCGGCCAGGCATCCTCAGAGTGCTGGTTTGGTGGAACGCCACAACGGTATTTTGAAGAATAAACTTGCCATGGTGTGTGCACACAGCAAACTGAAATGGCCTGACACTTTGCCAATAGCCTTACTATCGATGCAGACAACTGCAGTGTCAAAGACAGGGCCCTCCCCCATGATATCGTCATGGGGAGACCAGCCAATGTATGGAATGCACCGAGACCAAAACGATTGAGGGACATTGAATATCCGCTTTTGTCTGATTATTGTGATCAGCTGACTCAAAACTTGTGTTTGATTCACCAACAAGTACGAGCAGCCCTCCCTGTAAAATATGAGGGTCAAGGTCACAGACTCCAACCTGGCGAGTGGGTCTTGGTGAAAAATTACGAGAGGGGCACCTGCCTTGCACCTCGCTGGAAGGGGCCCTACCAGATCCTTTTGGCTATGCAAACAGTTGTACGAGTGACCAGAAAGCGACATTGGATCCACGTGACACATGTGAAAAGAGTTCCTCTTCCTTTACCCTGTGACGGGGGGATGAGAAGGAAATTGATGATCCCAACGTGGTAAGTGACCCAGCTCTGAGCAATACCAAGGAAACCAAGTGTGCTACCAAATTGCTTCCTGAGCCCATGGGGCCTGGGGAGGCTGAAGCTTTTTCTCCACCATCGACTGACGTTTGTTCCTCCTCTTGAGAGATCGACAACGCTCCGTTTGCTGATCATTCTGTACCTTGTGTTTCAAGATACAATCTGCAACCACGAAACAGGATTTAGAGCCTACATTTTGTAATAGAATAGGAAAGTGCAGCTAGGTTACTGCACCGCAACAAATTCACAAGAAACCAGCGTTGAGCCAGTCCCTCGTCATTCCTCTGCTGCATGTGATAAAAGGCAGGGACCAGCAAAGCTACTTCAAGCAAGATTGGCCACCTGGTGAAGGCCCACCTACGGATGAACTAAAAAAGTCTTAAAAGTGAGGCTTCTAACAGATACTGAGAAACTATGCCCGTGTTTGGGGCCGCTCGTACTAATGATGACACTGACCGTTTTGCTGATGATGGGCCTGTCTATCAAGGGGGCCTTGGTCCCCTAGGACGAAATGGATACTGATCACAATAACAGCTTGCATTGCAAACATTGATACCTGCATTATGGTACTTAGAAAGCGTGCATCCACTTGATACTCTATTGCCAACTACAAGTGTCCCCACCATATGTGTATTTGCATACTCTTCGTCCTCAAGACCTCGGACATAGAGGAGGTTATCAAAACAACATCCTCTTGATGATAATGAATGCAACATATGGTATTTTAAATATGACCAATTTTTGGGTTTGCCCACATTTGCCACAACATGGAGAAAGGGGGTTGGTACATACATCCACTCCCTCTAACTAATGTTTGTTACGCTTCACTCAGGGCATTATTCTTTGGCAGATGGAATGATCGTGTCACTGGAAATTTCGATGGTACAAATCTCAATAAGTTTGAAAGACGGATCTTGGCACCTCTTGGGTGTTCTGTGTTTGCAAATAGGAGAAAGCTAAATGTTGCTCCTACTAGGCCTTCCAATAGATTCTCCAGACCTTACCAATCTATGATCAGCTTCAAGATGGCTCCAGTGGGTAATAAGGATGCCATGCCCCCCTTCCTACACCATTAACCATGGTCCGTACTCTGTCCCATTCTGTATACAAAAGGAGGGTTCACAGCCAATGGGCACATTTGATGAATGCATGAACACTGCTGTACTGACAAGTGAGGATAGGCGTCTGTATGTAGGAGGTCCTATTTATTTAGGTTATGGTATTGAAGCATACCCATGGCTGCCAAAAGACTGGAATGGTATGTGTTATTTAGGGATACTACTACCAGGTGTATATATCACTACCACCGCTGAAGTGTCTAGAACTCGTCCGAGGCGAGATGAGGATGGTGACACTCCCCTGCAGATTCTGGGTGACGTTGCTAAATCCTTTGTACCATTCTGGGGGCAGATAATAAACTCCCATGATATTAGGAAACTGGCTAGGGTCTTAGAGAACACCATCAATGAAACTACTGACATCCTATACATTATGACACTGGAACAAAAGGCTATTAGATTAGTGGCTCTCCAGAACAGGATGGTACTAGACATCATTCTGGCTGAGCGTGGTGGTGTATGCCAAATGGTGGGATCAGCGTGTTGCGTTTTTGTGCCCTACCATATTCAAAGCAATAAAGAGATTGCACACCTTGAGTACTGAAATACATGTTCCAGAGGGAAACTGGAATATTAGTGCATGGTTCTGGGACCTGTTACGAACTTGGGGCTGGAAGATATTTGCAGTTCTGATGGTAATTCTTGGCATTGTACTATTCTGTTGTTGCTGCATACAGTACCTTCCTGCAATTAGTTCCATGATAGGGGGTAACTGTACACAAGCCATTGGGAAAGTAGAAACTAATACACATCTGTGGGAAAATGTTACTAATGCCTTGGTAATTCAGGATCTTGATCATTTCCTGCTTTCTGTTCCTTGCTCAGATTGTGTGTTTTCGGCTTTTACATGGCAAGAGGCCACTGTGTGAACTTTAAACTGCTTAATGATGCTGAGATAGACAGGAATGTTGAAGCTGCTAAAGTGGATTGTTCATTCTACACTGAAGGGCCTTGAAGCTAAGCAAGAGCTCTGCTAATCAGTAACTTGAGTGCCATCCTGTCCCAACAGTTCCTTCCCCGTGCAAACAGTAAAATGGGATAATGAGCAGCTGAACGTGCTCCTCTGCAGAAATCCTTATTTTCTCTCCTTTAAGAACTGACTGCCCTTAAGCCCAAGAACAACAGTAGATAAAGAGAGTAAAACAAGGAATGTTACCTTGTACTAAGAAAACATGAAATGCCAGCTCCGCATGCGAGTTCACCCCGCTCCCAGACCGTAAATTGTCTGATGGAAAACAGCAAAGTATGCAGTAATGATGTTTAAGTCAAAATCAGTCATGTAAGCAGGTCACAAACCCTAGGCTTTACATTACATGGAGGGGGTTGGATGATGTGTCTGGGGCTGTGAACAAACAGTATAAATGTATGTACTTGTGAAATGTCTGCTCTCTCTCGTCTCACGGTGTCTGCTTGCACACATTGTGGGGTGTTGTGAACCGAGTAGCTACTCTTTAATAAATGCAATTGTAACTTTGACCTTGTGACTGGTGTATTTCTATTATGTGGTAGTAAGCCTTGCTTTTAATCTTTCATCTTGGGCTAGTGTTCTTCCAGCTGTCTTTGCAGCATCTAGGGTGTTTTTACGAATGTTTTGGTTCACCTTCCTCCCCTCCGACACCACCACCAGCAGGCGTGATCGTGTTGGCTCTAGGACTTCCTGGAGGCCTTCCTGTAGTAGATTCCACTAGGCGTCACTGTAACTAGCCAACAACGTGGTATTGTTGGCTATCCTGGTGGAACAGGCTTCTGCTGTTGTGATGCGCTTACCCAGGGCATACAATTTCTTGCAGTCCTTGCTCGGCGGTGCCTCTGCCGTGGACAAGAGTACTCCTGCTCTTTTCCTAGTCATCATTACCACTAGGGAATCTGGAGTGGCATGTCCCCGGATGTAGAGAGGGTCAGTAAGCGAGGGGTGGAAAAGCTTCTTGACCCGTGGGTTAACAGCCCTGGTTTGTGATGGAGTGAGCAAAGTAGGGGCGATACGCCTTTTGATGGAGTTTAGAAGAGGTATTGCCTGGCTTGCAGGTGGCTTCTCCTTCAAAATGTCCTCCACGCAAGTGGTGTCTTGCACTGCCTCTTGCATGGCAATCTGGAAGTGTCCTGCCACTTTTTTCAGGATAGCATTGAATGCCATCTGGTCATCTATGGGAGATGTCTGTCTTATTGGAGATGTTGGAGGATCCATGCACAATGTGTCTGGGTCAGGAGTATTGGTTGGTGGCAGCCATGGTGCTTCACCCAAAGGTTGATCCTCACACCAATCTGGGGAGTGGTCTGGGGAGAGGTGTATAGGTTCTTTAAAGAGATCCTCACACTGATCATAAGGGTCCTGAGGGGTCTCCTCTGATTCCGTTACATCAAATACCTTCTCCTGAGGAGAGTGACAGGAGATCCTCTGGAATTTAGACATAGTAGGATAGAGGTTTTCCTCCCTATGCCTTTTAGGAGTGATCAACTTTTGTGAAAAGTCCACAAATTTCAAATGTTTAATCATATACCCCTCAAACCTGTCCTTCGCCCTTTTCCCCCTCTAGAGCAATCTGGAGGGGGAAAGGGCTCTTCTTGGGGGCCTTCTCAGGCCGTCGAGTTTTGTCTGACAGGGTTTTAGACAGGGACTGGCAACCGTCAGTATATTCGTCCTGACCTTCTTGACGTTTGGACGCATCCTTCGACATGTCTCTAGGCCTATTAGCCGCTGAGATGATGTTTGCGAGACTAAGCAGATCTTTGGCGTGTCTGGAAGGGATTTTGCTGGCCCTAACGGCATCATCACGGTTTTCGACATTGCTGAAACCTTATGCGCCGGCATGCTCTTATGAGGCGTCTCGGCTCTCTTCTGGACTTTGGTGCTGACGCCCTTGTCACTGGAGTGCCGGACGCATGCCGCCTAGACGGTTGCAGGGAGGGCTGCCGACCCTGAGGATCGTGAGTTCCGTCGAAGATATTGGTGCACCCGTTGGCATCTTTGGCCGTCCCAACGAGCCCGTCGAGGAGGCCCGGGAGGTTGTGGGCTTTCCTTTATGTTTAGTGTGTGTGTCCCTGTTCGCGGAGTGTACACTCCCCATAGCAGAAGCTGTGTCCTTCCTGCCGGGGCCGGACGTCTCAGAGCGTGGCTGCACCGAAGAAAGGTCAATGGCCTCAGTCTCAGAGTCACGGCTGATGCTCATTTCATCCATCGTCACTCTCGGCGCCTGTGGCAGCACGGGAACTACCCTCGGCCTGCATCATAGCATAGGCCGCCCACCATTTAACTTGCCATTCTTTTATCGTCTTAGGACGTAAAAGCTTGCAAGACCGACCAAACTCCTTGTGGGGATCTCGAGGTACACACTTCTTACACCTCTGGTGTGAGTCTGGTGCCTTGTCCATAGCTCAGGTTTATAGCGGCAGCAAAACCAGAAGGAAAAAGAGGGTAGAAGGAAATGCATTCTTGAAAAGAAACAGAGCACCCGGACCCCACTCTCTCTACTGAGTAGGCCTGGCCTGAGGGCCGAGGCCACGCAGTCGACCGTGTTGACCGGAGCACCAGTCGCCGAAGTCTGCAGATGTCTTCCGCGGTCTTCGGCATTGGCTGTGAAGTAGTCAATGAAGGGGACGAATAATAAAAAGGACTGGAGGTCGTGGACAAAGATATTATTTTAGCAATATTTCGAGCTCTGCATTTGGGACCTCGCCGCGTGAAGGATCTTGGGTACACTACACGTCACGTTAGGGATAGTGTTACAAGCAAGCCCAATGTCGACGTCCCCTTTGATCCACAAAACACAAGATGCAATACTCCACGATTACCACTAGATGTTGGACTATATGCACAGCATGTAACTAAGCAGATTCACAAGCATCAGAAATCATGTTACAAATGGTGCCTCACAACACAGAGGATGCACCACATGAAACCTGGTGGGGTTATACAGAAGTGGGTTCACTAATACATATGTTGTGGATTTGTGGGAAGGCACAGCTTTATTGGAAGGAGGTGCTAGCCACAATTGAAGAGATTACAGGTTTGCAGATATATGATATGATAGTTTTTTAATGCGCTTAATTTTTCTAAGCACGGACCCGGGGTTTGAACCTGTGTTGCTCCGTGTCGTCTTGCTTCCAAGGCGAGCGTGTTGCCGCTGAACTATCCACCCAAGAACCATTGGTGGTGTTGCTGGGAGACACAGTGGACGAGGTGCTGCCACATTGTCCGGACATTTGGCAACTTTCATAGAACATCTCTTAATGGCCCCAAGTTGACCATTGCCTGATAATGGAAAATTCCTGAAGGCCCGAGGGCCGAGATGTGGTTGGTGTAAATTTGGGACATTCTGGTGGCAGAAAAGATTACTGCACTCTGTGAAGGAATGTGCACAAACTATCTGGAGATATAGAGGCCTCTTATAGAATATGCAGGTCAATATCCAGACAGGGTTGTGAGCCCACCACTATTAAGAAATGTTTCGCTCTTATGAAAAACAAAGGTGGTTGTGAAAACTATTCGATAGAAAGCTGTGAAGAAGAAAAGATTCTCTTGTATCATGTTATATGGAAGCATGGACTGGTTATGTGTAGCGGGATTGTTTGCAACCCCAGAGATGTATTACTGGAATACAACCCGTGATGTTGTACGAACATTTTACCATTCATTTGCACTTGTCTTCTCTCACAGTCTGTTAAATAAATGTTTTTTGTAGAAAAAAAAAGATGGCAGTTCTGGCTCAGAGGGTCCAGAGCAGGTTGTGTGAAATGAGCCCAGTTGGTAAGGGAATATGTGAACTCTCTCGCTTCCGATACTCGCCACCACAACAGACATCATCTTGGTGAAGACCCTCAGGGAGGGGTTAGACCAAAAGGCAAGACCCCCAAATTGATCTGCTGCCTATGAATTTAGCCACACTGAAGCTGTACGGGTTCCATTTCTGCTGCTTCAGAATGTATCCACGCTAAAGCTGTATTGGTTCAATCTCTGCTGCTTTTGAAGTTAGCCGCACTAAGACTGTACTGATTTGGTTTCCACTGCTTCTAGATTTAGCCACACTAAACTGTACTGATTTGGTTTCCACTGCTTCTAAATTTAGCCACACTAAACTGTACTGATTTGGTTTCTTTTGCTTCATAATTTAGCCACACCAAAGCTGAACTGGTTCAATCACTGCTGCTTTTGAATTTAGCCACGTTTAACCCGTACTGGTTTAATCTCTGCTGCCTCTGAATTTAGCCACCTTTAAATGGTACTGGTTTAATCTTTGCGGACTTGAACCCAGCCACACTAAAACTGTACTGATTTGTTTTCTGTTGCTTTTGAATTTTGCCATTTTAGTACTTTACTGACTTGATTTCTGCTATTTTGTTTGAATTTAGCCATTTTAAGGGTGCACAGTTTCCCACTTAACACTGTCTTGGTTTAATTTCTGCTGCTTTTGAACCTAGCCCCCCTTTAAGCTATAATGCTCTTATTCCTACTGACTTGAACTCAGCCTTGTGGAACTATACCTGTTTGAAAGTCTGCCGCTCTAAGCTTTGACATCCTAAACTCTGTCACCTTTTCAATTTACCTCTCAGAACCCACCTCTACCAAACCACACTAACATTTACTCCCACAACCTCTGAATCTTACTAAACCGAACAGTGCCACCACTGAGTTTTGTCACTTTGAACTCTCCCACCTCTAAACCTACCCAACTGGAATTCTAATTCTTTAAATTCAGCCACTTTCAATCTCTACGGCTTTGAATCTAGCCACCTTTTGAACCTCACAACCATTAAATTGAGACACCTTTAAATCTAACCACCTTGCATTCTGTCAAGACTGCAATTTTATCACTCCTAAATTTAGCCACCCTACACTTGGCCACATTGAACTCTGCCCTGACCTAAAGCCACTATATGGTTCCACCACCTCAAACTCAGCCACCCCAGACATTACCAATGCTGAACTCAAAACCAAGAAAGAGATCAACCACAAGACAACCACCACAGGGAGACCTTCCACCCTTGGGAGCTCTATTCCTCGGCACCATACCATTTCAGCCACTTCCGAACTTTGCTACGAAGAAGCTGTTAGAAATTCCCCACCATCAAAGGGTTGGTGGCCACACAACCATCCACCACACAAGGGACCTCCACCACACGGGGGACTTCCACCCCTGACCCAGTGCAGAGGAGAGAGTAGCAGGGCGGAGAGAGTAGCAGTGCGGCAGAGGGACTAGCAGTGCGGCAGAGGGACTAGCAGTGCGGCAGAGGGACTAGCAGTGCGGCAGAGGGACTAGCAGTGTGGCGAGAGGGACTACCAGTGCGGCAGAGGAGGGACTAGCAGTGCGGCAGAGGAGGGACTAGCAGTGCGGCAGAGGAGGGACTAGCAGTGCGGCAGAGGAGGGACTAGCAGTGCAGCAGAGGAGGGACTAGCAGTGCGGCAGAGGAGGGACTAGCAGTGCAGAGGAGGGACTAGCAGTAGTGTGGAAGAAGGACTATTATTGGCGAGGGAGTATTTGTGCAGATGAGGGAGTAGTAGTATTATGGAGGGAGTAGTATTGTGTAGGAAGGGATAAGATCAAAGGGACTTGAAAGGAGGGAGAGATATAGGAGAGGTAGAGGAGGAGGAAAATGTGAGGTATAGAGAAGGCGGGTGGAATTGGAGGAAGCAGAGTTGTATGAAAGGAACTTAGAAAGTGAGGGGTATAGTCTCTGGAAGGCACAATCCAATATCCCTGATTAGTTAACTACTCCTTGGATAGTGTAGCTTCTAGTTTTATTCTCTGTGGGTTTTACAGTTAATTACTGGATAGTATAGGATCACTCTAGGAAAATAAGGTGTTTGGCCGTTAGTTCACCACCTCTAGCGTAAGCCAGAACCTAGACAGTAGGGGTCAATATTCGGTATATGCTAACTGGGGAGTAGGGTCGTCAGGATTGGTGCTTCCTACACGAGCAAAAGAGGGGCATCCCTAGGGCCCTGAAAAGTCAAATACCTTGAACGGTTTCTGAAATTCAGAGCGTTCTTTGGGCCATCTATGACAGAGTGAAAACTCCAATGTAGAGCATCAAATTTGGGACAGCCACGATGAAAACCATCTATTCGAGTGGCTTTTGTGCAGCACCGTAACAGAGTTCTTGGGCATGTAGGAATCGGACTTGAAAGATCTATAAAGACCACAGTTCCTGGGTTGGCATGATCCGCACTTGGTAAATCACATAGAGGATCCTTGGTAATATTGTGATCTACAGCAAGACACCACAAACAAATGTGTTGAAGATCGATCAGCGACATCTCCAAATCGCAGTCTGCACAGCCTTCACACCCCGAAGGTTTAGGAGTAGACAGGTTTACTAGGTTTTGACAAGTGCGTTTTTTCGGATAGAAAAACACAACAATGTAATGTTCTGTGAAGCATGAGGAGCACACAGAAAAAAAAACAATCAATGTATTGTCCTGTGTCAATGAGTGGACACGTCAAGGGATCCAGATGGCAGATTCGCACCGCATTCCCTGGTGGGTGAAAAGGTTTCAGTGATCCATCTGCTGCTACAGGAATTTATCTAAAATGAGGAATCTATGGAAGGAGCATTACATTTTTGAGCATTACATTTTTGGTTAGCCTTCTCGACAGACACAGTAGAGAAGGGTCTAAACAGCAGCTAGTGTCAAACATTAAGAATTCTCTTCTAAAAATTAATAACATGTTGTTGAAATACAAAGCAGACCGGTCTATTACAGTCCCACTACAGTGGAGGTCGAAAGTAGAGAAAAAAGAAATGGCCAAAGTTGAGCAATAGGGAACTTCTAAACAGGCATAAACAAAGGTTAGAGTACAGATTTGGAACAGTATAGTAAAACATTTTAGGGCGGTTCTCTTCATATATTCGGAAATAATTCACGATGAGGAATGTGAAAGGAGTTTAGCTAAAATGTTAAAATAGCTTCAGGCAACTACTATTTGGGTGGCACAGTTCTCTACACATAACATGAGTTATTTATATTGTGCATAGAAGGCTACAATCCCACACGGCTTGACTTCACAGTCACTAAAAGTTGAAGAATATGATTCAGCTTTAAAGGACTGGTCGTATCAGGCATTATGGGCTCTGATGACCAAGTTAAAGGCACAAACATAGCAAGTGCATTTAACAAGGATTAAGGAACTATAGTGCTTCATAAATCCTGCAGAGTGTCCAATAAAAACGCTACGAGCATTCCAAGGGATATAATTAGAAGTTCAATCATATCAGGCGACAAAATGTGCACTCGTCAGTAGCCATTGGTGGGTTATAATTCACTCTTGGTACACAAGAAATGATGTGCTGTGTGCATGTGGAAAACTGATAATCGCAAAGCAGGAGTGACTTTTATGCCTGGCCAGTTGCTCAAAACGTTATAGGGGTTCCAGATGTATAAAGTTATGGCTAAGCGGGCCCCTGAGGTAGACCATACAGGGGGCTGGTCATATGCATTAACCACAACCTCGGTGCCTCCCATCGGATACTGACCCCTACTAGTAGCACAATCCTGGGAGTTGAGCTTCTGTTAAAAAACCCAAACGAGACACTCAACCTGGCGATAATGAATTTGTATATTCCCCCAGACATTAATAACCTGGAGGATATACTGGAATCCCTGGGAGAAATACTTAGAGAGATTAAGCCGAAAGGATGAGCAAATAACTATTGGGGGAGACCTGAATGCCCAATGTTTAGATGCCCAGGAATATGCATGGTATAGCCACGTAAAAAAGTCCTGTCAAATGCTACAAAAATACTCCAAGGGTAAACAATGGGTCCAGTTTTTAAGAACTTGGCATCTTACTTTGATGAACGGGAGAACCAGGGGAGATGTGCCGGGGCAGCTCAAATAAGAGCACAGCTACACTGGACTACTTTTTTGGTAACAAAGCCTGCATTATGAGGACAAGCGAATTAAAATGTGTACCAAACCATTTTAGTGACCAAACCATCCTATCTGTGAGCCTGGAGCTCCAAAGTGAACGCCCAGAAATAAAGATTTTCTGTGGGGCCTTTGCCACCCACGCAGGTAATCGTACACGCTGGACAGCCAGCCATGCAATGTCAAGGGACATGGAGTGGTTGACTTCAGCCAATAGTAATGAGATCAAGAAATGGGTAAAAAGGTTTGGCATTTACTGTAGGCCGAGACCAGCTGGAAAACCCAGTGATAACCGAGAGACATGCCAACAAATTTGACATAGCCATACATGATGCAAAATAGGCCATGAGAAGAAAGGCCATGGCGATAAAAGCTCAATACAGGAAATGGTTAAAACGCTGGCGAGCTTCAGTTAATAATAGCCATTGGCAAGGTATGATTATCACCCTATCCAGTAAAAAAAAGCAGCTCTATTTGGCAGATCTTATAAAGCGCAAACGGGGACAAAATGAGACAATCAATCAATAAATCCCATACAGGAACAAGATTGGCTACTCTATCTGGGAAACAAACCTGGGAAGGAGGAGACCATAACAAGCGAACCGTTGTGTGCATCTGATTGGCCTTTAACATACTCTACTGGTATAATCCAGGAAATCATTAAAAACCTAAGAATTCCAGAGCGCCCGGCCCAAATGGCTTGGCCAGTATAGTCTTAAAGCAAGATCCGGAGAGATGGGCGAAACTACTGTGTTTACTGTTTGATAAAGTCTATGCGCAGCAATGTATCTCGGAATCTTGGACACAGTCGATTCTCCTCCCTATTTATAAAAAGGGTGATCGATTGTCACCAGCAAATTATAGACTACTATCCCTCCTAGATGTAACAGGTAAAATATTCTCCACTTTGGTATTGAACCACCTGCAAACATGGGCTGAGGAAAAATAATTACTAAATTTTACCCAAACAGGATTCCGGCCAGGGTGTTCCACATCCCATAACTTGAGTGCTGGATATATTGATACGGGCAAGTGCAAAGAAAGGTACCCCTGCCCTATACATTGTGTTCTTCGACTTTCAGGCAGCCTTCGATGGGGTAAGCCGCTCCAAACTATGAGCAAAACTGGCAGGGTGGGACTGCCCGAGATGGTTGTTGGATATTGTGAGGAGATTGCATGTCGGTACATTGGGACGGGTAAGGATGAATGAGGGATTAATAATAGCCCCGGTTTGGCTCCACAGAGGTGTTAAACAGGGGTGCCTTTTGGCCCCAGTGTTGTACAATCTACATATGGGGGAGCTACCTGATGTTTTTGCAGAGGTCACAGGCTGCTGTCTGAGAATAAGTGGGGTGACAATCCCTGGACTGAATGCAGACGACCTGGTTATATTAAACCATACTTATAGTGGTATTAAGCATATGTTTGAAACCCTGGTTGAATTTGCAGCAAAGAATGAACTGACCATTAAAATGTCAAAAACTAAGATCATGCTGGTCTCAGCCAAGAAATTGAACTGCCCTAAGAGTACCATGAGTTTGGGCACCCTGACTTATGTCAACAAATACCCCTACTTAGGCCTGGACATTAGTCAGAGTCTGAGCTATAAACATTGTCAAGGCCAAAACGATCAACGGTCACAAACTGACAAATATGATTGTGAAGTTCGCGAGCCAAACAGCCGGCTACTGTTTGGAGGGGATTAGTATACTATACCAAAAACGTTTTTGCCCAATTGTGCTATATGGACTGGAGGCCCTACTAATGACAGATCTTAGCTGGCTCGACAGATTGGAGGGCTACTACTGGAAAAGAGTACTGATACTGGCAAATAACGTCTCAATGGAATATTTAAGATCGGAACTAGGATTAGTGTCATTAAGGGGCCAGCTGCTTATATGACGAGGCACTCCAGCTGAAAGCTAATTCCAACCGTAGATGTAAGTTGTTGACAATAGTGGGAGAGGACAGAGGGATAAACTGGAGAGTGGGCAATGGCAAATACTCGAATCTGTCCAAACAACTACATGAGAACTTAGGATGGCATCTGGAATTTGAGGGAGAGAGTAAATACCAAATACTGAATAATATGTTCAGTAGGAAATCAGCCCAATGGGATTAGACCAATAACTATGCGCGAATGTCGACACTAAAGTCATATACATACTTGTCAACTGTCGGGCATAGATACCTGGCCCTACAGCCCTATCTTCGCCTGAGGTCCTCTCCAGCGGTGCACAGCCTAATCTTTAGACTCCGTACCAATCAACTAACACGCCTGGTCTTTGTGGGAGCCCACCAGAAAATCCCACTGACATAGGGTGTGCCGAATATGCAATGTCCCGGGTGCCCTTGAGAACCGCAAACACATGTTTGTGTTACGCACTGGAATGCCTTACCTCCCACTATCCGAAGTGAAGCCTCCCTCCTCGCTTTCCGCAAAGCAATGAAAACCATCCTCTTCTCATAGTCTGTCGTAGCGGAATGAATACCAACCATAGGACCCACTGCTTAAGCTGTAATGACCAATGACCATTCAAATAAGCTGTAATGATATCTATGTCTATGTTTGTATACAATGTGCCATTTGCTACCATTCCTGTACCTCTGTAACTAAGCTCATGCAAGTAACAGCGCCTCAATGCCCTTGGGCTGCTTGCGCGCTATATAAATATAAATACATTTTTTTAAAAACGTTCACTGAATGTAAACTTTTGGCCAACGCAAACATGACCATACTCTGTGGATATGTTCACAACCATGACACTATAAAAAGTGATTTGTTTTGGACATATTGCTGCACCTCCGATTTAGAAAGCCTCCACATTAGCCTGTATTGGTTCTGCCGTCAAATCGCCAACCTATTATCGACAAAGAGGCCCTCCTATCTGGTTGAGCCAGAATACATCTATGTGCTCATACTTATTTTTAATAGATGATCCTTGTATTGTAATGATGATCGATTTCTGTATTTTAACGTTCAGACAATTTAGTGTGTATATGCAAACATTTTAAGTAATAATTATAACTATTATGTGATGGAAATTATTTTTAACCTGTAATATTGAAAAAAAAATGTTTAAAGATTTTTTAAGAATCGTATACAAAAAGAATTAAAACTTTCAACACTGCCCCTCCACAAGATACAGTAATACATATCTGCTCAATAGTGTCAATTCACAAGCTAGATTTTTCACATTTTGAAAGTGCATTTTTGATTATTCATGAAAAACTGCTTCCAAATATATCCCCCCGTACAACACAATTTCTGAATTAGTATATTTAAAACCCTATAATTCCATTGGGATAACATCTCCTATATGATATTGTTGAGCATTAGAAATATAATTAATGGCAAATCAACAGTACACAAGCTCGCTGATGCTGAACAATGATCATCTCTATCTTGGAAACATTTAATGACCTTAATAAATGATAAAACAATATTTCTCATATTGCTTTGCTTAGTTCAGAATAATGATTAAACAATGTGCAAAAAAACTATACATTTAATTAAATGTACATCTTGTTATATGGCAAAGAACATTTCCTATGAAAGTTCATATGCAATGAACAATCTATAGACTACACATAAAACTGAGCATTTGTCATCCTTCGCCCTTTGGAACATGAACACACAGTTTCCAGACAGGGATGTGCACGGTATATTAGTTGTTTTGAAGGTAAAGTCAACTAGACATCATACAATAGGAACATGAGTAGTACACACCTAAGTTGTCAAGTGGATGTTTAGTTGGAAGGCACAGAAGTTTCCCTTGTCTACCTGGCATTGTGAGACAATTATACCCACTTCTATTGCTTCCAAACTGCAAGCAAGGTCTACTTCCTGTGAAATAGGTATTTGACACAATACACCCCAGCCATTTGTACTGTACATTCACCATGGCTTTTTACATCCTAATACATCTGTGATCAGGCACTCCAATTTCAATTCCGAGTTGAAGATCTACTCTTTCTTCAGAAGAAGAAAAAAGGCAAATATGCAATGGAGTGAATTCTGACAAGCAGCAGAGGTTATACAGGACTGTAGCTGGAAGTTCCCCAAAATGCAATAATCTGTAAACAGCAGTCAATTGTACATATGATGCAAAACTACAATGTCCCATCAACAAGGAGAGCATACAGCATATCTCATACAGAGACATAGTTCAATGCAAAATTTGAAGGGAAATATTAAGTTGCTTAACATCCATAGCTCATAAGCAATCCCTCAGAAGACATGTAGAGTGTTTTACCATCCCTGCACTTCCCTTTCTGTCCTAAAATTACAAAGCATTTAGAACTTCATTAAAAAAATAGGCCAATACATATAAACCACATGAAACGAACAGGGCATTTGATGATTTGAAAACAAAGTAAGACACGTTTGCAGGCATTTCTTTTAGCGCCTGATGTCAGGCACAATGTGTTTTGCCACACTCAACTATTATAAAATATTTGAGCATGCCTTGTGCTGTATATTCCCTGATGCTAGTGTTTGTTACCTACAATGCTAGAGCAGATGTATCTTTATGGGTGGTTGGTTCATTTTTTTAAAAATGATTAAAGTCTGTTATTAGAATTATAGTGGCAGAGGAGGAGATGAAAACAAGCGGCCTCTACACAAAGAAACAGTGCTCCAGATACAGAAAAAACTGAACAGCCTAAATTAGAGTTTAAACAAGTCTGCAAAGAATGCTGATCTTGTGCAGGCAGTAACCTCGGTTGGTTACAGCTAGAAAGTAACTGTCTTTGAACAGGTGCCCTCAGAGGCAGTAGGGCAATGCGGTCCACTAAAACGCATCCCTGCGGGGTTGAGAATTAAACACCATTTGTTTTATACACAAACATAAAAAGTATGCAACAACAGATGTAAACTAAACAAGGAGATATCGTCCAGGCTCACTGAGCCAAAGTTAACATATAGACACTAAAACAAAAACCACACAACATGACAACACGGAAAGAGCTTCTCTAACTACCGTTTGAATAAATGTAAAATCAATGCTTTCAATATTAACTTGAAAGCTACATTTCAAGTAAAATACAGCTTTCCTTGGTGTTTAGAATATGAATGTCTACACTTCTATACTATGGAGTGCAAGGCTTGGGGGCAATACGCCATGTGCATGACAACTCCCCAAGGCATCCTTAAGTTATGCCATATGCCGGGCTTTAGATTTTGCATTAGAACCTTCAACCCTTACATTCGTTTTAAGTGCAACAATAAAAAACAATTCTATGTCATTACATTTTCAACCTGAACGCATTAGATCAATATCGAATGCGTATTTGTTGCAAAGCCTTGTTTAAACAATGCAAACTATATACTTAAAAACATCTTTTTAAATGTCTTATTTTAAACAATTTAATTTCCATGAATGCCCTTTGTACAAGAACTCACTAACAGAACAGCAAAAACAGTCCCTACAATTAGCATGCAGTCCTAGCCTACAAGCACAACAAAGTCGCAAAACTAAATTTGGTCGTGAAGTATCAGATCACCCTCCTGACAACCTAACAGGGTTCACTGTGATGGGCGGAAACTGAGAATCGCTGATTCAAGATTCAACACGTCATTCTTGCAACTCCATATTCCAAGCTGACAACAGCAGGCTCTGCTTTGGAAAACTCCCCGGAGTACTCAGTGTAGCGATTGTCTGATAGATTGCTGTCCTCTATTGTTCTGGTGCCACCATTCTCTTGTAGCAGCACCTGATCCTTGCAGAAGCACTCAGAAGTCCGAATTGTTGCAGAAACAGGATGGCTGGATCGCAATGGGTCCTTCATGCAATCATGTCTTTCATCCGACAACCTGTTTTTCTGTTTCTTGAGTTTCTGAAATAGGAAACACAAACACTCAATCTATACTAATGGTAAAATATCAGACTCATCACTGTAGCCACATGAACTATACCAACTGCAAAAACATCCTGCCTCAAACTGTTGTTCCGACCAATTACCATACAACTTCTGACACAATGACATAGAAAGAAAGTCCCACTTAAACTTGTCAATTCAAGTCGTCATAACAAAAGCTAGAAAAAGGTTTAGCGAAGGACACATTTAACTGAATGGACAGCCCATCAGCAGTTGATTACATTACACATCTCCCAACAAATCCAGGATGATAAGTGACCAGGTGAGCTGTAGTCCTGCAATCCTTTCCCAAGGTGTTAAGACAGGCATTAGGGTTCTCGTACCAAACCAGAACCATGCTCTTCCACATGACTAGAACCCCTGCTAACGACTACTTGCTAAGACTCCACAGCTCACTGATCACACAATGATAAAATCAGGAATTGAGTAGTGCAAAAATCTGGCTAACCGCACACCAAGGATACACTTGAATTCATCTGACAAACCTTTGTCCTACGAAAAGCTAGAGGAATTCTACAGGCACCCGAGATTGATGTCCGACACCAAAAGACAGGAACCACATCATTAAACCCAGTCGGGAAAAGGTATGCTGGTCAGTAAAGGAGAGGGCCGGGTGACACAGATGGAGACAGCTTAACATCCAAGTGTGTCTTCCCTCTCAGTCAAGGGAAAACAAACACTGTGATGCCACAGCATATGAAAAAGCAAATAGCTACTGAAGCAGATGGATCTGCATAAAGAGGGAGTGAAGAGTCCCGACTGGTCTGCAGAATGCAGCTCAAGACAGTTATATTGAAATACTGGCAACCCACCATATTGGGAGGTCAGGTACAGGATTAAAGAGAGGCAAGCAAGGAGTAGAGCTAACACTGGTGTAAACCAAGTGCCGGTCAGCCATTACGTAACGCAGACAACACGGACATAGAAGCTGGCTAACCCAGTGTATGCGTAGATTCCAGAAGTCGGACAGTGGCACACTTTGGAGCAGGCAGATGGAGGTGGCCAAAGTTCGGTAAAGGATCAGAGGGTGAACCTTCATGACAAGAAGAATGTAAATTGGCAGAAACTTTACTGAGACGTAATCACTGAAGCCGATGTCTCCTGTCAGCTGCTTGGATTGAACGCAGCGTGACAAGCGCTTATATGCCGGTAACCTTGTTTCTCCACACCAACGCTCAACGAATGTGCTTCTCCTCAAGAAAAAGGTACTGATTAGTTTCCCATAAAGCTATATATGGATATTTTCAGCTTTTAAATTAAAAGATTTTATATTCACTTTATTGACACAAACTACATAAATAGCAGTCTTCTGAAGATTCATATTGATTTCTTATTATTAGAACTACATCACACTGCAATCCTTAGATGACTGGATTCCTATAAAAAGCGTTTTTCTTGAAGGAAATACTAAATATAACATCTACTTTGTATTTCAAGTGCGTCACTAGAAATAACATTAGCTGCTACAAGCTGTCCTGATAGCACTGCTTAATTTAGTAAGCTACTGCCTTGTTACTTGGAGCTTAACTGCACTGCTGGTTCGTGAAGTGGTCTTTCACGAAATAATACTTTATTGGCTTAAAGTTGGTTTTACTAATATACTACCACAACATTACGTGCACAGCTTTCTCACTGTTACTCTGCTACAACCTCAGCCATATTATACAGCCTACCATGGCATTTTAAAAAAAGGACAAATCAAAGAAATACCCTCAATCTCTGTCTAGCACCCTCAAAAGGCAGAAAAGTGATTCAACCACACCAAAAGATATTTTAGATCCTGCCATGCAAACTATTCTGACAGAAATTAGGGCTTTGAAACCATTTATGGAAACTACAAATGCAAAAGTGCAAATGCTCGATGATAAATGGTCTACCTTTCAGTCACGAATAAGTGAGGTAGAGAGACGAGTAAGTGATGTCGAAGATGTCACCAGTAGAGTAGAAAGGCCAATTGCACCCTTACAAAAACAATCTGAAAACCTTGAAAACAGAAACAGAAGGAATATCCTGCACATTGTGGGCCTTCCAGAAGGAATTGAAAAAGATAATCCTATTCTATTCTTGAATATTTTACTTCCTAAACTCTTGGATCTACTACCGTCAGTGCAACTGAATATTTAGAGGGGCCACTAAGTGGGTCCGCTCAACACAGTGAGCAACTCTAATAACACCTCCAGAATTTTTATCTTTGCCCTACTGGACTATATACACATGCTCTACTTAAAATGGAT
The DNA here is from genome assembly GCF_040938575.1 of Ambystoma mexicanum. Classification (NCBI taxonomy): domain Eukaryota; kingdom Metazoa; phylum Chordata; class Amphibia; order Caudata; family Ambystomatidae; genus Ambystoma; species Ambystoma mexicanum. The sequence continues at coordinate 681,092,492 of NC_090941.1, read as the reverse complement.
GAAGTGAAACAAATAAAGCAGTTCTATTGGGGGCAAAAAGATGTTCATGACTCAAGATGTGTCAAATGGGACAGCTAACAGAAGACAAGAGCTACTTTCCTTTAGACCTGCCCTAAAAAAGCTAAATGCAAGAGATGGTATTACACATCCAGCTATTCTCAAAGTAACCCTCAATGGGCAAACTTCTACTTTTCAAAATCCAATAGACTTGAGACATTTTATTCAGTGTCATAGAAGAGATTAAATGGATACTTCCAGACCCTCTGCTTGAATCGAGATACAAGTCTTAACTGATTAATACACTGGTTCATTGTTCTTATATCTTCCACCGAAGTGGGGTGTGAGGTGGACCTTCTCTCGAGAGGCTCTCCCCATACCCGCTTGTTATTGTTCAACATGGATAGGTGTGGCTGTATCCCGTTAGCTACTGTCCTATCCAGAGTTATTCCTACAAGTTGGATGTTTCAAGTATTTATGTTGATATTGTTTGCCTACCCATTTCCTTTATGCGTTGCCTACCCATTTCCTTTATGCGCCTCTCCTTCAATGTTCGTACCATTTATGGAGCTTTATCAACGCCTACTTAATGGATGGCTTCCTAACAATTTTTTCTATTCTATTGACATCAGCCCTTACTACAGCAAAATAGATCTATAATTTCAGCTACTCTTTTAATTGTTAACTTCATTATAAAACATGCCACTTAACATAACCTCTTCGAATGTTAAAGGTTTGCATAACCCTGTAAAATGACAGAAAGTACTTAACCATCTCAAAAGAGCAAAGCCATTGATTGCATGTATCCAAGAAAAACATCTCTCGCAGGCAGAAACAGCTAAAAAACTCCTATGGGTAGGTCAGGTTTTCTCTAGTGCAGCAGATGGCAAAAAGAATGGAGTCATTACCATAATTAATAAGGCGTACAAAGGCAAAATTACAGCTACTGACTGATAACCTTGGTAGGTGGGAAGTATTTAAAATGTTTTCTGGATTCTATTGAATATATAATTTTAAATATTTATGGTCCAACATCTCCAGACCCATCTTTCTGGTTACAATTAATAAACTACATTATTTCATAAAATCCTCATAATCTTATTGTATGTGGCGACTGTAATGAGATTATTGATCCTTTTATGGACAGAAAGTCTAGTGTATGGGTCAAAAATACCAAATGCCACACACAATTTACAAATTCTGTTTCTGAAGTAGGTCTCATTGACGCATGGTGTATAACTCATACCTCTGAATTTGAATTAACTTTTTTCTCCAACCCTCACAACTCCTCCTCCAGATTATATTATATATTCATTTCCAAACCCATGGGTCACTTCGTTCTGGATACCCAAATTGAATGTATATCTCTTTCAGACCATCCACTGGTCCATATTCAACTCACAACCTCGTCAAACTCTCACTATTCTAATAGATGGAGATGTAATCTGGATCTCTTAAAAGATGAGTTACTTATTCACTTCATAACTCAGCAGCACAATAATGACTTCTTAGACAAGACACGTCTATTGCTAACAATTGGATTGCTGTAGGGCTGTAATTTTAGGTCATATTATATCCTTTGTTGCTGATAAAAAGAAAAAACTCAAACAAGAATCAGAAAACAATCTTAAACAGCTCAAATCCCTTGAATCCATTATACACATACCAACTCTATGTCTATTCTCAATGATATTATCAAGCTTAAATTGCAATATAATAAAATTGTTACACAATACCCCTATACGAATCTTTTAAAATATAAAGGATAAAATATATCAATTTTCCAACAAATCAAGTAAATCACTTGCGTCATACCTCAAACTTAAAAGAGATAAAGCCAGGACTGCGGTCATTAAAGATCAGACTGGTAATAGGATATTTACAGATAAATACATCATTAAAGTTTTTTTCTGAATTTTACCAGAAATTATACACTTCTGATGCTCCTCCCAATAACACTCATGTTCAAGACTTTCTTCGACAGGTTTACCATGATACATATCCAAAGGTGGATCTTCAATCATTGAATGTTACTATCGCTCACAAAGAAATGTATAAGGCCATAAAATATCTCAAAAAAGGTAAAGCCCCTGACCCAGATGGCTTCCCTATTGATTGTTTTGCTCACTTCAATAACCTATTAGTACCCAAACTTAAACATTTTTCTCATTTTATAACAGTTAAAAAGGTGCAAAGATCCTTTCCTGAAGCCATGTTAATTATTTTCCCAAAGCCCAATAAAGATCCTGAACTTCACCAGCGCTACAGACAAATCTACCTTATTAACACGGATTATGAAATGCTCAGCGGCAACATGCTCGCCTTGGAAGCAGGACGACACGGAGCAACATGGGTTCGCACTTAGAAACCTCTGGGTATTAAGTGTGTTATAAATAACATATCATATCATTAGCAAAGATGCGAGAGAATAGGCTTCTTCCCTTGCTACCGCTTAAAAATGATCAGGTTGGTTATGTTAAAAGTAAATTATCCTCATCTAATATAAGGCTATTTCTGGACGTGTTAGAAACTATTCACAAATTCAAGGACCCCTGCGCTGCTGTAGCTTTTGATGCGGAAAAAGCATTTGATAGGGTAGAATGGGACTATATGTTTGAAGCCCTTAGATGGCATGACATGACATTGATGCTCCCTTTCTTTCCATGATAAAGTGTTATATTACAAACTTAAAACAGCAGTCTTTATTAATGGACACATATCCTCATACTTCCCATTAAATAGAGGCACATGGCAGGGCTGCCCTTTTCCCCCTCTACTTTTAATATTAGCTTTGGAACCTTTCGTAGAGGTAATTAGACAGCAAAACTGTAGTCTAGCGGCGCCCAGCCTTCTTAGGTTGACTAGCTAGGTTTATTACCAGCTTCATTGGTATCATTACAAGCAGTCAATCAGGTTACATATAAGTTACAAGTAGGACATATAAAACACTGGCAGCCCATCACCCAGGACTCTGGCTGAACAACTGACCAGGTTAGAACATTCACCCATACATTCCACCACTCAGGCATAAACACTCCACATGACATCACAACATTCCTTCTGCAAAGCCAAGCCATACACAACACATCTCCTCCCTTTACATTGCACATCACACACAGCAAAGCGTTACACAACACATCTCCCCTCTTCCGACAACAGCGCAAGACATTACACAACACATCTCCACACACACCACCAACATAAGCCATTCACACTGACTCGCATCATCAGGGCTAGCACACAATACGGTTTCTGACATTCTACCACTCACCTCATTCCCGATGCAATGGCCAGGCACACCAGGACCAACAACCAATATCACTGTCACACTTCGGACCCTGATGAGGGTGGAAAGAGTCAGAAGCGCACACAGTACAGCTAAACACAGCAGCACCGCATGTGCACAGAGAAAAAAAGAATCAAATTATTTGTGGTAAATAAACCACAAAGTCGGGATAGTGTTTGACCATGCAATGCCTAATACCACAGACATGCCCATAACAAAGTCGGGGTGCTACCACCCGTACACACATACCCCTAAACCTACTGGGGGCGCTACCACCCAGATACCAAACCAATCAACTTGCATGACTAACTTCAGTCACACCCCGACAATTGGTGGCGCTACCACCTCACACAGCCATACGTGGAATAACCATGCATAACCTGTTATAGTCACGCCCCGACGGAACTGGTGGCGCTACCAAGAGTAACACACGTACACTGTTTAACCATGCGTGACTCATCACAATCACGCCCGCACCAAACTGGAGGCGCTACCCTCAGATACCATACCATGTGGCACTACCTCTCAAACACCCTTGTGGCATACCCATCCACATCCATACTGAATGTTAGGCTGAAGGCGCTACCCCCAGCAACTACATTGAGAGGTAAGACATGCTGACCTGGCACTCACACCATCAGCAACCATACTTATACATTTCATATAAGCTTCACCCAAAACCAAAAACATGGGAGGCGCTACCCCCATATTCACCAGACAACCATATCAACACCCATACAAGGGATACTTGAAGGCGCTACCCCTATAATGACTAAACTGCCGGATCCATACAGATCTTCCATACCCTACTCCACACATCACATATTACACAATATGTAGTTCACATTGCAATATTTTCAGCATTAGTTTGGATGCATTTCTTAAAAGACACTATATATGTCATGAAGCCCAAACCAAATCCATTCCTACAAGTCCATTCGCTATTTAGCGACTTAAATGCTGAAAATCCTCAAAAAGTTACATCTAGTCTCTAAAACATTAGCTGTCATGAACCCGACCCAAATCCAATTCTAAAAGTCCATATTGTCAAATAAAAGTCCATGTTGTCATGGGACAATGTAGATGCTGAAAATTCTCCAAGAAGTCAAAAACTAAACATTCAGGAAAACCCCAACTTCCATACTAGTTTCGGACCATACCATACACCTTACTCCATACTAAAAGTCCATGTCGCTTGCTGCGACCCTAAACTGCAAATCCTCAAGAGTGTTAAATCTAAAATACACTAATCACATCCAAACCATACCCATCCACACTTAAAAACAAAACACCAGATACCAGCCTGCAATCCATCTATGTGCATCTAAGTAAATGAAACACAGATAAGCACATAAGCAAAATACACACTAGGATGCTCCACATAGCACATTTTCCTTCAATCCATAGAGCAAGCAACTTCAACCATTTTACCCATGTCCATAGTTCCATTACTTAAAGCACTAGTGAGAAGTTCATTTCAGGATACGAACACTTTTACCTGCTGCGTGTTAAATCAGCGCTGGGAGTTTCTCTGAACTCGTGCCTACTGAACGCTCGCTTCCAGGAGGGGGCGGAGCATTGCGGCGGTCAGGTGACTGCTCACGTGACTCTCTCTGCCCATAAGAACAGGACCAGTCCACCCTTGCGGCGTTAAGCCCGTCAAGAGTAAAGCCCAGTGACTGTTGAGCGACTGTTAGGCGCTGGTGGCTCGAAATAGTTTGGGAGACTGCAGAGTTTATCTCTTTGATCCCAATCGATCTCATTAGGCCCTGAGTGTCCAGGATGGAGCCGGGACCCTCAGGGCTTTTATTGACTGAAGTCGCTACTCAGTGTCAATCTAGTAGTGAAGATGGGGGGAGTACATCCGCTCACCAGACGGCAGCGTCGTTTTCTGGCCGCTGGAGGAATCGAGCCTGTCGAACTACTCACAACATCCCTGGTAAGTGATTACAGATCTCGTAAAAGAACATGTACCTCAATCTCATCATCCAGTTCGGAAAATTTCTTTGATTGCCAAGTAAACAACTCGCCCCCACATGATATCACTAGAACACCGAAGACAGTCCATACTCCCTGTTTTCCCTATGGCACAATCCTAGAAGAAGATACTGTAAGGACTATAAATCAAACTGTGTGCGAGATGCATCCGGAGGTTCATCCGGTAGCATTCTCAGAATTTGATTCCGCTGTCACGGAGTGTGACATAGACCCAAATATCCATCAAATGGTTGCCACAATAGAAGTTCACCCATATGAAGATGTAGAGCAGACGGCGACGTGATCTTTATCAGTCACAGGGAGCTGCACGCGGGATCAGGACAAAGAACATAAGAAAGCGAAGGAGTTCAATCAAGCTGACAATGTTGGCACCGTAGGACAGTTACTTAGTAGCCATGAGCTACACTTGCATAATCCTAGCCCTCCAACTCGAGCCGAGAAAAGCGATCTGGCAGAAGATAATAGTAATATGGCAGCTGATCTTGAAACCGACATTGGTAATAGGGTAGTTGAAACACAAACACAGGAATTATCAGGTACTACTCACAATACTAACAAGGAAGCAAGGAGCCCAAACCGGCGAAGCTCGATAACCACAGCTGATAAAATACTCAAAGACTTAATCGAAATAAACTCGAGATTGACAAGCCAGCAAACCTCTCATAACGAGGTAAAAATATCATCAACGGGATTTCCAACAGCGCCCGAGAGAGTTGTAGAGGCAAATATGTCTTTACCGAGGAATATGCCAAAGCAGTTACCGAGTACATGGGAAGATGTTGAAAAACGGTACCCATGGCTAAAACCCATGACGAAAAGAAAAAGATCCAACTCTTCAAATGATGATCTAACTGATCTACTGTTTGTATCCGAGAAGAGACATACTGAAGAAAGACATCTAACTGGTCGAGAAGAACTTGGGGCGAACCATATTTAACATCAGTCCTGACAGCTGGTCCTAATATAGATAAAATCTCTACCAAAGGAAGCGATCTCTGGAAGCCAAAGTCAAAAACACTCAGTAAGAAACCAAAGACTGCAAGGCAAAAAAAGAAACCGCAGATTCAAAACTTGGCAGAATGCCTAACTAGAGAAATTACCAAAGAATTAAACACATTAATAATGGCTGCGCATACAATATCGATGTCACCATACATGAAGCTATACGAGCAATTGAATGACAATATAAAGGACCAAACAACACTCCTGGCCATGATGAACACCAAAATGCGAACCGTAGAGCAAGACCTGACGAGAACCCAACAAATGCTATCAAATGAAAATATAAAATCTGAGGCAAATGTGAAGATTATACTAGAACATACAAAGAACAGCGCAACTGACAAAAGACTGTTTGCAGAAGTAGCACGAGAAGCGATTGCCTTGCTCAAACAGCAAAAAACAAACCCCATTTTGATGGAGCAGACAGTGAAACAGAACGGCGAATGTACTGACATGCGCGAGGAGATAACATCTGTACTTAATATACTAGAAGAGGTCAAACAAACTGTGGAAATTGAGACTGATAGAGACTCAAACTTAAATACACAAAAGACACGTCAGGCCAATGGATGCATGAATGAGCCTCCGTCCAAATGTAAACAAAAATTAAAAAGAACCAAAGAAATTGAGAAAGGATTTATCACTACTGATAATACAGATCTAGTCCATTCTCCGGCAGCCTCTTTGAAAAAAGTCCAGGAAGCTTCACTGGAGCAACATGTCAGGAATAGCCCCATTGAGGAAATAGATCTGACCCAGTCCAATAAAGACCTGCCATCAATAAAACTGCCAGACTTTAAAGCTATCTCGCCGGATCAGGTACATCCCAATCCAGCTCCTGGCAGTGTCCTGAAAGATACTGAAGCAGCCTTACAAAAGCATCCCATATTGACGGAACAAGACCTCTTAAATCCAGCCCCAGGCAGCGACTTGAAAGATACTGAAAGAGCCCCACAAAACAGTCCTTAACTAGTGCTAAAGCTGCATTTCCAATCTTCGAGCCGAAAAAATCAGAGATCCAAAAAAAAAAAAACACAGAGGCGATGATAGCCGCGAAAAAAACAAAGAACATGAGAAATCGTAAAAACCAACAACGATCCAGCGTGCGTTCTTTTCTAAGAAATATAAAAGTCTTCAGTATTACAACAACTACTAAACAACTCTCTGGAGCCGTCACTAATGATCACCCTAGCACACAAAAGCCAAATCCACCTGCTGAGCAACAGGTGAGCCATGAAGGTGAAAAAAGCACAATGACGGAGAAGGAAAATTCTCTAGAAAATCTACTAGATCTCTCGACATACGAGCAGGGCGAAAGTGATAGCTGGGTTGAGACTCCTAATTCAATCCCATATGAAGAGTCTATAACAGTAGAAGGTGTAACTAACATTGACCTCAGATCAACATTGCATGAAGAGAAATTATCTGAGGGCAAGAAAAATTGCAAGAAGCCCCATATCCCCCCAAGATATTCCAACTGGTATAATCGGTGGGGCGATAATGAATGAATCTGAGCATCAGCAAAAATGTGTCATCAGCCAACTAGCAAAGCAAGATAGTTCCCTTCGAAAATTTACAGCGAAAGCTCCAGCAGAATGCATAACGCTAGAGGAGAAAAGAGCGATAACCATAGCCAGCAACAACCGAGAACACTCCACCTCTAAACGTCCATCCCGAAATCAGGATCTGTGGAAGTATGAACAAGAATTTGAGGCTCGAGAAGCCAAGATGGCCCTAATGGATGCCGGACTTATCGCCCCTAAGATTATTACGGAAATACACTCCAGAGATAAAGATGCTAACTTAACTGAGTCAATTCCGTCGCCACAGTCGCAGAGACTGATGATGGAATTACAGATACCTTTTGACCTACGCCAAGCAATGTCTGAGAAAACCCAGACCAACGCAAAAATAAATAAAATACCCAAGAAGGAGCCCCGTCCTCAAAATCAGCACCCCACGAAACCAGGGAAATATCTTCTACGAGTGGAGCGAATAGTGAGAGAAAAAGATGGTCTCTTACTAAATAGGAAAAATGTGATGAGACTAATGCATCACATCCCGCAACTTAGAACAGTGACCTCTGAAGATATCCAAGTGGTCGAATTTGAGGATGAAAAATATAATGGCCGTGTGATACTCCACATAGCCTCCAAACTCATTCGAGATTCCCTCTTACAGACTAGTGATATCTTCAACTCCCTAGGGTTTGACATAAATGAGATTGGTGACCTAAAGGAGAGACAATTATCAAGGAGAAAAAGATCCTTCTATGACAACAAACAAGCGGAACATAAAAGATCCGCAACCGAGGTAGAAGAAAATGTCCCAAAAAACAAACATGTCTCCCGTGAGAGGGAAATTGATGAGAACGAAGAATTGAAGATTGTGCCAACTAGAACAAGAGGTAGATACTCGGATGTCTAAAGTCCGAGGAAACTCGATTTGAGAACTTAGGACCTCGACTGGACATGGGTTGCGAAAACCATCAATAACCATGATATCAGTTAATGCCAAAAGTCATACGAGTCAGGAAAGATATGCATAGCATCATGGAATACAAGAGGCTATATGCATTTGCTGAGTGAAATCCCAAGTGAACTAAAAGATATTGATTTATTATGCCTACAAGAGACATGGCTAACTGATATTCCTACTGCAGATGGTTTTGAGATTGCTTTCAATCAGGCAATAAAAAAGAACAAGGGACGTCCCATGTCAGGAATGTTGACTTTAGCAAAAATTAAAAGTTGTATACGTATCTTATCCACAACTAATGTTTCATTGTACATACAAATATCCAGGATCAAAATACCGACGAGTGCAACAAAAAACGTGAATTTACTTATACTGATAAATATTTATTGGCAACATGCCGCAAACAAAGCTGAGGCATTCATCGAATCTGTTTCGGAAATTATTAGCAACATTAAGAGGACGGAAAAAGACATAAATATCTTAATATGTGGAGACCTCAACATAAATTGCCTGCCAAGTGGACGAGACGGGAAGGAAACAGACAGAGATTATGCGACCGATCTGTGGGTAAACGAAATGAAATCATGGAACCTACAGATATTGAATGGAGAAGTGGTGGGAGATATTCCGCCTCGTCCAACTTGGCGAAGAAATGAGCAAAGCTCCACAATAGAGTACATGTTTGTAAACGAAAGATTGAAAAGTGAAGTCACACAGTTAAAAATCATTGAAATGAAACATAGTGACCATAGCCTAGTAAAAATATACTGGGAGACTCACCATCTAAGAAATCTCCCTGATACTGCCAAAAATGATCTAGCGGTTGAACCGGGCCGTAATCGTTTACGACTAAACGCGACCAAAGTGAACTCACTGCTAAAATCATTAGAAGAAACAACAGTGGTAGAGAAAATTGAATATACAAACTTTCTAGAGAAATATCGAGAGAAGAATTTCTCCAAAACCAAATCAAACTTCAGGAACCAACATGTATGGGATGAAGAACTCAATGACAAGAAAAAAAAACTGAATAAAGAACTAAGACGGCTCAAAAAGAAACCGGATCTGAGCAATGGAAGCACAGCAAAAACTCTGAAACAAACCTACAAGAACTGGCTTCTCAGTCATAAACACATCATGCTGCAACGCGATGCGGAAAGCATGATGAAAACGTTAGCTAATAGAAATACAAGTGAATTTTGGTCCTACCTGAACAACATCTCGACTCCACAAGGTGCCATTATAAAAAACACAATACCAGAAGAACTATGGGTGAAGCATTATGCGAGAATATTTTTTAATAATGAAATTAAGATAAAAGAAACCACCACATCAGAGAACGAGTGGTCAATTACAATAACCAAAGAAGACATCTCTAGAAACATCAAGAGATTAAGTACATCAAGAGCCCCAGGACCCGATGGGTTAACGAATCAGATGCTAAAACAACAGCCCAAGTTATGGACGGAGGTTTGTTTTACGTTGTTTGCAGCCATTCTAAAGAACCGAAAGATTCCTACATCTTGGAAAAGCGCAATAGTCATATCGATTTTTAAAAAGGGGGAGCGCACTAACCCAATCAATTACCGTCCCATAGCGCTCCTTGATGTGGTGGGGAAAATCTTTGCCTCGCAGCTTCAAATCCAACAAACTGGATATACGATTCCAAACAATATGATCCACATCAATCAGGATTTGTTAAAGGGGTTGGATGCAGTCTGAACTTGCCGATTCTGAATTTCTTAAAAATGGAAGCGATCCGCCAAAATAAAAAAATCTATGTAGCGTTTGTGGATCTATCAAGTGCCTTCAATACAATTGATCGAGAGTTACTATGGAGTAAGATGAAGAAATGGAAATGTCCTGAAAATCTTCTCGAACCCATAAAAGCACTCCACACAGACACACAAATTAAGGTCAGACTAGGCTCCAATGGAACATTGAGTAAGGCTATACGAACTAATCAGGGCGTGAAACAAGGCTGCCCTTTAGCAGCCACGTTGTTCGCCCTATTCTTATCCGATATTGGAGAAAGCTTAGAGTCTACAATCTCCGATCCACCAAAAATCAATGGATCACGGATAAACTGGATGCTCTACGCTGATGACATCGTTATATTAGATCTAACGCCAATTGGTCTGACAAGAAAATTGAGAGCTCTAGAAAGCTATGTGGAGAAAAACAAACAAAAGATTAATTCTGCGAAGTCAGAAATAATAATCCTGCAAGACTTAACAAGAAATAACAAACAAAACAAAAATCGAATACCTAAATGGAGTTTACATAATGACAGCTTGAGATGTGTGAAAAAAGCAAAATATTTAGGAATGTGGATCAACAGCAACATAAACGATGCCCCTTGGGTAGAGAATGTAAAACAGAAATGCAAACAACTATCAAGTCAAGGAGTGATTATAAATAAAAGATTTGGGAAATTCTCACTTCTACCTGTTCTGGCCCACTACAACCAGAAGGCGCTACCAACATTGATATATAGCGCAGAAAGCGCACTGGGAGTATCTGCAACCCAATGGCCTGAACTGGAAAATCAATATTGGAGGCGAGTATTACATCTACAAAAGGGAATCTCGAGTGCCTGCATTAGATATGAACTCAATCTAATATCTATGCAAGCCCGAATACTATGGAACATGCTATCTATATACAGGAAGATAACCATACCTGATTGCTCCCCCCAGTTTAAAATACTACAGGATGCCCTTATGGGAAACTCAGAATCAGTTCTGTGCAAATGGGTAATTGGATGCAGAAATAAGCTAGCGGAGTTGGGCATTGATCAAAGAACCTTGGAAACCAATCCAGACTTCGTTAAGAAAAAGTTATGGGAATTGGATTGGTGTAAAACAGTGGATGATCGAAATCGACATAATCTGATGAAAGATGCCGCAACTGAAGCCAAGGATCGGAACATAATGTTGCAATATCTGATGAAATCACCAAGTGCTAGACATCGTTTTCTGTACATGAAATTTCGAATGAATCTATTCAATACAAGGGTAAACTATGCAGTATTAAGCTGCCGCTTCTGCAATAAAGAGCAGGAGACGCTTAAACATCTTACATTGTATTGCGAAAGCCTGAAAGATATGAGATCTGTGCATTTAGGAAATTTAGTAAAACAATATCCTCTCTTGTGTGGAGAAGAACTGTGGCGAAAGTTGTTCAACCCGCGAGAAAAGGACATTTTTGGGTTGACTAATTTTCTACAAAACTTGGAGTCAGTGTTATAAACTTATATTAACGTGAGTAGCACTGCAGAGAAACACGCCATAGATGTGTCATGGAAGCAGAGACTGAATAAGGGAGAATAATAAAACCTGGAGGATTATAACATCTGAAGAAACAAACTGATAAACCAAACAAGGACTGGAAAATTGAACCAGGAAGGCTAACAACAAAGGACATTAAAATTGTTGCATAAGCCATTGAGATTAAGATGTACCCTAATTTATCTCTGCTTTTCTGACACCAAGTAACTGTAAGCTGGAAACTCTTTTTCAAAAGTTTATATAAACTAAATGAAAAAATAAAAAAATAAAAATAAATAAAAATTAAAGCATACATAGTTTTACCCAAATCCAAATCCAGGTTCATGGATCTGTCCCACACCGTACCATGTCCTGTGTTTCACCCAAAATCCAGGCTCCATGGATCTGTCGCACGCCGTACCATGTCCAAACACCTCCATTGTGCAGATGTGTCCACAATGTTGCCAAAGTGCGCAGCTTTTACCAACCTCCATTACGTATTCCGATCCCCTGCATTAGTACTCATTGCAGGTTTATCCAACCACTCCAATCCTTTGACCACCAGACCTTCTATGTACCACTGTCTTCCCTTATGGGACCCAGCTCAAACTCTTCAATGCACAGATGGAACAGTCTCCCGTAGTTGTAAGTGCAGGAATGGCATACACATAAGCCCAGCTATGATGTTAGACTTCAGTGCACATAACCGGAGCAGCAGTTTTTATTGCACATCACACACATCAGTTATTCTCCAGACCTTCAGACTCCTCTCTCCTGCACATGAGACTCGCTTCACCTGCCATGCAATTCATGCCCAGCATCCAAGCGCTATGCATCTTCCATTAATTGGCACCCCAAAACTGGGAAGATGACTCCATAAAGATGTCCCTGGATAATAATAATCCGGCTAATAACCAATCCGTTGTTCCCTCTCCTGCTTATGGGACCCAGCTCTGCCTCCCTCTCCTGCTGATGGAAACAACTCCCCTTTCCTCAACTTAAGAGTTGGCTTCCCTTTTTCAGCCCTGCAGTACCTTGCCACCCTGGGTGATGGGCCTTACTTCATTTGGGGGCAGTGTTGTCCTCTTCTTCCTTCCTGCACCCCCCGCAGCAGGGCACCAGCTTTACATCTGTTTCACGTGTAGATTCTTCTTTTCAAAGACCAACTTGTTGCCATTGTAGTGAAGCGGCTCCCAGCCTTCTTAGGTTGACTTGCTAGGTTTATTACCAGCTTCATTGGTATCATTACAAGCAGTCAATCAGGTTACATTTAAGTTACAAGTAGGACATATAAAACACTGGCAGCCCATCAGACAGGCCTCTGGCTGAACAACTGACCAGGTTAGAGCATTCACTCATGCATTCCATCACTCAGGCATAAACACTCCACATGACATCACAACATTCCTTCTGCAAAGCCAAGCCATACACAAAACAAACTATATTCAATACATAAAGTGTGGAGGAGTACAAGTCAAAACTGCACCATATGCAGATAATGTGTTACTGCTTTTAAGAAATCCAGGTATTAGTGTATAATATCTGTTGGACATTATTTCACAATTCTTACTAGCTCCAGGCTATAAATTGAATACAGATAAATCAGAAATTCTACCTCTCAATAGTCATTGTACTAAACATCATATTCAAACCGTGGGTATGAGATGGTGTCCTAAAGGCATAAAATATCTTGGCATTCACATTTCCTCATCCATTAAAGATATTATTTAACAAAATACTACAAATCTTCTAACGAGAGTGAAGGAACTAACAAATTCTTGGTCCCCTCTCTATCCTGGCGTGTCATCTGCAATCAATTAAAATTATGATTTCCCCCATTTTTGTTTTTTGCTCTCTATATGCTACCAATTCCCTGTCCTCCTTTATATCTATAGACTCTTGTTTAGTTAAATTCCTATGGGTAAAGAAGAAGTGTAGAATTTCTTTACTCAATTTCCTGATTTTAAAAAGTATCATATGGCCTTTGTTTTGAGGCAGGCACTGTTGTGATACCTGCATGTTGACTATAATAATGCACCTAAGTGGTTATATATAGAGAAAGAAAAGGTTTCCGCTCTAACTCTTGTTGATTGCTACATCATCAAGGGGAAAACAGATTCATAAATTACACTATCAGCCCATTATCTTAGAACCTATATGTTTCTTTCCGTTTTAAAATCCTCTCAGTTCATCTCACAATATATTTGGTTTAATTCTTTAATAAAGATTAGTAAAAGATCTATTTTTTGGAAGCCATGGCTCTTGCTGGGCATTAACTATATTAATCAGCTTTTCGTACAGGGAGCTCCAGTCACTTTTAATGAATTTGATGCTAAATTTCATAGACCGGTCTTATGAATGCAACAATATATGACAATCAATGATGCAATTATGGAGAATTGCGATCCATTAATAGATAAAGCCATTGTTCCCAATGCAGAAAGATGGCAACACATGCAAAATTCAAACATTACTGCCTTCTTGTTCTATAAACATCTTTTTCTGGTATCTGCCTCTGTGTGGGAATGTCATGTTGCATGGCAGCAGGATTGCAATCTACGGTACAGCAAACTACATTGGCCTTTTTGTGTGGAATAATATCCCCAAAGTAACCACCTCAGCAAGCCTTCTTGAGACTTGATATTCCACTCATCATAGAGCTTTATTACTCCTCTTCCTCTCTTTAAATGTGGTGCCGCACAGAATGACAGCTGCTGGAGTTGCCTACATGCTCAGCGCTCTTTCAAACATATGTTTGTTGAATGCGATAATGATAAACTATTTTGGAAAAGTGTGTGGAATACATTCAAGCTCATGTTTAACTTGCAACAAGATTTCTGTTTTGAATTCCTTTTACTGAATAGTGCAATGTCACATGACCTAGGTAGCAATGGGTGTTACTTGTGTGATGATCTTATTTTAATAGCAATGAAATCTATAACGTCCAATTGGAAGAATTTGAATCGTCTTCATTATAGATTGTGGTAGAACTCTATTTTTAACATACATATGTTGGAAAGATGCAATGCTTCCTCTCCTTTTCTATTACTTACACATGAGATGAAGTGGCCGCTTTTTCTAAGGTTTTTAGCTGGTGTAGCCCCCAACTAATAAATATCTGCACATAATTTCCCTGCTACTTTCCCCCTTCCGCCCCGCCTCTTTCAAGTTCATTTCTTTCTGTTTATTGTTCTTGTTTCATTGTTAGGCTTGCTTATTCACCTATTTAAAATGTTAAGTTTTAGATATATAGTCTTCATACGTGGCATTCAAATCATTTTTTTATTCCCAATTGTAGAAGTGTTCATCATAACTGTGCTTTACAATATCTGCGGTATTGGTTTATGCCGTGCATGCTTTCTGATTCAAATTAAAAAAATTCTAACTTTAAAAATAAATAAATCGTAGCAGGTACACCCACAATAACTCCATTATAACCCAATGGCATATCCACTGTATCCCTCATCCCTTCCCAGAATTCCTCACAACCCTCAGCCTTCATGTTCCCCCAGGGCAGCCCATCACTTATGGAGGTTCATTGATGGTGTCTGACGGCCTAGAGAGCAAATAACTCTGGTAAGGGCCCCATTTGTCCCTGGGTTTAGCAGTTGCTGACAATGTACCTCTATAGTATGTTTCCATATCGTAGAAATATGCAATATCACACAACCAGCTACACAGCCTTGGAGGTGGCCCTGTCGATGCTTGGCCAGAACAAGGAAATTCCCCATGAGGTGTCTCAGGAACCCCGGGGCTTACCTTGTGTAACCCAAAAGCGCAACCACTGGGGATATCTGGACTAATTCTCTCAGTATTTCTTGAATTGTCTGGAAAACCCCAGACGAGAAGATCCCAAATAGGGCACATTCCCATGCTAAACGTAAAAAGGCAGCCATCGCTTACGAACATCGCATCAATTTTCCGTGACATTAGGATGTAAGTTATGGAGGGCCACTTGTGCGCAGTGTGTCTGATGTATTATTTTAAACCGGCTATTAAGGGAGACTTGCCTGGTCTGCAAACAGCAATACTGCCATACCTCTTCCAGGCTCTGCCGCCCCAGGGACTTCTCCCACCTATGATGTGCATCCTCCGACCAGCCTGCAGTCTTCTCTAGTATTTGGGCATACAGGTGCAAATGTTAGCCTACCCTTGCCTTCTGCCACTATGGTGTAGTGTAACAAGTGCATGGTATCCAGTTGAGTCGGAAATCCAGTAAAAAGCTGCCTCACCATCTTTTGTGTCCGAAAATAGAGACATGTATCCAACGCCAAAGCTCCCAGCTCCTTAAATTGATCAAGAGATAGAAATTGACTGTCTGTGTATATGTCCTGGAATCTGGATAAGCCCAGCCTACCCAGGCCTTGCAAGTTTGAGAATGAAAATCGAGCCAGAAAATCTAACACTGTCATTAGGGACTTCAAGTCCCATAATTCCCTAAATAATGGGACAAGGAAGAGGGCTAAAGAGGAAGAATGCTGCAGGAGCGGTCAGATCGTTAATAGAAATGACCCACACCTGAGGGAGACTGGGAAGCTTAAAAGGCCCCTTAGATGCAGGTCATTGGTCAGCAGAGCAAGCAGGAAAAGCTGTGTGATTCGTGTGTGCAGCCAACGCAGAAACTGGAGGAGGGAGAAAACTGGGACCATGCTTAGGTAGAAAACAGTGACCAGTCCTGAGAGGGTCTGTGCCTCCAGAAGTCGCAAGTGCAGAGGTTGTGCAGTTGGAAGCATGCAAGAGGGAAGCTTACCCTCTGAAGACCTGTTTTGCAGAGGCTGCGCAGCGGGAAGCGAAAGCGAGAGAAGTTTTCCTCCCCAGGATGCTGTCTCCAGTGGCTGGCAAGCACCAGAGAGCCTCTGGAGCAAAGGAAGCTCTCGTAACAAGTGGTCCAGGCGTTGGCAGACCAGGCGGAACAGTTTTCCGGGTTGCAAGGAGACACAGAAGCAGAACACCTGCTCACATGCTCAATCTAGGCTTTTACTAAGCAGCAAGCATTCGCGTAAGAGTGGAAGTGATACAAAGAATGACTCTGAATACCGAACTATCAGAAACTAATATTTGTTAAAACCGAAGGACTGCAAAATGAAGCGTGTAGTTTGTTGAGAACCGAGCAACCAATGGGGAAATATCATTAAAAGCCAATACATACACCCATTGCTAAAGACAAGAGAAACCAAAGGGTGTCTCACCCACTAGTCCTCAGGGACTTGTCATCCAGGTGGCCAGGACATGGCCATCGGCCATCGCTTTTGGATCCAGTTCCTGGGGATGGACCAGTGCCGGAGGATTACTTGGGTGAGGGGTGTTCAGGGTGTGGGGGTGAGAGGTCACCCAGAGGCACTTGAACACACCATCAAACATAACATGGTTGGCCAGCTTCAACAATAAGGACACATTTCTATTTTCCTCTGCACCATCTTTCAAGATCACCCTAGAAATCCATCGACCTGGTTCCCGGGCCGGTGACGGGTGCTCCCCAGAATGTCTGGATGATCGAGGGGGGCCCCAGCGGCAGGGAGTCAAAGTCTCTGGCATCCTCTGGCACATCAAAGAACAGGAATTGCCTTTATGTTCAACCCAAAGCTTTGCCGGGAATATCATGGCATAACTCGCTTTATGTCCATACAGGATTTCCTCAAGGCTTGAATCTTCGTTTGGAAAGTCAGGAAAGATGCCGATCTGGTCCCCTTCTCCCATGCCAGTTATAAGACTGTGGGTTGGTGCCTATAGTTAAGCAGGTGGGCTATAATCGGCCTTGTGGGGGCCCCAGGGATAGGCTTCATACCCAGGATTCAGGGTGCATGCCGACCAGGAACACAGGAGAGAAACTGTCCAGACCCTCTTTCAGGAGCAACTCCACAAATAGTTCCATAAATCGAAGATCACATGCCTCAGCTACTCCAACAATCTGGATATTGTTTCTGTGGGATCTCGATTTCAAGTCTTCCTGCTTGTCCACTAGTTCTTTCAATGTCTTCCTGACCCATTAAATTTCTCCAGCTGCCACAGCCAATCCATCCTCCATCTCCGAGATCAGATTTTCCGCCTCTTAAAGATGTTCACCATGCTTATCCAACCGCACTTTTATGTGGTCAACCTTATAGGTGAAGGAGTCTAGCTCAGTGTTCAGAGCATGTAACCCAGCCTGCAGCTGCACAAACATCTCCTTGATATCCCCAAGATCTGCCGTCTCCCCACCTGGCCGGCCCACCTTCGGCTCCGGGGGGTTCGTACCCGATGGCTTTCCCTTTTTGCTGGTGGCGCTTGCCTCAAGCGTGAGCTTGGCCTGTTGTTTATCTGTTTTGCCAATTGTCTGTTGGAGTACAGACAGTCGCATGACCAATCTCAGGATGTCAGTTTACTAGACCGGCAGGGCCACCCTGCTCTTCTCCAATGGGGATCCGAGCCCAGTACCCAAAGATAGCTTGGATCAGATCTACTACCTACTGCATCAAGAGCTCTCTTAGAACAGCATGGACGTCCACTGCTTGCCTCCTAATAATACAGTGCAAACAGGACAACAGCAACTGAACAGATGCGGCAGCACTGCATCCACCAGGAAACCAGTCCAGACCCTGGGTCAGTTATATCAGACACGAGGCTCAGTCTCCCCAATGCGCTTCCTCCAACAGCCTTCTTCTGTTCATGCTTTACCACCAAATCTCCTACCAAGGTGGACACCTGAGTCGCAAGGCTCCACACGGCTCCTCTCAGACCAGCTTAGGGAAGTATGCCTACATTGTAGAACACAGACTCTCGACGATCGCACAGCGGGCGCACCACACTACCACCTACCACGGACCCCGGCTTCTACGCCTTGGATGCCTCGATGGCTCGCTTCAGGCGCCAGCCTCTTGTTCCTCGAGGATGACGACCAAGGGCGACCCACCAGCGCCCTGTTCCCGGGGCAGAGCAGGCTCTCCACACGGGCCGATTCTCCTCCGCTGCTCACCCTCCTAACTCGGCAAGTCTGCCCAATAGGCAATCTGCCTTCTATGCTCTGGGGACCTGAAGGGAGGCCTCGTCTCTGGCACCTGGCCTTATGCCAGGGCCTAAGGACGCTGCTCGGCCCAGCAATCCACCGCCTGTAGAAGTGAACAGGATTCCCAGCTTCAATGGGTGTTTAGCATCTAATGCGTAGGGTCAAAATGATCAGTGTTCGCTGGTATCAGGATTTATGCACTGGATTTTAAAAGGGTGACACGAAGCTCAGCTGAGAGCAGACATCTTGGCTGGGCTCTCAAACTCCCCCGTCCACATTGTGATTCTTTGTTGCCAATTTGATGTATCACATTCATTACCCAAAGTACAATATTGCAAGACCTCAAGAAAGAAGCCAGGGAAAACAGACATTCCTGGTGATTAGCTTGTAAAATTCAACCTGTTCAGAGATGTGATAAATCATATAGAAGCTATTAAAGAGAATCTACAGAGAAGAGACCCCCCCCCTATGTTTGAAAAGGGCTGTGAACAGAATAAAGACCTGCGTTTATTATTACAAGAGAGCAAGTCCACTACTTAAGAGGCTGCATGAAATAACCAACAAAGTCACTACTGTTCAAGACCAGCCCAAGTAGTGTTCCTTGTAGGGGAGGTTGAAGAATACTGTGAACGTCGCTATTAGAAAAAAACATATGGAACATGGTCCGAAACACTGGAAATTAGAAACTGCCAAGTAACCACTGGATTCAATAACTGTAATAGAAATCGGTAAAGAAACCACAATCTTTCCGTTAAATAAAATCTTTAATTCTCTTTTGAAAAATGATTTGGTCTCCAGCTTGGTCCTTTTACCTACTCACTGTTCAACACAAGTTGGGTTCCTAAACTCCTGCCAAGACCAACCTCTTAAAAACCCACACATAAAAGTCTTGGGAGGGTTGAAGAATAGTTTTTAAGTTTCTGTCCCATCACTTGTCCTTAGATACATAGCATGACTGGCCCCAAAGCTCAAGAACTGAGCGATCGCAGCAGAAGATCATCAGCACCACCAGGTTGCATAAACAGCAAATGCGTGCTATACAAATCAAAGATAACAGATCAGCTAGAAGGGTCACAGTTCAAATGCCAAGGCAGTGAAAGACTTTTAGCTCTTTGGCTTAGAAAGGCACAAGAACAATTTGGCCGAATAGGAAAGTTATTTTATGAAAACGTGAACTCCAGGTGCACAAAAGTCAGGGAAGTATATCTCGCTTTATACACTCATTTGGGTCCTGTGGAGAGAGACTGGCTTCTTCTGTCTCAACATTTGGCTTCCATGGCATGTTAGTTGCAGACTGGATCCAGAAACGTCGTATTCAAAACACTGTCGCAGAAATGGTAATTGGTAAAACCTGAACAATAACTTCATCCACATTCAAAAAGTGACTTACTTGCAAGTTCTCTTTTGAAAGAACTCTGCACCAAAAGAAGCCTAGCAATACCATACATGTTGAAAGGAGGACACCTTGGGGACTCGATAAAGGGTGACTTTGATGCAGCACCAATTTCTGCAATATTGCACTTCGATTGACATGTCACAATTCCTACAACCTGTTCAAACTAGCTCATAACAGACTGAGGTGGAATCTGTTTTCCATCAAGAGGCTTCCCTAATATAGTAACACATTTCTGTTTGAGAACACTATTTTCGACCTCCAAAACACATTGATTACTTTTCATATGCTGACACAGAAAGGTGGCCTTTCATGACTCAACATGTCAATTGAGGTTGGAGCCAGTGACCAAGGGCAAAAATGATTTTGCCTTTGACGATGGTTGGTGCAACTATTGAGTAAACCGCAGGGCTGAAAAATAGTACCTGGCATTGGAACCTCTGATGTAATTAGCACCCGAGATGGTTAAAAGGCACTTGTGTTTCTCAGGGACTATATTCCCTGAGAAAATGATATGACATGAAAACACAACTACCTGTTGTTGAATGAGGTTAATGGTTTTTCAAACATAAAGGGATGTTATTGGCTTCTCAAGAAGACAAGGTGTGAATTCTTTTGCCATCATTATAGAACACCCTCCAATATTTTCTATGCATACAACTTACTTCTTCTAGTGCTCCAATATTTTCTTCCAGCATTCTGTTTTCATGACTCAATTTTAGAATGTGATCCGAAACTGACTGTCTGGGGTGCATGGAATTGTCAAATTGATGGAACATCCTTCTCCAAAACCTGTAGAAACAAGAAAAGCTGTTAATCCTAGTCATGCAATATTTTCCTCCTGTACCAATAGGCAGATATAAAGGAAAACCAGCTTACTTGAAGTTAAATGGTAAAGTAAAAGGTTCCAAAATTGTAAGTTTCTGTGAATTATCCGAGTCATAGAGAGGATTCAAATATTTTTCCTGGTTGCTTAGAAGATATGGCCAAAGGGAATATGTCTTCTCCTTTAACCTGCCGAAGCAACAAAAAAAAAGGAAGAATAACAACACTATTCCTAAATGTTAGACAGTTTATTGAAACAAGGCATGTTTAAAGCAAAAAGAGGAAAATAACTATTTACATTCTCAATAATAAAGATGTACGTGGCTGTAAAACATTTTTCCATATTCACATGCTTTACTACTGATGGTGCAACATAAAAGGACTGGAGAAGACCTCAATTTTGTCTCACGCAATAAGCCTCAATCTCACTAGGAGTAAGGGCCTGAAATAGGTTGTAATGACGCCGGAAGAACTCCCATGATTCCCTTTTTTCACACCAAGTAATATATATTTGCACAGTCAAAGTAATACAAAAAAAAAACCAATGGGACGTCACAACTCTTTTCATCCCAGCTTGCGCAATATATCACCACTATCTTCCATATAATTATTTACTTATCGGTGTTTTGTACTGTGCTGCATGTAGAATGTAACTACAGCCACACACCACCTATGTGTATAAGGCGTAGAGTATGACCGGTAGCCATGTACGACTCACATTACCCAGTCATGCCCTACATGTATAGCCACAGTACCCATAGAGCATGACATTAGACAGACCACAGCACCCAGATGGGTTGGCCTGTGACCATGCTGCATTGGTGCTGCAAATAAGACATGGGCAAAAGACATGTACTGATCAGAGGTGTACTAGAGAATTGTTTGTTCCATGGCTGTCTTTCAGGGTGTTTTCCTGTGTGCTTGTAAGATTTTGGAGAGGTGAGCTCTGTCGGCTGGTAGTGCAAATATTGGTGACTAGGCATTTGCATACATTACCTAATTTATGTAGTCACAATAGTAACTTTCAGTGGCTTCCAGAGCAACCAGTCTGCTTCTTTTCGATTACCAGTGGTGGAGGCAGCTTTTGATGCCAGGCATCAGCATTGGAAAGTAACAGTAACACCTTGCTCGAATTAATGCTGGTGACTATTCAGGGAGTCCCAGAATAATATAGAAGGGTTTGAGATTTTTCCGAGAATTCGTTTTAAATAATGGGTTAAAATAGTGCCTTTAAAGTACAGTTTTTTAGATAAATTGTGTAAAAAGCCATACAATTTACAATCAATTCTCTGTGGTAAAACAGCCAATAATCAAATACATGTCAGGTCAACAATGGTACAAGGTGAAGGTTGAGAAGCACATTGGAACTTGTGCTCCTGATGACTGTCCCGAAACACGTAGCGCAACAATGTATGTACATTGTCTGGACTTGATACAATTTGATGAATGAATTGCAATATGATTTAAAAATTGAAAGTTATATATGTGGAAACTTGATGTAATGTCTATCCTTATAATACAATTTTTTGTACAAAAACTGCATGATTAAATTAATTTCTTAAACTCTATGATATAAATGCATCATAATTGTTTGTTTACACAAAAAAACTAGGTGTGCAGGGGACGCAAGTGATCCACAGCTTGTGTACACCGGCTTCTCTCCTTGTGAATCTACAGCCCAGTGCCAGGGTGGTATACATCTCCCCGCACCCTCCTACACCCATAAAACCAAATTGACTTCGTTTTACCACAATCCCGGAGTGCACCTTTATACCGATTCTTTTTACTAAAGGAGTATGTTACTGTCCGAACAATATTATTGTGAATGGTGCAGTAAAAGAGAAGCAAGATGAAAAAGAACAACATTGTTTTTATGTTGGGATGACTACTAAGCTTGTGTAGAGTGTTCACAGTTGGAGCTTTACTAAACAATAATAAACAGTGCCAGTTTATTACAAAACTGGTAACTTGTTTAGGCCACACTATTGATGGTCAAGGAATTAAACCCAAAAAGGGGTTGGTGAATATAATGCTTAATGATGACTTTCCTAGTACAACATATCAATTAAGATGGTTTCTCGGTCTAACTAAATATTATTCTTAATGTATTCCTAATGTTTCCAAAAACATCAAGATGATGAAAGGTCTCATGAACAAGTGAACTATTGTGTTTGCTTTTTTGAGTGTCAAAATGAAAATTGAATGGTGAATACGGTTATGTTAAATATAATAGCTATCTCGGAGTTGATACTACCCATCAATAATTAGATACTGTACTAGCAAAGGTGCAGCAAGGACAAATGGTCACCAGTGCTTTTGCGTCATGTGCTTTAGGAAAAGCGTAAGTTAATTACTGGTATTTTGGGTTTCCAATCTTCAAAATACTTTTTGTTGTGTATGGCCTATGGTAATGATAATTAGACGTTATCTAAACAGCGCTTTCTCCAAAGCGCATTACATGGTACATATTTACATAAAATATCACCCAACTGTTGGGAAGGGGCCAGGTCCGCCCTGCCCACCTAGGTGCTTTAGAGTGAGGCGAGATGCACTATGACGGTCAGGGTGAAGGGGGGGCAGTGAGAGGACCACCTCCCAATACAAAAGGACCCCAATCAAATATAATCAACTCAAGTAGTATAGCGTAGGGCACGAGCAGCATTGTTATTTTGCGAGGATATTATTAACTATAGGTAGAAGGAAAGGCCTGCAAGGCGAATGCGGCATTCTATGAACTAGGCCCAAATTGTGAGACAAGGGAAATCTCCAGTCATGCTCAAGCTCCCATGAGGACAGCCCGCACCCCCAACCACCACAACGCCTATTCATTGTTCTAACAGTGTTGCAAAGATGTTTGAGAGGAATGTATCCTACAAGGCCGCGATCACAGACCGACACCTGGTGTGTAGGTTATCTCACACTGGCCAAAGCATGACCAGGCCTATCCCCGGGCAGCCACAAGTTATAGCCCATATAACGGACTAAAACTTAAGACCTTTGAATTCCATGGCACCAGGTGTCCTTTGACTAGCAACCCCAAAATAACAGGTCCTGAGATGTTCAAAGAGGACGGACAGGGCACATGAAGCGACAACTATGTGATTGTATTGCAAGGTACTGGGAGGGTTAAATTATAGTTTAAAATTAGGGCGGAGAGGGGAGTGAGTGAAATGTGTGTGTGAAGGTTAGAGTGCCCCAGAACCTCCTTTATGCCTGTTTTGAGGCCTGCCAAGTGCACAGTATGAGTGATAAAAATAGTTTTATGGTAGGAGTATAATTAATTTGTTTTCTGACCTTCGACGTGAGAAGAAGATGATCACTGCAGCAACCATGTGATGGAAGACGAACGGACTGGGCTGGAACCAATGGCCTGGAAACCCTTACAGGGCAGGCGGATCCTGTATAGGTGCACACCAACCAGCCACGCAGGATTTTACACTATGTATTGCGTCATGTATGACAAAGCTTTACTTTATAAGATTCTGCTTGTACTACTTTTCTGCAGAACGTTCATAGCAGCAGAGTTCTTTGCTGTTGCTCTCATCTGCATGTGAGATTAAAAACTAGTTATCCTTACAAGATCGACTTGGGCCTTTCTTCTCTAGCAGTTTGTATTATCTCTGGTGTGAGCATTCAGGGACTTGCCTTGACAACCAAAGTTGGTATTCCTTTATCGAGCTCGGAAGGATGAAAGGATGAGTTGGCCTTGCCGCGATTCGAACCAGTGACCTCGGGATCACAGAAATCGCAGCAACGAGCACTCAACCCGCTGAGCTATCTTACTGGCTATGTTGTCGCAAACTGATAAACTGTTAGTACTGATGCTCTGCTACACCCTACATAGCAAGGGGCCCGATGGATCTGCAGGATTACAACTTAGTGGTACAATGGACACTCAGGTTGACGTTTTGAGGTCTGAGATAAGTTGGATATGAACACTATGGGAACTTGTTTGTAAAATCGATGTAAGAGAGAAAGTTCTCTTCATCTCATTTCTGAGACCCTCACTGGAGACGTCACTCTTATATTTGTGTGGCACCTCGAGGACCTTTAAGGACCCTAAACGTGGTGGCTAACTAAAATGTACAAACTTGTTCTCTCTGAGTCAGTGCCCAGACAGATGTACTGGTCCTGGGTGGTGGCATTGCAGTTTATAATAGTGGCTGCACGAGTTGTAGCCTCCCCTTCATAGAGACTTCCCAAAACTGAGTATCTAGTGTTGCTAAATAGAGTATCGAAAAAACTGCCCTTAAGTGTGACTGGGTGGAGACCAGACATGACTATGTACGGGTAGGAGTTGTCTGAGCTTCAGCCAGCCATAATCGCACAAAGGAATGTGTAAGGTTGCCTGTGAGTGACTGTAGGATTTGGATTTCTTTGATTCCACTGGCATTGATATAACCTGAGCTTTCCTGGGAGAAGGGTTGCCAAAATGTATGTGGTGACTAGCACGTGTTGGATGGCCAACAAATATTTCAATGGCGTATGGGTGTATGATTGGTGGTTAGGGTTCCCCTCTAAACTCATATTTTGCATAAAAGGTGAGACTCTGCACCATTAACCTTGACAACTACTGAGATTTGCCCCTGAAGCATCCAAGAGAGACAAAAAAGAAGACGACCAGGGAAGCGCTGCACCAGTATCTTTAGGGACTCTTAAGATCCAACGGCAAAGATCTACATGTCTCCTTATCAGAACAAACAGTATCCACTGCTTGCTTTCTCTGATCCAGTTGGGACAATGGGATCAATTCTTAAGGAGGAATTGTAGTGCTTGACCTAGGAAACCAAGCACCACAACCTCCTGGGATCCCAGGGTGCTGTCACCTCTGCCAGACTCAAAGATTCATCTGTGAAGCGGAATTGTAGTACTATCCTCCCGGTGTGGAGACATCCATTTGTGTGTCTTGCTTTACATTTTCTGCAACCAATCACTTTTGAACAAAAGGGTCACCCTTGCTGGATCTACAATCTGCAGTCACTGAGTCGCTGTTACACTGCCTCTATTTTCTTCAGTCCACGCCCACTAATCAGAGCTGGGCATCTAACTGGACTTTCATGGTCCTATGGATCACTTTCTGTGGTTTAAGCCACATTATAAAAATGTACAGAAAATGTGTACTTGCCTGTTTATTTTGCAGTTAATGGGTAGTTTGGTCATAAATGTTAATGGCCCAATGGATCGGGCATGTATTTCAGAGCATACATCGATGGTTCCTAAATAAATTTCCAATGCAACTTACCAGAGTTTCTCTCACTTTAACACATGCAAAAACGACGGCATAGGTACTGCAATTGCGTCCCTGATTAGGTTCACCCACCCTTAACGCTGACATCACTAGAAGCTCACGCCCCATTTCACAACACCAATGCACGTTTCATGTGAATGTCCTCTGTGCGCAATCTATTGATGTGTCTCCATGGAATAGCCAAGACACCTTGTTTCTTAAAGTGTAAACAAACCCTTTTCCGCGCATGCAACGTTGGAGTTTCTCTTTCCTTCGTGTCAGTGTATTTCATTTCGAGCTCCCTGACTTGTTTCTGCTCTGTTCAGCTCTCTCCCAAGTACGACACACTGAGTGCAGGTACTTGCACTGCCTCAAATCAATTAACCCAGTAGTCGCTTTTTATTTCTTATAATATGTACAGAGGTCGTTACCAACCCATATTTAAACATGTGTCTATGGGAATTTTTACAGTTTGAGACCATTAATCTTGCCTTTTTTTGAAGTGCTTTTGTGACATTGGCTGTTTCTTTGCTTACCTTTAACATTCACTTAACATTAATGAGAAACCTCTTTTCATTGCTTTACGCACACAAACAGTATTTTATTTGCCTCTCTGTTGATTCTGTGCTTCTTCACTATTCAGGAACTATGGCACCAATTTAGCCTTGCATTTACGAGCCCGAATACTCAGAAGAGGAGATCCTTAAAAGAGAAAAAAGTTGAGACGATGAGGAATCCGATGAAAGTCAAGAGGATCAATCGCTGGAGCCTGAACCCCCATCGCATCGAAGACATTTCCACCTGGTGTACCTGCCATTGTTGTGAGCTTTTTTTCTTTAATGTGCGTTCACATTTGTAACTGAATCGTACTTGAAATCACAAGTATTGTCAATGCCTTGTATAAAAACTTACTTTTTAAATCAAAACAATTCCTTATATTTTACAAGGTAGTGCAAATAAAAACAAATGTAATTATTGGATTAATTACAGTAAACTATGCCTGTATCGCTTACACAGGTGGTACAGGCTTATGGCATATCGTACGTTTACATGGTGGATTCATGGAGGACTGGGATTTTGCATCCGAAGAGTAATACCTGCCTGTGCGGGTCGAGCCATTCATGAATTTCCCAAGTACAGCGGTCAATACCGTGGATTCATGTAGCCAGTACCTTGACCGCAGGAGTATAATTTGTAGTGTCACTGACACCCACCTTACCAAACTAAATACAAAAATAAAAAATAATTCAAGCTGAACAGTTGTGAGAAATTTCAGTCCACTACACGTCCAAACATATGAGTATAGTAACATATCGGTGTGCAATTACACGTGTATTGTCCTATCGCTCTCGCCTCATTCTCATCCAGCCCTCCTCCAGTATCAATGGCAGTACGCACCTGCGCGCGCACGGTCAAAAGGGGGCTGGGAGGATGGGCTCAAGGTGCCGAACACCATGCACACCTCAAAGGCATCTTCAGCACTGCAACCGTTGTTCACATGGCCACCTCAGACCCGGTGTCTCCAGACTCCCCTTTGAAGACCCTGTTCCTGCAATCAACATATGTATGTGCCCCTTGAACATTGCTGCGGGCCTATCACATTTGCCCCATCCTCATGCATCCCCCCTCCAGTATGAATTGCAGTTTGCACCTGTGAACGTGCGCTCTCAAGGGGGCTGGGTGGAGGGGAAGGCTCAAGGTGCAGAACACCATGCACACCTCAAAAGGCATTTTGCGCACTGTGACCATTGTCCACATGGTCACTCCAGACCCAGTGTCTCCAGACTCCTGTTTGAAGATTCCGTCCCTGCAATCAACATATGTATCTATCCCTTGAACACTGTTCTGGGCCTATTGTGCTCGCCTCACGGCCATCCATCCCCCCTCTAGTATCAATGGCAGTTCACACCTGTGACCGTGCGCTCCTGAGGGGGCTGGGTGGATGGGAAGGCTCACCATGCAATCTCAAAGGCATCTTCGCACTGCGTCCATTGTCCACATGGCCACCCCAGGCCCAGTGTCTCCAGACTCCCCTTTGATGACCCTGTCCCTGCAATCTACATATGTATGTGTCCCTTGACCATTGCTACGGTCCTATCGCGCTCGCCTCATCCTTATCCATCCCTCCTCCAGTATCAATGGCAGTTTGCACCTGTGGGCGTGCGCTCGCAGGGGGCTGCACTGACGGGATTTAGAAGGTTAAACATTGTGATAGAGGTCTGTTGGGTGAGAACGAACATGTCAGCCATTCACATATACACCCACTTCAGTAAGCCTTTATAAAGACTTTAGAAGTTACCAAGAGAACAGCTTTGAAATTAACAACGAATATCCGCATCTCTCCACTTCTAACCTTTTCGCTGAATCGGCTGATCTGTTGTTCCAAGTAACCGTTAGTTAACTTTTAGTGTAGTTTTCTGTATTGTCAACAAGCTCCACTAGGACACTTTCTATTGCTTTATACTCCAATGTATACCCTATTCTCACTATTTTATTTAAAAAGTCTACACCATTATCAACCGACCTGCGCATTTCTATCTCTGTAATTAGCACATAGCATTACAGAGTATTGTTTTTAAATGCAATTGTTAGTAGTGCATGTTTTCAATGTGCTTTCGGTACCATCTTCTATGAAGTCAATTTATTTTTATTATCAGAGGGATGTGATGTTTGGTTTATTCAATGTGATACTTGTTTAATAATAATAATTTTAAATATTTCTTTAACCGATCATAAGGGCAATCGAACAATGCCTGTATCGTTTTTGGTAGCAGTAATACCAGCCATGCTAAAAGTGATAGTACAGTCCTCAATGTTTTTCCAAAGGATTTAAATTTGTATTAGAAATTGGCTCTTGAACTGTTCGAACAGTGGCCGGAATTGAAAGCTGAGTCAAGGATGTCTTGAACGATGTATGGGGCAATCGATTCTGCGTTTGCAGTATGCACTTCTCAGAAAATATGTAAGAGTAATCACAGTACACCAAAAAGCTTCGCCTCAGGGTACTTCAAAAACTACTTTCCAATGCAGTTCCAACTGAATTTCAGTACACGCTGACCCAGGTGAGGAGTGGACGCTACATTTTTAAATGTGTTTTACCATTTTCCAACTATGCATATATAATAAATCTTTGAAGTGAACACTTGTATGGAAATAGTCTGGGCAGGTACCATAAATAACAGTTTTCAGTTTTTGGGGGATAATTCCATTGATATTTTACTGCATGTCTTTCCTTCTTGACCCAATCTTCTTTTGTTTATACATTTCCAAGTGTAGATTACTTTGTAAGATACTCAAAAAGCTCTGAGCAATGGTAGCCTAACCAAACACACTCCCATTGCGTCTTCTAAAAATGATGTCATCTTCTTTGGTAAATTACCATGTCAGTCTTTACGTAAACTGCATAGACGGAAGTACAGACCTTTACCATGGAGTAAACCACAGACACGTCCAACATCCTAATGGTGAGGCCAAGCGACTTGCAAACAAACTTTTTTTTTTTGTTTATGATGTGGTCTAAGTTAGAATACCAATGTAAATATGAATGTTCCGACTATTTGCATCGATTAAAGGACCAGGATGCTACATTGACCACTATTCCGGAATTAACAGCGACCTCACTCATCTTTCAAGATTTTTTTTAGAATAATCCTTCAGATGCGACTACACAAAATATGTATTTGTTCAATTTCCACCTAAAACATATTGATTATTGTTATGTATAATGTTAACTTTTAGGCTTCTTTGTCAATACCGACCTTTTTAATGTAATGTTTTTAGAATTTTGCTTTTACATCTTTCTTATTTCAGTTACCATTAAATAGGCGAAACCTGAAACTTCGACAACAAACTATTCTTCTACTGCAACCGGTCCAGAAGATGAGGTAAGAGAAGTGAAAATGAATTGATGTATACTAATGGTTACAGATTAACAATATGTTTTTTACATTTAAGTTGCCATTTATTTGGGGTGATTTGCAATACTGTCAGCAAATTACAAAGCATTACATCAACAACCTTGATGTATTTATCGCAGAAACACATGCAACAATGAAAGTAAACCTTCAGAAAAATGTACTTTGTCACTGAATAACAGACCCTTTCACCATATTAAATGTGTTTGTTTTAGTTCATAAACTTTAGCTGCTTAGCGAAAAATGGAATAGGTGAAACAAAATAACATTAGAAAGCATTAAAGGGGATACAATTTAATCAATATGTTTTCCAGGGTGAACTCAAACCAACTCCCTGTGACATCTCTGAAGGTTATCAAGTACAGTTTTCATATATGTCTTTTTAAAATGACACACAGACACATTGTTGGGCTCTTGTGTTATTATTCATTTAAAAATGTTAATCAGAGGATGAAACTACATTTTTTACATAGTTTAACTCATATTGCAAGGTTGACAATCATTAAAACCACTTTCTCAAGATGTACTTTGTGAGATAGAAAGCTTTTAACATTACATTTTTAAAAAATGAATGTGTTTTGAATTTATTATGTACAAGGTCTGTGCTACTGAAGTGGCCGAAATTGAAGACACACATGGACAAGAGGTATACGAAACATATTGTAAAATATCAATTATCATCCATTTTAACAGTAATGTAATATTGAATATGTTTAGTGGCTTCCGTAGTGACATTTTGTTATATTTGGATATAGGAATATATGATTCTTTACTGTGAAGAGCAAATTTCAAGGTTTATAAAATTTAAACATTTTGTTTTTCAGCTTGGTCTGGTGGTCGGCAAATCCAATTGGGCAGTTTTCTATTTTGTATGTGTGCTAAAAATGAAGCATGTTCTTTTTCTCTTAAATTAGAAGCCTAGGACAAAGAGGAGCAAAAATACTCAGACAACTACACTAACCAATGATGTTGGCTGCCAAACAGACGTGACTTGGGAGCAGCTACATGTTGAGGCTGAGCATGGTTCGCACAAGATTCAGTGTCATGATGCAGCAGCCCCATTGCGGAATTTGAATTAAATGTCAGCATTGACCTATGGAAAGTATGCATGGATTATTGTTACACTACACAACATCACCCGGAAGAGACAGATAACAGAGCAGATGTTTCTGAATTGCTTGCAGAACGGCCCACACAATCAACACCCTATAAACAAACTATTTCTAGCAACCAGAAAATGTTCACTGTTCCCAATACATGTGGACATATCGGAAGTATCAGACACAGAAATACCTGAAGCATCTTTGCCACTAATTGACGATTGTGCTTGTGATGAGTACTTAATTCTTCCTAGTGTTGAGGACTTATCCACCTCAATGGAATTGCAATCCACTGTACCTCTGGACGATTGGCTACTAAAGGAGCCAAAATACATTGTATTCGACTGCTGCCTGATCGAGATTATGAAAAAGGTTCAATGTAATCATACATTTTGTGGGGAGTCATTGGTGGAGTTTACTCATGTAGTTAAAAGGCACCAAAGTGCAGATCAAGGATAGCTGTGTACACCACCCTAACACATTTTCATGGTCTGCTCAACCTATGCTTGGAAATGTGCCTGCTGGAAATTGACTTTGTTCATCTGCATTGTTGTTTAGCGGAACAACGTTCAGTACACTTTCAAGTTTTTCTAACTTTGTGGGACTCCAGTTCCTTTCAAAAACCAAATATCAGAAGGATTTCTTGTTCCCGAGTATTAGCCAGGCATGGACACTCTAACAGTTGTCAATGGACAATGCTCTTTCTTGCAAAAGGCTCTGGTTTGCTGGTGATGGACAGTGCGACAGTCCGGATTTTTCTTCTGAATAATGCACTTACCAGTTCCAAGACCTGGAACCCAAAAAAATTGTGAGCTTTGTGGTTGTGTAAGTAACTTAATGTACATCTTCTGTTGCCATGGAGGAATATGGTTTCATCAAATCCATTCAACTTCTGCAATCGAGAGGAATGCACATAGACCTAATAGCCACTGACAGGCATGTTTCAATTGCCAAGGCCATGCGAGAACAGTTCCCAGACATGGAGCTCAATATGATGTATGGCACGTCACAAAATCAATTTTGAAATAAATTACAGCTGCTGGGAAAAAAAGGCCACAGAAAACATTTTAAATTGGGCACAATCTGTAAGCAACCATTTTTGGTGGAGCTCAAAAACTTGCAATGGTTCTGTTGATACTATGCTTGAAAAATGGCATTCAGTGATGCAACATTGTTCTAAAGTACACTCTTTGCCAGAAAATGAAAATGTCCATCAATGTGCACATGGACCATGGAGCAGGAGCATAAGAAAAGGTGGTTGGTTACAGGATGCCCTGCTCACACAGCACTTGGGAAGATTGTTTTTGAAAAAAACGCTTTCAAGAGACATGAGGGGCCCCACCGAATTCTGCCACACCGGAGATTTGGAGGTGTTCCACAATGTGTGCCTAAAATACAGGCCTAAAAGGTTACATGTTCGCATAGACGGTATGGTGGCCAGAACAAGACTGGCTGTACTTGCACACAATGAGAACATTGTAAGGGAACAAGCAAAAACTGAGAATTCTCAGACTGCCTCGTTAAAACAAGGAATTTACCAAAAGAAGCAAACAGTGGGTGGCAAAGCCAATCTACCAGCAGATGGATTTTGAATTCGTGAAATACCGGACATTGAATGTGCTGGCCATGCAAACGCATGGAATGATCCAGATTTTGTTTCTAGGGCCCAGACTGTGCCACGTAACATTGCAAAAGAGGTTTGCCCTCCCACACTTGCGGAAATGTTGACTTTGAGATTTAAATGATGTGTGGCTCTCTTCACAAGGCAGTTTCAAGCTTTCGCACAGTGCCTGCAAGTTGTTTACATTGTACAAAAAATTAACTAGTATGCGACTTGAGATGTAATTGATAAAAAATGTGCTTTGTAATGAATTACTGTTTGTGGCGTAATGTCACTAAATAGGCATAAAAATGTTGACTGTCCGTTCCTCAATTCACTCTGGCCACCCTCCCTGGGCTCTCCCCTCCCTTGCCTACCTCTCAAGCCAGAAACCGCTTTCCTTCATCACATCCTGGACTTTGCCAGGAAGGCCATTTTCCAACTTCACCTTCTTAGCTGTATCCTCCCTTTCCTCACTTTTACCCAGATGCTCAATGTTTCCAGAGCTCTGGTACTCTCTAGGCTGTAGTATTGCAACGGCCTCTTCCTTAATCTAACCGCTTTCTCTCTCGGCCACCTCCAGCTAATCTGAAATAGGGCTGTAAGACTTATCCTTGGCCTCAAGACCAGGGACCGCATATCTCACCAAGGCTCTTCAACCTTTACTTGGCACCTCTGGCCCACCTCATTTCTACATTCTCTCCTAACTTTCAGTGTTATGTGGATGACACTCCACTCTCCTTCAAGCTCTGCGCTGCTTCCTCTCCTTTCTCACTTATTCATCCTGGCTGTCTAATCACGATTCAGGCCTGGTGTGCCTCCAACAATCTCTGCCTTAGTGCCAGTAAGACCGAGATCCTTCTCCTTGGAACCCCGGCCCCCGCTTTCCCTCTTTCACTCCGGCCGCCCTCCTTGGGCCCTCTACCTACGCCTTCCGGTGAGGCAAAAAACCTTGGTGTCATCTTCGACTCCACCATCTCATCACAGACGTCTCTAAGAAGTCCCACTACCAGCTGCACCTCCTCAGAAGTATTCTTCCTTTTCTCACTTTCCCCCAGAAGATCACTGTCTCAAGAGCCCTAGTTCTCTCTAGGCTGGACTATTGAAACAGCCTCTTTGTAAATCTTCCTGCCTCTACACTTCACCCTCTGCAACTTATACAGAACAGGACTGCAAGATTTGTCCTTGGCCTCAAGCCAAGTGATGGTATCTCTCCAGCCCTGAAATTTCTCAACTGACTTGAAGTTCAAGACCCTATGCACTGCCCACAAGGCCCCCCCGCAGATGTTCTTGTTCTGCTGTGCTAACGGGTTACCTGGCCACCCTCTGAACCTTACGGGGACCAGGCTCCCTCAAAGGGCCTCCAGGCCTACTGCACACTATGGCCTGTATCTGCAACCCTACAGTCCCCTGCCTACTTGCACTTACTTAGAGATGGCAACCCCGGCAGCACTTACTCGAGCTTGGTTACTGCACTCTCCCATTCCCTCCCCCTGGCACTTCTCCTCTCCCTTCCGCACAAGGCCTAGTAAGACTGTTTGTTCTGTTCCCCTTTGTCTTCTCCTTCCATGTCTTGTCATGCCTAGAAACACTTGTTTACAGACATGTCATAAATGACTTATATCATTGTTGTTTTCTTCCCTGGCCCCCCCCCACCCTTTTTTGGTCTTGTGGTGACTTGAAACACCATTTTTGGTGTAGGTGCTTCACAAGCAACCAATAAATAAATCAATAAAGTAAATTAAGTCTGAACACGCTGGAAATTAGGAACCATGATGGTGGCTGCAGATTGCAATAGACCAAAGGTTTATGTGCCACAGTGTTAGCAAACACTGAAATAATGGGCGAAGGAATATGTATTGCCAATGTGCAATATAAACATGCACCTGAGGCCTTTGCACATTTACATCTTACTGTGGAGGCCCACATGTGGAGGACAACCAGGTGCACATGCATCAATGCAGAAATAGATATGATTGCGGGAACAGATCTACACAGAAGCTAGTAAGTCTCTACTCCACTGTCCGTGCCTCTACACTCTTCCGTGATCCCTGTACCTCTCTCTCCTTCATTATTATCCCTTCAGGCACCAGCCATTATGCCGGACAAACTTTGATACCTTCTTGGTTGCTTCAAGCACCAAATTCAAGACCCTTTGCACCATGCACAAGGCTGTCTTGGGCATGTGAACACACTACCTGCAGCTTTCCTCTCTCAAACTACTCTCCTTCATGATACCTACTCCAAGCAAAGAGCTGGGGACAGATAATTAAAGAAAAAGTAAATGTAGTGAGAACAGGCACATTGATACCGTTAAAATGGAAGTAAATATTGTAATATGTGGTTTACTTGAATTATTTTGTTGTTTTTCAGTACACCGATCACCTCTTATACTGTTCATTTTTGTGGCATGTGTTACCATAAACGAAACTGACTCGGGCATGCTGTGAACGCTAGATTAAGGGTCCCATTGTTGTTTCCTTGAATACACCTCACCAAGAATTTGAACAACCAACTGTGCTGAAAATCCACCAAGAAATGATAAGATTCACTATATTGAAAGCTTATTGAAAGCTTACACCGGAAAGTAAAGTTTCTATTTCAGAAAACTGTCTTTCGAAGCATTTGATCCTCCACCACATTGGCAGGGTGGATTCTTAAAACACAACGTAAGCAAGATTTGAAATAATATTTATGCAAGTGTGGATGGAAAGTGTGCTGTGTGCTACATGATGAACGATGTGATGGATGAATGTTCAATTTGGTTTTCAAGAATAGATGTATTAATTGTAACTTAAATGTATAGCCAACAAACGAATGTAATTATAAAGTGGGTACTGAAATATGTTTTTTTCATTCTCGATTTTACATACTTATATAATCCTGATGTGCGCCTTTCATGGGTACAGCCTACAGGCCGACGGCTTCTTCAACAGTATTAGGACAATAATCATCAACAATGCATCTGTGATAACGATCATCTGGGACGATCACCAGATGACATTCTGTCCTTCCGCGGTTGCAGTAAGAAGGAGCAACATGGCAGCTTATAGGTCGTAGAAATGTGTGGATGTCAAAGTGTTGCATTTATTTCAATTTTAAAGCACTAATTTCTCCTCTGTAATGGAGCGCCATGTGCGTAGATTACTTGTC
This sequence comes from Ambystoma mexicanum, assembly GCF_040938575.1. Lineage (NCBI taxonomy): Eukaryota > Metazoa > Chordata > Amphibia > Caudata > Ambystomatidae > Ambystoma > Ambystoma mexicanum. The sequence continues at coordinate 681,056,268 of NC_090941.1, read as the reverse complement.
AGTCATGGAAGATAACCTTCTGTGAATAATGCAAAGGCTAGGATTAATCAATCGATCGATCGATGGTCGGATTCAGCATTAGAAGATCACTGTTCACAGTTACACCAAAAATGAGAACGATGCGAAGTTCGCTAGCTATGTTCAAAAAAGTTAACCAAGTTTTTGTGGACTTAATTAACTATTGTCACTGTGGTGTCAAAATGAAAACTACTTGTTACGCCCGACAATTGCTGTTTTCTTCAAAGTAAAATTGACTATCATTTTTGTAAAAAGAAACACACTTTTGCGTTTGTTCTGGGTGTGTTGTTTAAGCTCCTGGTTCCGCGTTAGATAACATCATGGCGTTGGTGATGACAGGGTACGTTTAGCTACGCTGCCCACTAACGTCATTGAAATAGGTGAAGCTCATCCTGAGCATCTAGTGATATGATATGATATGGCATTTGTAACACTCCTATACACAATTGTTTCAAGGCGCGGCGAGGCAAGGAAGGGGGAACAGAGGGAGGACATAGACAACGATCTTACTAGGCCAAGTGACAGTGAGACCGCGCAAGTGCAGGGGAGAAGGGAGGGGAAAAGTGCTAGCGGAAAAGCGAAAAGGGGAGGGGCAGTGATGTACATGGGATAAAAACAATAACAAGAAGTGCAGCCTCCAGGTGGCAGGTGCAATGGTAAGTGCAGACAGCAGGTGTCCAAAGGTGCAGGTACTGGAACTGTAGGGTTACAGATACAGACCCAAGTGCAAGGGTTGCCAGGAGGCAGTGTGGGTGTGCAACTGGGCAGGCAGGGACCTGGGCCCGAATCAGAGAGTAGCCAGGTGACCATTGCAGTATCAGACAGAAGGCAGAAGCAAAGAGGAAGGTCTTGAGGTGCTTTCAGAACCGGAGATGGTTCCCCTCAAGTTTCAGAGAGGGAGGGAGGCTGTTCCAAAGGCACGCCCCAGCCAAAGCAAGAGATCTACCGCCAACATGTTGCTTGGAGAAGCGACTGACCCTGAGGGAGTTGGAGGAGCGAAGAGCTTGAGTAGGAAGGTATTTGCGAAGAGACAATTGGAGAGGCCCCAGAAGGCCTTGTCGACAATGCAGAGGGTATTGAACTTAATCCTTGCAGCCACTGGGAGCCAATGCAGAGATTTCAGTACTGGAGGGATACAATCCCTGGGCTTGAACCCAATGACAAGTCTTGCAGTCCTGTTCTGGATGAGTTGCAGAGGGCAGATGGTAGAAGCAGGCAGATTTAGAAAGAAGCTGTTGCAGTAGTCCAGACTAGAGAGAACCAGAGCTCTAGAGACTGTGAGCTTCTGGGGGAAGGCGAGGAAAGGCAGAATACCTCTGAGGAGGTGCAGTTGGTAGTTTGAATTCATAGAGACGTCAGAGATGTGAGGAGAAAAGGAGTGTGTGGAGTCGAAGATGACCCCAAGTTTCTTAGCCTCACAGGAGGGAGCAGCAAGAGGGCCAAGGGAGGCCGGCCAGAGAGTGACACGATAGGGGGGTGCAGGTGTGCCGATGAAAAGAATCTCCATTTTACTGGCATTAATGCAGAGATCATTGGTGGCACACCACTCCTGGATAGCAGACAGTCAGAGATGAGAGAAGGAGAAGAGGTGGCAGGGGGGCGCCTGAAAACGAGCTGAGTGTCATCCGCATAGCGCTGAAAGTTGGAGCAGAGAGCGGCAATGCTCTGGGCGAGAGGTGCCAGGTATTGATTGAACAGCCAGGGAGAGAGGTTAGACCCATGGGGAACACCACAGGTAGAGAGTGAGATAGAGGAAAGCAAGGACCCAAGTTGGACCTGGGAGGGTCGATCGGAGAGGAACGAGATCAGCCAGGCCAGGTCCTGATCAGTGATACGTAGGTTATCACGGAGACAATTCAGCAGGATGGCATGGTTGATTGTGTCAAGGGCAGTAGAGAGATCGAGTAAGATGAGGACAGAGGGGATATTAGAATCAAGGTTAGAGAGTAGGTCTTCACGGATGTTCAGGAGAGCAGTTTCTTTGCTTCTGGCTGCTCTGAAGTTAGACTGATGGGTCATGGAGACAACCAACAGATTCAGTGTGAATATAAAGCTGGGAGATGGCCAGCTTTTCCAGGAGTTTGCCCACGACAGGAGTGATAGAGATCAGGCGATCGTTAGCTGGGCAGGAGGGGTCGGCTGAGGGCTTCTTGAGAAGAGGGAGCAAAAGGGAGTGCTTCAGGGGGGAAGGGAAGGCTCCATTGATGAAATGTCAGCGTTAGGAGCGGGCAAAACTAATCAGTGCCGCAAGGGCGTTTGAACTTAGGACGATATATCAACGGATAAGAATAGCCCAAGATGGCAGTACCCGAGCCGTCATTTTCACATTTGTTAAAGTGAGAAAAATGTATTTAAGAATGATCGATGTATACTGAAATACATACCTGATCCATTGGGCCAAAATCATTTCTGACGAACTACCCCTTTAAATCCTATATACAATTTGTATATGAAGTATATATTTTAAATCTATATAGCGTTTATATTCCTTTAAACAGTCCACTTCATCTGGAAGGTTGTGTTGACTTCTCTGGGCATTCTACTACATGAAGACTCTGGAACTCTGAAATAAACACCCTGTAAAACAAGTACAGTGATATATCTGGGTCCCAGAAACAGTGACTGAGAAAGATCTCATTAGCAATATGTATGGGATTGCTCAAGATTGAAAGTATGAAGAAAGTTCCAATTAGGAAGATGATTTTGTTCTGAGGTTTTTCAGGATGAAGGTGAGAACAGCTAATTGGTTGCAAACAAGAGATTCAGTTTTGTCCAGGAGAAATTAAGTATTTTCTAGCTTTATCTTCAATAGTTCATCACCGCACATTCTAAGTAAAATCCGGGAGCTACTGGCTTTGTGGAATGAGTAAACAAGATGTTGTAAGATTGTGCAGTCGGTTTTAGAGCATGGACAAGACTGGCAGGACATGTGTGGAGACTGTAAAATGTGGACTCTGTTGAAACAGATGCCAAGCAACCAGAACAAGTAGAAGGAGTATATCCAGCAAAAGAGGGCCAGATGCATCTATGTGGGAGTGAGTCATTTGGTGCCAAAAATCCTCATTGTTTGCCAAAGGGTTTACCAGTTTACTCAGCACCCTACAGGGTAATAAAATGATAAAAGCTTATATAGTTTTGGAAGCTGGATTCCGAATCGTGTGATGATGGCAAAGAACCACTAATGGTAATGAAATCACATCAGAAATAAAAAATGTGTTGGACATTGGTATCTGGAGGATCAACTCAAAGAGTGTGGATCTGACAGTACTGCTACAAGCAAGCGCAATGAAAACACCAGAAATGTGACAATAGACAATTGTTGCACTGCCAGCCAAAGAAGGATGCTAGTTAATTTTGCAGAGTGTGTAGTATGCATCTATGAAAAAAAAAAAAATGTAATTTGTTATATTGGTTTTTACAAATTTAACAACAGTCAACAAACTCCCTTCCCCCACCCTCTCTCTTCCCCCCGCATCTTGGTACAGCAAACATTAAGTGCGTTCACTGCTCATCTCACTTGGTTTCTGAATTGTCCAGGGTTTGTGCCGCATACAAGTCTTACATCTCATAATTATGCTGGGTGGTCCTAATAATTCCCTTCTCAGAGCGGGATATCACACCGTCCAGGCTTGTCTAGACCCATCAAAGTGCCTAAGCGCCAGCGTCCAACAGTTTTATCTTGTACATGGCATCGCCCTTTCCTCCTCAAATTCTCCACTCCGCCCCTCCTCCAACACCTCGGACAAATTCCTCAGTAGGCACAACTCCCTTTTGCCCATTTGCCAATCAGTTGGGAAATTGCTATGTCTCATTCAGCGTGCATTGCGCTCCCAATGGGATGTTGAACATTGCCTGGTTAAGTGTATTCCAAGACATTTTGTTCTCTCTTGCCTCTTTCAAACCTCTACGCACTGCTCTGTGCCATATCACTATTTCCGCTATTGACCACCTGTGCAAGTCTCCCCACTATGCATCAATTCTAGGGCCGGCTTCCGAATTCCAGGCCATGGCTATTTTACACTTTGCCAATATACAAATGTGGTCTTTCATGTTCATTAGGTGTGCAGTGCTCTTCTCTTGCTCCCTCCCCTTTGTCCCTCGGGGGAATATACCCAGTAGACAAGCCTCAGGTGGCCAAACACACGTCTCAACTCCTCCCCTTGGCTACCCTGTCCAAAATCAATGCCCAGAAAATGTTAATCACAGGACATATCCAGAACATGTGAAGCATTTCAGCCCCCTCCCGCTGCATCTGGGGGCAGCCCTGTCTACTCACTCCTGGCATCAGCAATATCCTGTGCCTGTGTCATATACGTGTGGTGTGTCAGATACAGTTGTGAAAGTTTAAATCTAGCATTCCTGGAGACTCTTTTTGAGTAAAGAAGGGCTCTTGTCCACTCTGCATCAGTAGACATTCTACCCAGGTCTGTCTCCCAGCCTGCTCACACTCGCAAATCCCCCACCCCCCCGCTAGCCCAGCAGTAACTCGCATAGCTGTGACACCACATGGCCCCCTTCCGACAGGTCATACATGGTCTCTAGCGTGCTATCATTTTAATTCCCAGTCCCTGCTTCCGGCCACCTCTTCAAAACTATCTTAGCCAGGCTCATGTGCATCAATGATTGCCCTTTGTGGACACCACACTCTTGGGTTAGAGTCTCAAAATCGACTAACTTCCCTTCCCGCAGTAAATCGCTGACTGTGGTGACCCCTTTATCCTCCCAATACAATCTAATCTCCCTCGGCTTGTCTCGGCGTCCACCCGCTATTGATATAGAAGGAATGTGTGGGGAGTAGGGATCCTTGACACCTATTCATTTCCAGGCACTTTGCCACAACTTTCTGCCATGAGCCAGTAGGTGCAGTTCTCGTGGTAGGCTCCTCTCATTCATCCATCCATAGCATCTCCTTCAGGTAATAAGGTTCCACCCAGAGCTGTAGGAGCTGCGTATCTAGTGAGATCTCGTCTGCAACCAATCCATAACAAACTGCAGCTGTCCCGATACATAATATAACTCAAAATTGGGCACATTTATCCCTCCTTTACATAGTCCCTTTGTAACGTGCTCAGCACAATTCTATTTCTCTTTCTTCCCCATAGAAATTCCCTGGTGATACTACCCCATCTTCAGAAAAACCTCCCAGGTATATCATATGGAACATTTACCAAGTGATGCAGCACGCGTGGTAGTGCCATCATCTTCATTAAGGCCGCCCTGCCCGCCATCGACAGCAGCAGTTTCCTCCAGAATTGCATGGTCTTTCGAGGCCATCCATTGCCGCCTGCATATGCCGCTCATGCGTATTAGTAAGGTCATGCCAAATGTTTACTTCCGAGTACCTAAAGGTCCACAAGGACCACCGCAACCCTAAGTCTGGCAGCTGGTCTTCTAAACACTAAACACTGATTTGTCCTCAAGCGCCTCCTGCCATTGCAGAAATTCGGCAGAATTCGTCCTCTACAGCAACAGCCTCCATTGCAGTCCATGAGGCATCCCATTGCTTAAAATGGCAGCCGTATTCTAATCCATATATACAAGTCTTGCCCATGCCTACATATCCACCAGGAGCAAGCGGATTGGCTCCCACCATCTACTTTAGCCAAAAGACTGCGCCAGCAGGCGAGCGCCGGCCCACGCAGTAAGGCTCACGTAAGAAGGCTCATGTCCTGAGCCCTCCTTCAGTTCAATACCAACGGAGCAGGAGCTCACTCAGCATCTTCCATGCTGCAGGAGCAGCATACACAATGGTACCTACATCATGCTTTTAAGGTAAGCTTAAGGCACAATTGTCGTGTGCCCATAGGCCCCTTTATCATTTACATCCGCCATTTCAAGGCTCCACAACTTTGTTCAACTTCGTTTACTACCAACCGCATGGTCTGCACAGTTTCTCTACGTGCGGTAAGACTAAGATCACTGGTGCCGAACCTATTGACTCCGACACTGAACATAAATAGTATTTTATTTGCCATCGCCCAGATCCCACAGCTCTGCTAGCTTCAGCCTAACTAGGGATCACCCGTTTATACGTACTTTATCCCATTACTCTTTCAGACGGCAATTCTGTACATTTCATGTGCCACACTTTCTCAAACTGTGTTTCCTGCTCATATTGATATGCGTATATGTTACACCTGCATTGAATCTGCCACAGTTGAGTGCGATTGTTTATAGAGGGTGCTCTCTATGCCATACCAACCGTCTTTTAGCTCTCTACTGACCCGCTATGCAAGTTAACAGCATATTGAACTGTAATGTTGCATTTACATCCGACACACAATGCTTATTTTTATTGTGAAGCCTTAACATATACTGGAGCATTCTTGATCACTGTGCCATATTAAATGCTCTGTTGCCTAGAGTCACTTATTTGGCCCTCTTGTTCTACGGCAAAGCACCCAGCACATGTGCATCAACCAATGGTCCTACCCCCATATCACACTTCTTATTGATTGCAAAGACTCACGGACGACCTCAGGACTCCCAGCGCTCTGCCCTAATGCATTACTCGCAACACCTGTTTCTGTATGAGCTTCTCCATGTGCCCTTAATGTGATGCCAAGCAGTGGCTTATTGCGGCCTACTGTACTGCATTGTTTGTCACTTGATAGAGTGTCTTAATCGCACTGTCCCACTTATTGTGCTGATTGTGTTGATCCAAAAAGTTTCTCTACTGTGACCATACTTTTACTTTGATGCCACGCAGTGGGCTATTGTTGCCTACTGTTGCCCATTGCACCACAATCACCGTAATCACGATTATCACGGATGTTAGAAAGAGTCACTCGTACTGTCCCACTTATTGTGGTGATTCTGAAATTTTGTTTTACTGCAATTTAAGGAACAAGTTACTTACCTGTAACTGTTGTTCTCCAGCATGGGTCTGGCATGGATTCACATGCTCATGAATATTCCCCGTCGTCAGGCTGGGAATCCTCGGTAAAGAAAAAACCAGTATCAGTTTCGTTTCTGATCTGTCTTTCGTAGTAATAACCAATCACTGGTCTCTGCGTCATACTGACCACAGCCAATGACTGCCCTCTACCTAAGCACCGCCTCTGGCAGCCATCTTCAGATTTGGAAGCACGTGAAGTGGCAGTATGACCAAGTGAAGAGCCGCAGAGGGGTAGGCGGGAGGGTTCGCATGTGAATCCATGCCAGACCCATGCTGGAGAACAACAGTTACAGGTAAGTAACTTGTTCCTTCTCCAGCATGGGGTCTGGCATGGATTCACATGCTCATGAATAAAGAATACATAGCAGTACACACATGCACAACCACGGGAGGTGGCAAAGGCTCAACATTAAGCATCACATCAACTCAACATTAAGCATCTTACCTCCTCACCAGGCTCACCTCAGGCGAACAGGTTGCGCAGCACTGCTTGGCCGACCCTGGACTCCTCCCTGGAATCCCGGTCGACGCAGTAGAATTTCGTGAAGGTGTGCGTCGACCTCCACGTAGCAGCCCTGCATATGTCCAGCAGGGGCACACCAGATAGGAACGCCGTGGTAGCTGCGATCGCTCTGGTGGAATGGGCTCTCGGACGGCCAGGCAGCGGTCGGTTTGCCAACCGGTGACAGTACATGATACAGCCGGAGAGCCATCTGGAGATGGAAGCCTTCGAGAGAGCCTTCCCCTGATTGACAGGTCCAAAGTTCACAAAGAGTTGTGACGTCTTCCGAAAACCTTTCGTGCGGTCCACGTAGAACTTCAGCGCTCTAGCTACATCCAGCGAGTGCAAAGTCCTCTCAGCCGGCGACGAAGGCGACGGGAAGAACACAGGTAACACCAAGGGTTCGTTGAGATGAAAGTCCGACGGTACCTTGGGCATGAAGGAGGGGTGCGTCCTGAGCACTACCCTCGTGTCGTGGAAAGTCAAGTACGGGGCCTTGCAGGAAAGGGCCTGGATCTCTCCCACTCGTCGTGCGGAGGAGATGGCCACGAGAAAAGCTGTTTTCCACGATAGAAACTTCAACGGGGCCGAGTGCAGAGGCTCGAACGGAGGTCCCATGAGCTTGGTCAGCACCACGTTGAGCTCCCACGCCGGGGCCGGAGCCTTCACCGGCGGGAACGATCTGAACAGTCCCTTCATGAACTCTTTCACCAGACGATGAGACCACAAGGACGTCCGGCCCGTGGTTCTGGTGTATCGGGAGATCGCAGCAAGATGAATCTTGATGGACGCGTGTGCCAGACCAGCTTTGGCCAGCGTCAGCAGGTACGGCAGCACTTGGGGAGCCGTAATCCGTAGAGGGTTAATCTTCTGTGCGTGGCACCAGACAGAGAACCTCTTCCATTTGTGTCCGTAGCATTTAAGAGTCGAGGACGCCCTGGCCTTTGCAAGAACCTCTCTGCAATCGGCCGGTATGTCGTATCCTCCAAACTCTAGCGCTGCAGGAGCCAGGCCTGCAAGTTCAGCGACTTCGGGTCGTGGTGGAGGATGGCACCTCCTTCCCTGGAGAGTAGATCCGCGTCCGCCGGCAGCTTGATTGGCGGGGACGCCGACAAGTCCAGAAGGTCCGGGAACCATATCTGCCTCGGCCACGCAGGTGCGACGAGGATCATCCTGCACCGTGACCTCTTGAGCTGGTTGACGAGCCGGATTAGCAGAGGCAAGGGAGGGAACGCGTAGAGGAACAGGCCCTCCCAGGGGAACGAGAAAGCATCGCCCATGCTCCTCGTCTGGGGAAACCTGCTGGCGAACCTCCGGCACTTGGTGTTCGTCGCCGTCGCGAACAGGTCGATCTGGGGTGCGCCCCACCGTCGGAAGAGGCGATCCACCAGATCCTGCCGTAGTTCCCACTCGTGGCACGAGCGCAGCTCCCTGCTGAGTGAGTCGGCGATGGTGTTTTTTATCCCTGCCAGATGAAACGGCACCAGAAGAATCCCTTGGGCGACGGCCCAATGCCACAGGTCCTGCGCCTCCTTGGACAGCGCTGGGGACCTGGTTCCGCCCTGTTTCCTGATGTAAAACATGGTGGTGGTGTTGTCGGTGAAGATCCTCACCACCTTGCCCTTGAGGGACGGAAGGAAGGACCTGAGGGCCCAAAACACTGCACGGAGCTCCAGGACGTTGATATGCAGGGACTTCTCCGTCGGGAGCCAGAGTCCCCTTGCGTGCAGATTTTCGGTGTGCGCTCCCCACCCTTCTAGGGAGGCATCCGTGGTCACAGTCACCTGGTGGGCTGGGGTCTGGAAGTCCATGCCCGCCGTCAGATGCGCGCGGGTGCCCCACCACCGTATCGCTCGTCGGAAACTCTCGTCGAGCTTGATCCTTTCCTCGAAGCTGCCCGTCGTCTGGATCCAGCGCGCATCCAGGAACTCTTGCAACGGGCGCATCCGGAGCCTGCACATGGGAATGAGGTAGATGCAGGAAGACATCATCCCGAGGAGGGACTTGATGGACCTCACCTTGGCCGCGTCGGCCACCAACATCCGTTGCACCTTGCCCAAGATGGTCCTGGTCCTCTCCTCCGACGGGGAGGCCAGAAGGGACACTGTGTCGAGCCTCGCTCCCAGAAACAGTGCGACTTGCGCGGGCACCAGGTGGGATTTGGCGTAGTTCACGGAGAATCCCAGGTCCGTGAGGAGTTGGACGGTCCTTGCCGTGTGGACCACGGCGAGCTCCCTCGTCTTGGCGCGGATGAGCCAGTCGTCCAGGTAGGGGTAGACGTGAATCCCCTCGCGGCGCAGCTGCGCCGCCACCGGTGCGAGGCACTTGGTGAAAACCCTGGGTGCCGACCGTAGTCCGAAGGGAAGGGCCTTGAACTGGTAATGACGCCCTTGGACCACGAATCTGAGGAATTTTCGGTGCCCCTTTAGGATGGGAATGTGGAAGTAGGCATCCTCCAAATCCAACGACGATAGGAAGTCTCCTTCCTCCAGCTGACCCAGGACGTGCTGGAGGGTGACCATCCGGAACTTCTGCGCCTTGATGAACTTGTTCAGGCGTCGCAGGTCCAGGATGGGGCGCCATCCTCCCGTCTTCTTCTTCACGAGGAAGTAACGCGAGTAGACTCCGGAGCCCCAAAGCCTCTTTGGGACGAGTTCGATGGCGCCCTTTCTGAGCATCGCCTTTACCTCCAGGAGAAGTTGAGGTACGTGAAGTTCTTTCCTGGCCACGGGGGGGACGCGCGGGCACCTTCTTTGAAACTCGAGCGCGTGGCCCCGGGCCAGGGCGTCCAGCACCCAACGGTCGGTGGAGATGGACTCCCACACGCTGACGAAGCCCGCCAGCCGGCCTCCCACCGGGGTGCTTCGGTGGGGGCCCGACCCCACGGCCGGTTCAATCCTGCTTGGACGCGGCCTTGCCGCCTTGGCCTCCTTGGCGACGACGGCGGGGTCCGCCAGACTTGCCTCGTCCTCTGTAGGCCTCTTGCGACGACGAGCGGGCCGCTTGCCGGTAGGAAGCGAAACCGCCGCCGGAACCTTTGGAGGCGCCTTTGCCTCCGCCGCTCCGAAAGGGCGTCCGCCGTTGCTGCAGTACTCCAAGGGCCCGGGCCGTCTCAGTATCCGCCTTGATGGCCTGAAGGGAATCGTCCACTGTCTTCCCAAACAGGTTGTTCCCGTCGAAGGGCATGTCCAGGACCCTGGTCTGGACGTCCTGCCGAAAGTCCGTAGCCTTGAGCCATCCGCGACGTCGAAGGCAAACGCCGTTGCCCATCTGGCGGAACCCAGTGTCGGCGATGTCCGTCGCCACGGTGATGGCGTGGTCCGAGGCCACCTCACCTTCCTGCAGGATCTCAAGGGCCTCCGCCCTCTTGTCGTCCGGCAGAAAATCCAGCAGGGGAGCTATCTTGTACCAGAGTTCCCTGTCGTAGCGGGCCACGATAGCCAAGGCGTTGGCCGCTTTAATCGTCGTCGCCGCCGACGAGATGACTCTGCGTCCCATGGCATCCAATTTCTTTCCCTCGCCGTCCGGCGGGGAAGTCGACGTGGAGGCCGCACCCCCCCCGCTTTCTTCCTGGCTGCCGCGGAGACGACGGAGTCCGGGGTAGGCTGCGCCCGGAGGCATAGGGGGGCCGAGTCCGGGACCCGGTACTTTTTCTCGTACCGGTCTCTTCTCGCTGGCGTCGTGGAAGGGTTCTTGAGGAGGGAAAGGCCCTCATCCCAAATGTCGTCCAACAGAGGCACTGCGAGGACCGTCTTCCTCTTGGCCTCGCGCCGTTGGTAAAGGAAGCCTTCCTTTTTCTTCTCCTCAGGGCAGAGTTGGAAAAGCTCGGATGCCCTGGCGATCATTGAGTGGAACGATCCAATCTCGTCGGGCGGAGAAGCCCTGGTGGGAGGCGACGACGGAAAATCCTCGTCGTATGCCTCGTCGTCCGTACCCGTCGCTGCCGTGTCAGTCCCCGTATCATCCCCTCGGGTGGACGGGGAGGAGGGCTGGACGGGGCGCGACGGTTGAAAAGGAGGCGGTGGATGGATCCTTCTTTTCTTGGTAGGGGGAACACCAGAAGGTCCCGGTTCTGGATCCCCCGACGGGAGAGGTTCCTCCGTCGGTAACGGTAGTCTCGTCCTTATCTCGGAGCATAAGGACTGTATAGCCAACAAAATGGCCGCTGAGTTGTCTTGCGGCGCTGGCAGAGGGGAATCCGACGGGCGAGCAGGGGCCCCGTCGGTATCCTCGACGATGTCGTCGTCGTCACCTGCGTCGGGGCCCATTCCGACGGGCTGGTCTTGTTCCACGCCTAGGCCGTGGCTTAAGACCTCGATCAGTTCCTCTTCTGAGGTTGAGGCCGAATCTACGACGACGCCCTGCCCCCCCTTCTTCCCCACGGAGGGTTTCACGGGGGTCCTATCGATGGGCACGAAAGAAGACTCCCTCCGAGGAGGCAGGGAGATTCTGGGCCCCGAGGCCGCCACCACTGGTGCAGCCTCCACAGGCTGGGCCAGGGCCGCCGCGACCGTTTCGATAGAGGGCTTGGTCGAATGGATCAAGGCCTTCACCACCTTAGGTGCGCTCACCGCCTTATCCTTGAGGGAGGGGGCACTGCCACGCTCCTCCTCTGCCTTAGAGCTCGACCGGGGTCTCTCCAGGAGCTTCGCCGGGTGCTCGGCCTTCCTCTTACCCGACCCAGAGCGTTGGCTCGTGGTTGACGGTGCCGGGGAGGGTGCGCCCTGCCTGGCGACCGTAGAGCCCGACCGTTCGGCGCTCCCGGTGCCAGCGGACTCGCGGTGCTTGGCCTTATGTTGGGCCCCCGTCGCCGGGGCGCCCTCAAAGGTCTTAGAAGACCGCTCAGATTTCTTCTTCTTCTCGCCAGACGGGCTCTTACCCTCCAGCCAGCTGGCGAGACGTTGATGGCGGTCCTTCATGGTCCGTTCCGACATGTTGCCGCAAAACGCACAGTCCTTCTCCACGTGCGTCTTGTCCCCATGAAGGCAGTAAAGGCAGAAAGAGTGTTCGTCCTCCTTGAAGACGTTCTGCAGCTGGCATCCAGGGCAGGCCCTGAACAGCTTTCCGGGCGTCGAGCTTCCCTTCTCCTGGGCCATCTCCGAGACCGGGCCTGAGAAGCTTCTGGAGTCCTCCGAAGTGTAGCTCGACGAAATCTTCACCCTTGAGGGGCACAGATGAATCCGACACGGGTCCCCGTTGATCGGATGTAGGATCGGTGGAGCTTGAGGCTCTTTTGACCGAAAGAATCGAAGTTTTTGTGAAAAAGCGCGAAAAAATAGCACTAACGCTCGAGAGCAATAGCACGAGGATCCCAACACATGAACGTGCGGTAAAAATCTGAAGATGGCTGCCAGAGGCGGTGCTTAGGTAGAGGGCAGTCATTGGCTGTGGTCAGTATGACGCAGAGACCAGTGATTGGTTATTACTACGAAAGACAGATCAGAAACGAAACTGATACTGGTTTTTTCTTTACCGAGGATTCCCAGCCTGACGACGGGGAATATTCAGGAGCATGTGAATCCATGCCAGACCCCATGCTGGAGAACTGTAATAACACGCAATGGCTTACTGCTGCCTGCCGTACCATACTGAGTATCACTGATATTAGCGCAACTCTATCGTTCTGTGTAACGCTACTGTGCTGCGCCTAAAACGCTGCCAACCCATAGCTATCACAGCCATGAAAGCACATCACCAATTTATAACTAGCCTAATTAGCTGTCTAACTTACCTGAATCTGCTATTAGCATTCACATTAACAAGCCATCCCTTTAATTCCTTGCCCAGCGCACCCACCATTCGCCTGTCACAATCGTTTCACCTACCACAATCAACTTTTATACCACCATCTAGCTTCTTACCACCTTGCCTAGACCATGCTTCCGCTCGGCTCCAAAAGACAATGCTATTAGGTTTAAACACTAAACCCAAAGTTTTGCATCAACATAAAACCTCTCTCCCCATCATACACTTTTGACCACCCCAACAAGACTAATGGCTCACGACAACATGCACGCTCACCATCTGCATCTGGTACCCAGCCTTGCTCCATACTCCACAGAAACCATAGACTGAGCTCTAGATCTATACGACAACACCCCAGTCCATTTACCCAGGATACTATTACAGTTGCCACCACAGCCACACCCTCGGCGTCACATGCAACTGTAACCAGTCCAAGACTACCTAATAGCAACATTATTATTGAACCTAATGGCAAACTAAACAACACTTCACCGCTCATAACAGCTGCCCTCATCAATGCCAGATCTTTACAGGCACATGCCTTAGATATTGTAGATCTTATATCATCATATGACCTTGATTTCATTGCGATTACCGAGACTTGGCTGCACACAGCCTCAGGCCCCCCACTCGCCCTTGCCATTCCGGACAATTACTCGATTATCCGTACAGATAGAGATGCCAATATCTACAAAGGAGGAGGCATTGCATTTATACACAAGAAATCAATAGGCCTGAGAAAGATCCCTAATCTGCCTTTGACCTCAGCAGAACTTCTATCTGTCAAACTATCTACGTCACCCACCTCCACCATCAACTTGCATCTTGTTAATCACCCATCAGGTCCAACCACCACCTTTGAACACGACATCGCACACCTATCATCTTCCAGTACCAAGAACAAGTCACAAGTCATTATCCTTGGTGACTTTAACCTTGGCCTGCATGACCCCAATGACCAAAAAGCTTGTGCCCTTAAGGACACCATGACTGAACTAGGGTTTTCCCACTGCATCGCAGCACCTACCCATAATAAAGGTAGAATTCTAGACTGGATAGCGGACCTTAATTGCAATATCGACACCCTCTCAAATACTCCCTGCGCTTGAACCGGCCATCATCTTATTCGGTTCAACATTTTAGAATCCTTTTCATCTACTCCTCAAACTATCCAATTACCAGCCATGATGACTAGGAGAAAACAATCTAACATTAGATAAACTCATCCCACTGCTGCAGGCAATCACTAACCCCACCACAACTACCTCAGACCTTACAGCTCTAGTTGATTTATAAAATCACGCCATTCTCAAAGCAATTAACACATTAGCACCTCTGACATTACGCAACTCTAAACCACGTACCCATCTCAATACCTGGTATACACCAAATCTCAAGGCCCTCAGAAAACTCAAAAAAGATAATCCGAAACTTTACAGAAAAATGCCCCTTTGCCAGAAAATAAAGCTAACTTTCCTACAACTACAAAATAGCCATAATCCAAGCTAAAATCAAAAAGCAACTACAATGACTGTATCTCCAAAGCAGAGTCCAATACCAAGGAACTCTTTAACATCCTCAAGGAGTTAGAATCTCCTGCCCCATCCAGGTGCATCAAAGACATCCAATGGTGTACTAATATACAGAATGCACTCCAAGACAAAATTATTATGCTCCCAAAACAAAATAGAAATGAAGAAATCACATATCTCTAATTCACACTCCCCGACTAATAACACACTGCCTCAATTCAACTTCTCATCACACTCCATCAAAGTGGTTGAAACCATTATATTGAAACTTAAACCGTCCAATTGTCAAGGAGATGCTTGCCCTGCCCCTCTTATCAAGGAAGCTGCCAAGGAATTAGCCCCTTTCATTACGTCAATTATCAATGCTTCTTTTCAAATCCAGCATAGTACCCAACAATTTGAAAGATGCTTCGGTACTCACGCTTAAAAAAAAACCTCCCTAGACCCGAACAACCGAGCCAACTATAGACCCATTACGACGGTTCCATTTTTACTAAAAATACTCTACCGAGCTGCATATCTGCAGATACAATACCTCAAATCCAATCATTTACTAGGACTTAGACAATCTGGATTCAGACCTAGACATGGAACGGAAACTGCCCTTATCGACTTTAAGACCCAAATCCAATCATTGAAAGACAAAGGCAAACTCGCTGCACACTTCTCAGACCAGGCCAATGCTTGGGTTGAGTCCTTCCTCAACAACAGATCTATGCGGGTTTTTGCACCCTCTGCCTCTGCTACACTGACCCCCATCACCTGTGGGGTACCCCAAGGTTCTTGCGTATCCCCCACTCTACAATGTATTCACCAAGCCACTTTTTGATGAGCTGGACTATCCGGGTGTCATCTACACCAACTACGTGGACAACACCCAGATACTCATCCCCATTATTGGTGATTACATTGTAGACAGTGCGACTCTCAAAAACATTTATCTCATCATACAAGCTTGGATGGCAAAGCACGGACTGTCTTAATGACGATAAAACAGAGCTGCTCCTCCTGGGATTGCCTGCCAACCTGAATAATTTAGACGTATCATTCGCCTCCTTCAACATCGACGGCAACATAATTAAAGTCGCCAAAGTGGTGAAAACACTAGGAATTTACTTATATTCCGCACTAACTAGACAAACCAATGCATTAGCTTCCTGATCCGCCTACACCTGCAAGCTCATCACAGCCTGCCGACCCTACCTCTCCCCAGCCAACTGCATCACAATAGCTAGAGCATTAATCCTTTCTAAACTAGATTATTGTAACACGTTATACCTTGGCACAGCTCAAAAGAACCTCAATAAAATTCAAGGTCTGAAAAACAATGCCATCCGAGCAACTCTAAATATCCCAAGGAATCGTCACATTTCTGAAACTAGAGTATCGCTAACATGGCTCAACATCAACCAAAGAATAGCTTACAAAACCTTGTCCCTTACTCACAAGTGCCTCTCCAAGCAAGCACCGTTTACCTGACTAACACCTACTCTCGTCATACATCTTCACAGCCTATCAGAACTGCCATGAGACACTGTGTCAACATACCTCGATTTAGACAACAACTTGCAGGTGGGGCTAGTTTCCCAGTCCTTGCAGGTAGAAAATGGAACTCCCTCCCTCTGTCCTTAAGAGAGGAACCATCCAACCACTTATTCCGGAACAAGACCAAAGCTTGGCTCCTTGAGCAAGAATCTATATCCAACATTTAAGCTTGCTCTGACGTATACCTCTTTGTAAATACCCTGTACTGTGTAAATATGATGTACATATTGAAATTTGTTCTTTCTGCTGCTCATATTTTGTATATTTGTAAATGATGTTTTCATTGCTATGATAAATGTCTATTATCGTAACATGTAAGCTCAGCACCCGGTTGCCCCAGGGCTGGGTGCGCTTTATAAATAAACTAAACTTCTCTAAGGCCTCTCAAGTCACACTCTGGGAACAGACAAGACTTCGCCTAGCTAATCTGTATACCAGAAAGCTTTGCAAACCTATCCACAACATCCATCACACAGAGGAGATTATCCTCTGGTCGCCGTGAATAAAGCAGCATGTCATCGGCATAAAGCGATACGGCATGCTTCATTCCCCTCACTATGATGCAAGCGTCTGCATAGTCCACCCCGCAGAAACACTGCCAGCAGTTCCAGAGCTAAGATAAACAACATGGGGACAGAGTGCACCCCTGTCTTGTCCCCTTTTTCAATTCCCAGCTCCCCGAAATGTGCTTCACTGTCCGTACCCGTGCCATTGGCGTTGAATGTACTACACGCACCAACATCAGGAAAATGGGTCCAATGCCAGAACGCTCCAGCGTTGCATGCAGCCAGTCCCATAGAAAAGAGTCAAGCGCTTTAATAGTGTCTAGGGAGGCCACTGCGCAATCCTCATGCATTCAATTAGTGCACTCTATGATATGATGCAATCTCCGCCGGTTCAAGGACGTACTCCTGACCGGGACATACGCCAGTTGGTCTGGGTGCACCAATGTACCCATCACCCTTTGAAGTCTATTCGCTAGGATTGTAGTAAGGGTTTTGCAGTCCAAATTTATCATGGAAAGAGGCCTGTAAGAGCCACACTCTAAAGAAGCTTTCCCTGGTTTCAAAATTGGTATGATTATGGATTCCTGTAAACTTTGCGGCAGAACACCCCCATCTCATCCTCCTCTTCAAACATCTCTAGCAATATGGGGGCCAATACCTGAGAGTATTCTTTATAAAAATGCTCCAGGCAGCCCGTCCACTCCCGCTATTTTACGAGTGGGCAGTGCCCTAATTCCCTGGTGCAATTCCTCCACTCTCAGCAGAGCATCTAACATTTCCACCTGCACTGTATCTAAGCTCGGCAGTGCAATTTGTGACAGCGCCTCCTCCATTTCTGAAGGATTCCCCGTCTCCTCCTGGCCATACACATTCTCATAATATTTAGCAAACACTATGTTTATATCTATTTGGTTCTTCGTATTATGCCACGGTCATAGTAAAAATCACGCAGATAATTTCCCTTCTCTCCTCTCCTCTCTATGGCACAGCCATGCGAGCAACCTCCCTGGTTTATAACCCCCTTCATGCAGCTTTTCCGAATATCTGGCATAGTCAAACCTGCCCAGCCTACTCCATTGCACCATGCATTGTTGCTGAAGTGTTACCAGTATCCCTTCTTTTTCCCTGTCCTCCGTATATCTTTGTTCAGCTTCAGCTATCTCCCTCTCAGTGTCAAAGAGGGCTTGTTATAAGCCTTTCCAGATGCCACTCGCCTTCCCTATTGCCTCACCCCTCATCACAGTCTTAAAGACTTCCCACTGTGTGCCCTCACTATCGACTCTTCCCCTATTGTCCTATTAAAAAAAAAAAAAAAAAAAACATCTATGCTCTCCGCCATGTGTTCCCTAAAGGTGTCATCCAAAAATACCTCGGCTCGCAGTCTACCGACAGGGATCGGTGGCCTATCTGCAGTTCCCTGCCACACGGTCACTAGTGGAGAGTGGTCCAAGAGGACTCTTGGTAAATTCTCTGTGCCCTCAAACTCTCCCAATGTTTCCGCTCTTGTAAATAAATATTCAATATGTGTATACTATGCGTGTGGGGCTGAGTAATACGAGTAACTTTGTGTTTGCTCATGCACAGATCTCCACTTATCTGTAAGCATAAGATGGCTCAGCAACACCGCCAGGGTTCTAGCCGGCGAAGCCAGTCTTCTATGTTTCCCCCATCAGATCTATCGATGGAGGGCTTTAACGTGCAACTGAAGTCTCCTCCACCCCCCAGATCCATAGAGCCCTCCTGTACATGGCCAAATGTGGATACAGTGAACTAAAAAAACGTCCAGCATCAGGATTAGGTGCATATGCAGTTACAATACACACCTTGCTGTTTTCCAGAAAGCCATGGACCAGCACCATCCTCCCCTGATCATCCCGCTTCACCTCTAGAACCCTTAAGGGGACAGAAGGCGCCACCAAGATCAGGACCCCCTAGCATATGTAGAGTAAGAGGAACCCACCAACTCAGAACCCCCCCCCCCCATTTCTTTGCCAAAGTGTCCTATCTTTCGGCAGTAAGGTGGGTTTCCTGCAATAGCGATATTCCAATTCTCTTTCTGCGCAAATATGTATGGACTCTTGAACCTGTTGAGGCCCCTTACATTCCAGGTGATTATTCTCACCCGCTAGCCATCTCTCTCGGACTTCAGGCCTACCCATTCCCCACAGGCATCCTCCCACCTGAAATTCCCTCTTTCACCCCCTCTTCCTCTGCTTCCAATGCTCCATCTGGCGGCAACCATCCCCTAAGGCACTCACTGAGATATCCTCCTACAAACTGGTCAGACCAACCCAACTTAACATCCAAACAATTGGGAAAGACCAATGTGTGTTCCCTCATACCGCAAAACAATGGCCCAATGTCCCATGGCGTATGCAGGCCCTGTTAACTCTCAGTCCCTCTGTCCTGAACTAAAGAAACAACCCAACAACTACCCTCTCCCCCGCACGTCCCCCCCCACCCAAGTCCAACAACAACAACCCAGCAGCAATGTGTCTGCTCAGGCCCAGCTGCCTTTCTCGCTCCCTCCTCCCCCCCCCATCCGGGTAGCATGCAGCTGCACAATGCTCTAAAACTAGTATCTGAAGAAACAACTGAAGTGTCCGACCGTAGCCCTCAGTGACTGCCATCAGGGCAGCAATCCCACTCCTCGGTGTCCCAGTCACATGTACTCCTGCACCAAGTTACATATATATCACTCTTGGCTAAGGGACATACATCCACAGTGTTCAGCCATGTGGAGTCATGGTGCATTATCATTTCTGCCCAGAAGCTGCGGCATCCCCGGCGTGTCCATCCAAGTCTGTGCATCCGTAGTGCTCTCAAGAAAATGCAATGTGCTATTATGTAAAACCTTCAATTTAGCAGGCTATATCAGCACCTATCACAGTTTGGCCTTCTGCAGCCTTTCTTTGGTGGGTCCAAATATTGCTCATCGGCACTGCACCAGCGCCGTGTAGTCTGCTGTATATCACCAGTTTTGGGGAACCCCTGGTGATGGTTCCTCCCTCTCTGGAGAAGGCAAGTATTCTCTCCCTATCCTTATAGTTTATGATCTTTGCAATTATCAGTCTCGGGGGTGCGCCGGGTGGGGGCCTCTTCGCCAGTGACCTATGTGCACATTCCACTGTGAATCCCTGCGTCAGCGTACCAGGGCCCACCTCCTGCAAAAGCAATGTTTCGACATATGCCATCACATCTCTGCCTTCTTCCCCCTGCGGGAGGCCAAGTATCCAAATGTTACTCCTGCGGATCCTCCCCTCTGCATCCTTTGCGTGCTGTTCCAGGGTCTTCACTCTGTTGATCAAGTCTTCTACCTGGGTCCGGGTTTCAACGATGATAGCGTGTTGTCTGGCATTTGTTGTTCAGCTGATCCCAGGGACTCTGCAAGTCCCCTAACATCTTGCTGCAACAGACCCACATCCACTATGATGCCATCAATCTTGTGCTCCAGTGCTGCTTTTAATGCTGCTATTGCTGCAAAAACCGGACCTTCCTCTTGTGGACTCACGCGTGATGGGGCTGCCTCCACTACCGCGGTTCCCTGTTGATTCACGCTGTCCCCTTCCTTGCTAGTTTCGGCCTCCATGACTATCTGCCTGCCCTTGCTCATTCGAATCTTATCCGGCATCTGGGCCCAATACTTCAACACCAGGGCAGTGCAAGTCTCCTCGACAGCCTAGAAACACTTGTGTACAGGCGTGTTATAAATTCCTTATCATATATCAATGCAACCCCAACCTCTGATCCAAGAAGATGAGGATCGCCCGCTCTCGGGTGAAAGCCTCAGGCCCTGGTATCCTGGCCTTAGCTTCTTTCTGTGAGATATGGGGTTGCCAGCCATGTTGCTGTTGGCCAGGTAGCCTTCTCTGCTGTGTTAGGGTTGTGATCTGCGGTCTCGCCTCGGGCGTCTCCCTCCATCCTCTGTTCCCACTGCGCAGCTCTAGGATCTAGCGGATCCCCCAGGCAGTCTTCTCCGGGCCCAGGTGCACGTACTGTAAGGAACTCAGGGTGGCAACATTAAAGACATGGAGAAAAAGAGACCGAGGCAAAAGTGCCTTCGGTGTGGGCCGCACGCCCTTGGTTCCCACTAAGGGTTAATCGATTTCTTTTGTGCTCGTTATTCAGTTGATAAAATCCAACTTCAATCGTAGTTCAAAGATGTGTAAATTTTTTAATTTTTCAATTGTTGTGTTTATAAAGCTCATAAAGAATTGTGCTTAATTGGTTAAACTTCACCAAAAAAGCTAATTATCTCAGTTGAGGCAAAACAGAAAACCCATCCGGCTAATGCATTTCGGATTGTATCCTTCGTCAGAGCCAGGTTAGTGCTACACACATTATAATGCATTGTAGGTGGATTGAGAAGGTTTACAATGTTTAAGTTCATAATTGATCCATACATCATGTGTAACAACCAGATATTCAAAAATTAACAACCAAAACAATCATAATTAACAAACAGGGCGCCCACAAGGACAAACAAATATTTGACATAAAAGTGAAATTGGAGAAAGGAGACAAAAAAACAAACAAGTAGGCATACATCATTACAGATAGTAAAAATACAATGTTTACACAGATAATGATTTTACTCTATGGTTCAAACAGTTAATGGGACTGATCAACTACATACTAAAATTGCAGGTTAAACCCTTTTGGTGACTACGGTGCTTAGAGTTCAAGCTAGGCGGCGTGTGCTTACTATGCCAAAGTGTTAGTTGTCGTACTATATTGTGTGAGAATACCTGTGGCTAGTTAAACATTTCACTAACCTGTATGCCAGTATGCAACCCACGCGTGCTGTCCGCGTGTGGTGTTTCTCTATGAAGCACTGCCTGGTGTGGAGAGAACAAACGTGTTATCTCCTCCGTGTAATTAGCTGCTATCAGTCTATACGCGATCTGACTTAGCGTCGCATTGTGTAAAGGTAGGGCTTACCTGGAGCGTTGTGAGCAGCGTCTTGCTCAATCAACTCCGAACAGCGTCTGCGACTCGCGGTTCGTGTCGTTGCCCTAGGCAACGTTATGTAAACAAAATGGCCGTTCGTGTATTACCAAGTCGGCCATATTGGTAAAGGCAATATTAGAACATTAAAGACAGACACAAGTGATCACAGTTCAAGGGTGACAAGTGATCACAGTTCAAGGGTGTTTATTAAACTGTAAATGCAGGGCGCAAAAATGCCTAATCTAAACCTAAATCTACGATGGGAGCAAGCTTCGACCATCAAATGAAACATAAGGCAGTCCTTGTGGCATCTTGTCAAAGTACAAAGGCCTATACTAAAAAAAAAACAAAAAACGATTGCCATATCCTTACAACTAATTATAGAAAGCGTGTGGGATAGGGTTTTCAATAAAGAAAAAAGGGTATCTAGTCAATTCATCTAAATCCATTCCATCGAAATTTTTCCATCTAAAAAATGTCCATCTAATTCATGTTTTTGGTGGGTAAAGGGTTAATTTTTGTTCAGGTGTATTTTAAAGGGTAAAAGAAACAGGGATTGGTGTGGGAGGTGAGGGGGGGGCACGGACCCCCCCAAAAAAAAGAAAAAAAATGCATTAGATGGACATCTTTAAGATGGAAAAATGTCGATGGAATGGCATTAGATGCAATGGTTTTAGATGAAATGACCATTAACCGAAAAAAGTGTTCACAAATAATAAGTTAGGATGTGATTGCCAGGGGTCTCCTTTCCCCATGTTTTGAGCATGGGACAAGGTAGATCTCCTGAGCACAGCACACACTCGAGCTTTCCCAGCACAAGTCGACAGTTCTGTATCAGCTATCAAGTTCTTCGATGGTTAAGTCTCTTTTCAATAAATGTCTCTCGCCTTAGAGGGCCTGATGCATTAAACAAAACAAACAAAATCTTCCTCTCCAAATGAACATTGGGGTGATGCCTTTCCACCCCCTGGATCTCCCTCTGCTGGGCTTAGATCCTAATGCCAATGGGGACACTCCACTTCCCCTGGTCCTGCAATCCTTCTTGCACTTACAAACCTTAACGTCTTTTCAAAGAATTGACTGTGGACATCCCTCAGTCAAGTTCCTCCCTGTCAACACACTAGTCATTGGACTTCAGACTTTGCCCCTTTTTGTTAGCATCCCTCCGCCGAGTTCCCTCTTGTCAACCTTTGCAATGCACTGTTCATATACTAATTTCACCATACAGGATTCATTTCCCTTAGTTTTCACAATCATCTGTCGATCAAAGACTTTCGATTGAACAGAGGAATTTACAAGACCTCTGTATGACCACTTTGACCTCTCTTCGCCTCTTGCCAAGGCCTTCTGGTTACGGTAGTCTCTACCATCTGTTAATTGCCCAGAGTTTCCTGTGCGAGCACCCACGTGGTGCCGGATGCCTCTGTTGTTGTGGTTTTCCCCCTCTTTCATCAATTGTTTCTTTAAACCTTTCAAAGTTCAAATGAGACGTTTGCTATTTTTCGTTCAACACAGTTTGATTTCTTATCGACTCTCCCCTCGACTCACCGGCTGTGATGACCCGCTTGGCTTTCTTTCTCTTTGGAGTCAAGGTTGGTACCTCCGAGACAAGTGTCTCTCCCTGACTTGCTAATCAGCGGAGGAGGGTCTTGTGTACCGCTTATACATGCTGCAACACACGCTGGCTATTGTTTGCAATCTTATGCTTCTGTCTGCTGAGGCGTCACAGGCCTTGATCGGAAAGGGCAAGGTCCTTTCTCTCCTTGTCACCCTCTCGGAACGCGCCCTATTTTGCCTCCTCTTGAACTGCCGTGCTGGGTTAGCTCTCACATCGTGTGGTCTGCCTTGCTCGTCAAGTGCACTCGTGCTCCACCTTTTATCCCTGTGGGGAAGGGCCATCAGGTGTGGGTGATTCTGGTCAATTGCCCCTTTTATTGGGACATGGCAGGTAAACAGCTCTGGTGTTAGTCCGTTGTCTTTCGTGTTGCGCAAAAGTGTTTGTGTCGGAAAAGGGTTGAGGGCAGTGTTTCAGAATATCCTAATGTGAGGAAAAGGTGTTGAAAAAAGGGGGATACCGCGTCTCACCCGTTTGTGTCCCACTCCCCAAGTAACCCCCATCCAGGTGATCCTCCTTCACTGGTCCACCCCCAGGAACTGGATCCAATAGCAATGGCTGTGTCCGTCTCCCAGGGCATGTAAAGTCCCCATTGACTTTACTAGTCAATAGTTATGAACAAAACCAGTACAATCCATCTTACTATGGAAGTACTGGAAAGGGTTAATAGTTTTTCCCTGGTGTTCATTTTCGAGAGGGTACCGTCCAGTACCTCTCACCAAAGTTTCTGGCTTGTGGCAGTGGTTACTACCGTAAATATTCAACCGCAAATATTTTACTATGGGATTTTCCCATTGTTCGAGGCTACCACTTTTACTGACAGCCTCTAACATACCGCCGATTTATTATTAACTTTACTCAGGTAGGTTTTTATTGCCAGATCTTTGATAATATTTCTTTCTCGTGTCTTTCTCTGAAATCCTAACTCTCTCAAATTCAATCACTGCCTTGCTCTTTGCACATGTGCTATGTCCTTTTATGAATTTATATGGAATTATATTTTTACATGCTTTATGAATTATACTGTAACAATTATTGTGTTTTGAATTTTGTAAAGGTTCTGTCATTTTTTTGATAGAACCACATGCAAATAAAAATAAAATAAAAAATAAATAAAAGGAATCCTAACCCAGGTCGGGGATCCTTTGTTCGTCCTTTTGGCGGGCTTCTACACAGAAGCGCTCCTTTCGGCTCCACTGAGTCTGGGGTAGACAGAATATGTGGGAGGGGGAATAGGCACCCTGGACAGGGTTGCCTAAGCAACTCAAGTTGCACTATGCCCTGATAGGCTGGGGGGTTATCCCGCCAGGATAACCACCCCGCTGTGTGAGTGACAGCTAGGCTGTATGAATGGGGTTTTTTCTGCATAAAAGCAGGCCTCTGAGGATTGGAGGACAAGACGTCGCCACTGGAACTAAGAAACTCAGAGGAGAGAAGCTGAAGACATCTGCAACGACTGAACCTCCGGCGAAGCCCTACTGCAGATCCTCACCACTTTTCTCCAACGACCCGAGAAGATCTTCACCTGCAAGAGTCTTCTTCCCTTGAGCTGGTGGGGCCAACCAGTTTGCCAATCGCCTTCCAGGACCTGCCTTGGTCGAATCGCCAGTGCCAAGCACTCAGAGACCAGATAGCCAGGCACCAGTCCACCACGACCGCGATTTAAAGGAGCGTACCTTTTATTCCATTTTGGCATCACCGCAGCTGGCTTCAACCCTGGGCAGTGCAGTAACTCGAACCTTCCTCCACGACGAGAGCCGCTCTTCCTCTGATGGGTCTCCCCAACTGCAGGAACTGCCAGGAACTACCGCCACCGCAGGAGCCTCCTCTACTTTTAAGGTACATTGTTCCGCCACGCCTCCCGTTTCGTTTGGTACTGCTAAAGGTGTTTTAAATCCTTTA
This sequence comes from Ambystoma mexicanum, assembly GCF_040938575.1. Lineage (NCBI taxonomy): Eukaryota > Metazoa > Chordata > Amphibia > Caudata > Ambystomatidae > Ambystoma > Ambystoma mexicanum. The sequence goes on along the minus strand of NC_090941.1, from coordinate 681,031,055 downwards.
CTTGCCTTCTGGGTTGGCCGCCCCTATCGTCTAACATTGTCCACCTTTTCAATTCGTTAATCAAAGATTTGACTGCAGCTACTAGAACCGTTTGATCCTGGGCACATTGCCTGTACCATTGACTCTGGCACAGGCCTATTGACTCTGGCTAAATCTGTTACAAATGCCTTCTCTAGATTGCTTTTCATCAAGAAATGTGTTGGTGCACCTAAAGTATGCCTTGCCTAACTTGTTCACAATTCAAGTGGGAAGTGTTGCTGGTGTGTTTAGGAGTCTAACCCTGTATAACTTGTCCTTTCCCTCCGTCTGAATAAATTGTTAGAGTGCCATTTCTACTTGGTTTACACTGTGCCGTTTTGCTCAGTTTTCACTCCTGCTCAAACTTGTCTACAATTTAAATAGGGAGTTGTGTATACTTTTCTTGACTGTTTTAACTTGCTTTAATGATAGTGATTTGTGTGTGGACTTCAAGAGTGTGTAAAATAAATATATATATTCTTTTTGATACGAAGCTTTGGTCAGTGTTTCCTTGTTCCATAGTACAATAGTCCTATTGTGTAAACCCTGAATACTGCTCATCTCCCTCTTGAGATAAGTCCGACTGCTCAGCCACAGCTACCAACTAAAGCTGTGTGGTACAGACTGATACCAAAGGGGATTTATTGCATATGTCTGTAGTCCTAATCTTCTGTAGTGCTCCCTAAGGGAACTGCATAGGATTCTGCCTAACAGGAACGTTAGCTATTCCGCCAACGTCTCCAAAGACTCCATCGGCGACTAATGACAAATAAACACCCTTGAACTGTGATCACTTGTGTCCGTCTATTCTTGATACCATACCTTCCTTAAACTCCGGTCTCCTGGCTGGGCCCAGGGCCGGCTACCGCACAACACTCTTTTCGCAAGGGATTCTGCCAGCTAGTCTAACATCACAGCCTCTCTCTGACTACCAATGCTCACACTGCTCCAATCTCCAGCCACCTCCCAGCAGGGCGCGTCTCCTCGCACATCCGTCTGGGCTACCCAGTTGGTTCACTCTGCCATCTCTGGGTTAATCCCTTTTCCCGCTGTCTTGGTCACAGGTGCCATTTAAAGAGCCACGCTTCTCCCTCTTTCGGGCCGGCCTTCTTGCTACGTAACTTTCAGTGCTCAGTTTCGCCACCTCTGATGCCGCTCCCAACCTACTCCACTTCAGAATGCAGCAGTTTCAGGGCGATTTAATCTCATTTAGCAGTGTTGTAGCCCATTATCAGAAGGATCATGCGGGAGCTCCAAACTAAAGCAGCTTCACTGCATGGCTGCTGGCCAAGCCCCCTGTCATGATTCTTATCCACTTTTGTAAGACAGGGAGATGTGCCATGTGTTAGGCGAGTCGGTGGGAGGCAGAAAGTGAGAGGTGTGATGAGGGGTATAGTGTGGAGCGAGAGTGACAATTGGAAGCTGACTATGTATAAATGCACACACACCAGGCGTTACCATCTTAATCCCACCATTTGCCACGTAGACCTTTCATTTACTCTCATTGGTTGTCAGCTATTTATACATCAAATGTCAAGGTACTCGCCATTTGCATATATTGTAATCTTTTACCCAAGTATTTACTAGGCATCATAATATGTCTGTTTAGTCACCTCATTTTCCACACAATTACACATTATTCAAATTCAATTGCGCCATTTGTTAGATATTGCCTTCTTATGCCAAAGTTCTCCTGTCAATTGTCAGTTGTATGTTACTTGATATCATATGCCCAGGTCCTCAAACCATTTTCCAGGTGTTGTCATCCTATGCCCTCGTCCACACAGCATTTGCTACATTTTGCTGGGCAGGAGGAATGTAAGGAGCAAGCACACTAATTTCCCGACACACAACCACATATCCTCCCACTACTCATCAAACACTCTAGTGAATGCGTGTCGGTTTGGGAAAGCATGTCCTCATTCACACACTCTGTACGGTAATGTCACTTATTCAATCGATCACTAATATGCACACTTTACTCTTTGTGTGTGTGGGTATTAACCACTTACCTCATTCATTTGCCAGTTGAGTGTGGAATATGGGTTTAAGAGTAAGTGCATGTAGGAGTGCCACTGGTGAATGAGTGAAGCTGATATGGTATTTTATCATTTCTTTAGAATAGGGAAATCATGAGGGCAGACAAGGACTTGGGGCAGTGTCTGCAGTTACATAACTCCAACCTCAACATTCTCTACACAATCTGTAGGTAAGATATTTAAACCTATTCTTCTGTTGGGAGAGTTAAACTGCAAGCTTATAGTTCCATGAAGTTAGCGAACAATGGTTTGTGTTTTCACCCTAGGGGTCAGGGGCAAAGCGAAAATGTGCATATCACTGACCGGGGTTTCCATGTACTACACAGCAACATTTTGACTTTTTTGTAATTGAGCCTTAATTAATGCTTATTGTACCTGTTCTTGCCCACAATGGTGACCGGGCAGGCCGAAGATGCATACTTAATGCGACCTATCCTTTTTTTTCATAGGACAGGGTTTGTAAATGTCAGCAGAGCCCCATTTTCTGTCTCACATCAGTCAAACAAATTGCTTGTAAATATCTTTTTAAGTTTGTCTTTATGCGTTTCTTTAAAAATAATTACTGGATTTACACCAAGTCAAAATTGTTTGAATCGATTAATCTCAAAAAGGATAAATTATATTAATCATATAAATACAATGGCAGTTCATCCAGAGGTTTATGCCCTACCCTTCACAAAATAAACTCATTTGGATGGTTCAATGGAAAATGCAACTCTTGGAACTCTGTATAACCTTTCCGTCCGCTGCCAAGTTCTATCAAACGTCCGATAATCAAAATCAGTTGGAAATATCTTTTCCAAAAGATTGGTCAAAGGGGGCCAATGTTCTTAGTCATAAAAACATATTTTCTATAGTTTTATGAAGTATGAAATCACATGTAGCTATATATATATATATGAGTCAAATGTAGGTATATGTATGACAAACAGTACATACCTGAAATCGTTTTTCTGATGCTTGCATCGGCTTAAATTCACATGCTTAGCATAGGCCAACGTCTAGTGGTTGGTGCAGAGTATTACATTATTTGTTTTTTTATTTAAAAAAGGGACACCGACAGGGCTAGTCTGTAATACCATCCCTATCATGATATGTGCTGTACCCGAGGCGTTGAGGTCCTCAGATTGTTATTTTTCTAATCTGAGGTTGCATGAGTGTACAGTGAAAAGATGAATAAGATGAAGTATGTTGAGAAACAGATTTATTGTCTATGTTCCCTGTACTCCCAGCAAAGGGAGGATGGGTGGGCACATGTGAATCTAAACAGACACAAGCATAAGAAAGAAGATTACAGGAATGTAATGTTTGCCTTCTGAGGCTTGTGGATCTGCTTAGAATTGCATGCTTTGTATAGACTAGAAAAAGCAATATCAGATGAAGTGGTGGGTTGATGGAAGGGACATAGGCAAACAAATGTTTTAATACTGCCTGTCCCACTTGTGAGTCATTTCTGGCTTGTGTGTCTACACAATGATGTTGTGTAAAAGTGTGTACTGAACTCCAAGTTGGTGCTTTGCAGATGGCCTCAAGTGGCACATTTGCAATTAATGCCAACATGGCCCATGTGGCATGTGTGGAGTGTTCCATTGGTGTGAATGGTAGGTCTTTCTTTGCTAATGTGTAACACTACTGTATGCATTTTGCAATCCATTTTGCAATAGCAGCCTTTGAGACAGGGTCTCCTTCTCTTCCGTCTGATAGACACAAAGAACTGGTCTGTATTCCTGAGTGATGTTGTTGAGGTAGTACATGGCTGCAAAGCACACATCTAGTGTGTGGAAGGCTTTCTCACCAGAGTTCTGCAGATTTTAAAAGAAAGCAGGCAATTCAATGAACTGGTTAACATGGAATTTAGATATGTACTTTGGTGAGAAGCGTGGATGCATTAAGACCACCTTGTTTTTGTGTATTGTGACAAAAGGTTCTGAGTCAGATAAAGCTTGAAGCTCACTTACCCTCCAAATAGATGTTATCGCTAGAAGGAAAGCAGTTTTGTAAATGAGATCTTTGAGGCTTGCTTTATACCTTGACTCAAAGGGTGATCCCATGAGTTTGCTAAAGATAACGTCTAAATCCCAACTTGGAAGAGGGTTCGTACAGGAAGATAAAGATGTTTTACAACTTATATGAAGGCTTTAATGACTGGAACACTCTACCACAGAAGTTTACTTTGTGATATGGTATAAGCAGAAAGTGCGGCTAAATGGACCTTTACAAAATTAAAGACCAACCCTGAATCCAACAGGTATAGTAAGTAGTGCACTATTTCTGATGGTGTACATTCAATAGGGTTGATGTTTGACTTGATACAGCTACAGCACACCACAAACATTTTCCATTTGTTAAAGTAGCAGTGTTGTGTGGTAAGTTTTGCATGCATCCGTCAGGCAAATTAAGGTGTCCAAACTCTATGACCTTCGGAGCCAAGCTAATTGGTTGAGGTTGTAGTGTTTGACCCTGGCTCTGTGACAACATGTTGCAAGTGTATGTTAGTTTCATTGGTGGACAAACTTAGATTTTAAGGTGGTGGGAGTACCACGTCTGACATGACGTGCCCACGTTAGAGCCAATACAATCATTGTTAAGTGTTCTTGGTGAAGCTTGTGGATTTGTCTGTTCAAGAGTAGGTTAGGAGGAAAAGCAAATAAACATATCCCTGACCAACTGATCCACTGTGTGCTCCCTTTGGATTTCTTCTATGGGAACCTGGAGGATTAACTTGGGCATTTTGTGTTCTCTTTTGTGGCAAACATATCTATGTCTGGATGCCCCCAGCGTGTAAACATTTTGTTTACAATGCCTGAGTGTAACTCCCACTCGTGTTCTGCGGGTTGACTAGTGTTTCTGCTTAATTTGTCTGCTAGGCATTTGCATTCCCCTGGAACATATGATTGGAGATTAACTCCTCTTTGGAAGCTCCATTTCCATTTCTTTTGTGCCAATGTGGATATATTCTGGGAATTAGTTCAGGCCTGTTTGCAGATGTAGAGCATGGCTGTTGTGCTGTCTGTTAAGATTAGCAAATGTTTCCCCAGTACATGATACTCGAATACTTGTAGTGCTTTGTAGACATCTAGTAAATCTAAAACCTTGTGTTTTTTTGAAAAGCGAGCAAGACCACATTCCTTGCACTGTGTGGTGGTGACAATGGGCTTGCACCACCCTGTAAGTTATGTGTCTGTTGTGATTGTGAGGTGTGCTGGAGGGTTGACAAAAGGTTTTGCCTGTAACATGTTCTCTTGTGTCCACCACTGGAGTACCAACACCACCTTTCGTGAAACCTCGACTAGATCATCCACGTTGCTCTTTGCGTGCAATCACTGTTTCGTTGACCATTCTTGAAGAGAACGCATATGCAGCCTTGCGTTTGGCACGATGAAGATGCATGATGCCATCATGCCTAGAAGACGCATTGCCTTTCGTTTATCTGTCGACCAGCTGTATAACAAGGGATGTGCTGTAGAAGATTTTGGACCCTCTCTGGAAAGACTAATTTGTCTTTAACATGTGTTACAGCCCCAAGGTACTGTTTGTGTTGACTGAGGGTTAGACTCAACTTCTTTTCGTTGATTGAAACCCCCAGTGGATGCAGAAGATTGATTGTTTTCTGCATACTTAGGGGACATATATTTGGTGTTTCTCCCGTTATTAGCCAGTCGTCCAGAAAAGGATGCACTGGGATACTGTTTCTGCGTAGATGTGCTTCTACCACTGCTAATACCTTTGTAAAAACATGTGGTGCTGACGTGATCCCTGAAAGGAAGTACTTTGAATTGATAATTTGTCCGACCCACTTTGAACCCTAGATATTGTTGATGCGCTGGTAGCATTGACATTTGAAAGTATGCATCTTTCATGTCTAGTGTTGTCATAAAGTCTCTTTCTTTCAGCAATGGGATCACTTCTTGTAACATGGTCATCCTGAAGCTTTGAGGTCTGACATAAGTGTTTGCTGGCTTTAGGTCCAGCACTGGCTGTTTTATTATGTCTTTTTTTGGAACAAGGAAGTACACAGAATAAATACCCTTGTTAACCTCTGATGGAAGGACAAGTTCTATTGCTCCCTACTGAAGTAGCATTTCTACCTCTTCTTGCAGAATCCACTGGTGTTCTAACTGCATTTTCTGTTGTCGTGGTGGATGATCGTGCTGCTGTTCCTATCTGAAGGAATCACCCGTCCATACGTGGGTGAATTAGTTATGTGACCCCCTACCAGGGTGGTATGGAAGGGGACTTGAAACTGCGAGTCATTGTTTTGATGTTGCCAGACCTCTTACGGTTTGTCCCCTTCCACTGCATTCCCGCCTGCAAAACTGTCTGTGGAATGAGTGTCTGTTAATTTTCCTTTTGTGTAAAACCATGTACATGAACCTGTTCCCGTAGAATAGGTTGCTTGTGCTGGAAATTGCAAGTATCCCTGGCAGCAAGAAACACAGCGGTAGGACTGTGATCCCCTTTGAAAGGGACGATTCGTTATCTGGTTTAATGCTTTTACAGTTTCGTTATCTTTTTTAGCAGCTTCGAGTGCCTCATCCACTGCTTTCCCAAACAAGACATTGGGCCTAATTACGGGTCGGGCGGTCCGGAAATAACAGTGGCGGTAAACCCGCATCCACTGTTAATTCCAGACCGCCCGATCTCGAGTCCTGCAGGCGGGAGGTGGCGTTCCCGCCACGTCTGACCTGGCGGGTTTAACACCGCCCGCCTGCAGGCGGACGTAGAAACACCAGACCATCACGAGATGGTGCCGGTGTTTCCACTTCCCCATTGAGTCCTCTGGGACTCAATGGGAATGGGGATTTACCGGATTCCGCCTCCGGAATTCCCGGGACACCAGGGTCGTAATGCCCTGGTAATTCCGGGAGTCACGGAGGCGGAATAATAATACGAGTCCGGCGGTAACCGAGCCAGAAAAACCGGCTGGTTGCCGCCGGACTCGTAATGAGGCCCATTGTTTTGTATAGGCATATTTAATCAAGCTGCCTGTGTCTCTATTTCTAAGTAAAGAGGCCTCCTAATCAGGGTTCCTTCCACAATCACTCTACACATAGTTTCTGTGGCCTCTAGGATGTGTTTGAGGACTTCATTAGCAGTTTGCTTGCCTCCTGCTAGTGGTTTCAGCATTTGTGATTTAAGAGGCTCTGAAATGTTAACCAGCTCCTCCATGTTGTCCCACTGGGCTCCATTATAACTAGCCATTAGAGAAGTATTGTTAGCTATATGCATTCGGTAGGCTTCCGAGGTAGCGACTTTTTTTTCCTAAAAGTATATAGTCTTGCTTTCCTTGTCAGGTGGGGCTTCCTACGTTGCTAAAAGTGTTCTGCCCTTTTACGTGTTGTAGTGACAACCAGGGAATCAGCCTTTAAATGTCCCCTGATGAACAGACAGTCTGTGGGCGCTAGAGACAGGTCTAACCATCTCTTGACAGACTTTAGAAGTGGTATGCATTGACTAACCTGTTTCTTTTCGTTAAGGATATCATCCACAGAATCTGTGTCGTCCTCTGTATATTATAATAATGTGCATCTCTTGTATGCCAATCATTATATAAGAGACTGTCAGCAATTGGTGGTAATGAAATGGGGTCATCAATATCAGTTGAGGGTACAGGGAGGTTTGAGGGTACATGGAGGTCTCCTACATCAGTACTTGTATTGTCTTCAGCAAAATCATCTTCATCCACATCACTAAAAATCCCAATTTCAACTGGTTCCTCTAAAAATGGGTCTTGTGGTTTGAAAGGGTGTTTTTCTAAAGGAGGCTACCTTATCGATAATGACCACACATTTCCTTGGTCATCCCCCTAACCCATTTGTAGGCGAGTGTAGTGGTGTAAAGAACCCCTCTATATCCTGCACCTGTGTGTATACATCCCTTTTCCTTTTAAGTGAATCACTGATAGTGGAGGAAGCTACTGTGTGTGTTGACTGTTTTTTTCACATGCGTTGAAACAGATGATTTTGGCACCTGCAATTTTGTTTTATGATTGCACAAATTATTAGAACTTGTCCTCCCCTGTGTATTTGTATTTAACGTGGAATTATTTATTGTGTCCAGCTGTGTGACATGCCGAGACAGTCCGCGTAGAGATTGTCTTTGGAGCATGCGTTAGGCACTGAAGAACTCTTCTCTCTCTTACTGGGCAAACCATGGGGATACAATAGGAACCATTCTGGCAACAGGCTGCTGGTGATGATGGCTAATAGGACAGTGGAGGGGGTAAGGATGAGAGAGCAGGGATAAAGTTGTCACTGAAAGAGATAATGCAACAGTTTGTGAATCACTATGGTGAACTATAAGGTGCTGAAGATTATGTGCCAGGCGCAGAGATAAAAACATACTTAGAGGGACTGCCGATGAACTCCCTATCCAGGGAAGCAATGCAGGTCCTAGAAGGAGCTATAATGGTAAAGGAGTTTATGAGAGGACGGCTTCACATCTTTCTTTTATAAACAGTATGCATATTCTTTGTCGCAGTTTTTGGCAAAACTGATCAACAGCATTACAGGGGAAGAGAATATTCCATCATCCTTTCTTGAAACACTAATAGCAGTAATTCCAGTGGAAGGTAGGGGCTTAAAGTGTTCTTCGTATAGACCGAACACGGCATCCTTGTTGAACACGGATGTCAAGATCTTTGCAAAAAACATTGTAGATGAAGCTGTAGGGGAAATTGCTGGCTATGGTCCACCCGCATCAAGTAGGCTTCATTAAAAATAGACAAGGGGCAGACAGTGTGGGAAAGAGCCCGCAATTGATGTCCACTCCAGGGGTGCTTAATATGGGAGCAACCATCCTTTTCTGAAATGCCAAAAAGGCATTTGATCAGATAGGTTGGAGGTTCATTGGTAAAGTACTAGACAGGGTAGGAATAGGGCAAAGATCTGAGGGGTTGATAAATGCTCTATACTCACAAACGGTTGCAAGGGTGATAATTAATGGGATATGATCAAGCCCGTTCAGGTTGCGTACGGGTTCCAGGCAGGGGTGTTCGTTGTTCCCATTGTTATATGTCCTGGCCATGGAGCCCTAGGTGACAAGTATAAGAGAAGATCAAACATTAAAAGGGATCAAAGCCTCCAGAAAGAAATTCAAATTACGTTTATTTGCAGACGATGCACTACTCTATGTTACAGAGCTGTGCACGTCCTTCCCGCAAATAATAAAAGCAATCTAAGTATATGGCTGCCTCTCAGGCTTTAAGGTAAATCTAGAGAAATCCATTGCATTTCTTCTCTTTTTCTTTGTGTTCTGAAGGGGGGCAAGGTGGTGGGGCAGAGGTTGAAGTTTGAGCAAATATCCACAGAGTTTCTTTTGTAGATTATGCAATTGCACAGTGATGTCTTTACAATTAGTAGGTTATGTGGAACAAGTTACTTACCTGTAACTGTTGTTCTCCAGCATGGGTCTGGCATGGATTCACATGCTCATGAATATTCCCCGTCGTCAGGCTGGGAATCCTCGGTAAAGAAAAAACCAGTATCAGTTTCGTTTCTGATCTGTCTTTCGTAGTAATAACCAATCACTGGTCTCTGCGTCATACTGACCACAGCCAATGACTGCCCTCTACCTAAGCACCGCCTCTGGCAGCCATCTTCAGATTTGGAAGCACGTGAAGTGGCAGTATGACCAAGTGAAGAGCCGCAGAGGGGTAGGCGGGAGGGTTCGCATGTGAATCCATGCCAGACCCATGCTGGAGAACAACAGTTACAGGTAAGTAACTTGTTCCTTCTCCAGCATGGGGTCTGGCATGGATTCACATGCTCATGAATAAAGAATACATAGCAGTACACACATGCACAACCACGGGAGATGGCAAAGGCTCAACATTAAGCATCACATCAACTCAACATTAAGCATCTTACCTCCTCACCAGGCTCACCTCAGGCGAACAGGTTGCGCAGCACTGCTTGGCCGACCCTGGACTCCTCCCTGGAATCCCGGTCGACGCAGTAGAATTTCGTGAAGGTGTGCGTCGACCTCCACGTAGCAGCCCTGCATATGTCCAGCAGGGGCACACCAGATAGGAACGCCGTGGTAGCTGCGATCGCTCTGGTGGAATGGGCTCTCGGACGGCCAGGCAGCGGTCGGTTTGCCAACCGGTGACAGTACATGATACAGCCGGAGAGCCATCTGGAGATGGAAGCCTTCGAGAGAGCCTTCCCCTGATTGACAGGTCCAAAGTTCACAAAGAGTTGTGACGTCTTCCGAAAACCTTTCGTGCGGTCCACGTAGAACTTCAGCGCTCTAGCTACATCCAGCGAGTGCAAAGTCCTCTCAGCCGGCGACGAAGGCGACGGGAAGAACACAGGTAACACCAAGGGTTCGTTGAGATGAAAGTCCGACGGTACCTTGGGCATGAAGGAGGGGTGCGTCCTGAGCACTACCCTCGTGTCGTGGAAAGTCAAGTACGGGGCCTTGCAGGAAAGGGCCTGGATCTCTCCCACTCGTCGTGCGGAGGTGATGGCCACGAGAAAAGCTGTTTTCCACGATAGAAACTTCAACGGGGCCGAGTGCAGAGGCTCGAACGGAGGTCCCATGAGCTTGGTCAGCACCACGTTGAGCTCCCACGCCGGGGCCGGAGCCTTCACCGGCGGGAACGATCTGAACAGTCCCTTCATGAACTCTTTCACCAGACGATGAGACCACAAGGACGTCCGGCCCGTGGTTCTGGTGTATCGGGAGATCGCAGCAAGATGAATCTTGATGGACGCGTGTGCCAGACCAGCTTTGGCCAGCGTCAGCAGGTACGGCAGCACTTGGGGAGCCGTAATCCGTAGAGGGTTAATCTTCTGTGCGTGGCACCAGACAGAGAACCTCTTCCATTTGTGTCCGTAGCATTTAAGAGTCGAGGACGCCCTGGCCTTTGCAAGAACCTCTCTGCAATCGGCCGGTATGTCGTATCCTCCAAACTCTAGCGCTGCAGGAGCCAGGCCTGCAAGTTCAGCGACTTCGGGTCGTGGTGGAGGATGGCGCCTCCTTCCCTGGAGAGTAGATCCGCGTCCGCCGGCAGCTTGATTGGCGGGGACGCCGACAAGTCCAGAAGGTCCGGGAACCATATCTGCCTCGGCCACGCAGGTGCGACGAGGATCATCCTGCACCGTGACCTCTTGAGCTGGTTGACGAGCCGGATTAGCAGAGGCAAGGGAGGGAACGCGTAGAGGAACAGGCCCTCCCAGGGGAACGAGAAAGCATCACCCATGCTCCTCGTCTGGGGAAACCTGCTGGCGAACCTCCGGCACTTGGTGTTCGTCGCCGTCGCGAACAGGTCGATCTGGGGTGCGCCCCACCGTCGGAAGAGGCGATCCACCAGATCCTGCCGTAGTTCCCACTCGTGGCACGAGCGCAGCTCCCTGCTGAGTGAGTCGGCGATGGTGTTTTTTATCCCTGCCAGATGAAACGGCACCAGAAGAATCCCTTGGGCGACGGCCCAATGCCACAGGTCCTGCGCCTCCTTGGACAGCGCTGGGGACCTGGTTCCGCCCTGTTTCCTGATGTAAAACATGGTGGTGGTGTTGTCGGTGAAGATCCTCACCACCTTGCCCTTGAGGGACGGAAGGAAGGACCTGAGGGCCCAAAACACTGCACGGAGCTCCAGGACGTTGATATGCAGGGACTTCTCCGTCGGGAGCCAGAGTCCCCTTGCGTGCAGATTTTCGGTGTGCGCTCCCCACCCTTCTAGGGAGGCATCCGTGGTCACAGTCACCTGGTGGGCTGGGGTCTGGAAGTCCATGCCCGCCGTCAGATGCGCGCGGGTGCCCCACCACCGTATCGCTCGTCGGAAACTCTCGTCGAGCTTGATCCTTTCCTCGAAGCTGCCCGTCGTCTGGATCCAGCGCGCATCCAGGAACTCTTGCAACGGGCGCATCCGGAGCCTGCACATGGGAATGAGGTAGATGCAGGAAGACATCATCCCGAGGAGGGACTTGATGGACCTCACCTTGGCCGCGTCGGCCACCAACATCCGTTGCACCTTGCCCAAGATGGTCCTGGTCCTCTCCTCCGACGGGGAGGCCAGAAGGGACACTGTGTCGAGCCTCGCTCCCAGAAACAGTGCGACTTGCGCGGGCACCAGGTGGGATTTGGCGTAGTTCACGGAGAATCCCAGGTCCGTGAGGAGTTGGACGGTCCTTGCCGTGTGGACCACGGCGAGCTCCCTCGTCTTGGCGCGGATGAGCCAGTCGTCCAGGTAGGGGTAGACGTGAATCCCCTCGCGGCGCAGCTGCGCCGCCACCGGTGCGAGGCACTTGGTGAAAACCCTGGGTGCCGACCGTAGTCCGAAGGGAAGGGCCTTGAACTGGTAATGACGCCCTTGGACCACGAATCTGAGGAATTTTCGGTGCCCCTTTAGGATGGGAATGTGGAAGTAGGCATCCTCCAAATCCAACGACGATAGGAAGTCTCCTTCCTCCAGCTGACCCAGGACGTGCTGGAGGGTGACCATCCGGAACTTCTGCGCCTTGATGAACTTGTTCAGGCGTCGCAGGTCCAGGATGGGGCGCCATCCTCCCGTCTTCTTCTTCACGAGGAAGTAACGCGAGTAGACTCCGGAGCCCCGAAGCCTCTTTGGGACGAGTTCGATGGCGCCCTTTCTGAGCATCGCCTTTACCTCCAGGAGAAGTTGAGGTACGTGAAGTTCTTTCCTGGCCACGGGGGGGACGCGCGGGCACCTTCTTTGAAACTCGAGCGCGTGGCCCCGGGCCAGGGCGTCCAGCACCCAACGGTCGGTGGAGATGGACTCCCACACGCTGACGAAGCCCGCCAGCCGGCCTCCCACCGGGGTGCTTCGGTGGGGGCCCGACCCCACGGCCGGTTCAATCCTGCTTGGACGCGGCCTTGCCGCCTTGGCCTCCTTGGCGACGACGGCGGGGTCCGCCAGACTTGCCTCGTCCTCTGTAGGCCTCTTGCGACGACGAGCGGGCCGCTTGCCGGTAGGAAGCGAAACCGCCGCCGGAACCTTTGGAGGCGCCTTTGCCTCCGCCGCTCCGAAAGGGCGTCCGCCGTTGCTGCAGTACTCCAAGGGCCCGGGCCGTCTCAGTATCCGCCTTGATGGCCTGAAGGGAATCGTCCACTGTCTTCCCAAACAGGTTGTTCCCGTCGAAGGGCATGTCCAGGACCCTGGTCTGGACGTCCTGCCGAAAGTCCGTAGCCTTGAGCCATCCGCGACGTCGAAGGCAAACGCCGTTGCCCATCTGGCGGAACCCAGTGTCGGCGATGTCCGTCGCCACGGTGATGGCGTGGTCCGAGGCCACCTCACCTTCCTGCAGGATCTCAAGGGCCTCCGCCCTCTTGTCGTCCGGCAGAAAATCCAGCAGGGGAGCTATCTTGTACCAGAGTTCCCTGTCGTAGCGGGCCACGATAGCCAAGGCGTTGGCCGCTTTAATCGTCGTCGCCGCCGACGAGATGACTCTGCGTCCCATGGCATCCAATTTCTTTCCCTCGCCGTCCGGCGGGGAAGTCGACGTGGAGGCCGCACCCCCCCCCGCTTTCTTCCTGGCTGCCGCGGAGACGACGGAGTCCGGGGTAGGCTGCGCCCGGAGGCATAGGGGGGCCGAGTCCGGGACCCGGTACTTTTTCTCGTACCGGTCTCTTCTCGCTGGCGTCGTGGAAGGGTTCTTGAGGAGGGAAAGGCCCTCATCCCAAATGTCGTCCAACAGAGGCACTGCGAGGACCGTCTTCCTCTTGGCCTCGCGCCGTTGGTAAAGGAAGCCTTCCTTTTTCTTCTCCTCAGGGCAGAGTTGGAAAAGCTCGGATGCCCTGGCGATCATTGAGTGGAACGATCCAATCTCGTCGGGCGGAGAAGCCCTGGTGGGAGGCGACGACGGAAAATCCTCGTCGTATGCCTCGTCGTCCGTACCCGTCGCTGCCGTGTCAGTCCCCGTATCATCCCCTCGGGTGGACGGGGAGGAGGGCTGGACGGGGCGCGACGGTTGAAAAGGAGGCGGTGGATGGATCCTTCTTTTCTTGGTAGGGGGAACACCAGAAGGTCCCGGTTCTGGATCCCCCGACGGGAGAGGTTCCTCCGTCGGTAACGGTAGTCTCGTCCTTATCTCGGAGCATAAGGACTGTATAGCCAACAAAATGGCCGCTGAGTTGTCTTGCGGCGCTGGCAGAGGGGAATCCGACGGGCGAGCAGGGGCCCCGTCGGTATCCTCGACGATGTCGTCGTCGTCACCTGCGTCGGGGCCCATTCCGACGGGCTGGTCTTGTTCCACGCCTAGGCCGTGGCTTAAGACCTCGATCAGTTCCTCTTCTGAGGTTGAGGCCGAATCTACGACGACGCCCTGCCCCCCCTTCTTCCCCACGGAGGGTTTCACGGGGGTCCTATCGATGGGCACGAAAGAAGACTCCCTCCGAGGAGGCAGGGAGATTCTGGGCCCCGAGGCCGCCACCACTGGTGCAGCCTCCACAGGCTGGGCCAGGGCCGCCGCGACCGTTTCGATAGAGGGCTTGGTCGAATGGATCAAGGCCTTCACCACCTTAGGTGCGCTCACCGCCTTATCCTTGAGGGAGGGGGCACTGCCACGCTCCTCCTCTGCCTTAGAGCTCGACCGGGGTCTCTCCAGGAGCTTCGCCGGGTGCTCGGCCTTCCTCTTACCCGACCCAGAGCGTTGGCTCGTGGTTGACGGTGCCGGGGAGGGTGCGCCCTGCCTGGCGACCGTAGAGCCCGACCGTTCGGCGCTCCCGGTGCCAGCGGACTCGCGGTGCTTGGCCTTATGTTGGGCCCCCGTCGCCGGGGCGCCCTCAAAGGTCTTAGAAGACCGCTCAGATTTCTTCTTCTTCTCGCCAGACGGGCTCTTACCCTCCAGCCAGCTGGCGAGACGTTGATGGCGGTCCTTCATGGTCCGTTCCGACATGTTGCCGCAAAACGCACAGTCCTTCTCCACGTGCGTCTTGTCCCCATGAAGGCAGTAAAGGCAGAAAGAGTGTTCGTCCTCCTTGAAGACGTTCTGCAGCTGGCATCCAGGGCAGGCCCTGAACAGCTTTCCGGGCGTCGAGCTTCCCTTCTCCTGGGCCATCTCCGAGACCGGGCCTGAGAAGCTTCTGGAGTCCTCCGAAGTGTAGCTCGACGAAATCTTCACCCTTGAGGGGCACAGATGAATCCGACACGGGTCCCCGTTGATCGGATGTAGGATCGGTGGAGCTTGAGGCTCTTTTGACCGAAAGAATCGAAGTTTTTGTGAAAAAGCGCGAAAAAATAGCACTAACGCTCGAGAGCAATAGCACGAGGATCCCAACACATGAACGTGCGGTAAAAATCTGAAGATGGCTGCCAGAGGCGGTGCTTAGGTAGAGGGCAGTCATTGGCTGTGGTCAGTATGACGCAGAGACCAGTGATTGGTTATTACTACGAAAGACAGATCAGAAACGAAACTGATACTGGTTTTTTCTTTACCGAGGATTCCCAGCCTGACGACGGGGAATATTCAGGAGCATGTGAATCCATGCCAGACCCCATGCTGGAGAAACTTGATTAATTCATTTGAGAATCACAAATCACTTCGCATGTTTTATTGTGATGTGCGCCCCAGCATGGTGACTGATCGCATTCTAACTGCGACACATCTCTAGTTAGAAAGTGTAAATTGAATGCGCATTTGTATGTAGTGAGTATGTGAGGTGTGGATAGTGAGTTTGGAGTTGGAGTTTGCGTTTGTGAGCGCAATGAGTAGTAGTTGGAGTTTGCGTTTGTGAGCACAAAGTGTAGCAGTTGTGAGCGTATGTGACGTATGGGTGCGCACATGAGGTAGCATGTTTGTGTAGCAGTAGTGTACGTGTGAGTGGCAGAGCGTTGTAGTGGAGTTGTACACATTTTTTGGAGTTGCATGCATGCTTTGTGGGTGGCTTCCACATGCCGGCCGGGTGTGTTTGCCTAAGCATGAAAACGTTCGTAGGAACCCCACATTTTGTGGAGTTTGAAGACTTGTAGAAGAAGTGCTCAGTTAAGGTTAACCCTTAGAGAAGGGTAGTTGTGTAGGCACCAGGGCAAGGGGCCCGTTATGCGGTATGGAGATTATTACAATGCAGTTTGTGCATGTGAGTTTTGGGCAAGGGGCCCATGTTGTAGGGTTGTGGGTGACCGCACATGTTGGTGTCTTTTAGGAGTAAGGTTCAGACTCCTAGTAGTTGGTCTGTGGTGCTAGGCGGTGCACAGTAGGGGGAATTATTGTAGTTTTGCACGCCAGTTGATTTTTATTTCACATTGGTTTTTGGAGTGGCACACAGATTGTAGGCCAGTGTTCGTTTTTATTTTTTTTTAAACATTTTATTAATTTTGCAAAAAACATAGATAACATCGGTGAAAGCAACAATGTCTCACATTAATCAGATAGACCCAAATTTACAGAATATCATAAGCATCATAAATAGGTCATACCAACAAAATGACCAACTCTGGTGAAACACAACAAACATACTGACAGGAATACACAAAAGACAACACAAAAGACAACGCAAACGGGAGAGAAAATAAATAAACCTTACTCCAACCATTACCATGAATGCCATTTCTATCAAAACAACCCAACCCTCCCATCAATCATAAAGAGCCACAAATGGACCCCATAACTTCATGTAGTCCTCTTCCCTATACTTATTGTGTAATGAAACCTTATCATATTGTGCCAAAATATGCAACTCCGTCAACCATTCCTCAACATTAGGCTTCTTTCTAGTTTTCCAAATCCTGAGTATTAGCTTAATTGCTATCATTATGGCCCTATCAATCCAGCAAGAATGTCTTCTAGCATGCCCACATCTATCTTTATGGGAAAGTAAAATTATATTTGCTGCAGATCTTTGCAAAATAATACCAAAAATCAAATCAATCCTATCAATTACTTCCTTCCAAAATGCCTGCACTCTCGGGCAATCCCACAGTAAATGCAATAAAGTACCTCTACCAACATCACAACACCAGCACCAATCATTTAGCCGGAGCCCCAATTTAAACATCTTAACTGGTGTCCAATACAACCTCCCAACAACTTTCTGTCGAATTAAACGCAAACCCATATCTGCTCCCAAATTCAAATTAACCTTCAGAATATCTCTCCAATCCACTTCAGAAATAACTTCCTGAACATCATTCGACCAAGTTTCTCTCAATCTAGACCATGCAAACTGGAGTTTCTCATCGATAGGCATGAATTGCGTGTAAATTCGTACACTATATTCTTGGCCTTCTAACAACTTACTAATCTCCGTTTTTTTCCCAATAAAACCATCAGCCATATATATCCTCATATTGATCATAGAAGCTAAAGCCAAGTATCTATTCTTTTCACTCCACCTCAAACTGTATTTACACTGTAATTCCACAAAACTCAACAGCCGGTCTCCATCCATCACATCTGCTAGTCTCAGAATTCCCTTATTTATCCAACTCAATCATTTATTATCTATCTGCAATTCTTCATTATGCCATATAGAAGCATCAGGGCTGAAGCTGTAGCCCTGCCCATTTTCTCCAAACCACGCCCCCATCACCTGTCTAGTTGCCTCTATTGGGATTAATTTCAATCTTATTTGGTAATTTACCCATACTGTAGAGATTCCCTAGGTCAAATGGTGCACAAACGTCTCTTTTCATACGCAACCAAATCAGTTCTTTTGCATTCCTTTCTCTAAAGAAATATGAGCTTTTTTTAGTAAAAAGGCTTTAGAATATTTTTTTAAATCAGGGTATCCAAATCCCCCATCCTCAACCTTTTGCATCAGTATGTATTTTGGAACACAAGGCCTTTTCCCAGGACAACACAAAAAAGATTGAAAGAGTTTTTCAATTTTGACTAACTGTTTTTTATATAACAACAAAGGGATGGATTGAAAAACATAAGAACTTACGCAAGAGGACCATTTTAATCGCATTCATTTTTGCCCATAAATTCAATGTCAATCTTTCCCAACTCTGAATCAATAACGATATATTTGCAGTTACCAAGTCCAAATTAAATTGTAACATTTTATTCAATTCTCCAATAACATGTATTCCTAAATACTTGACACCCCGTGGTGTTTGTTTTGTTGAGTGTGGTTTTATGGTTGAAGGTGTGATCATTAGAGGACAAGGTGAACCACACACTGGCAAGTTGAAATTGTGAATGATTTTTAACATCTAACTAAATACATTTTTACACTGAGTTTTTGGCATTAGCATGACAAATTTTGCATTTTTGGTTGTGCTAGTGGACATTTTTTTTGCATTATTATATCAATGCATACCTCTATATTCCATCTTTGTGGCGGTCATGGACAGTTTTGTCACATGGTTGTTACCGTGCATTTGTTTTACGCACCACATCTTTTCTTTTTGTGGTTGTGTTTTTGTGATTTGTGTGGTCTTTGTGTAGTGAGTCATTTTGCTATATTTTTCATCCTTTTTCATGTTTTTCTTTGGGGAGAGGGGATAAGGCGATGAGGCGTGGTTTGTTTCTGGATACATTGGTTGTGTTTGTTGGCATGTTTTAGGACAAATTTGTTTAGGCCATTGTGTATGTTTAAAATTTCGGGGCTACACTATTTTGGAAGGTGGGTTTTGTCTCATTTGGAGGCATGGGTAGTGCTCAGGTGTGGCAGGTCTGAGGCCAGGGGTGGCAGTCCTGGCAGAAGGAGGTAGGCGTAAAGAGGGTTTTTGATTGTAGTTTGGTTTTTATTGTCCATGTGGCAAGGTATGCGCTTGGTGTTGGCAGTACTGAGACCCCGGTGTGGAAGGCCGGTGTAGAAGGAGTTTTTGTTGTTCTGATTGTTAGTCCTAGCATGATAGTGGGTGTGATCTGTTTCTTGTGGTTGTTTTTAAGGAGGGAGATGTGTTGTATCCTTGATGATTAGTGTGACTGTCTGGGTGAATGCAGGGCCTCATAGAATGGTGAGGTGGAGCCTGGAGTGTTGGAGGCTTGGGGGTTCCAGAGAGTGACGGTTGGGACTTGGAGTATGGCAGGGAATCAGGACAGATGCTTGTGACCTTCTCTAACTACCTTTCAAGATCTGCATCTATGTAACCAAGAACAATAAAGCATCTTCTGTTTGATACTTACCTGGGTCAGCCTGGTTCCTGCTCCATGTCATCACTGGCCCAGATACTAGACCTGGTCCACCTGGAGGGGGCGCGGGCTTGCCCTTTTGGAGCAGTTTTGGGGGCTGGAATGAAGGATTCCCCTACCAATCATGGTCACCCCCTGCAGTGCCTGGGGTTACACAGAGGGCAATCAGAGTGGGGGAGCCCAGAAGCTGCCACTTGGGCAAGTGGAGTCGCTGCATGGTCCCCTGACAGTTCTGGAGCAAGGCGCAGCTGCATGCCAGAGAGAACTGATTAGTACGGGGGGGTCAGGGGCTGAGGTGGCTCTGAAGAGACCACAGGGAACACAGACTGTCCTAGGCGGGGCAGGAGTAAGTAGTAGGCACAGACTCACTGGGGTGGCACAGGGGTGGGTGTGGCCGAGAGTGCCCACACCAGGGTCGGCGGTCAATGTGTCAGGGGCTGTGCAGGCCGTGACAGCTTCCACCCCCTTGAAGGCAACTACACCAGGTATGCTCATATGGCATAAGACACTAAAGAAAAAATATGGAAAGAAAAGTATGTCGATATATTTAGCTTAATGGATTACAGGAGGGTTGAGGAGATCAAGGACCCTAAGGGTGAAGATAGGAAGTTCTTCGTAGAAAGATCCATGGCTGATTGGGCAACTGGTTTTCCAAAATATTTGGTGCAGTTTTACTCCCAAGGTTTTCGGAACTACACCAATAACTACTGTCCTATAATCATTTAGTGCTTTCTATGGATCATGATTGTGCATTTAGGGCATGGCTGGTCTATGAAGAGAGGTTTAGAAGTGTGAAAGCAGGGAATGCACTGTTGGACTGGGGGACTAGAGCAATGGATTCATGGGCTAGTTGCACTCCTGTATGCCCTACATCTAGCAAGCGTTCAGGGTCAGGGAGATCGGGGCAGACCTTTCTGAATGGCAGGGCGCAGGTGATAAGAAGGGGGCATGCTGTGCCATCAACAAAACCTCATGCACAAGACCAGCTTGTAAATTCAAACATGTATGCTCATTCTGCGGGATGTTGGGGCACGGGAGGTTAAGTGTGACAGGCATAGCAAGGAGCACAAGTAGCAGCCGACGCTGGGGGAGCCCCCAGTGGGCCTCCCCACGCCTGTGTGCATCAATGTCCTGCGCACAGGGGAGAATGGGTATGACATGGTTGGGGACACTCGGTTATTGGTGGAAAGATTCTCTCAGGGTTTTCGAATAGCTACCCCCTACCCCCTCAGGCCTAACAAATAAAAAATCAGCATGAAGGCAATCGGGGGCATTGATGAGTAAGGTAGTGAAGGAAGTGACGTCGGGAAGGGTTGCAGGACCGTTCTCGCCCCCTTGCCCCCACCCTCTTGGAAGAGTGGGTCTGGTCCCCATTGGGCATTGTCCCCAACAAGGAACCAGGGAAGAACTGGACGATTCATAATTCATCATTCCCCAAGGGAGCCTCTGAATGACGCAATTGATGAGGACTTGTGTTGCGCGAGATACGCTTCCTTCAATGGGAAACTGACACAGTTGAGAGAGCGGGAAAGGGGGCACTCTTGGCAAATCAGACATCGAGGCTGCTTTTCAGTTACTCCCAGTGCATCCTGAAGATTACCATTTGCTGGGTTTTCAGATGGGCATGCAGGGGAGGGTACTATTATGATAAATGTATGTCAATGTGGTGCTCAATATCTTGTACGTACTTTGAAGCCGTTAGCAGGTTTCTGGAATGGGCAACAAAGAAGGAGTGTAAGGGAGCACATGCGCTGCATTACCTGGATGACGTCATGTTGCTTGGTAAAAAGTGCACTGATCAGTGCGGAAGGGCATTAAGAGCATTCCAGAAGGTAGCAGACACTAGGGGGGGTGGGGGGGTTGCCCCTTGCAGCAGAAAAAACATTGGTTCCCACAACATCATTGTGTTTTCTGGGGAATGAGATCAATTGTGAGGTAGGGGAGTGCCGCCTTCCTGAGGAAAAATTAAGTATATTCGGGGAGGCGGTGGCCACCTGTCTTAAGGCTAAGAAAGGTATTTTGGGACAGGTTCAGAGCTTGGTTAGACAAATGAACTTCGCGCTACAGATTATCCCAAAGGGGAGAACGTTCTCTAGGGCTGTCATGATGCCTACCCCCGGAGCACCAGGACAGGCCCAGCACCCCCGGGAGCAGGCATCATGCCCTCGGGTAAAAGCCCAGCGGCCCCTAATAGGGGCTCTTTGGACTTTGTCCTGGCGCCTTTGGCGCCAGGCTCATGTTGGACATCAGTCCTGGCGCCATAGGCGCCAGGCTCATAAAAGAGGGTGTTTGGTGCACTTACCTGACGCAGACCATGCTGCATGAAGCCTCAAGCCAAATGAGGCTTAGGAGGGACTATTTTCTCAAAGGAACTATTTTACTTGGGTGGGGACCATGGAAGAATACTTACCTGGAACTTCTGCCAAGGCTATTTAAACCACGCCCGGACTGCCACACGTGCTTCGCGTTGCTCTGCATCTAGCAGCTGAACGCTCACCGTGCCTGCTCCTGCATCTTGCCTCCAGCCACGCCCGCCTCGATCTTGGGATACCTGAAAGGAAGGAAGGGAAGAGAAAAGGTGAAAACCAAGAACTTAATCTAATTTCTTACCTGTCTCCGGAATCATCACGCCAGCGATCCTGAAGATAGACATTCTTTAAAAGCATCGCGCTACTTGTAGCAGTGCCGCGCATCACTCACCTGCCTCGTGGGCTCTTCACTATCCACCGCGACCTTCTGGGCATTCCGCCACATCTCTGCACCTGCAGGGGAGAAGAAGAGACAAAAGGTGAGCAGGAGGAACAAATGAGGAAAGCCTGATTTTCCGTCACAGGACTTACCTGGCCATATTTGACGGAACCACTCCTCATTTCGGGTCGGCGCTACTTCTTGGTCTGGTACCGCACCCCGGCCCTTAAGGGGAAAAAAGAAAGACATTACTAGAGTGATTCAAAGACATTTAAAGGGATCATTTTATCACAAACTCACCTGAGTTTATCTCCGGCAATATCCCTCGAAGCATCACTTCCACTCTGCACCTGAAAATAAGGACAGATCGCAGGTTAAGAAAAGCAAACGAAGAGAAGACTGTACTCTGGAACTTTTTAACCTGCATACTTACGGCATTTCGCCTTCCGAAACCAGTGAAGTAACTGGTCAAATACGCGCCCCTGCACCAGAAGCAGGATGGAGAGCTCATCCATTCAAACATTAAGGTGAGCCTTGATTGGGGATTTCGGAGGTGGTCAGAGAAGAGCAAAGGGGAGGTGGGAAGCAATCACAATACTCTGCAGTCAGTTAATCCCCTTTCTCCACCTACAGAAAGATTTTTCTATGGGCCAGACAAGCGTGATTTGGAGGTCCAGTTCAGTCGGTGTTTCGAATCCTGCGCATCACGCTTGAAGAGGTCACAGCAATCCAGACCAGGTCAGCGCCTCCGTGGGAGCCAGGTGAGCGTTACAGACGATTGCTGGAGCGTTGACAGGACTGACCAAAAAGTACATCACCACACTAGGCTGACCAGGAAATTTAGGATTGGTCACCTTTTGCCTGCAGCCAGACATATGTTAGGTCACTAATGAGGACACGTATATGAACATTTCGTTGATGATGCATTAGATTTTGCTATTGTTTCTGCTCTTAATCATGTTTATGGCACATCCATTTTGAAAAGACTTTCTTGAATAATATATGTTGTAGTTTACTTCATTTTCTCTACAATTACGTACACCCAGTATTAGACTGAGGGTGGGTCTTATAGGCAGATTCATTTCAGCCAACAGCCTGGACTTATAGTACATAAACAACCTACGGTATGTTAAAAGTTACAAGTGGCAGGTCCTACTTGTTTGTTATATGTCCAGGGAACTCAAGCAAGGCCTAATAGTTTGGAGCCAGTTACTCAGAAACATTAACGGGATACAGGTGTGGCCAACAGAGGTGGAGCACAGTACTCAGTTTGGGCTCTACACGAATGCTGCAGGCAGAGCGGGGTTTGGAGCCATATTGGGGAAAAAATTGTGCAGTAATCAGTGGCCCATCGGCTGGGTCAACAGTGGACTAACAAGGAACAGTACCTTTCTCAAGCTATTTCCAACAGTGGTGGCATTAACGATCTAGGGGGGGAAGAACTGAAGGGCAGAAAGGTATTTCTCTGGTCAGACAGTACGTCAGTGGTATGTTCCATTAAAAGTAAAAGGGCAGCAGTGGTCGAAGCGTACGAAAAGATACTTTGTCCTGTTTCAAACTGCAGGAGTTCCAAAGACACTTACCAGGGTCTGCCCGGAATGACCCTTTTTTTGGCCGAGAGACTCTGGGGGCTTGGTGCCCGGACCTAGCCTCATTGATTGAGGAGTCAGTGTTAAGGAAGACTAAGAAGGCCTATGAGAAAACGTTTAAAGAGTTCAGGGCATTCTGTTGTATGCAGAGTCTGACATTTTTCACAGGGAATCTGTGATTACGTTTTTGTGGCAACTGTGTGCGTAGGGAGTATCTGGAGAGGCGGTCAGGGCCAAGTTGGCTGCCATTGGGTTCTTTGCAGGGTTACAGTGTAGATCACCACCCTCTGCGGACTTTGCAGTAAAAAAAGGCATTGACTGACTGGAAGAGGGAATCGGCTAATAGAAGGGACAGAAGGCGCCAACTGGATACAGAAAAACTGTCCGTGATCATTGGCGTACTGAAGGGGGATCTGTAGGGATGAGTGGGAAGTGTGTCTGTTCAGGGAAGTATTAGATGCTACATTTTTTCACACCTTCAGGATAGGGGAGTAAGTGGGGACCTCCACGTCAGATCAGGTAGGGGGATTGTTGAGGGAGGACTTTTCATTTATGGGGGCATTCTATGGTTCAGTTTTGGGTAAGGAGGTCAAAAACAGACCAGGAGGGAGAGGCGGCCCATGAATCAGTAATGGTGCATGCAAATTCAGAAATTATTCCTACTGCCCAAGGAAGACTAGGGCAGCCCACTTTTCAGGCATAGGGATGTTCCTCTCTAATCCGATTCCAGTCCAGGAAGATCTTTTAGAGATCTTTGGAGGACGTATGGCTCGAGGGGGTTAGGGTTCACCCCACACTCCTTCAGAATTGGGGCAGTTACCACGGCGGCAGCATACGGGTGCGCAGAAAGAGAAATCGAGGAGATTGGTCGATGTAAATCCCACACATACAAAAGTTATTTCAGGGGGCGCTGATGGCAAGTCTGGCTGACCTGCCGTGTCCTCCACCTCGCTGACAGAAACAGCTAAAACAGACCCCAGCGGACCCTGCGTTTTTTTATTTTGGCTGGTGAAATATTGCTCTTGGGGCTCTTCGGAGCATTTCCAAAACACTTTGAACATTTTGGATAAAGCAGAGCCAGAGAACTTCTTGCTTCATGGGACAGCGGCCTGTCAGGTGTGGTACGGCCCGTGGGGCGGAGCCGTGCTTCTGGCATTGCTACACAGTAACGACCCACCAGAGCCCCTGCAGAGAGACCTGTGCCCGCTCTGGAGGTAGGATAACCTGGCGTTTCCTCCAGGCGGGGCCAACGTGGTTGAGAGGGCAGGCAGCAGCATCTGGAAGCAGCAGATGCTGCAAACTACAGAGAATGGAAGCATGTAAATGCGAGTCTGCAGTGCGCTCACCCTAGGGTTTGGTGGCACAGTGTGACTTCCTTTGTGGAAGGGGAAACAGACGCATGCAATATCAGATAACTGCAGATGAGGCACTTGCAGGGTGGAGAAATCCCCCTGCCATCGGAGACTGCGTAGTGGTTATATGGATAGTGGATATTTTAGAAGGACATGTTTTTCTTTTTGGAGGTGATCTGGCTCTTATAAAGTACCCGAAGCAGTTGAAGGGTTGATAGGTGTACCCTGGTGGATGTTGATACCCAGTCCCTCCCCGTTATGGTTGGCAATCTGAGAAGAGGGCCCCCCTGCGTGCATAACTTTGATGCAGGATGCAGTGACTTTTTGTTTATGCATTATGTTCTTTATATGTCATGCATGATGCTTATGGAAACGGATGCTTCAGCTAGTGGTTACCTGAGTGAGTGAGGGGTGGAATACTTGCCAACAGTGTGGTTTCTGGCATAACCTACTAGCCCCAAAATAATACTGGTGACACATACCACACACCCCTTGACTTTGTGTGCACTTCAGGCCTTTGCTAGGCCTGCAATAGAAATGGAGGCATTGCAAGAATTGCCCAATGGGGCAGCGAAGGGCTCAACAAAGGCACATACCCAGCTGTTGCTGGATTAAATCAAGTCAATGAGAGGTGAGACCCAGGTTTTGGTTGCTGAATTGAACAGGATATTCAGCAAGTTTGGAGGAAAGAATTGAGGCCCTTTAGAATAAACAGCTCTCTATTGAACTTGTGCATATGAAGATTGACGCTCGGCTACAGGATATGGACTCTAGGGGGATGGACCTAGCAACTAAACTTGACGACCTCGAGAATACGGAAAGGAGATGTAACCTGAGATTTTTGGGAATGAAGGAAAATCCAGGTGAATCAACACCCCCATTGAAACATTTGGTCCACCTATTGCTCGGTTCCTTGTTTGAGGGGGTGGGCCTCCCTGATTTTGTGTTTGATAGGGTTCACAGAGGTGGGGGTTCTCCAGGAAGACCATGTTCAGTGTTGATCAAGTGTCTTTATTTCACTCAGAAACAAATGCCTCAAAAAGTGAGAGAAAAAGAGCCGATAACATACAAAAGATCAGCAGTCCAAATTTATCAGAATTTTCTTTGATCAAACGGATGGCGTGTCGCCCTCCTACATAGTGGCTCAGAGATAACGGTGTGCGTGATAGATGGGGATTTCAATTTTCTCTTAATTTTGAAAATGACAAGGATATTACGACGTTAGCAGAGGCAGAAGGCACTTTGGAGCACTTATGGGATGGGACACAGGTGGCGGGCCAAGAAAGGGTGCCATAGGAACCATACACATCATCTGGTTTTCTACAGCCTAAACTGCAGAGAGGAAGAAGAAAGAGTTCCAGGAAATTTCAAAAATTGAATACGCCCTGAGTAATATTTGTAATGGTTGAAATGGTTCCCTTTCGGGTCTCAGTTGAGCTCCCTTGGGACAAGGGCCATGTTTGAAATAGAAATCTCATTCTTTGATGGGGCTCCTTGGCCAGGGTTTTAAAGGCATGCCCTGGGTGGTGTTCTTATGAATGTTTTCGCCTTTCCGGCTACAGACTCCAACTGGGGTCCTATCTTATTTTTTGGTGTTACAAATGTTATTGTCTTCAAAGGGTGGAAGGGACCCGTTTGGGTGACTAGTTTCATAGAGCAGTCTCTGTTAGGGGACGTAGGGTTGTGGTTTAGGGAGTTGGGGGGCAAGGAAGTTGAAGGAAAGAGGGGGGAAAGCAGACAAGGGAACCGGCGGAGGAGCTTTTGTTCACATGGGACCTGTTTCAGTGTTAAGGGTAGGTCTTTTTACTGCTGCAGGCACTGCATCTAGATGGTTCTGGTTGCTACAGATATTTGCAATGTTTATCATGTAAATGTTTTTCATATTTGATCATTTATGACTGTGGAAGCTGTGAAGTGAATTGGGTCCCTGAATGTGAAGGGCCTGAACTCCCTGTAAAAAAGGCCCCTGTTGGGGAGGGAATTTCGACAGTCAGCTGTTGACATATTTGCTCAGGAAACCAGATTTAAGCAGAATGAGGAATATAACATCAGTTTAGATGGGATTGGTACAGTCGTTTGGTCATCAGGTCTGGAACGGAAGGGTGGTGTGGAGATGTTAATTAAAAGATTGCTGGGGATGGGAGGTCGCTTCCTGGCAGTTTGAGGGAAGTTGGACAGAATTGAAGTGGGCTGTGTGTATTGTATGCCCTTAACGAGTAACAGTTAGAAGGGTGGGGTAGCAGGGTCACGATCTGTGGGGGGTATTTAAATGCTTTAACAAATCCTTCAAAAGATTGGTATTCACTGCAGGAAGGAGCCCAACGGCCGGTGTGGGGAATCGGGAAGTAATTGGGGGATCTCTTTGTTAAGTACCACTTCAAAGACACATTTAGGTTCTTGCATCCTGACCTTGGGATTTATTCTTTTTACTTGGCACGACATAGGACGCACACTTGAATTGACTATTTCATAGCATTGTAGTAAGGCCAATGATATTACGCGGTCATCCATTTGGGTGATATCGTGGTCTGACCACGATATGGCTATGGCAACAATGAGTTTGGGTTCTCGCTTTTCGCCTTAGAGATGATGGGTGTGTAATGATACCTTGTTTAAAGATGTAGTGTTTCTCAAAACATTTCAGGAACACATACGCTTATTTTTTCAAATTAATGATACAGGACATGTCACTTATAGAGTGGTTTGTGATGCTGCAAAAGTGGCCTTCCAGGGACTTATCGCAGAAGGGTCTGCGAAAAAGAGTATTAGGGCTCTGAGACATGCACATTTACCAGAACAGATCAGGTCTCGGGAAGAGGCTTTTTATAAGGACTCCTCTGATTGGGATGAGAATCCGAAAACTGTAGTCAATCTCAGGCAAGAATTAAATGATTTGTAGAGGGGTGCAGCTTTTTATCAGCTCTGCTGCTTGAAGCAAAAACATTATTTGAAAAGGAGGATAAAGCCCATAGCCTTTTGGCCACACGGCTTCGCAAACAAAGGGCGGAGAGGTCAGTTATAGAATTAAGAGATTCCCGAGGGTGGGAGGCTGAAAGCCCCAGACAGCACCCTTTGGAAATTTGTTCAATTTTATAGTGAATTAGATACCAGTGACATGGTGGTCCCAGTCCAGTCCAATAGCGGATTACCTTATTTATTTATTGGTTATTTGTAATGAGTCTACACAGCCAAATGGTGTTTCAAGGAAGGTGCATCAAGGGGTGGTGGGAGAGGGAGGGTGCAGGGAAAGAAACAAAATAAAAACGATCCTACTAGGTCTTAAAACATTCGGAATGTGCAAGTTCTATAACATGGATGCAATGCAGGGGATGGGGGTAGGACAGGGAGGGTGAGGACACGAAAACAAACCAAAACAAAACGAGCCTACTAGTCCTTGCGACAATTTGGAATGGGTAAGTGCTGAACATAAGGGGTGGGGGAGGTGCAGGGAGGGCAGGAGGAAGCAATACTATGAAGGAGGGAGGAGAAGGGACATTAATGGAGGTGAACAAGTTTAAAAGAGCAAGGACGGAAATGAGGAGACAGTGGGGTGGGCAAGAATAGGGGAGCCTCATCTCAGTGTGAAGGGGGGGCAACAAACAGGTATGCATACACAGGAAAACAGCGGCGAACAAAAGTGAGCACAAATGGAGAGCCCGCCTCTTGGTGCAGGGGGCAACATTAAATAAGCGGCAGCAGGTAGGCAAAACAGCAACACTGAGATGGCAGAGTAAGATTTGTCACATCACATGGTGCACAGATGAGTAAGAAAAATTCACAACCATGGGAAAAAACAATGAGGACTAGCATATTAACAAGGGTCAAAGTAGGAGGGAAAACAGGTGGCAGGCATCCCAGAATAAGTTGGCAGAATCAAGTAGGCAATGTCAGGACAAGGCAGTAGAAGATAATTAGCAGTTAGGTAGGCTGCTGTAGCATAGAATAACAGAGTCCAAGTTGAAATGGTTGGAAGTCATACAGTAGCAGCAGGGCTGATAAGAGTCACAAAGGATGTTGTTAGGAGAACAGTAGCGGCGTTAAGATGTTGTAGACTAAAGTGCGTACACATGTGGTACAAGAAGACACCCAAGCTCATGTCAGGGTGAGCGCCGTGCAGGCAGGAGCCAAAAGAGGGAGCTAGTGGCAAGGCAAGGAGCACCAATGGGTCAAGCAGAAACGAAAAGACAATGAGGCCATAGGTGGGGGTGGAGAGGTGGAGGAAGTCAGAAAGTGGAGTGCGCAGCCAGGCAGGCAAGTGGCCGCAACCCCTACCTTATGCTCGTAGAAGTTGGAGATGCTGCAATCATACGATTGGAGGAAGGACTTCATTCAATTCGGAGCGGCGAAACGGAGAAGGCTGAGGGGAGAAGAGGGGAGAAGGAGGGATGAAAAGGGGATGTCGGGAAAACCCCCTTGCCTGTGCACAGACAGGCCAGAACAGAGGAAGGCCTTGGTGTGGGGCCCTAGTCAGTGTACGGGAGGGGGGCGGGGGGCGGTTTTGATCATTTAGATGTAGAAGGCGCCCAATTTGCATCAGGAAGGCCGGCAGGTAGGAGCAGTATAGGAAAAGCTGATGGTAGAAATGGTGGCAGCCATTTTTAAGATTGAACAGGTTCATGATTCCTGATGCATCAGCCCAGCAGGGATCTCCTTGTGTATCGCAGTTGAAGTGGAAAAGTGGAGGGCATGCAGGCTGTCAGCCACAGGCACAATTATGGTGGTGGTGGTGGTGGTGGTGGTGGGTTGCCCTCAGAGTCTACAGCCTGCAATCTCCCTCAATCCTCTCCGGGCCAGACAGGTGGGGGCTTTAGTGGGGGGCCGGCTCCCCAGATTGGTCATTAAGATGTAGAAGGAGGCCAATCTGCATCAGGAAGGCCGGCAGATAGGAGCAGCATAGGAAAAGCTGCCTGATGGTACGAATGGCAGCGGCCATTTTTAAGATGGAACAGGCCAGGATTGCTGATGCATCAGCCCGGTAGGGTGGAGCGCAGTTGAAGTGGAAAATTGGAGGGCATGCAGGCTGCCAGCCAGGGCATGATGATGCTGGCGGGTTGACCTCTGAGCCTACAGCCTGCAACCTCCTTCGGTCCTCTCCAGGCCAGAGAGCAAAGTGCCCATTTCCCCAAAGTAAGCTTGGAAGACCCGATTTTCTTGAATGCGCGGATAGAGCCCCACGAGGTTTTACAGGTTGTTGCTAAATTGAGGGCAGGTACGGCCTCAGGCCCCGGTGGTTATAATGGCGTCTTTTATAAGAGGTTTGCCCCCAATTGGTTACCTTTCTAACCTCACTTTTTAATAATATATTAGATGGGGGCAGGGTTCCTGACACTTTCATTCAGGCTAGGATTGTAGTTATCTTGAAAGAAGGCAAGGACAGGCTCGACTGTGGCTCTTCGCCCTATAACTCTTCTAAATGTCGACATGAAGCTCTTTGCCGAAGTACTGGCGGAACGATTGGGATGGCTGATGCTGACATTAGTACATAGTGACCAGGTAGGCTTTGTACGAGGGAGGCAGGCAGCGGACAATCTCCGTAAAATGATCAACTTGATGACATGTATTGGCTCCTCTGGCGTTGATCCATTTTTTTGTTTCCCTTGACGCAGAGAAGGCCTTCGACAGAATCGAGTGGCCTTTTCTTCTGGCGGTCCTGGGTAGCATGGTACTTCAGTGTCATTGGATGGTTGGGGTTTTGGCTTTATACAAGACCCCAAGAGCTAAAGTGACAGTGAACGATTAATCATCAGAATATTTTCTGCTGCAGAGGGGCACCCGTCGGGGCTGTCCTCTCTCCCTTTACTTTTTGCTTTAACCTTGGAATCATTGGCAGATTGTATTCATAGACATGAGAGAATCCATGGTTTAGCGAGGAGGGGGAGAGAATATAATCTCTTTTTGCGGACGTCCTGATGTATCGCACACGACCTGGCATTTCTTTGCCAAGGGTGATTGAGGCCCTCTATGAATATGGGATTTGCTTGGGTTTTAAGTTGAACTATGGGAAATCAGAAGTCTTGTCTTTAACAGACTTTATTTCTGACCTAGATATGTCTATCACGGAGAATGGGCTTCATATGCAAAAAGAGGGATTGTGTTATCTAATCTTGGAATCATTCTTCATAAGGATTTGTCAAAATTGTATAACGCTAATGGTCCCCCTTTATGGGCCATTATTAAATCAGACTTATCAAGATGGTCTAATTTGGTTCTTTCTTGGGCGGGTCGTCTCGCTACAGTAAAAATGAACGTCCTCTCTTGTCTATTGCTTCTTATTTCAATCCTTGCCGATCGAATTTCAGGGAGGCTAAACAGGTTCTTATGCGATTTTTGTGGAAGGAAACGAAGCCGCGTGTAGTTATAGCAAGTTGATGCAACCAAAAGACAAGGGTGGGGTAGGTTTCTGGGATTTGAGGGAATATTATAGGGCGGTACAATTAAGAATTTTGTTGGATCATCTCTGAGGCAGTATTGACAAACAGTGGGTCAGGCTTGAAAATTACTTGACCCCGGTAACTATGGGAGAATGGTTATGGGTTCCTGCCAATCGTCTCCCAAAGAGAGTCAGGACACACCTGGTATTAGCAACTTTATTTGGGCTATGGAGAAAGTCAGTAGTGTCACAGGGTGTAAGGAATTGGCCTTCTCCGCTGAGTTGTCTTTGGGCTCACCCGCTAAGGGATACGATCAATGAACCCTTTGTTTTCAGTCCTGTTATGAGAAGGGTCTGATATAGCAGGACAGTTCTGGCAGGATGGTTCTTTCCTCACTAGGCTGGACGAGAAGTTGGGGGAGGGACTAATGTCAAACTTTATGTACTTGCAGTTAAGGGGTGTCCTCACAGATTGTGTATGGAATGTGATGTTGAGTTGCCCTTTGACGACTTTCGAGCCAGTGTTAAGACTCCCATGTAGGTTTGAAGGGCTTGATTTCGAAAAACTATTCTGCCCCGCTGGAAACCAGGGACAAGGAACAGCAGAAGGCACGGTAGCATTGGGCATTTCCTTTTTGGAGCGTGGGGATCCCTGGCTGTTGATGTGTCGACAATCATGGTCAAACACTATCACTATGTAACCACTCTTTTGCCAATGGATCTTTCCCATCCTCCCTCAAACACTCCCTTGTGCACCCCCTCCTGAAAAAACCTTCAGCAGACCCTGCGTGTCCAGCCAACTACCCTTCCTTGATGAAACTGCGAGAGAAGCTGGCCTTTCAACAACTTACCTCTCACACTGAACTTGTTGGGGGTCTCCACAACCATCAGTCTAGATTCTGAGCATCTAGAGGGACAGACACTGCTTTTCTGAACACCTGTGAAAATCTGCTTGCATCTCTAGACTCTAACCCTCCAGCTGTCCTCATCCTACTTGATCTTTCCTCTGCCTTCGACGCAGTCAACCATCCTATCCTCATAAAACGGCTCCATGATACCCTTGGTAACTCAGAGCGGGCACTGGACTGGCTGGCCATTCATCCCAAGTCATTTTGGGAACCTTCTCACCTACTTACTTCTCCACCTGTGGTGTCCCCAGGGCTCAATCCTCTCCCCCTGGCTCTTCAAGACTTACCTTGCTCAGCTGGCACTCATTTCCTCCTTCTCCTCCAACTTCCAGTGCTACGCAGATGAGACAACTTTTTTTTGTTATTTGCTGCTGACCCTCTTGCATCTTCTATCATCCCTGACTGCCTATCTGCCATCCAATCCTAGTGCACTTTCAACTATCTCTGTCTCGATGCCAGCAAGACTGAGATCCTTCTAATTGGGTCCCCTGCTCCCTCTTTCGTCCCCTTACGCTGGCCATCCTCTACGGGTTCTCCCTCTTCTCCTTCATCTGAAGCCAGAAACCTTGTAGTCATATCTCTCTCTCTCTCTCTCTCTCTCTCTCTCTCTCTCTCTCTCTCTCTCCCCCCCCTCAGGATATTGCCAGGAAGTCCCACTTTCAACTCTTCCTTCTCAAAGGAATTCTCCCTTTTCTCATGTTCCCCCAGAAGCTCAATGTCACCAGAGCCCTGGTTCTCTCTAGCCTTGACTACTGCAATAGCCTTCTCCTGAATCTACCTTCTTCCACCCTACGACCCCTCCAGCTAATCCAGAACAGGGCAGCAAGACTTATCCTTGGCCTTAAGCCCAGGGACTGCATCTCTCCTGCTCTAAAAACTCTTCACTGGCTCCCAGTTGCTGCACGGATTAAATTCAAATCCCTCTGCATCATCCACAAGGCTGTCTGGGCCTGGGACCACGTTATCTGCAACTTTCTCTCACTATATACACTCCCTCTAGACCTCTGCGGTCCTCTGGCACCAACTCTCTGTGTCTAAAGCGTTTCAAACAGAGGGCCGGAGGCCAATCACTTTCTTCAGCTGGTTCCCTCCAATGGAACTGCCTCCCTCCCTTCCTGTACGTCTTGAGCAGGACTTCCTCAAATTCCGGAAGCTCCTCAAGATTTTCCTCTTCACCTCCTTCTTCCCACTTCTGCTAATCTCACAGTCACTGTGATTGGTGACCAGGCCCCTTATGTATTCTTTGGGGTCCTGGCCCGCCCAGAGGTGTGACCCACGACGGGACTCGGGTACATCAACTCGCATACTATGGGGGTCTCCCCCCACCGGAAGCATTGACAGCACTGAAGAAGACCCCAGCCTCTGCCTTCCTCGCAGCACTTGCTTCGGCACCCCCGGCCTTCATCCTGCAGGCTTGCACTGTCCACCCAATGCGTCTCCAGACCGCATAGCACTTACCATACTATGCATTTCATCTGCTGCTCACCAATGAGCATAGACATTCCAGCACTTATTCCACTCTCACTTCCCCTTTTCTCTCTGCACTTGCACATTCTGAATACTCACAAGGCATAGTAGGTTTGTCTATCTTCCACTGTACTCATTGTTTTCTATCACATGTGCCCTTCCTGTTGCCCTTCATTTGTTTGTTCGGAAAATGGAGCGAAGGGTCTTGGAGCGCAAAGGGTTGTTATCCGAGTTGGCAGGATTTGACATACATTGAGTTTGTGTGGGGGGTTTCCAAGTGAGCCAATTGGGCTCGCTGGTGGAATCGCAGGAAAGAGAGAATTGCCTGACCCCAAATTAATGAGGTTACACATGGGGGGCAATGATTTGGTTAAGTTAGGGAGAAGGGATCGGATGGAATGTTTCCTATCCCTCTTCTCATGGTGGGGGAGAATCATGTGAATACTGATATCCCCTTCCGGGGGACTCTGGAGCTGGAATAGTGCTGAAGTGAGAACACAGCCAACCCCCCCCCCCTGCCCGCAAACGTGCTGGGTGTACAGTAACCAGAGGGTCCCGGCAGGGGGGAAGTGGGGTGGACAGGATCAGAGGGGCAGCTAGGGTCGGTAACGAAGGGGCTGCCCTCCTGATATAGCACTCCCAAAAGCATGGTGGGGAGGGGATAGGGCCTCAACACCATGCGCCTCCCGGAGGGGCGGGAGCCATGGTCCGCTCGGACCACGTGATAGGATATGAATTGTAAATAAATGCGATGATTAGTTGTGAAATATGTTTTATAAGAAATGTCACATGTTTGGTTGTGTTGTGTTTTACCTTGTAATAAAATGTGGCCAAGATGGCATCCAAAAAGAAGATGATGTCTGGTCTACTCACTTCTCCCTGGGCACGGCCCCCTTGCAGAGTCCACAGGGCAGTGATACTTTATACATACCTTTATTAAAACAAGACAGACATTTCTCAAAGCTGCACAGACAACCACATATCTGGTTTCACCCTTATTAGTGATCATCAGAGCAGATACACATTTTTCATTCAACAAATGCTCAAATAATTCACATTTTGTTGAATGAAAAATGAGCTAATGGCAACTTTGAACCCAACAGGATAGGTAGCCACATATATTACAGGTATGCCAATGAATTAAAATGTATATATTTTGTTGAATGTAAAATTAACCAATGGTACCCTGCGTCTTTCTGTGTAGTATGTAATTTTCCTAAGTATGAATGGTAGTAATGCAATGCTTTTAAGTATATTTACATGTGTACTATAGTTGCATATATGTAAAAATAGGAGACTGTCACAATCTGCTATAATAGATATATGGAGGTCAGGACATGATTTTATAAAAATATTTTAGAATACAAATTGGCTAATTTTGTAAAGTCCTGGAGATGAAAATATTTGGCAAGGCAATTAACATCCTTCTGTGGGCTTGCACCTTAATATGCCATACATTTTAATTTGATCACTGGAGTCGAAGGCATAGCAGATCTTCATACAATATGTCCTCAAGGAGTAGTAATACCACACTTATGTGCATAATTTTCAATAAGAGATGTTTGTCTCATATGCGCAGAGCCAGTGTTGAAGGAGGGAACAATAAAGAGTACAGAAGTGGCAGTTTTGGGTGGCACGCTTGGGGGTGGGGGGATACTGATAAGAAATGGCCTTCCAAAGCCAGTGTTTGAAACATGTGCATACGTCAAAAGCAACACAGGTAAACACACAGCAAAGGAGAAATTAATTACCGTAATGTTCTTTCTATGGATTCTTCTCCCGTATATTCCTCATCTGACAGATATCCTCATCCAGCTCTGCTTCTCTGAAACGTTTCGACAGGGGGCGTAGTGGACCTCGACTTGGTCGTCGATCGTCGACCCGTCTTGCTCAGTGCTCGATCGTCGTTAGGCACTGGATATATATCATGTCACTACGCCCCATACCTTAGCTCCCCTTTTTTTCCCCCATGATTGAACGCTACAAAGGAAAAGGATGGAAGAAGGGGGTAACCAGCCTGTAAAAACTTGACAATGGGAAACATCCTAAAATGTGAAAGGAGTGGTCACCTCAGAGTCCTCACCAGGCGTCCTTTCGCTTTAGACAGATGCATCAAGCTATAGGAACTTTCTGAGTGGGGATGGGGGAGTGGGGGTTGATGAGGAATCTGCGGGAGAAGAATCCATAGAAAGAACATTAAGGAAAGTAATGTCTCCTTCAATGGATTGCCTTTATCCCGCAGATTCCTCATCCGATACACTCTCCAAGCAGTTAGAACCACAGAGGCGGCCAGAATGTTTGATAACCCATGGGATGACATGAACCGGGGGTTGAGGGGGGAAC
Organism: Ambystoma mexicanum; assembly: GCF_040938575.1. Taxonomy (NCBI): domain Eukaryota; kingdom Metazoa; phylum Chordata; class Amphibia; order Caudata; family Ambystomatidae; genus Ambystoma; species Ambystoma mexicanum. Next base: position 680,995,236 of record NC_090941.1, on the reverse strand, counting down.
GTAGTGGAGAGGGAAGGTGCAATACATCAGAAACACGTCCCCCAGTACATTGATTGCTGGGAATTCCCTCAAGCAAAACTGTCTGTACTTCTTGTTGGACTCTGTGGCAAGGCAAACCGATCTACTGCTAGGGTAGCCCAGAGAGCGAAGTGCTCCTCTAAGACTTCCTGGCACACTTCCCACTCGTGTAAGACCGTAGTCTTCCTGATTAGAGCATCCGCCAAGCCGTTTTCTTTCCCCACCAAATAAACTGCTGAGACCGAGAGTTGGTTCTCCAGCAACCAGAACCACAGCTGCATTGTCTCCCTGCAGAGGGGAAGGGAGTGCACACCACCTAGCTTGTTCAGGTAGTGCATGGCCACCAAGTTGTCTGTCAGGATTAGGACATGATTCCCCTTGAGAGACGGGGCAAAGGCCCTCATGGCTAACCTGATGGCTCGCAATGCCAGCCTGTTGATGTGCCACCCGGCTTCCATTGCTGACCAAAGCTGCTCACCTCAAGTACTTGCAGTGAGTGCCCCAACCCCTCAGAGACGCATCCGAGACCACTGATGCCTGAGGCCAAGGAAGCTAGAAGGGTTTCCCGCCATGAGATTGCTGCTGTTGGCAGCTGAGGTTGTCGACCACTGACCTGTAAACCTTGAGCGAATCGGTGAGGGGCCCGAGGTACTGCGACCACTGACTTCTTAGGAGCAACTGTAGGGACCTCATGCGCAGCCTGGCCTCTGGCACTAGAAAAATACAGGAGGCTATGAGACCTAAGAGGCAGAGGAAGGAAGCCGCTGGTAAGGCGGCATGGATCCAGAACAAGTTTACCATCTGTGCAATGCTGTTAAATCTCTCCTCGTGAGGGAATGCCTTGCCTATCCAGGTGTCTAGGACTGAGTCTCTGGACTGGCGTCACATGGGACTTCAAGTTCAGGGAGAGGCCCAGCTTGTGCAGTCGCAGACAACAATCCTCTAGGTGAGACAAGAACTGCCTGGCAGACTTCCCTCAGATCAGCTAGTCGTCCAGGTACGGGAATACATTGACCCTGGATCTCCTGAGGTGAGCCGTGACTACCGGCATGAGCTTGGTGAAGAACCTCGGAGCGGAGGTCAGCCCAAAGGGAAACATCCTGAACTGGTTGTGCTTGTCCTCTATGAGGAACCTCAGGAAATAAGCGTCCTCTCTGTTCGGGAGGTGCCTCTTTCACGGCACCCTTCAACAACAGTGCTTTCAGTTCTCCCTGGAGCTTCTGTCCCGGTTGGATTGGAGGTGTTGGGGGTCTGTCTGGAGGTTTTCTTAAAAAGGACAGACAATGACCCCAACTAACAAGGTGCAGGGCCCAGGCATCAGGGGTAATCTCTTGCCACTGGGGCCAATGTTCTGCTAACTGGCCACCAACCGATAAATTGTGGGAGGGGAAATCAAAGCAGCTTGGAGGGTGGAGCCGCCCCGTCGCTGCCACCGTTTCCTGGCTTCTAGAAGCCCTTCTGCCCCTTCCGGTGCACGAGAAACCCTTCTGCCCCTGCCTGGTCTGCGGAAGCTGCGCCTTCCTGCCGTAAGGCACATAGTGCCTGTAGCCTCTGCCTCTAGAGGCAAAGCTGAAGGCAGGTTTGGCCAGCTGTGCAGCTAGGCCCAGCGATTTTTTGGCTAATTTTGACTCTAAACTTTTCCAAAGAGTAATCAGCCTTCTGGCCAAAAAGGAATTCTCCCTCAAAAGGCATGTCCAGTAGCCTATTGTGGATGTTCTGAGAAAAGTCAGAAGACCTGAGATATGCTTGTCTCCTCAAGAGAACCGGCGACCCCATCGAACGGTCAATGCAGTCGGCCACGTCCAGGCTCGTGTGCAACGACTGCTTGGCCACCTCCTTCCGATCTTCCACAAGCCGTGAAAATCCAGCCCGCATTTCACCTTGGGGAATGTATTCAGCTGCCTGCTCCACAGCTTTCCATAAGCCAAGAGTATTTTGCAAACCCACAGGCTACACTGGTGCCTTTCAATGCCATGCTGCCAGAACTAAAGACCTTCTTGGTCATTGCATGCAACCTTTTACCTTCTCTATATGGGGGCAGATTAAAAGTGGAGGCCGCAGGCCTGGTGGAGATTGTGGCTGGTTGCACAACAAGCCCATCCGGAGAAAGGTTAGAAGCCAGAAATGATGGGTCTCCTCCATTTTCCAGCCTGTACTTCCCTGTAAAGGTAGAGCTGACCAGGGGGATGGATCAGCAATTGCCGGATTAAGTGGCATGTTACGTTCTGCCACAGGACTCTCATTCAATAGGTCTGTCAGTTTATAGCCCTGAGTAGGCACTAACCTGGACTTCTACCACTCTTTCCACTAGGGCATTGAACTTAGCATGGGTGTGAGTGTAGGGCTGACCTTGCTGAAGTTCTATATCTGGAGATATGCCCAGGCTGCTGGCATCATGGAGCCCTTTGGCCAATGCCAGCAGGTCTGCGGGTTCATCGAAAATAAAACACCTCCCGACCCTGTATATATCATGTTGTTGTCCTCCTGGTCATCACCCTGGTAGGCACTGAAAATTTACGCCATAGATTCAAAGAACCCAGACCTGGAGAGAGGGACAAAGGATCCGTCGCTAGTCGGCGTTGAAGACTTCTTCTCTTTCGATGTCGACGGAATGGCCGTTGACGCTGATCGGGGCTTGGGTAGCACCATGACGCCATTAAAATCAGCCTTTCAACGCTCTCAAGAAGGACCGGGTGTCGATGGCTTCTGCGCCTGTTTATACGTTGAGCACGAAGGTTTCCCTGACACGGACGTCATCTACAGTTTGGCATGTGTGGGGTAGAGAGTAACGGGCGCTGTTTTCGCCACCAAGGCGTGCTGTTCACGGGCGCAACTGCACCTGCAGCAGCCTGCGCCTTAAACATAGCCAGCATTTGGTTCTTGAAATCTTCCTACTCCTCTCGAGAGGTCAACACAGCCGAGGGCTAAACTTTTTCAGACGAAGAGCCAGACTTATGTCGATGACAGTGGCGCCTCTTTTTCTTATGCGATTAAGATGAGGAAGAGTGGCTCCTCGAATGTGACCGCTTTTTGACCTTCCGCCAATGCTTTTGCTTTTCTTTCTCCAGGGTGGGCCCTTCAGTCTCGGCCTTGGAGGACCAGACTATCGACCGTGCCAGGGATTTCCGAGATGGTCGGGCCAAGGCAAGTTTGGCAGCCCACTCAGCGTATGGACTTCGAGTGCATCTTGAAGCACAATGCACATCCCTCTGTGTTGTGTTCCGTACCCACACACCAGAGAAAAATGTCATGTGGGTCGGTCATCTACATTTTGGAATGGCAATCGGTGAACCTTTTAAAGCCCGAAATCTGGGGAGAAGACATCCCGGTCGAGGTTTTAGCAAAAGAGTTTGACGGATTTAGTCAAAAATGCATAGTCGAAGACTCAGTGTTGTGTTCTTCACAGCAGCATGTCGAGAGTGTGGAAAAAAGGAACTGAGGTATGGGGCATAGTAACGTGATATATATATATAGACGCCCAACGTCACGTCCAGCGCCGACGATCGAGCACCAAGCGAGATGCGTCGACGGCCGAGTCGGGGTCCACTAAGCCCCCTGTCAAAATGTTTCGGAGCAGCAGAGCTGGATGAGGATATATATCAGATGAGGAATCTGTGGCAGAAAGGCAATCCATTGAAATTAGGAATTACAATTAGTCATGTCATTACAGAAACAAAATAGCTTAACCTAACAGGTCATTACAAAAGCAACTGGGCTAAACAACACGTGTTTCAAGCCTCTTGGCGTGTTTGTGACTTGATTAAATGGTTATTTCTTTAAAAAAGGCAAACATGTCTATTTCTTGTAGTATTTCACTGTATGTCCCCAACCGCTTCGTGTCAGATTCATAAAATGTTTTCAAAGTTGTTGTGCAATCCAATTTCGTGCAATACTTTAATTAGTTTACAATAAATCGTGTGAATGTAGTTTACATCTTAAAAATAAGTTCAAGTAGATTCAAACATCTTTGCATACATTTATATTAGATAAATTGATTGATTTCTTGGATACAAATGATGTACAATGTTAAAGCATGTATGTTCCTTAATGAGTTAGTCGCATCACAGTGTTGCTAGGGATTCAAAGGCACTCACACCATTTGCCAGATACAGTGTTCATCTTCTATTCGCTTACTCACACCAATTACCAGCTGCCTACAATCATATGCCTATGATCTACCATCACTTGGCAGGTAGTGAGTGCCATGACATTCTTTGGTTATCACATCAGATTAAAGGTACTACTACTGGGTATTGACATTGTACACGCTTAGCCCTCGTAATTTCCAAGTATTGCCATCCTACTCACACTGACACACACCATTTGCCAGGCACTCTCACTACCTCAGAGGTTTTGCTATAAGGCATCCTGGAATTTACACAGCTTTTTTTTTTACCACATTTGTTTTTACTGCATGTTTACCACAAAAGGTGTGTGGGTGTGTAAGGGAGTTGATGGGGGCACCCCCCCCGCATTGTGTAGGGGGAAAGAAAGAAAAATCTGTTTTAAAAAATTGAATAAAAAAAACAGTGAAAAAATGTTCATTAAAAAGACATGGAACCGATTTTGCCATCATACACATCAGTTTTCCCAAAATTGCCAGGTGCTGCTATCAAAAGCGCAGGCACCATTCCTATTGTTGATATACTGCATCATAAGCCCAGGCAGCATAAGCAATAGACATCATATGGCCAGGCAGCATAAGCAATAGACATCATATGGCCAGGTCTGACTACCATTTGGCATGTATTGCGATATTATCAGTTACGTCATATTGCAAGCATTGCAACTATACACCAGGTCTTGGCTTGACATGCCTTGGCACTGCGCCTATTTGCAAGTCACCAGAGGCACATGCCTATGCGCTTCCAGCATATGCTAGCTTTCAGTATCAAATGCCCTGGCCATCCCATCATTTGCCAGGGATTGCCATCATATGCTGAGGTACTTCCATCACTTTGCGGTGTAATATGAAATATCAGCACCACCGAAGAGCCCAAACGTAAAAGTGGTGCATTTAGGAAACACGGAAGTGTTCTTAGTTTGCCTTAAACGAATTCGTCTCCCTCTGTTTCCTGGTTATTCTTTCATCTGTCCACCATAAAAGGTTAGGAAATTGTTTGAGTCAAAGATGGACTCGGCCGACGCGTTCGCTGTAAATTCACAAAAATTATATGCAAGCAGAAAGTACGGCTGAAGTCTTAAAGGGGGTAAACCCAGCATTGTTTTACTGAAGAAATACGGTCAAAATGAGACACATAAATAGGGATGTTCTTGCCTCTCCAAACTCTGCAAGAGGTACTGGAGAGCAGACAGTTTGCATAGTGGCTCTTTTGTGCCAACCACGATGAACAATCCGTTTCCAGAATCATGTCAATTACATTTAGATGCAAAAAGCTGAATATTTGGTAAGAAAGCATGAAAGGAAATAATAGGAGGCATCATAATCCCCAAACCACAGTATAGCTTGTGACGGCCGATTACCAGTTAAAGGGCTCTGGTATACAGTAGTTTTGATGTCCTGTGATCAAATCGATCCATCCTGATGCGATGGTGGAAATGATGGCTGCAGACGGTTTCTGCTAGGACCCGCTCATTACTGTGAGAGCGTACGCGGCCAGGGCTGCTTTCACAAATCACCCTGAAAGCCACAGACTGACGCGGAACGCATCAAGGTTCTCCAGCAGCGCACTCAGAATGCATCACTGTCCATGATTAATGCCGGCATTCCTGCAGCGAGGCAATATGAGAGAACGCGGACAAGGTATTTCCGGCTGCTGGTGCACACCGTGAACCTCCCCATGCCCGGGGCTACTTTTCGTTATTCATCTAATCTAATCATATCAGACTACTGAGAGAGCGGCAATGCAGAGAGCACTAAACTCCACCTGTGTTTACACTCACTGCAAGTTGAAGCTTGCATGGCGAGGCTGAGGCTTGGATCGCAGGCTATCAAATACGGCGCCAATTTAACTGATTATTAATCATGACTACAGCAGCAGCCGTGGCTAATCTTCGCAAAGCATTCTGGAACGTGGACCACCCATTAGGAGTTGGGTTAACACAACCTTACAAGCATGGCCTTAGCCACTCAGGCAACTAAATTAACTTCCCATCACCTTGGCTGCTAGATGGGTCTGTTCCGTCACTGGCTCATAGAAAACTTGACTGGGAAACTGCTGCTCAATCATTGTTTCCTTTTAGTTTTGTCACATCACAGTCTCATTTGAAAGGGAAGCTGGAATTTCATTTACAGTTTAGGAAGATTCGAAGTCATCAGAAGCAGGAGTTGAAGGTTGTTAGGCAGAATCATATGCAGTACCCTTTGGAAACACCACACACAATTAAGACTACAAGTGACAGTACAAATTCACCTTTGGTACAAGCCTGTACTACACAGTAAAGTGGTAGCTATGGCTGAGTAGCCAGACTTATCTCAAGAGTAAAGTGAGCAGTATCAATAGTTACACAAAGGACAACAATTACAATGGTTCAAACAAACACTGACTCAAGGTTTCTGAGTAAAAGAATATACATTTATTTACACATCAGTTGTAAAACAATTCACTAAAGTAAAGCAGTAGAAAAATCACACTCTTAATATACTACACACCACCCAATAGATTCTGGACAAGTTAACCTCAAAATGAAGTGTGAGCAAAATGGCACTACACCAATTGAAAAGGGAGAGAAAGACCAGGTTAGACAAAAAGTAAGTAAGCAGGGCAATCTAGAAAAGGCTACTACGGTGAGGAAATCAAATCAAGAGGCCTGAGCCAAAGACAATGGGCCAGAGTTTTTGCAGAGGATCACACAGTTCAGAGTAGTTCGCGGTTAAGTTTTTGCCAAGAGTTGAAACGAAGTTGGTCGGAAGAAATGTTATTTAAAAAGAGTAGAGAAGGACAAGCCCTCGGATTGGCGAAAGATTTCAAACACTTTCACTGCGGTCGGACGGAACAAAGAATCGGGTTTGAACAGTACCTTAAATGAAGAAGAAGGCTGTAGCTGAGGCAGAAGTTCCTGGCAGGTCCTGCAGGCTCACGGTTCCTGAAGCGGCTGTCGGACTGACACGAAGTAGGAAGACTGGAGGTTCCTGCACTGCCCAGGGAAGAAACCAGCAGCAGAGCAAAGCAATGAATAAAAGGTGCGCTCTTTAAAACCCAAGCAGGGTCCGGTCCTCCTGTCTATCCGGTTCACTGTAGCTGTGCACAGCAAATTCGACCAGAGGAGGGAGGCATGGCTTGCAGTTTGGCAAACTGGTTGGTCCCACCAGCTCAAGGGGAGAAGATTTCTTGCAGATCTTCCCTGTTGTCGAAGTTTGGAGATTCGGGCCTGCAGCAGGGCTTCCCCGGTAGGTTCAGTTGTGGTAGAGGTCCTCTTCTGTCAGCTTCTCTTCGGTTCTCTCGATCCAGTAGTGACTCTGCCTTCTCAGTCCCAGAGACCTGCATTTTATGCAGTTATCCCCCATACACACAGCCTGCCTGTCAATCACACAGCAGGGTCGCTGTCCCGGCGGGACAGTCACCACAGCCAATCATACAGAGTGTGACATGGGTCTCCAAGGAGACCCTATGCAGGGAGTCTCAAACCCCTCCCTCACATCTTGTCCCCCTCAGACATTCAGGCGCCTAAGGAGGGCTTCTGTGCAGAAGCCTGCCAAAGGACGGTGAACAAAGGAACCAAACCTGGTTTGGAGCGCAGAGTAAAACACGAGAAAGACCTTTACAAAAAGAAATGGCAAATAAACCCAGCCGGAACCAAATACAAGTAAATGTGGTCCAGCGGGTTTAAGTTCGAGGCTACTAACAGCCTAAAACAGTACCAAGGCTATTTAAATAGACCGCGATAGGAAAAATAGGGTAGATACCACTGCAACCAGCCAAATCCTAAAAAAAGGGGGGAACGAAATAATGTTCCATGAGAAACAGACAAAAAGGGATAACTATTAACCCTTTCCAGAACTCTATGTAAGACAGTTTGTACTGGGTCTGTGAATTTAAAAAGACTAATAAAGTCAATGGTAACTTCACATGTTCTGGGAGACAGTAGTCAGTCCCAGAAAATGGAGTTTGAAGTGGGATTTCTAGAAAAAGACAACCCTGTGTCACTGCACTGAGGATGCTGTGTAACACACAATAAAAAGATGATGCCTATGGAGTAGGTGAGGCTCCACAGTCTATGAACACAAAAATGTTAAACACACACAGCAAAACACTGGTAAGAGTGGGAAAAAAAGGTTCACACTCTTACCAGGTGAAAAAAATAAATCCTAGAAATCCAGCAAAGCTGCTGAGGGACTCGGTAGGTAAGGGAAATTAGCCATTCTGGAGAATTCTCCCCAACAAAGGTGCTTCTCAGCCAATTGACCCTGCAGGTCACTGAACTCTTCATTATCTGAAAGCATAGACTTCTCAAGATATAGGTGGCTGCAGTTTTGCCTTCATTAGCAGCACCACGGAAGCTTTGGATTCATGGCATCAGCACAAGTCTTTGAAAGGTGAACTACTTTTCTGTTGGATTAGAAATTCTTGGAGCATCAAACTAAACACAGTGCAGATCTTCAAAGACTGGGCTCGAACTCAAGAAGGAATGGTTTGCATTCTTTGGTGCCTGGGATTCGGAATAAACAGAAGGTATAACTGGACTGGTGTGTTTCAGTTCTGGTTTGCCATATCAAGGACAACTCCATCACTCCACTCTGAAGCGAAGACTACAGCCATAGGTCAATTCAGAGATATGCTGCAAATGAAAGTAGGGCAGCAGTGGTTTCTGACGCTACGGAGAGACCGGAGTTCCATGTGCGGTCTGTAGCAGACTGGAATATCAGTAATAGAGACATCTTCTGAAAAGGTGATGGGCATATGGCCAGGAATGGTTACCTGATCCGTGCTTGGAAAAAGTGAAAACAGACCCTCTTTAGAGGTGGCAGAGGCAGCATGGGATTGCCTTTTTGGGAGAAGGATGACTTTTCTCAAGTTGCAGTTGGCATATGCTTTGTTCAGGGCCTCCAACTGCTCTGCATGTTTTCGCATGTGAGTACAACTAGTGACTATTGCTACATGAAAGAGCATTTTCCCCTGTCGCCAAGACTTTCTGAATTGCCTGCTGCTGAAGAAATTATATTTCTTTCCAAGGAAGAAAGAACACAATACTTAACTTTTATTTTGAACTCTTCAGTCTGCCAAGACACTAAAGCCCTGCCTACTACCAACCCTACGACTGCAGGCCTGACGACACCTCTGTCATCAGGTGGCAAACAAAGAAGCCGGTTAAGACCTCTGAGGGTATGAAGTTTGTCTCTACATTACGCTGGGAGATCTATCACTCTTTAATACTTTGTGTGCGCTGGATTCTGGTGCTGTACCTGGTACTCCCTGACCATTTGCAGACTGCTGAATAGTGAATCCTTTGTTCCATTTATACATCAAGCACTGGACCTTGGAGGGGGATAGTGTCACGTCTATGCATCTTTGCCTCTGAGTGGCACTGTCTGTAGACCCATGAGCAGTTGTCAGCCATCACCAGTGAAGCGAGTGAATCGTTATTTAATATTTCCTTTAACAAATCTGTATTTACAAAAACATGGACTTCCATTCCCATAATGCATCTGCAAGATATCTGGAAATCCCGGCAGCTCAATACAGAAACTCTTTTGTAATCTGAGTTGCATGCACACGGTTTTCAATGTGACTGGAAGCAGACAAACTCCATTTCAATGGACTGCAACATTCAAAATGCCACAGCAATTATTGTGCTGTTTCCTTTCCAAACATAAACTCGTTTGTCAGCACTGGATCCTCTCCCAAAGATCATGGCCAGGGATTTCCATTAACAACACCTGTGAATGCTTGTGTGCAGCCTAATCCTGCAGCTCCAGCCAGGCTTTCATCTCTGCTAGCACTGCTTAAAAACTGCAACGCTGAAGACGGCCACCAGGGGGCGCGGAGAAGCGGATGTCTCTGTGAACGTCGTCTCGTCGGTGGGCCTCTTTGTGGGCGGAGCCCGCCCCAAGAAGCCCCCAAGTGTAGAGAACATACCCCAGTGGGACGTGTAACAGCTGGGGGGTACCGGGCGGTACCCCCCACGTGACTGGGGGTGCACGGAAACATGCGTTAATTCCCAGAGCAGCAGGGAGGAGTACTCCACCGAGCGGGTGGAAGGGGGCCCGGGACCGCTAGACAACTTGGCACCCCCCCCCCCCCAAGTCGCGGGGGACCACCGAGGCAGCAGCGGCGGACCCCCGGCCGATTCACCTGGGGGGGGGGGGATCTATCCATGGAGCAGCATCCTCGACCCTACAACCCTACGGCAATCAGAAGGCGCTCTGATTCTACTAATGCCTGCCCTTGAATGCATTTTGGAGCCTCCCGGCGAGGTAAACTGGGCTGGACGATCGCAGCCTGCCGCTCCCTGAGTTGAATGAAGGGCTCCCTCAGTAGCAGGTCCGGCGGTGAGGAACAAGTAAACTGAGGCGTACCGGAGCGCTGGGCAGATCAGCTGGGCAGCCCGACGTGCCTTCCTTCCTTCCTAAAAGACTTCATTAAGCATTGCAGCCAAAATCAAAATGCACTGAAGGGGACTAAGCCCGCTGGTGGTGCGGCTGGAGCGCTGATGGCCAGAGGGCCCCTGGGCAGTTAAGGTGGGTCGACCCAGTGGGTGACAAATTAAGTGGACGAATCCCCCCCAGCCCCTGGGGCCGCACACCAAAGGAAGAGCTGAGGGATCCGGAAGAAGGGCCCTGGACACGGGGAGCGGGGTGGCGACCCCCTCCCCCTCTGGTTCAGCAAGAATTGATCCAGGGCTTCTCCCCACTCTACTCGTCCACCCGTGAGCGGGGGAGAGTGAAGTGCAAGCAGGTGAGGGGAACAGCGTGAGAGGGTCATCACTGGAGCAGTAGGACATTGGGCACCAGCCCCCCCCAACCAGAACATAGCTGGGGACCACATTAGGGACAAGACAGCACCTGCCACCCCTCTTTCAACAGAGCCACTGCGGCCCCATATGGGGCCCTACCCCGCCTCACTTACTTGGGGAAAGAGGTGCCAGGAGTGAGGGAGGTGAAGGGGCCACCGCAGGAACTTGATAGGGTGGGAGTCCTGCCCATCATTTGCCAGGAAGTGCACTCAAGGATGCGAGCGGCCCACAGAGGAGGAGGAATAGCTTGTACCCCCTCGGGGGGTTCGGGTGAGGACGCTGCAGAAGCTGGTTACTCAGCCAGGTGGAGTGACACGGACTGGGGGGGCTGCCGGCAGATACAGAGGCAGTGGTGACCACTCAGCAGGGCTGCTCAGAAAGAGGAGCAGGCCTGGGGCGAGGTGTGGACCCCCTGAGAGTGAGCAGGGGTGTGTGCCCGTCTCCACCCGTCCCAAGGGAGTCAGGACACCCTCAGCGCCCTGAGGGGCTGTTCACGGGGGAGCAGCTGGGGCTCAGAGAGGCACCCGGGGGCATCGTACTCAGGGGCCTCCAATGGGAAGACACTACGCCCAAAAGAATAGGAGAAGAGGCAGGGTGAGGGCCCCCCGTGTCTGTCACGGGGCATGTGCCCACCCCGCCACCACAGACTCAGCCCGTGCATGGGTAGACCCAGAAGAACACACTTGGAAGACAGAGGGTGCCTCCAGTCGGGGGTGGGGCCCTGGAGGCCCAGAGGTGTGACCCACGACGGGACTCGGGTACATCAACTCGCATACTATGGGGGTCTCCCCCCACCGGAAGCATTGACAGCACTGAAGAAGACACCTGTGTCGGATATTGGGGCCCTGCCCTCCCCTGACCTCCCTCGGACGAGCTTCACCAATTCCAGGGGGCACAGTAGCATCCGACAGAGAACTTACAGACCGCTCTACGTACGGGACAGCATGGGAGGAGTGAGGGGTCGTGGTGCATAGCCGCAAGGGAGAAGCTGGCCCCCTTTGAGTACATCCCACGAGCCCCGGAGGAGAAAACGTCCGACCGAGGAAAAAGATAAACGATGGGAGAAGACTCAGGCACCACCAAAAAGGACGTAGCAGCCCTCCTGGAAGAGATCAGAAGTATGAGGTGCGGACATTGGGGGAGGATTGGATAAGATCACTCACAGAATTGACAGAATTGACAAGATGGAGGAAAGATTAGAGGAGGTGGAACATAACCAGTCCTCCCTGGACATGCTGAAGACCCAAATGGACGTGAGACTCACAGAGTTGGAAAAAAGGGAGGAGGAAATCCTCCTGAAGATGGACGACCTAGAGAACTGTGAGAGGCGCAATAACCTCCAGTTATTTGGAGTACCAGAGAAAGAGGGGTAGAACCGAGAAAGACCTGTGAAGCGACTTGTTCGCCATCACCAAACTCATCTTTGACAATGACGCCATCAATGAGGTCAAGATTGAGAGGATACACAGGGCCGGTGGTGCGGCTGGTGGCCCCAGGTCCGTTCTTGTGTGCTTTCACAACTATAGCGACCTGTCCTCCCTCACCCTCTCGAAGCGGAGGATCTGCGCTCCCCTCACCAAGTGGCTGAATGAAAAGGGAATCCGATACAGGTGGGGGGTTTCCTTTTTCCATGTCGTTTGAAGCAGAGGGGAGCAAATACAGATCCACTACGGAACAGGAGATTAAGAGGGCTATGAGCGATTTGATTGGTGATGGTGAGACCCCACCATCCGTTCAAGGGAACGGATGCCAGATGGGGGCCAGTGGCAAACGCAGGGATCAAGGAGAAGAAATATTATGGGCTTGCAGAAGTTCAGGAAGGTGAACACTCCTCTGGTTGAGGGGACTTGACGCAATGGGTGAAGGCATGCAACTATGGGGAGGCTGAGTAATGGATAGTGTGTGCCTTAATGGACCCGGTCTTGCGGGCCCGGGTTGCCCTTCCTGCTCCCCACCACGGACGGGGACATCCCACATTATGGTTTTTTGAGGGGTTGGTAGGTTTTCTAGGTTTACTCATTGGGGGGGGGTGTTAAATAATTTTAAGGGGGACATTTGGTGTGAAGTGGGGCAGGTGGGGGGGCTAAAGAATACAAGGTGTGGAAAGAAGGGGCTCTTACCGGGGGGGGGATCTCACAGGTGGTTCGGTCTTCACCCGGTGATGTCAACAGGTAGGGGCCGAACGTTGGGGGGAGTTGGAGTGGAGCCCACCTGGTACGGCTGTTCTAGTAGTGGAGATAGGTTGGGGTAGGGTTCTGGAATACACACTGAGGTCCCAGAGGTGGAGTGAAAGGTTATCTCGGATAGGGATAACATGATCAGAACGGTGGGTAATAGGTCCGGGGACGGACACCTACGAGTAGGCACCCTGATTGTGAAAGGCCTGAACTCACCCACCAAACGATCCATGGTGACAAGGGAGTTTCGAAAGGGCGGAATTGGATGTTATGTTCCTCCAGAAAACAAGGTACTCCAAAGGAAAAGAAAAAAGGGTTCCATGTGGGCGAGTAGGTCGAGAGTTCTGGGGCTCAGGTCCCCTGAGAAAGGTGGTGGTGGGTATTTTGGTAACGAAGGGTCTTAGATTGGAAGTCACTATGGTCTGGTCAGATGTGGAGGGGAGAGCTCCGTTGGTCTCGTGGAACATTAGACGGACTAGGTTCACGTTCACTACGGTGTATGCGCCGAACCAGGGACAGTTCAGATTTTTGCTTGGGGCATTTGATCACAGGGGGGGATTTCAATATATGGGATGATCCGGACTTTGACAGGCACAGGGATAGGGTACGGAATGCCCCGGGCCCTGGACATTGCAAGTTGATGCCTTAGGAGACTGGGGGTTGAGGGATATATGGCGCCACCTTCACCCGGAAACAAGGGGTTACACGTTCTAATTCCCACCGTATGCGACGTACACGAGGAATGATTACCTATACATCTCGAGACTCATATGGGAGGAAGCACGGGGCTCAGAGATCATTCCGATCTCTTGGTCCACTAGCTTTATTAAAGGCTAACAACCTCTAACACAAAACCCCTCTCTCACTCGGTCAGAGGGTGATCTAACATATATGTATATAAGAGAAGAAAGGGTATTCCAACCTAAGTATATGTATACCTAATTTACTGATGTATACTAGACTGGTTTTAGGAGACAAAAACTCCTTATACTAATAGTCTTGAAAAAATAGACTAAGTATAGCTTCAATGTTTCCAAAAAGTTTTTTTATATAAAACAATATTTACTGAAAAGACAAATGCTCATTAAGAAATTACTTTCATAAAAAATGTTTTAAACCCAAACATTACATACATGATGAACAAAACTAATACACATCAAGTGACTACATTAAAAATGACTGAACTAGAAACAACAATTAAACAACCAAATAACACAATACAATAAATACATTCATTGATTATATCAATCAAATGACATAAAACAATCCCGACATGTTTCAGTTCTTCCAGGCTGTTATTGCATGAACTTTCTTCAGGGGACAAAACTATTTTCGTGATAAACACCATACATTCCAGGGCCACATGTTGGTATATTCCACACCACGAAGCAACAATTGCTCCTTGATTATTATTAGCGTAGCTGCTGCCTTCAGTGCATACACCGCTGGCTTCAAAATTACTCTGCCAATTGTGCGAATAATTCAAAAAAGGCTCAAAAGTAGCCAGAAATCTCGAATGGACCGCCATACAAGAATTCATAGTACACCTTCAAAGGAGGAAGACTGCTCATGTAAGGTTTTCAAATCTTCGTGGCATAACGTCTACCACCAAAATGCATCATAGTGCAGGATACAAAACGCACGGGGCTCCAAGAATCCCATCACACAACGCGCCTGTGAGGTCAGACGCCGCGAGACGTCTGACATCACAGGCGCGTTGTGTGTACTTGGAAGTCTTGTATGGAGGTCCAATCGAGATTTCTGGCTACTTTTGAGCCTTTTTTTAATTATTCGTAAAATTGACAGAGGAATTTTTAAGCTAGCAGTGTATGCACTGAAGGCAGCAGCTACGCTAATAATAATCAAGGAGCAATTGTTGCTTCGTGGTGTGGAATATACTAACATGTGGCCCTGGAATGCATGGTGTTTATCAAAAATATAGTTTTCTCCCCTGAAGAAAGTTCATGCAATAACTGCCTGGAAGAATTGAAACATGTCGGTATTGTTTTATGTCATTTGAGTGATCTACTCAATGAATGTATTTATTGTATTGTGTTATTTGGTTGTTTAATTGTTGTTCATTTCTAGTTTAATCATTTTTAATGTAGTCACTTGATGTGTATTAGTTTTGTTCATCATGTATGTAATGTTTGGGTCTAAAACATTTTTTATGAAAGTAATTTCTTAATGAGCATTTGTCTTTTCATTAAATATTGTTTTATATAAAAACATTTTGGAAACATTGAAGCTATACTTAGTCTATTTTTTCAAGACTATTAGTATAAGGAGTTTTTGATCTCTTGGTCCAACCATGATATGGTGATGGTTGACATACAGTGGATGGGCCTCTCTGCCAAAGGGTGAAAGTGGAGATGCAATGACTTCCTTTGGAAGGACGCCTTGTTCCTTTCGGAACTAAACAAGGAAATAGTGGAATACTTTAAGGTCAATGACGATTGGGAGGTGGACTTGAGAATTGTTTGGGAGGCAGGTAAGGCCACTTGCAGAGGGCTCCTAATTAGAGAAGGTGCCAGTAAAAAGAGGGAAAGGGCAGTGGTTGAGCGGAGACTAAGAAGAGATAAGACACCTGGATGCGAGAGCACACAACCCCTCAGGGGGTCGGGAGAAGAGCATGCAGGAGGAGAGGGGTAAGAAAGAGGAACTGAGACTCTTGGAGGAGGGGAAAGTCATCCATAGCCTACTTTTCCTGAAACAAAAGTTCTATGAGAAGGGGGATAAGGCAGATTCCGTACTGGCCGCGCAACTGAGGGGTCAGCGCGCAGATAGATGGGTTTCGGAAATCGCAGAAAGCAGCTGAACACCGGATCTAACGGGGGAGGGAATTCCAGAGGCCTTCGCTGCCTTTCTACGAGAAATGATATGCCTCAGAGGTTTCCCTCGAAGCACAGCATATTGATGCCTGTCTGGGGGCCATTAATCTGCCCAAACTCTCAGAGGAAGAATCTTTCGTTGGAAGCTCCCATAACGGAACAGGAAGTTAGAAAAGCGGTGGGACGTTACCTCTGGGGAAGGCACCGGGGGAAGATGACTTCACTGCAGGGTTTTAGAAAACATTTCTCCCTGCTTTACTCCCCTTCCTGACCAAGTTGTTCAATGACATAATGGATTCAGGCAGGGCCCCGGAATCCTTCTCCCGTGCTCTTATTACAGTGATTCCCAAAGAGGGCAGAAACCACCGGAGATGTGGGGCATATCGGCCAATTTCTCTCCCTAACACGGATGCCAAGTTGTACACCAGGGCGATAAACACGAGATTGGAAGGGTATATGCAGAGATTGATCCACTCAGACCAAGTGGGGTTCATTAAGGGGCGGCAGGGAGCAGACACGATGAGGAAGACACTATATCTCATACACGCATCGGGGGACTTGAGGGGGGACCTGTCGCTTCTCTCAATAGATGCAAAGAAGGCATTTGATTGGGTGCAGTGGGGTTTTCTTAGGGCGGTCCTTGTAAAGTTTGGAATTGGAAAAAGGCTCCTTTGTGGAGTCATGGCGGTGCACACATCCCCAACGGCCTCAGTCATGGTGAACGGAGGGTTCTCGCAGTGGTTTGCACTTGGGAGCTGAACTAGTCAGGGGTGTCCCCTTTCTCCTACATTGTATGTTCTGTCGATAGAACTCCTTGCCCAGAGGATTAGGGACGACCCTGGGGTGGGTGGGGGGTCATTAAAATGGGTGGTGTGGATATAAAATAGCCCTATATGCAGACGATATGTTGCTACATTTGAGCGACCCTTTTGTCTCCGTACCGACGGCCCTCCGATGATTGAGCAATATGGCACCATGGCCCGACTGAAAATTAATAGATTAAAGTCGGTCCTTTTTCCCTTGGACAGTCGGAGGGACGAGGATATTGAGAGGTTCACTCCACTTGGGTTGGAGGTTAATGTGACCACGATGCGGTACCTAGGCATCAATCTCACTAGGGACTTGGCAAGCTTATTCGACGCCAATTTCCCTTCAATGAAGTTGCAGATGCACACGGATATTGCGAAATGGCTTACAAAAAACGTACAATCTCATGGTTGGGTCGTCTCAACGCACTGGAAATGGTGGTCCTCCCAAGGATACTATATGTATTTCAAATGCTACCAATATGCATTACGGACGGGTTCTTTAGAGAGATACAGGGGGCACTTCATTCCTCTGGCAGGGGAAAAAGGCCAGAATCCCTAGGGCTGCCCTGATATAACCAACGGAGAATGGAGGGGTCAGCCTACCCGAGGTGCGGCTCTATTACAAGGCAGCCCAGCTTAGAATTCTGATTCCCCACCAGAGGTCCCAGGTAGACCAAAAATGGGTGGCAGTGGATAATTTTCACCTGAGCCCGGCCACATTTGGGGAATGGCTCTGGGTATCCAGGAACAAATTGCCAAGGAGAATCCAGGAGCACCCCATTATGGGCACTATATGGGATATCTAGAGAAAGGGGGCGGACATGAAGGGAGTCACTACGTGGCTGTCGCCCTTGGGTCACCTCTGGGTACCGGGATTTATAGACACCATTCCAAGCCCGTGAAGATTTCAGGAATGGTTTGAGGCCTGCTTAGAGAGGGTAGGGCAGCTCTTCAGGGGGGCACTTTCGTCAACATTACGGACCTTGGGGAGGCCCTGGGTATAGGTAAACTCTCAGTGTTCCTGTTCTTGCAGCTAAAAGGAGCTCACCTCCTTTGAGAAATTATTGGACAGGAGCACAGCAATGAGAGGGCTAATTTCAGCCATGTACGGGGCCTTGGTTGGGGCGGGAGGTGGGATGAGGGACTTTGGGGTGGAAGTTGAGGAGACTCTGTGGAACAGGCTTTGTAGGGGGTAACCAAGATGTCATTATCTTGCCAGTATAGGCAGCACGCTATTAAGCTCCTCCATAGGTGGTAGTTTGACCCGGTCAGACTGTCAACAATGTTCGCTGATACCAGTCCTATGTGCTGGAGGGGCTGTGAAGGGAGAGACAATTATTGGCATAAGTGGTGTGGTTGTACGAGGATACAGGTGTTCTGAGACGAGGTCTTTGGATGAATTAGAGACCTAGAAGGGGTCCCCAGATATAAAAATCCCCTGCTGGTTTGGTTTGGGATGGAGGGGCAGATGGGGAAAATTCCAGGCTTCCAGAAATGGTAGCATCCTTATTGCTGGCCGTGAGGGCCTGTATTGCCACCAAATGGAAAAACGACTACACACCCAGTAGTAGGGAGTGGGCCAATGTGGCCAAGAGCATTTACACGATGGAAGGAATCACAGCGGGGCTCCATGGAGGGTCGGGCCGATAGAGATGGAGTGGTACCCCTTTGTTGCTAAATATATGAGTCCAGACCCGCAGATGGGATAGAATGTGGTGGAACTCGCCAGAGAAGGGGTTGAGGTGTGGAGGGGAAGAAATGGGGGGCGGGGGAATGGAAGAGTGGCAGTGTGGTTCAGGGGGTGACTGGAATAAGGGGGGCGACTGGAACCGGGTCCTAAAAGTGGACTGTTAACTGGACAAAGGCAGTGGAACCTGAACATTGGAGGAATAAGCCAGTGGGGACGGGGCGATTGGGGGGAGTGAGGGGGAGAAGGCAGGGGTTCTCTGTTGTTGATGTTTCTTCTGTCTGTTGAAGCATACATTTTCTAAGGTTGTAATGTTACGTTCCTCTGCAAAATAAAATAAAACCAAATGTGAAAAGAAAGAAGAAACTGCAACGCTCTCAAGCTCTCTGTTCTTGTACTGTATTCGGAACCCTGTGCAGCTGCGAGGCATTTGGAATCTCTATGTCTTTCTAACTATTCTGCCTTGTGCTTTTGCCTTTGACTCTTCCCTGCTGCCTTGCTTCAATTCCTAAAGTCTTGCCAGTTCAGTCCTGCACCCTCTGCTTGCTGTCAGTGTGTTTTCTTCTACCCTTTGTGCTATCGCTATAGCTGCAGCTATTAACCTGTGTCTTGTCCTGATTTCCTGCAGCGTCCAGCCCCTGTACTATGTCTCTGCAGCTTTCAGACTCTGTTACTTGCACTGTTTCCATTCAGTCTCCTACTCTACACTCTGCTCTGCCCAGTCCCTGGATTTCAGTTCTAATTAGTCTCAAGATTGACTTCATAGGCAGTCTCTGTTCATCTTACTTATGTTTGTAACCCTTTCCCCTTAATTCTAAACTTGTTTTCCACAGTCTTGCCTTGTATAGTTTGTGTGTTTCCAGTCCAGTTTTCCAGACTGCTTTTGTTACGTAGATTCAGTTACTTTGTATAAGTACCTTGTTTCTTTTACCTTTGTACCAGTAAGTTGTGTTACCTTGTGCCAGTTCCATGCTATAGTATTCTGAATTCCTAGTTCCTGTTTTCCTGTCCTGAACTCGTGTTTCCCTTTTGAGGCTCTTAGTGTCTGATAAGTGTTTTATGGCTCTGTGTATTCTTTTGCACAGAGATTGGCTCCTATACCCTAGGAGGCAATCTCTGCCCTTTCCTTTGTCTCGTTTTACTTGTAGTTTATAGCATATTTCATTTAACAGAGGGTTGATTTCTGTTCATACAGAAGAAAGCATCCAGTGTTCATTCAGGCTGTACCCACACCAGCTTGTCGGGTGGAAGTATACTCCTTGTTTGTGCCTTAGGGTCCAGATACAGAAGCCACTCTTGCTGCCCCCTTCCATGGGCTTACACTGTGTGGTCCCTGCAAGAGTAACTTGCACAGAGGCATTGCTCTTCCCTTATTTCTGTGTGTAGTCTCAAGTTTAACCTGTGTACACACCTAGCAGGATTCCTCATTGTTTATCTAGTACATGCTACAGAGCTATGAACATTAGCCTGAATCTCATCTGGATAGAAATGCGAATGTAAATGTTAACATGCCCCACACGTATATCACTGTGTACCCTGCTTTCCTGTTCCCCCATGCTGTTGCTGTATATCCGTACCCCCCCTCCCGTCACTGTAAGCCCAGCCCCCTGTCTCCATGTGTCCGTGTGTCGTTCTGCTCCCTGCCATCCTGTTCACCTGCCTGGTCTCGGGCACCTTAAAGGTAACCATAATATCACATCGCTACACTTACTCTCTTACTATACACCATCATTCAAGTAGAAAACAGCTATACCCCCGATTAATTCGGCCTAGCTGTTCAAATATGAATACGACTCCATGAACACCTCATCACCCTAATAAAACGCAGCTAGCCGAGCACGCTCCAGCCTAGTTTCTCACATATGCGTCCTTCAGGCCTAACGCAGCCAGAGCCCAGTATGGTTGTCCACCCACCAGACCGCACACATCCAACTGATATCTTCGGCACCACACCCAATGCTAGGATGCAGCTACCATCCATCAATTTCATCAGCTGCACACATATCTGGTGCACCCACGCACCCTACGACACTGTCTCTCTCTACTCACCAGAACTACGGTTCCCGAGGGCGTTCAACCAAACAGCGCTTTGAGGTCATACCAATGATAAATAGAGCGCAATATAAATGCCAAGTAACATAACATAACATGGTACCCATCCCTTCCTGTTCAAATCAAGGTCTGCCCTTTCTTTCTGTTCCGTTGATCTGATTTACCGTGCCTGTTCTTCCTTCTTGTATATCCCCTTCTCTGGTATGCCCTTGCCTGTCCCCTTATATCGGCATAGTGTGAGGGGTCTGAAATGTGAGGCATGTGTTCTGAGACCCCCCCAACCGGCCCATAGAGTCGGGGTTTGCTCAGAAGCACTTTAAGACAAGATAGCAGCACCCGTGAGATCGATGGGGGTGCAGATTAATATTCCATGACAACTCGACGGTTTCGCAAAGGGAGTCCGTTTAATGACAAGTACAAAAAACAGGGAGTCTCATGAATATCAGCCGATGCGTGATCTTCCTTCTCGCTTCACAACTCCAACGAACTTCATAAAAACAACATCATTTATACTAAAATCTCGTCATCGTTGACGCGTAACACTTAAAAGTTGGCATGCACTTCTATTGGTTCAGGAAAGGTAACTTTAATATAGATACTATATCTGTATATGATAATGGAGTAAAGGGATTGGATAAATACTGTCAAGTGGGACATCTAAGCCCTACCTTCAAAATGGCTACTGTAGACGTCACTAAAAGTACGACATCCCATTGGTTCTACTAACTACAGGAACCTAGATTACTTGGTCCATTGTGATTGGGTTGGCACCAAACCCCACTCATACTTTTCCACTTTGCTTAGCAGCACGCAGAATGGTTGGCCAGGTGCAGGGTGCCCCTTAGCTCCCCAGCCTTCCTCCAATTCCATTATTGTTACAATCAATCATCACTTTAGTGGCCATGTGTCAACTACTTCACTGTGGTTGGCCCCAAGACTGCATCTCCTGTCTGGAAATGTTCCGATATCTTCTCCTGGCCTGTTGCCATGCGTAGGTGTGAAGGACTTGCTTCTGCTTGCTCGGCTGGTCACGTGATTCAGACACCGTGAATTTGCCTCTTCTTCATCAATTTGTGTATCTGATTTTCGTTTCACCCACCACCTGCCTTCGTCTTCTTATCTTGACCTTTCAGAGTAGTATATTCTGTTCTTTGCTTCAATTAATTGTAGCTATTGTTCGTCCATCTTGACAAATACAACCTTGGTTCTCCTGGCACGGGTTGCCTCTGCGGAGTTTCGTTTCAGCCGCTTTATTCTTGATTTTGCTAAATATGAAACTTTTCTCGTGTGGCCTTTAGTAACTTTTTTCTTCCTTTGAGGTAGATATGTATAGGTGGTGCTTGCCGCAGTATCTTTCTACTAAGCATAGAAAGCTGCACAATTTTCTTAGCTTTCTTGCGGTTTCAAGCATATGTACATGTGTAAACTAGTTGAATATCTTCACCATGCTCATGGCTTAAGCTTCTCACATTTGACATCGCCCTTTCACATTGGGTTCATGATGTCCTTTATTCATGGCGTTTCGTCTCCTTTATCGTTCTCAGGTCGTTATATCTTCTATATTTGAGTCAGTCCAGGTTCTTGTGACATCACCATTCGTCTTCCATTAAGACCTTTTTGGTTTCTTCAGGGACTGTACTCAGACGATCTCCATTTGATTTCATTTGTTGATATGGTTTTCATTTGTTGATATGGTTTTCTCAATGGGTACCTTACTGTCCATGGTTTTCTTCGTATCGGTACTTCCATAGGTGCTGTTCTTCAGATAGGTACTGGACAGAGCACCACTGCTGCTCTCTGTTGGTTTATTTACTCATCATACGTCACATATTTCGACGTGAACGTTCCTGGTACTTTAAAATGGACAGTTGGAGTGCAGGCTGCATTTGGGACCTTCTCTACACTCCCCCCTCTCGGCGATTCATCGACCACTTTCACCTCTTTCTTTAGTTCTTCCAGGTTCTCTTCTGCTTCATTGTTTGAGTCCATTTATTCTTCATCTTCTGGGTCTATACATGATGGTCTGAAGAAATGTCTCTTTGGGGTCCATATCTTTATTACTCCTTTCAAGCTTCCCTCTGTTCTTACGTGTTGGTCTTTGTTCCACGTCATCAGTTGACACTGTCCATTTGGGTTGCAGTACACCCATCTTCCCACATAATTTCTTTGTTTCTTGGGATGTAGGAACCTTGTTCCATATGGTGCATGAATGCTGGCTCGACATCAATCATGATCTTCATCCCTATAGCTTTTTTCGCAGCTTTCTGGCACTGAGAGATTATTATCTTGATAACACAGAATCCTAGCAACATCATCACAAGCAGGGCTCCTAGGATTTTGAATGCATATGCCATCCATTGCGGAACCCACGAGAAGAGTGATCCAACCCAGCTGTCATCAACTTTGTCAGTTTCATCGATCATTTGATTCTATAGTACCTATGGCTTCTGTTACAGTTCCATTTTCTTCATTGTGAGAAGGTATAAATGTGCAACATGATTCTCCGATTTTTGCACAAACACCCCCATCCATAGCTGTGATCATGTCAAGGACATATCTGTTCTGGAGAGTCATCAATCGAACAGCCCTTAACTCTTCATTTATGGCATTAAATCCTTTTATGGTTGTGTTGATAGTCTGTAGTAACTCCCATCTGGTTATCTGCAACCATGTAGTATTTGCTCCAACTTAAAATATTGGCATGAAGATTGTCATGAACACTGATGAGGTGAAGGTAAACATCCTGTGTTTGTATGGGATTGCATGAAAAGCTTCCTCTTATTTGTCAGAAAAGTAATTCTCTCTTCTCATTCGATTCAGTAGTTCCACAGATCTCTTCTTCCTCAGGTGATCATCTGCTTTCGGGAAACTGTCAATGTTCAAGTCACTTTTCAGGATCACCAACGCTGGGACGTGGACATTTAATATTGTGCATATAACTCCCCAGTTTCTCGGCAGTCTGATGTATGCATTGGATCCACCTGCCCAATAATGATCCATAATTACTGCAGTTCCATGCACCATTCCTGGAGCATCAAAAATTCGTCCACAGTTCTGATTCTCTCCCATCTTTCTTCTGCCATTTGTCCTGAAGCACAGTTTTGGACTTTCCAGTGGCACTATCTACAAGGGTCCTCTGTCTTTGACCCATGTCAGCAGTTTTGCAAGCTTTGGCCATAATGGTTTGCATATCCTTTGTGCATTTTCAATTGCTTCTTTGCAGGCTCCAAGGGCCATCCATGCCCTGCACATCACTACTCCTTTCTCCCATTCATCTGGTGAAAGGATTGTTCCCCAAATCTGCATCTGGCCTCTGTTTTTCCAACTTCGAGCCTCTTCTGTAGTTTTTCCTTGGACATTCATTTTTTGGTTTGCTTCTCTTCTACTCTCCACTCCTTTAACTCCAGGATTCTCATATCTAATCACAATTTGTTTTGTTTTTCCATTGTTTCTTGTCTTCATGTCCTGGACATAATCGTCTTCTTCATTTGGGTCGGTTGCTTCGGTTGCCCATTTCAGTGAGGCGTCACTACACATGAACTGGCCTCTGGATTTGCACATTGCTACGTGTGAAAGACAGTGCACTGTCTGCACATCAATTTCTACCGCTACGAAGATCTTCGTCTTCCCCATGCTGTATGGTAGGAGTGCACAAACAAAACATTCCCCCTCTGAACTTCGTCTTCCAACTTCTTTCATATGCTGGTACTAAAAGTTGTTTCCCAAATGTGCTGTCCAAGTAATCATTTAGTTCACTGTCGTCTCCGTGTATGCTTCTATTAATCCTTAAGGTTTTCATGTAGTTCGCTATAACTACATCCCTGAATGCATCTATATGGCTCCTCCTTGCTAGAGGATTCTCAGGTATCCCGGTCCATGGTGCAGGTATCTTCATCTGTGCTAGTCGAGTGGAGGAAAGTCTGAGGGTCGTTTCTATTTCCTCTTGCCTTTTCCTGGCTCTGGCTAATGACGGGCAAATCGATTGTGCTATCAGCTGTGCTCGTGAAATTTTCTTTGAGTTTGTTTTTTCCTCCATCGGTGTTGCATCAGCGGTGTTCACTAAAGTTATTTCGGTTGGTTTCTTCTCCAGCCCCTCTTACATTCCTTCTCTTTTGGTCAAAAGTGTCCATATCCACTCTGTCATTGGGCTAGTATATGGATGTATTGTAGAACTTGTACTTGTCCCCTTCACTGGAACATACATGCTTGGCAATGTTGTCTCTGTTTGTTTCTTCTCCAGCTCCTTTCATCGTTTCAGGAGTTCAGCTTTTTCCATTAGTTTTTTCACTTCACTTGTGGTGGAACTACTCATAGTAGGCAGTCTCTTCTTCTTCCATGCTTTGGATTGTGGTTCTGCAGTTATTGACAATAGGCCGGCTGTGTGTGCAGGATCTGCGTGATCCGACCGCGGCCGATTTGCCCGCGGTCGGAAAGTTCGCATGAGAAAGGTGCGAACCACCAAAGGTTTGCACCTTTCTCATGCAAACACACGTACATACTCAGACCCACAACACACCCATGACACACTGCCAACATAAACAAATCCCACTTACCTTTTTCTTCACGCTGAGTCCCTGCGGTGCCAGTCCACTTCCGTGATCAGGAAATAGTGCTGCAGGGTCCTTTTCTTTTTTCTTTTCTTTTTCTTTTACGGGGGCTGCAGGGGTTTCCCCCACAACCCCCACTCACTATACTGTGAAGTATAGTGAGCGGGGTGTTGCGGGGACACCCCCGCACCCCTCATTTTTTCCTCTCACAGGTGTGCTGCGGGGGAGTCCCCCGCAACACCCTGCTCACTATACCACACAGTATAGTGAGCGGGGTGTTTCAGGGGAAAACCCCGCAGCCCCTGCAGTCTTTCTTTCTTTCTTACCTGCAATGCTACCACCAAAGGTTCAAACTTTTGGTGTTTGAACCTTTGGTGGTAGCATTTTTAGACATGTTTGTATGTGCAACTGTTTAAATACGGTCACAACGTACAATACCTGTGTGCATTCCATGCTTGTGGTTGTCAGTAACCTTTTTACATTCACACTCTGCCGACCCTGTCTCCGGCTTTTCACTTTGCTTGTTACCATAACTTTGTGTGCGTCATTGGTAATCACATCCATCTCAAGTTCACTCACTCCACCATTAGGTTTCTTAGGGATGGGAATGACTATGTAAGGTCTGGGTGCCTTTGTGGGCTTCATGTGTGCACCTTTAGGTGGGTGCACTGGGATTGGGACGCTTTGTACACCAATAGAAAAAGCAATTCTGATCGTCAGTGACAGTAAAATAATGATTAATATAATGCATAAATACATAATGCCCCTGTAGGTCAATCTACAGCATTTACTTCCAGAAAAATACAGATGCCTCTCCTCCCGAGGGAGGACGAGATTGCTGCTCTGGATCCCCATCTCGATCATCCGTTGAAATATGCTAACTTTTAATACAACTTCTAAACAATGTTATCTCTGGATTCTGTTGGTTCTGGTTGTGAGCTGCAGGTACTAAAACAGTTGTCCCCCTTTGTCTGAACAATGGATTGTCTATTACTTGTGGACACAGTTCTCTTGCTTGGCTATGGGAAGTGTCCAATTTAGGCAACAATTCAGCAAGTCTCTTTACTGCGCATGTTCAAAATATACTAGATCCCAGTCTACGCTTCTGATCTGCTTCATTCCCGAAGACATGTTGTATCCTTGTCAGTATAAAATAATAAATGAAATCTCTGCACTACTCTCTCGATCAGTCCCTCGGCGGAAAGTTTTAAAATATTCTCAAATAGTTCTGTTGATGGTTAGAAAGTTCCACTTGCATCACGGTACCATGCAAGAGCATGCCCATCTGCATAGAATTAGCTGGGTCTCTGATGAATGTGAGGATATCAACATCTATAGGTCTCCCCACAAGCTCTGGAAAAGCCTTGATTAGGCGAAAGAAAACATTACTCGCCAATCTGCTGTCTTCTGGTGACAGGGACATTTTTCCTGCCTTTGCTGAAGTTTGGGACTGTTGGCTCTCACTTACTATGAACAGTCTCTGCAATTTCGGTGTGCGTGAAGAGCTACTTGCATAACAATTCCGTTTAGGATTATACTTGAACGTTCTGTATTTGCTGGATCTCGAAGAAATGTCAATATGTCTGTAGTTCTTCCAACAAGATCTGGACAGTGTTCACTTAGGCGAAAGAACAGTACATTAATAAGCCTATTTGCTTCTTCCTCCGCTTGGGACATTTGGTTTTTCCTCGCTGTATTCCGGAAGTAGGAGGACTGTTCGGCAATCACAGTGAGCAGCCTTCTTATAGTTTTTTCGTTTTCAGGATCTTGAAGAAAGTCAGTGACACTGGTGAGCCTCCCCACCAATGATGGGTATGATCTCAGTACTAGTTTGAAGTATATTAATACATCTTTGGTGATGTCACTACTGTGGGACAACATAAGTGAGCCCGAACAAAGTGCCGGTGTTGGAAGAGTCTGGATACTGTATTTTCTTCCAATTTATGTGTCCTCAAACGAAATTTGGCATATTTTTTTTTCTTTTTCTTAATCCAGGCTTCAGTGTGCCTCAGTCCAAAGTTCAAAGTCAGCAGACTATGTTGTGGCTTCCAAGTGCACTTTTCTTCTTCACCCTGCAATTAGAATGCACAAAGTGTCAGTTTTTATGTCCCTATCCTCTTTTTTGCTCAGAGGAATGTCCAAAATTAAGCCACAACTTTTGCACAAAGGTTCTTTGTCTTTGCTTTGCTGCTGCTGCTCATGCGTCCTTCCTCGTCATGGATCTCATCTGCACGTGCTGTGGGTCTTCCCCGTCGTCCGTAGTATCTTCGAGCTGGGGTGCAGGCAGGGGACCTTCTCCGATGTATGGCTTAATGTCACCTAAAAAGATCAAAACTCTTCTTCCTTGTAACTTTACTGCAGAGGGAGTGCAGTCTTCCACTGTAAAGGGACCGTTAAACCTTGGCTCGTCCCACTTTTTTCTCGTGTGGTTCTTTACCAGGACGGTGTCTCCAAGGAAGATGGATGGTACACATAATTCTTGAGCTGTGTTGGCAGTAGTATCTCCTTCTGTGTTCCGTGCTGCCCTGCACCCTTTTCGTCGTCGCTGCAGCTGACCTGAAATTCCAGTAAGGCAAGATGTCATGCAATTCAAGTAATTTTGCATTTCAGACCCTACGATTTCTCCTGTCGACTGGGCATCACATCTAGCTCTGTCTCGGGGTGTCAGGGGAGTACGCATTCTTCTTATAGTGGCTATTTCGTGAGGCGTAAGATGGTGGTCAGAACCAGGCTGGTTTCTGAGTGCATACAGTGCCAAAGGAAGGCAGTGTAACCATCCCTTTCTTAGAGTAAGCTTCAACGTGGCTATCATCTTCTTTAATAAGTCGTTGAGCTTCTCACATATACCATTACCTTGCGGATGATACGCCAACGAAAACTTGTGCTTTATACCAAGCAACAAGCTAATCTGCTCAAAAACGTCATTTACAAAGTGAGTCCCGTTATCTGATCTCATGACTTCACATACTCCCCACCTGGGAAATACCTATTTCACTAGAAATATGGCCGCACAGGTAGAGTCTGGGTGTGTACATGGACCTGCTTCTATCCATCTAGAGAATGAACACACCACAACAATTATATACCTGTACCCGTTACATACTTGAATCATATCGACATAATCGACATGCAAGTGCTGAAAAGGTCCATTGGGCCTTGGGATGACTCCTCTAATTACTTTTAGTGTGTGCCCAGCTGTGAACTCTTGGCAAATTATACAGTTCACCAGAAAAAATGCAACATGCTCTGCTAAGTTCGGTATGAACCAGTCTTCAGCGAGTGTTGCTGCTAGATTCTCTGTTGTCATATGTGCTGGATAGTGCAACTGCTCCAGTGCTATTTTTAACAGGGCTATAGGCATTACTGGTGTCCCGGTGCTTTCTTGTCGCCACAAGCTTTCGGAGGGGTTTAAAGAACACCCTTGCTGCTTCAATAAGTTCTTCTCCTCCTGTGTTGCCTCCCCCCTTGGAGTTGCATTAACTGTGTTTGTCCCATGTTATTGTAGTTCTCAGGTACACTCCGTGCGACAATCATTTTCTCATTCACATTTGCGACTTCTACATCCATGATCATCTCGCTCTTGGATGCCATACGCTTGGCTTCCGTGTCTTCTGCTTGATTTCCTCGTGAGATCAAATCTGTCCCTTTCGTGTGGGTGGCGCATTTCACGACCGCTATGCCCACTGGGAGCTGTAGTGCCTTAATCAGCCTGTCCAATAAGGCTGCGTGCTGCACTGGCGTACCATCTGCCCGCAGGTAGACCCTCCTTTTCCAGTGCGCTAAGCCTGCGTGCACTTTGGACGTCACATAGGCGGAGTCACTGTACACTGTTACTTCATGGTCTGCATGATTCTCAATCGCGAGTATCAACGCCAATAATTCTGCAGCTTACGCTGAATAGTGAGATGGTATTCGTGCACTAAGAAGCACTCGATATTCTCCATTTGCTGTGTGCTTCATCACAGCAACGCCTGTATATCTTTGCCCATCGTTCTGATCGATTCTCGAAGAACCGTCAATGAAGACAATTTCTCCTTCTGCGAATGCATTTTCCTTTACTCTGGGAATTTCATCATAGAATTCTTCGTAATTTGCACAGTCATGTATTGGCTCTCCTTCAGTGACTGGCTCTGCTAGAAACATAGCTGGGTTCACTATCTTGCATCGGACTATCTTAAGCGATGGATTCCATATGATCTCTTCATAAGCAGAAGCTCTCTGAGATGTCAATGTACCCTTCAGTTTCTCTAGAATAGCAAATAGCGAGTGCTCGACGTACAATGTCATTGAGCATCCCATTACAGTAGCCTTTTTGATGGTGAACGCTGCAGCAGCTAAACTTTGTTCGCACAGGAAATGACCTCATCACGGGGTCCAGATTTCCA
Source organism: Ambystoma mexicanum (assembly GCF_040938575.1). NCBI lineage: Eukaryota > Metazoa > Chordata > Amphibia > Caudata > Ambystomatidae > Ambystoma > Ambystoma mexicanum. The sequence continues at coordinate 680,965,816 of NC_090941.1, read as the reverse complement.
CTATAATATGCCAGGGGCTTGTACTCCAGTGTGGTTCTCTGTGTGAGTACTGCTGTCATAACGCTGCCATTTGTGTGTGAGAACAGGTAGAATTCCTCTGCATAATTGGGAATCCCCAAAACTGGTGCCGTGCAAATAGCACTTTTGAGTTCAGCAAATCTTTCCTCCATGGTCTCAGACCATTCAATCTTTTCTTTCGTCACTTGTGCCTTCTTTAGGGCGTGAAGCAAAGGCTTGGTGTATGAGCTGTAGTCGAAGACCATGCCCTGATATAATTGCAAAGGCCTAAGAAGCTCTGCATCTGCTTTACCGTGTGTGGCTTGGCTGTGTTCAGTATGTTTTCAGGTCTTTCTGGGGTAACTCTTTTCCCCTCATGTGAGATCAGCTGACCTATGTATAGCACTTCTTGTTGACAATATTGTAACTTCTCCTTATCAACCTTATATCTTTTTTCAGCCAATGCCAATATAGTCAATAGCTGAACAGAATCGTGTCTGCATTTCTCCTCTGTCGTTCTGCAAATTAAGATGTCATCCACATATTGTAAGACAACACTTTCTAATGCAAAATTGCTTATGTCCATCTGCAGGACTCTGTTAAAGATAGAAAGAGACTCACAGTACCCCTGGGGTAACCTTGTGCTTTTCAGATTTATTTGTCTGAACGTAAATGATGTCAGATCTTGTGAGTCTTTGTGTAATGGGATTGAGAAAAATGAATTTTTCAAGTCAATCACTGTGCAATATTTCGCCTCAACAGGTATATTACTTAGGATTGTAGCCGGGTTAGGGACTAAAGGGAACTCGGCCTCCACAATATCATTTATCGGCCTCAAATCTTGTACTAGCCTCCAAGACCCCCCTTTACTTTTTTTCACAGGGTACACTGACGTGTTACATGGTGACTCTGACGTCACCAAGATGCCCTGATCCATCATGGCAGAAATTGCCTTAAAAATTCCTTTATCGGCCTCCCTGGACATGGGATATTGTTGTGCTTTTGGAAGAATTGCTCCTGGCTTCAGTTTAATTGTCACCTCTCCGACTCCTTTCAATAATCCTATGTCATAGGTGCCTGCGGTCCATACTGAGACAGGTACCTGGGCCAGGTCGTCCTCGAAATATTCAGGACGGTTCTGTGCTAACATCATTATCTGAGGCACTTCTCTTTTGATCATTTTCACCCAAAAGGTGATGTTCACCTCAACTGCTGTTTCTCCCCCGTCTGCTTGCTCATCGAACAGTGCGTCATACGTGAGGTCAGTCAATCTGTATCATTCTTCAAAGGCGATTACTGTGCACCATTGTCGGCCTTCATCATCACAACCATCGATCAAAGCCCTTTTCCCTCGTATCGCGGCTTTGTGTATCACTAAGGGAAATACTTGTCCCTTTTCCTCGTGCATAGGTATCCTTGGCCTGAACAGAAATTAATCTGGGGTCCTCATGGTTTTCTCAGCAAGGCCTGTAAGCCCTGCCATTAACACACGTACTCCATCTGCAAATATTTCTGGCTCTAATGGGATAGCCCTCATAGCTGTGTGCCCTGCATATGCTGTAATCATTTTGCATATGTTCAAATAGTGCATTCCTGGAGTTGAACATACTATGCCCTCCTCTGTGAACGAGATTGTCATGTTTAATTTCGTCATTAAATCTCGACCCAAGATGTTTACTGGTGTTTGTCGTGAATATAACAGCGGTACATTCATATCACATTCTCCTATAGAGACTGGAAGTGTGTTTGTAAAAGGAACATGACTTGTTGCTCCTGTGAAGCCACGAGTATTTATAGCATCGCCGGACAAGGAAAATTTGCCTTCACGTATACACGAACGTGTTGCACCCGTGTCAACTAAGGAAGAATATTCTTTATCCCCTATAACAACATCTACCTTGGTTCCTGGTGAGGCTCTGGTGTCACTGATAGGATAGAACACATCAGGGTTCCCAGTGAGCTGTCCTAGTCCATAAGATTCGAAAAATGGGCCAGAGGATCTCCGTGCTCAGTCCCTTTCCAAACAGGCTTTTTGAAAAACGCCACCACTAGCGTTAACATCTTGCTATTAAGCATAATAAAAAGCAACATCAAGACAGGAGCACCTAGAGTTTTCCTAGCATTTATGGATCTCTAACAAGCTTTTGATAAAGTGAATCGACAAAAATTGTGGAGCAAACTGAAAGCCTGGAACTGCCCGCCGGAAATACTAGACCCAGTGATGGCCCTGCATACTGACTCTAAACCACGGGTACGGCTAAACCAGCAAGGATTGCTGTCAGAGGAAATCAAATCAGAACGAGGTGTCAAACAAGGCTGCCCTCTGGCTCCAGCACTTTTCATAGCCTTCTTGGGAGACTTCCAGAACTCTGAAGAGAATGTGAGGTCTTTCCCCCCAAAAATCAGCCAACACTCTAGATCACAAATTCTCTACACAGATGATCTGATCCTACTGGACCAAACACAAATCGGCCTCCAGCGCCTGCTGACCAACTTAGCCGAATATAGCAAAGAGAACAACTTAGAGATAAATATATCTAAGACAAAAATCCTGATCATGGAAAAAAAAAAAAGAAAATGGAAAAAAGGCACAGGACGCTAAATATCGTCAAAATAGAAGTTGTCCCACACTTCAAATATCTGGGCATAATGGTCGACGCATCAGAAAACGAAAAAAAGATGCAGCAGTTTTTGTGGGACAAAGTAAAAACCCTAACAACCCAAACCCGCCAGATAGACAGAAAGTTCGGAAAATTCTCTCTAACACTAGCTATACAATTCTACATGTCAAAAGTAGTACCCTCGCTGACCTATGGGATGGATGCAACCCTAAACATCCCGTCCACACTTTGGCTGAAGCTATAAGGCCATCTATGAAAAGCTGTTCTGGGACTTCCAAAATCAACCGCAATGGCAGCAATCAGGCGTGAACTGGGTCTCCTCTCACTAGAGGCGTCAGTTGAATTGAATCAAATGCAACTCCTCAGAAAAATCCTAACACCAAACAGCTTACCGATTTACCAGATGATCGGCCTCAAAATCAAAACAGGACGCTGCAGACCCCTGAACCTTTGGGTACAAAAGCTAAACAGCAAACTAGAAGTCTTAACCTGTACGCAAGAAGACCTGATCAACAATCCACAAAGAGTTAAAACAAAAATGGAGAACCAAGATTGGATCATTACATGCGAGAAGGCAACAGCAAATAAACTCTTAAGACACTTACCTCCGAGCACGAACAAACTAAGAACACCTCTTGCATACTGCTCAAAATTTCCCAACAAAAAATTTCAGAAAATGTTCATGAGAATACGCCTCAACCTTCTCCCAACGCAAGAAATCCGCTCAATCAGAGCAACCACATCCTCAGACAAATGTAGACTGTGCAAAGAGGATTCGACACAGCAATCTATACGGCACCTACTAATGAACTGTCCTGAAACAATGCACCTGCGGGTAGAATATTTATCACCGCTTCTCGAAGAATCAAGCCTAAGAGAAATAGACACATGGTGGCACTGCCTAATAGCGGGGGAGAAAACAAAATGGCTCATAGCAACCGTTAAGATCTTAGAAGCCGGCCTAAAAATGACTCAGGAACCGCCAGCAGAAACTCCACAAGAATCAACGATCCCAGTAACAATGTTGTGATCTAACATACCGCCCCCTCTTTAGGCTTCCACTTCTTACTTTCTGCGTCCTTCAAAGAGCCCAAAAGGAACTTGTAAAAATCTTAAAGATTATACACAAGAAAAAAAAAAAGGAAATCCTGTCTTTTAATACAGTTCTAGTTGAGTTATTTTTGGTTGCAACTAACAACAAAAGTTCCAATACAGCTCTGTTTGTTCCAACTTGAACTCAACCAACAGTTCAAAAGTATTCCACAAGGGTTTCCTCTTTTCACTTGTGAATAATGAAATCAAGGCAACTTCTTTTCCTGTACCAAGAATGCTTTCTTGTTTCATTAAGATCAACACACCATGGCTTGGTTAAGATTGTTCTGCAACAGTTCACAAAAACACGTGTTTCATGCATGTTAGCTAGTTCTGCAAACAAAACTTGTTTCAGTCATATCGGTTTGTCAGGATGATTCTTTAGCAATTCACAAAACATTTTAGTGGTTCTGCCACTTCTACTTTATGCCACTTTGCCACCAAGCCACAGTACTTTATCGACTTCTACCTGGTCCACTCACCTGCCAGGCCTTCTACCACATAATTCTCTATTCTGGTGTACTCTCCTCACAGAATATAACAACAGACTACACAGTCCTCTGGTCTGTTGTACTCCCCTGCCAGGCCAGAAAAAACTATTAAGCTCAAGTATCAAATACTTCTGTGGTAAAGATTAGCTTCTGACAAATCAGCAATGTCTCTTGCCTCACAACATCAACTTTAACAATCTCTTAAGGGACAAGACCTCACTGGTGCTGTTGGATACACACTTGTGATTACCACACACTAAGCCGGTTATGCTTCTCTCCTCCTGAATATCTTCTATCAGAAGGGTAGCTTCTCTGCCACTCCTGTCTTCCCTTTCATTCAACAAACCACTGTGAACAATCTACTTTTATCAAATTTGCCCCTCTTTGTCTTAAGCAACTTTCTTTATAATCATTCTGCTGTTGTATAACTCTTTCTTTGAATTGCTGGTAGAAAGAAGCTTGCTTAAGAACCACTATCTTGGCTTGGGCAGTGGGGTTTATGGGTAACTTGTTTTAGTATCACTCCCTCTTGGCGTTGGCAATTACATTTCTGGTTGATCTGTTCAAGTATGGCCCTTTTTCTACATTGGCACTTCACTTGATCCTTGCAACAAAAACCATAACCTGTCTTCGTGTTCACAATGTTCCTGCTCTGCCCATTTGTCTCCTTAACATCAGTTTGGTATTCATAATTATCATTACTGGATAGCGCTTGCTTACGAAGCATTCTGGGGTTTCCATGCTTAGGCAAACTCATTGTTCCCTTTAGTTGCCACCGTGCAAAACGCTGCTGCTGCCTCTTCTCCTGCTTCAAGGGCTCCTGCCCACTTCGATTGCTCCCCAGCAGCCCACGCCGCTTGGAAAACGAGCTTTGCTCTGCCTCTTTGACACTCCGGTGCTCGCCAGCCACCGGGAGCCAACAAGCATTTCACAGAGTGTCTAACTCTGATGAAACGGTCCGCCACGACACCGCTTCCTGCTGCAAGGCCTCTGCAGCTCATAGCTCTTGTTCTGTTGACACTCTCAGGACCCCGCTCCGCATACACATCAGTCGTGGTCCCGGCGTCTCCTGCAATAAACAACGGCAGCTCACAGCTCCCACTACTACTCCGCCTCCAATTGCTTCTCTCCTCCTGGCTCTCCTTCCTTATGGCCTGCTCCTGGGGGAGCTTTTCGTGCCTCTCAGTCTCCCCTCAGGTGAGGGTCATTATTACTAATAGGCTGCCCTTTGCAGTCTCTTGCCTCGGCAGTCCTCTTCTTTTTCCTAGTACATTGGGCATTGTGGGACTTGGAGTCCATAATGTTAAAATTACTTATTTTTATGGCAATATTATTACTAACTTCATTTCTATTCTTATTAACATTCCCTAAAGTAGTATTATAAGGATATAATGGCGACTTTTGTTTTTCAGAGGAATTAGAGCTTTTCGAATCAACATTGTTAATATTTAGAGTTTCATTTCTAATCCCCTGTAATCACCTCTATAAATATGAGTGACTTTTACAAGGAGCTTCCTACTCCAATACCTTACTGATTAGGATAGTTTTCCTCAACATTAGGATTTCTAGTTAAGTAATATGCCCAGAGCGGCGGGTAATGACCCAGGGCCCATAGTTACAGGCCGAGCGAAGCAAAGTTATTGCTATTAGTACCCCAGCCCAAGACACAAAAAATGGCTGCCTGGAATGGAAAACGGAGTCTGTTTTCCCTTTCCATGGCAGCCGTCGGGAGCGGACACGCTGGGAACAGATGTGCCCGAATCCCCGGCGGGGGACGATGGCAACCTCCAGTCGTGTGGAGGCTCGCAGCGGGAATGGCCCCGCTTTGAGCCTCCTCATTGGCTGAGGGGCTACTACGCCCCCCGCCGTGGACAAATCGGCTGGAACCCTGGCCGAGAATCAAGGGATTCTCGACCGGGTAACGACCCGGCGCAAGCCAATCAGAATGCTTGTTACATTCTGCTCGACTCTCGCCGGGTACTAATGAGGTGTACGGAATCCTCTTCAATGTTCCTCTGGGAATTATGGGGGCTTTCATCTCTGTGAATGTCCATGACCTCAAAAGGGGTTTTCTTCTTCTTAAGGCAAAAAGGGTTTATGATTATTTATTCCCACATTGAGCTATTACATATTTCAGTATCATTGATCTTTCCTCCCTTGGGGAAGATAAATACAGCTTCTCATCCAACAGAGTCCTCCTGCTACCCTAGGACCTTCTCCTCCCAGGTGATTCTCCCAGCTAATATGAACCCCAGGGTCAGGAAGTGTCTGCATTTGCCTGGCCACCTGAAGGAGACTTTAGATAGGGTATTTGTGAGGACTCCATAGGATTCATCACATACCCTTCCCCTAAAGACATGACCTCCCAGTTCAGGTTCTTTTCCCCCTTCTAAGCCATCAGCCTTTCCCAGGATTTTAGCAGGCTCACCAGTCTTCCAGTCCCAGACTGGATCCTCTGAAAAGGTTTCCTCTTGAACCCAAGAATTTTGGGGGGGGGGGAATTCCATCAAGAAAGGTTCCCTTTCTGTTTGATAAAAGAGAAAACAGGTTTTAATGTCATCTGTGCTACCTGGAACACCCACTCACCAAAATGGGGAACTCCACTACCCAATATTATTAGAGTAGGAAGGTTAGGTATTACTGCCACTAATACAGATCTAGTTTTTCCCAGAATGGTAATATCAAGCTTAATCAAGGGATGTGCTTTTGTCTGTCCGTGAATACAGCCTATACACTTTTGATATATGGTTTTCCAACCTGATGGAAAAATCCCAGCTTGTACCACAGAACCTCTGCTTCCTGTATCTAACCAGGTCCAGATTGTTTTCCCTTGTAGTACTACAGGGACACGATAACTGATCTTTTCTCCAGTACAAAGCATCAGGTTAGGGTTTCTTTCCAATCTAGCTTAGGCGGAAGGTGTCGATACCATACTTTCATTAGAAATGTCATGTTTTTCATCTTCCCACTCATCTCTCAAGATGTACGGAAGTTGTGAGGCACCTTGATATACAGGATGTTCAAAACTTCCACATCTCAAAACAACTTATTTCGTCATAAGTATTATTCTCAGAAAAAACCCAGATCTCATAAATGCGAGAGATTATTACTAGGAGTTTGTATTACAGATTCCTGAGATGCATCTGAACCTGGAGATAATACTTTGTAATCAAATGTCTATTAAATGGTAGAGAATCGTTAACATTCTCTTTAGCATACCTGGATTGGTTAATAACAAGGGAAGGTCTGTGCACATTGTCATTTTCTGAAATCCGTGAATCATCCGATTCATCTTTATTTAGAGGTTCAAGGTTGGGGCAAACATTTCCTCAAATTCTGGTGGCCCCTTTCAAAACAATACAACCTATTTTCCCGTTCCATTTCGTCCCGTTTACAAACCTACACTTAGCTTCATTAACTATATAAACAGGAACATTTTGTTTTGACCCATGAGGATTTAGGGTCTTAACTTGCTCTCGGTTCCAAGATTCCCAGGCAGCATCATGTATTAGTCCAACTGCTCTATGTAAGAGGAGTTTTTGAAAGATTTAGTAGCAAGTACTTCAGTTCCTTACCGCTAGAAACAAAGGGATAACTTTTAAATCTAGGTCCCTGATCTGGCATAATATATGCAGATATATACAGAATCAATTCCACTTCTAGCAATAAAGAGATCAAAAGTGTATACTTTCCAGGGATTACATAGTTCTGAGGAAAGAACAGATAGTACATATTTCCTTAAACCGGCTGTCTTACTGGACCAAGGGCTTGCCCTGAGAGTTTGAAAAAATGTAGGCCTACATTCATCTGAGAAGCCACTGAATACTCGGGTTCTCCCTTATTCTTCTGCTTCCTCTGATGGGAAGAGAGTAAGAAGCCGTTTCCTCCTCTGTGATGGAAGTAGTAGACACAGGGACGACAAAGGGGGCATAGGATTTAAGAAAAGGGGGAGTATGACCATACCAATCTCCTTCTGACTCAATCTCTGTCTGATCAGAATCTGCCATATACATAGTAGATTCCCAGTTTACATCAATAGATTCATATCCCACCCCTGAAACCATATGTGAGGGGTCAGAAATGTGAGGCGGTCAAGTTTGTGGAGATTTTCCAAAAGATACCATTTTATTCACTTAAAAGGTAGGCTGAATGCCTCACTATTACTACCCTGATGAGGATTTCCCTGCCTAAAATAAAGGAAACACTCCAACAAAAGGTTTCTGCCCCTGCATACACAATTCAAAAACGTAATATATAGCAAATAAAAATTGACAAATTTAACAGTTAGATCCACAATCTAATAACTATTTCTTCTTCCAATCTAGGTGAATTCCCCTTTTCCAGATTCAAGCAGAATTCTATTCAACAGTTATATTATCATTGTTCATTTATAACGCACTGAATACCAGCGAGTGGTTTCCCAGTACAGGATCGGGATTCAAACCTCTGTTGCGCTAGGTTGTCTTGCTTTCAAGACATCTCCTGACAAGCTGTGGCTATTATGAGGGGCGTTTGTGCCACCTATAAAGCCTAAACTACTCACACAATTTAACAGATTAGAGGAAGAAGGAATGCAAGGAGAGACACAAAGCAACACAGCATGTGAGTGTTGACTGGCTTTTTACCCACACACTGACTGCCTATAGCCATTACAGCCCCCTATCTTGTCTCTCCACACACAAACACACCCTCCTGGGATCTCTTTGAGCTAGCTATATAGAGCAAAAATAACAAAGGGGGTTTATGGAGCTGCCACTTATTTTCAAGCAGTCTTCTAAAATGAAATGTAATGGCTCAATTATAGCTGAAAATCAGCTCCTGGTATAATAAAAATAGGCATTTAGCCACTTGATTTTTAAATAATATTTGTGTCCTCACATCTGTTCCTTGCAATGAATTCCAGTTAAAAAATGAACATTAGCAAACCCAACAGTTTTGGCATTTTTATAGGCACTAAGAAGGCATTTGCCAGGTACAGCCGTTGTATGCCTAGGTTCTTTTGTCATCTTAATCGCCTTGTAGAACCATTATAGCAGTGCCTATCCCATGCCTACACAAAAGTGTTGACTTCACCAATGCATGCTATATTTTCTGTTTCAGCCAACACACAGGAACGTTATTGCTGTGTGTAGATATCAGGGTGGTTGTACATATAGCACTTTGGCTCATGGAAAAACATTGCCAAAGTGGTGCATCACCACAAATTTCTCTTTGCTCCTACACCATGAAACATTTGCAGTGCTGAGATGTCATGAATCTCTCCTGCTGAAAGCAGCATGAGAGGGGCATAGCATCACTAGTTTCCCCGCACGTTGCCTGCTGTAAAGCTTGGTAGGAAAAACTAAGACATGGAGAATGTCTTACCTTAAAGTGAAGAGGCGCCAAAATAATGCATCGCTTCAAATCATGATGTGTATTTCAAACCAGCTATCACGAAAAGGCTGCATCTGCGGGATGCAGGTAGTTGACCTGCTTCCCTGAGAGACAGCCGCTTACAATTGGTGCAGTTTCCCCACACAACAGAACAGTTCTTTGAATTGGCACAGGGACTGAATTTTAACCAACTTAAAAGGACAACAGGAAATTATAAAAGCCATAGTTCAAAATGGAACTCTGCATTCATGAAAACCGTGCCTTTTCTGCACTGGAGCAATGAACATGCCCAGAATCTACAAAATAAAAATGTTGGTGAAGTGTAGAGCAGCATTGCATTTCATCAATAGTAACACAATTACCTATGAATCATAGACCTGCATATCCAAAAATGCAAAAGGGCTAGAGAGTGTCACAAATGTTCCATTGTAAACAATGTAGTTCAACAGCAATTGAAAACTTGAATTATTCTTTCCAGAATATATATATATGAAATATAGAAGCAATATAAATGCATGTAGAAGCCTATTGTGATACCACAATAATTTGTACATGCAAAACGTTAAAATAGTGAAGCTGTTGCTCTTTAAATGTATAAGAAATCAATGGTTTTCTAACAGGGCTTTGAAGAATGCTGAAAGCTCATTTCTTCTGTTCTAGCCCTGCATACCTGATCAAATGGGGAAAGGTTTAAATGTGTGAGAAGATCTGTTTTGGCCATTTAGACTGAACGTTTGTCAGATTCAAAAGATCATTGGATCCTTTAAAGGACATTGGGTATCATATTAGAGTTTGACAGTCCTCCAGGACAGATAACCTGAAAGAGAGCTGCCAATTCTCCAAAGAAAACAAAGTTTTGATACCAAAGTGTTGAAAAATTAGGAGGTAGAGGTGATAACGAACGGAAAATGCAATAGAACTGTCATCACATACCAAAGATATTTTGTAAGCGCCATCATTTTCATCCTCAAGAGGGAGAAAGGCTTCAGGCCAGTCATCAATCTCAGGGCTCTCAACAGGTACATTGTGCATCGTTATTTCAAGATGTAGAATATCTCCATTTTGCAAGATCTGTTGAGGTCAGGTGATTGGTTGGTTAGGCTAGATATAAAACCGGCTTACGTGACCATACCTATCCATGTAGCATACCAAAAGTTCCTCGAGTTCTGGGAGAGGGAAAGGAGTGCAGTACCAGTTCTCCCTTCCCTTAGGCCTACCGTCTATACCAGGGTTACTCATTATGTGGATCTCCAGCACAAAACATCTGGATGGCGACGAAACGAGTAACCAGGATCTACATTATGATGCATCACAACACTCCTATGATCAGTAGCAGCATTCCTGTGTGCGGATTACTGTATATGGATACAAGTTCTTTCAAAAGGCACAATCTTTACACATGGTCATGATTCACCTAGACTTAATTGCTCAATTACAGAGTTTGGGTTTCAGCATCAACTGGGAAAAATCAGAGCTGAACCCAACCCAGAATATTATATTTCTGGGAACTGTAGTAAATAAAGGATACCACACTACATTTTCAAAATTCCAAAATAGTAACAACAAATGGATAATTAAAACAATCCCTTTCGAAAGGAGGTGGGGGGCCGTGGCAGTCGAAGATGGCTGCACACTGAGGGTGCTCATATGTCACGTTCCAAAATAAACAAACTGATTGTGCTGAAACCAAAAGGAGCGACCGAACAACCAGCCCAAATGAACGAGAAACCTATACGACTGAAGGAAAGACTAAATGAACCGTTAGAACCTGGAGAAGAGCTGCAGCAGAGCTTGCCCAAGTCCCAAAAGAAGGCGGACGTGGTTTGAGCTGGCATGCCTATGCGGATCTCAGGCAAGCGAGGACACCGACCATATGGCTTGAGTTACTGATGCAAACAAGGTAATGAGCGCAGACTCAGCACACTGCCCAGTCGGAGGGCAAGCAGGTGACCTGGAGCCTCACTACAACCAGAGGTGTAAACTGTACAAAGGGCCCCACACATTCCTGGAGGTTAATCGCTGCACTTTGATATATGGTTGAGTAGGTCCTGAACAATAGTGCTCATCCACCAATCTTAAATCAAAAGAAGAAATAATAGATTGGAATGGAGGACCCTGGCAACCAATCAGTAGAGAGAAGAACATCAAGCAGAATACTGTTGAAGTGAAGACTAACAAGTGGAATCCTGGAAAACTCAAGGTGGTGAAGACCTGTGTCACGGGAGAGCAGTGGCAACTACCCCAGAAGAAACACAACAGCATATAGAACCTGATTAATGCAAACTATGACAGCCAGTGGTTGGCGTGGCTCTTCGCTGAGGGCCCCATACTGGAGGCACCACCAACCTATTGGAGTAGGGTGAACAAGACCCAGAGGCAAAATCAGATAAATAACGGGGTAACTATAAAGAAGTCTGGAAGGTAGGAGTTATCAAACTGCATAATTGCTGTCCGGAGATATTATGCTTAACCTTTTCCAGCATCCCCAAGCACATAGGTAACACGGCACTGCATATAAACCAACAATAAGGTCTCCTGAGGCATGTTGACCTATAAACACGAACTGAAGAACAATTGGTAACACATACTGGTAAAACGAAATTCAGACGACACTCTATCCAAGCAACCAGGTCCATTCCATGAGTAAGCAGGGGAAACAAAAAAAAAAAAACAGAGGGAGCACAGACACCTTATTGAAAACTCCTGGTAAGTTAACCCCTTTAAAGTATGCCAGGATGGAGGAAGACTAAGAGGGCTAATGCTACACATCAGTAAACTTCACAAAAGAAGACTTTCTGTATTCCATGAAATGGATGAAAGCCTCTTTGGCACAGGAAATAATATCATTAAGAGAGGAACTAAGCAAGATCATTGTGTTGGTCCGAAACAGAGGGGGAAGTCCTGAAAGACAGAGGGAAGGTGGCAAAACATATAATAGAAGAAATAACAGAGTTGTTCCCCTATGTACGGAATGAGTTCCAGGGTCTGTTGGCGCTCGCTGAAGATTTATCCCTAAAATGTGGGGATCTAAAGAACAGATCAAGAAGAGGGACTATTAGGCTTAAATTCCTGAAAGAAGGAAGCAAAAGCAATGACTTGCGTGCCTTACCAAAATGGATTGTCAAAGATTGACTCCCTCTCAAACCCATAAATAACATGAGTTGGTGAGAGCTTACAGAATGGGCCCAAGATGAGAAGAAGCTAATAAAATGTGAGATGTTCTCTTCAAGCCACAATCGTTTTGAAAGATGGCTGAAAAACAAGGCCCCTTAAACTTTGGGGGTCCCGGGATTAAATTAATTATTCCATAACATGCCAGGAACTCATTTGAAATGCAGAAGATTGGTTCGTAATTGATTTAACCTTTGTTACAGATGCCTGTACCCAAAAGGGCTACAATTTGAACACAAGTGCACCCAGTATAGAATAACACACTTAGAAGGATACAGAATATTGGACATTCCAGTCAGCCATTCCTAACACCGTAACCTAGAAGGTGAACCCCCAAACAAGGGAAGCCTTTTAGTCTGGGAAATGTCAAGACTCAAGAAGAAAGCTAGAGGAGAAAAACCTGAGGGTAATACTAGATAACCAACACCACACTGGGATTACTAGGCGGCTTAGATATACCTGCAAAGTGGCAGAGAAGCGTACTGTAGAGAGCTGTTATTGTGTTTTACAATGTTGGTGGTCAATGTAATCTCGGTATACAAAGCTTAAGCTTGATTGGGACGCGGAGGAGATGTCCTCCATCGCTAGAATCACACACGCGGTGTCCCGTTCAACAATGGAAAATCCGGGGGGCGAGGCCAGCGGGCTCAGCATGAAGATGTGATCCGTGTGAGCTCCCGGGCCGCCAGCAGAATCCTCCAAAATCCTGAAAAAGCTGTTGAAACGGAGGCGAACAGCCACAGCAAACAAGAGCAGACATTCGTCGCTACAATCGGCTGAAACTGGGAAGCATTCCGCTGTACAGATTTCGAGAAATCCACGGGGAAAGAATTTTGCTACCGGCACTGAAGTGAACCCAAGATGGCCGCTATGCGCCAAGTCAGAGGAGCAGTCTCGGAGAAGAATGGCGCTGGAGCGCTATGAGACCTGGAGAAGTCGGAGGCATCCTGCATCGGCACTCCTGAAGCGACCGACGGACGCCCGAAACGAGTGTCCCTCATAAACAGAAGCAGCCGGGACGGACGAGACAACGGACAAGGGAGCCCGATCCGGGGCTCGGCGGCCCTGCGGTGGAGGTGAGCAGCTGCAACCTGATCCCCTGCTCAGTGACTGGCGACTAGAGAGAGCGAAGGCACCCGGGAACACAGCCTCCCGCTCCAAACCGCGGCTTGCGGGCGTTCCGTACAACGTTGAGCGCCCGCTGACATCCTGCATAATCAAGTCGGTAAGGAGTGGGGGCGGTTGGATGATAAGGGCAGGGCACGGCACCAAGAGAACCACATTCCGCGAAGGGGAAACGGAACCACCCCCCCCCCACACGAACTACAACACTGGCCATACAAGAACTGGGACAGGAAGGGGTGCAGAAGGTAGATTCTGAGTTAACGGATAAAAACTATAGGAAAGAAAACCTTACTACGTGCTGCCAGCACAGCAAGAAGCAACACGGGGATAAGGGCCCCAACAAGGGCTAAGAGGGCAGGGAAGGACATACAAGACCATACAAGCCCTAGAAGGGAAACTTAGGGGGGAAACTCCCCCATCCAATCCAGCTGAACAAGACTCCTCCGGGCTCCGGCTCCGGCTCCAAGTGGAACTTGAACTGCGACAACCCCTATAACCAGAGGGGGGGAAAAACCTACGAGCCAGCCCAGCAGCCGGTGGCACACAAGTATAACCGAACACAATAAGGAGAGTCCCCATATAGATAACAAAGAGCCCCACAGGTGTGCAGCACACTTTGGTCACTAACTCTCCTACAAACACGAGCGCCACTGTGCAGATTACCCCGCAAGCTGACTCGGATCACTAAAGCCTGCACCAGCAAGAGCAAGCCAACAGCCGACAACTGCAATGGGCAAAGATAGGGCGACAACGAAAAAAGGGACCAATCAGAGCACGATGGAGCAATTCACAACCACCACCATGCCTCCACCAACGGAAGCGGGCAGATCTGAGGATGCACAAAATCCTGACGAAAACCTGTCCCTAAGGGATGTGATGAACGCCATCTCCAACTCAGGTACCTCTATGGAGGTCAAAATGGACGCCATTACCACAGAAGTCTCCCTATTACGCCACGATCTTCAAAAGCTCTCATCCCGCACTGGAGAGGCGGAGACCCGTATATCGGTTGCAGAAGACGAACTGAGACTCATGGGTCAGCAAATGAATAGAGCACTGGAACGCATAAAGGTACTAGAGAGCAGGGTGGAAGAGGGTGAAGGCAGGTCAAGGCGGAACAACATCCGCATACTTGGCCTGCCCGAAAAGGCTGAGGGGGAGAGCATGGAACTCTTCCTAGAACAATGGATTGCCGACCTATTTGAACCCAAGACTTTGTCGAAACGGTTCTCAATAGAAAGGGCACATCGAGTTCCGACGGGCAGGCAGCTACCTGGTGGACAACCGCGAACAGTAGTAGCGAAGATCCTTAACTACAGGGACCGAGATGCAGTGCTGCAAATGGCCAGGGCAAAGGGTGACATAACATAACGGCTCCAAGATCGGCTTCTTCCGAGACTTCACTAGGGAAGTGCAGAAAATAAGGCAATCCTTTGACCCCCTCAAAAAGCGCCTTCAAACACTGAATATGGAACCAAACCATAGCTATACTGGCAGTCTATTCACCCCCGACACTCATGGCAGCTTTAATTGAGGAGATTACACCGATAATAGTAAATAGCCCAACGGATACTTTGGTAATGGGCGGAGACTTCAATGAGGTGATGAACATCAGTGAGGACCGCACGCATACAAGGGGTAGAAACCCGGCACTACCAACAAAGCTTGCTACCTTCACGTCGGCACTGGGCCTGAGGGATGCATGGAGAGACCTTCACCCAGAGGAGAGGCAATTCTCTTTCCATTCGGGCGCACATGCATCAATGTCCAGATTGGACTACTTTTTCCTCCCCGGCGAAAGCATACACAAAGTAATAGAGGCGACATTACAACCCAAGGGATCTCAGATCACTCCCCACTCACGATGCTGCTTGAGACAGAGAGACCTCAGCCGCCACCGAGGTGGCGAATTAATGCATACTACCTGGGATTCCCGGAACGAACAGGAAAAATTCAGGAAGCAACGGCAGCATACTTTGAACTGAACCAAGACTCAGTGGAGGACGCGGGGATAGTATGGGAAGCATACAAGGCAACCCTAAGAAATCCTAAGCTGGACAGCTGCACACAAAAGAGTGCACCAGCACGAAGTGGAAGCTGCAGAAGCAGAGGTGAAACGGGCTGAGGCAAATTTCATAAGCACGGGAGCGGTGGGAGACAGCACAACCTTACAAGTGGCGCAAAAGAAGCTACATAATGTGGCGCTGACATGCGCGAAACATGCACACAGAACCATACGCGCCATAATATACGAAACAGGAGATAAGGCCAGCAAGATGCTTGCATGGCTGGAAAGGAAAGAAGAGGGCCACCTACAAGTATGCCGGATAAACACCACAAACACCGAATGGGCCACAACAGACCCAGATATTGCGGAAGCCTTTGCAACCTATTATGAAAACCTATATACTCCGCCGATGACCCCTACGGATCCCAGCATACTGGATACGCTGACCATTCCGGCACTAAATGAAACACAGAGGTTGGCAGTCGAAGCTGAAATAACAGAGGAAGAACTGACAACTGCCATCTCCCAGCTCCAAAATGGGAAAACCCCGGAACCCAACGGCTTCCCAGTGGAAATATGGAAGAAAATTGGCACCGCAGAAGTGGCACCACACATGCTTAAAATGTTCTTGCATGCAAAGGAAAAGGGTATCCTCCCGCCGGATTTAAGAAAGGCCAGTATAGTGGTGATACATAAAGAAGGCAAACCTCCGGATGCATGTAGCTCCTACCGACCAATCTCACTCATAAACACTGAAGCCAAAGTACTGGGAAAAATACTAGCCAACAGGCTACAGACAGTGATAACATGCTTGGTCCATTCGGACCAATGCGGCTTCATGCCACAGAGGTCCACAAGAATGAATATTCATAGACTCCAAACAGTCATCGAAAGATCACCGGCCCTACAAGACACACTGGCGCTCCTGACTATCGACTTTGAGAAAGCCTTTGATTCCATCCACTGGGAGGCCCTGTGGATCATAATGGCTAAAATGGGATTCGGAGCTCAATTCACAAACTGGGTTAAACTCCTATACAAAGCCCCAACAGCAGAAATCAGAGTAAATGGGTGGTCCTCGCGAAGCATAAAACTTGGGAAAGGTACCGGACAGGGATGCCCCCTATCGGCGATGTTATTCGCACTGGCAATTGAACCACTAGCGATAATGCTCAGAGAATCCCAGGAATGGAAAGGATTCCAGTGGGCACAGGACTGGGAAGACCAGGTTTCCCTATACGCCGACGATCTTCTAATCTACCTGAGTGACCCAGCTCTCTCTTGCCCCATCGTCACGAATATACTTAACACCTATGGGATCTTTAGTGGGCTAAGGGTAAACAATGATAAATCCCTGCTATTCACGATCAAGGGACTTGATCCGTCAACTCTAAATAACTGTCCGTACAAAACTGAAAAAGAGCAGTTCCGATACCTCGGGATACAGATCACGACAGATCTAACACAATATACAGAAAAAACCTACACCCAATAAGAGACAGATTTGTGAATGATGTGAGGCACTGGATGACTCTCCCGCTCACACTACTGGGAAGAGCTGCCCTATTCAAGATGCTCGCCCTCCCCCGTTTCGTATATATCCTGCAGAACGCACCGATATACATACCGAAAATAGAATTTCGCAAAATAGATGAGACGCTTAGGAAACTGTTGTGGGGAGGAGGGCATCCTTGTATCGCACTGAAAACCCTACAGCGCTCAGTATGGGAAGGAGGAATTGGACTCCCGCACCTACAAACTTATTATTGCGCAGCCCAGATGCCAGTAGTTAATGACATCCTACACAACGACACAAGGCTACCGCACAACAGAGCAGATACTCAGGCGGAGCAAGGGATCACCCCGATAGGAAACCTCTATCAAAAAAGAAAACGGCAGAACACATCCACAATGGCCGCTCAGAGAACACAGATCTGGACGGACGCACACAAGCACCTGGGATGGGAAGGGAAGGTCACACTGAAACAGCCCCTGTGGCATAATAAGCATCTTCCAGAACTCAGCGGAATCCCCAAGTGGACGGCCTGGGGTGAAGCTGGAATCAAAAGACTAGAAGACATGGTAATGGAAGGAGAAATACAATCATTCCAAGCCCTAAAAGACAAATTCAATCTCCCTGCCTCAGAATACTTCCACTACAGGCAAATGAGACACGCCCTTATCACAAGTGAGAAAGACCTCCCTAATGTACCAGAGTGTACCCCGATCGAGAGGAACATAGTGATGGAGCGAATTGATCATAAAATAGCCTCTACAATGTACAATGCAATCAACTCATTCGCTACAATGGAACTCACAGAACTTAAAGAGAAATGGGAGAGAGACGTGGGCCCAATTCAATCAGAGGACTGGATTACTGCCCTCATGTACCCCAAGGACACAGCAATCTCTGCCAGAATCAGGTTGATCCAACTAAAAATCTTGCACAGAATATATTATCCCAGAGAGGCTTCGCATCAATGGGGAAGGGCGACTGATCCCAACTGTCTACGATGCCATTGCACGAGAGGGACCTTCTTCCATATCCTGTGGGAATGTCCACAAATACAAGACTACTGGCAAAAATGCTGCGACATGCTATCAATAGTGGTTGGCCGCGAGATACCGATGGACCCCAAACTCCTGATACTAGGGATAGATGCAGAGATAGAGCTATCTCGATTCGAAAAATTCATGTTGGCAACATCCACTGGACTTGCAAAGAGAAACCTAGCCCAATTATGGGGCTCGGCCTCACCCCCACAATACGAGAAATGGGTAACGGATGAGGACATGTGTGTGCCGATGGAAACAAGAGTGTATACCACAAGAGGATGTCCAGAGAAAGCAGCCAAGGTATGGCAAAGATGGGAAGACACCTGAAGGCATGTAAAAAGAAGCCTAGAATCTGATGAACTGCCAGAATAGAACTCATGCATGCGATCGAGACTATCCTAAAAGTCATCGAGCATAACAGATCTACAGAATAAAAGGAAAGGAGAAAGAATTCAAGCTTTGTGAAGAAGTGTATACCTGTGTGTTTAATGTATTGACTAAGTGTTAATTAGTCGCTGTTTTGTTTTGTTTGTACCTATAAAACAATAAAAAATATTATATAAAAAAAAAAAAAACAATGGAAAATCCTTTCTTGTTTTGCACCCCGGGTTGCCAAAGTGGCAACCCGGGGTGCTAATTTGTATTTGTATTTATTATTTGTGTAGCGCACAAAACCCAGAGGTATCTAGGCGCTTAAGAGATTGGTTATAGTGCTTGTTACATAAAGGAAAGCTCAGGAAGTGATTACATGAAGGGGGAACGTACAGAGGCAATTACATCATGAGCAATGTGCAGAAGAGAGTTCAGGTGAGCACATTCATGGAGCCTCACCCCATGTTGCAGGGCGGCTACTACATGCAGATACAAAACTCAAATAAAGGGGCACATTCAAGGAGCCTCACCCCATGTTGCAGGGCGGCTGCTACACAGAGATGCAAAAGTTAGGGGGACATTCATAGAGCCTCACCCCATGTTGGAATGTGGCTAGTATACTGAGATGCAAAAGTCAAATAAAGGGGCAAATTCATGGAACCTCACCCCATGTTGCAGGGCGGCTGCTACACAGAGATGCAAAAGTCAAATACAGGGGCACATTTATGGAGCCTCACCCCATGTTGCAAGGCGGCTACTACACAGAGATGCAAAAGTCAAATAAAGGGGTACAATCATGGAGCCTCACCCCATGTTGCAAGGTGACTGCTACACGGAGATGCGAAAGTCAAACAAGGGGCACATTTATGGAGCCTCACCTCATGTTGCAAGGCGGCTACTACACAGAGATGCAAAAGTCAAATAAGGGGCACATTCATGGAGCCTCGACCCATGTTGCAATGCGGCTGCCACACGGAGATGCAAAAGTCTACTATGGGGCACATTCATGGAGACTCAACCCATGTTGCAAGGCAGTGGCTAACGGAGATGCAAAAGTCAAATAAGGGGCACATTCATGGGGCAACAAGGGGGAATAGTGTCTCATCTTAGAACGTCCACATATCGGACAGGGAACAGACAGGGGCCTTGGTAGTGGGCCTCCCTGCATCCTTCAGACTTGAGCAGGATCTTCCTAAGTTCCAGAAACTTCTCAAGGCTTTCCTTTTCTCCTCTTCCTTCCCTCTACCCCACCCTTGCCAACTTCTCTATCTGCCACTGCAACTGGGGTCTGGTCCCTTCAGAGTCATATAGGGGCCAGACCACCCTCTACCAGTCCCCCCAGCGTCCTTAAAAACAATGGGCTTCATTACGGGTCAGGCGGTCCGGAAATAACAGTGGCGGTAAACCCGCCGCCACTGTTAATTCCGGACTGCCCGATCTCAAGTCCTGCAGGCGGGAGGTGGCTTTCCCGCCAGGTCTGACCTGGCAGGTTTAACACCGCCCGCCTGCAGGCGGACGTGGAAACACCCGCACCATCACGAGATGGTGCCGGTGTTTCCACTTCCCCATTCCCATTGAGTCCTATGGGACTCAATGGGAATGGGGATTTACCGAATTCCGCCTCCAGAATTCCCGGGACACCGGGGTCGTAATGCCCCGGTAATTCCGGGAATCACAGAGGCGGAATGGTAAGACGAGTCCGGCGGTAAGCGAGCCGGAAAAACCGGCAGGTTACCGCCGGACTCGTAATGAGGCCCAATGTGTTCCCTTGATCTACTACATGCTGAAGATTTTCGAAGATTTTTCAAAGGAATTTCGCCAGTGCACGTGTGAGATACATGGGAGCCCATCATAAGTCTGTCCAAAAACTGTCAGACAGACCTCTGAAGTAGAGTGTGCATGAGAACCCAGGAATTCAATCCTTAACTTGGTGCAACCAGTGCATTCATTAACGGCATGATAAAGGGATCCCAAGCTCTTGGTCTTGCATAAACTGCAATTTCTAAGTTCTTTTGGAATTCCCAATTGTGGTCCTATGACAGTTTAGTCGAAATGAAGTTCTTGGAGCTACTGAAAGAAATGTCTGAAGATACAGTCTGCTGCCATCAGTGGGCACATAATGAATGCTATTCTTAGCGTACAGCTTAAGCCTCTGCAGATCATCTGCAATCTTATCCCATCTTTTGATTTAGATTTTTATGACCCCCACTAGAGTCGGTTATAAATGTATCAACCAACTTCATAAAATCTGTACAGCTTTTTTGATATTTGGAAAGATAATGGTTAGAAGCATTCTCGAATGTGCTCTTAACATTGTATGCCAAAAAGGGTTTTTCTGTCTCGAGGACCTTCAGCGCCTATCATGAAAGCAAACCCTTGTCCAGACGAACAGCACTGATCGGGACCGATCTGGGCAGTCCAACAAGCTCTTTAAGGATACAACAGTCCAGTGAATCAAGATACTGTCTACTTGAAAAAGAGATGAGCTTGGTGCCATAAAGGCACATATAGGTAACCTTCAGGCAATAAAACTCAAGAAGGGGCACCAAAGAAAAGGCACAGATCCTGTGATTTATCTTAAACATCAAGGGTAAACATGATTTCTCCTATAGCTTTGCCTTTGTGTTTACAAGAGCATTTTTGTTTGAAAAGATGAAACCAAAAAAACAAAAAGATTCTGCTTCTAACACACTTGAATTATTAATCCACCAATTAAACCTTTTCCAATTTCTCCTAGCACTAACGAACATTACACAAGATTTAACAGGATTTATCGTTAACTGTTTAAGTTGCAAATGGTCTCTGACACCATCCAGAGAGCGTTGCAAACCTGCGGGAGTAAAATCAGTGATGATTAAATCGTCAGCATTCCGGATGCAATATGGTTTTAAGCTACCACATTTCGGTAGATAACCTCCCCAAAGCATGCACTCTTTCCGGAGGTCAGCTAAATACAAATTAAAGAGTGTTGGTGCAATCACACACCCTTGTCGTACCCCTTGACACAAGGAGATGAGGCTAGATAGACTACCCTCAGTGTTATATCAAACCCTTCTCTCATGTTAGAGTAAAAAAGCTGAAATGTCCGAAGCAATCCCGGATCTATGCCCCATTCTACTAGCTTGTTCCATAAGTAGGAAAGATTTACATTGTCAAATGCAGAAGACAGATCTAAAACCGTCATAAACAGCTCTCTCCCCATACCCTCCCCTTCTAATGACATACAGAACGCAAGTGCACAACCACGGTCTATTGTAGCCACTCCTCTTCTGTACCCCATCTGAAGTGGGCTATAGCAATGAATGCTTTCTGCCCAAGAAATTAAGTAATTCATTACTATTGTAGCTACAACCTTGGAGGAAACATCTATCAGGGAAATGGGACGATAAGTAGAGGGCTCATTTCTTGTGCCTTTTTTAAAGATGGGAACTATGGTGGTTTGATTCCAAGAAGCAGGGCTCACACCAGTACTACTTGAGTAAACAGGCTTGCCCACAAGTCTGAATTACTTTTCAGTAATCTGTTGGTTATACTGCCTGTATACACGACCTAGATCTTTTTATCTTACTTATCATGTCCTTTATTTCATCTGTCTCAGATTTATGGGACCACTTCGCCTTTGTGTCTTGAGGCAGAATGCTCTCAATAACTTGTTTTTGACCACTAAATTTGGCAGTGGAACTTTAAAAGTGTAGGACGATTTAGCGAATAAAGCAGGACCAGCATCCTTTCCTTCGCCTTTCATCTTGATCCACAATAATGCTGACTGTTGGACTTCTAGGGAAAGGAATTCCTTCCTCAACTGGAGTAAAAGTAGGGGATGATGCATAGGTGACATGTTCAGAGGAGGAAATCTAAATTCCTTCCCAGGCTGCAAGAAGGAATTACTGCTCTAAGAAGAAGAAAGATATCAATATGTTCAATTATGACAATGGGAGATGCATCCTCAAGTAAGCAAGCTTCGACAAGACCACTATAGCCCTCTCGTAATTGTTATCCAATAACACATCTTAAAAAGGGCTAATATCTGGTATACCTAATATTGTAGAAGTCTCAGATAAATCTCCTCAACCAGACCATACATGGCAGAATGGAAAACTGATTTAGCAAGAGGCAAATCACAACATGAATGGGGTGAGGGATGGGAAAGAACGAGGAAAGCTACACTCCGTCTGCAATATAGGTAAACTAACTACAAGCTTTTAAATAGATAGTACAGGAGCCCAGCTAGAATAGCCTGAGTAAGGATAGTTCAGGGGGCAACGGGTTTGCCTTGGAAGAAAGACAACGCAGCGCAACACAAGTTTGCATCCCAATCCAATGCTTAGAAACCACTCGCTGATGGTATTAAGCAGGTTATAAAAGAACAATTGTAATCATAATTATCCCCATTACATATTCGGTGGGAATCCAACCATTTTGGAGGGGCATGGGTAGGATAACTGGGGATGAAGGAAAGCTCAGGGGGCAACGGGTTTGCCTTGGAAGCAAGACAATGCAGCGCAACACAGGTTTGAATCCCAATTCCACGCTTAGAAACCACTCGTTGGTATTAAGTGTGTTAAAAATGAAGAATTCTAATTATAATCATTAGAATGATAATCTCAGATACAATGGAACTTGACATTTATTGTGACCCAGGAATTATGTTATTGGATCTCTACCCTTAAAGTCAACACCTCTATTCCACAAGGCCCTACTGTCCGAACTCTACCCTGTGATTGGTGTTGAAATTAGTGGTAGGAGCAACATGGAAAAAGTCAAAACCACCCGTGGAGGGTCAGGAGGAGGAGGACGTGGACACTGCATGGACATTTTTACTGGTGTTAATTAAAATAATAAAGATATGACCTAACTTTCCCTATTTCTAAGTGAGTGTTCCTTGCTTATGTAAATAACTAATGTGCTTGTCAGTTGTCAGAAAGGCTCAAATGAATCCGTCCACTTTCCTAAAACTAATTCTAACTGACCCTACCACTATTCTAATCAACTTAAATAAGATCAGGAGAATGTATCCCTTCTCCTACCTTCTTAGCTGTGAAATGCCTTCTTGGCTCTTAGGGTTCCCCCCTCTCCTCGGATCCGAGTATTCTTCCCTTAAATGGTTTACTTAGCTTTTCTTCCCATTAAAAGAATTCTCCCTCTGATATTATCCACTTTTTACTTCTTGATTTATGGGCGATTTTCCCCTCTTCACAGGGTTTTTGTACCACGATGCTGGAGATCTCTCTTTCTACATTAATAAAGTTCCACTTTATCGACTTTAAACTAAATGTCTCATCAATTCTACTGGGATGAATTTCTCCTACTTCAAAACGAATCGCTGATAGCCTCCCGGTTCTCCTGTTGGATTCTGCAGGGGATCGGCACCGGGGCTTGTACTGGCTTAGGTTCTCTAGGGTTGCTCTGCTTCTCTGTCTACTTTACTCCGCCGGTGTCCCGCTACTTTATTTCCTTGGGATCAGATATGGTTGCGGGTTCTCACTGTTTTCTCTGTGTTGTAGTTTTGGCATCGTTCGAAGGGCACTCTGCTCACCACAAAAGGGTTGTGGTCATGACACCAGCGGGATTTGGGTTCCCGTCTTCTCTGCTTCTCACTGCGAGTAAACGCTAGACCTCCAGCGTTTAATTCTCATATTCGGGCCACTTCTGAAAGTCACAGGTTTTGTGGTTCTCCACGACTCCACCTCTCACAGGTGTGACGCCGTAAGGAGGCTTCCCCGGCTTACGCTCTTGTCTCTCTCGACTTCGCCTCTCCTCAGCATGTGTTGCTCTCTCTTCAGTCTACTCATCAGTTTTATGGTGTTCTCTCATTAAAGAGACACATCCTGTTTCTTGTTCACAAAGGTGCATTTTCGTTTTGTCTTCTGCCAAGACCCTGGCTTCTATAGTGTTCCTCATAACTGACAGTGCCATATATGCCACTATGGGAAATGGCTTAGGGAGTTCCTCACCGGAACGGGAGTCCTTGTCCCCTATAAGGGGAAGTCTCTCCCAGTGAGGTTCCATTTGGCCAGACACATAGGAAGCATCTTGCGAAACGGGCTCCCCTCCCTGCCCTCAAAGGAGGGAGACTCCCCCTTGGGGAGAGTGGACGAATTCCCTTTATTCATCAAAAAGCGCAGGTCACAATGTGGTAGCATTAAGTGTGGTTCATTTTAGCAATGGAAAAAATCACTACAGCCATTAATGAAAATACAACAACTTTCGGGAATAGGTAGGGAGCACTAACTAGATATTTAGGAAAAGAAAATAGAGAACTAATGTGCCCGTTGTCACTCAGCACTATAAACTTGTTTGCCTCGATGTATATCATATGATGTGGCATTTATAACGTGCCTGTACGCAAGTGTTTCTAGACACGACTTTAGCTGAACTACTTCGAATATCCTGTTGGGGCTCCAGAATGACAGACAAAAAGGGGGGAGGAGTATGTGGCTCAGGACTCGGGAAGAAATAGTCATACAACATACTCTACAAGTATTGACTGTGTGGAGAGCTAGCCTCAATGTCGTGGTTTGAGGATTGAACGTTTTGGTTTGAAATGGAGATCGGGGATTGGGGGGGGACTGCTGTAGGATATGCTTAACCTGAAGTTGAAAAAAACTGTACATTAATGTTCTATAAGTGTTATAAAAAGGGAAGAGGGAAGGGAAAGAAGTTGCAGTACCATGAGGCATATTGTTAAAGTACTGTCTGTTAGAATCGAAATATTAAGATTTATTACAGTATTTACAAAAAGTTCACAAAAAGCATACAATAAAAATAGATCCCCTTTCCCTCTGATGGTGTTCCTTAGATAATTTGACCGGATCACTGGGTTTCTGTTCTCAACCATTCAGGCAGTCTTTCCAGTCCCTCTCCACAACAGGGCTCTTCAAGAACTAAAAATAAAAGTCCTTCACAAAGGGCTAGATTACTCAAGCTGGATGCCTCTTTCCATGTAAGCAAGAAAACAGCATTGCTTGGTGGCTAAGGAATGTGAAGGCCTGGAACAGCAGAACATTTTTTTCTCCTGTGCCAGATCTTCGCTTTGAAGCCCATGTCACTTGAACATTTTGGGGAGCAAGGTGTAGTTCAACTTTGACAGTAGGATGGTGGTCACCTCAGGAGTCTCAATAATGCATACTTTTTTTTAGCGCTTCTTGTCAGGTTTATTTAGAAAAAGCACCCACTCCATGGTAAATCTTCTTCAGGGCATGATAGGATATGATATGTTTATGTTTATTGTGTTTATATAGCGCTTTACGCCAAAGCACTGTACATTATAACAACAAGAATACAATAACAGTTGAAGCAATTACAAGATATGAGTCAAACCAGTAGTACAGCAACTAGAACAATTTACCAGTGGAGATAAATGAGGGAAGAAGGGGCGGAGAGGGGAATGGAGTGGGGAACAGGAAGTGAGATAAGCTGAAGGCGAGAGAGGGGGAGAAGGGACATAAGAGGAGGCATGATATGATATGGCATTTATAACGCGCCTATACACAAGTGTATCAAGGCGTGACAAGGCAAGGGAGGGGGAAGAGAGGGAAGACAGACAATGATCCTACTAGGCCAGGTGCCATTCAGATCGCGCAAGTGCATGGGAAGGGGAAGGAGAAGGAGAAGTGCGGGGGTAAGGTGGAGAGGACAACGCAGTACATGGGATAAGACAATAAATAAACAACAAGTAAAAGTACGGCCAGCAGGTGGCTAATGAGAGGGTAAGTGCAGACGTCTAGTGTCAAGTGCTGGAAGTGGGACCGTAGGGATACAGAAAACAGTCACCAAGTGCGGGGGTTGCCAAGAGGGCAGTGCAGGAGTGCGACTGGCAGGGGTGTGGACCTGGGCCCGAGATCAGGGGGTGGCCAGGTAACCAGTGTAGTTTCAGTGTCAGTGTCAGCCAGGAAATCAGCAAGGGAGAGGAGGAGAAAAAGCAGATGCAAAGAGAAAGGTTTGGAGGTGCTTACGGAACCGAAGATGATTCTCCTCAAGTTTCAGGGAGGTAGGGAGGCTGTTCCAGAGGGAGGCCCCAGCCGAAGAAAGAGATCTACCACCAACTTGTTGCTTGGAGAAGCCACTGAACCTGAGGGAATTGGAGGAAGATGAGCGAAGAGCTCGAAAAGGAAGGTATTTAGGAAGAGAGAGTTGAAGGTATTGATGCCCCAGGCCCCAGAAGGCCTTGTGGGCGATGCAGAGGGTTTTGAACTTAATCCCTTCAGCCACTGGTAGCCAGTGCAGAGATACAGTCCTGGAGAGATACGATCCCTGGGCTTGAGGCCAAGGACAAGTCTCGCAGTCCTGTTCTGGATAAGTTGCAGAGGGCGGAGAGTAGAGGCAGGCAGATTTAGAAAGAGGCTGTTGCAATAGTCCAGCCTGGAGAGAACCAGAGCTCTGGAGACAGTGAGCTTCTGGTGGAAGGAGAGGAAAGGAAGAACTCCTCTGAGGAGGTACAGCTGGTAGTGTGACTTCTTAGAGACGTCAGAGGTGTGAGGAGAGAAGGAGAGTGTAGAGTCGAAGATGACCCCGAGATTTTTAGCCGAGCAGGAAGGGGGCCAAGAGAGGCCGACCAGAGAGCTACAGGAAAGGAGGGAGCGGGTGTGCCGATGAGGAGAATCTCAGTCTTACGGCATTAAGGCAGAGGTCATTGGCGGCACACCACTCCTGGATAGCAGACAGACAGTCAGAGATGAGGGAAGTAGAGAAGGAGGCCAAGGGTAGCCTGAAGGTGAGCTGAGTGTCATCCGCATAGCACTGAAAGTTGGGGTAGAGAGCAGCTATGTGGTGGGCCAGGTATTGGTTGAACAGCCAGGGCGAGAGGTTAGACCCCTGGGGGACACCAGAGACATGAGGTCAAAGTGTCTTTGAGAATATGTGGTAAACCTCTGGGATTATAACCACTGTATCGGAACATGGTGTGGGTGTAATTTTTCCCATGGACACAGAATCTAGTGTCAGGCTGGTGCACCGACCACTGTTATGTTATCTTATGTTATCCGTTTCATACCCCCAAGGGTACAGCATAACTAACGCCAAAAGGCAACTTAGCGCTACAAGAATTGAGCACGACTACATTAGCGTCAACACAGCTCTCAGAAAAGCAAGGTTTATAATAGACGACAAAACTGCAAATGTGCCACAGTGGAGTGCAGTGCAATAGGCAGAGCGTTCCACAGTTTGGCAGCTGCCACTGAAAAGGAGCGTCCACCAATTCTAACGTGTCGAAATCTGGGCACCGAAATAAGAAATCTATCTATAGAACGGAGAGAGCGACAGGGTACATAGGGACAGAACCTATGCTGCAGATATTCAGGCCCCACATCATGAAAAGCACAATGAACTAAGCACGTGGATTTAAAATGCACACAATTGGCCACAGGAAGCCAATGAAGAGCATGGAGAACTGGAGAAATATGATCCCTAAAAGGAGTTTTAGTGGCCAAGCGTTCTGTAGAAACTGCAGGCATTGAAGCAGAAACAGGGGTTGTGCCAGTTACAAGGAGTTACAATAGTCGATCCAACTAAGGACCAAAAGGTGCAACAACTGGGGCATGAAGGTGCTGGGGAATGAACTGCAGCACCTTTTTAAGAATCTTCAACTGAAAATGGCCGGCCTGACAGACTGCCTCAATCTGAGTAGCCATAGACAGGGACGTGGAAAAATTAACGCCTAGGTTACCAACAGCTGCAACAGGGAAAGGAAAAGGTCCAATCGACAATGGCCAAAAGAAGGGAGCCCAGAAAGAAGAACCATGATCTCAGATTTACCTCCATTCAATTTGAGCCAGTGGCTACCAATCCATCCTCCCAAAGCCTCAAAACAGTCTTTTAACTGAGTAGTATGGGAGGGGTGAAGCAGATGAAGACGAACTATGATCTGCGTATCATCCGCGTATGAACAACATCTAAAGCCGTGGACGTGGATAAGAGCAACAAGCTGTTGGATATAAATATAGAACAGCGTTGGAGACAGGGCAGAGCCCTGAGGAACATCAGAAGCCAGAGGAACAGAGGGAAAGCAGAAGGGACGAAGAAACAGACTGGGAACGATCAGAAAGAAATTAGCCAAACCAAGATAGAACTGTACACAAGATCCCAGCTGCCTAGAGTCGAATGAGGAGGATGGAGTGGTTCACAGTGTCAAAAGCAGCAGACAGAACTAAATTAATCAGCACTGCCACTCCACCAGTGTCAGATCATCCAACACTGATATCAATACTGTCTGTGCCTCGTCCTGGCCGGATCCCTGACTGGAAGGCATCAAAAAGACGTTTTTTCACAAAACCTTCTTAACAAAGGTGTAGCGAGCGACTCCAGCAGCTTCATGAAAAAAGGAAGGCGTGATATAGGGTGAACATTTGCTGGAGTTAGGGGATCGTGGGAATGCTTCTTAAGTAACAGAATCACCAGGGCTTGTTTCAAATCAGAGGAAATCACACCTGTAGAGCAGGACAGGTTGATGGGCGACACAAAATGTGTCACAATGGATGGAAGAACATCTTACCATGTGCTGCGGAATAGTGTCCACTGGTGAAGAAGTTTAAATTTTTTCCATAACTAGGAAAATCTCTGTAGCAGAGAAGAGTGCAAAGGAGTCCCACACAGGAGTCGAAATATCCATGGGAAGAGGAGTCTCCAAAGGCGTATAGATGGATGAGGGAGTCGCAGGCTCACTAGTGCCGCACATAAATTGCGTAATATGATCACGAATTCCCGCAATATTGTGATAAAAAAATCTGCCAAGGAATTGCAGAGTATTAGAGGACAAGGAACGAACAACTTTAAATAGTTCTTTGAGTTGATCAATGGAATTCTCAATTTGCAGAGAAAAAAAAGCTACATTTGGCCTCACTAATGGCCAGATGCTATTTAGCAGACAAAGCATGGAACGAAACCTCATCACAAGGGGGATGGAGAGGCGTGCCACTTCTGTTCAGCTTGCCTGCGCCTAAGGCGTAATAATTTAAGATCCTCATCAAACCACTATTTGGACTTGAGTGGTTGGGGGCTCTGCAGGTCTGTATTTTGGTAATAAAAGAAGCCTTGGGACCCATTTTTGTGTCTTTGCTTAGTTCCGAGCTTTCCCTATACTTCATTTGAAAGCTGGACAAAGGGCCAGAGACAAATTTTTAACAGGTTTGGAGTAGGGGAGTATGTTATGCTTTTCTCATTTATCAATGATTGCCAGGCTATTCTTCACACCTAGAAACAGAAGTGTGCCTTGGTAATGATTACCCAATTTTAGCAAGCTCAGGTGGCCACAGACCTTCCAGTGGCACTTTCAACCTTCGGAAATCATCTTCTGATGACATAGTCCCTAAATCTGGGCCTTAGCAGCATTAAGTCTTACATTAAGACTTACATTAAGTCTTACAAATCTGCCTAGAAGGCCTATGCACTATGGTGCACCAAGAGGCCTTTGGATCCCTTTCATGAGAATAGAGTGCATGTGTTAAATCTTTTGGCTTCATTGGCGCAGTTATCTTCCAGTCACTCCTACCACACTATTGATATATGCTGTTCTTTTTTTCTACCTTTTATAATCTAGCTTGTCTTTGGTGCTCCATCCGTTGGTTTGTAGACTGCTGAAAGGGGTGCATATATCCATTTCCTACTAATCGCTGTTATTCTGGTTTATGGCATTTTAGTATGGTGCTATCTTTGTATAGAGACTGGCCAGAGATTTCATCCTTATCAATACACAACATCTTTGCCAAACCGGTTTTGCTCATGTGTTTAGTTACATTTCACAGGGTTTCACAAGTAGATTGTGCAGTGCAATGTATAAACATATGAGAATCAAATTGAGAAAGTTGACAGACCAAGTATTATTTTTTTTAATAGGCCTCATTACTGGTTGCCACCCCTACTTAGACTATAGGAGTCTGGTAGGTCATGGTACAGGAGGGCATTGACATTTCCATTTTGAGGGCTCATTCCTCAAGAGGATACAGCATCCAGGCCTTTTGGAGGGTGATAGGCCAATGACATTCTCAAAGCATTATCAACTCTCATTGAACTGCAATGGCTCCTGCTTCATGCACGTCTCTGCTTCACTTCCTGCTGCATCACCTACAAAGCCAACCAACTATGTTCAGAAGCAAGGAGGAAAGAACCGGAAAGACAGGACTTGTCAGTCTACAACCCCATGCCCTGGAACCTCCTCCCAGTCAAAACCAGACTCGCCCCCTCACTTCGACATTACAGGAAGGAACTCCAACCCCCTCCTCTTCATGAAATGGCTACTCCCCAACACCTAGGCGCACACACCCTCCCCTCTACTCTTGACCTGAGACTGGGTCATCTGCTCCCCTGGTTGCTTGTAGATCCTTTGTTGCCTAATTGTGTACCCCGCCCCCTCACCCGTTGTTAGCTCTCCACTCCATTGTATGTCTGCTTGCCTCATGTGTACTTCCCCCTATGACTTGTAATTATTTAATTTGGTAGAACGAGTTGCTACAAACAGATGCACATTTGAAAAGGTCAAAGTGGTCAGAGTAGTAAAATTTCCCAGACAATATTTAAGTGATAAAGATATGTACGGAACACAAGCCAGGGATAGTGGGGGGTTGACGGAACCATTGGGAATCATTAAAAGTTTGACAGTAAAAATGACCACTGACTTCAGTTATTTCCATCACTTGCAATCCAGCTAAATCTGACATATTATAGAACTGGCAGAATGGTGGAGTTAATCCCCATTTTCAGGAGGCGCTAATATTCCAGGAGAATTTTAGACCAATTACAGTGGGTGCTAATGCTATCCGCAATCATTTTTGTAGGTAAAATCGAATTGGATGTAACTACTCCAGTTTTCTTCCAAACTCGTAATTTGGCATTCATGTAAAATAAACTGCCAAAAAAGTGTACGGAACAGATTTACTGTCACTTTTCTACGGCGTCACAAGACTTGCAATGAGGCTCATTGAATGGGGATGGTACAGACTGCCAAGGATTGTACTGGAATCAGAGGAGAAGGCAATGGGATGAGGGCATGGCAAACATGCGCTCAAGGTTTCTGGAAAATTCACTAGGACGAGAGTGGGGAGAAGAGATGAGGCTGGTGTAGCAGACAGACTTGGCAGAGATTAGTGCAATGGGTAGTGCTAATGCGGATTCCTTGAAAAAGGAAAGAAGGACAGAACTTCAGGGTTGTCATCACCAAATTAGACAGTGATGCATGGTAGTCGTAAGCTGTCAAATGGCTGTGGAGATCCAGGGGAGGGAGTTAATGGGTCAAAAAAAGGATCAGAACAGTGATTCCCAAAGGGAACCATGAGGGTTTAGTTGAAATACATAAAAGCCTCCTCAATTAAACCAGCAAGAAGAGGAGAGGGAGCTTGAAGAGAGATCTTGACTTGGCAAAGATAGAGTGCCAGGGAGTCGGTCTGAATTTCCATTTAATGATAGGGGAAGGAAGAGACATATAAGAGGGAGAGTAATTGTAACATGAACAAGGGAGTGCCCAGCCGGGGAAGGATCAATAGGTTTGACAGTAGATTTTAGAGAGGAGCAGAAGATGAGTTGAGTTTCCAAGTGTGCCTGTGCCTGAGTAGGGCAGCTAGATAAGGAACAAGTTACTTACCTGTAACTGTTGTTCTCCAGCATGGGTCTGGCATGGATTCACATGCTCATGAATATTCCCCGTCGTCAGGCTGGGAATCCTCGGTAAAGAAAAAACCAGTATCAGTTTCGTTTCTGATCTGACTTTCGTAGTAATAACCAATCACTGGTCTCTGCGTCATACTGACCACAGCCAATGACTGCCCTCTACCTAAGCACCGCCTCTGGCAGCCATCTTCAGATTTGGAAGCACGTGAAGTGGCAGTATGACCAAGTGAAGAGCCGCAGAGGGGTAGGCGGGAGGGTTCGCATGTGAATCCATGCCAGACCCATGCTGGAGAACAACAGTTACAGGTAAGTAACTTGTTCCTTCTCCAGCATGGGGTCTGGCATGGATTCACATGCTCATGAATAAAGAATACATAGCAGTACACACATGCACAACCACGGGAGGTGGCAAAGGCTCAACATTAAGCAGTACATCAAACTCAACATTAAGCATCTTACCTCCTCACCAGGCTCACCTCAGGCGAACAGGTTGCGCAGCACTGCTTGGCCGACCCTGGACTCCTCCCTGGAATCCCGATCGACGCAGTAGAATTTCGTGAAGGTGTGCGTCGACCTCCACGTAGCAGCCCTGCATATGTCCAGCAGGGGCACACCAGAAAGGAACGCCGTGGTAGCTGCGATCGCTCTGGTGGAATGGGCTCTCGGACGGCCAGGCAGCGGTCGGTTTGCCAACCGATGACAGTACATGATACAGCCGGAGAGCCATCTGGAAATGGAAGCCTTCGAGAGAGCCTTCCCCTGATTGACAGGTCCAAAGTTCACAAAGAGTTGTGGCGTCTTCCGAAAACACTTCGTGCGGTCGACGTAGAACTTCAGCGCTCTAGCCACATCCAGCGAGTGCAAAGTCCTCTCAGCCGGCGACGAAGGCGACGGGAAGAACACAGGCAACACCAAGGGTTCGTTGAGATGGAAGTCCGACGGTACTTTGGGCATGAAGGAGGGGTGCGTCCTGAGCACTACCCTCGTGTCGTGAAAAGTCAAGTACGGGGCCTTGCAGGAAAGGGCCTGGATCTCTCCCACCCGTCGTGCGGAGGTGATGGCCACAAGAAACGCTGTTTTCCACGACAGAAACTTCAACGGGGCCGAGTGCAGAGGCTCGAACGGAGGTCCCATGAGCTTGGTCAGCACCACTTGAGCTCCCACGCCGGGGCCGGAGCCTTCACCGGCGGGAACGATCTGAACAGTCCCTTCATGAACTCTTTCACCAGACGATGAGACCACAAGGACGTCCGGCCCGTGGTTCTGGTGTATCGGGAGATCGCAGCAAGATGAATCTTGATGGACGCGTGTGCCAGTCCAGCTTTGGCCAGCGTCAGCAGGTACGGCAGTACCTGGGGAGCCGTAATCCGTAGAGGGTTAATCTTCTGTGCGTGGCACCAGACAGAGAACCTCTTCCATTTGTGTCCGTAGCATTTAAGAGTCGAGGACGCCCTGGCCTTTGCAAGAACCTCTCTGCAGTCGGCCGGTATGTCGTATCCTCCAAACTCTAGCGCTGCAGGAGCCAGGCCTGCAAGTTCAGCGATTTCGGGTCGTGGTGGAGGATGGCGCCTCCTTCCCTGGAGAGTAGATCCGCGTCCACCGGCAGCTTGATTGGCGGGGACGCTGACAAGTCCAGAAGGTCCGGGAACCATATCTGCCTCGGCCACGCAGGTGCGACGAGGATCATCCTGCACCGTGACCTCTTGAGCTGGTTGACGAGCCGGATTAGCAGTGGCAAAGGAGGGAACGCGTAGAGGAACAGGCCCTCCCAGGGGAACGAGAAAGCATCGCCCATGCTCCTCGCCTGGGGAAACCTGATGGCGAACCTCCGGCACTTGGAGTTCGTCGCCGTCGCGAACAGGTCGATCTGGGGTGTGCCCCACCGTCGGAAGAGGCGATCCACTAGATCCTGCCGTAGTTCCCACTCGTGGCACGAGCGCAGCTCCCTGCTGAGTGAGTCGGCGATGGTGTTTTTTATCCCTGCCAGATGAAACGGAACGAGAAACATCCTTTGGGCGACGGCCCAATGCCACAGGTCCTGCGCCTCCTTGGACAGTGCTGGGGACCTGGTTCCGCCCTGTTTCCTGATGTAAAACATGGTGGTGGTGTTGTCGGTGAAGATCCTCACCACCTTGCCCTTGAGGGACGGAAGGAAGGACCTGAGGGCCCAGAACACTGCACGGAGCTCCAGGACGTTGATATGGAGGGACTTCTCCGTCGGGAGCCAAAGGCCTCTCGCGTGCAGATTTTCGGTGTGCGCTCCCCACCCTTCCAGGGAGGCATCCGTGGTCACTGTCTCCTGGTGGTCTGGGGTCTGGAAGTCCATGCCCGCCGTCAGATGCGCGCGGTTGCCCCACCACCGGACCGCTCGGCGGAAACTCTCGTCGAGTGTGATCCTCTCCTCGAAGCCGCCCGTCGTTTGGATCCAGCGCGCGTCCAGGAACTCCTGCAACGGGCACATCCGGAGCCTGCACATGGGAATGAGGTAGATGCAAGAAGACATCATTCCGAGGAGGGACTTGATGGACCTCACCTTGGCCGCGTCGGAAACCAACATCCGCTGTACCTTGCCCAGGATGGACCTGGTCCTTTCCTCGGATGGGGAGGCCAGAAGGGACACTGTGTCGAGCTTCGCTCCCAGAAACAGTGCGTTTTGCGCGGGTACCAGGTGGGACTTGGCGTAGTTCACGGAGAATCCCAGGTCCGTGAGAAGTTGGACGGTCCTTGCCGTGTGCTCCACGGCGAGCTCCCTCGTCTTGGCTCGGATGAGCCAGTCGTCCAGGTAGGGGTAGACGTGGATCCCCTCGCGGCGCAGCTGCGCCGCCACCGGTGCAAGGCACTTGGTGAATACCCTGGGTGCCGACCGTAGTCCGAAGGGGAGGGCTTTGAACTGGTAGTGACGCCCTTGGACCACAAACCTGAGGAATTTTCGGTGCCCCTTTAGGATGGGAATATGGAAGTAGGCATCCTCCAAATCCAACGACGACAGGAAGTCTTCTTCCTCCAGCTGACCCAGGACGTGCTGGAGGGTGACCATCCGGAACTTCTGCGCCTTGATGAACTTGTTCAGACGTCGCAGGTCTAGGATGGGGCGCCATCCTCCCGTCTTCTTCTTCACGAGGAAGTATCTCGAGTAAACTCCGGAGCCCCGAAGCCTCTTTGGGACGAGTTCGATGGCGCCCTTCCTGAGCATCGCCTTTACCTCCAGGAGAAGCTGAGGGACGTTAAGCTCTTTCCTGGCCACGGGGGGGACGCGCGGGCACCTTCTTTGAAACTCGAGCACGTGGCCCCGGGCTAAGGCGTCCAGCACCCAACGGTCGGTGGAGATGGACTCCCACACGCTGACGAAGCTCGCCAGCCGGCCTCCCACCGGAGTGCTTCGGTGGAGGCCCGACCCCACGGCCGGTTCAATCCTGTTTCGACGAGGCTTTGCCGCCTTGACCTCCTTGGCGGCGACGGCGGGGTCCGCCAGACTTGCCTCGTCCTCTGTAGGCCTCCTGAGACGACGAGCGGGCCACTTGACGGTAGGTGGAGAAACCGCCGCCGGAACCTTTGGAGGCGCCCTTGCCTCCGCTGCTCCGAAAGGGCGTCCGTCGTTGCTGCAGAACCCCAAGGGCCCGGGCCGTCTCAGTGTCCGCTTTAATGGCCTGAAGGGAATCGTCCACTGTTTTCCGAAACAGGTTGTTCCCATCGAACGGCATGTCCAGGACTCTGGTCTGTACGTCTTGACGGAAGTCCGTAGCCTTGAGCCATCCACGCCGCCTAAGGCACACGCCGTTGCCCAACTGGCGAAACCCAGTGTCGGCGATGTCCGTCGCAATAGTGATGGCGTGGTCTGATGCCACCTCACCTTCCTGTAGGATCTCCAGGGCATCCGCCCTCTTGTCGTCCGGTAGGAAGTCCAGCAGGGGAGCCAGTTTGTACCATAGCTCCCTGTCGTAGCGGGCCACGATAGCCAAGGCGTTGGCCGCTTTAATCGTCGTCGCTGCCGATGAGATGACTCTGCGTCCCATCGTGTCCAATTTCTTTCCCTCGCCGTCCGGGGGGGAAGTTGACGTGGAGGCCGATGCCCCCCCTCGCTTTCTTCCTGGCCGCCGCGGAGACGACCGAGTCCGGGGTCGGC
Organism: Ambystoma mexicanum; assembly: GCF_040938575.1. Classification (NCBI taxonomy): domain Eukaryota; kingdom Metazoa; phylum Chordata; class Amphibia; order Caudata; family Ambystomatidae; genus Ambystoma; species Ambystoma mexicanum. The sequence continues at coordinate 680,929,291 of NC_090941.1, read as the reverse complement.
TGTGCCCAAAGGCACAAGGGGGCCGCGTCCGGGACCCGGTACTTCTTCTCGTACCGATCCCTTCTCGCAAGCGTTGTGGATGTGTTTTTGAGGAGGGAGAGACCCTCATCCCAGATATCGTCCAGTAGGGGTACAGCGAGGACCGTCTTCCTCTTGGTCTCGCGCCGTTGATAAAGGAACCCTTCCTTCTTCTTCTCATCCGGGCAGAGCTGGAAAAGCTTGGATGCCCTGGCGATCATGGCATGAAACGATCCAATCTCGTCGGGCGGGGAAGCCCGGGGAGGAGGTGACGACGGAGGATCCTCGCCGTAAACTTCGTCGTCTGTACCCGTCGCGGCCGTGTCTGTCCCCATGTCATCCCCCCGGGTCATGGATGGAGAGGAGGGCTGAGACGGGCGCGATGGTTGAAAAGGAGGTGGAGGATGAATCCTTCTTCTCTTAGGAGGAGGGCTCCCACAAGGGCCCGGCTCCGGGTCCCCCGTCGGGAGCGGTTCCTCCGTCGGTGGTAACGGCAATCTCGTCCTTATCTCCGAGCATAAGAACTGTATAGCCAACAAAATGGCCGCCCAGTTGTCTTGCGGCACTGGTTGAGGGGGTTCCGACGGGCGGACAGGAACCTCGTCGGTACCCTCGACGTTCTCGTCGTCCCCCTCGTCGGGGTCCCTCCCGACGGGCTGGTCTTCCTCCATGCCAATGCCGTGGCTTAAGACTTCGATCAGCTCCTCTTCAGAGGTTGAGGCCGAATCCACGATGGCCTCCTGCCCCCCTTTTTCTTCTCCGTCGGAGGTTTCACGGGGGTCCCGTCGATGGGCTTGAAAGAAGACTCTATCTGCGGTGGCAGGGAGACTCTGGGCCCCGAGGTCGTCTCCACTGGTGTAGCCTCCAAGGCTGAGCCAGGGCCGCCGCGACTGTCTCGATAGAGGCCTTGGCCGGGTGGATCAAGACTTTCGTCACCTTAGGTGCGCTCACCGCCTTCTCCTTAGGGGGGTGGTCACCGCCTCGCTCCCCCTTCCGAATTGGCCTTCGAGCTCGACCGGGGCCTCTCCAGAAGCTTCGCCGGGTGCTCAGACTTCCTCTTACCCGAGCCAGAGCGTTGGCTCAAGGTTGATGGCGCCGGGAGGCTGCGCCCTGCCTGGCAACCGAAGAGCCCGACCGTTCGGCACTCCCGGTGCCCGCGGACTCACGGTGCTTGGCCTTCTGTTGGGCCCCCGTCGCCGGGGCGCCCTCAAAGGTCTTAGAAGACCGCTCAGACTTCTTCTTCTTCTTTTTCTCGCCTGATGGGCTCTTCCCTTCCAGCCAGTTGGCGAGACGCAGATGGCGGTCCTTTATGGTCCGCTCCGACATGTTCCCGCAAAACGCACAGTCCTTCTCCACGTGAGTCTTGTCCTCATGCAGGCAATAGAGGCAAAGGGAGTGTTCGTCCTTCTTGAAGACATTCTGAAGCTGGCATGCAGGGCAGACGCTGAACAGCTTCCCGGGCGTCGAGCTTCCCTCCTCCTGGGCCATGTCCGAGATGGGCCTGAGAAAGTTCTGGAGTCCTCCAAAAGCGTGGCTCGACGAAATCTTCACCCTTGAGGGGCGTAGAAGAATCCGACACGGGTCCCCGTTGATCGGATATAGAAACGGTGGAGCTTGAGGCTCTTTGACCGAAAAAAGAGAGAATTTTCCTATGAAAAAAGCGCGAAAACGCACTAAAGCTCGAGAGCAATAGCACGAGGATCCCAACACTTGAACGTGCGGTAAAAATCTGAGGATGGCTGCCAGAGACAGGGCTTAGGGAGAGGGCAGTCATTGGCTGTGGTCAGTATGACGCAGAAATCAGCGATTGGTTACTACTACGAAAGTCAGATCAGAAACGAAACTGATACTGATTTTTTCTTTACCGAGGATTCCCAGCCTGACGCCGGGGAATATTCATGAGCATGTGAATCCATGCCAGACCCCATGCTGCAGAAGGACAGGTTTTCCTGAGCATATGTAAATGAAAAGAAAATGGGCTTTGCTGACCACCCTATACAACTGATGTATGAAAGATGTGGATTTTTGACTTGCCTGACAGGAGTCATGCCCCTAAACCTTCAGTCCACTGGAATGGGAGTGTGGTTGGGAACTCAAGACTTGAAAAGAATTTGTTTTGCTACGGTTTAGTCAAAGGTTAAATAAAATCCATTCTTGTACGACCAGAAAGAAATTAGTTTTGACCCATGTAGAGCTGGAATAAGGAATGAAAAATGGAAGAGAAGGGATGTTAATGGTTAAACTTAGCTGATAAACAACCACAGGGATTAAGTTTGACCCTTTGAAGGTCACCAATTCAAAAAGGTATGTGAGAAACCGGAGGGCATTATCACTCCTAATCCCTTTGAATCCTCTAGGCAGGTGCGCAAGATTCACGGCTACTCAAGGTCTTTTCTACTGCATGATATGATATTGGGCAGCCTCAATATATGAGTATCCTACCTATGCAGCCCCAACCTAATTAAAATATCAGCTATCAATCAAGCTTGCTATCCGTTGTTTTAAGGCTGCTTCTATTCATCTTCAATTCCTCTATGCAGGTGGCCAGGGACAGGCCATCGCTCTTGGATCCTGACCCTGGGGGTGGACAAGCGAGGGAGGATCACCTGGGTAGAGGGTCCTTGGGGAGTGAGATACCTTTGTGCTAGACATGGTATCCCCCTTACCCTCTTGACAACCAGCCTGACCCTCTCCCCAACCTTTATGGGTTATTATAAAATAGTCTCCCTTGTTCACCTCTTGGGACACCTAAAAGTACTGAGAGGAGGAAGAACCAACAAAGTGAAAGACAACAGGTACTCTCACCACTTTGGTACTGGGGCAAAGAAGATGAGAGGTCAGGCACGTCCTTGTAATGTGAGCCAGGCAGCCTGTAGTGAGGAACACCTGCAGCTCATCACCGGGTGTAACGCTCACCTGATTCCCACGGGGGCGTCGATCGGAACTGGACTGCTAAGGTCTCCACCAGCGTTATTCGTAGTGCAGAGACGGCTGACTGGACCGGCCTTCCTAGCTTCGTCTGCTTGATTCGTAAAAGTAGTTTCCTAAAAGCAGGAGGAGGGGAATTAGCCACCCAGCGGATGCAAGGAAACACTTGTTTAATTCGTTCCCTCTAAGCACCCCGATTTTCTCCTTTAGTTGTCTCACCTCATTGTTTGTAATGATGAGCTCTCCATCCTGCACCGAGCGCAGGGGCGCGTAGAATCCCAGTTGCTTCACTGGTTTGAAGATTTTGGGCGCGTTCCAGACGTGTTGGACTCCGTGGTAAATGGCAAGGAGCCGTAAGTATAATGTCTATAGAGTTCAATTGTCTGTTATTCACTCGTCTTTATCCCTTTTGTATTGCAGCTTAATCCGAGAAGAGTTCACCTGAAGTGCTGCAGGTTGCGTGTGGGTAAGAGTCTGTATTACCCAGCGTTGTCCGGTAAAAGCGAAATAAATGTCTTTAACAAGTGTTCTTTCCTCCCACAGGTGCAGCGTTAAAGAGGTGGAACGCCGATGAAAGATGCCTAGGGGAGCGGTAACTCTGGTGAGTATAATATGGTTGCTTTGATTGTCTTTGTTAGCACCCGGCTCACCTTGTTCTCTTGTCCCTTCCAGGTTCCACGGACGCAGTGATGAAATGATGGCTGCAGCGCTTAACCGTGGAGATGCAGACTGGTAAGTATGGCGCGGCGTGCCTGCTAGCGATGCAATGCTTTTATTTCCAACATGTCTTTTCCAATTCTGAAGTGCGGCGAATTTGGGAACAGATGAAGATTAAAAGGTAAGTTCTTGTTCTTATTTCTCTTTCTTCTAGGATGGTGTCCAGGTTCGAGGCGGGCGTGGCAGAGGACTGGATGCTGCAGGCACGGTGAGCGTCACGCTGCTGAAGTGCAGAATAACGCGAAGCATGGGCTGCTGTTCGGGCGTGGTTTAAATAGCCTGCAAAGTAGTCCCAGGTAAGAAGTTCCCCAGAACCACACCCGAGTAAAAAATAGTCCCTGTAATAAAATAGTCCCATCCAGGCCTCACGTGGGCTTTGATTAATTTGCAGCATGGTCTGCAGGAGGTAAGTAATGTCTATTATGAGCCTGGTGCCTAAGGCGCCAGTACTGAACCCAGATAGCCCCCAGCCGGGGCTGCTGGGGTCTCAATAAATGTCTGGATGCCTGCTCCCGAGGCTGCTGGGCTCGATCCGGATGCCCGGGGGTAGGCATCATGACACCGGGGCACAGGATTGAAAGAAGTGGAATGCAGCTGCAGTAAGGAGAAGCCGGGAAATAAACAGACGCAGCAGAAGCAGCCATGCAGGAGCGAGGGAGACCCAGACGCTGGAACGCTGACACAGGTCCTGGGAGTCCCACTGGAGTGACGGTGGGAGACAAATAGACCACCGAAAGAAAGGCATGCAACAGGAACTGCCAAAGAGCGAGGGTCCCGCTGCGCACGAGAGCCGGACCAGGCTGTTTAAAGCACCCAGGAATCAGACTTTCCCGAAAAGGAGGAGAAGCTGTTACGAGGAGCAACACAGTCCAGGTAAGTGTCTGGGACACTTAAACACACTGTAGCGCTCTGAAAATCCATACATTTAATAGCAAGCAAATGCAAAGTTAATGCAAATGAAAGTTCTTGGGTGCAAAGTTGAAATCAAGATTGAGAGACCACTGGTACGTGAAATTCAAGGAACTACATTTGAGAAAATACTTGTTTGGCTGAATATGGAACTTCTTAAGGAGACATACAAGTTCCTGGTTGCATGACCTGTGTGGTCTGAAACTGCACCAAGACCAGATAACTACTATTTGTTGCATCAAGAACCATTGCCCGCCTATGTCAGGATCCTGGTTGCGTGACCTGTAATGGGTGGACCACGTGGTCTAAAACTGTGCCAAGAACAGAGAACCCCTATGGGCCAACAAGGATGTTTACTGTGGTGAATATGAGAGAGAGAGACAGCAAAGAGTGGTGAACATCAGACTTGGGGAAGTGGATGCCAATCTCACAGGTAGAAGGAGCTGAGCTGATCTAAACAAACCTATGTTGACTTAGGTGGCACAGTTGCCAAACTGCCAAAGATGTTAAGATTCTTGGAGTCTATGTCGACTCCTCACTTACCCTATCATGGCAAGCCAATGCTATTACCTCAGCATCAGCTTATACAGCTAAACTCATCACAGCTTTAGAACATATCTCACAGAAGAGAACCGTATCACCTTTGCAAGAGCGTTAATCCTCTCTAGGATAGATTACTGCAACGCCATATTCGCAGGCTCATCAACCAAAAATATCCGGAAACTCCAAATTGTGCAGAGCAACGCAATTAGAGCTGCACTAAATATCCCCAAATCAGACCACATCTCCACCTTCTGAAGAAACATTCACTGGTTACCAGTGAAGGATCGGATCGAGAAGTACTCACAATTGCACATAAATCTCTATCCAATACTGCCCCACGTTATCTCTCCTGCCTGATAAAGAATCAAACCAATAGACCCACCTGCGCCGCTTATCTGGGGCAACTAACTAAGCCGAGATATAAAAGACAAAAAGCTTCTACGTCATGGCAGCTAACTATTGGAATGACTTGCCACAGACCATAAGGATGGAACCTTCCCTTACTGTCATTCCGTAAAAATCTAAAAACCTGCCTCTTCACACAGGACACCTAGCGACTCTCTTTTCATTGGCAAGTAACATGGCAGGACATGCATCTCTTCGCTGTATGTCTTGGCATAACGGGTAACAAAAGCCCTCTGCCTGCTGTACGCCCACCCTGCTTTGCCTGTTATGAAATGCCCAAGTTTGCTGTACATGTGACTTGCATAACCAGTAACCTAACTCATAAATCTGCTATACTTGCAACCAAAACTCTTAAGCTGGCTAAAACATGTAATCACCCTCTTAAGCCTGCATCTATTCTCCTAAGCATGCATTATTTACGACCTGCATAACTGTAACCATATTCTTAAATTGTTAAATATGTAACCAAATTCGTAAGCAGTTTTTTTTCACTGAATGCGCCAGGTGCCTGTTGGTTAGGTGCGCAAAACAAATGTAATACACAAATAAATAAATACAGTCCCGCTGTTAAGATTCCAAGGAGGAAAGGGATAAATAATCCCTGAATACTCATGTTTGCATGGAGCCTATTCAGCAAGACTGTGCAGTCTTGTGTCGTAAGCTACTGATAGCTCCAGCAGGATAAGGACTGCCTAAGCATTCTTTTCCACGGTTATCAACATTTTTTCTCTGCTAAAGATGAGCGTGCATTCTCTGTTTCTGAAAGATCTGATACCCGATTTGTATTCATCAAGGAGGCAGTGGGATCCTCTGTATTCAGGGTGTTGGCTAGTGATTCATTGTTCTAATGTTTGACCATGAAAAAAGGGTTCTATGGGAAAACGTCCCCTGGGAAAAAGTCACCAGGTAGGCCATTTTGTTCCCTGTAAACCTAAAAGCCTTCCTCCCACATATTCTATGATGGATATTAATTATTATTCTAACTCCAATCCTAGAAGTTTTGGGGAAAGTGCTCGATTTTCATGGGAGTGCAAATTTGGGGTAATGTTGCCACCTGGCAACCTTTTACAAGGCGGCTTTATCACTGAATACCGAAAAAAGTATTTGTGATTGGGTGGAAATTCAGAGTAGCACTGGATGGTTTGAGAAGGGGATCTGATGCTTGTTTGAATGAGTGCGCGATCCTGCCCATGGTAATGGAGGCAGTCTTTGTCATAGGAGTGGGTAAGGTGGCAATCCTCCTTTGAAGCAGAGCACTAATTCAGCTTGGGCTATCTGTTTAATAGGGGATTGAATTTCATGAATTTTATCTAGGAAGACCTTTGTCGTTTTGTGTGCTCTCAGGAGTTTGGGGGCGTGGGAGTGAACAGGGGAGGTGTAAGGCCAATAAGAGGTTCAAAGGGTGAGCTAAATTCACAGAAGAGTCAGAAAACATTGGAGGTATTATTCAATCCCCAAGTGACCCGGCTAGGTCGAGGTGTTCCCGATGTCGGTCTGGGTTCAACAGTGGGTTGTCAGGAAGATAACTGGTGTTGAAGGCAAGCTGAAAATTGTTATGGTTCAACATTTTGATGGCTCTAATTAGCTCAGAGTAGGCCTCTGTTAGTCTGTTGCACTCGTTTTTAACCAGAGAAGGCCAGTTACAAAGCATGGGATGGTCAAGCATGATAACAGAATATCTTTAGAAGATTAATTGTTGTGCCTGGTTATTATTAGAAAAATACTGCTAGAAATGAATATCACTCCAGGTCAATGTCTTGTTCGAGGAGTGAAGGGTTGTTCACAGTAAGCAGGTCCATTCATTTATCCAGTTTGTTTTTCCTGGTGGTCTGTATGTGATGGTAAAGTTTAGGGAAGTCTGTTCAACAATGATACATTTACATACTAGGACTTCTAGAGTAGCACTTTAAATGGAATTCGGCAAAGCCATCAGGTATGTGTCTGAATAGACCAATGATACCACCCTTTCTTGTTTTTTCTATTGTTTGTGATTATCCTTTACATGGATGGGAGTAAGGAGGCCAATTATGTGGTAAAACTTACTTAAAAACCTAATTTCAGACCAACAGATACATTTGGAATTCCTTTAAGAAGGTGTAAATATTAGGGGCTTCTTGATGGCAGACCTAGAATGTAATATCTCTAAAGAGATGGTGATGGGGTTTTTAGCATAACTACGTGGTGAGCTCAAACCAGGGCTGTTAGCTCAGTCTAGGTTTTAAGGGTTATCTTATTAGAACCAGCGTGTCTCGTAACTTGTCCTTGCTTGTCAATCAGGGGTTTATGTGGTGGACTTGGTTTGCTTTTTTCTGGGAGCCCTAGAAGGATCTGACCGTTAAGCCTTTGAGCCTCAACTGTGGGTTTGAAATTACGTGTACTTTAAGGATTGACCAGATTGGGTGGCCCAATCCTAGTATGTCTGAGTGCCCTGAGTTCACCTAGAACTAAGAGCTCTGATGGCAGTAGGATATTAGCGAAGGCAAGAAGACCATCACGTTTGCCTTGGAAGATAATTGTCTGTTAACATAGATCTTAAGGGTAGCCTTTTTCTTTTCATCTCTAATTATAACTTTATTCAAGCTTATGGCACCATTTATAGCAACCTGATCATTTGTTGTAATGAAGCTGCTAGGAGATATCTTCCACTTATTGTCGGAGAACCAAGCTTTTGAACAGGTAGCCCTATATAAATCTAACAAGCATTGATTTTTGCAGATAAGTCAACGCGTTTGCAAAAATAGTATTCTACTTACATGAGGTCTTCTCGTTCTTTCTGGCAATTTCCTAAGAAGTTTCCGAACTGACATGAGTGCACATGTTCATGTATTTGAAGCAGAAAGACTTCAGTGTACTCAAAGGCTCGAGGGTACTGTTCTGTCAAATGCCACACGCATTCCAAAAACTGAAGAAACACTGGTGACATTTCCTTTGGGTCGCCATCTAACTGCCCACATCTACAATAAATATTTTTTATAATGATTAAACATAAACAGAAAGGTGATAAATACAGTTGCAGCAAAAATATCTTGTCACACAACATACAGCAAAGGTTAGGCCCTATTTACTACACAGACAGTTTTCTTTGACATACAGGCTACAGCTGAACTAGTCCTTATTAAATCATGTTAATTTTTTATTGCACACAAAACTTTTCAAAAATCTCCTTGAGCCCTTTTAGCCTAACCTGCAGAATAAATTATCACAATGTTTGTATATAAAACACAACATGTATTCATTTTACGCACTTCAGCTTATTAAAACAAATAAGGTTCACAATACATCAATGAAATGTAACTACTAACATAAATATACATAAAAACAGTACCAGTTTTACAAATGAAAGACATTGACAAAGTGTACAGTATTCGCTGATCAATGTTCCTGACACAGGAATCTTTTTGTGGATTACGAACTACCGTTTCTTTCTTCACACAACAAGATATGTGAAATCATCAAACTTGTCTCGCAGGTGAAAAATGAAATACTAGATGCAAAGACTTCAACAGCGTACATTATATGAACAAGGGAAGGGGAATACTTATATCTGTTATTTACAGTACTTGACTTAACGCACCAGGCTCGTCTCACCTAGTTCTGACTATTTCTTCTCTGCAGAGGTTGTTGCACAGTATGTTTAGCAGGAACGGTGGGGAGGGTGTTGGAAAGGTGCGAGAGCAAGGACCAAGAGTACCGAAATCACCATAAAGATAATTTTCCCTTAAACTAGCATCCTCCTCCCTCCTTCCCAACTGGCTGTGAGACCAGACTGTGCAAACCCAATAACTTTGTGGAGGAGACTGCATATACCAGGATAAATGTCAAGCAAAATGGTGCTGCAATATGGGCTGGTCAAAGGAAGTATCCTTCCTGGAGGATGCATCAAGAGTGTAATGCATAACAAAAGCATGCACAGTGGCCCTGGTAATAGGCACATGTCTCTGGAAGGCCACAGATGCTGCCTTTACTCTGGTAGAATGAGTGTGAAGGTTCTGAGGAATGGGAAGATTAGATAACTCATAAGTCCTGCCAATGCTGGAGACTAACCATCTTGAGAAAGACCATCATATATTATTAGAAAAAGGTCGGATTTTCAGACTATTTTATTCTGTCCACATCAGGATAGTACAAAGTCTCCTCTACTGAAGGAGAGTGAGGTCTGGGATGGAAGAGTGGAAGGAAAAATTCCAGTTTTAAGTGAAATTCCAAAAGAATCTTAGGGTTAAAGGACAGAACTGTCAAAAAAAAAACCTTATCAACAATGATAAAAGGATCTTCTGAAGAAAGAACTTAAATCTCAACAGTTCTCCTAGCTGAGGTAATAGCAACTAAGAAAGTAGCCTTCCTAGTTAAAAGATCCAATGTACACAAGGCTAATGCTTCAAAAGGTGTATGCTTAACCGCAGCAAGTATGACGTTAAAATCCCAATGGGGAATCAGATCTCTAAAAGAAGGGTGCAAATGAAGGAGGCCCTCAAAGTCCTTTGTAACAACCTTGTACTTTAAGGACAAGGACTCATTGGGAGTGCTAAGATACGCTGCAATAGCCCACTGACAGTGTTTGCAAGACCGAACGCCAATGTGTCTGCCAGCAAGGGAAGACATTAAAGAAAGGATGTTTTATAAGGAATCCTTAAGAGGATTAATATTCGCTGTGAGGGCCCAGTGGCAAAATCTGAGCCATTTGGTTGATACTGCCTTCTCAGGGTCCGTAGCACAGATAAACAAGTTTTCATCAAATACTCCTAGGAAAGAACAGGCTAGAACGTTTGGGACCAAGTGCAGTAATTGAAGGTTTGGGTGAAGCACTGCAAATGATTGCAGGACAAGAAAGTCCTGAAGTTTCAGAAGAATCAGAAACCTTCTCTTTGACAGATGAGGTCTGAGGACAATACTTGCAGGTGACCAATAAGGGGCCATTAGAACCATACTCCAATTGGGCATTTTCTCGAAGATGTACACATTTCAATGAAGAAGAGTGAAGTGGAAAACACATATGGGAAATTCCCAGGCTATTATAGGTTGAACGCATGCCGGAAGGAATGAAGCCCCAATTCACTGGCCCAACGCATATCACAAACAAGTGTATTTTTAGAAAGCCACACTGATGAAAAAAGAGCAAGATGATTCATCGTTTTACCACGTGGGGCATAAATGAGCCTGTTTAGGGCATAAATCAGACTGCTCAGGGTATGTGCTTTAAGTTGTTCTCTTGGTCTCTAGGTGAGACGGTACAGAGTGAATGTGCTTCTGGAAACACCACGTCCAGAGTTGGGTTTTGTTTACCCATGGATGTTTAGATATAACATTGTGGTTGTATTGTCAGTGAATAGTTGAACTCTAGTCCCATGGATGAGTGGAAGGAAGGATTTCAGACTCAGAAGGATAGCCTTCCTTCAATTGTAGATCATTTATATGAAGATGCTTGTTTTGAGAGTCAGACAGCCCATGGATCTGGTGGTTAAGGCAAGGCCCTCCGCATCAAGAGAGAGAAGAGTCTGTGGTCACTACGACATGATCGGAAGGGTGAAAAGGTGCCCCTGTGAGAAGATTTTCCTCACAGGTTCCCCAAAGGAGTAAATCTTGAACCTCTTTTCTGATGGGAATCTTCATGGATTGGTGATCAGACAGCTAGCACCCAACTGGACAACATGTGTTTCTGTAAGGGATCATCCTCAGCCTGGCTAGAGGTACAATTGAAAAACATGACGGCCATAAGGCCCAGACATCCGTGGAACCATCAGGATGATCTTTGGTCTCTGGTGCTGAAATGAATAGTTGTTTGCTTTAAGGTTGAGATCCTGTGTGGAGGAACACATGGCATTCCCCAAGTTCTGTCCAGATTTGCCCAAACAAATTAAATCTTCTGAGAGGGCTAGACGCTAGATTTGTTCATGTTTATAGAATACCCCAAAGAATGTAGGGTATTGCAAACCACTGAGAGGCTGGACAGGTTTTCCTCCACCAAAGCATCTCTGATATATGATATGATAGGCTATTTATAATGCGCTTAATACCCAGAGGTTTCTAAGTCCGGACCCAGGGATCGAACCTGTGTTGCTCCTTGTCGTCTTGCTTCCAAGGCGAGCACTTTGCCGCTGAGCTATCCTCCCAAGACAAATAATAAACCGGTCATCCAGGGAGGGGGAAAAAGTGAATATTTTGCAGAGGAAGGTTAGACACCACGACTGACAGCCCCATTGTAAAAAATCGGGGAACTGCATTTAGGCTACAAGGAAGGCACTTGCATTGGTAGTACTCACACTACAAGGGGAATATGAGGAATCTGCAATGCTCCTTCTTGACTACAATGTGAAAGCATGCATTGTGAAGTTCCACACATGTTATCCAATTTATCCAACTAGGGTGCCTCTAGAATCCTAGCTAGAGTTGTCATATGAAAGATCTCCAAGAATAGGTATTCAATAAGCTCTGAAAGTCTAAAACAAGTCTGGTGCCCCCTTTTTTGAGAATGGTGACACGACAAGAAAAGTCGTCTCTTATTTTTTGTACTATTTCAATGGCATCTAGAAGATGATGATGATGATGATGGATCTCCTGCAGCAATTGTGAACATGACCCCCTGAACCTTGTAGGAGACGATGGAGGATTATTTAGGGAAAGCCCCTCTCTAAAGATATTGAGTACTCAGGGCTCTTGCGTGAGATCTGTCCAAGCTTTATAAAAGGAGGAAAGCCACCCCGTTCATATTAGGCAGCATGTATCCCTGTGGGGGCTGTGGGTAGGCTGCATCTCTGTTCTGAAATCAAATATACCTCTTCTGGGGTGAAGTCCAGGCAAAGTCCCTGCTGTTTGTGTGTGTCCACCTACTTGCATTTCCTGTCTGGCATGCTGCATCTGGGCAGGCGTGTATGCCTGTACCAGCTCCTGGATTCATCTGCTTGCCTTGTGGCATCAGCCGGCATCGCCATGCACTGTGCAGTACTGCGCAGGAACAGGAGGCAAGCTCCATCAGGACGTGCTCTGACTGCAGACCACGTACTGCCCCTTCCTTCCAGCCTGTCCTGCCTGACCACGCCCCCACCCTCTCACCTCCCCCTGGAAGCTCAAATATACCTCTTCAGGGACGAAGCCCAGGCTTTGTCTGAGCAAAGTCTCAGCTGTTTACTGAACACTAACTTCTGTTACTGCTACATAGGTTTGTTATTCAATCGTGTGCAACCTGCAACTCCACTCTGCTTGGTCAGCTTTTCACGTAACTCCTGCCCCCCTCCCGTCTTCCATGGAGGTTCCTCTCAGTTTAGACTTTGACGTCCCAACTTCCTCTCTCTACCAACAACACCTGCTTTATGCTATTATTTCTTTCTCGTTCTTTGCTTCCTATGCCTCCTCACAACTCCTAATGCTTGCATTCCAGTTGCTACTCTATTACCCGTCCGTCTTCTCGTAATTAAAACAATATTATTTATCCCCTGTCCACTGACCTTTCCCAAACCCTCAATGTTTGGAACACCTGCTCCCTTAACAATAAAGCTCACTCTGTGCTTGATATATTTTCTGGCTTTCATCTGGACTTGTTGCTCTCCCTCCAATACTGCAATTCCTTCTGTGCTGTCCTCTCCCCACAATTATTTTCTCCCACACACCCGGCTCATCTGGCTGTGGTACCATCAGCATGCTGTCTTCTGAACCTCCAAATTCGCTCCCTCTAAGCTTGCACCTATCTGTGTTTCCATCCTATGAATACCACTACGCTATTTTTTCCTCACCATCTCCCCATGCTTTTCTGGTGATCTATCACCCTCCTGGCCCTGTAACCACCTTCTGTAATCATATTGATCTACTCCTCTCCAGCCTTTTGACCACCCACTGTTCCTCATAGGTGACTTAAATCTTTATCGCTCCTCAGTCCTATTTCTTTTTCCAAATTCCCACGTCCCCTCCCACATCTCTGGCTCCTCTCTGGACCACATTTTCGTAATGACCCCATCTTGTCCTCAGTCTGCTCTCCGATCACTTTCTCTTATGCTTCTCATTCTTCCACCCTCCCTCGCTCACTCACTCTCCCTCCTCTCCCTTGGGCATCCTCGGTCATGATCTCAGAATATTTAATATCTCCACTTTTTCTTCTGGCCTTCCCTCTCTTCTTCCTTCCCTTGACTGTTGTATAAAGCTAAACCTTTGTATGCTTTGTTGTATAAAGCTAAACCTTTGTATGCTTTCTTGTTGCTATGGTTTTCAGCTGTGTTTATGCCAAGCACATCATCTGTAATTCCAGAATGGATTTATGCCTACTGTGCCATTCTGGAATGATGTGTGCTTGGAGATGTTTACTCTGGAGTGAAGTCAGTTTTACCCTGGATGCTGCCTGTGTTGGGGGTCTTAAGTGAGTTACTAAAGCTGTTCCAAATAAACTGGCTTTCACTTACCAAGTTTGTGGCTTCTTTACAATGGCAACGAGGATGGGATGTCTGTAGTGATCCCTGCAGAAGCCAAGACCCCCAACAGTGCATGGAAGTGGAGTTTGGCGGGAGCTGTCAGCAGGAGCAGCCACCATCCAGGAGGAATTGGCAGGAGCTATCAGCAGGAGCAACCACCATCCAGGAGCTGTCAGCAGGAGCAGCCACCATCCAGGAGGAATTGGCAGGAGCTATCAGCAGGAAGCTGGAAGCTGCCTGAAAGTGGATGTGGCGCTGAATCAAGCCCAGCTGAATACGGATGTGGCGCTGAATTGAGAAAGGATACTGAAACCTTGCCCAGGGCCCCCTGTGGGAAGGCGAATTAGGAGGAGCTATCAGCAGGAAGCTGGAAGATGGAAGCTGCCTGAAAGTGGATGTGACGCTGAATCAAGCCCAGCTGAATGCAGATGTGGCGCTGAATTGAGAAAGGATACTGAAACCTCGCCCAGGGCCCCCTGTGGGAAGGCGAATTCGGGGTGTATGACAAAGGGCACCACAGCTTAGAGAAGGTGCTTTCTCTGGCCCCCCAAAAGAGGAGATATTTTTGTGGTGGTGACTGGACAAGCATAGCCAAAATTAGAGTGGCTATGTATGGCAACATTTGACGATATTCTAAGAATCACCATTTGACATCTTGAAAGCAAAATTGTTTTTGTTGTGTCATATACTTTGGACGCATATTAACCTGTTATTTTACGCATTGTGTTACGTAGCATTTAGAGATTAGAAATATGGCCCTGTCTGGAGTCCCCGGTCCGCAAGTATTTATGTTCACACCAGGTCCGCCAAAAATTAAGTGGGCCCCGTGGAAGAAGAGATTCCTAAATTATGTTAAAGCTACGTGTGGGAATGGAATGTCTGTAGAACGTAAAGTAGCGATGTTAATGCATTTTCTGGGGTATGAAGGTCATGGGATATATGACACACTTCCTGATATTTCCGAATTAGATTCAGAAGAGGGAACAAATGATTTTGACCTGGCATTGACCAAACTTGATAGGCATTTTGAGTCAAAAACTAGCACGGTATTGGAGCGATATCATTTTGGCATGAAATGTCAACTTGAAGGAGAAACTGTTGAAGACTATATAACTGCTTTGAGACATTTATCCCTCAATTGTAAGTTTGGTGGTGGATTAGAGGAACACATAAGAGATCAATTTATGATTCACTGCTCTAATGATAAAATACGGGAGGAAATTTGGTTAAAGGACGATCCAAACTTAGAGGAGGTCATTAGTTTAGCGAAGAGAATTGAGCACACATTACAGTGTGTAGCGAAGCTGTCCCTCAAGGAAAATAAATCAGCACCAAGTGTTGAGGTACTAAGAGTTGGAGATAAGAAGGGAGGGTGCCCAAAGGAAAAGAAAAAACATAGAACCAAGCCCAATACACATTATGAGAATACCCAAGCCAAAGGTGGGGGTGGTGAGCAGAATAATAGGCGGTTTCAAAAGGACGCCGCTCAATTTAATGTGAAAAAGGAAGATAGGTTATGTTTTCGCTGTGGGAGCTCACGACATTTGTCTACATCTCCCATTTGCCCTGGGAGGCGAGTGAATTGTGGTGTATGTAAGAAGTGGGGGCACTTCGAGAATTGTTGCAAAAACTATCGAATTGGAGGTGGAAGGGGAACCCTCCTGATTGAAGAATATGACGGTGTATCTTCTGAAGAAGCTGATGTTTCTGAGAATGAAATAGTTACCTTTCATATGGTAAAGTGTTAAGGTTCTGATGAGTGCGAGCATCCATCAGCATGGATACAGGTAAATGGTCATTTGGTTAAAATGCTTGCTGACTCCTGATCCAAAATCACATTAATGTCTAAAACTGTTTTTGAGAATGTAATTGGAGGTGACGTCAGATGTTTGATTCCTTCAGATAAAATGCCTGGCGGATATAACGGAGACAAAATAGAAATTCTGGGGTGCTATGAGACAGAATTCAAATTCAAAGGGAGGTTCACACGTGGGAAAATATATGTTACCAAAAGAGGTGAAACCTTGTTAGGTTGGAAGGAACAAAGGGGTTTGGGAATCAAGTTGGATCCTAATAGTGAAGAGCAAGTCCTCAATGTGACTAATTCTTCTGAGGTTAATAGTGACAAAACAAAATGTGAAATGGTGACTAGATATCCTGAGGTATTTTGTAACAGAGTGGGGTGTCTCAAAGGGATGGTGCACAAGATTGAGGTGAAAGAAGGAAGCAATCCTGTTGCGTCCAAGCTCAGACCGCTGCCCCTATCCATGCGGAATGCTGTGCGTGAGGAATTAATGAAATTGGAAAGAGAAGGAATTATTGAGCCAGGTAGGGCTGTGGAGTGGATATCTCCTGTGGTGGTGGTAAAGAAAAGCAATGGGGATTTGAGGGTATGCATTGATTTGAGGGAGCTTAATCGGTGTGTGGTAGCAGATCGCCATCCTCTTCCCAATATGGGGGAGTTATTAAGTAGGATAGGGAGTGCAAAATATTTTGCAAAGCTTGACATGGCGAGTGCGTATCATCAGATAAGTTTAGATGATGAGTCACGCAAATTGACTGCTTTCATCACTTATGAGGGAATAAATCAATTCAAGCGCATGCCATTTGGGCTGGTGTCAGCGTCTTCCGTATTCCTAAAGGTTATGGACAAATTGTTGAAGGATGTCGGCGGTGTATGGTGCTTTCAGGACGATGTCCTGATATGTGGGAAGGACGAGAGTGAGTTAAAAACAAGACTGGATTTAGTTCTCAAGATCTTTAAAGCAAGAGGAATAACTTTGCGTGGCGAAAAATGTGTATTTCTGACTCAAGCGGTTGATTATCTAGGTCATGAAATTTCTAAGCAGGGACTCAAACCAAAAAGGAATTTAGTTGAGTCAATTTTGAAAACACAGCCACCAAAGATTAAGGCTGAGTTGAGATCATTTCTAGGTACTATTGAGTTCTATCATAGGTTTGTTGAGAACTATGCCGATTCCATAACTAAATTGAGGGCATTATTAAGGAACGGTGCTGAGTTTGAATGGAGCAAGGAATGTGAAAAAGAATTTGAAGCAATGAAAAGAAAAATTGATATGGCAAAACCCCTATTGATGTTTGATACTAGGAATAAAACCATTCTGGCCGTGGATGCCAGTGAGACAGGTATAGGTGTGGTCATGTTGCAGCCAGATGTTGATGGTACGGAGATGATTGTAATGCATGCATCCCGCATGTTAAGAGGTGCAGAATTGAACTATTCCGTGTTGGAAAAGGAAGCCCTGGCGTGCCATTGGAGCATTGAAAAGATGAAAAATGTTGTCTGGGGTCAAGAGTTTACCTTGAGAACAGATCACAAACCCCTTAAGGCGATTTTTGAAAGTAAAGGCCTCGGCAAGGTTTCAAGGAGAGTGGCAGGCTGGATAACCAGGCTACAGTGTCATAAATTTGAAATAGAAGTAGTTGCTGGTAAAGAGAATGTGCAGGCTGATCACGCTTCGAGAGTGAAGTTGGAGAATGATGCTGGTGAAAAAGGAAGTAATGTATATGGTGAACATGAAATGGTTTTTGCAACTGTGAAGGGTATAATTCAGAAACAAGAGTGGATTCAAGTGTTAAGGGCCAATGAAATGTGGAAGCGGATTATGGTATTTGTGGTGGATGGGTGGCCAGAGAAAAGGCTACTATCAGGTGAAGAGAGGGCTATGTGGGAAGTAAGGAATGAACTATCCGTAAAAGGAGAGCTGTTGTACAGATGGGACAAGTTGGTGGTTCCAGGCAGTCTGCGGAGGAAATTGATTGATTGTGCCCATCAGGGACATATTGGCATTTGTAAAACGAAAGAAGTAATAAAAGCCGATTTCTGGTGGCCAGGAATTGATCGCGAAATTGAGAAAGTGGTTGGTGCGTGCAGTGACTGTACCAAATCAGGGAAGAACGTGATAGCTGTGTCCCAACCAATGGGTAAAACTACCATTCCTGATGGTGTGTGGCAAGATTTGTCCATGGATGTTCTAGGTCCCGTAGACATGGGTGCAAGTAGAGGTAGGTTCATTTTGGTGATGGTTGATACCTTTTCGAGATGGACAGAGTTTAAGATGCTGAGGGAAGTCACGTGTCAACGCATAATTGAATTCATGGAGAATGTGTTTGAAAGGGAGGGTTTTGCCCAGGAGCATTCTCACGGATAATGGTCCACAATTCATGGGAAAACTATTTTTGGAGTATCTGTACAAATGTGGAATCAAACACAAAAAGACTCCTTTGTATTGTCCCCAAGCAAAAGGTATGGTTGAGAGAGTAAATCGAAGTATTATGGATGCTATTCGTGGAGCTAATGCATGTGGTCTTGACAAAAAGGTTGCAGTAAGAGACAGGCTGTATGCTTTGAGGATGGCTCCGCGAGTAGAAACAGGGATTAGCTCATTTGAACTTATGAGAGGGCGAAAGGCAAATACCTGTGTTGCGCCAGCTTGGTTGGGCAGGGCGAGAGCGTCAGATGCGGTTGTGGATGATGTAAAGAAAGGGATGGAAGCCTGAAAAAACAAGTGGGTGGAAAGAGTCAATAAGAAGCACCCAAGGAGAATAAGTGTGGTCAAAGCTGGAGATTGGGTACGGATAAGGAAGGCTGTTGTTACCAGGAAAGGGGAACCGTTATACACAGAGCCTGTTAGGGTTACACGAGTCTTCAAAAACACTATGTGTGTAGAAAGTGGTCAAGTCTGGTCTTTGTCCAGAATCGCGAAAGTAAAATGATGTAAGTATATATCTGTTCAGTGGGTACATATACCACAATAAAGACATTTATTTCATAAGGGAGGGGGATGTGTTGTATAAAGCTAAACCTTTGTATGCTTTGTTGTATAAAGCTAAACCTTTGTATGCTTTCTTTTTCTATGGTTTTCAGCTGTGTTTATGCCAAGCACATCATCTGTAATTCCAGAATGTATTTATGCCTACTGTTCCATTCTGGAATGATGTGTGCTTGGAGATGTTTACTCTGGAGTGAAGTCAGTTATACCCTGGATGCTGCCTGTGTTGGGGGTCTTAAGTGAGTTACTAAAGCTGTTCCAAATAAACTGGCTTTCGCTTACCAATTTTGTGGCTTCTTTACATTGACATATGTGCTTCTCGAGCAACTGACTCTGCTTCTTTACTTATTTCTGGTAGTCTGGTGAGCACCCTCTATCTTGTTTACCTTTCTACTCCCTTTCGACCATTGCATTAACCATTTCTTCACCAAGCTGAATGGCTGACACAGATCTTGATCTCAGGTCTTCGCTTCACTCAACCTACAATGCTTTACTACTCTCTGCCAAACAACAGTATTTTAACACTCTTTGATTCTCTCTCTTCTCATCCCCGCCATCAAATTACATTGCATTCTTACTCCTTCCCCTCCGGATCCTACTTCACTTTCCTCGCTCTCACTTTCAGAATTTGCTATCTTTCCTTGAAAAGCTCTCTTCGCTTGTCCTAAAGTTCATCTGTGACTTCCACATGCTCCCCTACCTCCCTGTCTGCACCTTCATCTCCGCACTCTACTTTGATAGCTTCCTTTCATCCACTTCCCAACACTGACATTAACACCGTTCTTACTAACGCTCATCCCACTGCTGCCCCTAGCTACCCTTTACCTTCCTCTTTAATCCCTACAGTCTGTTCTTCTCTTCTTTCCCATCTTACTATTCTCTTTCACTCATCACTTTCTCCTGCTACTCTTCCCTCTTCTTTTAAACATGCTTCAATTCCCAAAACATCTACAATCAATCCTTCTCTCTCCCTTCTAATTTTCGTCCTGTCTCCCTCTTGTTTTTCTATTGGAATGTGTAGTCTACACCAAAGTCTCTTAATTTGTCAACCAGCACTCCCTTCTCCCTCCATTTCAATCTGGGTTTCATCCTTAACACTCTAAAGAGACCGCCCTCCTGACGATCTCAGAGGCTCTCCTGTCTTCACTCTACACCAAATGTTCTTTTCTTCTTGTTCTTCCTGACAGATCAGCCGCATTTGATATTGTTGACCACTCCATTCTGCTCTCTAGTCTCTCTCATGTAGAAGCCCTGCCATTGAGGCATGACTCATTGATTGCCCTATGACACAGTGGACTATTCACCTCTTATGGGATTACCCCCTTTCTGTTCTTGATCCACGCTACACTTTATACCAAATTGGAAATAGAGCGGGACACCGAAGAGTGGTTTTGTATACACCTTCAGCTAACCAGTAAACATCCAAGTGGTGAACAGCCAACACGGAAACAACCAGTAGAGTTAATACACGTCAAAAAAAGTACTTGAAGCTAAGAAAACCACAAATCAAAGTGTGTTTCTCAGACGTCCCTAATACTATAGTGTGAACAACATATCTGAAGATCTATCACTGGGGAATGGAATTGATTTTCCTGATTATATTGCTTTGTCCTGAAGATGGCCCAATACTCACACTGAGTGACAGCCCTTGAGAGGGAGCAGTACACGCAAGAAGGGCCGACACATATGTCGACCTATTAGGGAATTGAAAATGTTGTTTTTCCTACTCTGTTACATAACCAAATGATTGTTGTGGTATCCAAGAAAAGCAAAACAAAGTGACCCCATTTGAGAAATGAAATTATTTGTATGAAAGTGGTAAATGTTAATTATTGACTAAATGAGATGTGTTTTACATTGTTAAAAAAAATAAAAAATAAAGAGAATTGTTTGATACAAAAATGCTGTTGTCATAGAGAAATGTCAAAGGTGGCTAAGGGTTTCATTTACCAACTAACCTAGTAGATTCCAATCCTCTTGCCAGTTATACGAAAGAAACTTCAAGAGAGGGGTAGTCAATCTGTCTTTTGTGTGCTTCACTGTATGACTCTCCCCATAGTACAGATTGAACCCCTTGTGAACAAAAATAGGGGAGTACCCAATTGTTGATTGTTAAATGAAGAACGACCTCGGTATTGCAAAAGGGATCTTTGTAAAATAAAAAAATAAAAAATAGGAGTTTCGGGAGCAACACCATCTTCAGCAGTGCTGCCCATCCTATCCATGACGGCGGTAATCTAGCCCAAAAGGACATGGAGTTTTCAATACTGCTCATTGCCCTCTCTGTGTTCCACATATGT
This sequence comes from Ambystoma mexicanum, assembly GCF_040938575.1. NCBI lineage: Eukaryota > Metazoa > Chordata > Amphibia > Caudata > Ambystomatidae > Ambystoma > Ambystoma mexicanum. Next base: position 680,908,282 of record NC_090941.1, on the reverse strand, counting down.
TCTGTCTGAGGGTCATGATAAATGTCCACCCCCAAATAGCGAAATGTGTTCAGTTCCCATTTAATTGGCAGCACCAGTAGCATGCGCTCTGTCTTCCCAATGTATCCCCCCCCCCAGTGGAAACAGGCTCGACTTCTGTGGATTAATAGTTATGCCTGACAAGGCAGCTTATCACTCCATCACGTCTAGAACATATTGCAGATTCGTCTCAGGTTGTTGCAAGTAAAGGAGCATATAATCTGCGTACAATGAGATAAGATGCCTTCCCCCCCTAAGTATCTATTCCTGCCTGACCGTTCTCATCCCTCAGATAAACCGCCAGTGGCTCTAACGCCAAGATAAAGAGCATCAGAGACCACGGGCACCCCCTGTCTCGTACCCTTACTAAGCTGCCATTGTTCTAATATGACTGCGCCCGTCTTGACCCTAGCCATTGGTCTATTTTACAACAGTCGCACCCACTTTAAATATGTCGGTCCCATACCCAATCATTCTAACACCACCAGTAGCCATGGCCATCTAACCAAATCGAACGCCTTAACTGCATCCAATGATGCTACCACGCATTGGCATGTCTCTCCTTGGGTACAGTCAATCACGTGATGCAATCTACGCAAGTTAATAGTAATATTTCTTTGTTGGACATATCCTGTCTGGTCCGAGTGTATATGTTTGGCTATGATCAGTCTAAGCCTTAGCGTCATTACTGCCGTGAGTATCTTCCCATCTTGATTCAATAATGACAGTGGTCTATACGAACCACAGTCTGTGTGTGGCTTATTCGGTTTCAGAAGTGGGACAATCAACGACTCCGGCAAGGATCCGGGCAGTCTGCCCGTTTCCATTGATTCGTTAACCATTTCTAGCAATGGAACTAGAATTTCTGCCTTTTATTCTTTATAGAATTCACTGGGGAGCACATGCGCCCCCGGGGCATTGCCTGCCGGTAGCTCTTCAATCACATGTTCAAGTTCATTTATTGTAATGGGGACTTCCAGTTTATCTCGTTCTTCTATACTTAGTTTGGGCAAGTTAATCTCCGACAGTGCCTCTTGTATCTCTTCCAAATCACACTCTGAAGTTTCCTCATACAAATGTTTATAATATTCATAAAAACATGTATTTACTCCTTCCTGTGTTTCGCACAACTCTCCATCCTTTCCCACCACTGCTCTGACTGTCTCCCGTTTGTTCTCGCTTTTGTAGAGCCAGGCCAGCAATCGCCCTGGTTTGTCCACCTCTGCGTGTTGTCCCTCGATGTACCTTCTATAATTTAACTTGCCTAACCTATCCCAATGCTTCCAACAGTCTTCTTGTAGGAGGGCCACCTCTTGTGCCTCTTCTAGGGATCTTTCCCCTGTCTGTGCTATTGCTTATATCCTATTTTCTGCCTCCTGCAAATCTCGTAAAATCACTTCCTGTATGCCTTTTGACTTTGATATGGCTGCTCCTCTTAACACTACTTTGAAGGCCTCCCATAGTGTTCCTGCTGAACTCACACTGCCCTTATTGTGCTGAAAACATTCCTTCACCTCCCCTATTAGATGATCCCGGAACCCAGTATCTCCGAGTGCCTCCACTCAAAGTCTCCATGTTGAAATCCTGGCTCGGGGGGGGGGGGCAAGGGGGTGTATGGAGAGCCTGCCACATGACCACCAAAGGTGCATGGTCTGAGAGGACCTTTGCCTTATATTCGGCTTGTATAAACTCACCCAGTAGTTCTCCCCCCCACCCTCCGCAAACACATAATTCAACCTTGTGTAGAGATTTGTGGGAGCATTATAGTGGGAATATACCCGGTCTTGCATATGCATTGTCCTCCACACATCTTCCAACTTAAATGCATGCAGCAGCATACTTAAGACTTTCGCTGCACGGGCGAGCATGTTGCCCATGAGCTATCCTCCCGAAACTAATCACGCATATTTCCCTATTTTCCACCTTTGCCCGTAGAATGACCATCCTGCCATCTGCATCTAAGTGGGTCTGGAGGACCTTGAACGGCACCGTCGGTGCTACCCAGATCAGCACTCCCCTGGCGTACGCAGAGTATGTGGAACCTAAGGTCACCCCCCTCCATTTCCTTGCTATGGTATCTTGTCAATTTTTTGACGTCTCTAATATGTCATTACTCTATTCCTCTTGACATAACTATCCAGCCCCGAACATTCCAGGTTGCTATCTTCAATTCACCCATCTCCTATAGGCCATTCCTCCCTCCCACTCCATTTATCACTTCCATCCTCTTCCCGCTGTGCGTGTCTGTAGGCCAACTTCCTGTTAACTGTCCCAACTGACTACCCAACCCCTTCCCCAACTGTTCCCAACATTTGCCCAGCTTCGAATCCGAAGCTCAGGCATCCCTGCGTCTCGCTCCTATTCCGGATCTGCTGCCGGTGTTCGGAGTGCAGCGGGAGGATACTGAACTACTAGTATCCTACCTAATCTACTCTACTGTGGGTGCTAGTAAGTTTCCTGGTGCCATCTAGGGCCTGGCGGCACCGGTGCTTCTGCATTTGGCTAGTAATAAATTGTTATTCAACTTTCTAACTCGGATGGCATTGTCTAATCGTTACAATATGGCTGCTTCACCGTTCAAATGTACATTATGTTAGCAATGCTGGTTCACTCATCACTTCCGCTTCTCATCTGGTCATCCTTCTGCGATGGGAAATTCAACGTGTCCATCCTGTTGTTCACATCATCCGGGGCCTCAGAAAATACAGCACGATCTTTGTGTAGGACCCTCATCTTTGCCGGGTATAGCAACATTTAAGATTAGCCACACGTAACCTCTTCTTCACTGGCACATAGTTAATTAGCTGTTTTTGCACCAAGAATGTAAAATCTGGATACGCTGTGATGGTCGCTGAGGCTCTGCTTATCGTTCCTCCTTTATGAAAGTGTTCTAGGATCCTTTCCCTATCTTGATAGTTGAGAATATTGGCGATAATCGGTCGAGGTGGGGCCCCACGCTGCATTTTCTTGTCAGGCCCCTATGCACTCTTTCAACTGTGAACCCCTGAGTGAGTGACTCAGCTCCTATCTCCTGCAACAACATTTTCGATAAAATCTGTCGGGTACGTGCCTTCTTCGCCCTGCGGAAGCCCAGCAATGCGTAAATTATTTCTGCGGGCCTGTCCTTCCGCCTCTTCGGCTTTGTTGTCCAGATTCCGCACCTGCTGTTGTAGTACGGAGACCTCTTCGGAGTTTTCCTTGCAGCTGCTTGCATTAGCCTTCACTTCCTTCTCCAACACACCCGTGCGTTCTGTCAATGCCCTGACGTCCTGTCACAAGAAATTCACATCAATGCTGATGATGGCAATTTTTAATTCCAGTGATGTCTTCAGCTTTGCTATGGCCTCTAGGATCTGCTGATCGCTTCGCCTGGGGGCCTCTTTCCCCTTGTCCTTCCTGTCCTTTCTTTCTTGCGTCGTCCGTCGATTGCGCTGACTTGGTAAATGCATCTATTGATGACTGCTTCGCTTTGAGCTCTTTGGGCTTCGATGCCATTGTTGCGTCTGCTGGCTCCAGTGCTCACTTTTCTGTTACAAGCAGTGCAATACACTGTCTGTTCTGCTACGACCCGCGTTGGGCAGTGTCCTGGTTAGTGCACTCGTTTAGCACACAGTGCTCAAGATGTTTCCTGGTAATTGCATCTATTACTAAGTCTCTTCTGTGCACTATTGTGACTTCAAGGCGCCACTCCGTGTTCGTTGCCCCCTTCTTTTGTCCGTGGGGGTTCCGGTGTGTTACTAGGTTTGTCGGTGTATCCCCATGTCTTTACTGCCTTATCGGTACACCGGTCTTAACACCTCCCATGGACACTACTCCGCTGTACTTTGTAATTACTGTGCACCCCAAACTACCAGGCCAGGTGCTCTCCTGTAAATTACTTTGTGTGCAGTTGGCACCCTGTGTTCTGCTGTGGCTGCTGTGTGCTCCCAACAGGCCTAATATGGCCTCCTCACGGGGGCAGGTTTCCACCAATCACATCCAGGTTCAGGCAACCCTTGTTGTGGGCTAGTTCCGCGTCTCCAGAGACTCTGTGCACCAAGCATCCAGGGTAGTCCTCAACCACTGGAATGTCTAGTCCTCCATCGATGTGGTTGCTGCGGTTCTATTGTTCCATGGGGATATCCTTTAGGCCTGTGCTACTCCCTCCCTGCCGGCGTCGCTTCTATTGGGCCCGTAATGTGGTAGCTGCAATTCAATGGCCCAGTTACAACATTTGGGTTATCTTTGATCCTGGCTTTGTTCAAGCTCCATTTTGACCTGGCTTTGCTCGTCAGCGCCAGATGCTATATGTCTGCCCCACTTGCTCTTCTTGTGCAGTTTATTTTATTCCGGGCCGTCTTGCTTGTCTTCCGTCTGCACCTCAAAGTCTTGGTGGTTTTGTGTGGCTCCTACTTTCACTGGGGCCGGGCCTCTGCATTTCCACCTAATCCTATTTATCCAGTATCCTTATTCGGCTTTATACTCTTTGTGCACACCCTATGTCAGCCTTCCAGTGGCCCTGCTCCTCAGCAAGTGTTCAGTGTATTCCTTGCTTCATTCCATTGCCAACCAGCTTGTGCTGTGTCTCGGCCTTTCATCTGCCGTGTGCGAGCATTCAAAACTTCTCTCATCATGTCAGTTTCCCTTTTTCGGAAGGACGATCTTCGCTCTTCCCTTGTCTGCCAGTGTATCCCTCGCACTGGCTCTGTAACAATGTCCACTTCTTACCCTGAGGGATTCCACCACAAGCCGTACACTTTCCCTAAACAAAGGCCGCCACACTAGATTGCTTGCTATTGTCAATACCTTCCTGTTGGGAGAGGACTCAGGTTGTTAAGTTTCCTCCATGTAGATACCTTCTTCACAGCTTGTGCAGACCACAGGCAAGGACATTACATTGTACATGGTTATTCCTGCTTCTATTTCTACTGTGTGAATCTCACTGCTAATAGGCTTTGTTCTTGGAAACTTCAATGCCTGACTACGGTATCCAAGTATACGTGTTTTGGTTCACAGGGTGGAATGTGGGGGCTTTGGGGATAGAGGCTCTGAAGAGTCAGTTGGTTCCTGGCTCCCAGGCTGGGGGCTGTCTCACCTTGCTTCTGGAATAAACACTGTTAAGTCTCCCCTCCGTTGTGGCCTCCGTTTTGTGTGTGGCCACCCACAACATATTGGCGACGAGGCTCCGGCTTGACAACCCCCAGCGGCTTGGTGTTCAGACAGTGTGGAGTGTGAGGGGCCCGCATTCAGGGCCTGTGGGAGCAGCAGCGGAGGTCAGCGAGAGCGCCTGGAGTATAAAGCGAGGCGCAGGAAGTCAGCGAGAGCCTCTTGAGTCACGGTGCCAGAGCCGCGGTGCGGACAGGAGCATCAGAATGTTATTGCCCTGGAGAAGGGCAACAGATGCACCCTTCCAGTAGAGGGGCGGAACAAGTGTAAAGTGACGCTACCTCTCTACCCAATCACCACTGGTTCCTAACGTGCAGGTTTGCATCACGTGTGAAAGGGTTTTACCTGCAGCCCAATAAGCTCAGACAAAGCCAGGGAGCATGTCACGTGAGGAAGGGCACTCTTTGTTTACTTCCACGAGCTCGGCGAAGATGGAGTGAGCCTCGTAATAGCAGACATAGCCTGGCCGAGGGGGAGCACCGGAGGTTTTGGTTCTTGTGATTTAATTCAGACTTGCAAGGCACTTGCACACGATCCCCGAACTCAGGAAACAAGGAAACAACTATGGCGAGTGGAATGATTGCCGTAGCATGCAAGGCACGCATATTAAGAGAATTTTAACACTAGTCACGAGTCAAGGTCAGCCAACATCACTGTGTGTGGAGTTCCACAAGTGGAGGCTCTAGTACTGGTCAACTTGAGCTAAAAATAGGAAAAGTGAGTGCAGGAAAGATTGTGTGGTGCTATTTGAAGCCCTACTGCATGCAAGTTTACCACTAAATTAACTACGACAAGTGGTGCTCTTGTTTTTAAGACGTTCGAAACATGGCAAACATATCTGCACGAGTGTTTTTCCTAACCACTCCAGGAGAACCCAGGATCAGATGGGCTGACTGGAAAGAAGGATTTGTAAAGTATTCCTTGGCGGCATTTGGTGCAAATTATTCGAATGAAAGGAAGGAGGCGCTTCTATTTCATTGTCTGGGGCCTGCCGGCCAAGATCTCTTGAGAAAATTACCAGAGCCAACAGACCTTGGGGATGTAGGTCCCTATGAGAAAACTCTCGCCAAACTCGACAAGCTCTTCAGGGTGGAGGAGAATATCATCCTGGAACGTTACAAGTTCGCTACCAGTGAACAGAGACATAGTGAAAGCATTGAAGAGTTTGTAACAGCACTTAGAGGGTTGGCGGTAAAGTGCAGATTCACTCATTGCCACGATGAACATTTAGGGATCAACTCATGACTAAGTGTGCTAACGACAACATTAGGAAAGAATTATGGAAAGAGCGTAATCCCACTCTTAATAAAGCCATAGAAATTGCTAAAATGGTGGAGCACACAGAGAGATGTATCAATACTCTCCAGGCTGACAAAGGAGGTGACCAAACATGAGACAAGACCAAAGCGGAAGAGGGGCTAGTGCATAAAGTCGACAAAGCTCCGACAAGACTGTATCCTAGTGATTTGACCAAGAGAAGTGAAAGGAGAGTGGATAAACAGAAGCTTCCAGACGGGGGTTCCCATGGGGCTATCTAAGGGACACAAGGCCACCCTTAAGGGGTGGTGGAATGTCTAGAGATACTAAGAATGTGTCCAGCAGGAGATGTTTCAGGTGTGGGAGCACCACACATCTGTCAGTTGACAAGGAATGTCTGACATGGCACAAAATATGTCATGAGTGTGGGAGGAAGGGACATTTGGCACGCTGCTGTAGGAATTTTACATCTGGTCAAATCAATGAAGTGAATGGGTATGATGATACTGTTGATGCCAATGTTACGGGCAGGGAGGTTGCATTCTCGGTCAATGCGGTAGCAGGGAAAGTGAGAATTCCCAAACCGTATGCTGAGGTGATGATTAGAGGGATTCCAGTGAAAATGCTGGTGGACAGTGGTGCTGATTACACCTTGATTAGTGTGGCTGTGTGGAAGGAAAAATTCCATTGTTGTACCTTGTGGAAAGGTGATGTTAAAGCGAACGCTTATGGAGATGTTCCCATTGAAATTGGTGGTTGTTTCGGGGGGTCCAATTCAAGAGAAGAAAGGCTTTATTCACTATTTATGTAGCAAGCAAAGGTGACGAGCGATCAGGCAGAACTGAAGATTAGGTTGGAGGCCAGTCATCCCGAACAGGGGTTGACGCACAAGATTTTGCCACTGTAGTGGGGAGTAAGCCAAAGGGAAGTAAGCTTGGATGTTTGAGAGGCTTTGTGCACAAAATCAGATTGAGGAAAGGAGAGATTCCAAAAATTGCCAAGCTACGCACTGTACCACTAGTAAGGAATGGGTTAGTCCCATTGTAGTAGTCAGGAAGGCCAATGGGCAAATACGACTAAGCATTGACCTCAGACACCTCAATAGCATGGTGGTTGCTGAAAGGTTTCCTCTGCCAAGGATTGACGATCTGTTAGTGGGTGTGTCAGGTGCAACTGTTTTCTCCATACTTGATTTGAAATCAGCGTACCACCAGGTGGAACTTCATAATGAATCTAAGGACCTCACAGTGTTTATAACACCCATAGGACTTTTTAGGTGTGTAAGGATGCTGTTTGGACTAGTGTCCGCCGGGAGCGTATTCCAAAATATCATGTATAAACTGCTGGGTGGAGAGTTAGGAGTGATGTGCTACCAAGATGATGTACTAGCCTGTGGTGCTGATGAAATGGAACATGATGTGAGATTAAAAAGATCTATGAGAATTTTGGAGGAGGCTGGGTTGACGATAGCCACATAAAAGTGTACTTTCAGGGTCAACAGAGTAGTTTATCTAGGTCATGAGATCACAGGGAGCAGAGTTAGGCCTAAGGAGGATGCGGTGGAGGCGATTAAGACCATGCAGGCTCCCAAGAGTAAAGGAGATATGCTATCCTTTTTGGGATTAATTGAGTTTTATGGAAAGTTAATTTGAGGCCTGACAGACAAAAGGAGAAATATGCAGAGGCTTACACGAAATGGAGTGAATTTTTGTTGGGATGAGAAATGTGAATTAGAAGAGGTGAAGGCTGCTATTGTCAATGCACCCATTTTGGAAGGTTTTGAGGAAGGTCGGAGGACCCTTCTTTTTGTGGACGCCAGAGACTTAGGACTGGGTGCAGTATTGATGCAACAAGACATTGTAGGATTACATACCATATCATTTGCTTCCAGGAGCCTCAAAGGAGCAGAGTATAGATATTCTGTAGTAGAGAAAGAGGCGCTGGCGTGTGTGTGGGGTGTAGAGAAATTCAAGAGTTTCTTGTTGGGTGGGGAGTTTGTAATATGCACGGACCACAAGCCACTGGTCAGTATTTTCTCCAAAGGGAGCCTGGAAGGCGTATCTCGCCGCATTATGAAATGGGTGAGCTTCTAGCTGATGCGCTGTCGAGAGGTGTGAAGCAAAGCAAGGCCGATGTGACTGTGGAGTGTGGAGAGGAGGATTTTGTGGAGATTTTTCAGGTTCACGATAGCATACAAAGGAGTGACTGGGATGCTGCTTGTTTGGAAGATGAGCTTTATTGTAAAGTTCTCAAAAAAGTCAAGAGTAAAGACATTAAAGGACGGGACATGGTTTTGCAAGGGTTTGGAAAGGTAAAGGATGAGTTATGGGTACAAGGTCACTATCTGTTTTGCGGTCACCAATTAGTGGTCCCAGTTGGGATGAGGAGAGCAGTAATTTATTTAGCCCATGTTGGTCAGTTGGGTGCAGTGAGGACCAAGGGCTTAGTGAGGGCTGATTTTTGGTGGCCCGGGTAGATAAGGATGTGGAGAGGCAGGTCATGGCCTGCTCGGAATGTGCAGAAGGTGATAAAGGGCTCACCATTCAAAAGATTCCCATGGTTGTGCGAGACAGTCCTAAACTGCCATGGGATGAAGTGGCAATTGATTTGTTGGGATCCTTCAATATCAGTGGTTCTAGGGATACCTACCTATTAGTTGTGATTGACCTTCTTTCCAAATGGCCTGAGGTATGTGTACTGAAGAAGATCTCGAGCCATAAGATTATCCATTTTCTAGAACAGCTGTTTTACAGGGATGGTTTTCCCAAACGATGTATATCAGATAACAGCACACAACTTCCGCTCGCTGATTTTGCGATTGATCACTGCACTTAGGAGCCATACACTTAATTTTGCAATGTTGTTTCCGCTACAAAGGTTCCAGCCCCCGTTGGAACGCCTCTTCTGCGTTTCTGTACATCACACACTGTGTTTTACCCTCCGGTACGTTTGCGTTAATCTCCTGGACCTCCTGGTGGAACTTCATAGCCGTGCAGACTTGCATTTGTTTTCCTCTCCGCTACTGCAGCGAACTTCTTGCCAGACAGGCTCGTACACGACCGCCTCAGGCTTTCCTCTCTGGCTGAGCCTCCTTCATTAGCCAGTTAGGGTCTGCCTTTCTTTGCCTGCGGTGCAGCCCTTCCTTCTTCGATGCAGCGGTCCTTTGACTAATTCCTTTGTTCCACAGCCGCCATCTTGTTCATCTTATCGTTCCAATATTTCAAACTCCTACAACCTGTAGTTAGTGTCTGGTGCTGCAATTTTCACCAGAGTTACGTCCATTATATGCAGTGAACCTTCATACTTTTGTGGTTTCTAGTTTTTCCGTCAAAGCTGCATCCAGGCGAGTTGAAACATCAGGATCAGGACAGGATCTGCAGGAGCACCTCAGGACAACGTCCTATTCCGTGGCTTTGTAGCCACACCACCCTCCTTTCATCTTGACGTGGACTCTCAGGTTTTGATATCCTTCTCAACCCTTTCTTACTATATTCCCTCTTCCTCTCAGGCTGCCTACTTTAAATCTTATGGTGGATGTCTTCTCATTATCGACATTTCAATCCTTCAAAAACTGAAGTGCTTTTATTTCTCGCCTCTACCATTCCTACTCCTCTTCCTCTGCCTTCTGTCTCCTTCCCACCTTCCTCACTCTCTATTTCTACCTCAGCCTGCAATCTTGGAGTCATTTTTTTCTCCTCTCTCTTTTTCATGTATTTATTTACTAGCATTTATAAAGCGCGCATCAGCCCTGAGGCATCCCACATCGATTTATCATTCTTGGCAATTTCAATTATTCAACATCCCTAAAGCCTGACGGTTCTTTACCTTTCATCCATCCGAACAACTCATCTCATCCTTAATCTTCTCTCGCCTATTTTATTGTTCAAGTTTATTACTTGGTCTCCCTGCTAACCATCTTGACCCACTACGCTCAATCTGTCATTCTTCTATCCGCATCCTCTGTACCCTCTTTCCCTATGACTATTCTCCACTGCTTTGCACACTCTCAAGTGACTGACTTTCAAAACCAGACTTCTATTCTCCTTCAAATGTCTCTATGGTCTCAACACCACCATGCCCCCATCTCTCGTCCTTGGTCTCCTTTTACTCTCCCCTCCCGCTCCTTTCACTCTTAGTCTCTTTTACTCTTAGTCGCTCCTCGTCCACCCAGTGCTTCCCTCATTTTTGGTCTGTCTCTCTGCTCTGGAATGCCCTTAACTCTGGCTATTCGATCTCTGGCTTCTCTCTCTCCCTCTTTGAAAACTTGACTGAAATGACACCTGCTCTCTAACTGAATTGTGTACTTATCAAGTCGCATTTTTTGTACCTTTTTTGCGCTTTGCGAATTGCTTAGGAAATAAGCGCTATATAAATAAAATACAAGTGAATTTTGGGGCAGTTGGAAGAGGTATTGGATTTGGAGTTACCTCTATTCTTTGTGCCAATTCTGTCAGCCAAACAAGACAATTAGTATTTTTTTAAGCCATTTGTCTACCCCTAAAGATTCTAAAAGGCAAAGAGGGTTGGGACCTTGATTTACTGGTCATTGGGATGGAACTTAATGATTTAGCAATCCCCGCCGCTGTCTTACAAGTTTGAAGGATCTCATCAGTAGGGCGGTGAAAATTTGCCCATCGGAGGGCAGATAAATCACTTTATTGCGAATATCAGAATAACTGGAGGATGTTTTAAAACAAACATGCCTACGCACACAGACCGAAACGTTAATGGCTCTAGTAATTGTATCAGTGAGACCTTTGTTGCCATAAAGTTGCTGCTTTACCCTCAGATAACCAGTAGAAAAACTCCTTTTGTGGAATTGCTGGAAGAAAATCTGCAACCTTGCCAGAGGAGTCCCAATTCTGGATATTGTAAGCAGCTAAAACAGAAGCATAATGTACCTGCCTTGGGACTTAAGAGGAATTCTGATGCTTTTCTTGACCTAAACCTCCCAAAGGTTAGAACCTTTGTCCAACATTGCATCGGGATTCTGGATTGGGTCTTCGACTTTCTTTAGGGCTGCACAACCACCACAGACTTAGTTGGAAGCCCCCTCGTCCCCAATAACCACAAATGGTTTGTCCTTAGGGGATGTGTATTCATCCTCTAAAGAGTTGGAAATCAGGGCCAATTTTAAAACTACCCTTTAATGTACCTCTCTGTGGCGAGTAAAGGTTTGTCTGGATTGGCACAAGATAGTCTTAGAAAGAGGCCAGAAGCAGCAGGTTTCTTTGGAGGTAACAAGTCGAGAGCCTAAGTGGCCTTAGATATGAACCCAATGGCACTGTTGGATGGATGAGACCCATGCAATGAGGGGGTGACCAAAGAGTTAACAGTATTGTTTATTTTATTTATTTATTTATTGCATTTGTTGTATGCCCAAACCCAAGGGTGTCACGGCATAGTTACAGGGAGATCTTGACTTGCTGGTTGCATATAAAACAGAATACTATGCATACTTAGTCTTAGTTGTTACATATACAATGGTTACATGTGTTATACAGTGATACACGTCCAAAACTGCAGGTCTCGTTACCTAAACATTTGCTAAGAAAATGTGCGCAGATGATTGTAGGTCAGAAGGCATCTCTTCCTCTGGTGAAACTGAGGATTGGGAGAATCTTCCCTCTCTCGCTGGGATACCAAAATGTTGTTCAGGCGTACAATAAAATAATATGAAGGATTAAAGGAGTCACCCTCAGTGTCAAAAGATATGAATGGGCTCTGAAGATGACAAACTTGTTTCTACCGGTATAGTAGAAGTCAAATGATGATGTTCGTGATGATGCGTTGTAGAAATAAAAATCTGCTTCAGACAGAAGCTCACTGAGCGCCAAATGAGGCCTGTAAACCTTCATTTTATGGAGTTTAGAATAATCCAATGAGGAGGCGGCATTAGAGGGTGTCACGATCACTGGTACAAAAGTAATAGGCATAGGTACCTTTGATGCCAGCTTAAACCCTGGATGAAGATATACTCAACCCACAAAACAAAGGAGCTAGACACCATCTTCATAGGGAACCTATGGTCCTCAGAGTGTCCTTTAACAGTTTAGAGCAGGTAAAGGACATAAAGGAGTGAGGTATAAGTATTCTTCTGTGGTACCATCAAACCTTGTCAAGGGAGAAAAGGTCTTCAGATACTGCAGGCCAAGCCTTGCAATGTGGTGCTTCTCCCCTAAGAAGGACTCACAAATACATATATCCAGAGTGGACTCCTGAGCGGGTGGTAGAACGTGCCTTGCAGCCTGAGACGGTGGCCATACCAAAGGTACTGACAGGTGATGCCAACTTAGAGACCACGTGAAGTCCCAAAACCTTTGTAACACTAGGATATGAATTCTCGCATCCCTCCATTAAGTCCACAGTGGCTTATGGTACTCGACCATTCTTAGGCATGAAGACTAAGTGAATCCTCACGGACCTTCATATTATTCAGACACAGAAGTGACAGGAAATTCTTGGATGAAAGTTCCTGAAACTACTTATGCAGGCTCTATGAGGGTCAGTTTCAGAGAAGTGTTCACCACATCCTAGGCCCTGCTGGAACACCATCTTCAACGGCATGTATTGGGAGGGAGATGATATCAGAAGAAAGTTAGCACATTAAATTGAAAAACATACTCCTCAAAACCAGATAACAGAAAAAGAAAACACTCAAAAAAGGAGGCGGCGCGTGGGCACTGTTGCACAGCAGAGCCATGCAGACCTGACCTCCTGAGGCCCCGTGCCGACCTTAGGATATCCTACCCTGAACATCTGCATAACTATTTTTGCCAAATTCCTGTGAGGAAAGGGACACGAACAGCATTCTCCCCCGGCAGGAACTATCCCAGAGACCGTCCTGTGGGGTGCGCCAGGCTATACACCTGCACAAGGTGAAACACACAGATTTACATCAGCAAGATTCCCACCCAGAGGCATTTCAGATCATTCACTACTGTTTTTTTTTTAAAAACATTTTTTAATTTTATTTTTAAAAACAGAACAAAACACCACACAATACAACTGTTTTAGCATATAGAAGCATCATTAAACCATCATATTACACAACATAATTCCCCAACTCTCCCCCCCCCCCCTCAAACTAGAGCCGGCTCCTCTGTGTCGTCTGCAGGAGCACCATCGGGTGGTGCAGTGCTTATGTGCTCATCGTCTGAGTCCTCCGATTCATTATGACCCTGGTGTGGGTTAGCCATAAAGGCCACCAATTGCCGCCAGGCCAGCAGGGGCCCTATTTCCTCCTCACCCCCTCTAGTGACCGCTTCAAACCAGACTACAGATTCCGCCTCCGCCCACCTCAAGAGGTCCGGCCACCATAGCTCCACCTTGGGCCTGCGGGCCGCCTTCCAGCCCATAGCAATCCTGCGCTTGGCCAGAACATAAGCCAAATCCTTCATCTTGCTTGTGTGCCTTAAGTCCCGGGGTCTGGGAAAGATCCCAAGCATACATGACCAAGCTGATCCTACGTCCAACACCACTCCCCCACCAGCCAGTTTCATTTTAACCTCACCCCAAAATCTACACACTTCCGGGCAGGCCCAAAACATGTGTAGTAGCCCCGCTTCCACCTCCCCACACCTGGGGCATTTCTGCGTGACCGAGCCTCCAAACCTTGCAATCTTCTGGGGAGTCAGATAAGCCCTGTGAGTAACATACAGCTGGAGTTGTTGGAGTCTCGCGTTTCGGGACACCTTTTTATGGTACCTCTGGGCTCTCTCCCACTGCCCGTCCGTCATGGATCCATCCACCTCCTCCTCCCAATCCTGTCTCAATTGGAGCAACTCCTTCCCAGCCTTCGCTCTCAGGAGCTCGTATATCCTCGATATTTCGTGCCCGCCCTCTGAAACATCATACATGGTTTCCAGGGAGGCATCAGGGTCACCAGCCAATGCCGTCTCAGGCCATCTCTCTCTAACCCGTTTCACAAGCCTAGCGTAGGTTATATATTGGCCTCTGTGTACCCGTCTCATCTTGCAGCCTCTGGAAGTCCAATATCATTCACTACTGTTGATGGAGATCAGGGGCAATAATCCTAAAACACAGAAAACTTGGCATCTCAATAGCTACTACATTGGGCTCCTCGAAATAATATAAGGCCAACGGCTAAAACCGGAGAATACTTTATGATTAGCACACCATCAGTAGACAATGCAGCAACACTTTGGGAGGGGTTCAAAACTGTGATTAGGGGGGAGGCAATTTCGATGCTTGCATCGAGTCTTAAAGCACATACAAGGAAGATAGAAGAAATGGAGGCCACCTTGATGCGACTGGAGGGCAAGTTTCTCTCCACAAACTCTAGTGATACACATAGGTTACTCCTACGAACCAGGGAGAAATACCATAAACTTGCTCTAGACACTGCACATTGGGCTAAAATTAGTCGAATTCATGAAGTAGGAGATAAAGCCGGAAAACTACTGGCATGGCTCAAGAGACGAGATGAGGCATTACATGTCAGGCAACTGACTGACAAGGCGAAAGAACGGACATCAGATGACAGGGAGATAGCCGATGAATTTGCCACATACTTTGCAAAGCTTTACTGGACACCCAGATCCCTGATGCACCCCCGAGGACTATGCCGTCATAGACAAGCTTGTGTTACCATAGATCACGGAACACAAATTTGAGCTAGATCGTGACATTACAGAGGAAGAAATTGCTCAGGCAAATTCAGATCTCCAATCTGGGAAAGCACCGGGTTCTTATGGGTTTCTGGTGGAGCTGTGGAAAAAATGGTCAACAAAATCACCAAGCCAATGTTTGACCTCTCTAGGAAGAGCAGCATTTGGATGAACTACCTGCGGATGTTTGTCAAGCCACAATAGTGGTTATCCCCAAAAAAGATAAACCCCCAACTGAATGCGCCTCATATAGACCTATATCGCTCATCAATGCTGAAGACAAGATCTTAGCCAAGATCCTTGCCAACCGCTTATTGCAGGTTGTCCCTTCAATAATCCACCCTGATCAATGTGGGTTGCGCCCCCCACCCCCAACAGGTTCACGCAAATGAATATTAGGCAACTCCATGTGGCAATGGACTGCACCCATGACATCCAAGGCCCACCCTCAATCCTCTCCATTGACTTTGAGAAAGAGTTTGATTAAGTGGTGTGGAGTTTCTGTTGGAGGATATTACAGCGAATGCGTGCTGACTTTATTCGTTGGATCAGGCTATTATATGATAGACCAATAGCAAGGGTTAGTGTTAATGGCACGTCTCCTCAAACGTTCCCATTGGAAAGAGGGACCAGACAAGGTTGCACCCTCTTCCTGCTCCGGTTTACCTTAGCCATTGAACCTCTGGCAATTTAGTTGTTTATCCGACCAGGCGTGGCAGCGCATGGGACATGAGGACAGAGTGTCCTTATACGCAGATCTCCTAATTTTCTTGGGAAACCCTGCTCAATCTTGCAGAGGGTGACGGATTCTGTAAGAATTTTGGAAGATCAGCGGCCTAGTGGTGAATTGGCACAAATCTACACTGCTTCCCCTACAGGGAGATGGACTAGCAAACCCCCCGGCCCCAGCGTAATTATCACATAGCCTGGCAATTGTTTAAATACCTGGACATATGCATTTGTACAGACCAACATGCATCTTTCAAACATAATTTGAAGCCAATAACCTCTCACTTTCTTAACAATGTTAAACAATGGACATTGCTGCCAATATCTTTGTTGGGCAGGGCTGCACTCTAGAAGATGCTGATGCTTCCCAGATACATATATGTTCTGCAACACACACCCATTGCTATTCCCAAAATTGGATTTCATAGTGTGGGCGCTATTCTTAGGGATCTGCTATGGTCAGGTTTCCAACCACGAATTGCCCTCTCAACGCTAGAAAACTGTCTGGAATGGTGCTATTGGGTTACCCAACATAATGAAATATTACTGGGCGGGCCAGTTGGCGACAGCCAATGAATGGTTGCACAGTGACCCTCGGTTATCCCACGAGGGCAGAATGTGCATGGATGAACCAAGCGTCTCAGTTACAGGTCCTATACGGTGGAAGGGGAAATACATAAACTGCCTAATAACGCACAAGAAGTGGTTAAGATCAAGGAAGAAGTCACAAGGTGTATGGGAGGGCAGGTAGACTCACACTATTGCAACTATTATGGCATAATAAAGAACTCTCTGGGATTACAAAGATGGGAACACTTGTGGGTTTGAAACAGCATCTGTATCTTGGGAGGACATGATTAAAGACAGGAATCTTCTCTCATTCCAAGAAGTACGGATTAATTATGACTTACCTATGTCTGAACATTACCATTACGTTTAATTCACGCACACCTTTCACTGCCACTTGAGATATTTTCATGACACTACATCTTACTCACCGCAACCTTGTACCAGGCCATTCAGTCATTTACATCACAGACACTAGAGCGACTGCAAATTAAATGGGAGGCAGACCTACGCTCCATCGAAGCGGAAGGGCTGGGCTCAGGCGCTCATGTTCCTGTGCGAGGTGGCCATATTGTCTAGATTGCTCCTAGTACAACTAAAGATACTTCACAGGATCTATTACACACGAACACTGCTTTTTAGATGCGGTTGGGCACGCCAACATTACTGTTTACGGTCGGCGGCTGTGGGGGGTACCTTCATTCACACCATCTGGCTATGCCCCAAGATATAGAGGTTTTGGAATGGGCTTCTAGATAAATTGGCGTGAGTGATGAGAAGTGAGATACCAGAGATACCAGCTGACTCAAAAGTGCTCTTTATCGGGGGTTATGGGATTAATACGCTACAAAACACTATTTCTACATACGTCTAAGATGATTGTTAAACATGATATTGCTATAAGAAAGTGACGGTGGTGATACTGGCGAGGTGCTAAAGGAACTAGGATGAATATGTGGACCTGTTTTGTAGGCCGTGGTGGGGCTGTTCCTCCTCATGGCCATTCATGTGAAAAACCAATAAATAGTTTTATAAAAACAAGGGGGGGTGGCGGGGTGCTATAAAAAAAGGGGGGTGAGCACAGAAAATGTCCTTTCCACGTCCAAACGATAGGGTGAAAACAGAGGAATTAGGTGGTGATGGTTGTTGACAGCTGGGTCTGCCACAAGGTTTGGCATGTGAAGAGATCCTTACGCATATCAGCCCTATATCAACAAACTTAAAGTGACAGCATGCCCTTTAAACCTTTTCCCCGTCCAGCCTCTGGTGCATGGTTACCCAACCAGTTGGGAAGGCAGGAGAGCGGGACTCTAGAGTATGCTATATTAAAGTGTCTCTTACACTATTGGGTTTTGAGAGCTGTGGAGAGTCCAAAGACAGACAGACTAGAAGTTGCCATTCTCAAGAAACTTTTATTGAAAATGATAAGAAAGTGCCTTCATTTCCCTAAGCTATGGGGAATGCTCGCCGTCAGTTGTGGAGTCTAAAATAAAAGGCGGTCCTCCACCCAAAACTAAGCTGCTCTGACCATACCACTAATACTAAACAACTAAAGCCCAGGAGAATGACTACCTTCTCCTGGGGTGCTTTCTCAGCAAGTCTCTATCGAAATAGAATCGTCAGATAGTTCCTCCCTATCTCTTTTAACAGTTTGTTCAGTTCACTTATGGAACTTTTCCACACCCATTTATTCCCTTTCTCTTGGCTTTTGAACTCCCTCTGCATGGATACTCTGATACCAGTAGGTTCTTTCACTCTGTCCTTCTCATATGAAGTTGAAAGGCTCTCTCTCTCCGACATCAAATCTATGACTCGAGGATTATAAGCAATCTTCTCTTTAGCACAAGTCATAATCCTCTGATCACTTGGCATTTCACTGGGATGTGTTTGATATACCCAAGAGTTTCACTCTTATTGTTCCTTGGTCTTTCACTGGGACAAGTATGATGAACCCAGGAAAGATTCTCACTTTTCTCCTTACTTTGCAATTCACTGGGATGAGTATGAGGAGCCCAGTAACAATTCCCACTCTTCTTGCTACTTGGTTTCGGACTGGGATGAGTATGCAGAGCCCAGTAACAATTCCCACTTTGTTGGTTACTAGTCATCTTACTGGGACAAGTAGGATTACTCCAATCGTTATAATTGTTTTTCTGACGTGATTAGGACTATGCCAATCGTCACTGGGTTGGTGTTCTCCTTCATTGTTTCTCTCCCTCTTGTCAGGACGGCTTTTGTGCTTGGTTCCTTTTGTTCCTCCGACATGTTTCGGCGTGCTTCTTGGTAAATATTATCGGCTCAGAGGGGTTTCCTCTCAATCACCATCTCGGCCACCACTTCTCTCGCGCGAGTCCCGGCTGGGACTCAAGTCAGCTTAACAGACAATCACTAGTCTGCCCCTCAAACAGCGCAACTCGGCGTCTGTTCCTTGCAGCTCCTTTCCAGTCTTCCTCGTGTGTCCCTCCTGGGACTTTAGTCAGGTTGACAGATTCTCACTAGTCTGCCCCTGGAATGGTGCAGCTCGTGCACCTGTTCCTTCCAGCTTGTCTGCTTGGAAACCAGCATTCTCTCAAGTACACCAGCATCCATCATGCAGCTGGTTTGAAACTCCCAGGTCTCTCTCTGATGGTCTCTCTCTCCTCTCACTTTTATGACGCTGCTCTGGGGCTTCCCCAGCCTCTCGTGGAAGTCTTTCTTCTGTGTCTTAGTCACATTCGTTATGAGTCCATTGGTTTTCTTCGTCACAGTACCAAGCAGGTAGTTGTCTTCACATGAAAGATCACAGTAGCAGATGTATAAGAATTCTTCATGTGTTCTCCCAACAGGGTTTATTTTGTTGGGTTGCTGAGTGAGTTGGGAAGGGAGTCCCCCATCGGTACGGGAGTCCTTGACCCATGGAGGGAGTCTCTTCCGGTGAGGTCTCGCTTGCCTCTACCCCCAGGGAGGGTATCGCTTAAGCGGCTCCCCTCCCTAGCCTCACAAGGAAAGGCTCCCACCTGGGAAGAAGTGACTGAATCTGACGATTTGTCAAAGAGCAAAGCGTGGATCGTCACCATTTAGGTAGGCTCCTACAGCTGACTGATGGGTGCAACAGCAGTCTCATGAGATACCCGACTCAGTGAGTCGAGAGTGTATAATCTAGGGAGGCGTGGAAAGAGTGACTCCTTTATCTGGACAGCAGAATCATTTCCACCGACTAGAATATTGGGAATGGATGGAAGAATTGCTGGCCGCACTCAGGATCTCCATATTCTTCTGAGAATGGCGACTATTATATATATTATATATTGTTGCATGTTAAGTCTTCATGGACTAAACTGCTAAGGAAAGGGATTTAGAGGAGATGTTCCAGAGCCAACCTCCTTTTGAGAGAGGAGACCCTCTCTGGTAACATCTGCGGGGAGAGGAGGGCAGCTTTTCTGCCAGAGAAGCAAAAATGTACTCTACTGGCCAACTAATTGGTCAAAAGGATGACAGGAAGTGCCACTGAGTAACCTCCGTAGCTATAAAGAAAAAGGCAGGGGTTATACACGTGATCTTAGGAACCGTCCCCGTACCCGTTCCCCAAAGGATTACCACTTACCTGTTGCTTGAACAGGTGTATAATTGGGAAGAGAAAAAATACAGGGGCGCAGTAATTTCAGGACAAGTTGAAGATCAGAAAATTAGTTCTTGAGGGGAAGACACAGTCCAGGGTGCATGCCAAGTCCAAAATCCACAATCCAAAAACAATTGAGGTCACAATCCAGGGATACAGTGCAATAAAGTTATCAAAAACAAAATGAGGATCCAGAAGAGAGTTCATGCAGGAGAGCCACAGTCCAAGAAACCAAGAACGAACAAAACAAGGAAACAGGAAGGCATGGTATCAAACAGTGAAGACAGACAAGTGATCACAGTTCAAGGGTGTTTATTGTCCTTCAATGGATTGGTGAAATGCCTATCTAAACCTAAATCCCAGGTTGGGAGCAAGTTATGAACATCAAATAATAATAGCACAGTCCTAGTGGAGTCTGTCAAAATAAAAGGGCCTATACTAATAAACCTATTGCCAATCCTTTCGTCTAAATACAAAATGTTGTGTGATAATGTACGCAAAAGAAACGTGTTCAAGAAATAATATGTCAGGATAAGTGAGCAGTTAGCTTCTCTTTCCCACGTTTTCAGCACGGGACAAGGTGGCATGTGTGGGCTTCGCACACACACTAGCTTCTTGGCCATGAGTTAACAGTTCAACACATAAGCATCAGGGCCTTCCCGCCAAAGTCTCTCTCGCAGTTACAGTCTCTCAATGCAGAGGGCCTGACGCAGCAAACAAAACAAAAAGGTTCCTTTCCTTTGTCATGGCATCACTTTCACAAGTTCAAGATTGGTCTACCTCCCCTGGGCTCGGGCCGCAGGCCCCCCTCGTCCGGGCTTAGACCCCTTTTCTACAATGTTCACAATTTGGTCTCCCTCATTCCGGCTCGGTCCATGGATCCGCCTCGTGTGGGCTCAGCTCCCCTTTCTATTGCCAGAATCAAAGACTTTCAAATGTGCGATGGGTTTTGCTTAAATCGTCGCAGGAACACTTCGATTCACTTCACACAATTTACACTTCATTGGTTTTCTGCTTTCATTTCCTTTCATCAAGATACCATACAGAGACCTTCGATTGAGCACATTCACAGAGCCAAACCACTCTGACAAGGGTATTGTATCTTTCCTTCTAATGTTCAAATATTCACCAGCAATTTAGCTTCACTCGCGTTTTTCATCACATGCGTTTAACAATGTTCCTTCCAACGCTCACTTTACAATGTTGCCGCTTGCAACCTTGACTTCAACACAGACCGGTCTCCCCAATTCACTGACTGTTATTCTCTGTTGCTTCTTTGTTCTTGGAGCCAGGGCCAATACCACAGCATTTGCTGCTCCTCCCCGCATTGATCAGTTACGCAGGACCCCCCCTTGATATCTCTGACACACAATGCAGGATGCTTTAGCCTTATTTCCTGGTGTTACGTTTTCTGCCTTGAAGGTTTCTTGAAAGTAACAGCTTCCTGTCAAAGAGGTCAAGTGTGTTGCCCCACTTTCTCCCCTCATTCAACTACCAACTTGAAACTGCTGTACCTTTGCGTGTTGTGTTTTGCCTCACTCAGAGTGTGCTCTCGTGCTCTGCCTTTTATCTGTGTGGGAAGTGGAATGGAAGTCTGGTGTGAGTGATTGTCGATAATTGCCTGTCCTCTCCTGACCATAGTATTAGGACAGGTCATGTACACAGTTTGGGTGCGAGTGTTTTCTCCCAGAGCGGGCTGTCCACGAGAAAGTGTTTGTACAGGAAAAGGGGGTGGGGGAAGAGGAGATTGAGTTTTGAAATATCCCACCGGGTAAGATGGGATAAAGTTGTTACAGGGAAGAGAGGGATACCGCGTCTCACCATCCGGTGTCCCACTCCCCACCCAGGTGATACTCCCGCACTGGTCCACCCCCATGGTCTGGATCCAAAGGCAATGGCCGTGCCCTGGCCACATAAGAGAGAGATAAACCTTCAGGTTTCTCACACAGTAGAAGCACAACTCACTGATTCAGAATATCAGCTGATAAATGCA
Organism: Ambystoma mexicanum; assembly: GCF_040938575.1. Classification (NCBI taxonomy): domain Eukaryota; kingdom Metazoa; phylum Chordata; class Amphibia; order Caudata; family Ambystomatidae; genus Ambystoma; species Ambystoma mexicanum. The sequence goes on along the minus strand of NC_090941.1, from coordinate 680,886,345 downwards.
TGGGAACGGAAAACAATGTATTTTAGCCTTTCCGGCATCATCGTTCCTGTCATGGTAGATGTGACATCAAGTCACGTGATCGGACGGACAGGCGCACGCTCCGTGCTTGGAATTGTAGTTCTTGCCAGCACGATATTACCTGAATGCGCCACCGGAGCCTCCACAGGCCATCTCCCTGTGCTTCAGGTCAGCACATGCTTGGGTGTGTGGTGGTGGGTGCCGGAGTGGAACGGGTAGGTTCAGGGATCATGACAGCTGTATGCAAGGACTAATGTCTGCTTCCTCGCATCTCTCTCAGGCCCATAGCTTTGGCACAGTGGTGGTGTTTGCAGTGCCGGTTGTGATGGGGCCTACACAACCCAGGAATACACAGTCTAGGGGTTGTTAGGTCTGTCACATTTCATTGTGAAAGTATTCTGTTTTTCTCTGTTACAAGGCATCGTTGAGAGTTCAAAACATCTAGTTATAGATATTGAGCTAGTTCTTGATACCTCCTGCAGATCTACAGGTTAACGTGTTTCTAGATACTTCTGTATAGGGGCTCATGTGGGCTGTCGAGGGATGGTATTCTTTGTCAGATGAGTGATGTATTTGTGCAACCTCTTTCAAAAAAAGAGTCATGGTCTGTCTGGTGGGGCTCCTTCCACTGAACTTCAAAATTAGTATTATTGTAGCCTTCTAACACCTTCTGCAGAAGCACCCAATTAGGCAAACTGATGAAACAGGAGCCTTGTACTCCAGCAGTAGTATCTCTGGTATAGGTGGCTATTCATCTTTAGCCTGTGCTATGAATAATTCTTAATTTCCTCCCTCTGGTCTTTTTATCTTTTCAGAGCTTTCCTTTCATTGACATGCTATTCTCATCAGTTGAGCTCCTATCCACAAGGATCCCCAATAAACATGGAGACAAATGATGATGCCTTAGTTCCATCTTCATTACACCCGGGTCAGATACTTTTAGAGCGGTCTGGATTCTTTTGTAGCTGCTATCAAATACCTTCAGACAGGTTATGCTGTTTTAGGAGTATATGTCATCTGTGTATGGGCTGGGGGAACACTTTGGTTTCTGTTCATATTCTGCGAAGATACTTTATGGGACTAATCCCTTTTGTATTAAATATATTTCTTTTTTCCCTTCTTGCCTGGTAGAGCTCCAGCACCATTCCTGCTGCCCTCTCACCCGATCGCCTGGCTGCGTGGGTTTCTATTAACTCCCGGCAGTTCCATTGAAATAAAGGGGCTGTTATCGCTCCTGGGTCCTCAGCAAACTACTTAATGTACTTGATTTCTTGTTTCTGACAGCCATGTTACCTCTGCGTGGAAACAAACACCAACAGATATTGTTCATCACTGCTGGGCCTCATCAGTGTGGTGAAGCTTTGTTTCCTGTTGCGCAGCGAGCCAGGGACCATGTCTGGGCATGCCCACTCTCACTTAGGGAGACAAACTATAACCAAACAACATATGGGTGGGAAGTTTAGAATTAATCTGGACCACTGGCATTGCTTTTGACAACCTTCCAAACCACGAAGAAAAGCACAAACTCTGTAAAATGTGTGACAAATACTCAGATGTTGTCCCTTCTCCCCTACGGGGAGCCCCTTCCCATGAGGTCAGGGAGGTGAAGCCGTTACCCGATAGTCCCCCTAGGGGTGGTACTCAGCGGGTGGATCTCATGGGGAAGGATCCCCCTGTGTGACTAGGGACAACTGTCTAGGGAGAATGAGGTTTGCCCAAAACCTATAACCACCTCACCCATCCTCCTACCCACTACAAGGTTCCATAATCCCACACACTTCCATTCATCTCTGTAGAGTAGGTCTGACTTCCCTAAAAGGCACTGGGACGAAGAAGAGTAGGGGCCATCTATGTGAGCCATGGGTAGAAACTGGAACGAAGAAGAGCATAAGTGACCCAGTTAAAGATGAGAATACCAATACTGAGACGAGGAAGAGGCGCAGAGCAATGCAGAGTGCACCGCAGAACCAACATGAGCAGAAAACTCCAACCTGACGATTAAATGGGAATTACTTCACGACTTGTCTAATCCTTCCTGGAGGAGCCACAAAGGTGAAGGAAACACAGAGACAGTCCATGACGCCAAGAAGGGAGCACGAAAGGTCTGACACTGGTCGCGGGAGGAAGAACGACCGAGCAAACCGGTGGACAAAGGCTCCTGGCATCCTTGAGGTCGGAGAAGCACAGAGGAAGCGAACCACGCAATGAGAAGGAGAACAGAGACTGCAGAGAAACTGCAGTCCTGCTAAAGTCCCGGCAGCCCCAGAAGTCCTGCGGCTGCTTACAAACCCCCTGGAGAGTCCAGAGCCCTCGCAGACCACGAAGCAAGGTATGTGGGTGGCCAGAAAGGCGTTGGGGGACTAAGAAGGTTGTATGCAATACAACGGGGCGAAGGAGATCACCAATACAGCGTCTGGGACCCATACCATGGGAAAGAGACTTGTGTTGTTGGCCATCCGATAGTACTTGGCAGGAGAGTGAAACAAGTCTATCAAGGAGGTCATTAAAGAAGAAATATGAGTCGGGGACCCGCACCCCTATAAAGAAGTTCAGCACTGCTCTTCAAAGTCACGGTACCTCTAATTGGCAGGATAGTGAACCAGGTGTTTGCAGACATAGTGATAAAGGCCAAGGGAAGGGGGACAGTCTCTAAGCATTGTGAGAAGCCTGAGGATGGCTAGGAGGAGGAAGTCATATCCGTCTGGTGTTTGCAGACTTGTGATAAAGGCCAAGGAAAGGATGTCATTCTCTTTGCATTTTGAGAAGCCTGGGAAAGGCCAAGAGAAAGGAGTCATTCCCTTGGCCTCAAGGTTTTTGGGTTGCAACATTGCTTTATTCGTGAACATTGTGAGAAGCCTGAGAAAGACCGAGAGAAGGGAGGCACGCTCTTGGTACCAAGGTTTTAAATCAGAACTTTATTTTTGAATTGAGACTTATCAATCTAGAACTTTGTGTGCTGCATTTGAAAATAACTGAACCTGGGGAATGGCGCAATTCCCTCAGGAAATAGTCCCTGCAGACTACTGCCAAGGTAGTCCACCCTACAGAAGAATGGAATCATCCTTCTACATGAAGAGTCACCAACTTTTTTGATTTAGCTAAAAGTGTAGGAGATGGAAATAAGTTTTTGACACAGGACAGTGGACTATATAAGTTCAACCGACTTCCTGACAGAATCCTTAGTGTTTAGTTGAGGCAGGGAAACCCCTCTTAGAGTTAGGGGTTTTCCTCCTTTATTCACTAAATGAAAAAGTTTATACCCACAACAATGCCACCTGTTGTCAGTCTCCGTGTGAATACTCAGTGAGCAAACTGAAAAACAATGGTCCTCTTTTTTGTTAGGGGCTCGTAGGGGAAGGATTTAGTAACATGAAGAACAATGGGTAGTCCCAACAAGCTACCTTTTGATGTCAGCACTAGAGGTGACAGAGCTAAATCAAACCCAACGTCCACTTGGAACACCATCTTTTTCAACATCAGTTCCCTCCTTCTGGCAAGAGAGCTCTGAATAAATCTCTGCCCTCAAGATAGATCTCACTTGTATGCACTGATGCCCAAAGCAAACACTCCCTGGCTGTTAGGCTCTAGGAGCACCTACATAACAGTACCAAGAGATTCACTTCCATCTCTGGTTTTCCTTGCAGACAACTTATATGCTCGTCACACTTTCAACGTTGAGTCCAATTGATCTAGTCTAGACAAAGCATATAATAAGCAGTGTCGCATAGCAATATGCTATGCAATTCTGGAGGTTTTCTAATTAAACTGACACTTGTGTAGCAAAGCGAGCTACTTAAATTACCCTGTTCAGTGAAAGCACAGCTCACCCGGCATTCCTCTCTTGCCCTCAGGGTTCTCCATCCTCTTTTCTCTGCACGTTCAAAGGGGCTAATAGAGAGAGAGTGCAGCAGTAATGATCTCCTTCACTATTAAAAGTACCAAAAACCTCTGTGGCAGTGGTAGCCAAGAATGTTTTTTTCTTTTTCAAATAATTGCAAACCAGAAGTAATTGGAATGAAATTATTATTAAGCCAACTATACCCTGTTTATAAAGGCAGTACTGCCATTCCTTTCCTAAACAGATTAAGTTACATAATGCATAATTACAGTATTGCTACTGTAAAACACTGCACTGTTTCCATTTTTTTCAGTAACGTTTAGATTAGTGTATCTAAATCTCATAGCGACAACTATATTTCATTTTGTTGCAATGTTACATCATATTGACGAGTGATGGCAAACCTAGTTTTGTGACCTGCTGGTTGCATACATCTGTGCAGTGGGTGCTCAACCCATGAGCTGATCCCAAACTCCTTGGGAGCCTACCCTTTCACCCTGTTGATTTATTCTAGCTACCCGGAAAGTAAGATGGCGCCAAACTACTATATTTTACCTAGTTGGCCCAGTGCTCTGCCCACTATGCTTATTCCTACTATGCCATCCACTCTGCTTAGTCTCTTACTTTCCATTCTTTTACTTAATGAATGTACACAGCTAAGTAGATTTTTACACAAAGTTGCGCTCAGTGGCTCCACCCAGACTGTACATAGAGATCTGCTGCCATAACATACACTGTAGTTAGCCTGCAGAGTGTGCTGTGCTCTAATATTATTATTGCATTATACGTTAGCACCTGAGCAAGAGAGCTTGCCAATCTGAAGACCGGAAACATAAGCAGAATCTGCAAGTAGCCGTCTGCATTTCATACCGGCCAGCTGTGCCTCACCTCCAACCTTGACCCCGTCCTTGGGGACTGTGCCCACTGTAGTGCCACACCTCAACGACCCCCTGCCACTCAATGCACACCTCCTAGCCCACCTGCAGGCCCTGGAAATAGTTATTTCGAATCTCTGTCATATGTTTTGTTCCCTTTTAAGGAAAGTAAGAAATGCGCAAAGCCTGGTTTATTTAAAAAGAAAAAAGCATCAGCTCCCCTGATGGCATCTTGAAGGGACAATAGCAATAAATACTGCCTCCACGGGTTCGCAGGGCTGGAAAGCTGCGCTTGGGTCTACCTGGCTTGGGCTAGATGACTGTTAGCAGTCCTGCCCTCTGCCAAATGTGGTACTGAACGCTATACTGAAAACAGTTCAGATCAATGACAGGCAAGGGCCATCTTGTACACCTGAATTTGACAAATACTCTGCCTCCTGCAACACCATACTATGTACTTAGTCTCAGGCTATGACTTTCCTTTAACATTGTTAACTTTTTGATTTATTAAACCTCTGAATTTTTTCATCAAATGATAGGATAAGCATACAATATATGGACACTGCCCTGTGCAACAAAGACTGCACCCAGCTGCACAGTCTCGCACTAAAAACTGTTGTCATAGCCTTTTTGTCATATCAATTTATTTGTGTCCATTCATCAGAAGAACCTGGTTAGGTTGACACCAACTGCTACCAGGAGCTAAGTTTGGCTCCCCACTTCAACTGATATCGAAAAAGCACATCAATGTGGATTGTGCATTTGTGACAATATATAAATAAGCATTAGGACACAGCTATACAATATTTAAAGCAGAAGGGGTCATAAAACGACAAAGTGATAGGTTTGGTTCCCCAGTCGTGGTTCCTGGTCACTGGTTAATGCTGGATACTGTGGGATGTATTGACCCACTCTGCTATACTATGTGGCCTCACTCTGCTATCTATGGTGCAACAAACAGTAAAATGGTGGAAAAACCCTTGTGCATGCCAAAACCTCAAAAACCGCATTTTTTCAACAATCAAAAAGATGGCTGTACAACCTGCCACTCATGGGGCATGTGCGGTGGAACAATGCACACGCTGCAGAAGAAGTGCCAGTGGGCTCCATGACAAGTAAACAGAGTGCAGAGGGAGAAGCAGCGCTTTGCAAGTGAAACTCCAAAATGTGCCTGTAAATGACATTTACTTTGCTGCTGAAACTTCAAAATGCCTGTACATAACACTTTCCAATACTCAAAATCTTGCTTGGCGCTAAAATTCATTTAATCTAATGAAGCACTGTGAATTTATAAGGTCCTGAAATGTTAAGAGCAAAACATCACCTCAGCAAAACTGGATTGCCTGTGAATGACGACAACTGTCAAAAATCTTTGTGCAGCCGCACTGGGCTACCTGTGAGTGACGGCCCCCGTCAAATGGGCTCTCCTGATTAAACTTTAAAGTTGTCTAAACTAACGGTCTGCTGGATTAGCAAATATAAAGAGACTGTTGCTGAAAGGAACATGGATCTCAGTTGTTTTGACCCCACAGGTTTAAAGCTAGAATGTAAATGATATATGTTATCTGATGCAACAAGTTTGTTTTATGCTGGATTTCAGGTTAAGAACCTAGGCTGGCTGGGCCTGCAAGAAGTTGACAAACCGGTTTCTACTAAAGGGGAGGGCACTGCTCTCAGCAGATGCTCACTGACACATGACAACTGTGGGGAATGCCAGACTTGCGTCTGCAGCCAGAGACTGAACAATGGCAGATTCTCCAGGCCAGGAAATGGACGTGTGAAGAGGTCATAAACTAGGCTTGCAGAAGGAAATCCCAAAGGTGGGGGCTGCTCCTGGCCTCCGGAGACAGACAAAAGGATGACCATTTGCTGCTAAAGAATATGTAATGAACATGTTTTAGAGATTTATAACTCGCTACCAGAAGTGGTGAAAAATATAAAACGGGCAAATTTGTCAATCTCATTTTGAACAAAATGCTGCAGAAAGACGAAACAAGGTCTCACAGCTGTGGGATTTTGATGAACAGACACGCCATAAAATATGTAATCCTTGTATGTGATTTTCGTAGAGATTACAAATGTATAAATATGTATTTAGGACAAAATACGATTTTGATAATAGTGGCTAGGGGAGGTGTCTAAGTCTTGTAAAAATCAAACCATAAGCCTGACATCATCTGTCTTTGATCCAATCACCCAGATGCAAGGCGGAGATGAGGCTCTGATCCAATCCCATGTCACAAGGGCAGGTTTAGTTAAGCCGGCCCATACACCCATTTGGTGATGTCATTTAACAGGATAAATAGGGACATCTGACAACACATAGAGGGACTCTCTTCTGATTCCAGCAAAGCTCTTTGATCCAGCATTCAACATCCAGCCTACAACATCCTTCTAGATCCAGATGCCAATCACCAGGCCAAGCAGTAGCAGAACCATTTTCAGCTAGGCCTTAATCCTCAACTAATCCTCACAACCCAGTGAAGCGCTGTGGTGGGGGGAAGCATACTGAAACTATCTGGCTTGCTAACATAAATGCTTGCCTGATGAACTCGCCATCCCACTGATTGTAAATATCCAGAAACAAGAAGGGCAGATCCTGTGCAGTTCCGGCGACCAGTCTAGCTGATCCTGTCCCGCCGAATGTGCTGTCCTTCCCTGATAAATTGACCTGACCCGTGAAAGTCCATAAATCTTAAATCTCATTGGATTGTGAGTATCAACAGGACGCTAGAGAGCTATTGTATACCTTACCTTATCTTGTACCACCCTAATCTCTGAATTATCCTTACTTTCATAACAAGTAACAGTGTCAAAATCTTCAGTGCTATCCTATCCCGTCTATTTGCTTAAGCATTGTTTTCATAGTTTATTTGTGTAACTCGTATCCATAAATTCAACTTCGAGTGTTTGGACTGGTTCCGCCAGGGAAGGCGCTGGGGATCTGTTACTGATGTCATGAATCAGTCTCAGGGCTTACTTCGTCCCAACCTGGTTGTCTAGCCTGAATGCTCTAGTCTTGAGTAAAAGCATAATCCATGTTTTCTGGTTTTAAACTGAAGTTCTTGTCCAAATTTGCGTCTTTATTTTCAAAAAACATCTATCACTAGACCACTAAAACCTCTATAACTCCCTCAGCTTTAAAGATAGAAATGAAATTTCAACTCTCACTGATACCTAACATCAGTAGCTATCTCCACAACTAAACGCATCGCAGAACAGTGTATGTGACCCGTTTTTGTTCGATATCGCATAGTAAAAGTTTGCCGCAAATTTGCAATTTCAGCCAAAGTACACGTGTCTTTTGCCCATTTCAAAGTGCTTTTTCCATCCCATCATGATCTGAAGTGTACATGGTGGTTCATATTATCGCCCATGCATGTTAGGACCAGATTAGTGTTGCATTCTTTAGAATTTGTCTCCATTTTGGTATTTGACCATTTTGCAGTATTTCACCAAGCCATATGCACCGGTCATTTCAAAGTGTCATTTGCCAAAATAAGGTTTTCTCTCTTGTGTGGGAGGGAGGATTGCCTATAACTCTAGACATTGTATTTCATTCCTGAAAACCTGTTGATTACTCACATTGGTGTAGGATTGCTCATTTGTATGTAAACAAAACTTTGCAGGGGGAAATTAACCTAAACGCTATCTGTGTGCAAAACAAACTGTTCTTTTTCCCGGTCTTTTTATTATTCCTCCTCATAAGTGAATTCAATTGCTGTGCTTATTGCTGAATTGTATTGTCACCCTTTGGGTGATTGCTGCCCCACATATCTCTATATTAAACTCATGTGTCATTTGAATACTGAAATAAATAAATAAATCCATACCTTTTCAAACTCGCCCGATTCCTGGTTCAGTGGGATCTGGGGGGTATTTTGAGAAGGGTGTGATACGAGTTGTATATCATTCAGAATATTGAATTTATAGACAAAAATAAATAAGGGTTTCATTTGCGCACTACACGTTGGGCGAAACCTGGGTGTGTGCCTGATTGAAATCCCTTACAATACCCAGAAGCTGCTTTTCACTCCTGCTTATCAAAACTTAATTTAGATCCCTTTTCATGCAGCTAACCTTTAAATTTGCAGATACTCATCTCACTAATGTCTTACCTCAGCAGAGCACAAAAATGCTGTATTATCATTGTTGGTAGAGAAATCAGACCAGTTGGTCATTTTGTTTCGGCAATATCAAACAAAATTGTGGATACATGGGTGAAGTATAGAATGGTTTACATTAGTTCATGTCAATTGGCACAGCGAGTAGAGCGCTCGCTTTGACATCCGTGCAGACCCTGTTAACGCAGGTTCGAATCCCGGCAGGGCCAAACTCAGCCTTTCATCCTTCCAAGGTCGATAAATGAGCACCACACACCGTGGGTAATAATAGGCAGCGCTCAGATACCTGAGGGTTCGTAGCGCTATATAAATGCCTAATTATTATGTCTAGGGGGATAAGGCATCTCAGGGTGTAGTTCATGTGGATTGGGTGGTTATGGCTACATCAGATCTTGATATGGTGTACAGTAGGTATGACTTGAGCTGAGACCATATATCACTAGGGCGGGATTGGGAAGGCTGCATATGTGCCCACTGATCCTCCATGTTAGCCCACGCCACATCCTTTAGCGAATGGTCTCTTGTTCATCGCAACAAAATACATCATTTAGCCAGGAGGTGACAAATGTACAAATTTGCACACGCCTGTCAAGGAAGGGTAGGAGATATGGAACAGGCATAATAGGGGCAAGGGATAAACATTTTTATGAATATTTTCAGACAGTGTTGCACATACATCCTTCCAAAAGAGCATGAGTTGGGGGCCAATCCCATATCATATGAAAGTACTTAGCATTAGGAAACATACAGCGTGGGCATGCCCCTGTGCCATCATTGGAGAACAGATGAAGTCGACCAGGGATGTAGTGATACCGGTGTAACACTTTTAGTTGCATCAGTCTGAATCGGGAATTGTATGACACCTTGCTTGTCTGTGCACACATGTCGGACCAGAGATCATCGCCTGCCTATTATTGGAGGTTTTCAGCCCATCTAGTTTGCGGATTGTAGTATGGTATCAGAATGGGTTTGGATCAGATGATGATACATGTCTCAGATTGTCACCTGGAGCTATTACAACTCCTAGCTAAGTATAGTTTTCGGGTTTAACTGGGAAACAATCCCACAGTTTTTGCATGCCTTGCGTAGGCCCCCATTTTGCAGCCATTGCAAGGTCTTGCCTCGCACCAATTCAGGAAAATCGGAGCTCTGAATAACTTTTCCACCCAAGAACAATGATCCCAAAATCCATGTTGCATCCAAACTCCCCGAGAGCCAGAGTCTATCTGCAGCAGAGAGGGAATTCCAGAGTGGGGAGGGGGAGCAGGGGAGTTCTCATGGTATGGAGCTGCAATGCCCATCTACCTCCAAATTTTATGCGAGTCTAGTACCATGACGCCAGCCGGGTCGAAGCCGCAATCCCCAATGGGAGAACTAGTGAACGTAGATCCCCCCCCATCTCCCGCTGACAGTCCCTTGAGCTGTACATGGGTAGGGGATGGCCGTCACCGAAAAAATAAGTTGCGAACTGCACCAGCGCCTGTGCGGCCAACCAGTACAGCCGGAAATTAGGTGCAGCAAACCCTCCCCTATTGAATAGTTGTGTTTGCGTTTCCCACTTCAGCCGGAGTGCCAGACAAATCTGCAGATTTTGCTTTCTAATTCCAGGAAAAGTGCCTTCCCCGGCCTCAATGGCACATTGAGAAACATGTACAAAAGTTTGGGGAGTATTATCAATTTATCATATTATCATTTTCAGAAGTGCAATTTTGTCAGCGATTGTGATGGGCAGATGGGTCCAGCTCGCAAGCTTAGCTCGCAACTGTGTCATATATGCCGTGTAGTTGTGGTCTTATAGAGAGGGATTATGTTGTGCAATTGTCACCCCTAAGTATTGTATGGTATCTGGGGCACACTTGAAACCTTGAAGGTCCTGAGGTGGGCAGGTAGCGTCAGTGAGGGGGAAACGCTCTGACTTACTACAATATACTCAGAGGCCAGAGATCTCGCTGAAGTCCAAAAGATCTTGTACAATAGGTGACAAATGGTCACGGGGATTACGAATGTATAATAATGTGTTGTCCGCGTAGAGTGACATTATTTGCAGTTCTCCCACCATTCTAATTCCTTGGTGTCTGAGTTTGAGATGTATCATATCTGTTAGAGGTTTGATGACAATAGCATATCAGTGGGATAAGGGACATCCCTGACAAGTGCCTCTGCCTAACGTGAACTGTGGAGAGAGCAACCCATTTGTACTGACCCTGGCCACTGGCAATGCATAGAGGATGGACAGAGCTTCCAGGAACCCCGGCCAAACCCGCAACCCGACAATACAGCATACATGAATTGCCAAGATACTGAATCAAATGCCTTTTGGATATCTAAAGTAGCAGCTACAGCCTGGAACTCAGGGTCTATTTGTGCTAGGATGTTAAAGAGGCGTCGTAGGTTTAATGCCGTGGATCTTCCTGGGATAAACAGACTGATCCGGAGGTATAATGTGTGGCATAACTGGCATCAGTCGAGTAGAAAGTATTTTTGCGAGCACCTTTACATCCGTATTAATCCGAGAAAGGGGGCGATAGGATCTGCACTGGTCTGCAGGTTTCCCTGGCTTCAATAGAACCATGATGACTGCTTCCTGCATACTGTTCGGAAGCGACTGGGACCTAAGTGACTCCTGCCATACGTGCAGAAGGCGGGGGGTAAGGGTTGCCTTGTAGCATTTAAATTCAGCCGTGAGGCCATCTGTACCAGGGGCTTTCCCAGAGGGTAGGTGGTCAATAGCTTCAGTAATCTCAGAGAGGGAAATCGGGAGGTCTAATAGGGTTCTGGTGTCTTGGTGAGAGTTGGAAGAGCGGTAGAGCTTTGAGAAATATGCCGATTTCCTCTGTTGCGCATGTGTCTTTATTGGTATAGAGGTCTCTGTAGAAATTTGTGGATACCTCATTGATGGCAGTGGGTGTATGTGCAGATTTGCCAGAGGCGTCAGTCACTAAAGGAATGCAACCGCTGCAGTTTTCACAACACGCCATGCGAGCAAGTAATTTACCTGGCCCATCACCCTCCCCGTACCTTCTAGCCAACAATGGGGCATCAATAAATGTTACCTCATGCTCGCCGTGCATACTGAAGGTGTCGAGGGCCTCCTCGATTTGTGCTAACGTGGCTGAGAGGGGGGGGGGATCAGCAATTAGTTCCCGAGTTTTTTCTCGCATTGTTTTATGCTATGTCGGATTGCTTTGAGAACACTGAATTCCGCAGATAGCGTGATTCCCCCAATGTAAAGCTTGAATGTTTCCCAAAATGTACCGGGTGAGGGCACAGAACCTGCATTCGTTAAAAAAATAAATTGTACGTGTTTGTCACTAGTGGATGCAAACGCGGCATCTTGTAGTGCCAATGATTTAAATCTCCAGCATTTACGTGGTCTAGGGAGTGTTGTCAATGTCAGGGAGACAGTCACTGGAGTGTGGTCGGAATAGATGCGAGGAAGCATATGTCCCTCTATAACCCCCCCAAACCCCCCCAAGGAGTGCGTCAGAGATGAACCACAGGTCAATGCGGGAGGAGGACTCATGACCAGAGGAATAGGAGCAGTCGCTTGTATGTAGTGTCCTCCACGCATCCACCAGTCCCAGTGATTGCATGCTGTCCTTAATAGTGCAAACTGCCCGTGTGAGAGCTCTTTGGGCATGGGTGGATCTGTCTAAGCGTAGGTCAAGACTAGTGTTACCAAAGTCTCCCCCCCATAGTAACGGAATTAGTGGGCACTGGTGGAGTTCCTTATCCTTAATCACCTCTTTATAAAACTGGGGCCGTAGACATTCATTCGTACCACCTCCCTCCCCGCAAGAGATCCGTGCACCAGAACATATCCACCCAGAGGGTCAGTTTTCACGTGTTTGCACTGGACGGAAGGGACTTGTGCCCCAAGGTCATGAACCTCTAGATTGTGAGGAGTAAGTCATATAGCAGCGATTTCCGGCCCAGTTTTTAAGAATCCCTTCGCAGGTTGCAGATAGGCCGTGGGTTTCCTGCAAGTAAAGGATTTTATCCTTCCGTCTGTCCACATAAAGGTGTATCTTGAAATGTTTTGTTGGATTGCCTAGTCGATGTATGTTCCAACTAAGGAGTTATACCCCCCCATGGTGGTATAGATCACACAGTAGTATTGCCTCTGGCATTTTGATCCAACCATCACAGTATTCCAGAGTCATATTTCGTGCCCATGCCACAGTTGCTTGTGTGCATGTTGTGTACCAAGTGCTTTTTCTTTTCGTATAACAACCCCAACTCCCCACACAGTCCCCCACCCGCATTATCCTCCGAAATGGGGCAATGATGCCCCATATAAAACACCTGCAACTATAACCGCAACATCGCATAGGGAGGCAGGTGCACGGGCTCATCCGGGCCGTCAGCTGACTTGGATAAAGAGAACATAAGGATAGATACCAACTTGCTTCTTGTACAATGTGTTAATGGAGAGTGGCGCAGTCGTCTTCCACCGTAATATCATGAAGCAGGAGAACTTCATCTCAAGGTCATGAACGGTAGCATAGCAGCAGCTCGGACTAACAAGATTGACTGCGTAGTGGAACCCCCTCAAGGGCGTAAGGGCTGATAAGAGTGTTCAGCATGCACAGGTATATTGATTAAGCTTTGCAGTCAAGGCCTAAGGTGCCGGCAAGGTTTCGCCAGGTATTGTGAAAGAGAACGTTTTATTGTTCCATTCAACTCGCAGTTTGGCAGGGTACAACATTGCATACTTCAAGTTGTTGTCGCGTAGCGGTTTCTTCACCGCAAGGAAGGATTTCCTCTCCTGTTGGACGGCCACTGAGAAATGAGATGTGTATCCTATTGGAACCCAGTATGAGGTCTCCCTGTTCGCGGGCCGCCCGAAGGATTGCATCAAGGTCACGATAATTAAGTATGCATGTGATGATTTGCCGCTGAGGGGACCTGGGTTTGGGTTTAGGAGCCAGAGACCTGTGGGCTAGTTGGACAGCAAATTGTGGTGATAATGAAGGATTCCCCAGGAGTGGGAGTAGGGTAGACTCTATCCATAGTTCCAGGGAGGATTACGAATTACACTCATGGATTCCTATGATGTGGATGTTGTTACAGCGGGACCGTGACTCCAGATCGTCGTTCTTCCTTTCTACCTGGAGTACCCGCCTGGAGAGTGTAGTTAGTTCAGCACTCATGGTGGACATACTGTCTTCTACCGTTCCCACTCTCGTCTCAGCTTTAGACAGGCATTGGTCTGTCTTATCTATGTGTCTTAATAAAGTCAATGGTGCTCGTCATATCGTCAAGTTTGCCATGTACCTTAGTGAATCCTTCCTGCATGCATGCCATCATGCGCTGGGTCTTGGTGAGTTCCATCAAAGCGGGTTCAGGCTCCGCGTCAGGAGGCGTCCTGACCGTGGTCGAGGGCTTGGGTGTGGATTTAGTATAATGGCTCATAGAGTGTTGATTTTTGGATCATCCTTTGGTCATCATGTGTAACAGGACAGGTTAAGGAGTAAAGGAGCAGAGCGCTCTGGGGGTAGTAGGCGCAACAGTCGGCCGGTCTCATATATGCAGTCCGTTCCAGGGTGGTGCAGCTCACTCCTGGTAGTAGGATGGTAGGGTGACGGTAGCACAGGGATCAAGGTAATGGGCAAGTATGAACAATCCAGCGTCGGGGAGCAAGGAAGGTGGTGCTCAGCGATATGACCGCCAGTGGCCGGTACAGTTTCCCATGCACTTGATGTATACGATTTGACTTCAGATTAGACCGGCTGATGACAGTGGACAGTAGGCGATGTCTCAAAATGGCAGCCGGGTCTCCTATCTGGTTGGGGTACTGGCCCTGTAAGCAAGCAATAGGCTTGGAGAATCAGTATGACTGCTTAGTGCACCGCCAAAGGTGAAATGGATGACGGTGCCCACCCCCCAGAGGGAAAGGTATTGCGTGCACAGGAGCGTACTTCCAAGGTATTTAGCTGTGGGTGCCTCTGGGCTTTTCAGCGGAGTAGCAGAGTCAGCGTAACATCAGGACTCCCCCTATCAAGGACTCGCCTCCAACGTGGTCAGGCCCATCCAGCTGCGCAGTGGGGTGGACGTCGCGGCCCCAGTGGGGTTTTTATGTGGAGGTCATCACGTGTGGCAGGGCAAGCCAGGGGTAAAGGAGGAGTGCGCTCTGAGGGTATTAGGCGCATCGGTCGGCCAGTCTCATGTATACAGCCCGTTCCTGGGTGCTGCAACTCATGTCTGGTAGCACAATAGTAGGATGAAGGTAGTGCAGGAAACGAGATAATGGGCTAGTGTGAACAATCTCAATGCCGAGCGGTAAGGAAAGTGGTGCCCCGAGATATAGCCGCCAGGGTCCAGTGCAGTATCCTATGCCCTGGGTGTATATGGTCTGTCTTAATATTAGACCGGCTGGGGATGTTGGGTTGTAGGTGATGTCTCAAAGTGGCTTCCGGGTCTACCATCCAGCTGGTACAGTGACCCTGTGAGCAGGCAAGAGGCTGGGTGGAGTTAATATGGTACTCAATGCCCCGACAAAGATTAAATGATGGTGCCCCACGACCCCAGTGGGAAAGGTGTTGTGCAAACGAGTGGACTCGCAGTGTTGTCAGCTGCGGGCATCTATGGGTCTTCTCGGCGGAATGGTGAAGTCAGCATATCCTCCGGCCCACTCCAGTGGTGCAATATGGAGGGCGTCCCAGTGGGGTTGTTGTGTAGAGATCGCTAGTTCAGTCCATGCACTTAGTTCAGCAGATAGTTAGCAGACATGGGACTGTGTGGGATGAACACCCAGTACAGGGCACACCATGCCGTAGCTGTCCGGCCTCACAGGGAGCCGGCCGGAGCTGGACGTCCTTTGCCCACTGTCCCTGCTCCAGCACAAACATTTCAAGAGCGCGTCCCTTGATGTCTGGGGAGTGCAGTGGAGCTGGGATAGGATCGTCTAATGGCTGGGGAGATAAGAATTCAGATGGTAGCCTTCCGAAATCACGAGAGTCATTGGGAGAGCATATATTTGCCCTCAGGCAGAACCGGGTGGAGGAGCTCTAGAAGATAGCTGCCATCTAGGTCGCCGTGCAACAGCGCCCCCCCCCCCCCCCGCCTGCTAATATATTTTTTAAAACAAATGTATACCTTGCTAGAGGAAGTTACTTACAAATTAAATATCCACAAAAGGAACAAGATTTCCCTCACCAACACAGACCGGATGCCCCAACTCGTTGAAATGCAATTCCCTCACTCTGTTCTCCAGACAGTGCAGCTACAGGTCTGCCTAGCACACTGATGGAAAATATTTGCACTGAGGCCACGTCTTATTTACCCAAGGCTATCGCACATCCAAGGTCTCATGGGAGGAGTCAGCCCCAATTTATTAATTGACCCAATTTACTCTCCCCTGTTGAACACTTTGTTTTCAGTCCATCTACATATTTGTGCACAGAATCCATTGACTATAATAGAATCCACCTCCAGAAAGGTTACCTTCTCCCTCTTAATTGAGATGCCATTGGATACTTTTTTTAACAGCAATCTGTGCCTGGGTCAGATACCACCCAAGAACAGCTGATAGTGTCACCAATCTTTAACTTCAGGCCCCTGCACTCATTACCAAAATGTTACTTGACCTCTTTTAAGCTGGATTAGGAATTGTGGGGAGAGGGCGCACTGGATCTCTCTCACAACTCTGTCTCTTTGCTGATGTTTACCAGGAGGTTAAGGAATGTCCTAAGGCCTCTAGAAGAATCTCAGTGTGCAACACTCCATGCGTATCCTTCTAAAACTGTCAGTGGCACACCACCTAACACCACCACCCAATACGGCAGGTTGGCAAACCATGGACAGTAGGTATTTGAAGCTGCTCTCTCATCACATAGGTCTCTGACCAGGTGCCACTCACATCCACACCATTCTCGGATGCTCCGTAGAGCGCTCAGGTAGCTGTACATTTAGGCCTATGACATTTTGGGTTTCACTAAGAGCATCAACCTGTTACCCCCAATATTTATAGAAGACTTCATAAGGACGGGTCTACTTCAGCGGCCTGGGCAGTGGAGACATGCTGACAGGGAGGTGTTTCGGCTCCTCCGCTCAGCAGACCGAGGCTATTTAACCACCAGCAATATAGATGTTGGGACTTGAACTTTCACTTTCTTCATTATAAGTGAAGCAATACATGACCTAGCAAGGAAAGAGCTGAAGGACAAAAATGCAGAATAAGACAGAAGTGATCCTGATCACATAGGTCAGGTTGCCAACTACATTTAAACTGGAAATGCTGACCTCCCAACCCAGTTGCATTAAGGACCAGGAAGAAACAGCAAGAGGTATGATAAATAAAAAAGCATGGGAACATGAAGGTATATTCAAGCCAATATCACAGTAACTGTGGAGTTTACTAATTAAAAAAGGGACAAAGAACGGGGTGGCCGGATAGAATGGTCCTATATCAACATTTTATCCACTCGGTTTGCACTGCTCATCCAGCAGACCTTTGGACCACTCAAACGTCCAATCCCCATGAGGTAGCTATCCCATGCCCAATCTCCTAACTAAATGTCTCATTGTTCCATCTTATGTACCAGGTCTTAAAGGAACAAAGAAATATTGAGTTGTTAGGGCAGAAATATTCAAAATAACAGAAAAGGCAAAGAGAGTCAAGGTGCTTCAAGAAAACAGGCCCGCCTTATCATGAATCTTTGATTCGTCCACTATCCCCCTCCTGTTTAATTTTTGCTGTTATCTGTAATTCGTTATGCAGAGGATATTATTCTACAGTCTTAACTCAATTTCAGCTGGATTTGAAAATCAGCACACCTTTGAAAACAATTAAACTGAAAATTGCGTTGTACATATTTTTGCACAAGAAATACAATGGAGTTGAAAGAGAAGATTCGTCATGAATAATTAAAGCAGCATCCTACCTTTCTGAAAACTTGTGCCCCAGAGAGATCCAGTCCTTCTCTATCAGTACCTTAGAAATAAGAGAAAAAACATTGTGCATCACATGTGAATAATTAAATCTATACGTAACAAAATGTGGTGACTGAATAACCACTTTAGGCAGACCCATTTGCAAACCTGCGGCAGGCGGTAACACCAGTTGGTTTGTAAAGGTATCATACATCATTACCAACCTTTCTCAAAGTAAACACAAGGTCATGGTGTATAGCTGCCAAACAAAATAGAGTACTCATAAGGATATTTCTTATTCACTGTCACTCTCTATTCCTGAGCATGCATATAAACATGCACACAACCCTATGTGCAAGGGGTGTAGGCTTGTGCATGGGACAAGCGCGTGCAAGTTATGTCGGCCATACATATGTAGGCCATGCGCGCACACAAGATGCACCGGCAGAGTTCGAAATTCCCAGCAGCTGAGAGTTCTTTACTCCTGCTTGCAGCCTAGAAGTCTGGTTAGCATGACACCAAATGCTATATGGAACTAACTTTGATTGCTCAATCCATATAGTACTATAAACATACCTGTGAGATTTTAATTCTGGGTATTTGGGAATATCTCTAAAAGAACACTGACAATTCTAGCTGACACTGAAACCATAATGGGTCACGTATAATGGACAAACGGTTATAGTTTGCCTCTCAAGGGAAAGTTAGATTTGCAACTCACCATGTACTCGCTCCTGGTTGCCTAGAGTTGGCTCCTGCTTAATGGATGATGCCGGACACCCAGGTGCTGCTTTTGGCTCCTGCTCAACAAATCTATATTTCAACCCCCACATTGGCCAGATCATGCAAAATGCGCGGCTATCCACACAATGGCCTATATGTGCAAAGTACACTGGCCCATGTGAACACTTAATAGTGCCTAAGCCAACGCAGGCATGCAAACTGTGTGGGCCCACATGTGTGCACAGCGTGTGAGACATGTTTTTTGGAACCATACCCAAGATGCAACAGGTTTTGCATCATTAAACAATGTTTAGACAAGACACAGGGCTTCAGGCAGGGCGAGTGGGGATCTTTGCACTACAGCAAGTGAACCCTCTGCTCTTGGGCATTGGCATGTTTGCTATTGGTCAGCAAGATTGCCGTGGCCTTACCTTAGAACTCATGAGAACTTACCTTTGTGTGAAATATTGACATTAGAATGACCCTACACATTTTTCATTAGAACAACATGAATTTATAATTCCAATTAAATGTCTCTAGCACTCATACAACCTATGAATTTATAAATGTATCAAATACTCTCACATACTTTTTGGTCCTTTATATAGAAAGCAACATACACTGTAAAGTAAAACAGTAAGCATTTGAAATGTGACATTAGATTGTGTTCACAATAGTGCTGTTTAAAAGGGCAACCCTGTAATGCTGCTATGGACACAATCCCTAGATAAAAAAAATAATCAAAAAGTGCTGTCAATTAGGTCTACAGAATTGCTGAAGGAATAATGTGCCATGAAAAAT
Organism: Ambystoma mexicanum; assembly: GCF_040938575.1. Taxonomy (NCBI): domain Eukaryota; kingdom Metazoa; phylum Chordata; class Amphibia; order Caudata; family Ambystomatidae; genus Ambystoma; species Ambystoma mexicanum. The sequence goes on along the minus strand of NC_090941.1, from coordinate 680,867,092 downwards.
TCAGAAAGCATTAAAAAAGTCCAGGAGCCTTGGAAAAATCCAGTGTTCCAAAAAGTTAAAATGTGTCAAAATTCTATGGCTTATGCAAGAAGTAAATATTTTTCCAAAGGTCATGTAGGTAATCTGCCAAAAGTACAATACTGTATTCTGGCCAGAGGAAGAATAAGGAGGGAGAAAAGGTTTCAAATTCACTATGCCGCAACTTGTTTCAAAACTAGGGTCAAGTATGTTTCACTGTAAAGACCGACACATTATTCACAAACCAAGTGACACAAAAAGTCTTGGAAAACACATTTTCAAAAAGTAAAAATAAATGAAAAGGTATTAAAGGCATCTTTCTCTTCCCTCTGTTCCAAGTGCAGTTCCCTGGCATCCTTCCACTATTGCTCCCTGTGTAGTGTTGCCTTATCCTGGTCCCAGATAACTCTAAAAACTCCTAAACGTTTGAGTCTTTATAAAGCAATTTGTGGGCTTCCTACATGTCCCCACAATATCACATCACTACATCTACTCTATCAAATGTAATCGCCATGAGATATTATCAACGTGTCTGGCAGGTGCCTCTCTGACTTGGACGTTCAAGAATTTGTTATAGCTAAACAATCAAACTTTTAGACATTCAAGGTCGTGTAATGGCTCCGAGTCGAGATGGATGTCCTGGTAGACATCTGATTTCTCAGCCCGACAAAAGCTCAGTTAGGACTACATGCTATTTGTTAAACTATGAGATTATTTCCCAGACTGTAGCTAGCAGTATTCACAAAATGGCCTATGCAAAAACTGTTCTGCGTTAAAGATAACCAAAGTCTATTGCTCATGTACAAGGACATACACAGAATAAACCCGATACCAGGCTTGCTGAAAAGGATACAATACAATTATAATGAGAAGACTATTGTATTGCAGCCCACTGTTTCAGAAGCACAAACATAGGTGTTGAGTGTTTAAAAAAAAATATCAGTGACAAACAGAATGTATTGCCTCAAAATGTTATGACCTTTACGTGAAAAGGGGGCAATGTGATAACATGGCTAATGTCACTCAAAAACAATCAAAGTTTAAAATGTAGCATATGATGTGATGCGTAACATTAACATACTTAAACATAGCCTGTGTAACAATTCACATATCTCCAGCATGGTATTTAAAAATACAGATCATGTGGGAACACAGAGTGCAACGGGTCAGCGCGTGCAACGTGCATTGGCCTGCCTGCCCATATTCAAAGGGCATGGGCTTACCCCAGGTTGGCACACAAGCATGGTTCGAGGGTGGATGGGCCTGCATTTTCCACCTGCTTTGGCATGCATGCGAGGTGCATTGGTCCATGTGGACAAGGTGAGTGGGAGAGGGTGAGAGGAGGGGGAAAAGTGTAGGAGATATCCACTCAGGTACGGGAATGCTGTCTATCGTCAAGGAGGTAGTTAAGGATGGTTGTTAAGAATTAGAATCAGGACCCTAAACCATGCAAAGGGTGAGAGAATTCCAGCTGGCCTGATCACTGGAGTGTGGCTGTTAGTCTATTTGTGGCTGACGTGGATGTCTTCTCCCCATTATCTAAGCCTCAGAGCTGAGATAATGTCCAGTTGCAGACACACATCGGCCAGCAGAGACCCAGAAGAAGGTTATCTCAAAAGACAACATTCAGAAGCCAAGTACCTGAAGCTACTGTGATGAATCCGATGGTGTCATCACTCCTTTTCCGGTGGTGACCTCTCCCCACATGGCCAGGGGACGACAGCCACTAACAGATCCTGACCCTCGGGGTGGCTATATGAGGGAGGATTACATGGGGGGAGGCAGCCCTCGGGCGATGTCCTGTTATCGGACGAGACATGGAATTCGCCCTTTTTATTTTGAGGATACCCCCACCATTCCCCATGCCTTAATGGAATATTGTCATACCTCCCCTCACCCACCTAAGAAAGGTACTGAAAACACTTCGACAGAATCTGTATACAAGTCCTTAAAACCTGACTTGCCTTTCAAGACTCCTGAAAACACCTTTCCAGACACTGCATACACGTCCTCAAGAATAGACTTGCCTTTTAATATCACTGAGAACCCTTTTTCAGACATTGCATACAAGTTGTAATTGTATATTTGTAAAGCATGTATATACAAGTAAAGTGCTTCAAATCACTTCAAAGCGGGAAGGGAACAAGGGACTACAGTAGTCATTCTTTGGCCATGAAGTTTCTGAATGATCTAACAAAACTAGCATACTAAGCCTGGGGCATTTCTACTAGTGCAAGTGCATGACAGGAGAGAAGGGGGGGGGGGGAGAGCATACAATTAATACGCTGCCGTACTAGGCCTAATGACTTATCAAATAGAACAAGTGCATGACAAGGAGTGTGGAGAGAAGGAGACGGGAGACATACAGAACAATAAACTACCGTACTAGGCCTGGCGACATTCAGATTGATTGATGATAGGCCATACCAAGTGTGTCAGGCGTATACCAAGCTAGGGTGGGGAGACAAAGGGAGAACATGACCAACGATCCTGCTAGGTCATGCAAGTGCGCAGACAGGAAGTAGAAGAGAGGGGGATTAAGTGCAACTAGCCCATCAGGGGCTTGGGTTAAGTGCAGAGAGGTGGCCCCTCACATGGAACGTATTCCAAGTGCAGAAGTGCGAGGCAGAGTGCAGAGGCCCAGAGTCAAGTGTAAGACTGGCGGGGGAGCCTGGGACCTGTGAGGCCCTGGAGGTGCACCAGGCGACCAGTCAGCAAAACTGAGCAGAGTTGGGAAGGATAAAAGGAGGAGGGAAGCAGGACAGAGGAGAAAGGAGGTTAGCAGGGGAAAGAGGAAGTATTGAGGAGTTTCCAGAACTTGAGGAAAGAGGCAGGGAGGCTGTTCCAGAGGGAGGCACCTGCAGAGGATAAAGTTCTACACCCAAATCTCTGTTTGGAGAAACGGCTCACCCGCAAAAAGTTGGAGACTGGGCGGAGGGCTCTAGAAGGAGAGTATTCAGGCAGAGAGCGTTGTAGATAGTAGGAAGATTGCGAAACCGTTTTAGTAGTCCAGTCTAGAGAGAACCAGGAGTCTGGAGACAGTGAGCCTCTGGGGGAAATTGAGAAAAGGTAGAATACCTCTGAGGAGGTGCAGCTGGTAGTGGGACATTTTAGAGCTGTCTGAGAGGGGAGAAGAGAAGGGAGAGAGGAGTCGAAGATGACACCCACCTCACTGGTGGGTGAGGGCACAGGACCAAGGGAGACCGGCCAGAGTGCGGGAGCAGGGGTCCCAATGAGGCCGATCTCTGTCTTACTGGCATTAAGGCAGAGCTCATTTGCTGCATACCAGGACTCAACTGCGGACAGTCAGTGGTGAGTGAGGAGGAGGAAGAGGCCGAGAGTAGCCTGAAACAGCTGTGTGTCATATGCATAACACTGGAAGTTGGTGGTGAAGGCAGAGATCCTGTGGGCCAAAGGGGCAATGTAGACATTGAAGAACCAGGGGGATAGATTAGATCCCTGGGGAACACCACAAGTAGAGAGAGTGATAGCAAAGAGATAGGACCCAAGTTCCACCTGGGAAGGACGATCTGAGAGAAAGGACTCTAGCCATGACAGGGCCTGCTAAGTGATGCCCAGGGTATCACGCAGACGGGAGATCTGGATGTTGTGGTTTACCGTATTGAAAGCAGAAAAGAGGTCAAGAAGGATGAGGACATAGGTAGAGTTAGAGTCAAGATTTGAGAGCTGGTCTTCGCAGGTGTTCAGAAGAGCAGTATCCATGCTTCTGGATGCTCTAAAGCCAGACTGATGGTCATGGAGACAGCCAACGGATTTGGTGTGGAGGGTAAGCTGAGAGATAGCCAGCTTCTCCAAGAGTTTGTCCAGGAAAGGGGTTATAGAGATTGGCCGATAGTTTGCCTGAATGGAAGGGTCAGCAGAGTTTTTTTTTTTTAGCAGAGGGTGCATAGGAGAGTGCTTGAGAGAAGTGGGGAAAAGTGCAGTGGCGAAGGAGAGGTTGCAGAGGTCTGCCAAAGCCGGAGCGAGAGAGTCGATGTTGTCCTTGATGGTTTTGGAGGGGCGGGGGTCCACCTGTTCGGAAGAGGCTTTCATAGACCAGTCTTGTCTGGAAACCTCCCCAAGATATAATGGTGCATGAGTGGGTGCGGAGGACAAGACAGCATGTCCTGTGTTTTGGCAGTGAAGTGTGCAGCCAGGGTCGAGCAAAGGGCCTGGGAGGGTGCAGTAGAGGGTGAGGCTGCATTAGGGTTGGCTAGTTCCTTGCAGACTTTGAAAAGTTCGGCCGTGTTGTTGGATGCTGCGGAGATGCAGTCTTGAATATGAACCCTTTTCTTGGACCGGATGCAGAGTCAGTAGTGCGTTTGCAGAAGGCAGCAGGCCAGAATGACAGAGGGTGCACCTGAAGATCCCCATTTCCGTCCCGCTGCCCTGCACTTGCGTTTATGGTCAGCCAAAACGGAGTCTTAACAAGAGTACCTCATGACAGGGGCAAAGTTGTTTAGTGTTGGAGATGGAAAAGTAAAAGTTAGAGAGGGCTGTGTCAGGGTGGGAGTCAACCGCAAGAGTAGGAGGAGGAGAGTAGGTAGAGGCAAAGCCAGCCACTGACACACTTTATGGGTCGGGTGACATTGAGGGTGGGAGGCAATGCAGGGTGTGCAGAAAGGGTCAAGTGCTAATAGAGAAGAGTAATCTGTCCAGGAGAGTGAGGTAGTGAGAGGGATAGAGAGAGGGATGTCTGTGGAGATGAGAGCATCCAAGGCGTGGCCAACAGTGTGCGTCGGACCAGAGGGTAGAATGGAGAGAGAGAGAGAGTCAATAGGTTGCGGAAAAGTCCTGAAGAGTCAGGAGAGTCCAGATGAATGTTGGGGTTGCCCAGTGTCCTTATGCAAGTGCCTTGTGTTCTCTCTGAGATCGTGACACAGACACAAAGCGCCTAAATTCGATTTTTGACTAGCAGACACAAACCACCTACATTTGATTTTTGACTAGCAGACACAAAACAGTGCAGGATGAGAGCACACCTAAATTCGACTTTTGACTAGCAGACACAAAACACCTTCATTCTATTTTTGACTAGCAGACACAAAGCACCTAAATGCGATTTTTTACTTGCAGACACAAAAGAGTGCAGGATGAGAGCACACCTAATTTGATTTTAAGACAAGGGTATGCAGCACAGCAGTACAGTAGTGGAGGCAGTTGGGACTGGGATCTCTGGGAGGGAAGACAAAGAAAAACGTTTTGAGCATGTACTAACAGGGATAAATGCCAGCTGGGATAGACCAGTGACAATGTCAGTAGTGGCACAGAGTCAAAGGAGAGATAGTCCAGGCAAAGGAGCAAATAGTCAGCACTCACATAATGTCAGGAGGGGGGATGCCAAAGCCCGAGGGTGCATGGAAGGTGTACCCGGCATCAGAACGTATTTCATTACCTGTAGAACGACACGGGCCGCAGAGGCCAGCTAGGCCCGGAGAGGCACAGACAGGGCCTTTGATGTTGGGGCTGGCTCCCACCTCCCGGTGCGCCTGATTGGAGTTATGAAGAGTTATGAAGAGTTATGTGGCCAATCACAGGGGGCCCTGCTTAAGACAAAGGAAGGCTCCACTGGCAGATGCAGGAGCAGTCATCTTGGAGAGTGGCTCAATCACCAGGAAACATTCAGAAGTCAAAATAAAATGCCCATTACAGCAACCTAACCAGCACGGATGCATACGCATTAACAGCATTATGCTGCAGAAAGCCTTTATGTACGATTTGATCCCATTTAGGTCAGTGTCACGCGTACAGTGAGAAAATACACAAAATGCACAAAAAAAAACAGCACTTCAATTTAGGATGCAGGGTGATGTGGACAGCGCTTTTTCCTTCAAGCACAAATGGGTTTACCTTCCTGGGTACTGGTCGAGATGAAGGAGGAGGCAGAGGGGCTGGAGGGAGCACACTGCTCTTCTGCTTCTTTCCTGGATAATCTTATCAGAAACAGACTGCCATTGCCCTAGAAATGAAATACTGTGACTAAGAAGATGAGCCGAGTAATGAAGATCACTGGAAGCCAGGGGCACACGCTGCTCTAGTTGTTACCGGAACAAGTCTGATGCTGGGAGATTTATACCGGCAGACCAACTGACAGGCAGACATTGGATGGAGAACGTTACTTCTCTCTGTGCTGACCGAGGGACCATGGTGCTGGTGCAGTATCTGTGAAGCCCACCGGTTTGTCAACAAGAAAGAGGTGTGCGGATTGGAAGCAGGAGTATGCTGCGAGAATGCCAGAAGCAAACGAAAGGCTTCTGGGCGTTTGCAGGTACTGGAAGGTAACCTCCACTCCACCGAAGCCCATGCGGAACATATGAGCGGGAGCCACAAGAGGCAGAGCAGCAGTGTTTGTTAGTGTATGCAGTACACGTATAAGAGACGACCTGGCAGGATAGTATAACAGGCAAGTTCAAGACAAGACAGAACAAAAATAAGAGACCATCAAGTTTTAAGTGTGCGCAGAGCCCCCATGAGAAAAGCCCTGGTAGCAGACCAGGCAGATTAAAGGTGCAGTAATATACATATGAGAGAAGCCACAAGTGTTTTCATACAAGAAAAGCCCTGGCAGGAAAGCATACCAGGCATCATCAAGTTGAAGTGTGTAATATACAGTACCCATGGAAGTCATAATAAGGATACAGCAGGACTAGCAAAAGGATGTGTAAACATATTAAAGAGGAGAGAAAACCTGGCCGTAGAGTCCAACAGGTATCATGAAAAGATACAGACCTACAGACAAGTTGTTTTGTATATCCGTTGTGGTGTTGATCAAGAGAAACTTATGTAACTGATGGTCTTGAATATAAAACAGAGTGAAGGGAAATACAGGGGAAGGAAACCACCCTCTGGAACAAGAAACTCTATCCCTTTTTGTGTTGGAGTTACACATTTCCTTTTTTGAACATTTGTGCGCTACTAAAGGCCAATGACATTTTCCCTTTTCATCTTAGAGTTGATTTTTAGAATGTCAGGGCCAGACTAGTACTTTGGACATGGCCGGCTTTTGCTTTGGACATTCTGACATTGACAGACCCTTAGGTTTTGGTTTTAGGTACAGAAACACCTCTTAGAGCAGTGACAGAGTGGCATTTCCCAACCCTCTTATTTTAAGTCTTTTACCAAAAACATGAATCCCCTGTGTCCGCGTCTCATTCCTGGCTGCTCACACTACACACAAGAAACAGAGACCGCCAAACCCATAAGTACCAGGAGACAAGACCAGAGGTGGTGGGGCCACATTACATCCCTCCCCAGGATTGCGAGAGAATGGAAGATCGAGCCAGAGAAAGGAACCCAACATTCAATTTGTAAACCCCAAAGACTGCGAGATGCATTTAAGGAGACGTAACAATACTGAACTCTTGGTGGAGATGCACTAGAGAACCATTTTCTCCTAGTTTGATGATGCCCTGTGGAGAAGCATCCTGTTAGCACCTTGTGCTCTTTTTTGTAACCATAGTTTTCTGAAACTTGTACAAAAGAAAAAAACATTTAATACAATTTGAAACAATCTGAAACACCTCATTCTGGATCCAAACATTTATTTTTTTATTTATTTGTGTTTGGTTCAAGAAAACTTGGACCTTTACAAAAAAAAAAAAAAAAGCAATTATTACAAATACACATCACATAAACAAAACATTAAAATCATCTTCCTTCAATTAGTTAATTTGTTCATATGAATAAATGCAACTATTTACACATTTAACAAATTTTAAAATAGTGACAGACATGTTTGCACCAGATTCGAACTCAGGCACAACAGACTGCGGCAGCTTAAAACATCAAATTTAGAATCATAAAATCCAATTTATAAAAGTAAGAGAAGTATCATTTAGTCTCGTACCGACTTATTTCGCTTTCAATGTAATCACAAAGCTGCACAAGGGCATATATTAGGGGTTTATATTCCCCAACCATCATTCTTAGCCAGAGTGTTTCCTCACAATGCTCAAAATTTATATCACAGAATTTTGTTAATAAATTAGATCTCTTAATTCTAAAATAAAATCAGATTTTTTAACGTTTCACTTTGTTCTACACACAGGAAAAAACAACATTTTTCAATCACTTTATGGTCAGTATCCTTATTCCAGTGTTTTGTTTTAGCATATTTAATTTAAACCACATATACTTCTTTCTGTGATGCTGACAAAGGAAAGTCTCAATATAAGAGTATCTAGGAACACTTTTCTTAGCATATTTACAATACTCCAGATACATTTTGTACTTTCCCATTGCTGTGATAGTTTTACACCAATCCATTTCAAACAATTTATTCGTGGCACAGGCTGGTATAACCAATAGATCTTGAGTTGTTATACTGAGTTCATCGCAAGAGTGTTGCATTTTGCGATGAAATGTATTAATCGAGGGAGTGTTCAGTAGTTGGATATTTGTTTTAAAATCGTAGTACAAAGAATTGGGTTCGGAAAAGCACATTTTGGAATAGTTACAAAGTTGACGCCATTTCCTTTGTGATGAAAGTGCTATAAGACCCAATTCATGTCTGAGCACACAGTTAGGTAGGCTTAGTGGAAGGTCCATTGTGGTTTTCAACAAAGATCCTTGAAGGCTGTCTAAGCACTTATCCATCACCATAAGACAATTATCCAAAGTATACAAAAGAACACTTTCAATTTTAAGGGTCCAGAAGTCTATTATTGGAATTAATGAATGTTTACAATATTTTGCATAGATTAACTTCAACTGCGAGAGCAACGACTGGCTTTTAAGTTTTAGTAAAGCTGTCCAATATTCCATTGTGTTCGCCTCATTTATATTATAACCCAGGTATATAGTATTCTCAAGTAATGGTAGGGTAGTTTGCTGTAAATAGCATCTAAAGTTTTTTGTTTTTGACTTTATATTTGTGCCAAATTTCATAATAGCTGTTTTTGCTGGGTTAGGAGATAAATTGTGCTCTCATGCAAAATTTTCAAAGAGATGAAGTTTGTTTTGTAAACCAATTGGAGTCGGATCAAAAATGACTATATCGTCTGAAAAGGCGAGCCATTGGAGACGTAATGTTCCTAATTTTACAGAGAAGAGACTTATTTCAGACCAAGATGCATCCATATCTGCAATGTACAGATTAAAAAAACAGGCAGCTAGATTACAGCCTTGTTTCAAGCCTAGTGTGGTTTTATCGGAGCAGTTGTTCTCCCCTCTGCTGATATGCGTATCCTATAAGATGTATCTGTATGAAGTTTAATAAACCAGTAAATGAGACCACCAGAGATACTCATTTTTAACGTTTTTGTCCACAGCAAGTTACGTACTACACTGTCAAAAGCTGGGGACATATCATTCATGGCCATATAGACTGGATATGAATTCTTTAGTTTTGTGCCTGCTTTTATATGGGCCATGATTGTTGCATTTAAAATGGTGCTCATATCTTGGCGAAAACCTGTTTGCAATTTAGAGTACAGATCCAGATTCTTAATTTCTTTTTGTAATTCAAATAGGAGCAGTTTTGCGAAGATCTTAGCTTCTGTATCGATGAGCGAAATAGGGCGATAATTTTCTGGTAATAAAGGGTCACCCTTTTTAAATATTGGGATAATATTAGATCTGCCCAGTCATAGTAATGTTATCAAATGTATTGTTTAAGATGGAGGACCATAAATTTACATCAGTCTTATAGACACATGGTGGTAATCCATCGGGTCCTGCAGATTTTGTATAGGATAGTTTGCTTATTGCCCATATTATATCGGCGTTTGACCATTGGTATCGAATAAGATTGTTGTAACAAAACGATACATTAGGAAAATTCCTAAATGATTCTGGCAATTGAAATTTGTGTGTAATGTAATTACACCAAATGGCTTTGGAAATACAATTCCTCATAGGAGATATCACAGAATTATCCTTGCTTTTTATGGTTTGCCAGATTTGTCTCGTATCGTGTCTGCATATAGCTTTTATTAAATTACAGTTCACTCTATTGTAGCTTAAAATTCTCAGATTTATAAGATTGTTTTTCTATTTTGCTATTATTTGTTTGTGCAATTTCTGGTAATTAAGAGAGTTGAAGCCCCCTTTCCTTAGGATTCTCAATTCTTTGTTTTTATCCCGTTTTAGAATTTTAATAGTCGGATCATAGGGATGGATATAGGATTTGGGCTTACACTTAGTATGGAAGTATTGTAAGGCAGAGTGAACTATCCGAGAGCAGATTATATCCATATAATAAGTGGATATAGTCTGATCTTTTATGGTATCCGCTATGTGCTTAGATACATACGCAGAAAATTGTTGGCATACGTTTGTGTTCCATCTAAGTGATATCAGAGGGCGGTCCATCTCGAGGTGGACTATAGACAGATCTAACGGTAAAAGGGTGCAATCAAGCTTGAGGGAGGTGGATAGCTGGGCATGATCGCCGTAGAGGATCGGACTAATGTTTAACGGTGATGCTAGCTGCATAATGTGATGAGAGATGAATATATAGTCGATCGTTGAGGAGATATCTCCTCTACTCCACGTCGGGCGGTCTCCTCTATCAGCACCTTGCATCACATCAATGTCCCAATATTCAAAGTATGAGTTCCAAAGGGAACCCCTCTTTCTCATTAAGTGTTTCCTACTTTTTAGTCGATCTTTCAGCCCAATACGACAATCTGAATTAAAGTCTCCCGCTATAAGAATATCACAATCACCCAATTCTTTCATGGCTGTCTCGAAGCATTCATCTAACTCATTCAGCATAGTTTCCTGTGGAGTATTGTCACACTCACCTGTGTCTCTGCAGGAGTGATGGACGAGCCTCCCTTGACCCGGAATCTTCACTTCCCCTGTTTCGCCCGGAGGAATACCTGTCAAATACAAGGTTTACACTCAGACCTGAATTCACCCGATTCCCCTGGGCCCTTCCCTTCGCTTTACTGTGGGCGCGATTCACTCATGTGATTGGTGCCAATGTCTGTAGGCTGAGTTCAGATGCCAAATGCTGTGTTATGCCTTCACAGCGAGGCCGAGAGTTCAAGGCGCCAGTTTCTTCACTGGCTAGAAAGTCCTTCCCACAAGTGAATGTTGCACGGAGAATGTTGAGTGTCCAAAATTGTCCGTACTGTCTTTGTTTGCCGATATTTTTGTGGGCGAGTAACGCTGCGTGTAGAAGCTAGCTGCTGGTAGGTTTGCGCAGCGCCTTCAATTCGAGTGCGCCTGGTAATGTCTCTCCCGTGCAGGAGAAATTATGTGGTATTAGCGCCTCGAGTCTGGGTTCAACGTTACTGAAGACTTGGTGGTTAGGTAAGTATGCACGGAGGCTTTTGGTAAGTATGCACACGAGAGAGAGAGAGAGAGAGAGAGAAAGAGAGAGAGAGAGAGAGAGAGACAGAGAGACAGAGAGACAGAGAGAGAGAGAGAGAGAGAGAAATAAGTGTCCGTGTTATTGGAGCGAGCGCAATGAATATGTCTCTTCTTTCTTAGAGGGGTTTGTGCGCTCATGCAACTAACCTGGATTCCAGCGTTGCGGGAAGATTCGGTGAGTATGTGCAGCGTTACTGATGTGCACGTGTTAACGCTGTTCTTCTTTGTTCTTACAGGTGCTGGTGTAGAAGTTCCCTCTTGACTGGAGATAGCTGCGGCGTGGAGTAAGAACCAGGTAAGCTGAAGCTGAATGATCCGGAGAGGGTAAGCAGAAGTAGGATGATCCGGAGCAGGTAAGCAGAAGCAGGATGATCCGGAGAAGGTAAGCAGAAGCAGGATGATCCGGAGCAGGTAAGCAGAAGCAGGATGATCCGGAGCAGGTAAGCAGAAGCAGGATGATCCGGAGCAGGTAAGCAGAAACAGGATGATCCAGAGCACGGATCTGATGTGTTGCTGATACAGCTCACAGTAAGCAACACGAAGCACTGGAAGAATCTTGGGTGTGGCTTATATTGCCAGCCACACCCAAACACTAGAGAGCTCATGAGTTATCATGCACTTCCTCTTTGGCAACAGGAAGTGGAAACCAGGAAGTTACTACAAACACTAGGAAGGAATGAAAGGAGGGATTTGTTATGGGTTCTTTGTGTGCCTATGCCAGGGCTGCCAGGCCTGCCAAGCCTCCACCCAGTTTGCCCCAACTACCTGCCTCATACCCATGACAGTCTTCCCCCTCAAGACCCCTCCCAATGGTGTGTATGAGGGCTTTGGTTTCTCAGGATGGTCCCGATGGAATATCTGCACCAATCGGGGGCATGCACGTGCGTGCTGGGTTCCCATGATCTTTCCTTGGGTCCGTACCCCTTCCAGTCAATCAAATAATACAGGGTCTTTCGTACTTGTTTGGAATCTAATATGTTCTTTACTTCATATTCTGGTGCTTTTTCACCCACTTGTATGGGTGTGGAAGTTCTGGTTCCTGGGTGTGCTGGTTTTAATAGTGACACGTGAAATACAGGATGTATACGCATATGTTGAGGTAACGCCAGTCTCATGGCTGCTGGATTAATTACTTTTTCTATTGCATACAGGCCGATGTATCTAGGCTGAAATTTCTTGGGACCCTTTAAAGCAATGTTTCTAATTGCCAGCCAGACCGAGTCTCCTACTTGATAATCTGGGGCTTTTCGTCGATGGCGATCAGCGTTTCTTTTCTGTGTTTCTTTGGCTTGCTGTAGGTTCCTGCTGGCTTCTCTGGCTGCTTTCATGACGCTGGCATGTAGATTCTTTACTGCGGGCATTTCAATCTTTTCTGGCGGATCGTAGACTGACGTTCTGGGGTTTCGATCATATATAGTAAAGAAGGGTGTTGCTTGGGTTGATGAATGTGTTGAGTTGATGTAGGCATACTCTGCCATCCATAGAATTTCTGTCCAGCTTTGGCTTGTTTGGTGTAATAGACAGCGCAAATACTGTTCCATGGTCTGGTTCGTGCGCTCGGTTTGGCCGTCCGTTTGGGGGTACTGACTAGAAGACAGACAGACTTCTACTCTTGCTAGGGCACAATATTTTTTCCAAAAACGAGATACAAATTGGCTGCCTCTGTCAGAAGCGATTATGGTAGGGAATCCATGTAACTTGACGATTCAGTCTAGAAAAACCTGCGCCAGGGTCTGAGCTGAGGGAATACCTTTTAGAGCTATGAAATGTGCCATTTTGGAGAAGATGTCCACTACTACGGGGATGGTATTATAACCTGAGTTAGGAGGTAGATCAGTGACGAAGTCCATTGATACTGTGTGCCAGGACGCTGGCGGAATGGTGATTGGCTGAAGGAGGCCAGCTGGTTTTTGCCTGGATGTTTTGTATTGTGCACACACCTCACAGGTGCCTATTTAGGTGGCAATATCTTCTTGCCAAGTTGGCCACCAATAAGATTCGCTTACTTTCTTCATGGTTTTGGCTATACCCGGATGGGCTTCTAACAGCGAGTCGTGGTAGTCTTATATGATTGCTTGTTGCAGATACTTAGTTGGAACGTAGAGGCGTTTTTGGTAGTATGGTAGTTTGTCTTGAATGATGAACTGATCTCCCTTCGTGTCCCAAGCCAGTAGGTCTTCTTCAGACATTTTCTTTTATTGTTTCCTGTATTTAACGGAGATGGGCCGATGCAGAGACCGAGAATTTTAAGGCTGGGTATGATCTCCACCGGGTTAGGGGCATTGTAGACTTCCTCTCCTGTGCCAATGCGGTATAACGCATCCGCTTTCCCGTTCTTAACTCTGGAGCGGTAGGTGATTACAAAGTCGTACTCCATTAAGTATAGGGCCCAACAGAGATGCCTAGAAGTCTGAGCTTTTGCTGAGCATAAGTATTGCAAGTTCCAATGATCTGTTATTATTGTGATGGTGTGTTTTGCTCCTAGTAAGTAATGTCACCATTCACACAGTGCGCTTTTGATTGCTAGGAGTTCTTTCTCAGAAATTGCATAGTTTAATTCTGCTGGGAAAAATTTCCTGGACCAAAAGGCAATGGGGTGAAGGCATCCGGTTTCAGGATTTTGTTGAGACAATACGGCCCCCATGGCAATGCTTGAAGGGTCCGTTTCCATGATGTATGGTAAATCGGGCTGTGGGTGTTGCAGAATTGGGGCTGAGGTGAATTTTTCATTGAGAGCTCGGAAAGCTTCTTCGCCGCTGGTGTCCATTCGAACTTTCGGTGTTTGCGCAGCAAGGACATTATTGGATGTACAATATGTGAGAATCCTGGTATGAAGCGTCAATAAAAGTTTGCAAACCCTAGAAAATTCTGTACTCCCTTTACAGACATGGGTGAGGACCAAGTGAGGATTGCCTCCACTTTTCTATTGTCCATCTTGATCCCCTGCGGTGTCAGTACATATCCCAGAAACTCCACCTCGGTGACGTCGAAGGAGCATTTTTCTAGCTTTGCGTACAGTTGGTTTTCACAAAGTTTGCGGAGTACAGCTCGCACGTGGGTTACATGCTCTTGGGGAGTGGTGGAGTAGATCAGAATGTCATTGATGTAGACGACTGCGCAGACATCGAGGAGTTCCTGTAACACATCATTCATAAAATGCTGAAACGCAGCCGGGGAATTGCAAAGCCCAAAGGGCATGATCTGGTATTCGTTCAAGCCATAGCGGGTATGGAACGCAGTCTTCCACTCGTCCCCTTTCTTCATGCGTACCCGGTGATATGCACTGCGTAAGTCTAGCTTAGTGAAAATCTTTGCTTGTCTCACCTGGTCTATGAGTACTGGTATCAAAGGTAATGGGTACTTATTTTTTATGGTGACTTGATTTAGGGCCCGGTAATCAATACACATTCTTAAGTCCCCCTCTTTCTTCGGTATGAAGAAAAGTGGGGAGGCGACTGGTGACTTAGATGGTCTAATGAAGCCATTGGCCAGGTATTGATCCAAGTAGGTCCGTAGATGAGTGTTTTCTTCCTCGGTTAATGCATAAATGCGGCTGCACGGTACTTATGCCCCTGGTTGGGGGTCGATCTGCCAGTCGGAAACTCTATGGTGGTAATGTATTAGCTTGCTCCTTCGCGAACACATCCTGGAACTCCTGGTATTCCTCTGGTAAACTGCCCACCAAACCTACACCTGCTATCTTTTCCTGTGAAGCTAACAATGGGCCTTCCTTTGATCCCTTTGATGTCGCAACAAGAGGCGCATTCCGTGGAAAAGAGTAAGGTTCCAGCTCGCCAATCTATCTTTGGGTTGTGCATCTCTAGCCACGGTATACCAAGAATCAGCTGGAATTGGGGTGCAGCGATAAGTTCGAATCTAATACTTTCTCTGTGGCCATCTTGGAAGATTAAGGTGATGGTGGAAGTACACTGTGTTACTGGTCCCGAAAGGAGTTGTGTGCCATCCACAGCTGTCACGCTTTCTGCAGTGTCCTTATGGTGGAATGCTAATCCCAAGGTCTTTGCAGTGTTTATGTCCAGGTAGTTCGCAGTAGCCCCACTGTCTATGAAAGCCTTGAGGGCATGCATTCGCGTAGGCTGTGAAGGGTCTACCAAAACCACAGGAATACTGAAATGTCAGATCCGAGTGCTCTGTTCCTGGCTCGACAGACCGACCTCTACATCTGCCGGGCGTTGGAGTTTTCCGCTACCGCACCCGTGTCTTCCCCTGTGTTATCTAGTACCCCCATTGTCTTCCGTGGGGTTTTAATCGTGCAGTTCCGGAAGAAGTGACCAGATTGGCCGCAATATAAGCAAAGATTTTCCTGACGCCTCTGTTCTCTCTCCGCCTTGGTGAATGGTCCCCTGAGAACACCCAATTGCATGGGCTCCGAGTGTATTTCTGAGGCCTGTCGATGGGACACTTCCTTTGGTCGGACATACAATGGTCTATGCTCTGATCTGGTTCAGTCGGCATTGCGATCCTGTAACCGGTGGTCTAGTTGCATAGTTAGGTTGATGTATTCACTGCAATCTTCTGGAGGATTAACTACTTGCGCCAGGACATCTTTTAATTCTCCTCTCAGTCCTCGATAAAATAACGTTATTCATTTCTCCTCTGGCCAACCTGATTCTGCTATTAAGCAATTGAATGTGGCGACATCTGAAATAAGATCCTGACCACCCTGTCGCAGAGACAGTAGCTCATCATCCAGGGCCTGACCTCGAGTCCAATGGGCAAATAGCTTTTCTAGTTCACGCTGAAAACCTGGGTAATTTCTCAGAAAAGGGTCGTCCCTAAGCACTAACGGGACAGACCAGTCTGCCGCGTGCCCTCCTAAATAGGAGAGGACAAAAGCTACTTTAGCTTGGTCGTTCAGAAAGGTGTCTGGTTTGCATATGAAACGTAGCCAGCATTGATTCATGAACACTCCAAATTTCTTGGGATCCCCAGACAAGCGTTCCGGGGGTGCTAAAGGGATGTTGCCTGGAAACAATACCTGAACGGGTGTGGCTACAGGTGCCACGGTAGGCTGCCCCTGTGGAACTCCACCTGGTAGGGGTGCTAGACCAGCTTGGGTCTGTAGGAGCTGTCTTGCCAAATCGTCTGTTTGTCCCTGTTGACTACCAGTTTGCGCCTTAAGGCATTTGTCTCTGAGCGGGCTGCATGCACCTCGGCCCAGAGTTCACCTAACAATAGGGAAAGCTGGTCTACCTCGGAGGTTTCCATCGCTCGGGCAGAGGTACTGAGCAGTGCTTCGTGTTCTGTCACACTCACCTGTGTGTCTGCAGGAGCGATGGACGAGCCTCCCTTGACCCCGAGTCTTCACTTCCCCTGTTTCACCCGGAGGAATACCTGTCAAATACAAGGTGTACACTCAGACCTGAATTCACCCGATTCCCCTGGGCCCTTCCCTTCTCTTTACTGTGTGCTGTGATGTCCCCCTATGGGCTTACCTTGACCTCTAGTAGGGTGTGCACTCCATCCTGCATTTGCAGGGGCGCGATTCACTCATGTGATTGGTGCCAACGTCTGTAGGCAGAGATCAGATGACAAAAGCGGTTTTATGCATTCACAGCGAGGCAGAGAGTTCAAGGCGCCAGTTTCTTCACTGGCTAGAAAGTCCTTCCCACAAGTGAACGTTGCACGAAGAATGTTGAGTGTCCAAAATTGTCCATATTGTCTTTGTTTGCCAATATTTTTGTGGGTGAGTAGCGCTGCGTGTAGAAGCTAGCTGCTGGTAGGTTTGCGCAGCGCCTTCAATTTGAGCGCGCCTGGTAATGTCTCTCCCTTTCCCTTGCAGGAGAAATTATGTGGTATTAGTGCCTCGAGTCTGGGTTCAACGCTACTGGAGACTTGGTGGCTAGGTAAGTTTGCACTGAGGCTTTTGGTAAGTATGCACCGCGTAGAGCGAGCGCGTGCAGTGAAATAAGTGTCCGCGTTATTGGAGCGAGTGCAATGAATAATGTTTCTTCTTTCTTACAGAGGTTTGTGCGCCCGTGCAACTAACCTGGATTCCAGCATTGCGGGAAGATTCGGTGAGTATGTGCAGCGTTACTGATGTGCGCTTTTTAACGCTGTTCTTCTTTGTTCTTACAGGTGCTGGTGTAGAAGTCCCCTCTTGACTGGAGATAGCTGCGGGGTGGAGTAAGAAACAGGTAAGCTGAAGCTGAATGATCCAGAGCGGGTAAGCAGAATCAGATTGATCCGGAGCAGGTAAGCAGAAGCAGGATGATCCGGAGCAGGTAAGCAAAAGCAGGATGATCCGGAGCAGGTAAGCAAAAGCAGGATGATCCGGAGAAGGTAAGCAGAAACAGGATGATCCGGAGAAGGTAAGCAGAAGCAGGATGATCCGGAGCAGGTAAGCAGAAAAAGGATGATCCAGAACACGGCAAGTGTGTTGCTGATACAGCTCACAGTAAGCAACACGAAGCACTGGAAGAATCTTGGGTGTGGCTTATATAGCCAGCCACACCCAAACACTAGAGAGCTCATGAGTTATCATGCCCTTCCTGTTTGGCAACAGGAAGTTACTACAAACACTAGGAAGGAATGAAAGAAGGGATTTGTTATGGGTTCTTTGTGTGCCTATGCCAGGCCTGCCAAGCCTCCACCCAGCTTGCCCCAACTACCTGCCTGATACCCATGACAAATATTAGCAGGATTCCTGTATAAACTTATAACTAGGATCGCTTTGCATTTCTTTTTAGAAAATGTCAAAGCAATCGCTAAATTATTCGATGATTCCCATATTAATTTCGAAAGCATTCTATACGCATTATTTATTGTGATCGCTAAACCTCCAGATGGACGTCCCAATAGTGAACGTTTTGCTAAGGAGCAATATGTGGTAAAGCCCTCTAAAATAAAAGGCTCTAGTTTCATTGTCTCTTGAAGTAGAATTATAGTGGGATAATCAACAGGAGACAATGTGCTAAACCAAGTGAAAAAATTGTGAAAGCCACATGAATTCCACGACAAGATTTCTAGGACACCTATTTTCCATTGATTGTGAAGTTAAGAGTGACTTTAGCATGGGTTTGAGCCATACAATGTGTTTATTTTAGCTTAAAATGGCAAAAAAGTCATCAGTGAGGAAATTTTTAGCAACATGGGCTACTTTCCAACATTATTGGAATCTGCGTTTTCCCTGACATCTGGGAGAATGTAGGCGAGATAATCTTGGGCAGCAAGTTCATTCGGGAAGGTTGATAAGGTGAGTCCCTGTTCTCTAATTTCTGCTCTTTATGACCAGATGAATTTTGAGTATATGTTCCGAAGACAAATAGCATATTGAACGATTGTTATTCACCTTTGCAAGCGAGACTGTGAGAATATCCTCAGATTTCAGATTTCTTAGTTGGAGGATATGTGAGAATAAGCCAAGCAATTTGCAACGATTTAAAGGAGGCGATTGCAGCGCATGAGTAATCGGTTCCAAGCCAATAATATGGTGCATGTCCTTGGAAGATTGAGTTACTAGAGGTGGGGATTGAGAATGTTCTCCCTTCCTATAAGGAGCATCATTGGATCGAGTATTGGTTTTTTGAATCGTAGTAGAGACAGCCTCGGGGATCGCCTGTATAGGGGTTTTCAAAGACAAGGGCTGTGTAGTTGTGCCCGTAGCATTTTCTGCATCATGGATAACTTTACTCAATGCCATCAAGAGCTCGTCTCTCAAGGACAGAGCATTATAAATTTGCAACTCGGGGTATGGAGTGTTAAGTGGGAGAATATCTATCAAGGATTGCAAAGGACTTTTGGATGGAAGAAGCTTTGTAATCATCTCAGCAGAGATTTCCCCATTTTCAATTGCTTTTCCCAAGGCCGCTAAAATGAGTTCACCAGCGTCATCTTTTGGACATGTTATGTCCGTCAAGGGAAGCGACCTAGAAAAACCTGTCCCATGAGAAGGTAAATAAGGTATATTCACGATAGTTGAACGTGGAAT
Organism: Ambystoma mexicanum; assembly: GCF_040938575.1. Taxonomy (NCBI): domain Eukaryota; kingdom Metazoa; phylum Chordata; class Amphibia; order Caudata; family Ambystomatidae; genus Ambystoma; species Ambystoma mexicanum. The sequence goes on along the minus strand of NC_090941.1, from coordinate 680,847,804 downwards.
GGGGGTATCAGAATTTGTTTTTTTCTCCAACGATTTCAACACCACCGCTTCACCTGGTAAAAATTGGACTTTACTTCGTCCATTGATGACCATTGAGGCAGGCTTTTCAGTTAGAGGAGGTATTACACTCTTCTTTAAGTCTGTTGTGCAAGCTGCACTGTATGTTTTTTTCGCTTGCAGGCTTTGAACTGATGTTGCCACAGGCACTGTAAATGGCGAAATTTGAGAGCTCAATTCACTTCGCTGAGGATCATGTGAAGTGCAACTTCTTCCACTTACTGGAAAGTAAGCACTTAAATTCGATTTTATTGCTTTTAATGGTAAGTCACACAAGTCAGCTTTGGTGTGTTTAGTTTTAGAACACGAAACACACAGGTTTGGCAGAACAAGTCAAAGTCCACAGCGCTTGTACACTGAAGAAAGTACGGAAGCATTAAAGCTGCAGGTGGCTGAGGGGTGTGGGAGCACTGCCAGATGCCATCCACAGTTAAGAACCTAAAAGAACACAGACAGTTCTCAGTCTCACTGCGCTGAACAGTGCAATAGTGACAGGTGTTCCAAGTAATTCAAAGAAGGAGGGATTTCTCATGAGTCCAATAACGAAGTAGCCTGACACGTGTTTCGAGTCATCACCGACTCTTCATCTGAGGCTGAAAGTTTCAAGAGCTAGCCTAACCAATTAAATATATCGTGGCCAGTGCCAGATGCACTCTCTCACTGCTTCGCAATTGCGGAACTCTGTGCAATGCTGCTGAGCTGTTCATTCAATTCGGCAGCATTGCACAGAGTTCCGCAATTGCGAAGCAGTGAGAGAGTGCATCTGGCACTGGCCACGATATATTTAATTGGTTAGGCTAGCTCTTGAAACTTTCAGCCTCAGATGAAGAGTCGGTGATGACTCGAAACATGTGTCAGGCTACTTTGTTATTAAACTCATTGGACTCATGAGAAATCCCTCCTTCTTTGAATTACTTGGAACACCTGTCACTATTGCACTGTTCAGCGCAGTGAGACTGAGAACTGTCTGTGTTCATTTAGTTTTAGAACACAATGTATGTGTTTGTGTAGCACTCAGTCGATCTGGTGGCATTTTTCCTTTACAAGAATCCTTTTTAGAAGAAATGGAGTCATTTATAAGGGGATGTGCAATAGAAATGGTTTGCGTTGGGAGTAACATATCCTGGCTCTCTTTAGAGAGCTGTTCAACATCAATGGGGTCGTCCTCAATCATTATCACTTGGGTTTCAATATCAGGAACCCCAGAAGGATTAATTTTGGGGTTGCTCGCTAATTTATTTTCAAAGTGTCCTGTATTTTTATTCTGAAGTGCCTCCTTTTGCCTTTTTGCATAGCGTTTTACAGCACGCAGGCACATTTTTTTAGCACGTCTCGAGAGAAACCCATTATTTACTTCAGGTTCACAAGGAGTCTGCTCTTCTTTATTTTTGTTTTCCATGGCTTTTAATAGTATTGAAGGACTGTCTGGAGAGTCAACATTATCTTGAGAAGTCAGATTGGTTGCATGAAAGGCCACTTTTAACTCATCTATGGCCTTTCTCAGATTTTCCAACTCCACCGTGACCAGACACTCACAAGAATTCAATTTCGTGGGAGGTGGTATTAGAGCGGATGGGGCTGCAAGCGGCATAACTGCATCATCACCCGTAGGTTGGAAATTACATTGTGATGCCTTATGATCACTGGCTCGTTTGTTGATGGGGATCTGTTTTTTTTTCAAATTCCCGTTTATTCATCATCATTATTTCACATCCCAGTATTAAAAGCTTCAATACGATCCATTTTTGAACACATCTGTCTCATCGTGGATTTTATTTAACTGAGTTCTAAGTGAGAGAGATCGTGTCCCTTATCTAAGAGGTCGAGTATTTTGATTATGACTGGGAATGTATAATGTCCTGTTGAGAAGAGTGCATGGAATCTTCAAAATGGGTCTTGTGAGGGTGACTGGACTCAGGGGAGAGCTCAGCGTCTAGGGGAAATGATTCCTTATTTATATCAGTTTCATTGTTTGTATGAGTAGACTCTACTGGAGTCTTGAATAATCGCTTACTGGGGCGATGTCTCCGTTCCGGGGAGCGTGGGACTAATGGGGTAAACATACCAATTGATTTTCTCACTTTTGGATCGAGAATTGCCATTTTACTCGTACTTTCTTTAAATTCTCGGATTAAGGCGTTGGTTTTGCCCTCAATTTCAGCTTTAGTTTTTAAAGCAGGCGCTGTATGTATTTGGGCAGTGTGCATAGAAGGTAGATGGAAAGAAGGGATTGCTAGGTCTAGCAAAGGAGGTCCTGGTGCAGTCGGCTCCACATAGCAGGATTTTCCTGCACAAAGCATTGAATCAATACTCATGCTTGTAATTGATGGAGCTACTACATCCATCTTATGACTGCGCAACCCAGTCGCCATACAGTTGTGAGATCACACTTGATAACGTAATCTCTCAGGAAAGTTGTGTAAGGTGATTTAGTTTGTCTCTAGTGTCTGTGCTTATGGTTAATAATGAATTAACACGGCATCATGAAACGATTAGGAATGCTAAACAAACAGTAAAGGAAATATTAAATGCTTACTTTCGGTGTGAGGCAACACACTGCTGTGTTCAGTTTAGTATCGTAGTTCAATAAAAAAAAAATGCAATGATAAGAGAAGGGGAATGGAAAAACACACCGCTCTCTCAATGAGCCACCGAACAGCAAACAGCGCTACTTAGAGCGTGTACTTAATGCGCGCGGCACAGTGGTTAAGAGGACTTCCGGGTGGATGGGGGTGGGGCCACCTAAACAAGTTAAAAAAAAAGCAGTATATCAATAATATATACTTATAAAAGGATAATAGCTTCACTATATATACTTGTTAGTGGACTTCTGAAAGTCCAGAAAGTGAAAATGGGCGTTCAATTAGATCCAAAGCAGGTATGACGTCTTGCAGGGCAGAGTGGTGTTCCAGCAAACAGCGCTACTTAGAGCGCGTACTTAATGCGCGCGCGCAAATGTGCGCGGCACAGTGGTTAAGAGGACTTCCGGGTGGAGGGGGGCGGGGCCACCATGAAAGTCCAGAAAGTGAAAATGGGCGTCCAATTAGATCCAATGCAGGTACGACGTCTTGCAGGGCAGAGTGGCGTTCCAGCAAACAGCGTTACTTCCTGGCTTTGTGACTGGTTGTAACAGGACAGAACATGAGTGGAATTAATCCAGGAATAAATAGATGGGTCCTGAAGTGAAGATTCTTTAATGATACACTATATGATGGGCCCAAGGAACACTACATGTTTAGAGTAATGCCCTTTGGCTTTAAGTATATCCTCTTAAGAGACAGGGAAACACAGTGATGGCAGACAAAAAGGAAAACAATGTGACTTATGTGGCCCTTTCGGTGGACTTGGAAATGAGGATTCAAGATAATGTTGGCACTCTTCAATTTGGCAGTGACTTCCTGCACCCACATTTTTTTTTGCTTAAAGGGTGTGTTGAAGCACACAGTACACATCTACTTTAACCCTGAAAGGGCCATTATCTGCTTAGCAGAGTAAACACATTTATGTAAACCTGCAAGGCATTATGCAGCTTAGAGAAGGAAGAACCCTTATGTCCCTTCTCACAAATCATGCAGGAAAGTGTGAAGGGTACTACTTCTGATCCAGTGTAGCGCTTTAGAGCTTTACATGGGGAAGAATCAGTCTATGTGCCTCCCTAATGGGATTCAAGATATTTCTCATGGTAGGGATACAGCTGAGTATTTGCATATTAACCTATCACTGACTCCTGGAAGAGTCATACACATGACTTTGTTGAAAAGATTAGTAGCAGTTGCCTTTGTGTCGTAAGAGGCATTAAGGAAGATAAACTATTTTATAAATGGAAAACATAGGGGGATCTGGGAAACTCTCTACTAGCACGAACACATCCCATTGACTTGCTCGTGGGTGGATGGCCCCTGGGAGAGTCTCGACCATGTCTTTAGCTCACTGTTCTTTTCACAGAGAAGAAATGTCCCTGCATATCAGTCTTTGTCCTGCCCAGGGGCAGTCCAGCACCGAAATGCTAGGCAATTTTCGACTCTGAACAAGAGTACCACAGCAACCCCATACACGAGTTTCAGCCTAGTTGGGCATCATCAGTGAGGTGAAGCTGTGCCTCTCTAAGAGCAATTTTATAAATGGTGTGATATAAAAGGATGACATAATGCCTGTAGGCAGGTAATCTGCACAGAGTCGTAGTACAGGTTGAGAGGGGCCTCGAAGGTCCATTGGAGGTGATAGCTTTTGAAAGTACCAGGAGGAAGGGGCTGCGCCAAAGTCTACCCAGATATAAATCATCCACATCCTCGCAAAACACCCCTTCTGGGCATTCAAAGTCAGTACCAATGGTGTGTTCCAGGGTGTATTCCTCTCGAGGAATTTTGGGAGGCTCTAACAGAGTAGATGGAGCAAAAGGAAGGAGTGTGAAAACGGTCTGTTTAGAGGAGCAGTATTCAAACTGTGGGGCGCGTTTTGGGGAGTGATTTATTTTTTTATTTTTTTAAGATTGGAAGAAATGGGCAGGAGTGGCTCACATGGTCGGGCTGAAGAATGAAACTGTCTCAGGCAACAATGAAAAAGTGGCCTGCAGTTGTAAATGGATATTCATTCCTTTAGTCACAGACTGGGCCTCATTACAACTATGGCGGTACGGTAACAACGGTGCCGGTAAGCTACCGGCACTGCTGCTGCCGTACCGCCATAGTACAAGTTGTGCTCGCGGGTGCCTCACAGTCCGCCAGCTCTGACCTGGCAGGCCGTGCGGCACACGCGAGCACAGCTTGTCGGATGCACCGGCATTGTTAATAACGGTGCCGGTGCATCCAAGCTCCCCATTCCCATTGAGCCCTATCGGGCTCAATGGGAATGGGGATCTACCGGTACCGGTACCGGCACCCGCACCCACAAAAGGGCAATTATCAGGTCCGCCTAACTAGGCATGACCCGGTAATTGCCCATTCGCGGGTGCCGGACCCGGATGCTACCGCCAGGGCTGTAATGAGGCCCACTGTTTCAATAGTACCCAAGGGGGTGCTTTGTGTTAAAATGTAAGTAAATTGTGATATATTCAGCAACAATGGTCAAAATTACTAACTGCATAGTTAAGTAACTCATCGGCCAAAATGGTGGCCCATTTTGACTGGCCCACACTAGCATTTTACATTTTTGGTACAGGCATTGCTCTATAGGCCAGTCCGAGCCTGGCGGCTCATCCATAATGGCGAGGGGGCACCCTCACCCATTATGGAGGAGCTAAGGAGCCAGCCCAGTCAAACAGTGAGCACTCTCTCAGCTGCTTTTTCCAGCTGATGGAGTGGGCTGGCTGAACTGCCAAAGGGAAACAGTGTTTCCCTTTGACAGTTCAGTTTAGTTCCCCAGCCGCACATGCTCACTGAGCCATGCAAGTGCTGGGGCGTTTTATGTGATACATATTGCTTTGTGTTTTGGAAAAGTGGAAGAGGCCTGAGCTTGGGAAAGGGAACCAGGAGAGGCCTGCTGAGAACAGTAGACTATTTTGTGTTGAAAGCTGGAAGAGGCCTGAGCTTGGGGAAGAGGCCCATTGAAGAAACTGAAGTGAACATGTTGAAGCTTGGGGAAAAGAACCCCAAGGGACTACATTGAAGTTCTTGGAATTCACTGTAAGGGCCTTGTGGGGAAGGTATTTCGAACAACTCTGTACAGTGAGTACATCTTTTTGCCATTTACCAAATTGCCTGTGGTGAGAAGATCACTTAAAAAAAAATGGCTAAACCAGAGTTGGTTTCATCACTATTTTTCCTTTTCAAAAATGCTTCCCATCCCATTTTTGTAAAGTGTGAGGGCAAGCATAGGTTTAGACAAAGACGGAATTTCGTTTTGTACTATTAGACAACGACAGCCATTAGAAACATCAATTAAGAGAACCATCCCTTTAGAGTTGGGCCAGTTAGGCATTCCACCAACCCAGGAACCTTAGTAAATAAAGGTTTTAAAGCAAATACTTTTGAGTCTGTGTCTCTTCTTTTTTTTAAAACTTTATTTAAGTTGCTTGCAGACAGGTTATGGGAAGAACAGCGTTCATACAATTACATTATCACAATTACATCTTGTACATCTTGTTTGTTATTCTAGTATCCGGTGTGCGTGTCGAAGCTTTGTATTATTGTCCCTCTCGCAAATAATCTCTGAAAGGTCCCCATATCTCTTTAGGCCTGCTTACCGGCAGTACCATTGTAACATATCCCTCTTCCCTTTCATTCACATATGTTAATTCTCTGAGCCATTCAAGCATTGTCGGTGCTGAATTAGATTTCCATTTTAGCAAAACACATTTCTTGGCAATTATACAGCACATATTGAACGATCTACAGATTGTGAAATTAACCTTACCAATGTCCCCCAATAGGTATTTGAGGGGAAGGAGTGTAGGAGGGAACATGGTTATTTCATGCAATGTACCGGTTACCTCGCGCCAGAACTCTACCACCTTCGGGCAGCTCCAAAACATATGCAATTTGTTTGCAACCTCTTGTTTACACTTGGGGCATGTGTCTAGTGTATTTGGGGAAAATCGGGCTACTTTCACTGGTGTGTAGTGTAATCTATTCAGTACTTTGAATTGTACGAGTCTAAGTCGCGCATTGAGTGAGATCTCTTTAGTTAAGAGACGGAACCTTTGCCATTTAGTCTCATCTATATTTGTTCCTGTGTCTTCCTCCCACCTCCTCTTGGCTATATAGTGTTGTTCTCTCCAGTCTTGTATTTTCGCATATAGTCTAGATAGCAGACCTTTACGGTTCTCCCCGTGTCAACATCTCAATGCTGTCGCATAGTGTCGGTTCCTGGGGGAATGATGGCCATTTCTTCCAGACCGCTGCTCGCATGCAGTAGTATTGTAATGTCCTGACTGGATTGTCCCCAAGTATCAACTTGAATTCTTCCACTGTCACGGATCTGCTCTCAGGGGTATAGATCTCCTAGTGTCATGACATTGCGTGGGTCGCATGCCATTCGAATATCACTGTCGAACGTAGGAGGGAGCCCAGGGCAATTCCACAGAGGGAATTTGCTGCAAGAGGGAGCGTCCGTACCTAACCTGCTGAATATTCGTGTCCACGCACTCACGGTTGTGAGTACTGGATCGAATGTGCATGTATCCACATAGTCATCACTTAGTATTACTGAACTAAGATCGGCTGGGGATGCCTCGTAGTGCTCCAGTGCAAGATGTAGCATGCTCTGATCGCGTTTGTATCAGAGCCCTGCATAGTGAGCCTGTGCGGCCAAATAGTACAGTTCAAGTCTGGAGCCCCTAGGCCTCCTCTATGGTAGGGCTGCGTCAAAGATACCCAATTTATACAGCCCCCCCTCCACCCCAGACGAACCGTACTGCCAATGTGCAGAGTTTAGTAAAGAATTTGCGGCCTGGCCATATTGGGATGGTTTTGAAGTAGTATAGTAGCTTGGGCACCACTGCCATCTTCAGCAATGAAATTCTACCATAGAGCGATATGGGGTATTTAGCCCAGAGATTCATCTTCACTTCTAGTGTATGAAGATATATTTCGTAGTTATTTTCATATAACAGTTTCTAAGTCCGTGATACTATGACCCCTAAGTATTTTAATTTGGTATGTGCCCAGCGAAACCCATGAAGGACCTCTGGTTCTTTCGTTTTTTCAGTGAGTGGGAATAGTTCAGACTTGGCGGCGTTGATCGTGTATCCCGAGTATTTTGTAAATCTAGCCACTTCCTCCATTACTGGCTTGATATTTATTCCGGGTTTTCGTAAATACAGTAAGGCGTTGTCTGCATATAGGGAGATTATCTGTGGGGGCCCGGCTATGTGTATCCCTCTATGTCCATGGTGATCTTGCATCTGTCGTGCAAGCGGTTCTTTTGTGAGGGCGAAGAGGAGGTGGGAGAAGGGGCAACCCTGTCGTGTTCCTCTGGCCAATGTGAATGGGTGTGATATGGTCATGTTTGTGCACACCCTGACTGTTCGATTAATGTATAATAGCCTCACATATCTTATAAATCTTTCTCCAAGTGCAAATCATTTCAGTGCACCGAACAGGAAGTTCCATGAGACTGAGTCAAATGCCTTCTCTGCCTCTAACGAGGCAGCAACAGCAGAGGCTTCAGGGTCTATCTGTGAGATAATCCCAAAGAGGTGTCGTAGAGTCAGGGCGGTTGATCTGCCCGATATAAAGCCGGACTGGTCAGGGTGCACAAGACCAGGCATGTATGGAAGGAGCCTGTTAGCCAAGACTTTCATGAACACTTTTGCGTCCATGTTTATTAGTGAAAGTGGGCGATACGAGGATATTTCCCCAAGGGGTCTGCCTGTTTTCAACAGCACCGTTATTACCGCCTCTGATGTCAATGGTGGGAGAAGACCGTTGGTACAGGTCTCCTCCCACATTTTATATAGGCGAGGTGCTAGGAGATCCTTATATGTCTTGTAGAGCTCTAGTCCAAACACATCCGGACCTGCCGCTTTGCCTGAGGCCGGTGAAGCGATAGCCTCAGCCACTTCCTCTAGTGTTCTCGGTCTTTCGAGTATCTCTCTGGCTTCATCAGCTAGAGTAGGAACAGCTATCTCACTTAGGTATTGGCCTACTTCCCCGACTGTTGAGTTTCTGCGTTGGCATATAGTTCTTGGCAATACTGCGTTTATCGCCTCTGTCTCCGTTATGTGTTGTCCCCTGGGTCCCTCTATGCCTGTAATGTGTTGCGCCCCACTATTCCCACCAGACGGTGTCCTGGTCTGTCCTCTTCCCCATATCTGCAGGCATGTACTTGTTTCACCATTAGTTGTACCTCCTGGTCAGCTAGTTCCTGGAATTTCAACAGGTTCTCCTTAATAATACAGAGAAGAGCCCTGTCACCGGTCAACCCGTATACATTTTTGAGTTTCCTCAATACCTGTTCTATTCTGTGTAGGTCTTGTCTGGTGCGTTTGAGTATCCCAGATGTGGAGGATATCATGGTACCACTTAGCCATACCTTAAATGTTTCCCACACGGTTGTATAGCTCGATGCTGATTTTTCATTTATTGTGAAAAACCCTTCTATTTCTATGAAGAGGGCTGCAGCCAATGCTGCATCGTTAGTGCTGTCGGAGCCATCCTCCATAATGGTTGGGGTCTAGCTTTAGCGGCGAGCACTACAGATATCAGCACTGGGCAATTATCTGATCGGTTGCGTTGCAGAATGTTACTCTCGCGTAGTCTGTATGACCACGTCACCGACATCAGCCAAAACTCGATTTCAGGACAATGCGTCATGTACCGTAGAGTAGTATGTGTATTCGATAGCATTAGGGTGTCCTTCCCTCCATACGTCAATCAGTTCATGTTCTGTCATTATTTGTTTAATTGTTTGGGCTGTGGCTGTAAGCCTGCGGTGACTAGTGCTTGATCGGTCGATGGTTCTGTCAAGGACTGTGTTTAAGTCCCCCTCCATATAAAATGGGGGTGTCCGCCCTCTTCCCTATTAGTTTAGATATGTGAGCAAATAAATTGGTGTTGGCAATGTTTGGACCATGTGTTCACTAATGTAATTTCCTCCCCCATAACCATCCCTGTCACAATAACAAATCTCCCTTCAGAATCAATCTGAACCTCCACAGCTTGAAACATTAATCATTTATGTTTCAAGCTGTGGAGGTTATGGTGATTAGCCCTCTTGCTTGGATGAATAGGAGGTATAACATCTTTGTTTTCCCCATTTTGGAGCAAACTTATCGTGAATTGGAGTCGGAGCATGTGTTTCTTGTAACATTACAACTTTAGGGGAGTGCCTTTCAAAGTAGGACAGAATCGGTCAAGCTTTGATGGGGTTATTAGGGCCTTGCACATTCCATGACAGCAGTGTTATCGATTCACCCATTTGGTTTTAATTTGTGTAGTATATCATCTATATATGTCTTCCTGTACAACAAAGTTTGCCGGTGGGCGTTGCATCCACCCGCTTGCCCGTCTGCCACCTCCGGTACCCCTACTATGCGTACATTGTTTCTCTTCGATCGAGATTCCAAGTCTTCACATTTGCTTTTTAGTTTGTTGAGTTCCATCTTTAGGCTGGAAATGTCGCGGTCATGTTCCCAACCTTGTCCTCCACCTCGCCGATTCTTGTTTCTGCCTCGTTGATGCAGCCGTTCGCCTTTTCCAACTTGGATATAAGTGATCCGATGGTTGCCACAATGTCATCCAGCTTAACGTTCACTGACATGAATCCACTTTGCATGGCTCGCAACAGATGGTCATCCCAAGAGTTTTCGCTTGTTGTTGCTGGTCTGCTTTCATGGGAAGGGTCCGATGTCCCTGGAGTTGGGGTGTGAGCACTCATACAGGAGTTATTGGGCCTTTTTTCGTCCCAGTGCCTTTCGTCATGTTGTGTTCCGTCTCTGGAATGGATGTGTTAGCGTAGGCAGCAGGGATGCGATTGGCCCTTTCCTTGAGTTGGGGCTGGCTGTGGGGTACGTTTGTATCAGAGTTCTGCCGTGCTGATAGTATTTTGCAGGATTGTAGTATGGTTTCACAGTTGCTTGTGCTCGGGGTGCAGTCCACCTTAGTGGTTGCTCGCCTCATATACAGATTTAGTTTCCTGATTTTCCTGAGATCTGATCTGTAGTAACTAAGAACGATCTGTGCGCATGCGTTTTGCGGGTTTCCCCTGTTGTTCCATTGTATCATCCAGGTGCAGGTAGGGCTGTAGCGTTACCTGCGGTAGTTGGTCTGGATCGCCTCCCGTGAAGTCTCTCCCCACCTCTTAGTTGCCGTATCCGAAAGGGAGGCTGTGCGGGTCTAAAACAGGAATGTGGTGCAAACCGCCCCTCCTCCTCGCTGGCTGCAGTTGCACTGGTCTTCGACAAGAGCTTCCCCTCCGACTCCTGGAGGTCTGTATCGTGGCGGCTTGCACCTCAGTCCGCTGGTGTTGCTAACCTCCATCCCTCTGCAGTTATGTCCTGCAGGGAGACCAGCATTGTTCCCCGGGTTCCGCAGCGTCACCGATTCCTTCTGCTGCGTGAATATTCCGAATAGCAGTCACTTCTGAGGATTGTTTTATGTTAAGGATGTTGCCTGAACGGAGCTTCACGTTAAGGAAGTCATTACTTTCGCTGCTCAACAGCACCCTTGATTCTGTGTCTCTCGTGATACCATGCCTGCCTCACAGCTAACTGAATGATATTTACGAGTATGTTCTCCGACACCCTGCCATAATCTCAGATTACGTTTTTTAATCGATGTTGCAGTTTAGGCATAAAGGAACAAGGTCAATGCATTTGCCATGAAACTAACTCGAAAAATGTTTCCCTCTGCTATCTTAGATTACCCTAATAAATGCCTACTTACTAGCAGGATTACATGCAAAATATCTTTAAAGGATCCCAGTCCTGCTATCTCAACCTCTCAACAAACAGGCTACTTTCTGATGTACAATTCTATTTGGCACCTGCGACAGAAGATATCAGCACTGCGGACAATTAACCACATCCAGTCCAGAATACTAAATTCACCAATATGAGAACCATCATCCTCCTGTACAGATGAAGTTGCAGAAAGAAAGGATGGATGAAAGGAACTGGCAGGAAGACAAACAGAAACTTTGAATTCCAATCACCATCCACTGCATCCCCCAAAGCTCCAATGGAAGGAAACCTGATGCTACAAAGCAGATGGCTTATTATTGATAAACAATAGACAAACAGAGAGAGACCGCAATTCACAAAGAATTTATCTGTCACTTCATTGTTCAGTTTACAGTAGTTGAATGGTGCCTCCAACTTGATGCTTGGATACAGAACTAGTGAACACAAGCAACCCCTTTTGTTCAGGTAATGCATTACAATGATGTTCATCAGGATCTGTATAAATGTTCCTTAGCATACAGGAGAAAGTAGTTTAGAGCAGCTTTGATAGCCCTGAGCTCTCAGAGGTTGATGCGAAACTTACTGTGTCATTTGTCCCACTGACCAAACAATGAAAGATCAAATAGGTGAGCCCCTTCATCCAAAGAGAGAGGGATCCATCACCAGAGACAAGTGGGGCCAAAGCGGGCACAGATATTTCCCATTCAGCAGAGGGATTGCTAAATCAACACCAAAGACTGTGGTGAACCCAAGGGGGCACTAGAATCAGATGTATTACAGCTCCCCAAATCCAAGACCACACACTCTTCAGTGTCCGCTCTAGGTGTGGGATTCACAGCTATGATTTTGGCACCAGGATGATACATGGAGCATGAAACCTATGTGGAAAAATTAGCTGCCTAACCTTAATGACTGATAGTAAGATGTTCAAAGGTGCCAGAGACCACATAACTGTAGTAGAAAACGACCTGAGTAATCCCATATACCTCTAGCCAAGACAGTCGTATCAACTGGGGCATCCCAATGTACAAGTTCTGTAACTCACAGAATTCCCTGTCAGAGGCAAAATCTGGACCAAACTGGGGAGAGTCATCAGTGGATTAGGAGGGAGGAGGACTCTAGGGAGAACCTGGTTAAGTCCCCATTGACTGCATTCAGCAGATCAAGATGTGGGTGGCTCTTGAATTTTTGAAGTTGCCTAAAGAAAAGACCAATTGTGAAGACCGAAAATATTTTCTGCATCAAATGTCATATAATCTAGCCGAGGATTTGCCATTATGCCAGGTCGATGGCCTCTGGCAAAGTAGTGGCGAGATCAATTAGGTACTTTTTTGGTATAAAGCCCTTCTAGTCTTGATGAAATAAGGTGCCCAAAATGAGGTTTTCTGGCATATATGTTTGTGTTCTTTTTATCAAGAAAACTGGATGGTAGCTCTCGCGAAAGGTTCTATTTTTCCTGCCTTCAAAATGGCTTGACCCAAAGAAGCAAACGCCCAACCTTCTGTGAGAATGCTATGAAACAGTGAGCCTAATTTTGGAGCCACTAGGTGCTTCAATATCTTATACAACTCCCCTGTAATCCATCAGTCCGGCTGCCTATCCTGTTTTTAATTCCTTGAGAAACATTAGAATTTCCTTGATGCTAAATGGAAAAGGAAAACATAGGCAGCATATACTCTGAACACAAATATGTCTGCATGTGTTCTGGTAAATGGCTTTAAATCAAATAATGCGACTATCATGAGTGACATGCATAAGTTGTACCTATTTTTATCTTTTTCTTTTTGATCTATATCGAACCATTAGCTCATCAATATAGCGACAGTCTGATATCAAGGCTTTCTCCTATAAAAAGAAGGTTGCTTTTTAAGCAGATAGCCTTACAAAAGACACATCAAAAATAGATTCTGCAACAACTGTACCATCTGAATAACTGTTACATACACAAGAACTCCCAAACCGAATTGAGACTTTTGTGTATGTTATACCAAAAATGTATGTTCCTTTTATTGTCACACACTCATGCTCAAAATACATAATTCAATACACCATAAACAGACCCAAACGAATCATTGGTGTTTGAGAGAAAAGGGAAATAAAGCCAATTCCTTTTTGGCCCTTGCGACTGGGTAATCTGCTTGGTTCTGGTAGGGACAAAGGATAGCACAGAAAGCAAAGATGACGACACAATGGGAGTGGTACGGACACTCTTCGGTGGGACACATTCGTGGAGGACTCATAAGGTGACATGGTCACTGGAAGTTGATATCAAAGACTGACCAGATGTGAATGAAAGGATAGTACTGACCCCCTTCCCGTAGTACTTTCGTTTAGTGTATTCATGCCTCGACATTGACATAGCTCCTAAGCAAAATCGCACAAAGTGAGCGCATATGCCCTCTCAACCTCCCTTCTATAAGGCCCAATTCTATCTTTTTCCTTGCACCCTCAGCAATGTTGAGCCCCCTAAACGTGGCTTTTGCCTCTTCTCTTCCCACATGTCTTTGAGCAACCTCCCCGTTGTCACAGACTTAAAAAAACACCTGATGTACTTCTCTCAGAATTCTCGGGAGACTGAGTATCAAAGGAGGGAATCATTACATCTCCATCTTGAGCCCTTCCTCATCTTTTCACACACCCTCCACGTTGCTATCATTTCATGGTCCGACCATGGAATCGTCTCTCCCACTGAGGGCCCTATGTATTCCAATTGCTCCTAAGGGGTCAACAGATAGTCGATTCTGGTATAACTGGTGTGGGGAGGGGAGAAGAAGGTATACACACCCGGGTACCTTAGTTGGTTTCTCCATACATCCACCCAGAAGTGGTCTTTGAGGAGGTGTGAACATTCCTTACATTTCCTACCTCCTCCTGTCTTGGCCCACTCCTGCCTGACTTCCAGTCTAGCCTTGGGTCTATGATCATGCTATTTGGCATGTGTTGGAGTCGTAGAGCTTCACCAGAGTGACTAGGGATTCCTCCATAAGTAACCTACCACCAAGAGCGTACCTAGTTCTGGGGGTTTTCAAGACCACTGCTTTCGCTAGAATAATGATGTTGCCACCTTTCTTCTTCCCTTGATCAGAGGCCCAGAACTTTTGCCCCATCTCCCTGCTGAAGTGCCGTGCCTCCTCCCCCTGTTTCAAATGTGTCTCCTGTATGAACATTATGGAAATGTAAAGCCTTCGGAAATTCCTGCACAGTAGGGACCTCTTATGCAGGGAGCTGAGCCCTTTAGCATTGCCACCTTAAGCTCAACCATACTCACAAATGACAATTCCCTGTTGTGCCAATCATGTGCTCTCCAGCCCCGCCCTTGCTCCTAACTCCACAATTATGCGTGGAATGATAACCCCCTGTCCGCCATTCACCCTCCCAATGGTTTGAATCCTCATGTCCCTCAAATCCCAGCAACATTACCAGTACAACAATGACTTCAATAAACCATCAACACTTGAGAAGCCCAGACATCTGTGGCCCACCAGGCTAACAATTAGTCTACCACTCCAGCACGTACGTTAGAACGTTTGTGGCAAATTCATCGCGGCTTCAAACCTGCAGCCAAACCAGATGTCCTTGATGTTAGGCAGAAACCTGTGCAGTTCCCTTAGGGACCACTGCAAAAGATTTAGGACTACAGGTGTTTGGCAGTAAACCCACTTGGTAGCAGTCTGTACCACACAGATTCACTTGGTAGCTGTGGGTGAGCAGTCAGACTTCCCTCAATAAGAGTTAGGCAGTATGCAGAGTATACACAATAGGTACAGAGACACAGTAGCACAAACAAACACTGACCAGAGCTTTGGTGTAAAAGTATATAATTATTTATTTAAAAACACAATTGTAAATTACACTAGCAAAAAAAAGAGGTAAGTAATTTCAACACACATTCACTATCATATATATACAACCCTATTCACTTATTAGACAAGTCTTAGTGAGAAACACCACTTATTTTCAGACAGAGGTGAGCGCTTAACATAAGATGACACTCTAATAAGTTATCAAGAAAGGGAGGGAAAAAGGCAGAGTTAAAGAAGCACACAAGTTTCAATACTTTTTCAAAGAACCACAGTAAGGAAGGATAGGCAGAGTTCTACTGGAGAGCAAGGAAGTCAATTGCAAGGCCCACTCTTGGAGAGAGCAAGCAGAAGGGGTCCAGGTTCACCAGTGGGGTTATGCCCAAAGAGTCTTTGTAGATAGTTTGCACAAAAAGGATGAAATTAAAGTCAAGAAACGTTAGCTAGGTTGTCCCAGGCTAGCCCAGGTTAGAAAGTCGAGGCTTTACTGTCACCCCGAACGATCTGTCGCAAGGGAAGCCAGGCGGGACACAGTACCTTAAGTGTGAACGAAGCTCCAGCGGGGGCAGTTGTTCCTGGCAGCCGGTGCAAGTCGGTGTTTCGTCCAGAGAAAGAAGAGGTCTCGCCGTGGAGGAAAGATGAAGGTCGTTGCACTGCCAGGGAAGAAACCAGCCGCGGAGTTCTCCGGTTAAAAGGCACTACCCTTCTCTTCGCGGTAGTGGTAAACCGTGGTATTCCGGTTGCCGGGGTGCTTGGCATGGGCAAGGTGGCCACGAGATGCTTCAGGAAGGTGAAAAGGAGGCGAAACCGGTTATCCCCACCAGTCAAAGGAAGAAGACTCTCCAGACTGGAGATCTCCTCTGTCGTCAGGAAAAGTGGTGAGACGGTTCAGCAGGGCTCCACCGGTGGTGTCGTCGTTGCAGGTTGGCTCAGCTTCTCCCTCCTCGGATTCTTAGGTCCTGTGGCGACTTCTGAAGTTCCAGTCCCCAAAGCCCTGCTTTTATGCAGCACACCCTCATTCACTCAGCCTAGCTGTCAATCAAACATGCGACGTGGTGAGCCGGCCGGCTCACCACTTGGGCCAATTACACAAGAGTGTGACTTGAGTTACCAAGGTAACTCAGTCCAGGGTTCCTAAACCCCCTCCCACACCCCATGTGGTATCCAGACAGAGTGACACCACTTTTGGAGGCTTCTGTGGAGAAGCCGGCCAAAAAGTGGAACAAAGGGCTCGACTTGGGTTGGAGTCACAGAAGAGAACACAAACGCCATTTTAGAATCGAGTTCTGGCAAAAAATACCAACCGGTGAATTGATATTAAATAAATAAACCGGCGGTATGTTCGAGGCTATAAGAATTAAATAATTAAAGTTGGTAGCTTCGAACAATGGGAAAATCCCATAGAGATCTATTCGCGGTTGAATATAAAAAGTAGTATCCACTGCCACCAGCCAAAACTCGATCAGGGGGGACGGAGACGTGCCCCCTCGAACAACAGACCCCGGGGCAATCGAATTGCCCCGACCAGTACGTCCACAATATGATGGTTTGTACTGGTTTCTGTTCATAATTTGGGACTAGCAAAGCCAATGGTGACTTTACATGCCCTGGGAGACAGTAGTCAGTCCCGGGGTATGGAGTCTATGTTGGGGGGTCACTACAACAACCCTGAGTTACGGCACGGAGGGAGCTGTGTAACCCACATCAAAAACACATGAGACCCTATGGAGTAAAAGACCCCATAGCCCAAAAAAACACACGGAAAGTTAAAGGAACACCTCAAATCATGTCTAAGAGTGGGAGCAAAAGAATCTGGCTCTTAGCAGGAGAGAATAAAATCAACCCCAAAAATCCAGCAAAGCTGCTGGGGGACTCACTCGGTTTGGGAAATTAGCCTTACAGAGAATTCTCCCTAACACTTGAAATTTCAGAGAGATCTAGGAAACCTCAATGCTCCACCTCATCCGTCTGAAATCATCCAATGATGTGTGGAGAAGAGGCATTCATTTTCCTACACTTTCTAGCACCATTCACCTTCTTCCAAACTCCCATCTGGGCAAAGGCCTTCCTAAACTTCTCCTTCGCCTGCTGCAGCACATCCTGGGTCAAGGATCAAGGAAAGTCTCATTTTAGGCAACTCGTGGAGGCGCTGCTCAGTCTTCCAACCTTCGTTCACCTGCATGTATTCCCCTGGATCTCAAAGGAGAGTGCACACAGGAATGCACGCATGTATGTAATCCCTTCAGTTCTGAGCTATGGCTCAGTTTCTGATCTGCTAGAATGGCTGCATGATTCATCTTCTTATCCAAAATTCAGGTGAGTGATCAAACTCAGTACTCCAATAGCAAGGATCGGTTCTATGTCCGTTTGCCGACCTTTTCTTTCCAATGTAATTTTTTATGAAACAATTACATCAAAAAATACATCACTTTTTTTTCTATTTGGGGGAGTTCCACCGAACCCCATTTCACTATATGTTTAACCCTACCCCAACCCCTCTACTCCTTTTATTTCCTCACCCCCTCTATATTTCAATTAATTTTTTCGATGGAATTTATTCAGTAAAAATTCCTTCGAAAAAACTCCTTTTGGCCAAATGACAGTATATGCGAGGATCTGCACCTCTCACTCAGCCGGCAGTGGTCCAATCAGGGACCACTGTGGGTCTGACTCATGCATTCACACCAGACTCACTGGCACCAGTTTGAGAATTGGGACCAGACATTACCCCAACCCACTTCCTGGGTCCACACACAAATGGCATGCACTAGCCTGCAAAAGTAACCGCTTTCCCGGGCAAATGCATGACCATATTAGGGATTTCCTGACCTGAGAAAGCAGGAAGAAGGTCAAAGGACAAAATGGCAAAAGAACAAGCGAAAAATCTTGTCACATGGCCATTTTAGGACACTAGCCACCTTTAGTAGCCAAATGCAGTAAAGACGAAAATGTGCATACTAAAAATATAGCAAAAATTGTCAAAAGTTATCTTCTGCCACCAGCTTGTCTTTAGGCACATTAAAAAGTACCAAAAATCACTTTGTTAAAAGTCTAGGGGGATACAAAAGTATCCCCATTGGACTGCATTGAAAGATGATGTGTGCAATATGAAAAAGCTATCCTAACAGGTAACACGTACAAAGCAAAAGGAGAAACATAGATTCCCAGTACTGAACGTCTGAAGGACTAGCTCGTTTCCCCATAACAAATGAGCAAAAAGGACAGGAAAGTGAAGCTGAAGGCCGTACCTTCTGTAAAAAGTCACGACAGGTCAAAAACAAAAGCAAAACGTTTTAGGGACTATAGAATATGGAGGGATAGTTGCATAGAAGATACATATTTCCTAACCAACAGCCATACCAGCAGTAACCTAAAGATACTGGAGACAAAGAGGTCATTTAATCAGAAGTAGGTCCTATTTTGTTAAAATGACAACCTTTAATGGCATTAGACTGCAGAAAACAGTTAGGAGATATTAGCATTGAGAGGCAATAAACAATTTGGGACAAACCAAGTGGAACTTGTAAACTGGCACTTTGGCCACGACATACATGCAGAGTGGGGATTAATCTTCATTAAAGAATACAAAATGCACTATATTTGCCTGCAGTAATATAATAGCAGTACCAGTAGTTGAAACAAAGTAACCAAATAAAAAATGTTTTACTTACAATTTACCCATTAGTCCTACCCTGACAAGTTTGAATATTCAAAGAGTGGTAAGGCCCATACATATTATGCTGAAGGAGATTCTCACATACCAGATGCAAGAACATGTCGACTGGCCATTAATCTGTCAAAAAGCAGTGCATCATCATTCCAACATGGCGGCCGCGGCGTGGCGACGTGTCCGAGTGTCACTCCCACCGGGCCGCGACAAAAAAAGGTGCATAAAAAAGGCAGTGCGCTGCAGCAAGCGATACCCATACCGACTCCCTGAATAATACCGAACAGGGACAGTGGCAAGGAGGCTGAAAGCGAGAAGCGACTCGGTGGAGACACGGGTCGGAAAGGGTGCACCTCCACCAAAGACGCGCTGCAGTGGGAGACTGAGGTCTGCGCCGCTGGAGGGGCAGGAAGCCTTGGCTGCTGGAGAAGGTGGCAGCCCTCCCACCTGCAGCACCCTAACCCCCACGGAGAAGTTCGGACCGCGGAACGGCAGGGCTGGAGTGGCAGCTGCAGCGGGGGAAGCAGGGCAGAGGAGCCGACTGGAGCACAGGAGCAAAGGGAGTGAGGATGCAGCCCACGGCGAGAGCATGCGCCGGAGCCCGGGAGGACTGAGGACACACCCCGCGGGGGGCGCTCAGCGGATTGGAAGAGTTGCCTGCAGGTGGACGGCGGTGGGCTCACAGCAGGAGCCAAGAACGGGTCAGGGGTGTGGGGGGCGTCCCCTCTGGCGGCGGTCCCGCATATGAAATAAAGGAAGGTGAGGAGCGGCGGGGTGAGCCTAGGAATACGTGACTATCCAGAGCAGGGGCCATGGGGGGACCCCCGGCCGACCAGAGCAACGAAGGCAGAACCACAGACTCTTGGGCAGGGGCGGCTGGGGGGACCCCCCCAAGAGGATCATAGCACGGTGCACCCCCAAAGGATAGGGGGTCAGCGCGGACCCCCCCCCACACACTGCCAGAAGTAGACAACGAGCTGGAGCTGAAGGCGACCGAGGAGGTCGGGGGTGGGGGGGAGAAGGTCTCACAGGAGCTGGGGGCAGATAACTACCAGATCACACAAAGGCAGGGGTAGTGAATTGGCCCCCAACATACAAATCCATAGTACACGATCAGCGGCGGAGGGGAGGGGAGCACTAGTGAACCTAAGCCACAATCTGGAATTGCAGTGGGAGGACTTGGAGAATCGCTCACGTCAGTCGAACATCCGGATTAAGAACATGGTTGAGTCGGTGCAGGATAAAGATCTCAAAACAGTTGTCCAAGAGGCCTTCAGAGATACCCTGACCGATGAAGGTGAGGGTGAAGTGGGAATTGACAGGGTTCACAGGGTGGGACCGAGGCGGTCAGGCGAGCCGGGTGAGCGCCCCAGAGATGTGCGGGTGGCCCTCTCCTCGTACACCCAAAAATAAAGGATTCTGAGGAGGGCGTGTGGCATGAATCACATCTGGATGAATGGGGTGGAAATCCAACTATTTCAGGATCTTGCCCTGGTAACGCTGCAGAAGAGAGGAAGAATGGCACCGGTGATCAAGGAACTGAATGCCAGGGAAATAAGATGTAAGTGGACATTTCCATTTGGCCGCCTCTTTACGTAGGACGGGAAACAGAGAAGGGTCCAAAAGTGTGAGGAAGGACTGCTGGTTATGGGTATCCAAGAGGCGGGATGCGCGGAGAACCCCCAACAGTCGAGGGAAGAGCGCCGCAGGAATCTGTCTGGATGGAAATTGGTGCAGTCTAAGAAATCCCTACAAAAAGGTGGGAGGCAGGGCGCAGGGCCCACTGCGGATCCTTGAAAGAAAACGGGGAAGACACAAACTGAGGAGAAGGGGCCAAAATGGGTAAAGGAGAGGACAATGACAGCTCGCTGAATAAATGGTAGCGGCCCGGAGGAGGGCCACAGAGCTGGAATCCAAGGGTGTCTGAGGTAAATGCGGGGTTTAGGATTCCCTGCAAAGTTATACCCGAGTATGCAGAGGGTCAGGAGCGAAGGGCGGCCCTAGCAACCATAGTCCCTGGGCCTTCTTCGGGTCAGTTGTTGGTTATTTGGGGAAGTTGGGGGGAGGAGGGAGGGGATTGGGAGGAGGGGATGTTATAAAATGTTGTGGGGGATTACGGGAGGCGTGGGATTGGGATGAAGGGGAGTGGGGCCGGACAGCTGGTGGAGATGGTCGAGCGCGGGTAACGATTTGCCACTGGTATGAGAGGCTCATGGGTAAGCTACGACTTTTAATGTTAGGGGGCTGAATTCCCCCGTAAAAAGGAAAAAGGTGGAGGAATTGCTGAGAAGGGAGGGAGGAGACGTTATAATGTTGCAAGAGACCCACGTAGTGCAGCGTGATAAGGACAAGCTGTGCATAAAGGGATATAGTCTGATAGGGCAGTCGATTGCCCAGGACAAAAGGGCTGGAGTCCTGATAGCCACCCACGAAAGTAGAAACATCCACCTTCATGGGACTTTAACGGACAAGATGGGTAGGTATATATTTGCAAATGTCACGATAGAGGGGCTCTGCCTCACACTAGCGGCTATCTACGCACCGAATACGGGGCAAGATGGCTTCCTGAGGGAGACATTGGGGAAATTGGAGGGATTCGCGGGAGGGGACATAATCCTGGGGGGAGACCTGATCATGGCGTGGCAACTGGGAATAGATAGGAGTTCGGGAGGCGGTCAGGGGCAGGGGGCGCCCTCAAAACGCCTCCGCCATTTGATGAACCACTTGACACTGGGAGATGTATGGCGAGTGCGTAATGGTCAGCTGAGAGGATACACCCACTATTCACATGAATACAATTTGATGTCGCAAACTGTTACTTTTGGGTTACGGCAGGTCTAATGGAGAAAGTTCAGAACATGGAAATAGGGCCGATCTCGTTATCAGATCATGCCCCTCTGTGGCTAGACATGAAAACCTTGAGTGGAAACAAGGGTCTCTGTGGTTGGAAGCTTCAACATGAGGTTCTCCAAGATCCTGTTATGGGGGAAGACATTAGGGGGAAGATTCAAGAGTTTTTAGCCATTAATGATACAGGAGAGGTAAAGTTGGGAATGGTGTGGGAGGCCCTAAAGGCGGTCATAAGGGGGCAGTTCATAGCCATGAAGGCGACCAAGGACAAGCAGAGGTATGCATGGGAGAGAGAACTGGAAAAAAAACTGCCAGATATTCAAGGGGAATGCATAAAGAAGCCAACGCTATCGTTAAGGAGGGCTCTGAGGCACGTGCAGGGACAGTTAGACATGCTATGCACAAAAAAAGCTGAAGCGAGCCTCCTTCGTCTCAGACACTGGTACTACACTAAAGCCAACAAGGATGACAAGCTATTAGTGAGACAACTGCGCGCAAAGCAACAGAAGGTAGCGATTAAAGAAATACGTAACAAACAAAGGGAGAAGCTTACCAGTACCACTGAGATGGGAGAGGAGTTTAGAGCCTTCTACTGGGACATGTATGCCACAGGGAATCCAAACGGGGATGATCAAGAGAGCTATTTAAATTCCCTCACATAGCCGTATATAACGGAAAAGGAAAGAATTGGACAGAGACATCAGAGAGGAAGAAGTAAGGATAGCAATTAAGGGCTACAATCACACAAAGCGCCAGGGCCGGATGGCTTCACAGCGCTATTTTATAAAAAATATGCAGCAGTGCTGGTCCCATTTCTAACAAAACTGTACAACTCCTTTAGAGAGGAGGGAAATGTGACTCCACCTATGAATGAGGCGAAGGTCATGGTCTTCTACAAGGCAGGAAAAGACCCGACGCATCAAGGGTCTTATCGACCAATTGCCCTGATGAATCAGGATGTGAAAATATGCACAAAATTCTCACTACTCCCCAACCTGATAAATACAGATCAGTCAGGTTTTATACCAGGCAGGCAGATGCACGACAACCTAAGGTGCATAGCGCATTTGGTGGAGAAGGTGGGTATCATGCACACCTCCGCAGCTCTTCTGGCGGTCGATGCCGGGGACAAATTTCGGAAGATGATTAGGGTGAATTACAACTCCCCCTCGTTTAGGATGGGCATAAATGGTGAAATCACGGGGTAGAGTACCAGTACCACTGAGATGGGAGAGGAGTTTAGAGCCTTCTACCGGGACATGTATGCCACAGGGAATCCAAACGGGGATGATCAAGAGAGCTATTTAAATTCCCTCACATAGCCGTATATAACGGAAAAGGAAAGAATTGGACAGAGACATCAGGGAGGAAGAAGTAAGGATAGCAATTAAGGGCTACAATCACGCAAAGCGCCAGGGCCGGATGGCTTGACAGAGCTATTTTATAAAAAATATGCAGCAGTGCTGGTCCCATTTCTAACAAAACTGTACAACTCCTTTAGAGAGGAGGGAAATGTGACTCCACCTATGAATGAGGCGAAGGTCTTGGTCTTCCGCATCAAGGGTCTTATCGACCAATTGCCCTGATGAATCAGGATGTGAAAATATGCACAAAAATTCTCACTACTCCCCAACCTGATAAATACAGATCAGTCAGGTTTTATACCAGGCAGGCAGATGCACGACAACCTAAGGTGCATAGCGCATTTGGTGGAGAAGGTGGGTATCATGCACACCTCCGCAGCTCTTCTGGCGGTCGATGCCGGGGACAAATTTCGGAAGATGATTAGGGCGAATTACAACTCCCCCTCGTTTAGGATGGGCATAAATGGTGAAATCACGGGGTAGAGTGGAACTCTATGGGAACTAAGCAGGGGGGCCCCCTCTCGCCCCCATTATATGCTATCTTTCTGGAGCCTCTGTTATGCAGGCTCAGGGAATCAAGGGCAATAGAGGGGATGGTAATGGCAGGATGGCAACATAAGGTGGTCGCGTACACGGATGATCTGTTGATGATCATAGCGGATCCGACCCGCACTCTCCCAGAAGTGATAGGAGTTGGAATCCTTTGGGGGTGATAGCGGGGCTAAAGATAAATGGAAACAAATCAGAAAATCTTCCACTGGCTGGGGACTTAGGGGAGCTGAGGGGGGTGGCAGCATCATTGGGTCTTAGGTATGCTAATAAGGGGATTAAATACTTAGGAATTACTCTCACGAGATGGGTGGACCAATTTTACGGGGGAACTTCCCAGGCTTGTTGGGGGCAATTAAGCGGGACCTAGAGAGGTGGGATCCGCTAGCGATTTCATGGTGGGGGCGGGTCTCCTCGATAAATATGACCATACTTCTGAAATTGCTATATTACTTCCACGCCATACCGATAAAGATCCCCAGGTCCTTCTTTAAGGCGCTAAGGCAGTTACCTCATTTATCTGGAGAAAAAAGACACCAAGGGTATCAAGACCGGTACTAACGGCCCCGATAAAGGAGGGAGGGCTTGCTCTTCCGCAATTTTATAGGTATTACCAGGCGGCCCAGCTGTGGGTACTGAAGGAGTGTATGGGGGAGGAGCAACAGAAAGTTTAGGCCGAACAGGACAGAGCAGTAGCCAGAACACCTCTGAGGGAACTGTTGTGGAAGAGTAAACAGCATAGACACACAAACCTGCGTTTGAGTGCGGTTACGCAGGCTCTGCTGGACATATGGGACGAATTGGCAAGGAGCAGTACAATTTCAACAGTGGCGGGCCCCTTCACTCCCATGTTTGGGAATCCAGAGTTCCCACCAGGTATGGAAAAAGGTGCGTATAGAAGCGGGGAACTAGCAGGGTGTACAAAAATTGGGCAAATGATGAGAGACCAAGAGGTGCTTTCGTTTGAATCATGTATAGAGAACCTGAAACTCAGAGAGCCAGATAGATTTGAATATGAACAACTCAGGCACTGGTGGAAAACCCCTACGATCAAACAGGCGGCGACACAGGACCTCTGTCAGTTTGAGAAGTTCGCAATAACCAATTCGGGAACCAGGAAGTTGGTATCAAACCTCTATAAATTCATCAATGGGCAGGGGGAAAGGGTCAGCTGGACCTATATGGTGAAATGGGAATGCACATTGGGGGAGCCCATCAGTAGAGAGCAGTGGGAGGAACTTTTGGGCGATTTCCCAAGACTGACCCGTTCGGTTCGGATGAGGGAGATCTGGATTAAGGTGATGACAGTGGCACCTGACACCGGAGAGGCTGAAAAGGATGTCGAATCGGTGCTGGAGAGAGTGTGGGGGTGAGGGGACCTGGAGGCACATTTGATGGGAATGCAACAAGATACAGGGCTTCTGGGACGAAATAAAGGCACAGATGCAGGGGATTTTCCCGAATGTGGAACGAATGGGTGAGCGGGTGTGGATGTGTGGCCTTAAAGACACAGCGGCCAAAGAGATGTCCAAGTCGCAACGGAGGGGCTTTATGGGTATGCTAATAGCGGCCTAGGCAGCAACAGCCCAGAATTGGAAGCATCCAGATCTCCCGTTGGTTTTCAGCTGGTTGCAAAATGTTTGGACATTAATCACAATGGGAATATTGTCCCACACCCTGAAAGACGCTAATGGCTCCTTCGTAAAAGATTGGAGGAAGGTGCTGCAATATCTACAATCGGATTACATGGAACAGTGGTGCCCACACAAAATAAGGACATTAGACTTGTTCAGGGCATGAGACACACACAGAGGACTCAGAGGACACTCTCCGGCGGGGTAGTAAGGGCCGGGGGGGGGGGCAGGTGTTATTCTGTTGTATGTTTTACTTCTGAAAAAAATAAATACATGTTTAAAAAAATTAAAAAAGCAGTGCATAAGATTCTAATATTGATACCTGGACTCACAAAGCTCCTGTGTTAACACAGAAAATACAGAAACCACTTTAGGAGGCAGAGGTTCAACACCCTTTACTGTCAAACTCTCCATCTCTACATGCACTAACCACTCCCTTAAAAATTGACTCTTTCAAGTGTTTGCTCCTTCTTTGTGGAACACCATTAAAATAAGCTGGCCACTTAGAAAAGCAGGCCAGTTCTATGCAAACTGATTTTGGTTATTTTCTAGGCCTTTAATGACATTTTGAAATGTGTTTGTCTATACCAGGAGTAGGGAACCTGTGTCTCGCCAGATGTTTTCACCTACGACTCCCATGATCTCTCACCATTAAGTGACAATATCTGGAGAACCATGGGGTGCCTATCCCTGTTCGATAACCTTTTATAGGTTCTTGGAAAGTGCTACAAGGACCCTAGGTTAAAGCTATAAATCAGTGTGGGCATGTTAATAAAAAAAAGAATACAGTGTGGTTTTAAAAAACGGTACAGAATCACACGTTTGTATGGCCCTACATAGGCCTCTGCAGCAAGGTATAATATGTATTTATAAGTCCAATCCTTAATGTACTATTGTTTTTGATATCTGTACTCTGGAAGCCTATGCGCCACCAGAAGTAAGGACATGTTCAGACTTGAACTCCGCTGGTGCAGGAAGAAAAAAATCAGAAGACATCCCTTGTCAGTCTACACTCCAAGAATCTGGAACCTCCTTCCCTGCAGCATCAGACTCGCCTCCTCACTTTCACAGTTCAGGAAGGACCTTAAAACCATCCTTTTCATGGAATAGCTCCTCTCTAACATCTAGGTCCATACATCCTCAACTCCCCACACTACCAGAGGCTTGTGCAGCAACAACAGGCTGAAATAAATGTTTGTTAGGTAAATGTGTGTTTTTATTTGATTCTGCATATATCCCTCATAACGCACCATTAAAGCAAACAATTTCATCAGGTGCAACCATTATTTTTTTATCTACAAGAGTCCAAATTGGTAGTACCTTGCTTAAAATACAACACCTTCTACACATTCCACTCTGCAAACTAAAATGCACACAAAAACAAACATTTATCCAGTGGGAACCAAGAGCATGCGCACTACACATGCGCACTTCAGCTGCCACCACTTTCAGAAAGAGCCTCAAAACGTGCCTGTTTTCCCACACATAAACCCTGCCCTCCTCCACTGCCACCACTTGTCTATCCTAACCTTCCTTTCCTATCCTAAAAACATTTCATAACTTCTTTTTCAACAACCACCTTACCAAACTTTGAGCCATGTAAGGCTCTCCAAGACCCTCTGGGCACGGCCAGCACTAAACAAAAATAAAATATTTATATACATAATTCAGAAGTTCTCCTTTATGGAATAAGAGGCTCTCGGATATCAGAAAAAAATATCAAACCACTAGACTTACTTAATTTGACGAGCTTCGCCAAAGCCCTTAAAGAGATGATTTCTGGTTCTGATTTCAAAACTGTAAATTTGGGTTATTACCCTATCAAAAAAGCTCTCATCTGAGTATTCAGTGATTACCATAGAGTGCCTAGGGGATGCAGCTGCATCCCTCTGCCCATATACAAGTCCAGTTTGCTGTACCTAGAGATACCAAGCTACACCTCACAGTCAAGGCACAGGTGCCAAGTGTGCTAAGTGTGACGAATCACTGGATGTCATCACTTCTCTCCGGAGGGGCAACCCTTTTCCATTAGGCCATGGAGGTGAGGTTGCTACCCGATAGTCTCCCCGGCCCCCAGGGAGAATAACAACCATCTAGGGTATAGCCTTTACTAGAACATCAGACCCCATACACTCTAGCTTCTCCTTCTGCTAACCTGTTTGTAGACAGTAGACCTATGTACTGTTGTAAAATAGACTACATCAAAGTTCTGGAAAGTACTGAGACGAAGAACAACTTCAGGAACATAGGTAATCAAAATACCAGAATGAGGTGGGACACAGGAACAATGAAGAGCAATAGCAAGATGGAACTGCAGCTGTATAGACGTCCGCAGAGGTGTGGTTCCTTTTACGTCATACAAACTAAACAAGGACTGCCTATCAGAGAAGTACAGCCAACAAGGACGAGAGACTGAAGCCCAGGCCGCATGAAGGAGACGCGGAGAAGGCCAGCATGGAGCCAAGAGCACTCTGCTCCCGGAGTCAAGAGGACAATGGGACTCCTTTGCCCTAGGGCATCCAGAAGGTACCGGGAGGCTGGCAGATGATGACGCGAACCATACCGTTGATCCAAGGGCCAGACTGGAGATCTGCAAGGTGAAGGCACTGAGACACGGAGACGCCCTTGCAGCATACAGATTGAGAGAGAAACCTCATGAAGAACCAGGCATGCATCCCTTGTACAGGCAAGGTAAGGGGAGAGGCACAGGGACCAATAGGGGCTGGAAGGTACAGCAAACCAAAACCCTGTGTGGACATAATGAGCATGTCTATCCCCCTTGTGTCAGTACTTGGCAAGTGAGGCAGCCTAGGGGACATAGGGAGAAGGGGATAGAAAAAAAGGTTGGGGACCCAAACCAAGAGAGTCATACGACTCATCTTCCTCATGGCAGTACTTGGCAGGGAAGTGGTTCAAACCAAAGAAGAAGAGAAGCATTCTCCTAGCCCACTAAGGAAATATTGTGTGGACTTTGACCATAATCCAGAAGAAGAAAGACATTCTCCTAAGACTAGATCAGTACTGCTTTATTCCTTAGTTTATAGTGTGGGGTACATAAGTAAGGATTTCTTGACACAGGACGCAGGACACTTTTACAGACATCCTGACAGTCACCTTAGATCCTTAGTTTTGTCAGGGAAACCCCTCTTAGGAATGGGAAATATACGTTTTCTCTTGTTTTATTATTCAATATAAGACTTTAGCCCCAAACATGCCGCTTCCGTGTCAGAGTCCTTCTTCTGCACCCTTACATAGGTCTACAGAGCAGTTAATTATATTCCACAGAAACAAAACCATTTAAAATGACTGCTCCTTGATGACGAGTAAAGGCCTTGATTTAGTTCTGCAAAGGTTTTACTGCCATTGGACACAAGTACCATTTGGAGTTCATGTCCTTATGAAAAGAAAAGCGATAGTGGGAACCACAAAACTCACCATGAAACCTTTGATCGTCCTATAGTACGGATCCAGAAGCAAGGAGCCAAGCGAGCACACTTGAGATGTCCGGTCCCAGCCATCTGAACAATGCACCAGTACACTTGCGTTTTCAAAGGCTATTGCCTGTTAAAGTAAACAGAGTAGAATCAATAATTTATATTTTATGAGATTTTAAATCAATATTTGATACATTAGAGTAATGTAAAAGTTACTCACCATAGTGACTACTATACGTCCAGCTCAAAGACCCCTTTTCTCCATACTAATGGGAGATTCCACACAGGGGCAGGATCACATCCTATTTGTACAGCAAAATAAAATAAAAATATTTGGAAAAAGCAGAGCTGAGCTTTGCACCTCCTTGCTCCACCCCATGGAAATGCCTGCCCGTAGGCTAATAAACGTTACTGATATAGCAGGGATGGCAGGTGGGCACCTGGATGGCAGGAAACTATGGACTAGGAGTATAGTAGTCACTGTATAGTGTACATTTTACATATTTCAACATCCGTCCCATTTCCTCCATACTTATCCAACGTTTTTAGGGAAACTGCATTAATTGAAGGATGGCTTTACCCAAAGAGGTTTTGCACAAATGACTGCCAAAAACTAGCTTACCCTCTAGAACTAGGGCCCATGGAGTAGTGTCTAAAGAAGGAGAAATTAGACACCCCTGTGGTCATCCTGAATATTACATTGATAGGGACCTGCAAGACCTGCCTCTGAAAGGCGACAGACACAGCGCTTGCCCTCACTGAGTGAGCATAAAGCCCCTTGGCGGGTAGCTTTGTCATTTTTATGCTTCCACTATAAATGAAACAATCCATCTATCAATTGGGGACTTTGGAGACCGCTTACACTGAATTGCTGGTCCATAGAAGACAAAAAGCCGGCCAGTATTTCTGCACTAAGAAGTCCTATCTAGGCAAAATGGCAGTACCATTCTAACATCCAAACAATGGAGAACTTTTCCTCCTTGGACGATGGATTTGGAAAGAAAGTCAACAAACACATTTCTGGTTCATATGGAAGTTGGAAACAACCTTAGCAAAAAAAGCCAGGTGCCTTCTTGTCCTTACGAAACAGGAAGACTGTCTTCAAAGGCAATATGGCGATCCAGCAAACAGTTCCATGTCATTTCAACAAATGAATTACTTTGTTGTAATTTACTTTGTCGGTGTTACATTGAAATGTTACTTTGAATGTTTTGTTTTGGGGGGTCCTCCACATTTCCCCCCTCCTCTTCCACTACAGCCCACATCCCAAAACCCTCACCACCCCCCTTTTATCCATAGCCCCACAAATACATATACAAATTAGAAGTATTTCAAAGTAATACCCACAAAGTTCATTATAACTAAGTAATTTACTTTGTGGAAACAACAGGGTACTGTTCAAAGAGTTTGAGAGCCAAAGTGCTGAGCAGTACACTTAAAACCCAGGAAAGATGAGGTGGTCTAACCGGAGGAAAGGAATTTTATGAGAAAAGCCAGAGTGTGAGGGAGATTGTTTTCGCAGGCCTCTGGTGGGGGATGTAAAACCATCTGACCTAAAGGCAAGATAGTGTTTCCAATAAAAAGAAAGACCAAACTTGTTATAGTGGTAGCTATTGGAGAACAGTCAGGCATAACTCGGGAGAAGGCATGTTGGTAGTGAAATAAAGCTTTATGAATTGTTAGACCCAGAGAATACACCACGCTGATACTCTAAAAAATACAGACTTACATACAATCACACATAAAATCTAGTTCAAATAAGTACTAAAAGTTAAACCTTACACAGTTACAGTGCATCCATAAAAACACTAATTGGACATAGATGGACGCTGACTGCTCCTAATCTAAATTCATGCCCACTGCCAGGTTGTATGCCCAATACATATAGGACTATGGGATGGGAATACAATGGATCTCCAGTCAATAATAAACTCACATTTACAAAGTCACAATCAAGACCCAAAATGCCACACATACAAATTCCCATCACCTCTTGTAAATAACAGCAATACTGTTACAAATGTGCACTGTACATTACATATAGCAACGAGAGGGAGGAAAGGGGATTTACACTTTACAACCAACCCACAGTGACACCAAAGACTACGACGCAATTTGGCTGATGGTACCAGACCCGTAAGGTATCCTTACACTCTTAGAAATTCAGTGATACAAGAATAACCAACAGCTAAATAGAGTAACACTACATGTCCATAGGTCAGAGTGTAATGCAATGATTTTAAAAGTGCATATAGAATCAGGAGTATGAGCTAAAATTAGACTTTTGCAGTCTAAAATGCCAGGGTCCCAAGTGGGACCCGGAAAAATGTCCATGTACAGGTATGAACCTTCCAAGCCACTTTACAGGAGTAATGGGGAAGAGTTAGGTAAGTCTGGTTTCTACCCCACAGGTGCAGAGAAGATAGCAACCAACCCCATGGGGTGACAAATGGATACTCTCTCGAATAGTTCCAGATCCAGTTTTGAGACTTAGAAATCCCAGGAAGCAATGCAAGATTTGGGGCAATGCACAACGCAGTAGGTGACCTGCAGAAACCCACAACCAGGGATCTAGGGAATCCTTAAGAGCAAGCTTGAATAAGGAATCAGATCAGGACCCAGAGGTAAATACTCATGGCACCACTTTCAGAGGGCTTGGCTGAAGAACAGCCAAACAACCCAGTGAGTAAAGATTTTCTTTTGGAGGGCGAGTTACAGGATCCGGTTACCCAGAGACTTGAACCCCCAAACAATAACCCAGAAGAAAAACAATGGTGAGTACCAGGAGGGGGACCCACCAACCAGGAGTGAAAGAAATAAAGGAAATTGAACCTGGAAAGCAAAGGCATTTTACATAGCCTCCAGCAAGCCTGGCCCGAAACCTGCTTGATGTTCAATTAGAAGTGCCTGAAAATCCACGATTTCTGCACACAACATTTGATTCCTGGCGGCTATAATAGCATTCGCTTTAGCCTGCCAAACAAGCAAGAGTAGCACTTTGGTAGGCCTTCAATACAAGACCATCTAGGATCTTGAGGGGTTCTGATAGAGAAACAAGCTGCCGTCTTAATGGATATATGATATGACATGGCATTTATAATGGACCTATACACAAGTTGTTTCAAGGCGCGAATCATTGTAGAGGGCACCACAAAAGACAAGGCCTGAGGCATAGATGCCAAGTAGAGGTTACCACTTGTAACAAATGATATTTGATGTATTTGTATTTATTAAGTTTATATAGCGCTGATGTCAAGCCTACAATTGTCGGTCTGGACAGAGTGCAAGTTGTATCAAATTATTTTTGCCTCTTCATAAACATTTTGAATGTGGTATGCTGAAATGGAAATATTTACTTGCAGACAAAACTGTAGCTTGCACTCCTTACTCCAGTTGAATCAGGAATAGAAACCCACAAAAGCTTCACACAGCCCTGTAGCCTGTTATGAAAGGACCTTGCGGAAGTAGAAACCTCTCCTCCCAGCTCATCCAGTGTAACTTGTGTCTTGATGGTTGAGGTTGGGAAGGTGTCATGGGAGTAGGGAGGGCACAGGGCCAGAGGGCCATCTGAGAGTCCTGCAGGTGTGGGTGGCAAAACTGGAGGAGACTTTTTGGGTAGCAGAGCCAGTGCAGCAGGTGCAGTCAGTGCTGCAGGTACTGGCATTGCAAGTGGAATGGAAGCCTGCAGATCCCCGATTAGGGCTGTAAAGTGAGCTCTCATTGTAATCAAGGTGATGTGCCTTTGAAATCCAAAGAAAAACAAATCCTCATTGGACGGAGGTGGATATGTATCCTAACGACAACACTGTCTGGACATTGAACGTCCTTTCCCCAGAGGCACGAATGCACAAGTGGAGAAGCAGGCCCAAAAGAACAAACCTTGGACATGGAAAACGCAGCCTAATAAAATTTGGTGGTCATCGGAGGAGTGTTGCAGGCTCCAGGCAAGGAAATCCCTGAGGTCTCTCTGAAATTCCTAAATGCAACAAGAGTCTAGGATGGTTCTCGTTCCTCTGATACATTTTTGAGAGACAGGGTAACTAGTCTAGGTTGGAGTTGATTGACTGACTCTGGAGGTCCCTGGATCGAAGCATTGCCTGTGGACAATTGTGTACCCCTCAAATGCGTATAACGTCCTTTCTTAGCGGGATTTTTTTTCGTGGGTTTTTTTTACAGCTAATTTTACGGAAAAAAACTCATCCCATTTTTTAGGGGGGTTGGAATAATATATATTTGGGGTGCGGGTGTTCAGGATCATATAAAAAATAAAAGTGGATAGGGTGTTTGGGGGGATCCCTCCAAAAATAAAAAATGTGATGAGTTTTTTTCGCTGAAAAATCTGTAGTAAAAAACAGCAAAAAAAAATCCTGCAATGAACTGACATAGAACCCTGAAATGTTCGTCACATGCAGAACTTTTGGGATGACTTGGGGCCCACGGTACGACTAGTGGTTAAACTTTGTGACTAATGGGAACCTTAGGGCTAAGCTTGGTGCCAGTGTTAGGCCCTTTGACACCCTTAGTTCTCTGAATCACTACCTAATCAGGTACCATTTTCATCGGGACACGTGTGGGAACGCGGGAAGGGAGGCCATGTGTTGTTGGCAGCTTGTTTCGGTGGGTGAGCCGAGTGAAATGTGCGGAAATGTGTTTTTTTTTGCCACATTTCAGACTTTGCCAGGGTTTCTGGGTAATACTTCTGGGCCGATTTTCACAAGTCAGACCTCTGCGGATTCCCACGGGTGTCCTCTTGTCGGAAATGCATGAGGTTCCCTGTTTTCCTTGGTGGCTTGGACACCCTAGGCCCATATCTGTATGGTGTGCCCTTTTGAAAAATCGTGAAATTCAGCTGTCAGAAAAGACTTGGGGTTAGCTGTGTTTTAGGCTTCCCCATGGCGCCCAGTTAGGTGCACCCACACATGTGAGTTGCCGTTTTCATCGGGACACATGTGGGAACGCGGGAAGGTATGACATTTATTGTGTTTGTGTGGTTTTCATAACGTTTCGACCCATTTGCTGGTGCCCTTTGTCACACAACCCTTTCATTTCCCAAATGTGCCCTACATTTAGTCGCTACTTTAGGCACCATACACTTTTGTAACCTGCACAAGTCACCTACTCTTGAAAAGGTCTGCCTGTGCTCTTTCGAAAAATGTATGCTTGCAGTTCCTCACCACATTGGTTCAGCAATAAGCATAAAACTCCTGTGTACCATGGCTCAGTGTTTGGCTTGTGGCAATGCTTGTTTTTTGAAACACTACAAAAAATGTGTGATTTCCTAACTGCAAGAGTCGGGGGAATGTAGCAGAGCATTTCTCAAAATTCATAGAAGCCATTGCCGTACCAAGCCAACCATGTCCACCACAAACCTTTTTTTTCAGTAATATTCCCGCTTTTTCCCCAAACTATGGAATTTTCCCCAACCTAGTTGTTGCCTGACCTGAGCAAATCACCCCTTCCTAAACTAAGAATTTTGTCTACTTGTCAGAAATGTATGCCTTTCTGTCCTCCAATTCGGCTTTACTACCCTTTATTCCATTCCGTCCACGCATGTCCAATTGGCAAAAAGGCCAAAATCGCCTAACTCTCACAAAATGATTGATAACCACATCAAAATATTTTCTTTTCGTTTCCACTCAACCTGTTCTTGAAAGCCAGGAAATTGGGGAATTCAGCACAGCAAACCATTTGTTTGTAGCTCTTACAAGGAAAAAACCAGAGGCTTCTTTGTACATCATTTTATTGGCATTATTTGAAAAAACCCAGTTTTCACACTTTGTGCTTATTTTCTCTCACCCCACTACAGCAACCTAGGATTATTCCTGGTTGGCGTTATGACCGCCTACATGTGGGAAAAAAGGGGCCAAATTTGGCCGAGATATCTCGTGTAACAAAAAAGATACAAGGCATTGAATTGCGACATATCGAAATCACCAAAAAAGGCCTTGGCACGGGGGGAGGGAGGCGAACCCATGGCACTTAAAGAGTTACGAAGCGCTAAGTTACGGTTATTCCTGGTGAGGACTTGTGGGGTGTAGGGAGGGTAGGAGCATTTCCTTGGATGGTAAAGTAAATGAGATGATGGTCTGTCCATGCAGTAGGAGCATTTTGGAAGATGGTTGTAGAGTGATTGAGATCTGCCAACCAGTCCAGTGTTCTGCCTTTGTTGCGAGTTCGGGAATTAACAGGATGGTTAAAGCCAAGTTGGGAGATGGTGTTTTCCAAGGATGTGGCATTGGGGTCGTTGGGATCGGAGAGACCTAGGTTAAAGTCACCAAGTATGATTATTTGCAAGCCAGGTTTGGTGTTATTGGTTAGTAGATCGGCGATATCTTCCTAGAAGGATGAGATGTCACCTGGAGGTCGGTAGGTGAGGTGGATGAGTATGGTTTGGGTTGCTGAGAGGGGGAGCTTAACTGAAAGTAGTTCCATTGAGGTGGGGCTGGCAGTGGGGGTGGCTCTAATGCAGAGGGATGTTTTAGCGATGAAAGCTTCTCCGCCTCCTTTGCTGTTCTCCCTGTCTTTCCTTATTATTGCGTAACCATCTGGGATGGCTAAAGATAGTGCTGGGCCTGCTGCAGCCACGTCTCAGTGATTGCCAGGAAGTGAAGGTCATTGCTTGAGATGAGTTCTGCGATGTCTATGGCGCGGGCGACCAAGGAGCGGGCATTGATGAAAGCACCTCTAATGATGGGATGTTTAGTTAAGCTTGGTGTTACCGGATCATTGGGAGGGGGGGTTGGGTGAAGAGGTGTGCTGGTAGGTGCAATATTTCCTGAAGTGAACTCTGATGCTTTTCATATCATAGTGCAAAGACCCAAGGTCAGATTATATAGCCCTCAGCAACTTAATTTTTTGGGTCTCCCCTAGCCTCCAAGCCAGAATTCTGTCTGCCCTGTCCCCCTTCTCACAATACCTTTGCTTGAGAAATAGCAATTTCTTCTCCGTATCATGTAACATTAGATCTTTGAGCTGGGCTTTATACATTTTCCCTGCCTGTTCTGGAGTCACTGACCTCTGTCCCCCCCACACCCTTTCCGTCCCCGATTGAATCGCTGCAATTTTACTTCACAAGTCTCCTTCCTATTTCATTCTCTCTCTCTTCTTATGGGAACCAATCTGAATTAGCTCCCACAGAATGCCTGGCCCCACATCCCCATTATCGTTAAAGTAAAAATATTCCATAATTCTGGTAAGGAGTCTGGGAAGTCTGTCTTTTAAAAGGGAGTCACTGCATTTCCACCTATCTATTAGAGGTTTTCCCCACTCCTCCCCAATGTGAGTGGTCAGAAATGTGAGGTGGACCACTTGGTGAAGTTTTCTTAACAAACGCCACTTTATTATGTTCAAAGGTTGGATGGACGCCTCACTATCCCTACCCTGACAAGGATTTACCTGCCTAAAACAAACTAAAGGAAACACTCTAACAAAAGGATATCTGTCCCTCACACTTAGATACAAAAAATAAACAAGGAAATACATGATAGTTAAAAACAATAATGATTGAGTTCGCAATGTTACCAGTGTCTCTCTTCATAACCTGGCCGAACTCCCCAGGTTTAAATGTGATTATGCTTCACAGTTTCAGAAAAGACAAACAAGGAAACCCTAGTTTGCAGCAAACTTCACTCTGTTAACACAAAGTTCCAACACAGAAGATATAAGGATCTTCCTCTTCCTTGAACAAGTTTGCAGTTCATCAATAGCAACAATAATTGTCTTGGTCAGGATGATTTGCCACCATTGATGACTTCTCAAGAAATGTAACTTCTTTGTATCAGCTTCACACTGCTCTGCCTTTACAACCACAATCCGGTTATACTCCCCTGCCCGAACATCTTTTTATTACAACAAGTGCTTTTGTGGTTAGGATCAACTGACAAGAGGTTCACAAGAGCTTCACAGTTTGCAAATTGCAGCTTCAAAACTTTCAACACTCTTCAGGGAATACAAGATTTACATTGGGGCTTTTTAATACTCTGCAAATGAGGCTCCCCTCCTTCTGAATATCTCTTCCCAGAAGGGCAGCCTTTTTTCCACTCGTTTCCCCACTGCACAAGTAACCAAAGGCTGATAGGGATGGGTCTCTTTCTGCTTCTCCATTGGTTTTGGCAATGCGTGTTTATCCCAGCTTTTAGCATATGTGGTACAAAGTATGGGCAACAAGTTTCAGAGCTTACAGACCTTACATTAGCCACCTTCTGCTGTTGGCAATATTTGATAGCTTCTGTAAGTCTCTCTTGGCTTGGGTAATGCTTGCAGGTATTTACTCTGAACAAAGTCGCCCCCTCAGGTTGCTTGGTTTTCAACAGACTCACACTTGTAAGATTACAGTCATTTGGCTTTGTTATAATGGGTTTTTGCTGCTTTTCCCTAGATCAATATTCAATCTAAACTTGGGAATCACTTTCACTCATACGCAAGTGCTGCTTCTGCTGCTTTTCAATAGTATTT
Source organism: Ambystoma mexicanum (assembly GCF_040938575.1). Taxonomy (NCBI): domain Eukaryota; kingdom Metazoa; phylum Chordata; class Amphibia; order Caudata; family Ambystomatidae; genus Ambystoma; species Ambystoma mexicanum. The sequence goes on along the minus strand of NC_090941.1, from coordinate 680,810,657 downwards.
AAAATTATTCTCTGAACTACTTTTACTTCTACGCAAGTGTTGCTCACTTGCCGAATGCCTACTTCGGACATGCAAGCGGGTACGGAGCGCTCTGGGGTCACTACCAGTTTGTGAACTCACTGGGAAAGACGTGCACCTCCATTCCCCTCACCCCTCACAGGACTTATGCTGCTGTGACTTCTTGCGACCCAGCAGACTGCTTCTGTTAGTTCGCCTTCGCCCACACCACCTACAATTGGAGCTCCTCTTGCTCCCGAGGCCCTCTGTTGCATGCCAGCCACCTAAGACAGCCTTCTGCACGCTTCCCGCTGCACAGCCTCTGCACTTAAGATTTATGGAGGCACAGACCATCTCAGGACCAACAGCTAATATCTGCCAAACAGTGGTCCCGGCGTCGTCTTCGGCTTCAGCTTCTGCCTGGGCTGCCAGCACGAACTACGCTGCTTCTGCTTCTTGCTTCCTCTGCTCTCCTCCAAAAGCAACAACTCTTCTATGGCCTGCACCTGAGGGGGCCATTTAAGCCTCTCTGTCTCCCTCAGGTGTGGGCCATCTGCATTACTGAGCTGACTACTCCTGCGACATTGTACCCTTTCAGCCCTCTTCTTCGTACCAGTGCCTAGAGAATTATGGGTCCTGAAGTCCACAATGGAAAACTTAGGCTTTTAAGTTTGTTTTACATTTAAACCCCAGTTTGTTCCTTATAATATTCTTTCAAGGAACAAGTCATTAGCCTTAGATGGAAAGGGAAAGTTAATTATTTTAAGCTGTTATTCACAAATGTCCTTTCACTGCACCTTTGGGCCTTAGAGGGTTGGGGGAGTAGGAGGGGTTGCCTTTAGCTTTGCAGGTCTCCCGAATTTTAGAAGGGTTTTGATTTCTCCCAAATCCTAGGAGCTTATGATTGTTTTCAACATTATTTATATGTATATCTTGTGGAACAGACAGATGGTTATTACAACAAGCCATTACATACTTTGGCATTGCAGAGCCATCCTCCCTACAGGAAGACAAATACAGCATCTCATCCCACCGAGTCCTCTCAATCCTCGGGGCCCTTTCTCCTCCCAGGTGATCCTTCCGCAGAACACCACCCGCAAGGTCAGGATCAGAACGTGTCTGCCTTTCCCTGGCCACCTGGAAGGAGACTTTAGGCAGGGAATTACTGAGGAGTCCGTAGGATTCATCACACCAATCTCTATACGCACTAGGTCATGGTCCGACCACGGTACCAGATCCACACGGAGTTAGTATATGATCAAGCCTGTAAAAGAGTTGTGAACCTGCGAGTATTGTGTAAACGGTGGATCCCCGGGCGATGAGGGGGATCAGAGAGTCCAATATGCCCAGTCCCCCTCCTTATGTTGAGTCGCGCCAGAAGCCCCCAATCTGTACCTATCCCTAGCCGGCTCAAGGACCATGTTATAATCCCCACCCAGGGGTTTCTCGTTCACCTTGTCCCAGAACAAGACCTGTCCCTCATTTGGGCAATACACAGTGCCCAGAGTCAAAACATTCCCCTGAATCCTTCCTCTCAGAAACAAATGGCAACCTTCTGGGTCCTTGCGCACATTCTAGACCCCCAGAACGAGGCGACTGTACACTAGAATTGCCACCCCTCTTTTCTGTGCTGTGAACGAGGCATGGTAAACTTCCCTAATACATTTTGATCTTATGGGGGCTCCTTCCCCTTTAACCAGTGAGTCTCCAGGTGGAACAGCACATCTAATTTGGCATTTGAGCACTCTCTAATCACCAACAATCTTGGGTGAGTTAATACCCCTGGAACTTAAGGACCCAAGTTAGCGCTGCCCATGCTCTGTTTAATTCATAAAATCACTTGCAACCCCTGTAATCTCCCCCCAAACATCCCCAAAAGCCTTACCCAACCAAAACACTCTTCTCCCTCCCACTCCCCCCAGTGTCCACCAGGACTCAGATCCAAAGTTGGCTCCTGACCAAACCCCCAAAAACACCTGGTTACCCGGGCTATTTCTCCACACTACCCCTTATCCTGAACTCCCTGCTGCCTCCCTTCTGCAGTTCACGTCGTCAATGACCCCACTCCGTCCCCAATTACACAGCTGTGGCCCCAGACTCCTTTGCGTCCAAGAGACTCACTGTAGAATAGCTTGACCTCATAGGCCTCCCCCAACCTCCGAATACCCAGCATGCAAAGCCAAAGGCTAACAATAGGTGACAGTTGTCAATAGATGTTGTCTTCTGGACCAAGGGCGGATACAGGGTCCATCAGACAGGGTTGTACTGAGTTTCTTAAATTTTCTCGAACCAGGGGTGCACCTCCTGTCTCTTGTCCCTCTCCTAGCCTCCTCCGAAGTACATCCTTTGGACTCTTGAGCTTAATCTCCAGGCGAGTCCAACAATTCCACCACAGCCACTATAATATCCTTCTCAGACACCAGATTGTATTCATGTCCCCCACTCTGCAAAGGCAATCGAGAAGGGGAATCCCAATCAATACCTTATCCCCTACCCTCTGAATCATTGCCTAAGTGGAGAGCACATCCATCTTCTAGCCAAGGTGAACGTGGAGAGGTCATGAAAAATGGTGATTTCAGCGTTATTGTAGGTTATGTAATTTGCATTTCTGGCCTCTTCCAGGATTTTGGCCTTCTCTGCATATTAATGAAAACAAACCAATATCGATCGTGGTCCTCCGGCTCTGCCCCCAGCCCTGTGTGCCCTCTCTATGGTAGGTTCATTAGTCGCATTGTTCCGAAATAGAAACTTAACGTCCTTTATGGCCCGGACAATGTCACTTTCTTTTTCACCTTCGGACTCAGGAAGTCTGACGTTCTTCCTTCTCTCTCTGTCTCAAAATCGTCCATCTTGAGGGCCATTTCCTCCTCTCGTCTTTCAAGTGCAGACAGCCTTGTATCCATCTGCATTTCCCAAAGTTCAACCAAGGGCTGGTTAGTCTCAAGACCCTGTAGTCTTTCCTACACTGTGTCCACTATTCGGTCTAATTTATCCAATCTGCAACCTATTTTTGCCCCGACTGCCCTGATTTCCTCCAATAAAGCCGCTATGTCCCGTTTTGTCGACATGTCCCCTGCTGATTCCACCATGGCGGGGGAAACTGCTGCTCTTAGTCCCACAGACGACTCATTCTAACAGTACTCCTGCAGCACCAATTACCAGCTCACCAAGTGGGCCTCTGGACTCAAGAGCTCCTTTCTGTCAAGGGTCCAAACCCACCCATCCCCCAACTCTGAATACAAGGGCAAGACCGGGGGCACTCAAGGTGTGTTTTGGGGCTAACCCTTCACAGGAGGGAGAATATGTATGGTGCCTGATCCTTGTCAACATCGGTGAGTAAAAGCTAATAGTCACAGTTTCCCCCCACTCTATTTATCCTTCATGTGCTCTGTGTCTGCAATTGCTGCCAGATGGGGTCCACCTAAACTGGGTTTGTAGCCTCCTCTGGCACCCTTTCAGCTTTCTCCCCCTCACGGAGCCACAGGCCTACTGTGGAGACTCTTGGGTTGACCCCAGGGGGCAACATCTCAGATGAGGATTTGTCTGCTTGGTCCCCCTCCGTTCAGCGTTTTCCCTGTATGCAGCTCCACCAATAACTTTACTCCAGCATCTCCTCCGCGATTAACCTTACACATCAAGCATTGGAGGGGGGGGGGGGGGGGGGTTTGGAAGAGTCCTCGTCCACGCCAATAATTGCTTTCCAAACAGGCAAGCCACCTCCTCTCAATCAAGAAGGTTCTCGGACGGCTTGCGCTTGCTGCCTGAACTTGGTACTTCTCAGTCCCCCTCTTGGAGGGCCTGTATGTTTTCCGGCGCTCCGGGTGACCAGCCAATGTGTCCCGCTTTTAACTGCTCGGCCCCTGATGTTTCAGGTCGGATGCCTGAGCGCATGCTGGTTTCCTCATTGCTATGACACAGATGGTAGTGATCTCCAACAGGGCCACTAGAGGACCACCAGTCTCTCATGGGAATCGCGTGGAGCTGCTTCTCAGCGTTACTTTATGAGGCGCACCACCAAAAATCTAAACCGCCATATCTCTGGCACCTTTCGGGTCGGGAGCTCCAAACTTCATCCAGCCCGGCAACGCATCGCCATCGGCGGTTAGGGTTCTTTACCGACATTTGGGTGGGGGCATTTGCAAGGGCTCAGGGCCCGAAAACACCCAGGATTCCAGGAGCAATGCAATGGTGTAGTGTGTGTGGCGGGTGTAGAGTATGTAGAGTGTACAGAGTGTGTAGCAGATGTAGAGTGTAGCGGGTGCAGAGTGTGTAGCAGGTGTACAGTGTGTAGCGGGTGTAGCGGGCGAAGTGTGAGAGAACGGGCGAAGTGTGTGAGAGAACGGGCGAAGTGTGTGAGAGAACGGGCGAAGTGTGTGAGAGAACGGGCGAAGTATGGGGTTGGAACGGGTGGAGTGAGTGAATCGGATGAAGTGTGTGGACGAAACCGGTGAAATAGATGGTTGAATGGATGACGTTGCTAGCTGAAGTGAGTGGAACTGAAGATCGAGCATAAAACGGTTTGGGGTGCACGAAATGGTTTGGGGTGCATGAAACGGTTGGAGTGCGCTCGATCTCAAGCACCTAAGGTAAACTACCATATCACATCTCCACGCTTACTCTCTTCTTCACACCACCGCACAACTAGAACACAGCGATACTATGACACCATTCGGTATAGCTGTTCTGATACCATCACTAGCCTCATACTACCCATCATCCTAATAAACACAGCTGGTTACACACCCCCAACCTAGGCGTTCTCCTCAGGCCTAACGCAGCCAGAATCGGTCTGGATAACAACCTACCAGACGAACACATACTCCTGATCCCCCCCCAACCACCACACCTACCGCTAAGAAGCAGCCATCACATGAATGCCACACCTGCTACACACATATGCATCCGGTGCTCACATACATATATCTATCTATATCTATCTATATCTATCTATATATCTCTCTCCCTCTCTTCCCCTTTCTTTCCCTCTCTTCCCCTTTCTTTCCCTCTCTTTCTCTCTCTTTCTCTCTCTTTCTCTCTCCTGACCTGAACTTCAGTTCCAGAGGGCGTTCAACCTACCAGCGCCTTGAGATCATACCAATGGTACATAAGGTGCCATATAAACGCAAAACATAACTAACTGGGTAGGATCGGTGCTCAGATACCACCTTCGATGGGGTGCAGGGAAGAAGGACCGGAGGACTGAAGGCTCAGGCGAGGATGTTATATTGGGAAAAGAAAGGATCTGGCCAGAGTGAGGAGGGGGCGGAGGTTGTTGGGCTTTGGTTGCACAAGTTGCAATTTCCATGGAGGAGCCAGAGCAGATACAGGTACGGGAGTATGACTGGGTGGGAGGGGAAAGGGAGATGGGGAATAGAGTTAAGAGGGCGGGTGGTTTTATGGGGAAACCGGAAGAGCAGCAATTTGATAGTTTGCTTATAGAGGTTCAGTTCTTAGGGCGACAGGTACTTCACGGTTTGGAGAAGAAGTTTGGGGAGGGCACAGCTGGGGCAAAGGGTGGTAGCAAGGAGTTGGGGGTTATGTTGGGTATCAGAGAATGAGGGTTAGGCAACGGGGTGGAATGTTGAAAGACAGAAATGGATAGCAGTGGCGGCGTAAGATATATCTCCTGGAATGTGAACGGAATAAATGATAAACTCAAAAGAAGTGTAGTATTCCGGTACCGGAGAAGGGTAAAACTAGATGTTGTATTGCTCCAGGAAACCGATCACTTGGGAGATATCGGTTGTATACTGGGACAAGGGCAGTGCAAATGCGTGGCCCATGCTGGTTTCACAAGCAGCTCCGGGGACGGGATGTGCAGATCCTCATAAGGAAATCTCTGACCTTTCAGGTTACAGGGATATTTCAGGAGCGAGGCGGCAGGGTGGTGGGGGTGGAAGGAAATCTGGGACAAGAAGCAATCTCCTTCATAAATGTCCATGCTCCACCGCCACTATTATAGGACACACTGGAAGAGGTAAAGAGGAGAATGATGGAGGTACAACTGGGTTTTATGGTAGTGGCTGAAGACTTCAATGAAGTAATTACACCATCCCGTGATCGATGAAAGGAAACTGCACGAGGGGGGAACAGAGACACAAAATTAAGTCCTTTTTGAATGAGGTTGGTGGATCTCTGGAGGGAGGAAAACCCCCATAAAAGGGAATTCTTATTTTTCTCAACCTCCCATATTCTCCAGGATAGACCATATCTTTGCTTCGCAGGCCGACAGAAAAAAATCAAAGGGGTGAGTTATTTATTCTGGGGTATCTCAAATCACGCACCATTAATGTGGTCAATTAAGACTGGTACCTATGCATCGTGGGGTGAATGGAGACTGGGGGATCAACCAGGTGCAGAATGAGGATGTAATGGGAGAACTGAAGGAGGAAACAGTACAGTATTTTAGTATTAATAAGGAATCTGTAGATTCAAAACAGGTGCTGTGGGAAGCATATAAAGCAGTGTTAGGCGGGAGAGCCATAGCTGTGGTGAAGGCTAAACAAAGGGAGAGGAAGAGAAACGGTTGAACTCAAAGGATCAAATGAGACAATCCCACTCAGAGATAGCGGAAAGGGAAACTCCAAATTATGAAAGGAGTGATTAGAATTTGAGCCCTTGAAAAAGCAAAAGGGAAATTGGCGGTACGGGGGGGGCTTGTATATACGAATGGGGGGGACAAGACCGGGAAACCTCTGGCGTGGCTGGCACAGAGGGAAAAAGCCAACAGAGTTGTGTATGAAATCGAACAGGGGGAGACAGGAGAGAAGACGAGGGAGCCTGGGGAGATAGTGCAAGCCTTTGCCAGATATTATCAGACACTGTATGCTAGGCAGCTCATTAGGGGGGAGACAGAAGTTGGGGAGTTTCTGGGTCATTTGAACTGACCGGCTTATTGGTGCAGCAGAGAGATGTCCTGGAGGGGGCACTGCATTTAGAGGACGTACAGGAAGCAATGGTACTATTAGGAATGGGTAAATCGGTAGGACCAAATGGGTTCGCAGTGGAACTCTGGCTGAAATAGAAGGAGGAAATCTTGGGGCCACTGTGGGAGATGTTCCAAGAGAGCAAGGAACAAGGGAAGCTTCCTCCAGATCTCCGGGATGCCAGGATAGTAGTGATCCCTAAAGAGGGAAAGTCGAGGTAATGTTGTGGGTCAAATAGACAGCTATCCCTAATTAATATTGAGACTAAAATCCTGGCTAAGGCTTTGTCGAACAGGTTTAGCAAGATTATAGCGGACATAGTGAAAGGAGATCAGTGAAGATTTTTAGGGTTGGACACACAAAAAGTCTTTGACTCCATCAAAAGAGTAAATCTGATCGCAGTACTGCAGAGGATGGGCTTCGGAGAGGACTTTATAGGTTGGATCCAAGTGTTGTATAGTGGACTAACAGCCTGGGTAAAGGTGAATAACATTATCTCTGGATGATTCACAGTAGATTGGGTTACCAGGCAGGGATGTACCCTTTCACCTATGTTGTTTGTCCTAGCCCTCGAGCCATTGGCGGAGTGGATTAGAGGGGACCTGGGCCCGTCATGGTTTGTATGGCCTGGGGGAACGGAGGAACAGGTATCATTGTATGCAGATGACATTCTGTTATGCGAGACCAACCAATAGGCCTCATTACCAAGGATGACTATCCTAGAGGAATTTGGATCGTATTCCAGCTTGAGAATTGCCTGGGATAAATCCATTCATTACCCAGTGGACGGGGGATGGGGGGACAGCAACCGAGGTCGATACCTACCGCTAAAAATGGAAGAGCAAGGGTTTAGGTACCTAGAGGTGTTTGTCCAGAAAGACAAAGCATCCTTTGCAGAGCTGAACCTTCATCCGACGGTTTACCGTTTCGAGCAAAATATCAGACCGTGGATGACTCTCCCGAGTTCCTTGATGGGAAGAGTGGCAGTCTATAAGATGGTGACCCTTCCCAGACTATTGTATGTGTGGCAGCATGCCCTGATGGGGATACAGGCAAGGGAATTTGATAAGATTAATAAACTACTGAGGGAATTCCTATGGGAAAAGAAAACGCCCAGAGTTGCTGGAGACGTTGTGCAATACTCAATGGGAAGGGGGACTAGGTCTCCCAGACTAAAAGCTCTATTATTGTGCGACACAAGTGGCCATAGCAAATGTATGGGCGTACCAGGGGTTTGGGGGTCAGAGGGAGAAGAGATAACTTGGTAGACACGAAATTGTAAGTGATGGGCATGCACGGATGGGAGGAGATATTGTATGGAAAACCCCAAAAGGCAGGATGCCTACCACTGGGGCAGTGGGCACGGTCTGGACACAAGCCCACAGCCACCTGGGATGGGGAGGAAACTTACGCTGGCAGCTAGGATCTGGGAGATTCACCACCTGCAATGGGGAAATTAATGGAAGGTCAAGGGGCTACAGAGGAAGAGTGATGTAGGGACTTCCCAGGGGATCGGGGACAGTGTGAGCTGCCTTGACATGATCATTACAAGTACTTGCAGCTAAGGCATGCTTTGGTACCTCATTTAAAAAGAGAAACTGAGCTTCCACAGGCTTCCCCATTTGAACGGAATGTACTGGACAGGAGATTATGGGAAAGCAGGTCTCAACTCTCTATAAAGCTTTAAATCTTAACTCCACAACACCATTAGATACGTTGAAGGCGAGATGGGCACAGGATTTAGGGGAGATTGAGGCCAAAGAGTGGAGGAAGGCCCTACAGCACCCCAGGGAGGTGTCCATCGCAGTCCATCTGCTGATGATACAATTAAAGTACCTGCATAGGGCCTACTACTCCAGGGACAGACTAAAGTGGAGGACGACTCCTGGCCCATTATTATTATTATAATATTTATTGAGTGTGGACCTGGCTTTGAGAAGTAACGCAGCGCTTTAAAGAGGTATACACCAATACAGATACATAATAGAGCGCTTTACATACGTGTACCACATTACAGATGCATAACAGAGCGCTTTTTAGAGGTAACATCATAACAGAGGTACAGCAGGGGTAGGCTACAGAGGGGGACAGAGGAGAGGTATAGCTATACCGGGTGCGGGAAGGCGCGGGCAGTGTCTAGCGAGTCAGGTGGCACAAGTGGTGACCTGATGGCCAAGGTGCTAAGGAGCAGAGACTCCTTGAAGTAGTGGGTCTTGGTTCTTTTCTGAATTGTAGGAGAGTGGGAGTGAGTCTGATGCCGATGGGGAGGAGGTTCCATAGTTTTGGGGCGTAGGCAGATGAGGCTTGTTTTCTGGTCCTTTCCTTTTTGCAGCAATGGATTTCAAGTCTGCACGTGTGTCCTGGCTTCTGGTGGTGCGCTGTCTGCCGCAGATGTAGAGTTCCTCCGTGAGGTAGCTGGATGACTTGAGGGCGACTGCCTTAAAGATGATGCAGCAAGACTTGAAGGTGACTGGTGCGCACAGTTGGAGCCAGTGAAGGTTCATGAGAGCCGGGGTGATATGGTCGTATCTGCTCAAACACTTGATGAGGAGTGCAGCCGCGTGTAGGACACTTCTCAGGTGCACAAAGGAGGAAGACGGGAGGCCTTCAAAGAGTGCATTGCCCCCCAGCCAGGTGGTATAGGACCAGTGCTTGAACAGTGGATCTAAAGCTGTCTGGAGGGAGAAAGGGCTTGACCTTTCACAGGAGGGAGAGCTGATGCCGAGCTGACTTTTCATAGCTATATGTGTCTTAAATGAGAGGTGTTTGTTGATGTGGAACCCAAGGGACTTGGTGCAGGAGGTGAGCTCAGGTGTGAAGCCCTAAGGGTTCTTGGTTGATAGCCAGGTCTGTATGTGTGGGTTTTCGGTGGTGTTGGTGAGGAGGAGGAATTCGGTCTTGGAGGCGTTGAGCTTCAAGTATGCACTGGACATCCAAGACTGGATCAGCGAGAGGATGGTTTTGACCCTATTGATGTCCTTGATGGAGTCGATCTTCAGGTATAGCGGTGTGTAGTTGGCATATTGGTGGATCTAGATGTTTTGTGTGGCTATGAAGGCTCCTAACGACTACATGTATAGATTGAATATCACTGGGAAGAGGATTGAACCCTTCGGAACACCAAAGGAGATGGGTAGCATTGGCAATCTAGAGGAGTCCATCTGAACTAACAGCTTGCGGTTGGCGAGGTAGTACTTGAACCAGTGTAGGACAAGGTTGCTGATCCCCATGCCTGGATGTAGGGTGTCCGTAAGTGCCATGTGGTCTACTTTTTCAAAAGCGTCCGAGAGGTTGAGTAGAACCAGGAGGCGGGGGTGGCCGTCGTCAAGGATGTTGATGGTTGTATGGTTGCTGTCTCTGTGCTGTATTTGGGTCTGAATCCAGATTGGTAGGTTGAGGAGGAGATAGTTGGTGTTGATGTGTTGCTGCAGTTGTGCGGCTATCGCTTTGTCGATGATCTTACCTAGGAAGGGAAGATGGGTGATAGTTACCTAGGTTGACGGGATCCAGAGTGGTTTCTTTAGTAGAGGAGTATTTGTCCTGTTTTTAGGGTCAATGGGAAAGTGCCTGGAGTTAGAGAGCTGGTGATAATCTCCAGGTAGGGAAGGAGAGCTTTTGCAGGGAGGGTCTTGAGTATGGATGCTGGGAGGATGTCAACTGTATACGATGTGGCTTTGAGGGCGGCCAGGGTTTCTACCAGGTCCTCTGTCGAGTGTGTCTTGAATACTGTCCAGGGTGTGGAGATTTAGAGAGGAGGGACGTGAGGTGGGTCTGTGGATACACAGCTGGCATCTATGTACTAGCGAACCTTGCTGATTCTGTCGATGAAGAAGGTGTTGATGGTGGTGGATGTTTCGATGGAGTGGGGTATGGCAGGGTTGGGTAGCGTATGACGCCCTACTTGACAGCTTTGAAGAGAGCTCTGCTTTTGTTTTCGGCTTCTGCTATGGTATTCTGATAGTACAAGGCTTTGGCTGTGTTAATTAGTTGTCGGCGGGTTGCTCGGAGTTCCTTGCAGAGCGCCAGGCCGGATGCAGTCCTGTAGCTGCACCAGGTTTTCTCTGGTTTCTTTTGCAGAGGTCGAGTTCTTGCATGTACCAGGGTGCGCACGGTTTGGGTTTACAGGTGCGTTGTTTCAGAGGCGCGTGTTAGTCGATGGAGGCTGAGAGGCTGGTGTTGAATACTTCCAGGAGGGAGTCGCAGTTCGTTGGGGGTGTTCGGTCCATGTAAGGTGTAGGTTGGCAAGGATCCTCTGTGAGGGCTTCCACTGGGAAGTTCTTGAATGACCTACAGGTTTGTCTGCAGGTGTTTCTGCTGGAAATGCTTGACTGGGGTGGTGTGCAGGATGTTGAAAGGCACGGCTAGATGGTCAGACCAGTAAAAAGGGAGAGGAGAGGAGAGCTGTAGTGGAGGGAAGACAGTGCAGTGATGATTGTATTGTATTGATTATTTATATAGCGCTTTCATCCAAAGCGCTTTACATTATAACAACAGAATACATAGAACATTATAACCAAGAAGCAATTTACAATGAATCGAACCAATAAAAACACTAAGCAGAGCAATTCATCAGTGAGGGGGGAGAGGAGAGGAGGGGGGAGGAAGGGATATGAGGGTGAAGTGAGGGAGGATGGGGGCAGAGGGGAGGGAGGAGAAGATCATGGGGGGAGTCGAGGGAAGGGGAGAGGATGAGAGGACGGGAAGGTTTCAAGGCGGGGAATGGATGAGAAAAGATTTCATGGAAGTGCGAAAGGAGGACAATAGGAAAGGTAGGTCAAGGATGTTGCCTTTCTCGTGTGTTGGGTCTTTCATGTGTGGTGTGAGGCTGAGGGTGTCGAGAAGGCTGAGGCAAGCTTCCTTCATCAGTTTGGTGGCCTTGTTGCCTGGGAGGTTGAAGTCTTCTAGGAAGATGTTTGCGTGTGTGAGCGACATGGTGGTGAACAGATTGGTGATGTCTCTGAGAAGGGGGTGTTGGGTTTGGGTTGTCTGTAGATGAGAAGGAAAGTGACTGTCTGTCGGGGAAAGTGTGAAGTGGCAGGAGAGGACTTCGGAGGAGCCAATTTTGTTGATGTCAAGTCTGGCGCAGGGCTACAAGGTCTTGTGTATGATTGCAAGGCCTACCCTTGGCCAGTCTCTGTGTTGGATGCTGTAGCCGTCTTGAACAAGGACGTCGAGGATGTGGGTTTTAGACAGGTCTTGGTGATGAAGATGGCGTCAAGGTCGTCTGTACTAATGAGGTCCGTGATGTCTGCTGCATGGGCGATTGCTGAGCGGACGTTGGCGAGCATCAACTTCCGTGTTGTGGATGCTGAGGGGGTGTTGGTGGGCTTGAGGCTGATGTAGGTGAGATTGATGCATAGCGGAGTCCATGCCTTAGAGGAGAGGCTATGTTGTTGACGTTGGCATTGCCTGGTGATGATGGGATGGCCTGTGGGGACAGAGGCAGAAAACACCTGTCGGCGCGTGCTTACCTGTTGTCTGAGCAAGGGCTCGGGCCCTGGGTTCTGCCAGTCTGAGCAGGTCCGAATTGCCCTTTTCTTCACCTGCCCTTTTCTTCGGACGCCCACCGAGAGACGCCCTTGATCTAAGAGTTAAGAGCAGAAAGGAAGAGGCAGGGCTAAAATGGTGGGTGGGGCTTAGGCCAGGTGACCTAGATCCACTTGCACCTGCCCAGATGTAACAACCACGAAGGGACCATTATCCATATGGTGTGGCACTGCCCGAAGCTGCAGAGGTATTGGGAGGGGGTACAACGGGAAGTAGAAGGGACCTGGGAGAGACCAATACACTGGAAGCCCAAGGGGATGCTAATGGGGATTTGGGGAGGGGGGGAAATGGACAGCTATGATAAGGGCTTTATTAACACTGCATGTATATTGGCCAAACGAGCAAGAGCAGAGAAGTGGATGAGCCCTGATGCCCAAACAACTGGAGCGTGGAAAACAGGGATGGATGTTATCAAACACTGGGATCAAGTAATGTAAAAGCATAGCAAATATATGGGGGAAATGAGGGTGAAGGTGTAAGAGATGGAAACTGTAAGTGGGGAAGGACAGGTGTGAGGGAAAAGGGGATATATGATATATGGCATTTGCAACACGCCTATACACAAGCGTTTCAAGTCGCAGCGAGGCAAGGAAGAGGGAACAGAGGGAGCACAGAGACAATGATCTTACTAGGCCAAATAACATTGAGATTGCGCAAGGGTAGGGGGAGGGGAAAAAAAGTGCCAGGGGAAACGGGAGGGGGGGCAGTGCTGAACATGGGATCAAAACAATAACAAGAAGTGTGGCCTCGGACCAGGGGTGCTGGTACCAGTGTCTCAATGTGGAAGACTTTGATGTGACCGCTCATATACCAGCAGTTGTGCAAAACTCAATTAAAAACAATTATTGGATGGCTGACCTTTGGCCCACCCCTTTGTGCAAGGGTATTTAGGCTATGTTCTGCCCCTGCTTCTTTTTCTTTCTGTTTGTTCCTGGAACTTGGAGGTGGACAGTCTGTTGACTGGCTGAAGGAGTTTTCCTGCTAATCCCTACTGTTTTTGACATTGTTAATGCCCTCACTTGGCAAACCTTGCTACGTGCAGTGGCTCGGGCATATCCCGGCTTGGGTTTTTGGCAACTGAAAGTCCAGGATGGGCTTCCTGAAGACTTCTGCTGACTGCCAACATCTGCTGGGCTGAGACCGTCACTCTGGAACCATGTTCTGGCCTGTTTTCTGCTGCATATCACCATTTTTATCTGCTTGGCTGTGGGTCATTGCTGGTCCCCTGTGGGGTGCTGAGAATTCACCAATCAACCAATCAATTCTTCAACCTCCGGGGACTGTTTGCTGCTGGGCTGCCTTCTTACTTTGCTCATCGAGCCACCATGAGCTGTTTGTGGGTTTCCATGGTTTCCTCACTTAGTTTTCCACTCACGGCTTATAGCTGTGGAAAAGCCTCTGGTTTCTTTCCTGGGTCGCTGAGATCATCGCTGGCACAGGGTGCAAGTCCCTGAGAACTGGATCCGTAAAACTGACATGAGCACTTACTTTAGGGACGTGGGCTGTGCAATAATTAATGATACTCACCCTCAGATTTCCCTCTGGTCAGGAGTACAGATTCATTGGAGTTGAATCCTTAGAACAATCCCAATGGAGTTCTACTGGGGGCTTCGCGTTCTGCTGCTTCTCCCTCTGGGTCTATCTTCTGATCTCTGCAACACTTCTTTGTAGTCTCCTGTGGCCTCCCCTGGGGGTTCTCGCTTTGGAATCCGCACCTTTGGGACTACCAGACCTACCTTCACTAAAGCAGATGGCCTCTTGTCTCTTTCTCCCCTTGTTCCATATGGAACTGCGAACTTGTGCTAGAACTCTTCTAACATTGACTCTTGGGTACTTACCTGCCCCTGGACATTTTATACTGGATCCCCAGAGCTCTGGGCCAAGAATTATTATTTTAGGACTTCTCTGTATACTGTATATACATTTGTAAAGTAATTTTCTCAATAGGAGTGTATTTTTAATGTTGTAGCTAACCTTGGTACCTCTGTAAAATATATTTCCTTGAAACGCATGACTTCAGTAACAATGTTCTGTAAGAGTACATAAGTAAGTTTCTGACACAGATGGGTCACATTAGTTGAGAGTATTTTATTCAAGTGGACAAACGACAAGAAAACCCTATCTTGCCCTAACTCTAAGAGGGGTTTCCCTGCCTCAACAAAAATAATAATGTCACAATCTCTCTCCCTCACACTTGGTGCTAAACTGAATAAACAACAGATATCTTGCTGTTCCAGAGGGATGTCTCTCTTCCCTTGGACAAAAGTCTGTTCTTGGTTTGAAAGCACTCAAAGTTCAATCTCCGCTATTGGGGAAATGTCTTCCTTCCTCAGGATTCCGGTACAGTTCATCAACTGTTGGTGGAAGGTCTCCCTTACCCAGCTTTCCTTCGGCTTATGATACAGTTCCACAATTGGTGGGGGATTGTCTCCCTTCCAAAACCTTCCCTTCCCTGGCTTTTCTTCTGTCTCTGGGGATCCCAGACCCCAGTTGGGAAACCTGGTTCCCTTTTGCTACCAGGTACTGCAATGAAGAGTGGCTTGGGTACTCGTCCAAACCGTGGTGGGTCCCTGACCCTGGTTGGCAGACTTGGTTCCCCTCTACCAGGCACTGTGACGAAGAAGAGCAGTTTGGATGCTTCTCTGAACCGTGGTGGGTCCCTGACCCTGGTTGGAAGACCTGGTTCCCTACTACCAGGCACTGCATCGAAGAAGAGTGGTTTTGATGCTTCTCCAAACCGTGGAAGGTCCCTGTGCGTGGTTGGTTGACTCGGTTCCTTTCATTATTGGGCACTTATTCTCAAACACGGACTTGGTTTACTTACCTGCCAAGTTCTGTGTTTATATGTATTGCTTTCACAGTCCCCTTTACAGTCTCTTATTTTTGTATGCAGATTTGGTTTACTCTCCTGCCAAGTACTGCGTTCACAGGAATCACACTTACAGCTTTCTTCACACCCTCATCTGATATTTAACAGCTCTGGGTCGCGCCTCCTCTCCAAGTACTGTCCTGAAGAAGAATAGGTAACTTTGTTACATGGTATTTCCTTCTCCTGCAAGGGTCCCATACCCTTTTCGCTTCCTTATAGTGTCTTAATGATATTCTTGTAAATGTCCAGTAGGGGTTATCCTCTTTCTCCCAATTTCCATGCACTGTTGTCTTTAAGGCTCCTTGTACCCTCTGGGGACCCCCAACCATAGGCTAAGCCATCCAAATGCCTTTAGGGTCTTGGCTGCAGCACTCCGGTCGGTTGCAGGACTCATTGTGTCTTTCTCCTGCTTGCCAGCCCTCTGCAGCCCCTTCCAGCGTTCTGCGGCTTCTGACCCTGTTCAGCGGGTCTATCTGACAGACCATGTGGTCCCGCAGTGCTGTGATGCTGGCGTTCTCCCCAGCCAGCCTTTCAGTTCTCCGTTTCATCTCGTGCGCCCGGGACACCTTGTCACTTCAATCGGGCGTTCTGCCCCCACCGCTTCGCGTGTCCGTGGCAAGCCTCTGCCATGCTCTTGGTTCGTCCTGGGAGGCTCTGCCTCTCAGTAAGTCCACTGTCCATTTTTATGTCATTTCCAGTATGGTCTGTAGCCGGAAACTAGACCGTTCATGCAAGTTCCTCTGATTGGTCCCTGCGGATCTGCACCCCTCTCTCATCGCAGTTTCTTGGCTTGGATCTTCATGATAGCCATCCCAATTGTTCCTTGTCTCAGTCCTTTCTACTTCTTGCATGTTACAGAAGTATATGGGATAAGAGGGTAGGGGTGGAGAGAGTCGGGGTGAAGGAGAGTTAGGTGGATGCCGTGTTCTCCCACAATAGTCATCAGTGGTCCCATAAGGGTATTCCCTCCAATGAGATCTACCTGCTGAGTACCACCCCTAGGGGGACTATCTGATAGCTGCCTCACCTTCCTGGCCTCATGGGAAGGGTTTCCTCCTACAGAAGCAGTGACGACATCCTGTGATTCGTCACAGTTCTTTAAATTCTTGAAAATCTTTCGCTTTGGTTTGAAATAGTTTCCTACCTTTGTTTTATTAACATTTTGCATTTATTTTAATATTACACCCTAGCAGGTCTAAATTAACGTAGAGTACGGTTGTAGGCCTTGGGAAATTGTAGCATGATTCTCCTGACTGTTGAAATTGTCTGTTTTCCTTTTCCTCCCATCCCCTACCATATATTATAGGTGCTGACTAGCTCTAGGGCCTTCCACATATAATAGGGTAGGGTTACGTCATTAAGGTGCTGTACAAAATTGTGCAGGCCCATAGGAGGCTTATATCTTGTTAGGTTTTATGGGTCCCTGGTTCTACCCCAGACCCTGTTACTTTATGTTGGTTGATCAATTAGCTCCGATAGTGTGCCCACATGTAGACAGTTGGACTAGGAGAGTCCTTTTATAGACATTACTGTTATGCTATGCTTGGTATATTTGGATTATTACTTAAGTATCAGAACAAGTTTTGTGTGACTTATATAATGTATATCTTTTCAGTATATCAGTGTGGTCTATTTTCTACAGATAAGTCTGTAGACTAATTGTACTTTAGTGTTGACACACTACCTATACCTGAGCATTTAGACATGTTGCTCTGACCACATTACCTACACCAAGAGAGGTAAGCTTCCTTTTCTCAGACCTTGAGAAACATTTACTAGAG
Source organism: Ambystoma mexicanum (assembly GCF_040938575.1). NCBI lineage: Eukaryota > Metazoa > Chordata > Amphibia > Caudata > Ambystomatidae > Ambystoma > Ambystoma mexicanum. The sequence goes on along the minus strand of NC_090941.1, from coordinate 680,793,537 downwards.
GTGGAAAAACAGCTAAATGAGATAGAAGATTACCTGTGCAATCAAGTTTATGAGTAGGCCCAACTGTCCAAACAAGTGGAAATGCTATAAGCCAAAATTAATTACTCTTGAAACAAAAGGATGCACAAAGCAGATCAGTCAGAATGACAATAGAATCAGAGGCGTCCCAGAACACATCCAAACCCACAACCATGAAGAATTTGCTGAAGGCCCGTCCAAGAGCATATTGAAACTGCACAACACAATGGAAATTATGTTGCATTGGATGAATCAGGTTTACTCCAAATAACACCAAAGCAAGGACATTTTAACAGATGTATTGTCCCGCTTTCACTTCTTTCAGTCGAAGGAGAAGATAACAGCCGTTAAACGAACAAAAAAGATCCAGTTAAGCTACATTACAGTTGCTAGTTCCAGTACCTGCTGCTGGCAAAATTGGAAATGGAAAAGTCTTTGCATTGTTACAGGATGGCTATCTGAAAATGGTATAAAGTGTAGATGGGATAACGTTCAACATCCTCATTCCACTTACATGAAAGAGCAAGCTGAAGACTTGTTGAGTGTACGGAGCCGGGAGACCCAACCAGGACCAGTCCAGCAGTGGAGGACCTGGAGAATAGAGACAGGGAAAGAAGGAGCCATTCTGGGCCGGGACCGGGGAATGGGTATCATAGTATGTCAAATTGCTCGAACATTATATGAAAGACAGCTTACATGTTTAGTTTCTCCTGTGGAAATTTAGATGAATGTGGTCTTTGGAGTTTTGCAAAGTGAATGAATAACAGATTGATAAAGTATTAGGTTTATTAATCTAACATGAAGGGTGAGGGGAATGTTACCGGGTTGCGCAGTGGTTTATTCTGGTGGGTTGTGTTACTTCTGGATTGACGCACCTTGCCATTTCAGCTCTGAGGCAATATCACAACACAAAACCCAGATGGGTTTGTTGAGTTTATGGAAGGAAAAGTGCTTTGTCAACTATGTTGGAATTACCTTTCTTCTATGTTTTTCTCTTGATTTATTTTCTCCTTGGTGAAGTGTTTGGGGGCCATGGTTGGCTGGTGTCTCACTTTTAAATCCTTGGTCTATGGGAGGGTTTATAACATTTTACAAAACGGTTGACTGACAATTAGCAAACCTGTGCTTTAACTCACTATCCCCTTTTGTCAACTCGCCACCTAACAAGAGGCTCTATTATGCGTGAAATTGTTGAAATGGAGTTCTCCCTCAAATTTCTCCAGACAACCGATCAGTCATACCAGGATGAAATAAGGGTAGCAAATAAATCGATCCACATGCAATTCTTCACACCAGGTTGAAATAAGACAGGCAGCAATCCTGATTGGCCAGTTAAAAGCACTTTTTTATTTTTTATCACTGTCAGAGATCCAATGGGCAGCTATTTAATGCTCAAGGGAATTCTAAATGGGCAGGTACTGATAATGAGTTATACAAAACATGAAAGACCAGACGGTTTTTTCAGTACCTATTATGGGGATTATGTGAGAGGGAAGAAGTTATCAGGGGAGATTTAAACTATGTTGTAGACAAGAAACTCACCCTTCTCAATAGGATCTGCCGAACCTTCATGTTGTGGCAAATATTCTCAGCCGTCTCCCCATGACTGAAGCTTGGCAGTTCTTCTATCAGAATAAGGGGGATTACACAAACTATTCCCACGCACATAAAGGTTTCTCTAGGATTTACATCTTGTTGTTATTTTTCACACTAACACTTGTGATCTCAGCTATTGAGATTGGCCAAAGCTACAAGACAGATCATACCCAAGTCTCCCCGTGGTTGCACACATTTGCCCAGGCCCCCTATGGACCTTGGATATTGAATAACTTAATCCTAAGGCACTTGGCGATTCAATCAATTATCTAAGTACCTTGACAAGGTATTTGCAAGAGAATAGTACAAACAGGCTAGATCGGGGTACAATTTGAGATGCTAGAAAGCCAGCTTCAAGAAAAGAGATAATTAGAAAAACTGCAGCTTTCATGAAAGAGAGAGAGGTCATACACAAAACCTTAGAATATACGCCAAGGCATGCGAGACATGCCATAAACATTCTGGCTCCCTAAAGGCCTTGCTGGCACTGAGGATTGCTAGAAACCAACCAGAGTTCTAGTTGGAAGATCACTCAGCCCAATCAATTCTTGAACCAGATGATTGTACTACTCAAAAGGGAATGAGGCAAACCTCTTTTTCACAACCAAACTATGGAAGCTATGCTCAGCTACTTCCCCAGAATGCTCAGCTACTTCCCAAAAAGTAAGGGAGATCTATGAGTGTATTTATTTTGCGGAAGAGGAGGAGACTAAAATAACCAAATCCTTCTTCAAGAATGTCATGAGCGAACATCTAGCTTCATTTACTCTTCTGAGGATTTTTCAGGCTGCCAGGGAAGACTTAGAACACCCAATTTCCAAAGAGATGGTGTGTGCAATAAAGCCACTGCCTGGAAACACAATACCAGACCCAGGTGGCTTCGCTAGCTGTGACTATAGAACCCTTACAGGGATCCCAACTCCATTACTGACTGATGTATTTATTTATTATGTCAGACTTTGTTTTGTAGACAATGGTGGTTGCTGAAATCAGGTGAGGAGATCTCACATTGCACTTCATAGTGCCCAATTACTCTTCTAAACTGTGATCCAAATATTATTGGTAAAATTCTAGCAACTAGTTTATTTTGGAATATTGAAACTAGACAGATAACTGGGAAGGTTTGGGATGAATGGAGATGGATAAGAATGGGGAAAAGGAGATGCAATCAGGGAAAACCTAGCTATTACCAGGACCACAACACGCAGGAGTCTCCCTTAATAATGACCCAGAGGGATGACAGTAGTTGTATAGGCCTAGAAACAGGAAGCACTTCCGTCTAAGGTGAAAGTTCCTTTATAATATAGACCACTAACATGGTTGCCAGATAATGGTTTTTCCTGTGTGCCTTTTTGCCATGTTTCCTGCAAAGATTGCTTTTTGGAGGTTTTTTAAGGCCTTTGCCCTAGGCATCTCAGCTGCAGGATTCTGTTATTTGGGTTTTCCACCTTTCCACTTAATCACTCCTCCTCGGTTCCCACAGTGATGGAAGTGAGCGGGAACGGTCGGGAGCGGTGTTCCACTACTTTTATTTTTTTCTGTTTACCATTCTCTACTTTTTGCAACCATATTCACCATTCTATAAGGGAATTTGTCCATTCATGCACATGTGCAAGTGTAAAGTTGTAATAGGAGCCTTAGTCACTAGTCTCTTAGACTACGGCAATGCATCGGCAGCAACACGTGCCACATGTTGCACTATGCTTCCACCAACCCTCTCCCCTGCCGAGACCACAGTTCCACTTCTTTTTTCTGTACACTTATACCACTGGGTTCCCATATTTTCTTTAGGAACGTGAGGTCTTCCACCTGTGCCCATTCAATCCATTTCTCTATCCTTTGACCCCCAGCACACCAGCATCTCGCACCTGGATTTTCAGTGGCAGGCTGGTCAATTCCTTATCTTCCGTCCAGCATGTTGCCCTACCAATCACTGGTGTGCTTTGTAGATCCTTCTCTCACACTGCTCCTTCCTGAAGCAGGGTTATTTCTCATTTGTCGCTACATCATGCTAGTCAGAGTTCTGCATCTCAATAATGGCATCTCCAGCTGAGTATTCTTAACATACCACATAAGAAGGGCCCCTCCACCTCGTCTTAAAAGTATGTCGACTAGTAGGAAACCGGCTGCTGCTGCTGATCTTTCTTTTCAATTGGACCCTGCCTTTTACCCGTTACCCGTCAGTTCTTATAGAGCAGTTATTACTTTTCATCGTTGTAATAAGGAGTCACTACTTTTTCTTCCACTCACATTGGGTGCCCCTCCACTGGACTGGGAACAACCACAGGGAGATGTCCACAATCCCTGAGTCTGGCAAAGAGGACTATCATTATTAGGACAACATTTGGGGGACAGAGAGGGAAGTTTGCTGCCCATCTGGCACACAGTAATTGTGACATTTTGTCGTTTAGAGACCCAGTCTGATGTAATCCCTTGACAGTGATTTCCTCCCCTTTTCCCTCCAAGTGAGATCTTCCAGTTCCCCTATTAGATGGGCTATGACATTCCAGATGAAGCATTAGGGGTTGTCAGTGTGCTACATTCCTCAAAGTGAACTCTTGGCTTAGGTTTGGCTTGTGAAAGCCTGATGCATGTTATCGCTTCAATAGTAAAGCTCAATCAGCAGCATTCATAGTAAACTGCAACACCCACGACAACATATGGAGATGTTCATTTAGTTTTTTTAAATCAACAATGCCGAGAGGATCCCCCTGGCCTATACCAAAATGCCCTAATATATTGGTAAGGCCTGGTCAGGGTAGGGTCAGCCATGCCCTTGTTCCTTTAAGGAAATCTCTTAGTATTAAAAGACATTGAAAATCAGTAAATCCCCCTTTGTACGCTCTCACACAAAATGCATCCCATGCATCGCTGAGAGAATATGGCAGGTGTTCATGCCATTTGATTTAGTAGATGGAGACTTAAAGGGAGAGCAGGGGTCACCAACTACAGCTTTGAAGGACAGAGCTGTTTCCCAAATACCCTCATCAGGTGAACATCAAGCCGATGCACAAGAAATTAAGATTTACATTTCTGAAATGCCCACAAGAAATCATGTCACCAAGATATTTCCCTATTCAGCACCACATATGCTGCTGAGCAAGGTGAGTGAGAGTGGAACAGCCAGAAGCTCCCCGGGAAAAATGAAACTTCCCCATGTGCAGAAAAACTCCCCACATTGCAGCCAGCTTGTTTTAAGACTTGGGCAGCATTGCAGGACCAGAGGGGATGGAGCCAAAAGAGCAGCAGAGAAGTGGCAGATCATTACAAACTGCTCAATCCCATTTAAAATCTGCTAGTCACAAACACCATAGTAGATTTGAGTGAGTGTGGTCTACGGGATGGGCCTGCACTCCTATATAAGTCGTATGGTGATTCTGATGAGTGAGGGTTTTTGAAGACAGCGGAGAGAAATTGGACGGTGATGGTGGCAAGAAGGAGCTTGTGAAACAAGCATGCTGTATAGAGTGAACCAAAGTACAGAGAAGGCTATAGGCAATAAAGAGTAAGGAGATGGGGAGGACATAGAAGATTATTGAGGAAGAGGTGGTGGTGTTGAAGGCCGAAGAGGTGGTAAAGACAGTGAAGGAGGAAATTAATAACAAGAGGAGAAGGTGTTGAAGATTGAGATGGGTAAAAAGTAAACAGGAGGTAGTAAAAAATGAAGGAGTTTGGAAGAAAGGAGAAAGAACAATGAGGGGGAAGAAGAAGGACCACTAAAGAAACAGGGTGGTTAAAGGTAAAATTACTGGGGGACAGACAAAGGGTCAAAAGGCTAGAGGTTAGAAAGAGAACAGAAAGGAGGTGGAGATGATAGAAGAGGGGAAACGCCAGCCATAGTACCAGCCTGACAGGAGGGGTGTAAGTATGAGAACATGGCAGAGCATCAAAGAGCTGGAATAAGATTGGTTTGTTAAGAAAAATAAGAGATTAAGTGTGAAAGCGGTCCACTTAGGCACAGGACTGCAGGACAGATATGGGAGCACAGACTGGAACACGGCCTATAAACCAGCACAGCTGGCATGCGATCTGATGGAATCGCTGGGGATTAGAGCAGCATACATCCGCCCTATGTGAGGGGTCAGAAATGCGAGACGGACAAGTAGATGAGTTTTCTCAAATGAAGCCATTGATTAAATAATAAAGAATGAGATGAACGCCTATCTTTCCCTAGCCTAACAGGGATTCCACTACCTAACAAACTACGGCTAATGGAAAATGACCTGATGTCCAAATTTATCTGTCCCTCACACTAATATACACACAACAAAACAAAGGAAATGTCTGGCAATGTGAGCATCAAACAATAACATATAAGTTCATAAAACACAATTATAAACATGAATCCTTGTGACCAGGGCTGGATCCCATTCCCCAGGATCAATGCAGGATGCTTTAAACCAAAGTTCCTTTCACAAACCAAGTGGAATGCTTTGTCTTGATTAAGTTTACTAATACAGGTCCAAAAAGGATTTGTTACTTTGAAGACAATTATTACTTCCACAATATTTTGATTGCCAAAACGGGGAATATTCATGAGCATGTGAATCCATGCCAGACCCATGATGGAGAACAACAGTTACAGGTAAGCAACTTGTTCCTTCTCCAGCATGGAGTCTGGCATGGATTCACATGCTCATGAATATGAGAATACATAGCAGTATACACATGCACAACCATGGGAGGTGGCAAAGGCTCAACTTTAAGCATTACATCCAAAACTCAACATTAAGCAATTCTTACCTCCTCACCAGGCTCACCTTAGGCGAACAGGTTGCGCAGCACTGCTTGGCCGACCCTGGACTCCTCCCTGGAGTCCCGATCGACGCAGCAGAATCTTGTGAAGGTGTGCGTCGACCTCCACGTAGCAGCCCTGCAGATGTCCAGCAGGGGCACACCAGACAAGAACGACGTGGTAGCAGCGATCGCTCTCGTCGAATGGTCTCTCGGACGGCCGGGCAGCGGTCGGTTTGCCAACCGGTGACAGTGCATGATGCAGCCGGAGAGCCATCTGGAGATGGAAATCTTCGAGAGAGCCTTCCCTTGATTCACAGACCCAAAGTTCACAAACAGTTGTGACGTCTTCCGAAAACTCTTTGTGCGGTCCACGTAGAACTTCAGCGCTCTAGCTACATCCAGCGAGTGCAAAGTCCTCTCGGCTGGCGTCGAAGGCGACGGGAAGAAAACTAGTAACACCAAGGGCTCGTTGAGGCGGAAGTCCGACGGCACCTTGGGCATGAAGGAGGGGTGCGTCCTCAGCACCACCCTCGTGTCATGAAAAGTCAAGTATGGAGGCTTGCAAGATAGGGCCTGGATCTCTCCCACTCGTCGTGCGGAGGTGATGGCCACGAGGAACGCTGTCTTCTATGACAGGAACTTCAAAGGCGCGGATGCATAGGCTCGAATGGTGCCCCCATGAGCCTGGTCAGCACCACATTAAGCTCCCACGCCGGGGCAGGAGCCTTCAGGGCGGGAACGATCGGGATAGTCCCATTATAAATTCCTTCACCAGGCGATGAGACCACAAGGACGCCCGTCCCGTAGTCCTGGTATATCGGGAGATGGCAGCCAGATGTATTTTGATGGAGGCGTGAGCCAGTCCAGCTTTGGCCAGCGACAGTAGGTACGGCAGTACTTGAGGGGCCGTAATCCGCAGAGGGTTAATCTTCTGTGCACGGCACCAGACAGAGAACCTCTTCCACTTATGACCGTAACACTTGAGAGTTGAGGACGCCCTGGCTTTTGCAAGGACCTCTCTGCAGTCAGCCGGGATATCGTACCCTCCAAACTCTAGTGCTGCAGGAGCCAGGCCTGCAAGTTCAGCGACTGTGGGTCGTGATGGAGAATGGCGCCTCCATCTCTGGAGAGAAGATCCGCGTCCGCCGGCAGCTTGACTGGTGGGGACGTTGACAAGTCCAGAAGGTCCGGGAACCAGATCTGCCTCGGCCACGCCGGTTCGACGAGGATTATTCTGCACCTGGACTTCTTGAGCTGGTTGATGAGGCGGAGCAGCAACGGCAACGGAGGGAACGCGTATAGAAACAGGCCGTCCCAGGGCAACGAGAAAGCATCACCCATGCTCCTCGGCTGCGGGAACCTGCTGGCGAACCTCTGGCACTTGGAGTTCATCGCCGTCGCGAACATGTCGATCTGGGGTTTGCCCCATCGTTGGAAGAGCCGATCCACTTGATCCTGGTGTAGTTCCCACTCGTGGCACGAGCGCAGCTCCCTGCTGAGTGAGTCGGCGATGGTGTTTTTTATTCCTGCCAAGTGGAAGGGAATCAGAAACATCCCCTGGGCGACAGCCCAGTGCCACAGATCCTGGGCCTCCTTGGATAGGGCTGGGGATCTGGTGCCCCCTTGCTTCCGTATGTAGAACATCGTGGTGGTGTTGTCGGTGAAGATCCTCACCATTTTGTCCTTGAGGGATGGAAGGAACGACTTGAGCGCCCAGAACACCGCCTGGAGCTCCAGAATGTTGATGTGGAGAGACCTCTCCTCCGGGAGCCAAAGGCCTCTTGCGTGGAGATCTCGGTTTGGGCCCCCAACCCTCCAGAGAGGCGTACGTCGTCACCGTCTCCTGAAACGCCAGGGTTTGAAAGTCCGTGCCTGTAGTGAGGTGAGCACGGGTACCCCACCATAGGATCGCCCGACGGAAATCCTCGTCGAGAGGGATCCTGTCCTCGAAGCAGCCCGTCGCCTGAAACCAGCGGGCGTCGAGGAACTCCTGTAGCGGACGCACCCGAAGTCTGTAAAGGGGTACAAGATAGATGCATGAGGACATCATCCCGAGAAGGGACTTGTTGGACCTCACCCTGGCCACGTCCTTGGCTAACAGGCGCCGCACCTTGCCCAGGATGGTCTTGGTCCTCTCCTCCAACGGGGAGGCCCAATTGCCCCAATGTATCGAGCTTCGCTCCCAGAAACAGTGCTACTTGCGATGGAACCAGGTGGGATTTGGGGTAGTTGATGGCGAAACCGAGTTCCGTGAGCAACCGGACGGTCCTCGCTGTGTGTTCGACGGCGAGTTCCCTTGTCCTTGCCAGGATTCGCCAGTCGTCCAGGTAGGAGTAGACGTGGATCCCCTGCAGGCGCAGCCGCGCCGCCACTGGTACCAGGCACTTGGTGAATACCCTGGGTGCTGACTTTAATCCGAACGGTAGGGCTCTGAATTGGTAGTGGCGTCCCTGAACCACGAACTTGAGAAACTTCCTGTGCCCTTTTAGAATGGGGATGTGGAAGTAAGCATCCTCCAGGTCCAACGACGATAGGAAGTCGCCTTCCTCCAGCTGTCCCAGCACGTGCTGGAGGGTGACCATCCTGAATTTCTGTGCCTTGAAGTATTTGTTTAACCGACGCAGGTCCAACCGCCTGTCTTCTTTCTGACGAGGAAGTACCTTGAGTACACTCCGGAGCCCCGGAGGCTCCTGGGGACAAGCTCGATGGCACCTTTCTTGAGCATCGCCCTTACCCCCAACAGCAGTTGAGGGACGTGATTCTCCTTCCTGGCACCGGGAGGAATGCGAGGGCAATTCTTTTGGAATTCCAGCGAGTGCCCGATGGCCAGGGTGTCCAACACCCAGCGGTCGGTGGAGATGGACTCCCACACGCTGACGAACTTCGTCAGCCGGCCTCCCATCGGGGTGCTTCGCTGGGGGCCCGACGACACGGCTGGGTCAGTCTTGGCGGTCTTGCCGCCCTGGCCTCCTTGCGATGACGGCGGGATCCCCAGTGCTTATCGCGACCTCTGTAGGCTTCCTGGGAAGAGGAGCGGGCCGCCTGGCGGTACCGCTGGATACTTTGGAGGCACCCTGTCTGCCTCCAGAGCTCCGAAAGGGCCGTCGCTGTTGAAGCACCCCTAGGGCCCGGGCCGTCTCCGAGTCGCTCTTGATGGCCTGTAGAGACTCGTCCACCGCCTTACCAAAAAGGTTGCTGCCGTCGAACGGCATATCCAACACTCTGGTCTGGACGTCCTGGTGAAAGTCTGTCGCCTTGAGCCATCCTCGTCGTCGGAGGCAAACTCTGTTGCCCAGTTGGCGAAATCCGGTATCGGCAATGTCCGTTGCCACCGTTATGGCGTGATCCGACGCCACCTCGCCTTCCTGCAGAATTTCTAGGGCTTCCGCCCTCTTGTCGTCAGGTAGGAAGTCTAGCAGGGGCGCTATCTTGAACCAGAGCTCCCTGTCGTAGCGGGCCACGATCGCCAAGGCATTGGCCGCCTTAATCGTCATCGCCGCCGACGAGTTGACTCGTCGTCCGATGGAGTCCAACTTCTTGCCCTCGCTGTCCGGCGGGGAAGTGGGAGTTGAAGCCGCCGCACCCGCTGCTTTCTTCTTAGCCGATGCCGAGACGACAGAGTCTGGCGTGGGCTGGGCCCTGAGGCACAAGGGGGCGGCATCGGGGACTCGGTACTTCTTCTCGTACCTGTCCCTCTTGGCGGGTGTCGTGGAAGGGTTCTTGAGGACAGCAAGCCCCTCGTCCCAGATGTCGTCAAGCAAAGGCACCGCGAGGACCGTCTTCCTCTTGGCCTCTCGTCGTTGGTAAAAAAAACCTTCCTTTTTTTGTTCTTCAGGGCAGAGCTGGAAGAGCACGGATGCCCTGGTTATCATGGCGTGGAAGGAGCCAATTTTGTCGGCTGGAGAAGCACGCGTGTGGGGGTGTGGGGGGTGATGACGGGATGTCCGCCGTGTCATCGCCACCGCCGTCTTCGTCGTCCGTCCCCGTCGCTGTATCCGTCGCTGTATCCTCTCTAGGGTCTGGCGAGTTGGATGAGGGGTCCACAGGCCTCGCGGGCACGAAGGGCGGAGAGGGGTGGACCCTCCTCCGCTTGTTCGGAGGGTTTCCTGACGGGCCTGGTTCTGGATCCTCCGTCAGGGTCCGTGGTAATCTCGTCCTTATCTCGGTACATAAGGATTGGATCGCCAACAAAATGGCCGCCGAGCTATCCTGGGGCTCGGGCAATGGCTGTGACGGATGGGATGGCCGCTCCACTGGGCCCTCTTCGTCGCCATCGTCGCTATCTTCGATCATGTCAGCGGGGACCGCCCCCTGGGATCGAACCTTCTCGAACCTCTCGTTGAGGCCTATGAACCTCTCATTGAGGCCCTTCTCAGTTTCCACCAGCTCCTCCTCAGAGGCTGATTCCGAGTCTGTAATGGCCACCACCCCCCCCCCCCTCTTTTTCCGCCGGCGACTTCACGGGGGTCTCAACGATGGGCTGGAAAGAGGATTCCCTCCGTGGTGGCAGGGATACTCTGGGTCCAGAGGCCGTTTCCACTGGCGTAGTCTCAGCCGGCTTCACCAGGGTCGCAGCGACCACTTCGATAGAGGCCTTTGCCGGCTGGATGAAGGCCCTCACCACCTTAGGTGCGTCCTGGGCCTTCGCCTTGGGGGGAGGGTCTGCGCCTCGCTCCCCTTTCAAGATCGACCGGGGTCGCTCCAGCAGTTTACCCGGGTTCTCGGACTTCCTCTTCCCCGAACCAGAGCGCTGGCTCGTGGTGGAATGTGCCGGGAAAGTCACGCCCTGCTTGGCAGCCGAAGAGCCCGACCTTTCGCCGCTCCCGGTGCCCGCGGACTCGCGGTGCTTGGCCTTCTGTTGGGGCCCCCGTTGCCGGGGCGCTCTCACAGGACTTAGAAGCCCGCTCAGACTTTTTCTTCGCCTTCTCACCTGCTGTGACATTCTCCAGCCAGGCGGCGAGGCGGGAACGACGATCTTGTTTGGTCCGTTCTGAAAGTTTCTTGCAGAACGCACAGTCCTTCTCCACGTGTGTCTTGTCCTCATGAAGGCAGTTAGAGGCATTGCGAATGCTCGTCCTCCTTGAAAACGTTTTGTAATCCGCATCCAGGGCAGCACCTAAACAGCTTGGATCCGGGCGTCGAGCTTCCCTTGTCCTGGGCCATGTCCGTTGAGGTAGGCCGCAGATCTTCCGGAATCCTCCAAGAAGCATAAACTCGACGAAAACTACACCCTTGAGGGGCGTAGAAGAATTCCGAAACGGGTCCCCGTTATCGGAAGTAGAAACGGTGGAGCTTGAGGTTCGATTAAACTGAAAAAATGAGAAAATCTCCTGAAAAAGCACGAAAACGCAGCAAAAACTCGAGAGCTAAAGCACGGGGACTCCCAACACTTGAGCGTGCGGTAAAAATCTGAGGATGGCTGCCAGAGCCGGGGCTTAGGGAGAGGGCAGTCATTGGCTGGGGGCAGTATGACCCAGAGTTCAGTGATTGGTTACTACTAAGAAAGACAGATCAGAAACGAAACTGATTTTTTCTTTACCGAGGATTCCCAGCCTGACGACGGGGAATATTCATGAGCATGTGAATCCATGCCAGACCCCATGCTGGAGAACTGTCCCTTTCCTGATGTGCTCACCTACCATGATAAAAACGCCTACCACTACCATTTGTACTCTTTAGTGAGGTTTGTTCCAATCTTTCCACATTTAAATCCTCAATGGAGAAAGAGAAACCAACAACTTACAACAAATTTGGTTCACAACTTCTATTACATATACATTGTACAAAAAGGACACAACTTTTCATATGTATTGGTTTGCTTTAGGCAATGCAATTTATACTCCTCTCCCCCTTGATCCATTCTACAAGGAGGGCCTGTGTACTGCAGTTTTTGATTTCTTTTTATGCAACCTTTTCACCGTTGGCAAACTAGGTTATAATGTCCCCTTGTGCGATATCTCTCTTTAGGGCAAGGATATCCCTTTTGCTCTTTTAGTGTGTCCTTTTGGCTTTGGTAATACAGGTCACAGTATTCTTTTATTCGCCATCTACATCTTGGAAGATTACTTTTGCTTTGCTTAGTTTTTGCCACCTCTTGGCTTTGGCAATACATGTTACAATGTTAACCTGCTTGATATCTCACGCTTGGAAGATTACATTTGCTTTGTTTAGTTATTGCCCCCTCTTGGCTTTGGCAATACTTGTTCAAATGTTCTCCTGCTTGCTTTAATTTAAAGGTTCGGTATTCAAAAGATGTACTTGTGCCCAGCAAACTACTTTGGAGTGCCCCGGGGTTACCTCTTATAGGCCAACTTATCGGTTTGTCTTGGAGACTCAAGCGGACTCGCTGCTTCGGATTCTTCACATGTCGGCCCCTCGACAACGTTTGACAGTTGCGGCTCGCCTTCATCTGCTCACACTGGCTGTCACTGGAGCACCTGCTGGTCCATACATACTTTAGTGAAAACTGTTCACTGAAGCGAGGTATAGGGCGCGCAGAGCCTCTCTCTCTCCTTTGGGACAGCCAGCCTCCACACCACTTCCCGCTGTACTTCCTCTGCACCTGCCTGGATCACTGACCTTCGCCACTTTCTTTGCATGGCATCCCACGAATGACAGTGTGCCAGTTCCACCTGCTTCTACGTCCTCCTGAGGCTGCTGCTGGAGCTCACACTACTCTCCACTAACATGCATCTAAAGGGCCTTTAAATGTTTTTACAATAACTAAACCGATCATTACGGTATAGCAACTCTGCAAGTCCATAATGTTCGTATTCATTTTAAATGATTTAATCTACTTTATTTAAAGAGTCCGCAGGATATATTTTTAAGGGGATCTTTTAAAGGAGGGAATGTTTTTACCTTAGAATTATCCAAACCATAACTACTAAAAGTAGCTGCATTATCTCCCTGCTGCCTACATATATATAATTTCCAGGTTTACAAATCTCATGCTTTGTGCCTTGGTTAATTCTGGGAGAGCAAGTCTTACCATGACAACATGCCATCAAATGTTCCAGCATTAGAGAAACTACACCCTCAGAAGAGGATGAATACGGCGTCCCTCCTGACGGAGTCCTGACATTCCATTGATGACCTTCTCCTCCCATGTGAATAACCCAGCTAATACCACCCCCAGCGTTGGGATCAGGTTGCAGCTGCTTAGCCCAGGCCTTATGGGAGGAGTCTTTAGGCTGGGTTTCTGTGAGGATTGTGCAGGATTCATCACACCTACCTCCACCCACCACCCAAGCCTCAAGTAAAGGAGTCTGCAAGGAGAACAGAACATGACGCAGAAGACCTGAACAAACAGAAATCAGAGTCTAGAAGGAACTGCAAAGCCACTTTAACCCCAGGACTGTGAATGAGTGGATAAGCAAGTCAAATCCCAGAAAGGGATCTGCCAATCAAGGATTATAATAGATACAGAGAGATTGTGAGACAGTTATACAAAGCCAGAGTCTATTTGTTTCAGTAGACTATGGAACAACGTTACTTGTTTTGGACTAATCCAAGGTTAGTGGGACCTGACAAGTTGACCCTTGTGCGGAAACCACATGTAAATCAGAGAGCAAGAAACTGGGGCATGAACAAAGAAGAAGGCATCCTAGTTAAGAACTATAGTTTGTAACTATCCAGAGCTCAGAGTATTCTTTCAATTGAATGTCCCCAGAAATTACCACAAAGGAAGCTTCAAGAACAAGGCAGGGCCCCTATCTTATGTTATGTCGATCCCCAAAACTGCATCACCTTGCATACATAGTTACTTTCATCCCTTACTTTCTGTGCCTGGGTAAGTTCGATCCCTTTCAGCTTCATGAACCTCCATCTCCCCTAATGTTTGCCTGTGCTATGGATACTTCAGCATAGTCACTGAGGGATAATGATGCAATCAAACGAGTGTTATACTTGAACACACACAGTGGCACTGTATGCCATGATGTTCATACTGTTCCTTAAATCCAGGTGGGCACTTCCCTACCAAAGGCGTGGGGGAACTAGACTGCTTCCAGGAGGTCTGGGGTTCACTGTTTATCTCTCAAAATCTAAAGGTCTGAACATGAGAGATAAAGTTGGATGCTCTTATCTCAGCAGACATTCCCATATCCAACCCTCTCACTACTCCTGTTCCCTGGTCTGACCATGCTCTCCTGTCCTCTCAACTGGATCTCTTGGGTCACCCCGGTTAAGCCTCTGCCCGCACTGCAAGTCGTCTCCTCCGACATTCGACTCATGAATCAAGCATCAGTTGCTGCCTTTGCCGCCACTTTCACTCCCCCTCCTGCTCCGGCCAATGGCTCTCTCACTGACAAAGCCCTTGCTAAGCTTCACCTCTCCATCTCCAACACCCTTGACACCCTTGCCCCTGTCATGAGGATCTGCATGAAGCCTGCCTCCGGCATAACACCAGGTAGGACTCCGATATAGCCACTCTGAAACGCAAGTGCAGAGCTGCTGAGTAGAAGTGACAAGCTTCAAGCACAGCCTCTGACAGACTGGCCTGCCACCTGCTTCAAAGGCAATACAGACTCTCCTTCCACTCGAAGAAGGCCTACATCCAAGCCCGCATCTCAGGGGCAACAAACAACACGGCTGAACTGTTCAAAATCTGCAAGGAACATACCATTCCCACTGCAGTCTCCACTTCTTCCCTGCCATCCCTGAACTTCTGTGCTGCACTGGCCTCTCAATTCATAACCAAAACTCAGGACATCCTGTTCTCACTCTCCTCTACACCCCACCTCTTCCCTCACCCGGTCTCAGGGCGCCCCTGGCCCTCCTCCCCCTTCCCTCCTTCTCTCCTCTTTCTCGCCCATTGCACTGGATGAGGTCTCTAGACAAGACCTCTCTGAGGTTATAGGTCATAGTACCGAATCAAAAGGATCGAACGAAAAGGGTCGAGCCAATTCGACCGAAAAAAAAGATTGACTTTTTTTTTTTTGCCTCCACCCCTCTCCTTCCTCCCCAAACCACATTTTTGGTGCAAAAACACCCTTTTAAAGCTAAAATAGAGCACAAAAAAAATACATTTAAAATTTGTTTTCGATCCTTTGGTTTTCGGTCAAATGCACTCTCACCTTTTGCATTCGATCCTTTTGTTTTCAAAACTTTAACTGGACACCCTCTATGAATGTCTCCTACAAACAGGTGCTCCCCTGCTCCTCCAGAACTATCAAGGACACCATTACATCCCTTGCTCCAGCCTTGGCTGATTTCTACAATCACTCCTTTGCCACTGGTTCCTTCTCGCTACCCCTCAAGCACTACCTTGTGCACCCTGTCCTCAAAAATCCTTCTGCCGAAGCCCCCTGCCCGGCTAACTACCGCCCTATCTACATTACCCCCTTCCTGGGCAAACTCCAGGAGAAGGTGATCATCTCCCAACTGATCCTCCACACTGAATCTGTTGGTTGTCTCCACAACCACTAGTCTGGCTTCTGAGCACGGAAACTGTGCTCCTGAACACCCGTGAAGACTTACTCTCAAATCTCGATTCCAACTCTCCTTCCATTCTCATCCTTCTTGATCTTTCCTCGGCCTTTAGTCAATCAAGCTACCCTTATAAATCGGCTCTGTGATAATCTTGGTATCACGGACCTGGCACTGGACTGATTGACCTCCTTCCTCTCTGACCGACCATCCCAGGTTCAACTGGGACCTTTTCTCTCCCCCATCACACTCTCCACCTGCGGCATCCCTCAGCGATCTATCCTCTTGCCGTGGCTCTTCAACATCTACCTTGACCCTCTGGCTCATTTGATCTCCGCCTTCTCTCCTCACTTCGAGTTATGAAGATGACACAGAACTCTCCTTCAAGCTTCCCTCCACTGCCTCCTCTTCTTCCTCTCTCATTCCCGACTGTATGACTGCTATTTAGGCATGTGCGCTGCTAATGATCTCTGCCTTAATGTCAGTAAAACTGAGATCCTTCTCATTGGGAGCACAGCTCCCTCCTTCCATCCTACTCTCTGGCAGCCCTACGTGGCGTCCTCTCCCCTCGTGAGGCAACAAACCTTGGCGTCATCTTCGATTCCTCTCTCTCCTTCTCTCCTCACATCGCGGACCTTACCAAGAAGGTGCATTTTCAGATGCACATACTCAGAGGCATTCTCCCTTTCCTCAACTTCCCCCAGAAACTCAATGTTTCGAAAGCTCTGGTCCTCTCTAGACTTGACTACTGCAACAGCCTCTTCCTCAATGAGCCTAAATCCTCCCTTCACCACCATCAACTAATCCAGAATAGGACAGCAAAACTTATCCTTGGCCTCAAGCCCAGGGGCCGCATTTCTCCAGCCCTGAAATCTCTCCACTGGCTCCCGGTTGCTGCAAGGATCAAGATCAAGAACCTCTGCATCATCCACAAAGCTTTCTGGGGCCTGGGACCCCGCTACATCCAACTCTTTCCCTAAATACCTCCCTGCTAGAGCCCTTCGGTCTTCTAGTTCCAACTCCCTGCAGATCAGACGTTTTTCCAAGCAGAGAGTGGGAGGTAGATCTCTCTCTTCCGCAGGACCTCCGCCTGGAATTGTCTCCCTGCACCTCTCATGCTTGAGCCGTATTTCCTTAAGTTCCGGAAGCTTGTCAAGACCCTGCCTTTCTCTTCCTCCTCCCCTCTCCCCCTCCCCTGCTAATTTCCCCCTCTGCCACACTTTGATTTTGACTGGCTCATACAGTGCACCAGACCCTCTTCGGCCAGTCTACCCCAACTCCTCTGTCTCCTCTGACCCCCTCCCCCATTCCTGCACTTCCCCTAACAGGCTCCCTCCCCCTTACTAGCCTGTCGGGGTGGCACCCCTACTGAGCCTAGTCCACCCCTTCCTCACACTTAGCATGTGGACCTCACTCCCGTGCACTTCTTGTTACTGCATTTGCACAATCAGACTAACACAAGGCCTAGTAGGACTGGTTTTTGTTCTTTTATTTGTCTCCTCCGCACGCCCGCCCCCTCCCCCCCCCTGGTCTTGTGGCACGCTTGAAACACCATTTACTGTATAGGTGCATTATAAATACCCAATAAATAAATAAACTCTCTTTCCCAAACTGGCCTTTCTGGACCTCTAGCACCATCTATTACATTTTCTTTAAATTAATGAGGAAAGGTGCTTTAAATGGTTAGAATATTTGTGGGATTGAGGCCTCTCCCTCTACTAAATAACCAAGACTTTTCACCAGGGATGACCAAAAGTTACTAGCAAGCTTAGGAACCACAGGAGCTCCTTACATTGATTTTATTTTGATCAGAAACTCCTCACACTAGAGTGTAAATCCAAATGTCAGATAGGAGAAGTGAACACCTCATATATGCCCAAATGAGCCACTGGATTTCAAATAAATAGATCCTGATGGCTGGAACCAGAAACCCATAGGGATCGGAACTGTCAGCGGTGGGGGGCATCTCAACAGGTCGAATATTTCAACTTTATACCAATGTTGACAGTTCCTCAGCAACTGATACACAGCCTTACATGTCTACGAGGCAGCAAGAGCTTGGGATCTCCGAATATTTATGGTCTCACATTTGGGAAAGGCTCCATATATCTTAAAAACTAACACCATTAAAGAGTGTGCTTATAAAATTAGCTTTCAAGACATGTTCCAGGGTTGGAGGAACTATGGGGAAAGTGGGTCCTGGGTCATACATGTTGAAAATGCCTTAAAGCTCAGTTGTATGGAAAGAGGATTTGGTCCAGGTAAAGGGGCTGTTGGAAATGTAATGAGACAAAAGAGACAATGCCACAGAACTTGAGATATGTCGCACAGCCCCTATGGCTCAATCGTGGTGGAGCTATTGGGTAGCACTTATACATACTCTGTAGGCCCAAATAAACAAAAAGAGACAGCTAATGAGAGGCAGGCATTTGCATGTCCCTCTCCAAGCCTGTCTGTGCAGTAGCACAGCCATTTTATTTGTAAAAATGGTTTTCCACTAGAAATCTTCAAAAGAGACCACAGCTCCCATCTCACCTTCCAGCCATCTAGTTTCCAGAGAATGTAAGGCTGGAGAGTGGAGAACACAAATAAAATAAAACTGCAAAGGTTATGTTAGACTGCATGTGCATCTGAGCTCAATTGTATTTTATAATCTGGAGCAGTTTCAATAATGCTGAGAAGGCTGGGCTAGAATAAGCTCTCTAGCAGAATATGTTTGCATTATAACAGCGGAAAGCTGGTGGGTCATTGCAAATAATGGATCAGCAGAGGACTTGCTGCTTTTCTTATAACATTCTGTCTCAGCGCTCGGAGTCTCCTTAAGCCAACATTACACCTTCACAATGATCACTCCAAGGTTTCAAGCCCCTTACGCAACAGCCGTAACCGGTTTTCATGGTTTTGCCATACTGTAACGTCATTACATCTCAGGGAGAAGGGGGAGTGGGCCAGGAGAAGGGATGTGGCTTTATAAGTTGTATCATCCTTTGCCCTCCTTAGCCACCCGTCGCTCCATTTTGGGCTTGTTACCTGGGTGTGGGCCCATAGCAACGCTTTCAGGCATCCCCAATCCTCCCACCAGGCTGTATCTAGCATGTGGATGCTGTTTGAGGTTGATTAAGAAAGAATGTCAGAAGTGATACAGAGATGAAGTCTCAAAAACACTCTAAAATGGGTTCTTTAGTGGCAGACGAGAAGTAGTTATTACAATAGCCTCCATCAAAATCAGTTAAAGAAAAACTGTAGTGTTTCAGCAGGACCATTTCAGCTTCCAACAATGCATTTTGCCATTTTAACGTGAGATTGGCCACCAGCTAATTACACAAATTCTAAGGATGGATAAAGCTTTAAAATTATGTTGGCAACGTCTGTGCTTACACCACTTGATTATTGAAACAGGTACCAACTACCATGCAGAAAAACAATAGGAACATGATTTACTTTAGCGAGGCAGATTGCAGCATCCAGCACAGCTTTGATATGTCGAAGCCATCCAGATCCTTCCAAACCAGAGAGGAACTCATTTACACCCAGGCCTTTTGTTCCACTCACTGCAAAAAAAAACACACCCAATTAGAAAAAAGTTTGCAAGTGTCCCTACTACACCACTTGAGAATGAAATACCATGTTCTGCCACCAATCACCGACATAATACAAATACTGCTATTGTGACAACCTTTTTATTTCCAAAAATCAGATGCATTAATTCTGTTAATTTTAAGTATGTGGATTTCTTGCAAAGCTAAAGAATGCATAATTGTATTCGATTGGTACGGACTTCGAATGTCTCTAAGAGATCGCTTTGCCTTCTGCCAGCCCCCAAAACGATGCTGCTCATTCCTAGCCTTGCCTAAGCCTACCCCAGAATCCCCGGGCCCAGTAGCCAGATCTCACCCTGATTGGGCAATAATGACACGATTGTGCAGAGCCATTTATGGATTTAAATGCATCACCACTGAGAGCCCTTTCCTTTTCCCTGCTTTGGGAGATTGTAGCAAAGAGCTGCTGTGGCCACCTGTTTCTCATTCACTGCCTTGCCCAAACACACCATATCATAGCCTGCCTGGTAGCCAGGTCACTCCATGATGGGGTAGGAAACAGAAAATGTAAGCATCCCTGACCGGATCTAGGATGACAAGGGTCAGGGTGTCCAAGCCAGTCGGCCAAAAGAAGGGCGGTTGGTAAAGAGTAACACCCTTGTGCCTGCACAGATGCCTCGTCCCTCTGCTCTCTACCTCTTCACAAGACCAGGATGTAGATGTGGCTGCAGATATCTTACCATAAACAGCAAAGTCTCCCCTGCGAGCTTCAAGCTAAGTAAGGAATTGACTAACTCACTAAGGAAAATGCCACCTGCTTAGCTCATTCTTACACCTCCACTACCATGCTACTCAAGCCTACTTTAAAGCCACCAGTCTATTAGACCAATCAACCTTGTTGTACTCATGAACATCTAGAACATTTTTAGCAAGAACTCCTCTGCCTGCCCTCCCTTCCACCTTTTTTTCTATATCTTTTTCAATCTGTGCCCTCTCCTCCCACCAGTTAGGATTTAAAATGGGGCCTTCATTGCTAACTGTTTATGCCCCCGGCATTCCAAAACCACTCACTTTTCTCTTTCTCCGTTTCCCTCCTTTTCCTCCCCCAGTCAGGGTCTGGAGTGACGCCTAGCTGTGAATGTCAATGCCCCAGCAAATCCAAGCAAATCCCTTTTTAGATTTTGACTATTATGTGCTGCTAGTCACCTATGTAGCCAAAACCATTGACATGGGAATAGCAGATATAAAGGAGATGGAATGTGAGGAGGGACACAACCTGTAGATGATGTTTAGTTATTTGTCTTCCCCATCAATCTCATGGCCATGATAGGACCTATGGAACTTCCCTCTACATCCCTGCCCAAACCGACCGATTTGCGTGTTGTCAATCAGCTGCATGTCTCACAGTGTCATCAGCAAGCCTGTGATATACAGCTGTTTGAGACAAGGGGAAATAGGAAACTGAAATGTGGCCTGACGGGGCTCAATCAATGACTCCCTTCTGACATTCCTGCACATAACCACCCATACCTCATAGCAGGCGTGTTCTGATTGGGTGTTTAGTTTTCTGTTTTTTAGCCTCTTTGCTTCGTTTTGTGGAGATGGGTTGTTTGGGTCTGAACGGATGGAGCTTTTTATTAGCACGTCTGTGGACTGTGTAGATTACAGAGATACAAGGAGCCGATTAATTTTCTATCGCATACAAACACACTGCACCCACACAGCATCCTCCACATTCATCCCATACATGCACTGCTCCACACACTTCACACTAACACTGTCTCAAACTCAATTCCCCCACACACGCTGCCACCCAAACACACTGACTGAATCACACTGCAGCCACATACATTGTCCACAAACTGTAAAATGCACTACGGACATATTACCCCCAAGACACACACAGACCCCTCACATACTGCCCCTACACACACTACCCCTACACTCAAAATCCCCCCAAGACACACACTGCCTACAGTGCCACCACACACTTCACAAACAAACACACTGCCGGACTCCCCAAACACACTGCCAGTTCCCCGACACACATTGCCAGTTCCCCCACACACAACGCCACTCACCCCATACACTGACGGCCACACACACTTTCACACATCCACTGCCCAAACACATGCCCACTATCTAAACACACATGCACTAACTGCGCACACATCAAGCACTGTCTCCCCATACACTGCTCCACTACAAACACACCCCGCCACACACACACTGTACCCAAACACACTGTCCCAGCACATGCACACTCCCACACACAAACCCCACACTGTCACACACACAAACACAGCCCCAGTGCCCCACCTCACACACTGCCCCTGATGGAGACGTCTCCTCAGATACACTGCCCCCACACTAACACTGCACCCCCACAAACACGCATTACTTGTACAAACTAACACTAGCCCAGCACACACACTTCCCATACAAATCTGCAAACACTGCCCCCCACATGCACACTGCCCAAACATATACCTCCCCGACGCAAACACTTCCACAAACACATGCACACTACCCCCACGACCCATTAACCTCACACAATTCCCTCAAACACACACTTTCCACATACACGGTCCTACACTATTTCACTGCCCACACACATTTACACAGCCACCACACACTTAACCCCCCCGTCCCCCCGGGTACCCATACAAACTGCCTTTTCACTCACAATCTGCTCACCACCTACACACACCATGGACAACCACACCCCCCCCCCCCTCAAAGCACACACCACCCCCCAGAAACAATGCACAGTACACACACACAACAATATTCAGAGTCATTGGGCATTTCAGGGACATTTATGCCCATAGTTTGTGTACCTGGACATTTGAAGTTAACCACAGGTGTGTGAAATATGGAGGTGTCTCACCTGCTAGTACCCAGGGATCTTTCATCCAGGGGGCCAGGACATGGACATCGTCTTTGGATCCAGTTCCTGGGGGTGGACCAGTGCGGGAGGATCACCTGAATGAGGGGTCTGCGGGA
This sequence comes from Ambystoma mexicanum, assembly GCF_040938575.1. Classification (NCBI taxonomy): domain Eukaryota; kingdom Metazoa; phylum Chordata; class Amphibia; order Caudata; family Ambystomatidae; genus Ambystoma; species Ambystoma mexicanum. The sequence goes on along the minus strand of NC_090941.1, from coordinate 680,771,212 downwards.
GGTGGAGGTGGGACACCGGATGGTGAGACGCGGTATCCCCTTCCCTGTAACACCTTTTGTATTCGATTGGTATAAATTATGCACTTCGAATGTCTCTTCTAAGAGATAGATTTGCCTTCTGCCTGCCCCCAAAACGATTCTACTCATTCCCAGCCTGGCCTAAGCCTGCCCCAGAATTTCCGGGCCCAGTAGCCAGATCTCACCCTGATTGGGCAATAATCACAGGTAGGATGCCTAGGAACTGAACCCACCCCACGCCTTTTCCCGACACAAACACTTTATCACAGACAGCTCACAGTGAGCGACAACAAACTAACACCAGAGCCATATATATCCGACATGTCCCAATACAATGGTCAGGCAATTACTGATCATTACACACACCTGACTTCCACCACACAGATAAAAGGCAGAACATGAAAGCACACTCTGAATGAGGCAAAACACACAAGGAAACGGCAGTTCCAAGATGGCAGTTTAATACGAGGAGAAAGACGTTGAGACCAGAGAGGGTTTCAAGGAGGAAGTGCCCTTGACCTGCAAAGACAGTTACTTTCGTGAACCTTGGAAAGTAAGAGACCTAAGAGCAGGAACTAAAGCTAATCAAACCTGTACAGTGTGTCGGAGGTACCCGGGGCTTTCCCGCGTCGATAACCAAGGCGGGGAGGAGCGATTGCCGCCGTAGTACTGTCCTTGGCTCCTACAACAAAGCAGCGTCAGTAAAGCGAGTCAAGCTGGAGAGGCTGATACCAAACCAGCCTGTGTTTTGAACCAGGGTTGCGAGCAGCAACATTGTATGAATATATCTAAGAGAACAGTGTGCGAGACAAATGCCATGAGCGAGGTGAATATAATTGGAAACCAAAGGAATGACTGAACTTTGGGAGGCCAAGAAAAGATACTGTAAACAGAGTGGTCCGGCGCCACTTGGGTGCTCATTCGAAAGTCTCTGTCAGGTATCCAAATAATGGTAAGTGTGAGAAAAAGGGAATCTTGCGATGTAAGGAACAAGTTACTTACCTGTAACTGTTGTTCTCCACCATGGGTCTGGCATGGATTCACATGCTCATGAATATTCCCCGTCGTCAGGCCGGGAATCCTCGGTATAGAAAAAAAAAATCAGTTTTGTTTCTGATCTGTCTTTCTTAGTAGTAACCAATCACTGGTCTCTGGGTCATACTGCCCCCAGCCAATGACTGCCCTCTCCCTAAGCCCCGCCTCTGGCAGCCATCCTCAGCCATCCTCAGATTTGGTAGCACGTAAAGTGGCTGTATGACCAAGTGAAGAGCCGCAGAGGGGTAGGCGGGAGGGTTTGCATGTGAATCCATGCCAGACCCATGCTGGAGAACAACAGTTACAGATAAGTAACTTGTTCCTTCTCCAGCATGGGGTCTGGCATGGATTCACATGCTCATGAATAAGAGAATACATAGCAGTACACACATGCACAACCACGGGAGGTGGCAACAGGCTCAACATTAAGCAATACAACAACTCAACATTAAGCAACTCTTACCTCCTCACCAGGTTCACCTTAGGCGAACAGGTTGCGCAGCACTGCTTGGCCTCCCTGGCACCAGAAACATCCGTTGGGCTACGGCCCAATGCCACAGATCCTGGGCTTCCTTGGATAGGGCCGGGGACCTGGTTTCGTCCTGCTTCCGGATGTAGAACATTGTGGTGGTGTTGTCGGTGAAGATCCTCACCACCTTGCCCTTGAGGGACGGGAGAAAGGACCTGAGGGCCCAGAACACTGCGCGGAGCTCCACAATGTTGATGTGGAGTGACTTCTCCTCCGGGAGCCAAAGGCCTCTCGCGTGAAGATCTCTGGAGTGCGCTCCCCAACCTTCCAGGGAGGCGTCCGTTGTCACCGTCACCTGGTGAGCTGGGATCTTAAAGTCCGTGCCTGCCGACAGATGGGAGCGGGTACCCCACCACCGGATCGCCCGACGGAACGTCTCGTTGAGAGGATCCTGTCCTCGAAGCTGCCCGTCGACTGGACCCAGCGGGCATCGAGGAACTCTTGTAAGGGGCGCATCCGAAGCCTGCAAAGGCGCACCAGATAAATGCAGGAGGACATCATCCCGAGGAGGGACTTGATAGATCTTACCCTGGCCATGTCCGTGGCCAGCAGACGCTGCACCTTGCCCAGAATGGTCCTGGTCCTTTCCTCCGTCACGAGGCCAGCCGCGCCACTGTGTCGAGCTTGGCTCCCAGAAACAGGGCGACTTGCGACAGAACCAGGTGGGATTTTGGAAAGTTGATGGAGAATCCCAGGTCCGTGAGCAGCTGGACGGTCTTCGCAGTGTGCTCCACGGCGAGCTCCCTCGTCCTTGCCCGGATGAGCCAGTCGTCCAGGTAGGGGTAGACATGGATCCCCTGTAGGCGCAGCCGGGCCACCACAGGTGCAAGGCACTTGGTGAACACCCTGGGTGCCGACTTCAATCCGAACGGGAGGGCCTTGAACTGGTAGTGCCGCCCTTGGACCACGAACCTGAGGAACTTTCGGTGTCTTTTTAGAATGGGGATGTGGAAGTACGCATCCTCCAAGTCCAACGACGACAGGAAATTGCCCTCCTCCAGCTGTCCCAGCACGTGCTGGAGGGTGACCATACGGAACTTCTGCGCCTTGATGTACTTGTTCAATCGTCGTAGGTCCAGGATGGGGCGCCATCCTCCTGTCTTCTTTTTTACGAGGAAGTACCTTGAGTAAACTCCGGAGCCCCGAAGCCTCTTTGGGACGAGCTCGATGGCACCCTTCTAGAGCATCGCCCTTACTTCCAACAGTAGTTGAGGGATGTGATTTTCCTTCTTGGCCACGGGTGGAACGCGAGGGCACTCCTTCTGAAAATCAAGGGCGTGCCCTTGGGCCAGGGCGTCCAGCACCCAACGGTCGGTTGAGATGGACTCCCACACGCTGACGAACCTCGCCAGCCGGCCTCCCACCGAGGTGCTTCGGTGGGGGCCCGACCCCACGGTCGGTTCAATCTTGTTTGGAGGCTGCCTTGCCTCCTTGACCTCCCTTGTCGACGACGACGGGCACCACCTGGCTTGCAGTGTCCCCTGTAGGCTTCCTGGGACGAAGATCTTGCCACTTGGCGGTACGTGGAGGAGCCACTGCCGGATCCCTTGGAGGCACCTTGTCTGCCTCCGGAGCTCCGAAAGGACGGCCGTCGTCGTTGGAGCACTACCAGTGCCCGGGCAGTCTCTGTGTCTGTCTTGATGGCCTGAAGTGACTCATCAACCGCCTTCCCAAACAGGTTGTTCCTGTCGAAGGGCATGTCCAAAACCTTGGTTTGTACGTCCTGGCGGAAATCCGTGGCCTTGAGCCATCCTCGTCGTCTCAAGCAAACGCTGTTGCCCGACTGACGGAAACCGGTGTCGGCGATGTCCGTTGCCACCGTGATGGCGTGGTCCGAAGTAATCTCACCCTTTTGTAGGATTTCAAGGGCCTCAGCCCTTTTGGCGTCCGGAAGGAAGTCTAACAGAGGGGCGATTTTGAACCACAACTCCCTGTCGTAGCGGGCTACGATAGCCAGGGCGTTGACCGCCTTGATAGTCGTCGCTGCGGATGAGATGATCCGTCGTCCCATTGTGTCCAACTTCCTGCCCTCGCCATCCGGCGGGGAAGTTGATGTCGAGGCCGATGCCCCCCCCAGTTTTCTTCTTTGCCGCCGCCGAGACGACCGAATCCGGGGTAGGTTGTGCCCGAAGGCACAAGGGGGCAGCGTCGGGGACCCGGTACTTCTTCTCGTACCGGTCCCTCTTTGCCGGCGCCGTGGCAGGGTTCTTGAGGAGGGCGAGCCCCTCATCCCAGATGTCATCAAGAAGCGGTACGGCGAGGACCGCCTTCCTTTTAGCCTCGCGCCGTTGGTAAAGGAACCCTTCTTTCTTCTTCTCTTCTGGGCAGAGCTGGAAAAGCTCGGATGCCCTGGAAATCATGGCATGAAAGGATCCAATCTCGTCGGGCGGGGACGTCTGAGCAGGGGGGGACGGGGGACACGTCCCGTCGTCGCCTCCGTCGTCATCTGTACCTGTCGTGGCCGTGTCCGTGCCTGTATCATCCCCGTGGGTAGTAGACCGGAGGGAAGGCAGAGCAGGCCGCAGAGGTGGGAGAGGTGGCGTAGGATGCGTCCTCCTCCTCTTATGTGGTGGACTTTCCGAAGGTCCTGGCTCCGGTTCCCTCGTCGGGTCTGGCTCAGGTACCTCCGTCGGGGGAAGGGGCAACCTTGTCCTCATCTCCGAGCATAAGGACTGAATCGCTGACAAAATGGCCGCCGAAGTGTCCTGCGGCGCCGGAAACGACGGGCGCGAGGGATCTTGAGGAGCCTTGTCGGCGACACCTTTGCTCTCGTCGTAGTCGCCCTCGTCGGGATCCCTCCCGATGGGCTGGGCCTCTTCCACCTTTCCAACGAGGACTTTGTGGGGGTCTTCTCAATGGGCCTGAAAGACGACTCCCTCTGCGGTGGCAGGGTGACTCTGGGTCCTGAGGGCGCCTCCACTGGTGTAGCCTCCACAGGCTGAGCCAGGGCCGCGGCGACATCCTCAATCGAGGTCTTAGCAGGGTGAATTAAGGCCATCGTCACCTTCTGGACGCCTGGGGCCTTCACCTTGGGGGGAGGGTCCGAGCCTCGCTCCCCCTCTGCCGGAATCTTTGAGATCGACCGGGGCCTCTCCAGAAGCTTCGCCGGGTTCTCGGACTTCCTCTTACCCGAGCCAGAGCGTTGTCTCGTGGTTGATGGCGCCGGGGAGGATGCGCCCTGCCTGGCAGCTAAGGAGCCCGACCGTTCGGCGCTCCCGGTGCCCACAGACTCGCGGTGCTTAGCCTTTTGTTGGGCCCCCGTCGCTGGGGCGCCCTCACAGGACTTAGAAGACCGCTCGGACTTCTTTTTATTCTTCTCGCCTGACGGGCTCTTCCCTTCCAGCCAGTTGGCGAGAAGGAGGTGGCGATCCTTCATTGGCCGCTCCGACATGTACCCACAAAATGCAGTGTCCCTCTCTGTGTGCGTCTTGTCCTCATGGAGACAGTAGAGGCATAACGAATGCTTGTCCTCCTTGAAAACATTCTGAAGCTGGCATCCAGGGCAGGTCCTGAACAGCTTCCCGGCCGTCTAGCTTCCTTTCTCCTGGGCCATGTCCGGGGTAGGCCTTGGAACTTCTGGAATCCGCCAAAAGCGTAACTCGACGAAAACTTCACCCTTGTGGGGCGTAGAAAACTCCGAAACGGATCCCTGTTGATCGGATGTAGAAACGGTGGAGCTTAAGGCTCTATTTAACCGAAAAATGAGAAAAAACTCCTGAAAAAGCGCAAAAACGCAGCAAAAGCTCGAAAGCTACAGCACGAGAACTCCCAACACTTGAACGTGCGGTAGAAATCTGAGGATGGCTGCCAGAGGCGGGGCTTAGGGAGAGGGCAGTCATTGGCTGGGGGCAGTATGACCCAGAGACCAGTGATTGGTTACTACTAAGAAAGACAGATCAGAAACAAAACTGATACTGATTTTTTTTTCTATACCGAGGATTCCCGGCCTGACGACGGGGAATATTCATGAGCATGTGAATCCATGCCAGACCCCATGCTGGAGAAGTGGTCCTGCAGCGAGTCAAGCTAAACCCTGTGCACATTCGAAAGTTTTCGATTGCTTTAATGTATACTGCAAGTGGTCCAAGCCCGGCTGAGGGAGACTAATTGGGAAATTAAAAGGGATCTGAGCCCGGATGAAGGGGATCCGGGGTGACCCGTGAGTCACAGAAGAAAGAGTATTCTCTGAATGTTGTAATAAGGGGATCTGAGCCCAGAAGAAGAGGATCCGATGTTGAACTATTGTTTCTGAAAGGGATCCTAGCCCGTTTGAGGGGAATCCAGGGTGAACACCCAAATTGAATACTGATGCTGGTAATGGAACTGTATCCTTGTGCCACAGAAGCCAGAGTGTGTGCTTTGCTCGAGTGAGCCACCTTGCCCCATGCTCAAAACATGGGGAAGGGAGGCAAATGGCCCAAGCATCCTGACATATCATTTTGTGGACACTTCTTTCTTTTTCATGAACAATTCCCCACACTATTTGTAAATTAGCGGTAAGGATTTGCAATCATTTTTTTTATTATAGACCTTTTTTTTGACAAGACTCCACTAAGACTGCATTATTATTATTTGATGTTCGTAGCTTGCTCCCATCTGTAGATTTATGTTTAGATAGGCATTTAGCACAACCTTGTGAAAGTTCAATAAAAACCCTTTAACTGTGGTCACTTGTGTCTGTCTCACTGTCAATACTATGCCTTCCTTACACTGGCGAGGATGCAAATGCTTGGAAATATGTGGCCAATAGGTGTTGTGACGAATCTGAGGATGTCGTCCCTTCTCCTCTAGAGTGAGACCTTTCCCATGGAGCCAGGGCAGTGTGTCCACAGTAAAGTAATACCCATGGTCATTGCACACTGGGGGGAGGATTGCATGGGAGAGGAAGCCCTTTATGGGACAAGGGGCGACCCTCCCCAAAGAACACAGTATCACCGCAAATCATCTGATCCAGGATCCCCTTCCTACAGCCCTAAGAACAACCACTTCCTTAATAGGCTCATAAGTTGTCAGCCTACCGCTCTACTAGAAAGTACTGGGACAAGGAAGAATAGGAGTTACACAAGTGAAGATCCCTTTCCCAATACTGTAATGAAGAAACCCCAGTGACCAAAAAGGGAGCCATAAGATCAGTATTGTGACGAGGGACAACTGCAGAAGCATTAAGATTACCTATGGGAACTACATTGAACAGTCTAGTGGTTACAGACTTCCAAGTGGTCCAGCAGTGGAAGAAATAAAGGAGGGGAACCAGGAAGTGTTGTCAAGCTCCCCTGTGGTGGAGCAAGGAGCAGGAATGCTGTGCTGAAGCTGAAGGGGCTTTAGACCAGTTTGCCTATCTGGAAGATGGGGAATCCTTGCCTGCTGACAGAGTGGTGCCCAGCCGTCTTTGGAGGAACCCCAGAAGGAACGAAGAGCGAAGAGCCAACAAGCTGTCGGGTTTGTCAGGCAGAGGAGACAGAAGAGACCAGAGACCGTCGTCAGGTGAGAGCGGTCCTCTGAGGAGGAACAGCATGAGCCATGCACAGGAGCAGCTGACATGAGCCAGATGGGCAGCAGTAACAAGAGGAAAGAGAAAACGCAAAAGTGGTCCAGCACGAGAGGACTACTCTGGTTGCTACTGAGCAAATTCCCTGTGTACCCTAGGCCCCAGGGAAGTGCATGCGAGAGAGAACAAGCAGCTAGGAAGTGCAGGAAGACTGCAGAGCCACTACAGATCCCGCTGGGTACCCAAACCCTACCAGAGCCTCGCAAAGGGACACAGCTGCCCGGGTAACAGCTGATACCTGCAAAAAGAAAGGAAACGGGTATGTGGGTTGCCCGGGTGCTGCTGGAGGTCCAGGGAAGGAACATGGTGCCCATAGAAGCTGGAAAAAGAGGGTCTGGGACCTTGAGGCAAATAAGAAGTTGAGAATAGGAGGGTCTGGGACCCTGATTGCAAGCAAGGCAAACCAGGAAGAGTTGTATACTTGGCAGGAGAGTGAACCAGGTGAATGCAACGCAACAGTGCAAGTCGGGGACCCACACCCAAATAAGAGGTTGAGAATAAGAGGGTCGGGCACCCTGATGAAAGAAGCCAATAAGGAAGAGTTGTATGCTTGGCAGGAAAGTGAACCAAGCAGACACTACGCTACACTGCAAGTCTGGGACTTGCATCCATATGAGAAACCAAAGTTTAAAGTGACGAAGAGTAAGAGGGTCTGGGACCCAGTGAGAGAACGAGAGACAGCCTGTGAAAGAACACTGGCTTTGCAGGAGGGTGAACCAAGCCGTGTAAGATTTTGCGAGTCTGGGACTCGCACCCACATTAGAAGTTGAGAATAAAAGAGGCAAGAACCCTGGAACTGACAGAAGGAATTGCTTGGTAACAAACTGTGTCAAGTTGGTAGGATAAAGAAGCGTGAAGGCGAGATGCATTCATGTGTCAATTGACCAGTGATATTTTATCTAAGAGAGAAAAGGGCTTCAAGAGCCCTCAAGGAATCGACATAAGATAAGAAGTCTAGGGGAAAAGAGCAAAACCCCAACATTGGAGCCTTGTATTTCAGAAAATTATAACACTGGGAACTTTTCTGTTGGTTGAAAACACAAAGAACACTTTTTACTTTGAGAAGAGAGCAGCCTTGCACAGTTGCTTTAGAGTATTAGTATTAGGGACAGAAGTGGGTTTTGGTACACAACAATAATGGACATTTTAGTTTTGGACTTCCTGACATGTTCACTAGTGTCCTTTGAGGTAGGGAAATCCCTCTTCGCTTAAGGGATAGAGAGGCATTTTTCCAACCCTTTTTTAATTAATAAAACGTTATACCCAAAATCATGCCACCATTGTGTCCAAGCCTTACTTCTTACAGTGGTAAAAGGTGCAACAAGTAGCTGAGCATAAAAGGGAAATACCTGGCAAATGCTTATGCAGTGGCTATTCAAAAGTCTAATCTATTGACTTTAACAAAGCTTGTTTCCGCTATTGTTTCACATCTTCTCATACTCTCCAGTCAGGGTCTGGAATATCTAGCTGTGAATGTCCCCCGACATTCTCAAATTGTTCATTGCAATGTTGTGCATTACAAAACGCCAATCAATCAATAAAAAAATACAAATATCTGTTAGTCCCCTTTTCTCCAGTTTTGTGCGTGTTCTTGGCTCCAGGACATATGCCGGAACATAGGTAGAGTATGGCATGGATACAAAGACACAGGGTGCACGTGGCCATGCATCCAATTGCTGCCCCACAATTAGTCCATTTATCTTTGTCCATACCAAAGGATAACAAGATAAGCAAGCAGAATGATAGGCCGGTGAGTCTGGAAGATAACAGTCATCTTTGTACTGAAATCTACAATCTGCTTTTCCCTAGAGCCATGAAAAGATGTTTAAAGTGGTGAAACTATGATGAAGGCAGTTGAGCAACCTATTCTAGAGAGAACCTCCATGTTGTAGTGCTTAAAAGGCATAAGGATCTGTCTGACATAGCTGCCCTCCAGCTGGCATCTAGAAGAGGGTGCATGCAAGCAACAAGAGGCACACGAAAGCTACAGAAGGTGATTTGGTTGTCAACATGAGTATGGAGAATAGAAGTCTTCTTTATGCCTTATCCAGATAGTTTTTTTCAAGGATGGAGTAAAAAAAGAATGCCCTGAAAAGATTATCTGTAGAGCATTACCTTGATCAGTGTGGCATGACCTGTTCCAGTCTCTGCTCATTTAATGGAATATATTCAAAGCAAAGCAGCTAATGAAGGAGGAGGAAGTGTTGCCAAGACCAGTGGCACTAGAGCCATCTGGCAGAGCAAGAGAGCAGATCAGCTTCTTAAAGTAACCCACGATATCCTTGGAAATCAAGAACCTATTGACTTTACCCAGAATTTGTGCTTTAGTGATGCGAGGTGAGTACTGGGGCTCAATCCAAATGAACAGGGGATTAATACATACTTATACGGATATCATACCATCTAGAGAAAAATAAATATTTTTTTTCCACCTGAAAGGCATCATGCAAGACAGACGCTGACGCTTGCACACACTTGTGGTGCCTGAAGCTGCATGACCAGTTTGCAGATGTCACAGTGGAGTCTGGTGCAGGCTTGCCAAGGACGGATAAAAAAAAAAAGAATCGAGATTTGCGGCAGCTTATTGCAATAGAACAATTGACCTGCAAGTCGAGGTTTACAGGAAGAAGTTGAGGACTATGGCATTATATAGGAGACAAAACTTGGGAATTTCTTGACATGGCCCCAAGCCAGGAGATTGTGGAGACCTTTTTGCACTCAACCCTGGGACTGGGATCTGAAGCACCAATGTTCTCTCTACACAAGGAATTAGGGATCCGCAACCCTACAGATGAGGGGTATATCGGTCACTTTCGCTCCCTATCAATTGGCAAATACTCCCAAAAAGAAAAATAGGGCGTAAAAATGCTCCCAACAAAAACTAGTAAAATGACACATAGGAGCTTGTCCCTATGCTTTAACCCACACACCTCCCTGGATCTGTTTAGAGAAGTAGTGCATGTAGTGCAACAGGAATAAACGTCTATTATTACTTCCTGATCCAAAACAGTAAAAATGTATCTTGTAAAGAATATGAATGATGGTGCAAAGACTTATTTATTACAAATACACTTCTGTTTTATAATTAAAACACTTGCTTTTTACTCGCTAATGAAAAATACTCCCATTGGGAATGGAACAGACTTTTTTACTCCCATAAAAATCATTCTGCTGCCAACTTTAAAAAATAGGGAGTAAAATACTCAAACTTCAAAATCTTATCTGGCGCACTGAGACTCCCAGATCTCTTTGATTCGATTGATTTAAAACCACTATCATTCTGGATCGAAATCTGACAAAATGAACATCTTCCATGACCAAATTTCTTGTCGGAGATCTCTGCAGACATAAAGTAGCCTTTATTATGCCATGGCTACTGTACACTAGACTTGAACTGACTATGCTGAGCCTGCTGGATTGGTTTAATTGCTCAAGCATGATCCAAAAGGATCCACTTATCTACCTTTGTACTATGTAGCTGGCTAACCCCTCCACCACACGGAGGTATCAAGCTGGGTAAATAAAGGTGAAAGCCCATTTTCTTGAACAGAGGGTCTAGATCTGCGACAGGGTACCTCCAAAACCCCCATGAATTTGATCTTGTTTTGTACCATCTGTCGAGATTCTGAGGAAGTTCCTACTGCTGGTCCCGTTGTAAGTGAGATTGTGTTTTTGCAAATCTTACCCTCTCTGTCCTGAGCCTTCCATGGAAGCACGCTCAACCTGACCTGGTGTGTTGCTAGGGACACTAGGGGTCCCTTTTGCAGTGTTGTTTTGGGTTCATTGGTGACTCCCTAGACCTAACAGTACATGGGTGGTCCTCTTCCTCTTATGACTTCTGTATTTTACTATTTTGTTTACATTTCTGTCTGGTTAAATAAACCTTTCAACACTACATATATAAGAAACAATAAATTACAAATCTCCATATCATTTCATATACTACTTCAGCAATACAAGTCATGAATATACACAATCTCATTACCTATAAAAACTATACCAACATGTTGAAAACATTGTCAACCTCACAAAAATAAAAATGTGAACTTCATTCATCCTGTTATTAAGCAGCATCAAGCAGGCCCAGCCGATCCACAGTTTTACACCAAATATGATACATAGTAAAATTTTAAATTGTACTACTACCAGAATAAAAAAGACCCCATGATTGATCAGATTTAAAGTTTTCTAATTCAACTCTTACATTACAATACGCTTTGAAAGAAAAATCCCGTATTTTTTCACAATTTGTGAGAAGGTTGTCACCTCTGTTACATATGCAGCAAAGTCTTTCCTAGTAGGGAATATTCCTCCATGCACCAGTCCTGGAGAGAGTAGCTAAACGTTCTAATCTCAGGTGCATTATGAATCTTCTCACCTGAGTATTGTACAAATGGTAAGATAAGAAAAAGGTGAGTCAACTGGGAAGCTTTGTATTATATACAGTTTATATTTCTTTTGTTGACTCAAAATGCAAGAGTTATTATTTCTGTCTCATATCTTGGCCACTTATTTTATCTTTGGTTCCACCAATGACATTTTACCATACTTTTCTAGTACAAATCCAATCTCATCAAAGAACAAAATAACCTTTTTCCAATGTTCCTGAACTTTGGGACAAGGATGCTGTGTAAGTAGTTCAACAAAATTGCCCAACAAAGATCCATCATTGTTTTGGGACAAAAAATGTGCATACAAAATTCCACACAGAATCATGTTTTGAGTACTTAATGCTGCGAGTCCTAATTCACAGCATATTGATTCTAGAGGTGTAGATTTGGGTAAATCCAGCGTTCTTTGTCACAATCTGGATGGCCTTAAAGTGAGAGTAAGGGCTAATAGAGATCGAGCTGTTTGTGGTCCAACTATAGCTCTCGATACTCTCCAAGACACCATTAGCCACTCTTTGGTCCCAAGATTCCAACTTAACAGAGTCAATAGTGCGGTCACCCTCATTGTGCAATCTATAGCAACACGGTATTGCTACCACTTTCACAAAGAGACCACCCATTACAGTTCGAAGCCAATGCATGCATTTATGTAGGAGTGCATCCCTTGGTTTTCGTTGGTTAAGGGCTAGTTTAGGCACCCCGTGGAGAAACACAATGCCCCTCCTTGGTCGCCCAGGGGCTTTGTTACTAATCCTACATACCCTGTTGGAAGGACTGGATGCTCTATATTTAATGACATTACAGCTGTACTTTCCCATTAGGTTTATGGCCCTATCCTCCTTTGTTTCATGCATTATGTTAACATTAGGGACCTTATTGACTTCCTTTGGTAGGTGCTTGGCTGGGCAGATATCTCATCATGATTCCGTGTCATAAGAGGATACACAAGGCTCATGTTGTATGACCTGGGGTAATTTAATAGTGTTCCATTTATAGCGATCAACCTTTTCTACAACAGTCAAACAGCCTTTTTTAGTAAGTATTTGTGGCTCCTCTGGTAAATTGTAGGTCCTCATCGTGGGTCCACGGGGCCAGTGGAAAGCTCCCCCCAAACCCCCCCTGCTCCTGTCTCTTGAGCTTCTATGAGAACCAATAACAGCTTCTTTATGTCTGCAAGCTCCAACAGCACTTGTTTCAGTTGCATCCTTGGGTGGTACGTGCCTCTTAGGCTGATAGATTGCCATTCTGCAAAGTACATTGACCAAGTCGATTGGGGCCACTTAGTGGGGTTAAACAGAGTCGACACATATATGGTGCATTTCCACTCCAAACACTACTAGTGAGGGGGTACGGGGTGGGGCCTGTCTTCAGGTGCATGATCAGCCTCCAGTTCCATTTATACCATGGATTCCAGGGGGCTAACAATCTCTACAAGCAAAAACGGAGTATTAGTTTCTTTGTTTGGACCCGGTACGGACGAGGTCTCATGGGCCATACGGTCGCTGCTTGAAATGTTCTTGGCTGATATTCCACCCACCTGTGTTCAGAAAAAGGGTTTGTTTGTAATGAGGGCTGATGCTGCATCTCCCATCACTAGCGCCGATTTTAGTTCTGATACATAGCTAGTCAGCTCATGAGTGGGTTGGGATGTGACCACATTAGTAGGAGCAGGGAGGGTAACAGAAAACGTGTATGGCAAAAGAGTACCAACCAGTGTTGTCCGTGAAGTGCCATTCCCACTCCACATGGCTTTGTCAGGACAAGTTTGGGGTTCTGGGGTGGTCAACAAGCCCTCATTCATTGGTAGGTTATCTTCAATTTTAGCGGAGGAATTTCTTCCAGGGCAGACACCATTCAGACCCCCTGTGCTGTTAGTAGCCTCAAAAGTAGGCCTCTTCCGTGAGCTTGATAGGGCTAAAGTATTTTTCTACAGGGGTAATATCGATGTCACATTCCACACCATGAGAGGGGGTGGGGGCACATTGTCAATTTTTTTCGCCTCACATTCAGGATCTTACGTTTGGGTTCCAGGCAGTCTTGCATGATTAGGAAAGAAGGGTGAGTGGAGTGTGAAGTAATTGGGCGGGGGCGGGGGGACTTCAATGGCTTGGTTTGAGGCTTTTCAATATATCCCACACACAGATGTTCAATCAAACAGTCCCTGCACTGTGGGCCCACCTACCTCCGCCCAACCCTTCTTCACTCTCACCTTATAATGTTCCAGTGGGGTTCCAAATAGCAGTACTCGTTTGGGACTCCAGGATGAGATGCCTCCGCTTTAATAGGGCACGGCTCACCCTGCTATCGCGGAACACCCCTGCGGGCACGCAACGCCACGCACCCTTAATTCCCACGGGCTTTGGCCCTGGCGTGCTGGTATGCCGTCCTTAAGCAAATGGGGACGTGGCCACACCTTCCCAAAGGAGGCCCTCCTGGGCCAGGACAGAAAGCAGTGCATGCACACAACACCCAGCGTCCTTAATCCACGTGGACTTGAACATACCCTCAATAGAAAATCCACCTTCATATCTTCAAAATTTCGGATACCGTTAAATTTCTTTTCAGCCTTCAGACACATACTGTTTTCTAAGTACGAAAGACTGATATTATTAGCGATATACATCCCTAAATAAATATAGGAACTCACTATCTCAATTGGCTCATTCTCAATTTTACAGACACATTTAATAAGTTTTTTGCTTTTCAAGCCAATTTTGAAAATATTGGTTTATTGAAGATTAAGGATAAGACTACTTTCTAAGGAATATTTATTGAGGGTGTCAATGTTACGTTGCAATCCAAGTCCTTTCAATGAGAACAGTGTTATCAGCATAAGGGAGCCATGAGCCTTGTTGGCCGCCTCTTCGAGGAGGGTAATTAGGACACTTGTCTAAACCACTTCCAACATCTGACACGTAGAGATTACATAAAACAGGGGCTAATGGGCAGCCTTGTTTAAGCCCATAATTAGTTCCAATCTTTTTGATTAATAGTCCCTCCTGATTTAATGTTAATTGCACTTCCGTGTCAGAGTATAATTCTTTTAGGAAGTGTAAAATCACAGGACTGAGCTTCCATTTCTTCAGCTTAGCCCATCATACATTACGATCAACTGTATCGAAGGCCGCTTTATAATCGACAAAGCAGATGAAAAGCTGGCCTTCTCTATTTTTCAATGTTGCTCTAATCAAATACAATAACGTCCACAGGTGAGAAAGGGTACTAAGTCCCTTCTAAACTCAGAATGTTGATTTCTGAAACTGTTACTTTTCTTGATCAAATCATTTAGTTCTTGCAACAATAGCTGAGAAAAGACTTTTGCGAAAGCATTTACCATCACCAATAGGCAATAGTTCTGGGGATTGTGCCTCAGACCCGTTTTAAAGATAGGAATTAATGATTCCCAGGAGCCTTCCAGCTCCTGGGAATCATTCCTGTTCTTTAATGGTTTGGAACAGCTATCTAGCAAGAGAGCCCCATTTTTTATATCTTTTGATTAAATTAGGAATTCCATCGTGACCTGGAGCAAGTGAGGGTTTTATTTTTTCCAATAGTGAAGTCAGGTCTTCAACTGTAAACTTCAACATGTCCTCTTCCAAACAATATATAATATTATCCTTATCCGTGTCCCTTTGGTCCCTATAATACAATATATTAATATGCGCAATCCACCTAATCTATGATATACCATTTATTTATTGTTATCTAAATTGACTTGGGAGTAAGTTTTGTATAAATTCCAAAAGATTCTAGAAAAAGAGTTACGCAGTGCATTACGTACCAAAAAGCACTGTTTTGTATTATCAGATCCCATGTATCGTTTAATATCATTTTTATACCTGGTCTTAAGCTTAGAAATGGAATTCTTTTGATTACTATATCCTCTTTAGCTTTTTTTTCTGCAATGTGAAAGAGTCATATTTTCTGTGACTGTAATTTTAAGATAATAGTTTTTTTTGTAAAATTTCAATATGGGATTTTGCCTCCCTGATTGCCTTCTCATAGACCTCTTATCTCCAGGCTCTCGTTCATGAGATAATTTCTACCATCTTTGTGGAAGAGCATATTGAATATTTTTATATTACACTCATTCCATCTGATTTTAGTACCTGAATTATTCACAATTATATTCCCAATTATATCATCTTTCTTTATTACTATTTTTTAAAGAACATTTCAGAACCGCATGATCACTAACTGATACTGCGACAATAGAAAGGCATCCAAACAAAGCAAATACAACATCTGGGAACAATATCTAGTCCAGCCATGAATAGACCAAACCATTAGTCCAAGTGTTTGGAGTAGAACTTAATGTGCTAACAGAGCAACATAGTTGTAAAAAACAGTGCATATTAATAAAGGATGTCCAAGGATAACATTTCAATATTTCATCCTCAATATAATCAATGGCAGAAGCTGTAAGGTGATTTGTCACCATCGGGACAAAGTACGGCAGAGTGCGGCTTCCCTCTCTGCATCTCTTGCGTCTGTTCCGTGCTGAGGTGTTTTCCTGTAGGCTGCCCATTGTGGCTGTGTGCCTTGCTGCCTTGTTGCCTCACTGTGACTGCCACTGGTGTCCGCGTCCTGTGCCTTGCTGGGTGGAGGCGTGGACGGTAATAGGAGCAGACAGACAGCAGGAGAGGCGGGCGGCTATTGTGGCTCGCGTTTCGAGCCGGACACATTTCGCTTGACATTTATGCGGGACGGCGGAGGCCCTAGGTAAGACTTAATTTTCTTGGCGAGCTAGTCACGAGCAGTGAGTTACATGGGGCTGCGAGGAGCTGCGTATGAGTCTGTGAGTCTATGACTTTGCTTCTAATTTAACGCTCATAACAGACATAACCTGTTTGCCTCGTCTTCTCTTCCGACTTTTTCTCTTGTGTGCGGTAGTGTTAAGCCTTCTTGCCTATCCATTGAAGGAGTCGTTAGCCGCCTGGCCCCTCCCCTAGTCTTTTGGCTGGAAACTCATATTATTACTGGGTGCTCTGTCTTAGACTGGAGGTTGGAGTGTAATGACTTGATTATTCATCTGGCGCAACACACGCAAGGAAAGGCTGGGTAACATCTCTGGGTTTTTCCAGCCTGTTACTATGACAGAGACAGTAAGTCTGGAGATTATTGACCTTTCCATCACAGCAGTTAACAATGAGACTCTCCCAGAAAGAGCTTTGTTGGATCTCCCGGCCATAGACAATCACTCCCTCCTCAAGATGTGCGTTGGTCTTCAGAGACAGTCTTTGGGAGGGGGAACTGTATTACCTACGACATCATTGAGGCTGGATAACATGATAGGCACCCAACTTTCTGCAAGTCCAGATCTACAGAGGTTTTATCTATATCCTCTGATTCATCTGATTCTTACAGTCTGGGCGAGAGCTCTCTGCTTTCGTTTGCTATTAATTTTGTGGAAGCAACCGCCTTTTCATCTCCTACTTCTTGTGACAACTTGCTCCTGGCGAAATTGGAGTCCCTGTTCCAATTATGTTCCGTTATAGCTGATGGACAACGTGAGCAGAAATACATATTGGGGGAAATTGTCGATGTTATACTTGCTTGTAAAGGGGACACTAATCGGGATACCGATATTGACATGTCTAATGAACCCTGTTATCTGATTGCTAAACCTATTATTTAACAGAGACTTGCACTTATTGAAGAGGGGATAGTCCCCTTAACTTCACCTCCGAACACACAAAATTGGGCCCCTTTTACTGAGGCAACTAATAACCGGCCAGGGTCTTCTTTAGATAATGAGGTTCCGTTTTCCTTGTTGGGGGTGTGTGAAGGGAAAAAAGGGAAAAATAAAAATAAATATCCCAATAAGAAACAGAAGAACAAACTAAAGAATATTCACCCTATGGCCCTTAACATGGGAAACACAGAAGTTATGACCACAGACCCAATTGTATTAGGTTTTCAAAGAGATTTAGAGACAGAAGTTCGTACAGGTGTCAACTATATGGTGGACCAAGGGGATGGCACTTTTAAGCAGATCACGCTTCATGGCTCTTTTGACAAATGGCCCTGCCCCGGTACTAATTCTATTGTACCATCTACTGTGTACCAACAAGTGCAGGAACATGGGCGACCTACAGGCTTTTTGAATATGCATGCCAAATTGAGTAATCTCCACAGTATTCTACAGGTTGGGATAGGCATGGTGCGGGCAAAGGAGGATGAGATGGGAGTGCATGCATCTCGTAACGGTCCACCTCCAGTAATCATACCTGACCAAATGGTCCCCTATAAATCGTGCATACAGCCAACTCCTTTAATACAACTGATTGGGCTGGAATACTCACCTGAATATATAGGTCTGCATGAGAACAGAATTAATGTGGTACCTATGACAACAATTACTGGCTATAATCATCCTTTGATGTCACATGCACAGGAACAACCTCATAATATACCTAGGTTAAATGTGATGCAACAACCACTGGTATCCGACCAGTATCTTCCACCTCACCATCTACCTGAGCATATATTCACTCATCTGCCCAACTTCCAATCTGATGTGTAATGTACATTAGGCTCCTCTTTATGATGAACCAGAAATTACCCTTCAATTGGGAAAATGGGTCAAACTGGAAGAAATTAATCCTATCGATGTAAGCCCATACCTCAATCGAGCCTTCCTTCTTGAACTATGGAATAAAATTCAGAGATTGAGAGGAATTGCTCCAGAGGACATGCTACATATTGAACTTCCCACGCCATATAGCCCTACCAATTGGGCCTTGATAGAGTTTATTTCACCTGTTAACACATTGTTGACTACTTGTAATGTTGAACTAAATAAGAAGGGATATTCTCTTACAGTATGCAGGAAACACACTATTAACACCATTGGGCAAGAGAGCATCCACAAAACGCTGGCTAATCGAGTGAGCCCAGTCTCTCTTACCAAAGTAATTACTGAGAAGTTTAGTCTACGTGCCTCACTTATTGTCCAAAACAACGTAGTGAAGGGCCAAGCGCGGGTCACACAATGGATACCAGATACATTGAGATGAGGTAACCATTGATATAATGAAGCTAAGCCCAACATTGACTTTATGTGTTAGAATACGCGTGAACATATCTCTTTTTTGAAGCATCCAGAAGCTCGGGACCATATTATGGAATCAGAGGTATTTATGCTGCAAGAGACATGGCTCACTCGAGATTTCCATATAGAAGGATTCCAAGTTTTGTGCCGCCCTGCGATTAGTCATCTGATGGGTCGGCCCACAGGAGGGTTAGCAATTGGGGTCTCTGCTCATTTTACTAGGAAACCTTATATAAGTGTTATACTGAATCCCTACATATTACCAGCAGTTATTTCTGAAGGGCACTGTCTTTCGGTGCCCATTTTGCTCATTAACATGCATGTTCCTCCGCATAGAGGAGGGAATCTCGACCTTATAAAAGAAGGTAGGAAAATTACTATCCCCCTGGGCCGAGCGAGGTCCTAAGGGGAGAGTAATTGGGGGAGGAGGGGGTGATTTTAATTCTCCTACCCTACATATTCTACAGGCATCAAGAGATATTAATTGGTGTAGTTACCTCGGTACACGCATACGTGACAAAATACTAACGGGAAGTCCGGATTGGAATACACTTACTTGGCATGTCTGAATGCAAGGGGAGGCGTGGGTGGGACCCCATGCCATACTTGGACGAATGGTAAAGCTAATTTGTGTCTCGATTACATTTTGTATGGACACCGATACAGTAGTTCAAAGTAGTGAGCTGATAATTTATCATACTGGATATAGTGATCATGTGTTCCTGAAATGGACTGCGTTTGGATAAAATCAGATATAGCAGAACTTTTGGTAGCCAGGTCATGATGAATTGCTAAGAGAATCGTATTATTTAGACAGGATCGAACCTTGGCAAGATCCATAAATATGTTTGGGACAGGGAACCATCGCTTTTGGACTGGTTGGAATGCCATGATTGGGATTTCCATGTGCTTATGAGAGTACTAAGCAAACATCTTAGACTAGTTAACAAATATACCCCTATATCTGCAATGGCACATGGACCCTTTGATATTATCATTCAGACCAAGAGAAGGGTGTATTGCCGAGACAGAGCGAGGATAAAGAGAGATATTACTATCTCTGTCCTTGTTAGAATAAGTATCATGTCGAACCTGGCAACATGCTATAAAAATTGGATTAAAGACCATGAGGCTTAGTTGGCCAATGCTAATTGGATGCTACAATAACAAAAAGTTCTGATCATTAATCAGAAATTTCTCCTCAGCGCGTTCCGCACATGGAAACACTGCTGTGTCAGGTTCGACATGGACTAAGGCTATTAGAGCCCTATACTATTATCCTGGCCTCAAACATGATACAGTAACACCTCCCCCATTGGAAGTGGAGTCTAAATTGATGTTTGATATAGATGACCTGGGAATTATTATTAGGAAATGTAATATTTCTCAAGAACCTGGACCTGATGGTTTGGCGAATGCAGTTTTCAGGGTGAGCCCTACATTCTGGGCTATTACCCTGTCCCAAGTATTTCATAAGATCATTAAGTCAGGTAATATACCGGAGAGTTGGCGGATGGCGATCCTTATCCGTGGATTTAAGACAGGAGACAGAGGCTGCCCTGATAATTACAGGCTACTGGCCATGATGGATAGCAGTTTGATGATCTTTGCTATGTTATTATTGAGGAAACTCAATATATGGGCTGAAGAACAGGGTCTGCTTAATAAGCTCCAAACAGATTTTCGTAAGGGGCATTCTACCAGGCTTAACATCTGTGCCATTCAGTGCCCAATGTCTGGGGCCGTGTGTCCCAAGGCAAAGAGACTGTATCTTTGCTTTGCAGACATCAGTAAGGCGTTTGACACGGTCTCCCGAGTGAGGTTATGGGAGAAGCCGTGCTTGCTTTGCTTCATCCAAAAGCTCTACGCTGATACTCTAGCATTGGTTCGCCTGAATCAAGAGGGTACCACCACACTTCCCATCCCCACTAATGTGGTGTTAAAACAGCGTTGTGCTCTTGCGCCCCTGCTTTATAATTTATATGTATCAGATATGGCTAAGGCCCTGTGTGAAGTCTGTAATTTCCATCCTAAATTGTGTGGCAAACAAGTGTCCTTGCTTGGATATGCAGACAATACTGTGTTACTCGATCATACCCCTGTAGGCCTCCAGTGTTCCACTGATACGCTGTGTAATTATGCTCAAGAAAATAACCTTAAGATTAATGTGGCCAAGACCAAGGTTTTAAATGTTGGCCATACGATTAGTAAAAAGAACACTTTTGTCTGGAAACTCAACAAAGTAACATTGGAAATTGTTAACTCCTACACGTATCTTGGGGTCCCTATGAGGACATGCTTGAAGCAATCAGACCACGGTGCCTATATTAGGGGGAAGACCCTAAGGAAATGGCATGTTCTCAAGAAATACATTAATAATCAAGGAGGACAAAATACTGAAGGGCTGAATCACCATATATAAAACCAGTATTGTCCCTGGTATAATATAAGGCACAGACTGCTTAAAGATTTCCCAAATAAAGTGGTTGGAACGGTTGGAGGGTAAACTATTGAGCTCAATTATTGGTGTACCCTCGTCTGTGCCGGTACAGGTGCTGAGGTTGATGTTTGGGCTGCTTTCTCTTAGATCATTATGGCTTATACAGAAAGGCAAATGTGTACTTTCTTTTTACCTTACTAACTTTCATCGTAATAGATTGGTAGGCCTCATTACATGTCAAGATTTGAAACATTCTCCTGGTTCCCTCTTTTTAGATATTCAGGCAAATTATCAGTCTGAAATAGGGGTTACACTTTGCAAGATCTGGCCACCTCTCCCACCAGTTTAAAGATCTGAAAGTCAAAACTACTACATGGGATATAATGATAATGATAATGTGTTATTTATATAGTGCCATAATCCAAAGCGCTTTACAGAGCACATATTTACATACAATATCACCCAACCGAAATTGGTACTCATTTATCGACCTCAGAAGGATAAAAAGCTGAGTTGGCCTTGCCGGGATTCGAAGCTGCGACCTGCAGATCACGCTCAGATTGCACCAAAAGATAAATTACACCCCATTTGCAACACAGGGCTTTTGTTTTAACTCTCCTCAGAGTTATTTAATTAAAGCAGGTAGTCTACAACTGAAACACTTTATAATATATCTAAGATTTAACATCTTACCCACTAAGGAATATGCTGATGCTTGGAAGGCGACTCTGCAGATTTTGCGAAGCTGAAATTGAAACATCTAGATATATACTTGCAGCTTGTGGGAATTTGATTGATTTATATAAGAAAGGTTATAGTCCTCTGGTAACAAAGATGGATTCTGTACACGCTGACCAATTTTGGAGTGCAATATATTTTGCAAAGTCGATTGCTGTCACTGTTTCTGCCTTTTACGTTTGGAAAAAAGCTATGAAGGAGGCACAATAGTACTTATTTTTGAAGTTGTTAAATGAAATGTATCTTATTTCTCTCTTTTATTGAGCAGAACCTAATTATTGAATCTTTTTAGATATTTTATGCTAATTTGTACGTGTTTCATCTTCTTAATGCGTTTTCCTAAATGTTGAAATGTTTTTGTGAGTGTTTTTTCTTTTTATAACGGATTAATTTTATGAACAATGTTTGTCGACTACTGCGTTTTAGGTTTTTTGTAAACCAAATGCACAATAACAATTTTTTTAAAACTCTTATTTCTCCCTCAGCAAACATTCAAGTCTCTTATAATTTAAATGACCCATGATTAAATATAGTGCATTGGAATTACTTTTTGTGCAATCCTGTAAGATTTTTTCCATCTCTTATTATCTCACAAGTGCATTCACCACCAGGAGGGTTATACACATTTATCAAATGCACCTGCTGTTCTACTCCACTCACTAGCAGCACAATAGTAGCCACTAAGAGATAGGGAAACGTATACAAAGGATCATGTTCAAGTAATAACATTTCACTTCTTGCTCCTATAATTAGACCGTCAAAAGGTCTTCCTTTAAACATTTCATAGGCCTCCCTCTGGATAATTGTATATCCATCTATAAAGAATTCATGGGCTAACCAAGTTTCTTTAAATACAAATATCTCCAGCTCTAACAATATTGATAACCCTATAGGATAAACAGTAAAAGATCTAAATCCTCTGGTGTTCCATGATATGAGAGTGATGTTATCATTTATTAAAGTCTTAGGTCAAGAAGCGTATTTTCTATTGTCCTCAAAATTAGAAACTTTTCTCTTCCACGCCAATGTTTTTATGACTATTTTCATAATTTTTATATAACCAAAGAGTAAATCTCAACATTTTTACCATCAGAATCTTTCTTTCGAATGAAGTGGCTGAATTGGACCCTTTTTTTTTTTTAAACCTTTATTTATTTGACTTGACAACGCACAAACAAACCAAGATGCTTACAGCGTGGCAATAAATTACATCATTACACAATGCAGTTTTTACAATACAGTGCTGGCAGTTCAAGTGCATTAAGAGGGTTGATGACTAGGTAACGTCTTGAGTATATGATTAAGAGTCACAATTCACAGGATGGCTTAATTTGGGGGAAAGGGTGGGAGTAGAGGGTTCAGTGTCTGAGTTTGAGGTTATGGTGGATATATAACTACGGAATTTCCGCCAGAATCCCTTGGTCTCGAGTGCGGATGTTGTAATGCACCCCAGGTCTCCTCGGTATCGTGCGCCCATGTGACTGTCCTAAGCCACTGTGCATGCATGGGTACTCTGAGCCGGAGCCAGTTCATCAAAATGCAGCGAACAGCTAGTACCATGCAAAGTCCAGCAAGTTTCCTTGAGTCACGACCCAGTTGGGGGAAGTCGTGGACGAGGCAACACATTGGGGATGGGTCTATGGTATGGTCTAATATAGCAGAAATTGTGGAGCATACTTTGGACCAAAATTGTGAAAGCCGCGGGCAGAGCCAGATCATATGAATGTAGGGGGCTTGATCCGCACCACACCTAGGACAGCTGGATGAGAGATCGCTAAACATATGGTGTAGTCTGTCTGGAGTATGGTGGTATCTATGCAACACCTTGAATTGTATTAATTTGAACCGTGAGTTATATGATACGTTATGAGTGCGAGCGCACATCCGGAACCAGCGTTCATCAGTGATCTCAGCTCCGAGGTCTTCCTCCCACCTGTGCCTTAGTTTAGTGAAGGAGGGGGCCGCTTTGGTCTGCAGTAGAGTATACAGTTGTGATACTTTCCCCTTAAAGGAGTCAAAGGTGCATAGCTCCGCAATTATGGGTTTGTCAGGTGGTATTGTAGGGAAGTTGCGCTATCTGGCTTTGAGATTTTTCCGGAGAGAGGAGTATTGCAGCCATGCTGAAGGCCTTCGTTTGAGGGGGATTGGGAGGTCTGCCCATTCGAGGAAGTTGCCCTGTTCATAGACATCCCAGAGTGTCACGAAGCCCCCATCAGCCCAGCGGGCCACAATGGATTGTGGGATGTGCTGGACATCAGGGAAGAAGTTCCAGAGCGGGAGGTCCCCGTGGAAGGGGTAATGTGTCTTCATCAGTTTCCAGATCTTAGTGAGAGCCAAAGAAGTACTGGTAACAGGGTTTGCCGAGTCCGGGTCAGCCGGGACGGGTTTGAGAATAAGGGAACCAATTACTCGGTCACTGACCGTTAGATTCTCTAGTCGGACATGGGGCGGTTTGGGGGGGGGGGGGGGGGGGGTCAGTGGTGTTGAACCAGTGGGAAGCAAATTGGGACTGGGCTACCAACCAATACTTGGCAAAGTCGGGGCACCAAACCAGCCCAGCTCCACAGGAGTGGTCAGTGTGGTTAATTTGAGTCGGACTGTGCCTGAGTGTCATAGGAAGGTGTTGGTTATGCGGTATAGCAATCAGTAGAATTCATCGCCTGGCCACAGGGGGAGATTAGTAAATCGGTAAAGGAGTTGGGGCAGTACCACCATTTTAAGTATGCCTATCCGACCCGCTAATGAAATGGGAAGTCTAGCCCAACTATCCATTTTTGTGGCCAGGTTTGTGAGGTAATTCCGGTAGTTGTCCTCACGTAGCTTCACCGTTTGCCAGGAGACCACAACCTTAAGGTAAGTAATATTGGATTGGGACCATGTGAATCACCCGCTAGGTCCAATGGGGGCTGCGTGCACTCCGTAAGGGGGAAGAGGACAGACTTTGAACAATTTACCTTTAGCCCAGATATGTATCCAAAACAGACCACGTCCTCCAGGATTGGGGCAATGTTGACTTCTGGGGAGCGAATATACAGCAGGGCATCATCGGCATACAGGGAAACAATATCGGCCTGGCCCGCTGTACGCAAGCCTCTATGAGAGTGTAACTGGCGCATCATATCGGCAAAGAGTTCCATAGCTATGGCGAATATTAATGGGGAAAAAGGACAGCCCTGTCGTGTTCCTCTAGCTATTTGGAAGGGGGAGGAGCACCTATCCTCAGTGCGGACCCTGGCCGATGGGCTGGTGTAGAGCAACTTAATCCATTTGCGGAAATTGGGACCAAATTTACACTTCTATAGGACTCGCCACAGATACTCCCATGACACTGAGTCAAATGCCTTCTGCATATCTAGGGTGGCCGCTACCGCATGTACCTCCGGATCGATCCTACTGATCACATTAAAGAGTCTCCCGCAGGTTCAAAGAGGAGAATCTGCCCGGGACAAATCCGCTTGATCAGGATGAATGATGTGGGGCATAAATGAGGCTAGTCGGGTGGCCAGTAGTTTGGCATATATTTTGAAGTCACAGTTAATAAGTGAAAGGGGGCGGTATGAGACGCATTGGGAGGGAATTTTGCCAGGTTTAAGAAGGACTGTTATCACTGCCTCTCGGAGAGTGGGGGGGGAGAATACCACTCTCACATGCCTCTTCCCACAGGGCCAGCAAATGTGGGACCAGGAGTGATTTGAATCGATTATAGAAGTCAATGGAGAGGCCATCCGGGCCAGGAGCTTTACCTGATGCCAACGATTCAATGGCTTCCATGAGCTCTTCCGGAGTGAACAGTCTTTCCAGAGAAATTCCGGCCTCAGTAGAAAGGAACGAGAGAGGGAGGTTCTCTAAATAGGAGTCAATTTCTGATATCTGGGGACCCTCAACTTTGGAGTATAGGGAGGTGTAGAATGATAGAAATTCCGAGTTAATGTCTCGTGGTGAAGTGGCCAGTATTCCATCGGGTCTCTCTATCGCTGGTATGTTGGGAGCTCCAAATTCTCAGCGTATCAACCTAGCGAGCAATCTGCCTGGGCGCTCTCCCTCGCCATATTTTCTTACCGAGTGAGGGCTGCCTAGGAACCTGACTTCCCATTCGGCTAGGTTGCGGAATGTGTCTAGTTCTGACCCTAGATGTGCCAATATTTCAGGGGATTGATCCAGGGCATATTGGGTCTCGAGGTTTTCTAGTGTCGACTCGCTACTGGTGATATCTGAACAGATTTCTTTCAGGATACCACACCCCTTGGAGATGGCAATTCCTCTGATGTATGCTTTAAAGGATTCCCAAAGGGTGGCTTGTGATGACACCGAATTAGTGTTAACCTCAACGAATACCTCGATGGAGGACTCAATCTCAGATGCGAAGACCTGATCGAGTAGGGCATGGGGCCTCATTCTCCATTGCCTCGTTTTATCATAGTCTTGACCCGAGTTCAATGAGATGATCACCGGTGAGTGATTGGATAAAGTTCTAGGGAGGATCGCTAGGTGGGATAGTGACCTGACCAATATATCTGATATAAGCCACCTATCTATCCTAGAATGTGAATCATGGGCAGAGGAATAGTAGGAGTAAGTGCAGGAGTACGGGTACATGAGTCGCCAGGTGTCCACGATCGCCAGGCGAGGGAGCGTTGTCAGAATAGTGTGGGCTGCTTTGGCTAATTGACGAGGTCTGGAGCCTGATCTGTCCAGGTTGACATCCAGTACCATATTAAAATCGCCACCTCATATGATCAGAACCAGGCGGTAACTTTCCAATACCGAGGCCAGGTGCAGGTAGAAATCTGGGTCGTCAATGGCCATAGATATTTAATATGGCCACCTCCTGATTTTGCAGACTGCCCAGGATTAGTACATACCTCCCCTGTGGGTCTATCCGTGAGTGACAGCATGAGAACTTAAGACTTTTGTGTATCAGTGTTAGGACCCCTCGACTTTGGGTAGAGTAGTTGGTGAAGAACCTCTGAGGCCTCCTTTGTTTAGCAAACTTTTCGAAATTGTTCAGAGCGGGCGTGGGTCCCTTGTAGGCATAGGATTTTAATGCCATGGCATTCCGCATATAATTGTATCTGTCTCATCTTTTTGTGGTTACCTAGCCCTCTTACATTCCAGCTCATGAAAGCTAAGATACTATCCGCCATTTGTGTGGGGGCTTTGGTAGAATTCAGGTCTACGGAGTGGCTGTAGCCAATTCCAGCTTAGCTGGGGCGGGTACATCGAGCCATCCGTAAACCCATGATATAATATAGCGGTATGTGTAGCATCTCTTGTGGTTGTCAAATCCTTTTTAACATAACTCCCAATCCCCCCCTCCCCCACTTACAGCCCTCCCCCAAACAGAGGAATGATAACCCAACATGACCATAACAACAACAAACTCATCGGCATCTGCGCTGGGGGCATGTTAGCTGGCCTGGCGGTGACGCACCGGACTGGGGAACATTTAATTAGATTTTCAATACCGCACAATTAACAGTGTAGTTAATATAGGATGCGCAATTTGAGGATCAGCAGTCCAATGGGATAACAAGACAAAACTGTTAATACATTCACATATATCATGGCCTCGACTGTGCGTGAGGACAAGGATGGGCCTGTTTCCAGGCAAGTACTTGGTGCATAATATTCGGGCCATAGAGGTGTCATATCAGCGGTGAAGAATCAGCCAGAGAAGTGTTCATCTATGAATTTCAAGGCCTCCTCAGGGATGGTGAAAAAGAATGTCCGATTGGATTGTTCTATTCTTAGTTTGGAGGGAAACGACATGGAGTATTTTACCCCTAGATCTCAGAGCCTTTTTTTTTTACTGACACAAAGGTTTTGCGTTCCTGCTGGACTGCCACAGAGAAATCTGGGTACAGATGGATCCTTGCCGCCCCCATTCGTAGCTCCCCTTTGACTGAATTGGACCCATTTTAACAGTTTTTTCCTCGACTCTTAAATTCAATGCCCATTTCAAAGAAACCACTCGAGCAGGATCGAATAAGCTTGGAGATAATAGGGGAAACCAGATGAATAATCGCCCAGTTGGCTTCCTGGGCTGAGGATGGCAATTCTGCCAACGAGATGACACTTGACTAGATCATAACTAATTGTGATATTTGATGAATTAGCTCCAAGATATTTTTCCTATTTAAAAATGGGCTACAAGAAGTTGCATATAAGTAGATATTTTTGATTTTTTTTGTATTCAAGCTTTTATTTCTTAGGATTTTAAAAACAGGTTCATTCTGTACTTAGTCCGCATTGCTTCTAATCACTATGTGATGCATTTCTTTCCTTTCAGCCATTTCACAAGGGTCTTATGATTTCATCTCTGAGTTGGATTCGTATTGTTGGGAGGTGTCCGGATTTGTCTTCAGCTAAGTGTTCTGGGAGCCTCCCGGTTTATTAAGTAACCAAGTTTCTAATAAACCCTTAGAGCAGATAGTAGCTCTACAGTCACCAACCTCTCAGTCACATGATTTAATTGGCAGCTTTAGAAATCTGAGTTGAGCAGTTAAGAGGACACTTTGTCACTGGGGCCTAACAATCCTGTCATGAATGCTCTTGTTAGAGAAGACACTCATATATAATAAACAGCCACAATATGTTACATCTGGCGTCTTGCCTACACACCGCAAGCATTCCACAACTGCTCGCCAAGTGAAGGATACACACCAGCAATATACATGTGGTCCAGCCCAACCACGGAATTCCGTTCTACTTATTCACTACTTGATCGTAGAAAATTGACTACAGGACACAGTAAGCAGTGCCCAATACCTCAAATGCCAGAGGTGGGGGGCTGAGCACTAAAAGCAAGAAAATCTCACTTTCCTAAACGACCGGGGCACAAATCAAGCTCAAGACTACAAACGTGACGACACCACGCCGCCACTAGCTGCGTTATATGCCTTGTCTACTATACAATGATGTATATTGCAGATCCAGTTGCCGGGAAGTTACAGATCCGGTACCCCAGCACAAAGGGTACAGGATACAAATACAGGATACACATTTTACTATTTGTAGAACAAGCCATCGTCCATGGAGTGCTGTGGGGACACCTTGGTTCCCCCCCTTTTTTTAAGCAGCCTGTTTGCTACTTTCCAGGCATCCTTTGAAAAAGCTTGTGGCAGCAGTTACATTTTGACCTTTTTTCTGCATGCATAATCCCAGGCTGCCTTTTTAGCCACGTTAATGCACTTAGGGGGAACATATACTGAAAACGGTTTTCCAGGCATCCTCTGAGCAGGCTGGTGACAGTCATTTTTGTAACTTTTTCTTTCTTGAGCATAACCCTGGACTGCCATTTTAGCCGTGATAATGCACTTAAGGGATACAATCTCAAAAAGGCCCCTCTTCATGTTTTAGGTCCTGGTTAAGATGGTCTGTCTAGCGTTGCCCATCCTTCTACCTTGTCAGGTGGGGGTGGGACCCTTTCTTCATGCATATTGGCAGGCTTCTTGCAAGAAGCCTGTGAAAGCTCTCCTTTGTGTGTGTGCTGGCAGGAACAGGGAGGGGTGCTGGCTACAAACAAACCACATTTCTTCAAGGACGTGAATGTTGCTGGGCATATTCTTGGAGGCTGGCTGTGAAGCATTGGGCAGCCACTTCCAAGTTCGAATGTTGAAAACTGTCTTTATTGCAGAGCTGGGGTCACCCTCCTTCCATTTTCTGGATACAATGAAAGTAGCTGGAATGATTAAACAAGTCGAACACTGAGATGAAGAGATATGAATAAGACGACAGCAGGATGATGGATGACTGCTACAGAAACCAGCATCGACCCAGCCAATACAACTGCATTGTGCACTTATTTCAATCTTTTAATTGACAGGGAAGACCTCTGAGAGGTGCCTTTCTCCCTAATCCTGGTGGGACCAACCAGTCACCTGTCTGCTCGATGTACATCACCTGTTTTACGGTCGTAGAAGCATGCATCTTTGAATTTCCCCTCCAAGCCGCAAACTAGCTGTCCATCGTTGCAGGGACTGCCGACTGGCCGAATGCATGTAACCCTTTGTGGACATCGTAAAGACTCTGTTGGGACTCTGGAAATCTGCTGTGCTGTCCTCCAGCAGGAGACAAGCCTGCAGGAAAACTGAAGTTCAATGGACGAGTTGCCTCCTGATTCCGTTTGGAGTCAATGAAAGAAGTGCAATCATCAAGAACTCTGAGGGTCTCTCCTTCATGGTAAAACCAAATTTGGGTTTCCTCCTACAGAACGAGTTCACCAGAGGAACCTCAAGCTGGTGGCTGGTGAACACCCCGGAACCCACAACTAGACCACCCTAATGATGATGCTCGTTTTCCCCAATGATTTACAGTCGCCTGGGACCATTTCTACCTTTCCAGAGGCTTGGGGGCCTGAGATCTCATATCTATTGAACCACTCCCTCCCTATTGGGTATGCACTGGGTGCAAAATGCTGCTTACCTTAGCAATATCCGGCATTGCCCAGGACAGTGGTGTTTGGGTTAGTACTTCTGTGGATCGTCCTTGTGAAACCCAGGGGTGGTAGTTCCTCCTCCTTTTGCTGGAACTCGGCTTAAAAACCTTAAGTACCTATTTCTTATGTTGCATTTGCCCTGCACGAACTAACTAAATTCAGTACTTTACAAGCACTAGATGAGAGGTCCCTCCTAAACTACTCACCTCTCTCCTCAGGATCGTTTTGGGACACCTAAAAGACCAGCAGACAGTTGTTATAGGCTAGGGCCCGACATCGGAAGTTTTGGTTTAGGGTACTGGGTGTCTTGTAATTATAAGGCGTTTGCAGTGATATGTGCTTAACATTTGTTCTGTGTATTTTAGTGCAGACCTTTATTGTCGAGATAACTGCTTGCAATTCTAAAGTACAGTGTAACCCACAGCAGGTTACCTAAATGAGTTCTATATATTCTAAAGTAGTTTTACTTTCTTTGAAATAAAGTGTGCCTTAGTGTAGCATTGTAACTAGCCAGAAATATTATTTTATAACTCACCTGTGGGGGTCTTTTCAGTATCAAGCCTGCTAAGTGTTAACTGTACTACACAACAGTGCCATCTTCCTCCTCTCACAGATGGCATAGGTAACACTCCGAGTCTCAAGGACAGTTCAGAGTCTAAATGACAGTTTAAGATGCCTTTATGGAATTTGTGGGGCCTATGGCTGTCCTGATCTCTCGTCCTTCCCACAAACCTACTCCCTTAACCGAGGCGTCCATAACCCTGGTTAGTGCCATCAATAGTTGAGCCGCACTCTTATAAGTCTGGCTTATTCTAAAGATGTTATCTCTAAAAGCAGGCTCACTGTCACCCTCAGAGACTTCCTAACTTTCCCTGCCCTTGTCACTGGAATTGGGAATGGGGCCGTGCCTTACAACTGCTCTGAAAGATTCATCTGGTTCTACTCATGACCACCATTAACGTGCCATTCCACTGTACCTGCCTCCTGACCACCAAACTTCTGTTTCTTTGAGGTTTCGCTCCTCCTGTCTCCTGCCGCTACCCTTCAATGTTAGCTTTTCTCCATCACCTCCCACTGTACTACTACTACTCCCACACTATAACTACTTCTATTCTTCTACTACTCGTTCGCCCACACTACTGCACTCAAACGCTGTTCCTCTTTCACCGACACTACTACTATTCCACCCACACTACTGCTCCTGACACACCAATACTTGTATATTCACTACTCAACCACCCCTTCCTTTCACTCGCAACCAGCCTTCTCACATTCACACCTTACACTACCCTTTTTACACACTCGTGTCACACACACGCAGAACCACTATTACTCATAAGTCAATGCCTCACCTGATCCAAAACACTTCTCCAAAAGCCACCGTTCACTACTTTCTCCTGCTGGTCTCTTGGTCGCCGTCCACCACCTCCTCTGACCTCACCCGATACACCCCCTCTTTTTTCCTGTCCCCCGCTTAAGTATCCCTGCCTTGATGCTGGCTGGCCAGTGATCCCTAATCAATCTTCTTTCCTCTTTCCCTACCCAGGGCGTGTATGTGCATGAAAAGGTCACCACTCACTTTTTCCAAGTGGGCTGGCTGCTCAGCTGACTTGGCAGTGTTAGAAAAGCCGTAAGGCGGATCAGAAGAAGGACGCAGACTCTTGTTAGACATTTCAAGTGTTAGTTATTAAAGAAAAGGATAATGCCTATGTCTCCCTATTTCTATGGGGTGTTCCCTACCTAACAAAATTAGCTACGGTGCTTGTCAGTCGTCAGTGAATGTCTTAACAAAATATGTTCACTGTCCAAACTGACTCTACCACCATCTCAACTAAAGGAAGGAGAAGGACTCCCTTCTCCTAGAGTTTTGCTTCTTGGAAACGTCTGTTCAATAGCCGATTTTCAAATCGTCTCTTGCAACCTCCTTGATCAGTTTATACAGTTCCTTCAGTACTTCATTGTGCTTTTGTTTCTTCTCAACTTGGGGTCTTCTAAACCCAAGACTGATATCTTCTCCCTTGTCAAGGATGTCCATTTGTTTATTATTCCTCTCTAGTTCTACTGCAAAGAGTTATTCTTTCCTCTTCCAAGGGGAATGTTATCCAACCTTTC
Source organism: Ambystoma mexicanum (assembly GCF_040938575.1). Classification (NCBI taxonomy): domain Eukaryota; kingdom Metazoa; phylum Chordata; class Amphibia; order Caudata; family Ambystomatidae; genus Ambystoma; species Ambystoma mexicanum. The sequence goes on along the minus strand of NC_090941.1, from coordinate 680,738,910 downwards.
TGAGTCTCTTTCTTGAGATTTACTTCTCTAATGGTTCACAACCTATACCTCCTGCATTATATCGGTCTTTTAACATATATATACGTTCATCTTTCGTCTCACGCTTTTCTATTATAGCTTCACTCTGTTCCTTAATGACACCTTTGTTACTTTTGACACGTATGAGAACTTCTATAACGATCATCCACTTCCCTGCCTTTTAGTTTTATACTCTCAATATCTTGACTGGGATGAGTAGCAATAGTCCCATAACAATTTTCATTCACTTCTCTTGCCTTCACTCTTATATTCTCATTATTATCTTGAATGGGATGAGTATGAATAGTTCAATACTGTTCTCATTCACTGCTCTTGCTTTCACTGTTATCTTCTTGTTATCTTTACTGGGACGATTATGAATAGTCCTGTAACTATTCTCTGCCTCTCTCCCAGTTCTCCCGTTACTTGACATTCTCAGGGATAACATCACCGGGTTTTCTCTTAGTTCTGGTTTGACTCTCTTCGGCCTTCCGACTTCCTTTCTTCTTTCGCTATCTCATACTTAGTCTCTTCCTTCGGGTTTGTCTTCCGGTATGCCAAGTACTGGGACATTACTCAGTTCCAACAGCATACTGGTTTTGGCGTAGTTGCAAGGGCCGCCGGTCCACCAGAGGATCTTTGTGGTCACGCCACCACTTACTGCTTCTTGCTCTTTCCAGCTTTCAAGACTCCACGCGTCCAGCTCTCTGGTTTTGGCTTGTACTCCATCTCTGCGGGAAATACTGGCAATGTCAAATGTAATAGTTTCATTATGGCAAGACGCCATGCAAACATCTCCCAAAAATGCACACACAGCCTTGTTGACATTGCGCATCGCTTTCTCCATTTGTGGACCAAATGAACTGGAGCGCATCCACATCGGTCTCTGGGCAATGCGAGAAAAATCAGTCTAGAATTCGGGAACATTTCCTTCAATTGCAAACTGCAGTGAAATTCCAGTGACATACCCTAAACTGTTCCCTCCACAATGAAAAATGATAATGTCTGGATGTTGCAGTGTGACCATATTTACACAAAATGGGAGCAATTCCACCCACTTCATGGCAGCACGCCATACCATTGTACATGAACATCATAAAATCCAGGATTTTCAGCCACTACACAGTGCTCGGCATACAACTTCAACCAATGGAACTACACATCCCCCAAAACCGATACACTCTGCCTCCTGAAATACATCACCATCTGCAGTCCTCTCAGCAAGCAAAGCTTCTGCCAGACTCCATTCTTGTATACCACTCCCAGGAAACCACATTGGCTAATCCCCTGGGGTTCACAGTCCCGTTTCCATGCCTGCCATTCTCAAAAGACCCGGATCTGGCACGTGCAGTCCGCAGTCTACCCGGTGTCCGTGGACAGATCGTACAATTGAAGGGGGTGGGGAGAGAAATTAAACACAATATAAATTATTTCATCTTTAGTGATGCCTCTGAAGAGAACCTTTTTTCAGTTTGGATTTATTTGGGGGGCTTTTTAGTTTTCTTTTCCTGCAACTATTCACATGCACTCTACATCATTTTCACAGGTACTTCGAGTGCATTTTGAATGTTTTTTTTTTTTTAATTTCTTTTATTGATTTTATACAAACAAAAACAATGAAAACCAAACAAGCAGCATGATCATAATGGTTCAATTGCACATTAAGTGATCGTAGTCACTGCTCCCATTATCCCACCCTCCCCCCGTGAGCCTATTTGTCCATCTCTTACAGTGTTTGGCACATGCGGCTGAGTTTCGTCTTCTCCGGAGTCATTTGGGTTTGATGTTACTTCAAACAATTCTGTTATTAGCGCCTTCCAGGCCAATAGGGTGCCCACCTCCCCCTCATCAGCCCGGCTGCTCGCCTCTTGCCATGCCACCATTTCAGCCTCCGCCCATTTCTGTAGATCCTTCCACCATACATCTACCTTAGGTTTGTGGCATTTCTTCCACCCCATGGCGATCCTACGTTTCGCCAGCACATACGCCAGATTTCTTAGTTTCTCAATATGTTTGAGTTTCCGCGGCCTAGGGAACCCACCCAGTAAGCAGGCTCAAGCTGTGTCTATAACAAGAGTAACCCCTTTATCAGCTAGTTTCTGCGCCACATCACTCCAGTAGCATCTAATAATCGGGCACGACCAAAACATATGTGTCACGTCAGCGTTTTCTAGGTTACATTTAGGACACACTTGTATGCCAGCATTTCGGAACTTAGATATCCTCAAGGGGGAAGGGGGTCATATATGCCCTATGCGTTACATACAGCTGAATTTGTTTTAATCTGGCATTTCTAGATACTTTTTTGTGGTAGCCCAGGGCACGCTCCCACATCCCGTCCTCCATCGGGGCCCCCACTTCCATCTCCCAGTCCAGTCTCAGATGCGTCAAATCTTTACCCACCTTAGCCATCATCATCTCGTACAGTCTCGAGATCTCATGACCTCCTTCAGACATATCATACATTGTTTCCAAAACTGCATCTGGTTCTTCTATCAGAACTGTTTCTGGCCAGGTGCCCTTAATCATTCGCACCAATCTAATGTATGTGACGTATTGCCCCGTGTGTAGCCCCACCTCTTCGTTGAGTTCTATCAACTCCTTAATGGATCCCTCCTGCCAGACATCGCCTAACGTCGCCAGCCCCACCGATTCCCAGTAGTTCCTAACAATCACCCTTAGCTGATCATCCCCCCTGTTAAAGCAACCAACGGTACCTGCGTGAGGCACGGCTATGGGACCTCCATTAGGCGACAAGCCCTACGCCAAATTTTCTGCCCCAGCTTCAACATCGCAGGGTGCCCCCTCATGTCAGTTTCGGACAGCCAGATCATTTCTTTCAAATAAAACGGGGCACAGTCCTGCCCAAGTACCCTGTGCTCAGGGGTCACTTCATCGGAGAGCCACTTAGCCACATATTGCAATTGTCCCGCCAAATAATAAACCTGAAAATGGGGCAGTCTGATACCTCCTTTTTCGTAAAAGTTCTGAAGTTTCCAGAACGCCACCCTATTTCGGGTACCGTGCCACAAGAAGTCCCTACACATGCTGTTCAATTTACTAAAAAACTTCTTGGGTATTATGTGTGGGATATTGCTAAAGTAATGCAATAGCCTGGGCAGAACTACCATCTTGAGCATAGCACCCGGCCCCATCATCGCTAAGGGCAATCTTACCCAGAACTGCATGCTGTTTCTGATTTTCTCAACGGCTACTTCCGTATTGTCTCTGTGTTCGTCCTGCGCCGTGTGATATATATCTATGCCCAAATAGCGAAAAGAGCGCGTTGCCCACGGTACCTGTAGCACCGGCAGACCTCCTGCAGGGATCCCCCTATAGCTATCTAATGGGAACATGACAGACTTTTGGGGGTTTACGGAGATGCCCGACAACTCTGCATACCTTTCCATCACTTCAAGTATGTATAAGAGGTTTTCTTCTGGGTGTTGTAAGTATAGCAACAGATCGTCCGCGTACAAGGATATCAAGTGTTGTTTCCCCCCACCTCAATGCCAATCGTCTCGTATTGTGCCCTAAGGTATATTGCCAAAGGCTCCAGGGCCAAGATGTAAAGCATTGGGGACCAGGGGCACCCTTGTCTGGTGCCTCTGCCAAGTTGCCATCTTTCGGATATCACCGCTCCAGTTCGGACCCTGGCGAGCGGCTCACTATACAACATCTTGGCCCACCTGACATAGCACGGCCCCATTCCATACCCTTCCAAAGCAGCCAATAGCCATGACCACTTGACCGAGTCAAAAGCCTTGACCGCATCTAGAGACACTATTGCCATCTCACCCTCGTTTTTGACACCCCACTCGACTACCCGATGAAGTCGCCTATGGTTGTGTGTAATGTTCCTGTTCGGGACATAACCCGTCTGATCAGGATGTATGAGTCTACCAATCACTTTCCGCAATCGGTTCGCAAGAACAGCTGTGAGAATCTTGCTGTCTTGATTAAGCATCGACAGGGGCCTGTAGGAACCAACTCTGTGCTCCGGTCTATTGGGCTTGGGCAGCAGTATTATAATCGCCTCTCTAAGTGACTCAGGCAACCGTCCTATCTCAAACGCTTCATTCAACATGTCCAGCATGGGGGGGGAGGATTTCCTCCTTGTATACTTTATAAAATTTGCTGGGGAACCCATCTGCCCCTGGGGCCTTACAAGTGGGCAGCTGCTTTACTACCTCTTCTTATTCTTCCAACGTGATTGGCTCATCTAACTCCTCCCTCTCTTCGTCGCTTATCTTGGGCAGCCCTATGTCTTCTAACGTTTCGTTTATCATGCGCTGGTCACCTATCTCATCATCTCCATACAGCACTTTGTAATATTCCACAAATTCTTTGTTAACACCCTCTTGCGTGGCCACCTCCTCTCCGTCCTCCCTAATAATGGTCCTAAACGGGGACTTAGGGGTCTCGCTTTTGTATAGCCAGGCCAAAAGGCGGCCCGTCTTGTCTCCCCCTGCGTGCTGCCTCTCGACATATTTTTTGTAATTAAGATTGCAGAGTCTTTCCCAGTGCCCTGCGCATTGTTGCTGTAGTTGGAGTACCAGCTCCGTGTCTACCTCTTTGCTCTTCAGCGTTGTTTCCAGCTCAGTTTCCGCCCTCTGTAGGTCAGCCAAAACCCCACCCTGTAACCCTCTTGACTTAGCAATGGCCGCCCCCCGCATCACCACCTTAAAAGCTTCCCATAGTGTGCCCGCAGAGTCAACACTCCCAGTATTTTCCACAAAAAAGTTGGCAATCTTCTCCCTTATACCTTCTCTAAAGATTGGATCTTTGAGCGCCTCCGCCCGGAGGCGCCATGTAGGGATTTTTGCCCTCGGGGGGCAATATTGCCAACCGAGGGTCAGGGGCAAATGATCCGAGAGGATCCTGGCCTTGTATTCGGTTTGGGTAATCTCAGCCATCACATCTGCTGTAACAAAGACATAATCGAGCCTAGTGTGCAGTTGGTGCGGGGACGAATAGTGTGAGTATTGCCTCTCAGTGGGGTGTTTCATCCTCCACGCATCTGTAAAACCAAAATCTGTTAGCAGCGTCCGCAACGCTCTCTACGCTGGGCTAGGCTTATTTACCCTGTCATCTGACCTGTCCACCGCCGGATCCAACACACAATTGAAGGCCCCTCCCCAGATCACCGCGCTTCCCATACGCACACTAAGATTGGCACTCAGGGCTCTGAAATATGCTGCTGTGTTTTGGTTGGGGGCATACGTGTTTACTATGCATACCTCCCTGCCCTCTACCAGCCCTCGCAGTATAGCCATCCTTCCATCCGTTTCCACCACCTCCTGTGTCAGTTTGAACGGGACATGCGATGCCACCCAGATTAGCACCCCCCGCGCATATGCAGAGTATGGCGAGCCCACTATGGTCCCTTTCCACTTTCTCTTAACTAGGTCCAACTTCTCCCGCGTCAAATACGTTTCTTGTAGTAATGCAATGTCTATTTTCTGCCTTTTCAGATACATCATGATCTTGTTCCTCTTCAGGTAGCTGTTAAGGCCCCTGACGTTCCACGTTATTATCCTGAGGTCCCCCATAGGTCGTTAATAAGCACCCACCCAATCCTCCATCGATTATGTCCCTTCATGCACCGCGCGTGCCGCAAACTGGTTCTCCCAAATAGGCTCAACTCAAAACTTATGCTCCCCATAACCACACACACACTCAACTCCCCATCCCCCAACTTTCTGCCCTCCCACCCCTCCCCAACAGTAACCTCCCCAACAGTTGCCCAGCTCCATTCCTGGATCTCAGGCATCCCCACATCTAGCCCTGCCGAGCGCTAGCCTCTACTCAGGGCTCAGTAGGATATAGCCGCCCTAATGGCCGCTGAAACTAATAGTCTATTGGGGTAGGTCATCCGCGTTCTGTTGCTCCCCCCCAAAAAAAATTACACAATCGATTGCCAAACCGTTACCGATTACAGTTACACTCACTATATTCCAGTCTGAATCGAGCACCAGGCTCGGATCGTGTAAAAAGTTCAGTTAGGCACAGCTTCTCCATACAATCAGGGTCCTTTTCCTTACTGAATTTTCATTTGGTGTGATCCTGCCGATCCCGATCTGCTTCTTGTTCCGGGCAGCCCTGCAGGTCCAGCCATGTGACAACATCCTCGGGGGTATCGAAAAAGAGCGCTTTGTTCATATGTAGCACTTTCAATCGTGCCGGGTACAGAAGCATATATCTGATTCCTGCTGCCCTCAGCCTCCTTTTGACGGCTACATAGCTGTACCTCTGCCTCTGTACCAGCATCGTGTAGTGTGGATACGCTGTGATGTTAGTGGATGCTCTCTTTATCGTGCCGCCCTTGCGAAAGTATTCGAGGATCTTCTCTCTATCTCTGTAATTTAGGATCTTCGCGATGATGGGTCTTGGCGGGGCCCCCGGCTGGGGCTTCCTCATCAGGGCGCGGTGCGCCCTCTCCACCGTAAATCCCTGCGAGAGATTACCAGCTCCGATCTCTTGCAGGATCATGTTTTCAACATAGTTTGTGGGATCTTGGCCTTCTTCTCCCTCCGGAAGGCCAACCACGCGAATGTTGTTTCTCCTCGCTCTTCCTTCCGCCTCTTCCACACGATTTTCCAAGTTAGCGACATGTTGTTTTAAGACATGGATCTCCTTCGCATTGCTCGTGCTAACCTCTGTATTAATCTTCACCCCACTTTCCAAACCGCTGGTCCTTTCTGCAAGTGCCCTAACATCTTGGCGAAGCAGGGTGAGTTCTGTGCCTACGGCATCGATCTTATTCTCCAGAGCTGTGCGTAGCTCCGCCATTGCCAAGTCCCATTTGGCGCTTAGCCCCGTTATAGCTTCAAGGATCTGGTGCTTGTCCCCTTCGGGGGCATCCTCCGCGGGGGTCTCGATCGCGCTCTGCGCAGATGTTGAGGGGGTCCGTTGTGTTCTCGTGAAAGTCTCCATCGTGGGTTGCTTGGTCTTAGCTCTCAACCCTTTCGCCGACATGGCGCTTTCTCGCTGCTCCTGTGCGCCTTTGCTTTAGTGCTACTGTCGCACCGTCCTCGGTCCGGCAATGGTCAGGCTTTCAGGTTGCCAAACGCACATTAGAGATGGTACTTCGGATTGTCTTGTGGATGGGCTATGGCTTCGCACTCCCCATGCAACTTCCACAGGCCTCGTCACCCAAGCATCCAATGTCATCCCCTCTTACGGTCAGATCGCCGAGGCTCCATTCGCATATATCAGGCCCGGCGCTTTCATGGGTTCGACCACTCTGCCATATCACCCAATTGTGTTGCTTCTCCAGGCATTTACCGCAGCCGTGTCCCGCAGGTCCAGGGAATCAGTTTCGTTTCTCCTCAGAGGCCTTTCCTTTGTTAGCCGCCATCTTGGTGTCGCGGCAGCCCCACAATCGCACCGACAAAACCATGTATATCTCACGATTCTCGGGGACTATGAGCTTCTCCAGCGAGCTTCACGTATCTTGCAGCTTCCGACACCTGACCCTCAAAGTTCTAGGCGCTCGTTGCAGTTTTAGTAGGTAAATTCGGCAAAAATAGAGTCGGATCATCAGGAGCTCCTCACGCAGCACGTCCTATTCCATGGCCAGTTAGCCACGCGCCCCGCATTTTGAATGTTTTGAAGAAAGATTGCATTACCAAAATCAGTAAAAGTCATGCCATCACTGAAAAAATAAATGTCCACCATCTGGCAGAATGTTCTCATTTGGGAAGGATGTCATCCCAACACAATTCAAAAATGAACATACCCCTTTGTTCACAAGGCGCCATCCTGCGTCTTGTTGAGGACAAAACAGATTGGTGCATCTCCATACTGCCGCAGGCAGTATGTGTGAAAATATTATCTTTCCACGTGGAAATAGATCCATTAGTGCTTTCAGCATATGTTTCAATGCAATCTGCAAAGATATTGCACTGATGTAGCCCAAACTATATCCTCCACAAGGAACCATAATGATATTTGGACATTGGAAATGAGACATGTGTTTGCAATGTGTAAATAAACTCTCCCAGTTTTGGCCAGGCACACCATACCATGAAATCTCCACTCCCTCCAATCCAATGTCAGCAGAAATGCCACGCATTTCTGTGTACCTCTTCAGATTCAACATCCAAGAATCTCCCATCGTCCACACAGTAAGCCTTCTCATAACCACAGCCATCTTCCCTAAACACAGCAATGAAAGAAACTGCTATCCTTTCTTCCTATAAACCACAACCAGAATACCTCATTGGCTAATCCCCACAGTCCCTTTTCATGCCAGCCATCCTAAAAAGACCCGGATGTGGCACGCCCTGTCCGCGGACTAGTGCGCTGTTTGCGGACCCCGCAAAACAGAGCAGCCCATCTTCCCTTTCCACTTTCAAAAAGGATCCTACCGTTTCTATCATTTGCCAACAAAACACTAACCATCATCGCTCTCGTCAAGGCCAAAGTTGATTACGCCAACAGCCTATACCTGGGTATGCCTGAAGGACTAAAAAAAAAAACTACAACGCATACAAAATGCGGCAGCCAGACTGCTCCTCAAAATACCCAGAAGAGAACACATCACTCCTGCGCTAAAACACTACACTGGCTACCAATAAAACAACAAATCAAATTCAAATCAATGTGCATCACGCACAGAGCAATCCAGAACCAAGGTGCCGAATTCCTGAGAGCCAAATTACATCTACATCACCCAACAAGAACGCTCAGATCAAGCAAAGACATTCGCCTGGAGCAAAAACCCTACAACAAGAGAAAACTTGGAGGATCCTCTTTCTCTAACCTCGCACCAAAAATATGGAACAATTTACCGAAGAACATACACAACACAAGAAACCACCTACTATTTAGGAAACTGCTCAAATCGTAGCTCTTCAATGAAAAACCTGATGAATGCCCACAGGGGCACACACACCGGATAACAATGAGTGGAAACACCAGTCCCGGACCCCAGCAATTGATCAACTACATACAGAACCCAAGGAAGACAATCAATGATGTATCAAACTACAAACTGAGAGTTATCCATAACAGGACGACACTAATGACCAAATACACAGAGAAACCACAGTGGTAGACCAAAAGACGATTATCAACAGTACCCTCGCCAATCAGTCCCAAGACCAGCAGACCACTGTCAAAATAGACAGCGAGGGAATATAGGGGGGCGACCAATCCACAGCACCAACACCAGAAGGGGAAGAATAGACATAACCAGCCCCACCAACCTAAGATCCATATAACACAACCAGGAACGCAATGTTACATCTAACCTAACGGTTAGATGGCCAAGAATCGTAACTAGCTACTAAGCGTACCCGCAGGTATGCCACGTAAATAAAATAAGATCAGCGATAACCAGGCCATACAACCCACTAACCCAACATCATATCTCTGCATACTTAATTCACCCGAAAACTCACACAACCATCTCTCGCCCAGCAAACCGCACAGACTTCACCACACCGCAACAACAACCACAAACTGCATCAACAGCACACAAGGTCTTGCTCCGATTCGACACTTACACGAAAGCTCAGCGCACAGTGAAAAACGAACTGAAGCAGCCAACAGCAGACCACTCGTCTCACTTTTCTACTCCCTCTTCACCCGAGCAACCTAACACCCCACCCCCCGACCCTCTTGTTACAGATCTGCCCGAGTGCCTGGAGACCAACCCCATTGGTGATGGTGCGCTATATAAATACCATTAACATTAATCTTTGTAGCACTCCCTCATTGGCTACTTTCAAGCAGTCACACACCCACGAATCACATCCAAAAACTCTACATCTAACGCTGTCATCTTAATTCAACACTTCAGATGTACTGTTGAACTCTCAACGTACATGTGTCCTGTTACTCACAAGAACCTGCATCAAGAACTACTATAAACATCTCCAAGATTTCTATTTGCTGATTCAACCACACCTGCATCTATCAAGACAAAGGACAGGTATGCTTATATTTTTAAAATTATATTTCCAACTGCTTTGCAAATGCATGTAAACAGGGTTCCTGCCACTTACCCTGCATTACTTTGGGATTGTCGGAAGCGGCCAGACGTATGCTGAGACGGAGTAACTTCCGGATCCTTGACTCTGGTGCGGCTTGACGATCACGCAACGACCGTAGGGTCCTTTCCTCTCCTCCTTTCTCTTCCAGCGAGTATACGAGTCTGAGGCGGCTGTGGAAGCTGCGGTACACGGCGAGCGGCGAGCCCGTGTCCTCACAGCGAGTGTACGTGCTTTCGGCTCGTTGAATCTACAGCACACGGGGAGCGGAGAGCCCGCATGCGATCAGAAGAGAAATTGGAGCAAGAGTGGCTGTCCCCCTGGTAGGTGGCAGAGTGCCGGTGCCTCATTGCACTGTTCACGGGGACGGGGGGTGGGCCCCCGCGTAGTGCGCTGTGCCCTGCAACGAGGGCAGTCGGTTGGGAGCTGAGGAAGCTGGGCTGAATTGAGCCGGCAGCGTGTGTGTTCCCACTCCCACTGCCTTGGTTTGCCTACATTGGTTTCTGGCCTAGTGAGCCACAGGCGGGGACGCTTAAACACTTTCTAAATCCTCCTGAAGTTTCTTATGGTGGAAATTTCTTACACCTGGTCTCAGATTATTTTCTGGACACGGCCGCGAGACTGTGGGGCTTCCCTTTGATGGTGGCCGCCCCTACGAGACAAAGGCTATTATTCAATCAGCCATCCTTAGGTGAGGAATTCTATAGTCATTGGCACCTCTGGATGAGGCAAAGAAGGGACAACACCTCTGTCAAAGTAACATTTAAGACAACCCTCTAGAATCCTTACCGACTTGCATCACCTTAACTGGGCTACCCTTATGCCGTTCCATAAGCAAGGACAGAAGCCTAAGTACAATCTTCAGAAAGGCAAAAACAATCTTCCCAACAATGGGTTAAACAGTAAAATGGGTAAAGCTAAATTAAAAAGGAACAAACCTCCCATTAAAGGAGCAATTACTGACTTTTTTTCATCAAACGTTCCTGTGGAAGATGTACCCACTATAAAGGCTGGAGAGGAGTCAGCAAGTAACACTGTTTCGTCATCCCAATATGCCACAAACTTTGATGACTGACAATAATTCGCTCCTTGATCTATGCCTATCAATGCAGAGAGCTATGACCCCAGCCCAGCCACGTCAGTCAGAAAATAACTCACAGCACCTGGTGCCCAGTGCACCAATTTCTCAGAGGAATCTTAATGAAAGGTTATCGGTATCCCCTAACTTGGCTCCCTTGCAGGAGCCATCAGTTCTAGGAAATACCAACGAGACAAGCAGAGCGTCTGTTTCCAATACCCCAGTGATAGTTGAATTCCAATCTTCAGTGGCCTCTTTACAGTTTGCCCTAAAAATCCTCTTGAAAATGTGTGGGCGCATCTTAGAGACCACCCTCACCCTTGTGGCCAAAGAAGAAGTTAAAAATAGCACTGGGGAAGAAGAAAACCTGGACCCGAGAATTTCTGAGGATAGCACTACAAATCCAGCCACAGTGCCTACACCTGAGCCCGCTGGTGAGCCGTAAGTATTCTTCTCACGCAAACAACGAAGACTGGCTAGAAGAGCAGCCATGAAAAAAAAGCCTTGCGTGATAGCCTCTCCCCTACCAGCAACTGCGCAGGCGGCGATGCCGTCTAAAAAGGCTAGGAAGAGAGCTACCAGGGCAATAAAACAGAAAATGAAAGACCCTGGCACTCTCACTAGTTGGCTAATTCCAGATATAGTGACCGATTCCATATGTATTGAAGACAATTTACTTGATTTAGAATCATCTCAACCTAACAACGATTCTGAGAAGATTTCCTCGACCCCGAACAAAAGCACAACTAGGGCTTTTCCGACAACGAATATTTCCAATGCTGCTGCTATCAATGACCCCCTCGAAGAGGACTGCCATAACAATCGTATATGCATTATCAAAAACTTATACCAGCAACACGAAAGAAACTGGCTTACAAGATTGGCCCTTATGACTAGACTCCACTCAGTGACTCAACTGCGTGTCCTTAATTCAGCATATTTTGAATACGTGGAGCCACTACACGTTCCTAATCCTAATGTCTCTGCGATTCACTGCAAGTTTCTAGCGACCGCCCAACTGATGCGAAGTTTCAAACAAAGCTTGTTGGTGGTAGACATCGAGATTGATGCCGGCCCTGAAGCAGAAGATCCCAGCTGTCCACGCGAGGCGATTCCCTCACCTGACAAACCTTTATTCTCACATAATCCATCTAAGGTTGCCGAAGTGCAGGTAGCCGATGTGCAGAAAGCCCTGAGCTGGCTGGCTGAATCCCTTCCTTTACTAATAAGTAAGCAATGATATTATACCATTGCCACATGGAATTGTAGAGGATTCAGCCATCTTGTATCAGCGGAAGGGTCCGTGGACATCTTAACAGATCATCTTTGTATTTGCTTACAGGAAACGTGGGTGGTAGCTCCGGTGATTTTAAATGGCTACACACTTTACCAGTCTCCTGCCAAGAAGGGACTTAGGGGCAGACCCTTTGGTGGAGTAATCATAGGGGTTAGACATTCAGTTCAATCTCGCCGAGTTAAGCTAACTCACTCGGACAACATAGTAGCTGTGGAATTGACCGTTTCTCTTGAAATTGCCCCCAAGAAAATACTACTGGTAACGCTGTATAATCCACCAGGTGCTCTCTGTAGAGAGGCACTACAGGAGGCAATCCATGACCTGCTTAGTGAGTGGACTACGACACTGGGGAATGAGTCAGTTATTTTTACTGGTGACTTTAATTGCCATATTATGGGATCGGAGGGTACTTCTTGTAACCCTTTGCTCCAAGCTAAAGGCCTACTACTACATAACACAGAAGATTCTGAAGGTTCCAAGTGGCAACATTTTTTCTCTGACTGGGATTTGGAAGTCATTAACGGTAGAACTCGAAGTGACCATCCTGGCAACTTCACATGGCGCAATGGGCTTGCAACTAGTACTTTGGATTATATCTTTGTAAGCCCGAATATTGCCGGTAGAGTTAAAGATATGAAGATTTCCCCGAATAAATGCAGCGACCATAGTCTTTTAACTCTAACTTTTGCTGTTGATTGGGTAATCCCAAGTCCAAGACCCCTGGGCACCATGACCACGAATCCAACCGGCTCTTGCATACGCTGGCATGCTAAAAACATTGATAATGCGGCTCATACGGCACAAGAAGCCCTGCTATATGGCATCCAAGCTTTTACTAAAGCTTCTGCTAATGACATTGAAGACTGGATTGCTGTTTTTTCTTCATCACATGCCACTACACCAATTAACATGATGATCCAAGAAGGAAGGAAGAACTTACCCTACGATAAAAGCATTAGAGATGCTAAACGAGTGTTAAGAGCAGCTATTCGAAAAACTAAAACGGTAGCGACGACATATGAAGCTTTTGCTGTACAGCAGAGATTACTCAAGAATAAATACTGCACCTGGATTAAAGCTAAGAGAAGAGCAGAGAAGATATGTCGATGGCAACATATGGTCAAAGTTATATGCCTAAAAAACACTAGAAATATCTGGGGTGTCTTGAATGAAGTAAGGGGACCTAGAAACTATACTTTGGTTAATCCAATAGGCACCCAGCAGTGGACTGAATTTCTCTCTAAACGCAATGCCCCAGTAGCATCGGGTGATCACTGCAAAGGCGATCTGCTCCCTAACCAGAAACCATTTAAGGTGACTAATGAATTACTTCTTGCTAAAATCAAATCCCTTAAATCATCGAGAGCTCCGGCCCCCAATGGCTTATCCAATGCAGTTTTAAAAAGCAACAATGACTTCTGGGCTAGCCTAATTAAGATTCTTTTTAATTATATACTGGAGACTGGTAACATCCCGATCTCATGGCAAACCTCTATACTTATCCCCATTTTTAAGAAACGAAACAAACTGGAACCAGGGAACCACAGACTATTATCAATGCTGGACTGCACAGGGAAGCTATTTGCGTTGCTGCTGCTGGATAAGTTGGAGATCTGGGCCGATAAAGCTTGAATATTTACTCAGTTTCAAAGCGGCTACACCACTACCATGAATTTGACGATCATTGATCTGCTGCGGACGAATGCCAAAACACGGGGTAAACCCCCCCCCCCTCTATGCTTTGTTCATAGATTTTTGAGCGGCCTTCGATACAGTCCCACGTGACAAGCTTTGGCTAAAACTAAAACTGCTGGGCCGCCCAAACGAACTCCTCTATTATCTGAAAGTTCTACATCAAAATACTACGGCTAAATTGAAGTTGGATCTGCAAGGCCATATAACTACCTCGATAATTCAGAATAGAGGAGTTAAGCAGGGCTGCGTTGCTGCTCCCTTCTTGTATAATGCATTTACATACGACTTACCCATAGCGGTATCCGCTGTCCATAACTGCCCTCCACTGATCGGATCTGAGCACTGTTTAGTGCTCGCATATGCAGACAATCTGATCATTATGGATCACACACGTAGTGGCCTATCCAGATCTGCTTGTACATTATGGGACTATGCAGCTAAAAATGATCTGATTAATAGTGAAAAAAACACAATTAATGGTATTCTCTGCTACAACATTTGCCAGACCTAAACTGGTTATACAGGGTATTGAAATAAAATATACACCCACATACAAATACCTGGGAGTGGAGGTGGATAGTAAGGGCAACTATTCCACCTGCATACAAACACGAACCACCAGAGCTATACAAAGAACAGCCTTAATACACCGATTTGCTATTAAAAATGGTGGTTATACCATGTGGGGAGTGCGCCAGCTCTATTTACAGATACTAGTTCCCATGGTTTCCTACCGTCTTGAAGCACTGCTAAACATTGATTCAGCTTGGCTCCAAGTTATAGAAGGTACATTTTGGAAGAGAATACTGGGCCTCCCCCAATGCATTCCTATAGCAATCCTTAGATTGGAACTGGAGTTAATATCTTTGAAAGCAATAGTACTCAAAATGAGAGCTGAGTTATATTTAAGGATGAGTATCCAGCCTCAGAATGGCTTATTAAGATCACTGTTCTTAGAAATCTCTAAGGAGGGGGCTAATTACCACCTAAATGCACACATGGAAAGTTTGTACAAAGAGATCGGATGGATTCCTGCATTGAGGGATGATTACGACAAATTTAAGAAAGGCCTATCCAAACGGATAGCACTATGGGACTGGCTGGAGAATTATGATCACCTGAGTAAACTTACTAAATACCAATTTGTGCGCTATAGACTATATGAATACCTGAAACCACAGCCGTATATGAACTTGAGTCCCTCTAGTAGGCTCAGACGTTTTCTCCTATTGTTACATCTTGACTGTCTTCCGGTGCGTGCCAACAAATGGGTTCATAACCAACGCGATCCACTTGAGAGATATTGTCGTCTATGTAAAATCAACTCTGTTAATGAAACGGCCTTGCACCTACTTACAGCTTGTCCCATTTTGGCTAAAACTTATGAACTATGCTATAGAAATCTGGTTCATAACATGGAGCATATTGCAGAACCTTGGTTCTGGTACCGTAGTTTAAACTCGACCTCCATAAAAATTCAAACAGCGATGTACAGCATATGGTTGGGTATTGAAAAACTAGTGAGCATTTCCATCTAATATATTCCATATTGCAATATTGTAATTATTCGATGGGACAAGCAGGTCGGGCCCCTCAATATAATATTAATTATTTGGCGACCGGTGTATACATGATGTTTGAATTTTTGAACTGGAAATTGGGTCATTGGGAAGGTTGTGATTTTGAGTAATGAAATGAAATGTAACAGATTTTGGACTATGTATTTTATAGAAATTGCTGATGACTTTTCTGCTATTTTAGTGTTTAGGTATTTTTTTTATACTATAAAAAAATGTCTTTTATATGCTGCATATTGTGTTTAAATGAGATTTTTCCTCTCCCTTTAGTTATATGTATATACTTAAATTTGAAATATGTGTAAATATATTTAAACTATCACATTATATATTAAATAAATAAGTTTAACCTACTCAATCATACTCTCTTTTGTACCATCTCCTGACATCAAGTGGCAGTTACTTACAATGCTGTCTGGTTACAGAGTCTTCTTTTAATGAGCATTTTCATTAGTTTAAAAATACATATTTGCAATTCCAACAGCATTATATGTGTCTTCTTTGTGAAAGAAAAGAAAACCACATTTAAAACATTTCTACAGCATGTTGAAATGACAGATCCTGTGTGAAAGTTCAATATATTGACAGTACATGCATACTGGCCAATATGACCCATTATAATCTACCAAGTGTTATTTTATTCTTTCATTCTGTCACTTTTAATACCACTTCTCCCACTAACAAAGTTATACTAAAACTCTGACATTCCAAAGTCAAAACGAAAACTGCATGTATGTTAGCAAATCATGGCATCGACATGGAATGAAAAATGGCAAAATGCTATGCATTTAAAATTATTTATTTCAGCACCATTCCAAGTATAACTAATAAATGCATGTATACATTTACAACAGTAATGTGTGTAATTAAAAAAAAAAAGAAAATGAAAGAAAATGGAAACTGCGTGCAACATTTTGAAATACCACTCAATGTGTGCAATTTTATTACCTTTAATGCACATCCATACTTCCTAACCCTCCCCTTTCTAATCGGTATGTGCTTATTGGCTCCTACATTTTTGTCTGCATTCTGAGGACTTGTAGTGCTCCTTTCCTAATGCAAAAATTGCAACCACAACTCCCATAATACAAATAAAACAAACATAATTTAATAAGCAACTGCACATTGGAATGCATCACATTGGGGCAAGTATGCATGTACTGACAAAATAGTAAACTTTCACACAGGTGCCACTTAAAAGTGATCTACAAATATTTTCCATCTCCACTTCTTTTTTTAAATCCACAAAACCATTTTTCAACTTTCCTGTACAGCCTCCCAAAAAGGACAGCTTTTTAAAAGCTCAGCTTTTTCCATTTTGCATTGTATAGAAATGTCAAACTTTCTTGATGCAGCGCCGTTACGCATACTTATCATGGGACCAATGGCTCCATTGCCCCCAGAGCCAGTGCTCCCGTGTCCCCATTCCCGTAGAGTCCTATGGGACTCCAGTGGAATAGGGACTAACATTTTCCGGCACCTGACTTTCAACGTCCTGGTGGCACCGGGATGCTAGGTCGCAAAAAATTATTAGAAATCTGGTGGCAACCCATCTGCAGCACTGGCAGGGTTACCACCATACTTGTAATGAGGTCCAAAGTAATTAACTCTTCCTTCCAACAACTTCTCCTACATTCGTAAATAATGTCTTCTTGTACTAACATTACTTCACCATCACCATATTTACCCAGTAATTATCTTTCGCAATTGCAGTGAACAACCTCCAGAAATACAACCACCTGAGGAAAACTACTCTTCACATCCTACAAAGTGCATTACTGTAGTAGTATTCTACTCTTACTCGTACAGTATAGTTTAGCCACATAGTAGCCTACAAAGTTCCTTCCAAATCAACATTTAGTTTGCTCTTGCTCATTCGCTACACCTCAACATGTACACTCTTTCTATTCTCACCTAAACACCATTATAACACCTACTATTATCGTGAAAACATACTAATGTCCTCACTAATTCATTCACACTACCCCTCTCTTACAAACTAACCTAAGCCCTTCACACATCTATATGACAATGCATTACTTACCGTAAAAGCATTTCTGATGGTTGTATCTGCTTAGATTCACATGCTGTGCATAGGTCCGACATCCAGTGGTCACTGCGGAGTATTGCATTTTGTTTTTCGTAGTCGAAAAGGGGACGTCGACAAGGCGTGTTTGTAACACTATCCCTATAGTGACGTGCGTTGTACCCACAATCCCTCACGCGTCGAGGTCCCTCTGTTTGTATTTTTCTGCCCTGAGGGAGCCTTTTAGCCGTGAGTGAGTACAGAAAAGAGAGAAATATATATATAAAAGGATGTCTATGTTCCTTCCATCCGAGCGGGGAGGAAGGGTGGGCGCATGTGAATCTAAGCAGATACAACCATCAGAAATGCTTTTACGGTAAGTAATGCATTGTCTTCTGATGTTTGTTAATCTGCTTAGAATCACATGCTGTGCATAGACTAGCGAGCAGTACCCGGAGTTGGCGGTGGGTTATGAGAAGGAACAGTAGAGAAAAGATGTCTTAATACTGCCTGCCCAACCTGGGAATCAGATCTAGAGTGTGCATCTAGACAGTAGTGTTTTGTAAATGTGTGCACAGAACTCCAGGTTGCCGCTTTGCAGATGGACTCAAGGGGAACATTTGCAATGAATGCTATGGAAGCCCCCGTGCCTCGAGTGGAATGTGCTCTTGGCTTGAAGGGTAGTTCTCTCTTAGCAAGAGTGTAACAGAGAGTGATGCATTGAACAATCCATCTAGATATAGTGGATTTTGAGACCGCATCTCCTTCTCTTCCTGCTGCCACCGAGACAAAGAACTGATTAGTCTTTCTCAGTGGTCTGGTTCTTTCCATGTAGAACATGACAGCTCTGCGTACATCTAGTGTATGCAGACTTTTTTCTCCCGAGCTGGAAGGGTTTTGAAAGAACGTTGGTAGTTCTATAGTTTGGTTTACATGAAATTTCGAGATGAATTTAGGTGCAAACTGTTAGGGAGAATTCTCTGTTTAGGCTGAATTTCCCTACCTAGTGAGTCCCCCAGCAGCTTTGCTGGATTTCTGGGGTTTCTTTTTTTCTCCTGCCAAGAGTGAGACTCTTTTACCCTCACTCTTGGACATGTTGAAGTGTGTTTTCTTGGTTAAACCTTGTGTTGAATGGGCTATGGGGTCTTTTACTCCATAGGGCCTCATGTATTTTTGTGATGTGGGTTACACAGCACCCTCTGTGCCGTGACCCAGGGGTGTCCTAGGGACTCCCCAACATAGACTCCATACCCTGGGACTGACTACTGTCTCCCAGGGCATGTAAAGTCACCAAAGACTTTGCTAGTCTTGAATCCTGAACAGAACCAGTACAAACCATCATATTGTGGACGTACTGGCTGGGGCAATTCGATTGCCCCAGGGTCTGTTAGTCGAGGGGGCACGTCTCCGTCCCCCCTGATCGAGTTTTGGCTGGTGGCAGTGGAAACTACGTTTTATATTCAACCGCGAATATTTTCCTATGGGATTTCCCATTGTTTTAGGCTAACACATTTAATTATTTATTTACGGTAGCCTTAAACATACCGCCGGTTTTATATATTTATTTTTATAACTCCGGTTGGGACTTTTTGCCAAAACTTGATTCTAAAATGGCGTTGGTGTTCGCCTCTGTAACTCTGACCCAAAGTGGAGCCCTTTGTTCCACTTTTGGCGGGCTTCTCCACAGAAGCCCTCCAAAGTGGTGCCACTCTGTCTGGGGTACTTAGGAGGGGTGGAGGGGGATTTAGGCACCCTGGACTGAGTTACCTTGGTAACTCAAGTCGCACTCCGTCCTGATTGGCCCAAGTGGTGAGCCGGCCGGCTCACCACTTAGCATGTTTGAGTGACAGCTAGGCTGGGTGAATGGGGGTTTGCTGCATAAAAGCAGGGCTTTGGGGACTGGAACTTCAGAAGTCGCCACAGGACCAAGAATCCGACGAGGGAAGAGCTGAGCCGACCTGCTTCGACGACACCACCCGGTGGAGCCCTGCTGAACCGTCTCACCACTTTTCCCGACGACCGAGGAGAACTCTTAGCGGAGTGGCTCCTTCCCTTGACTGGTGGGGACAACCAGTTTTCGCCTTCTTTTCGTTTCTCGAGGTAGCTCGTGGCCGCCTTGCCAGTGCCAAGCACCCCGGCAACCGGAACCCCACCACTTTTACCCCAACCACGAAAGTCGGTACAACCCTTTAACCGGAGGACTCCGCGGCTGGTTTCTTCCCGGGCAGTGCAACGACCTTCTTCTTCTGCTCTTCAGCGAGAACTTCTTCTCCCCTGACCGACGTCGAGCCTTGCTGCCACTGCCTGGAACAACTGCCACCGCTGGAGGATCCTTTCCGCTTAAGGTACCGTGTTCCGCCTGGCTTCCCTTGCTACCGACTGTACGGGGTAGATTTAGCCCCCGGCTTTCGAACCTGGGAGTGCCTGGAGCACCTTGGCTAAACTTTCTAAGCCACCCTAAACTCTTTCTAACTCTGTGCAAGACTTTGAATCCCTAATAACAGTGTGATCTTGGGCACATTTTTGCTCCGGCTACTCTAAGAGTGGGCCCTGCCTAGTGACTTTTGCTCACCTGTGACTTTGTGCTTCTTTGAGCCTATTGCAAGTGTTCTGGATCTTAGAGTGGTGTGTTTAACCCATTTCTGTTTCTCTTTACCCCTTTCCCTAACCTACTAGAGTGTCATCTAACGTTAAGCGCTCACCTCTGTTTTAATTATGTGGTATTAACTTAGAGTTGTCTAGATAGGAGTAAGGGTTGAAACTGCTTTCATCATAACTGTGTTTGAAGTGTTTTTACTATATTTTGCTAGAGTGATTTCAACTTATGTGTGTTTAATAAATAAATAACTCTATACTTTTGAAACCAAGCTCTGGTCAGTGTTTGCTTGTGCTATTGTGTCCGGGTACATATTGTGTATACTTTGCATACTGCCTAACTCTTCTTGAGGGAAGTCTGACTGCTCAGCCACAGCTACCAGGTAAATCTGGGTGGTGCAGACTGCTACCAAGTGGGTTTACTGCTATACCTGTGGTCTTAAATCTTTTGCAGTGTTCCCCAAGGGAACTGCACAGGTTTCTGCCTAACACAAACCTTGGGTGTGTGCGTAGAACCGCCTTATCTTTGTGAACTGTTACGAAGGGGTCTAGTACAGAAAGAGCCTGTAGTTCACTTACTCTCCTAATGGAAGTGATAGCTATTAGGAAAGCAGTCTTAAGGGTGATATCTTTAAGAGTTGCCTTGTGCATGGGTTCGAAGGGAGGGCCCATGAGTCTGGAAAGTACCACATTTAAGTCCCATCCGGGAGCTGGGTTAGCTATCGGAGGGTGTATCCTCTTTACCCCCTCCATGAAGGCTTTGATAACTGGTATCTTCCACCACGACACTTTAAGTTGGGAAGTGGTGTATGCAGAAAGTGCCGCTAGGTGGACTTTAATGGAATTGAACACTAAACCTGAATCCAGTAAATGGGTCAAGTATAGAATAATGTCAGTAGGAGAGCAGTCAACTGGGTTGATGCTAGTACCTCTACACCAGATAACGAATCTTTTCCATTTGCTAGAATAGCAGTGTCGAGTATTAGGTTTTCTGGCTTCCCTGAGGATGTCCATACATCTCTGTGGGAGTTGTAAATGTCCAAATTCTATGATCTCAGGAGCCAGGCTGCTAAGTTCATGGTCTGAGGGCATGGATGCAGTGTTCTGCCCTTGTCTTGTGACAGCATGTTGTACGGGCAGGGAAGTTTCACTGGGGGAGATAGGGACATCTCCATCAAGTGAGCGAACCATGGCTGCCGGGCCCACATTGGGGCCACTAGTATCATTGTAACCTGCTCCTGATGCATCTTGTGCACCACTTTGTTGAGAAGGGGAGTCGGGGGAAAGGCGTAAACAAATTTCCCTGACCATAGAATCGACAGACCGTTCCCCTTGGACTGGTTCTGGGGGTACCTGGAGGCGTAACTTTGGCATTGTGAGTTTTCCAGAGTTGCGAACAGGTCTATTTCCGGGAAACCCCATTGAGTGAAGTCGTCTAAGACGATGTCTTTGTGTAATTGCCATTCGTACTCTCCGGGCAGGGGGAAGTCTCTGCTGAGTTTGTCTGCTAGAAGATTGAGTTCCCCTGGTACATGTTGTGACAGTAGGAACATGTTGTGTCTGAGAGCCCACTTCCATATATTCTGGGACAGTTTGGACAGTCCTGGAGAGTGAGTGCCTCCTTGCTTGTTGAGGTAGTACATGGCTGTGGTGCTGTCTGTGAGGACCATCACTGTCTTTTCTTGTAGCTGTTTCTGAAAGGCTTTCAGTGCTTTGAACACCGCTAGTAGTTCCAGCAGGTTTATATGCTTGGATGCTAAGCTCGGAGTCCAAACTCCGTGGGCCGTCTGATGGGATAGGTGAGCCCCCCCATCCTGTAAGGGAGGCGTCTGTGGTTAGAGTGGCTTCCACTGCGGGTGTGGCAAAAGTTTTCCCTAATAACAGGTTTTCTTTTGTCCACCACCGTAGCGAGAGAACCAAGGCCTGCGAGACCACCACTAGATTGTCCCATTGTCCGCTGGCCTGACACCACTGGCTGTAGAGCCACTCTTGCATTGGGCGCATGCGCAGGCACGCGTGAGGTACCAAATAAATACATGACGCCATCATCCCTAGCAAGCGCATTGCTTTGCGTACCGTCACCTCTCGGCCTGCTACATAATGGGGAATTTGAAACAGCATGTTTTGGACCCTCTCGTTGGAGGGGAATACGAGGCCGTCCTTTGTTCGAATTAGAGCCCCTAGGAATTGTTTGGTTTGGCTGGGGTCTAAGCTGGACTTCTTTTCGTTGATGGAGAAGCCCAGTTGGGACAAAATGTCTACGGTCTTTTGGGTATTGGAGAAGCATGTTTCGTAAGAATCCCCTGTTATGAGCCAGTCGTCGAGGTAAGGGTATACCGGGATGGATAATCTGCGCAGGTGGGCCGCTGCCACTGCCAGTACTTTCGTAAATACCCTTGGTGCAGATGCTATCCCGAAGGGTAGTACTCTGAACTGGTAGTGTTTGTCCTCTATTTTGAACCTGAGGTATTTTCTGTGCGATGTCAACATTAAAATATGAAAGTATGCATCTTTCATGTCCAGTGTTGTCATGTAATCCCCTTGTGATAACAGTGGGATTACCTCCTGTAAGGTCACCATACGAAACTTTTGGGGTTTGACAAATATGTTCGCTGGGCGCAGATCTAATACAGGGCGCATGGTTAAGTCCTTTTTGGGTACAAGGAAGTACACTGAATAAATACCTTCTGTTACCTGTGATAGGGGGACGGGCTCTATAGCTTCTTTCTTCAGTAGTTCTTCCACCTCTTGAAGAAGAATGGAGAGGTGTTGCGGTGTCATGCGTCGGTTCCGTGGGGGTTTGTACTTCGGGGAACCGTTGAACTCGATGCAGTATCCGTGGGCTATGGTGGATAATACCCAACGGTCTGACGTGATTCCCTCCCATGCTGAAAGGAACGATGTTAGCCGGCCCCCGACCGGTGATGCATGGGAGGGGACCCGAATTTTCGGGTCATTTGCTGGTATTGGGCGTGGAACCTCTGGGGCTGGAGCCACGACCTCTTCCTTTGCCACGGCGTTGGCCTCTTTGACTGAACTGGGTGTTACCCTGGTTAGTGGGCCAGTTGGAGCCAGAGTAATATTGTTGTTGTTGGTTCTGCTGCTGTCTTTGGCCACGAAAGGAGCGTTTATTACCATAGCCTCGCCTGTTAGGGGGCCTAGAAATTTGATCAAGAGTCTTGATGGTATCAAACTCTTTTTTAGCATGTTCTAGGGCCTCATCTACTGCTTTCCCAAACAGATGCGTCTGTTCAATGGGTTTATTTATGAGGGAGGCTTGGGTTTCGGGCTTAAAACCTGAATTGCGTAGCCAAACGTGGCGCTTGAGAAGTATTCCCTGTACTAGGGAGCGGCCAGCCGTCTCAGCGGCATCTAGGGAGTTTTTAACGATGCCCTGGTTTACCAGTGTGCCCTCTGATATTATAGCTAGCAGGCGAGAACGCAGAGGTTCAGGTGCTTCCTCTGCTTCGCTGCGCAGCTTGTTCCACTGTGCATCTGCGTAGCTAGCTAAAAGTGAGTTGTTATTAGCAATTCTAGTAGAGAAGGCGGCGGAGGTCGTGATTCTCTTCCCCAGTGCGTAGAGTTTTTTGCCTTCTTTGTCTGGAGGTGCTTCACTAGTGGATAGTGGCACCCCTGCTCTTTTTCTTGTGTTGGTAACCACAAGGGAGTCCGGAATAGAGTGTCCTCTGATGTATAAAGGGTCAGAGGATGAAGGGCTGAAGAGCTTTTCTATTCTAGGGTTGACCCCTCTTACTAAAGCTGGGTTAGTAAGGGAAGGAGAAATTCTTCTTTTAATAGAAGCCAGAAGTGGAATAGATTGGCTAACAGGGGCTTTTTCTTTGATGACTTTTTCTACAAAGTCAATGTCTGGAAGAGTTTCCCCTGTATCAATCTCAAAATGCGCTGCTGCCTTGCGCAAAAGTGCATTGAGGGAAGGTTGGTCATCTATGGGAGAGGAGTTCCCATGTGAATCCTTGAGAGGAGAAGGGAGAAAGGCATCAGGGTCTGAATGTACTGATGGGGATTGCCAAGGCTGCACTGACGGTGAATGCCAGGGCTGCGAGGTAGCTGTATCCTCTTCAAACCCTGTAGCAGTGGTGTAAGGATCTTCTTCGAACCCCTCTTCCTCAAGTTCTACCTCTTCTTCTCCACCCAAACACTCCTCATCTTCTTGGAGGTATTGCTCCTCCTCAGTGAGGTCAACCAGCCTAGGAATCTTGACTCTAGGGTCATCCTGTGGCCATTCTCTTTGTCTTTTGTGAGTGGGTGGGTCTTGGTTTCCTAGAAACCTTTCCATTTTCTCCATGCAAGAATGGAGTCTTTCAAGGGTCTCATGGGGTA
The DNA here is from genome assembly GCF_040938575.1 of Ambystoma mexicanum. Lineage (NCBI taxonomy): Eukaryota > Metazoa > Chordata > Amphibia > Caudata > Ambystomatidae > Ambystoma > Ambystoma mexicanum. The sequence goes on along the minus strand of NC_090941.1, from coordinate 680,714,285 downwards.
CCCCTGAATAGTCTAGAGGGGGGAAATTAGTGTTTTCGCCTTCGAATCGTTTCGAACGCTCCCACAACGTCGACGAGAGGTTCCCGTCTCCTTCTGAAAAGCCTTCAGGTAGTTCGGAAGCGTCCTTTGGAGAAAGGGGGAGTTCCTGGCTACTTTTATGTTTTTTCGACGCGGTATTCGACGTTTGTTTCGTCGTCCGCGTACGTTTGTCTTCGGCGACAATTCTCGCTAGGCTCTCGACCACGATTTTGTCCGTCGAGGGCTCTGGTGTCGACGTTGTGTGCGTTGCGCGTTGTACCTCGACGGTCGCTCTATGGAGCGTTGCGTCGGATGTTTTTGGGGTAGCGCCCGTGTTAGATGGAAGCCCAATCGCTGGTCGCGGCTGCGTTTGCGGGTGGGGCTTGTGACCTTTACGGTCTGCGGTAGACGCCGGAGTGCCCTGCGTCCCCTTCGGCGCTGATGGATCCTTCGTTCTCGACGAAGAAGAGCCGTGGGTAGTGTGTTTAGCCTAATGGGGTTTGTGTGCGTCCTTGTCGCCGGGGTGTTCATCCCCATAAGCAGGGCGTGAGCCGAGCCCGTCGGGGCCGGGGACGGACGACGAGGAGCGGGAGCGCTCCTTCTGGGGGTTCATGACTTCCGTAACGGACGTCGAGTTATCGCACTCCTCGTCACTTTCAGTAACAGCGGCAGCGGGTGAGGATACTGACATCGCGTAGTCCGCCCACCTCTTAACCCTACGTTCTTTAAGAGTCCTGGGTTTTAAGAGCTTGCAGGCTGCGCAGCTGTTCTCTATGTGATCGAGGGGTAAGCAACGATTACAGAGCTTGTGCTTATCTTTCCAAGTATATTTGCCCCTGCAGCGTGGGCAAAACTTAAATGGTGTCCTCTCCATAGCTGAGGCAATAATAGCTGGCGATAACAACCCCAAGGGAAAGAAAGGGGAGAAAGAAAGACATTCTCAAAGAGAAGAGACAAAGTTCTAACCCCCACTCTCCCTACTGTAAGTTGGCCGTCGAGGCCAGGCCACGTGTTCGGCAGCGCCGAAGGATCTCCTCCGCTCTTCCTCTCCGTCGAAAATCAGTTCGGCGGAGAAACAGCTTCACAGCTAACGTCGAGGGGGAGGGATCGTTATCAGTATATTAAGTTATGACAAAAGGACCGAGGTCCGTGGCAAGTATAGCAATGTCTCTCTAGGAGCTCCGCGAAAGGCGACCCGAAACTGGGCGGAAAAAAACAATCTGAGGGACCTCGACGCGTGAGGGATTGTGGGTACAACGCACGTCACTATAGGGATAGTGTTACAAACACGCCTTGTCGACGTCCCCTTTTCGACTACGAAAAACAAAATGCAATACTCCGCAGTGACCACTGGATGTCGGACCTATGCACAGCATGTGATTCTAAGCAGATTAACAAACATCAGAAACACAGCTACTCCAACAACCTCCCCAACCACAACTACCAACCCATTACACAATCGGACAGCCCTCTATTTTTGTCTGCCATCATATTCAGTCATTCACGATACACACATATATATTGCCCATCTTTCAAACCCGCCCTTTCCTTTTCTTTCCAATAGAAAGAACAGAATGCCTACTAAAAACCCACTCTGCAGAAAACTAAGAAAAAATAGCTGATCAAAATAAATGCATGCCAAATACTCATCCACCTCTAGCAGAATGTATAGCAAACATTGAAACAAAACTGCTAATACAATCAGTCAACAAAAGTAAACCAGCAACCACTAAAAAAAACTAGGGCCCCTCTTCAAAAAAAGAAAAAGAAAAGTATAAAGAAGAAGAAAACTGCTAATGACCCTACCTCTATATCCAACAACGTTAACATAGCCATAGTGAAGGATTCCAAAACATGTCCACCGCAGAGTACTTCGAAATCTTATGAAGAAAGCTGAGAAATAACGCTCTACCCTTAAAAATTACTGCAGAAGACTAATACTGGAAGCTCCAATTGATAGCGTAATTCTACTGAAAAGAAAATTGTTTATATTAAATGTATACAGAATGAAACCACTAACAAAATTAATCAGTAAATTACAAAAAGTACTTATAAACTTGCGCAATGTCAACATAGATACGTTTTCAAACTTCTGTGAAGGTGAATGGATTCACACAAGCAGCACAGAACCATATTTCAATGAAGAGGCTTATAAACAAGAACAGACAAACCCAATTGCCATACATGGCAATGGCAAATGGTATGAACTGGTAGAAAAAATTATTATGGTGCAAGAAACCCTTATCGAAAACAAATCCCCAACAAACTTTAGATCAACTGTTCCTTACACCCAACCAATCCGTCAAGCCTACAAATGGCCATGCAGCTCAATCTGTAACATATGCCAAAAATCCTTCCAATCTTTACGATAATTCCTCAATCACTATGTGAAAGTGAAAGAAAATTAGAATAAAAACTTTACAAACCATGGACTAAGTGCGCAAATACACTGGACTGCGAGGACATTCATTGGCCTGTATTTCGGGAACTGCTTGCAAAAGCACCTTCCACCACATCAAAATGTTAGGGACACACCATTCCACTATAAGGAATCTTCTACAGAGACTGTACTATGCAAAAACTCCTGCTTTACAACTGCAACATTTTAATAACATTCTCCTACGTGGAACAGCCAAAGAACTCCTTCAACAAATAGAACACATCCAAAGTAAATATTTTGGAAGTGAAGAGGACTTTGAAAATTGTAGATATGACTTACAAAACGGAGGACAATGAGGAATCCCAATGGTTCAAATTAGATTCATATTGTATAACAGAACATAAATACAAAATATGTGACCCATCAATACTTTGCACATACTTCAATACAAAGCTTGATAAAAACCAAATGTCATCACGTGCTGTGACAAATAACTTGAAAATATTCCCACTTCCAAAACCTCTCCAACAGCTTAATTTGTATAAAACCATTATAATCCAAACAGTATACCTGTTTCAAGTTATAATACACTTTCAACTCAAAACAGCCAAATTGCCTTCTTCTGAATTATTCAAAGGCATTTGTGGCTAAGTAATATATTTGCTATTAGAGCTTAATGAAAATGTAGAAACTCAAGGAATGCAACAGCCAACAGATCAATCTTTGATTATACTAGTTAATGGTGTACCAACAAAAGACAAAAGAATCTGAAGAACTTAAAAGAAACCACCCAAACAATTCAGGAATCATCACAAACTGGCCAATTTGAATGTGTAGATCTCATTACTGCAGCCAATATTTTGGACCAGTATACATTTCACCCACTACACTCCAAAGACACCATAGATGATGCATTAGAAACTTGTCAAATGCATCAAGCCAAAGGATCTCCAATCAGCATATGGGAGAAAAGTGTAGAAGCACGTGCCTTTCCTCTACTCTTTCCTACAGGAAAAGGAGGAAGATCTGATGAAGGATCCACACAAATAACAGCATCAGAATATCGCTCTTTATTAATGTATTCTGAAGCAGACTCGGACAAAATTTAGCATACATATTCCACCTCCTGTTCGAAAGATAACCATCAACTCTGTTACGGATATGCACACACATTAACCCTTTAAGTGCCATGGGTATTTCCCCCCAGTGCCAGGGCCTTTTTTGGTGATTTCGGTATGTGGCCATTCAATGCCTTGTAACTTTTTTGTTACAAGAGATATCTCAGCCAAATTTGGCTCCTTTTTTCCCAATATGTAGGCGGTCGTAACCCCACCCAGGAATCGTAGGTTGCTGTAGGGGGGTGAGAGAAAATAAGCAAAAAGGGCGAAAAATATGTTTTTTTTTTCAAAAAATGCAAATAAAATGATGTACAAAGAACAACTGTACACCTGTACTTTTTGAATGTTTTGTATGTGGCGCAGTTCGATTGTTACACTTGTTCTAATTTTCTTACACTGTGGGTGCTGGGCAACGCACTCACACACCAACAATTGACCGCAGCTGCATAGCCCCCTTAGAATCACAGCGCAAGCGCTAGGATCTTTTGGCCTTTTTTGCCCAATTTTCTCTGATGTACAAAGAAGCCTGTGGTTTTTTCCTTGTAAGGGCTAGGAACAAATGGTTTGCTGTGCTGAATTCCCCAATTTCCTGGCTTTCAAGAACAAGTTGAGTGGAAACGAAAAAAAAAATATTTTGATGTGGTTATCAACAGATTTTTGAGAGGTAGGCGATTTTGGCAATTTTTCCCAATTGGACATGCATGGACGGAATGGAAGAAAAGCATAGGAAAGTCGAATTGCAGGACAGAAAGGCATATATTTCTGAAAAGTAGACAAAATTCCAAGTTTAGGAAGGGGTGATTTGCGTAGGTCAGGCAACAACTAGGTAGGGGAAAATGACATAGATTGGGGGGAAAGCTGGAAAATGGCAGAAAAAAAGGAATGTGTTGGACATGGTTGGCTTGGTACGGCAATGGCTTCTATGAATTTTAAGAAAATCCAATGCTCCGTTACATTCCCCCCACTCTTGCAGTTAGGAAAGCACACATTTTTTGTAGTGTTTTACAAAACAAGCAATACCACAAGCCAAACACGGAGCCATGGCACAAAGAGTTTTATGCTCACGGCCTGAACAGACGCACTTAGCATGTGTAAATCGGGAAAACCAATGTGGTGAGGAACAGCAAGCATACATTTTTTGAAAGCGCACAGGCAGACCTTTTCAAGGGTAGGTAACTTGCGCAGGTTACAAAAGTGTATGGTGCCTAAAGCAGCACTAAATGTTGGTCACATTTGGGAAATGAAAGGGATGTGTGATAAAGGCACCAGGAAATGGATCAAAATGTTATGAAAACCACACAAAGACAACAAATGTTATACCTTCCTGCGTTCCCACAGGTGTCCCGATGAAAACGGTCCCTCACATTTGTGGGTGCACCTACCTGGGCGCCAAGGGGAAAGCCTAAAACACAAGTAACCCCAAGTCTGTTTTCACACCTGAATTTCACACTATCTGCAGACGGGCACATCATACAGATATGGGCCTCGGGTGTCCAAGCCACCAAGGAAAACAGGGAAACCATTGCATTCCCGAAAAGAGGACACCCGTGGCAATCCGCAGAGGTATGATTTGCGCATATCGGCCCAGAATGTATTACCCAGACACCCGCGCAAAGTCTGAAATGTGGGAAAAAAATTGCATTTTCCGCACATTTCACTCGGCTCACCCATCCAAACACGACGCCAACAACACATAGCCTACCGTCCCCGTGTTCCCACAGGTGTCCCGATGAAAACGGTCCTCACATGTGTGGGTGCACCTACATGGACGCCAAGGGGAAAGCCTAAAACACAAGTAACTGTTACGCTCACCTGGTTCCCACAGGGGCGTCGATCGGACCCGGACAGCTGCGGTCTCCACCAACGTGATGCCTAGTGAAGAGATGACAGTCTGGACTGGCCTGCCTAATCTTGTCTGCTGGACTCATAGAAGTATTCTCCTGCAAGTGGAGAAAGGGATTTAGCCACCCGTGGACTTTAGTGATGGTGCCTCCCCCCCCCCCCCAACTGTTCTCGTTCGCCCCACTAATCACCTCCGATATCCCCTCTTGGTAACCTCACCTTATGTTTTTAAATGATGAGCTCTCCATCCATCCTGCATGGCATGCAGGGGCGCGTAGGTACCAGTTACTTCACTGGTTTGAAGGTACTGGAGGAGTTCCGGAGGAATATTGACTCCAGTGTCTATAAAGTTCAAAGAGTTCAATATGTCCGATGTTCACTCTTGTTCCATTCCCTCGTTAGGTTGCAGCTGGGTCCAAAAGAATATTGCCTGGAGGCAGCTGATGGCGTTCAGTTAAGAGTCTGTATTACCAAACACTGTCCGGTAAAAGTTGCATGAGTTTAACTTGCTGTTTTCTCTCCCTTTATAGGTGCGGCATAGAAAGATGCAGCGAATTAAAGGATAATACCTCCGGCGGTAAAGCAGGTAAGCCTATGGTGGCAAAGAGATTGTCTTTGTCGGTTTTCTCGGCTCACCTTGTTATTCCTTTTGTTTTCCCCCCAGGTGCTGGGTTTCGACGAAGAAAATGATGGAGGCAGCGCCGAGTTGAAAGATGCGGTGGACTGGTGAGTAGAACGCGGCGCTGCTGCTGGCAAAGCGACGTGTGCTGAAATAATGTCCTTTCCAGGCTTGGAGATGTGCTGGGTCCGGAATCAGGTAAGGAATCAAATAATGTTCGTGATCTAACCTCTTCTCCTTTCTTTTCTTTTGTCTAGGAGCTCTGGATTCGAGGCGGGCGTGGCAGAAGACTGGATGCTGACTTGCAGACACAGTGAGCGTTACGCTGCTGGATGCAGAATAACACGAAGCATGAGCTACTGTTCGGGCGTGGTTTAAATAGCCTGCAAAGTAGTCCCAGGTAAGAAGTTCCCCAGAACCACACCCGAGTAAAAAAATAGTCCCTGTTATAAAATAGTCCCATCCAGGCCTCACGCTGGCTTGGACTCATTTGCAGCATGGTCTGCATAAGGTAAGTAAAGTCTATGAGCCTGGCGCCTAAGGCGCCAGGACTGAATCCAAACAGCTCCCAGCCGGGGCTGTTGGGGTTTTAATGAGTATCTGGATGCCTGCTCCCGGGGCTGATGGACTCGATCTGGATGCCCGGGGGTAGGCATCATGACAGTAACCCCAAGTCTGTTTTCACATCTGAAGTTCACACTCTATGCAGACGGGCACATCATAAAGATATGGGCATCGGGTGTCCAAGCTATTGACAATAGAAGTCGAAGGGCTTCCACTACTTGTCTATGCCCCAGTCTATATAAACACAAAACAGACAGTAGTTACTTCATTACAAATTAAATGATTCCTGGGTCTGAGTCCCTATAGATACCTCACTGGCCCTGTGTGTCAATATCTCATGTCCCCGAATGTGTGACACACCCATCCCTAGATTAGCGATGCTGTGCCGCCTACAAGGGGATGTAGAGATACTGGCCCTTAACTCTCCCACTACTTTCCTCAAACAAACTAATAAGTGCACATTAATTGGTGATTGGTTCTCTTCTTTATTATCACCGCCATCATAAATGTGTCTTATAGATAATAAACTGTTTTGGTCATAATGACCTCCTTCAGCTTTTTAAGAATCTATCAGTTAGTACTGTTAGATGGGATTAAAAAATGATGTGTAATTACTCGAGCCCTATGTTTAAAATATATATAGGATATCGGAGTTGTGGTCATCAGCCTGTCAACTCTATAATTAGTCAACCGGTTTCAGCGGTATGGAAAACTCACTGCCTTCTTCAGGACGGAGAATTTTGCATTCTCTATGGCACGATGATTTCTTCACAGGTGTCGACTAGATGGTTAAACAGAGGGTTTTCTTTGGGTTTCCCACGGGCAGTACCGGATCTGTTCTGATCCCTGTAGGGATCTAAAAAAAAGGACAAACAAAGGGGGAAGAATTCAGTATATGGGGTGTATGTCGAACTTAATAGCTATTAAAAGATCAGCTCAACAGGAAATGTTACCTGTAGAATCACTGGTTTTACCCTGGTCTTGATGATTGTTTAATGGATGCCCCTTCTATTTGTTTCTTGGTCACATGACCTATAAAGAAAAGGAGGGGTCCTCATATGTCATTTTCTGTAATTTTAAATACCTTGAAATATGCAGTGTTATCATAGATAATCAGTGTATGCTGAGCAGACACATTATAATTCAATTACCTGTGGTGTGCATGTTCATTCCTCACAGGTTCTTGATATCTTGTACACTAGCGTCGTGTGTTGGCGTCGTGATATACATTGGGCACTCAAACCTTCTCCATTGTGGGGATTCTGTGAATGAGACACCATTGGCAATCAGTATTATTGTTGCTCAACTATGTCATGGCATTAATCTAAACGTGCCATGGTCGTGCCTACAAGCCACGTATGTTTGTGTGCTCAATAGAAAGCGGATGCGTTATTCGTATTGTTTGGTTTACAAAAACATCCAATGGTCTCTTACCTCAATGTAACTGGAGAGTTTATCCCGTTATGTGGCACCGGACCGTCTGCCGTCTGTAAGCGGTCTCAGCCGCCGAGGACTGCTATGTTCGTATTTACTAGCACCAACCCCCGCGCTTGGTCACGTGATATTCCGCAGCGTGAAGGGAGAAGGGAGGTTCCCGGTCACATGTCTGGCACGGGAAACTACACTCAGACACCGGGGAATGTTGGGTAATGTAGTTTAAATCCATTTCAGGCACTGCTGATATCTTAGCAGTATCCAATGTTGCTGGTGACTATTATATCGTGCTGAGTCCACCTGCATTCACATTCTGCTGTGTGCATATATTTCAAATTGCCATATGGAGTGGTGTCACCCGTTATTAGAGAGCAATGCGGTCTGGGGATTGCCCTCAGTCTGCTGTATGTTAAACACAGCCATTTAGGCTGTTCATTCTTTTTGGTGGCCGGTTCTGCTATGTGCATATATTTCAAAATGCCATATGAAGTAGTGTCACCCGTTGCTAGTGAGCAGTGAGGACTGGGGTATGTTAGCCATCTAGGCTGTTTATTCTTTTTGGTGGCCGATGTCTGCCACCATCAACCAAGTGCGGCTGACTCGCATAATATTGCTATCAGTCAGGAGGCGTGTCTTCTATAAAATGATAGTGACTGCTCTACAGAGCTTATTGCCCAGAGTGTCCCGCAGTCTATCTGCTGAAAGGCAGTATTGTGGTATATATTAGAAGTGACTGATTCCAGCTGTCCTCTCTAGTGTTTAGATCTCATATGCTATTGTACAGCTAGCGTTTGCCAGCAGATCTCTTCGTTTAGGCCACTCTTGTGACTGTGGAGTCTAAAAAAATCCACATCTGTTCTCGCCTAAGTAGTAAAGCCGCTAGGTTACCACATCTTTTCGGTACAGTGACTTTCTCCAAAATCGTCCATGTAAGTTCATTTTTCGAGTGTTCTTTTGACATGTAATGTTCTACTAGACGGGCAGTGGCTTGTTTTGTCCTAATATTTGATCTGTGTTCACAGATCCTAGTTTTTATGGCACGTGTAGTCATGCCGACATATTTCATCTTACATGGACACTGAATCAGATACACCACATTTCTGGTGTTGCAGTTTCTAAAAGCTCTCTGCTCCCACGGATATTGCCAACCGATATCGACTGTGGTAGTTCTTTTGGTGACCTGGCATACAGAACAGTTACCACAGGGAGCGTGTCCCAGCGGTTTGTGCACGTTCCAAATAATGTTGGTTTCAGGTGGTTTGATTTCTTGGTAGGTGTGCCCCAGACTGTCTCTGAGATTCTTTCTTCTCTTGATCGCAAAGAGGGGTGCTGGTAAGATGTGGTCCTCAAGATTTAAAAGGTGCCACGATTTCTGGATTTCTTTTTTGAGGAGGTTAATGACAGGGGAGTGGCTGAAGACTGCCATGATGACATCTGGTCCCCGTTCCTTTTTGTCATGTTGTGTGAGGGTTACTTCTCTCGGAATATTTCTTGCCCTCTTCCGTGCTTGTTTAATAATCTTATTTGGATAATTCCTTTCTCTCAGGTTCGATGTCAGTCTTTCAGCCTGTTTGTCATACTCCATTATGGTGGTGCAATTCCTCCTGAAACGGAGGAACTGCCCAAACGGTAAATTCTCCTTGAGTGATCTCTGATGGAAGCTTGTATATTCTAGAAGAGAATTTCTATCTGTAGGCTTCCGAAATACAGAGGTTTCAAAGATGTCTCCTGTTCTTTTGATCCTGAGATCGAGGAATGTGGCTTCGGTGTTACTCGCCTCATAGGTACATTTCAAAAATGGATCACGGCCATTCAGCCATGTGATAAAATCGTTTAGGGTGTTTATGTCACCATCAATAAACATCAGAATATCGTCGATATATCAACGCCAACTCACAATGTTTCCTAGAAAGGGATTGTTTTCAGGATAAATGTGTTTTTCTTCAAAGGATGCCACATATAGGTTGGCCAGGGTCGGAGCAAAAGTTGCCCCCATCGCTGTCCCGGTTATTTGTTCATAGTATGAATCCTCTTTTAAAAAGACATTTTTCCTGAGTGCAATCTCGCCTAGTTGTAGAATGAGATTGATGGGCATATCTAGAATTTCTCTTCTGCTTTCGAAGATCCTTTCTACTACTCTGAGAGTTTCCAAAAATGCGGTCTTATATCAAAGACACCACATCAGTCCTTACTTACCTAGAACCCCAGAATAAGAGAACTGGGAGGAATCCCAGACAGACTCCTTGGTCGTGAATCTTTCTAAAGCAACATTAACACAAGACCAGGTTCGAGTACTAGAGAAAGCTCTCTCATATGTACCTACCTCCTACCATGATCCTTTCCAAACCTGAATTGAGTTAACCCAGCTCATGAGAAAAATCCAGCTGAAACAGTATTTCTCGAACCACACCTATGAGGGGAAAATGCGATGTTATACAGTTACACAATAAATCTACGTTTTATCCTCCCCCACATGCAATCTCAGCAGAGTCATTGACTTTTGAGAAAGTGATTTTGAAAAAACTTGTCACCCTCGAGAAGGAGGAGCACAAAGTATTTAATAATATGACTAAGAAAGAAACAGCAGCTCTAAAGGAATTGAAAACCAACAATGAGATAATAATAAAATCTGCAGACAAAGGGGGCGCCATTGTAGTTAGGATTAAAGAAGACTATGACAAGATGGTCAATACAGTTATTGAGGATAAGAACACTTACCAAAAATTGGGCAGTGGCCCTACAGAAAGACTAAGACTTCTCATCAATCCCATCATTGAAGAAGCACTAGCAGAAGGCCATATCAGTGCCAAAGAAGCAGACTTTCTATGTCCCAAACATCTTAAATGCCCAGCGTTTTACGCACTCCCTAAAATACACAAGGGGACTACTCCGCCCCCAGGGAGACCCATAGTGTCTGGCATTGGGTCCATCTTAGAACCCTTGTCACAATTTGCCAATTTTTTTCTGCAAAACAAAGTACCAAAAATGCGGTTTTATATCAATGACACCACATCAGTCCTTACTTAACTTGAAAATCTACGATTAGACAACCGAGACATTCTGATTGTCACCATGGATATAGAGTCGCTATATTCTAAGATTCCCCAGTTGGAAACTCTCAGAGTAGTAGAAAGGATCTTAGAAAGCAGAAGAGAAATTCTAGATATGCCCATCAATCTCATTCTACAACTAGCCGAGATTGCACTCACGAAAAACTTCTTTTTAAAAGAGGATTCATACTATGAACAAATAGCCGGGACAGCGATGGGGGCACCTTTTGCTCCGACCCTGGCCAACCTATATGTGGCATCCTTTGAAGAATGCAATGGCACAGACGGGCTAAAAAACGGTGGTGTGGAAGGTTGCCCAGAGCAATTGCCAGTGGTTTAGATTCATTTGAAACCTTCCACCCATCAATTTTGTGGTCAGTTTGTTTCTACTTGTGAGAGCGGGTATGGCCAGACGTGGGTCCCTTGCTCGCTGCACCACAGGGAACCAGGCTGCACCTCACTGAGGAGGTCCAACAAGGCCGAAACATGTCTGGGGTTGCTTCTTTTTCTGTGCAGAGGGGACCTGGCCTAGCAGTTCGGGCTGGGCTGCTACCTTCGGTGCGGCAGCTGCTGACTGATTTGCACATGGCTGGTCCCCTTTTGCAATGGCGCAGACGGGCTAAAAAAAGGTGGTGTGGAAGGGTGCCCAGAGCAATTGCCAGTGGTTTAGATTCATTCAAAACCTTCCACCCATCACTTTTGCGGGCAGATCCTTTGAAGAAAAACACATTTATCCTGAAAACAATCCCTTTCTAGGAAACATTGTGAGTTGGCGTCGATATATCGACGATATTCTGATGTTTTTTGATGGTGACAAACACCCTAAACGAGTTTATCACATGGCTGAATGGCCGTGATCCATTTTTGAAATTTACCTATGAGACGAGTAACACCGAAGCCACATTCCTCGATCTCAGAATCAAAAGAACAGGAGACATCTTTGAAACCTCTGTATTTCGGAAGCCTACAGATAGAAATTCTCTTCTAGAATATACGAGCTTCCATCAGAGATCACTCAAGGAGAATTTACTGTTTGGGCAGTTCCTCCGCTTCAGGAGGAATTGCACCACCATAATCGAGTATGACAAACAGGCTGAAAGACTGACATCGAACCTGAGAGAAAGGAATTATCAAAATAAGATTATTAAACAAGCACGGAAGAGGGCAAGAAATATTCAGAGAGAAGTAACCCTCACACAACATGACAAAAAGGAACGGGGACCAGATGTCATCACGGCAGTCTTCAGCCACTCCCCTGTCATTAACCTCCTCAAAAAAGAAATCCAGAAATCGTGGCACCTTTTAAATCTTGAGGACCACATTTTACCAGCACCCCTCTTTGCGATCAAGAGAAGAAAGAATCTCAGAGACACAGTCTGGTGCACACCTACCAAGAAATCAAACCACCTGAAACCAACATTATTTGGAACGCGCAAAAACCACTGGGACACACTCCCTGTGGTAACTGTTCTCTATGCCAGTTCACCGAAAGAACTACCACAGTCGATATCGGTTGGCAATATCCGTGGGAGCAAAGAGCTTTTACAAACTGCAACACCAGAAATGTGGTGTATCTGATTCAGTGTCCATGTAAGATGAAATATGTCGGCATGACTACACGTGCCATAAAAACTAGGATCTGTGAACACAGATCAAATATTAGGACAAAACGAGCCACTGCCCCTCAATTAGAACATTACATGTCAAAAGAACACTCGGAAAATGAACTAACATGGACGATTTTGGAGACAGTAGCACACTACACTAGCTGTACAATAGCATATGAGATCTAAACACTAGAGAGGACAGCTGGAATCAGTCACTTCTAATATATACCACAATGCTGCCTTTCAGCAGATAGACTGCGGGACACTCTGGGCAATAAGCTCTATAGAGCAGTCACTATCATGTTATAGAAGACACGCCTCCTGACTGATAGCAATATTATGCGAGTCAGCCGCACTTGGTTGAGGGTGGCAGACATCGGCCACCAAAAAGAATAAACAGCCTAGAAGGCTGTGCTTAACATACCCCAGTCCTCACTGCTCACTAGCAACGGGTAACACTACTTCATATGGCATTTTGAAATATATGCACATAGCAGAACCGGCCACCAAAAAGAATGAACAGCCTAAATGGCTGTGTTTAACATACAGCAGACTGAGGGCAATCCCCAGACCGCATTGTTCTCTAATAACGGGTAACACCACTCCATATAGCAATTTGAAATATATGCACACAGCAGAATGTGAATGCAGGTGGACTCAGCACGATATAATAGTCGACAGCAACATTGGATACTGCGAAGACATCAGCAGTGCCTAAAATGGATTTAAACTATATTACCCAACATTCCCCAGTGTCTGAGTGTAGTTTCCCGTGCCAGACATGTGACCGGGAACCTCCCTTCTCCCTTCACGCTGCTGAATATCACGTGACCGCACGCGGCGGGTGGTGCTAGTACATACAAACATAGCAGTCCTCGGCGGCTGAGACCGCTTACAGACGGCAGACGGTCCGGTGCCACATAACGGGATAAACTCTCCAGTTACATTGAGGTAAGAGACCATTGGATGTTTTTGTAAACCAAACAATACGAATAACGCATCCGCTTTCTATTGAGCACACAAACATACGTGGCTTGTAGATGCGACCATGGCACGTTTAGATTAATGCCATGACATAGTTGAGCAACAATAATACTGATTGCCAATAGTGTCTCATTCACAGAATCCCCACAATGGAGAAGGTTTGAGTGCCCAATGTATATCATGACGCCAACACACGACGCTAGCGTACAAGATATCAAGAACATGTGAGGAATGAACATGCACCCTACAGGTAATTGATTTATAATGTGTCTGCTCAGCAGACACTGATTATCTATGATAACACTGCATATTTCAAGGTATTTAAAATTACAGAAAATGACATATGAGGACCCCTCCTTTTCTTTATAGGTCATGTGACCAAGAAACAAAGGAAGCATAGAAGGGGCATCCATTAAACAATCATCAAGACCAGGGTAAAGCCAGTGATTCCACAGGTAACATTTCCTGTTGAGCTAAACTTTTAATAGCTATTAAGTTCGACATACACCCCATATACTGAATTCTTCCCCCTTTGTTTGTCCTTTTTTTAGATCCCTACAGGGATCAGAACAGATCCGGTACTGCCCAGGGGAAACCCAAAGGAAACCCTCCGTTTAACCATCTAGTGGACACCTGTGAAGAAATCATAGTGCCATAGAGAATACAAAATTCTCCGCCCTGAAGAAGGCCGCGAGTTATCCATACCGCTGAAACCGGTTGACTAATTATAGAGTTGACAGGCTGATGACCTCAACTCCGATATCCTATATATATTTAAAACATAGGGCTCGAGTAATTACACATCATTTTTTAATCCCATCTAACAGTACTAACTGACAGATTCTTAAAAAGCTGAAGGAGGTCATTATGACCAAAACAGTTTATTATCTATAAGACACATTTATGATGGCGGTGATAATAAAGAAGAGAACCGATCACCAATTAATGTGCACTTATTAGTTTGTTTGAGGAAAGTAGTGAGAGAGTTAAGGGCCAGTATCTCTACATCCTCTCGGGTGTCCAAGCCACCAAGGAAAACAGGGAACCCCATGCATTTCCGAAAAGAGGACACCCGTGGGAATCTGCTGAGGTATGATTTGCGTAAATCGGCCTAGAGAGAGTGCTGCTTACTGTAAGCAGCCCCCATGTCACAAACTTATCCCTGGTGATCCAGTGGGTTGCTGGTCACAGATCGAACGCTTTGTGCTGATCCGTGACCAGCAATGTGTCATATACATGGTGTCGTTGGAAAGGGGAGAATCTCCCCTTTCCAAGGACACCACATTTTCCTATATCTGTGGTGGTCTAGTGGGCCCCAGGGCCCCAAACCCCCTCCCACCTCCTTCGATTTTTTTTTCTTTCATTTTCACCCCTGGGGGCAGTGACCATCTGCCCCCAGGGGTCTCCAGCGCTGTGGCCCCAGGCTTTGGGGCCACGGGGGCAAGGGGGCTGCTTACCTAGTAAGCAGCCGCTCCTCCCCCCACGTCACAAACGGATCTCTATTGATCCAGTGACATTGCTGCCCACGGATCGCACGCCCTGCGCCCGTTCCGTGAGCAGCAATGCCACACAAAGGGTATCGTTGGAAAGGGGAGAATCTCCCCTTTCCAACGATACCCCACCTCGATATCCAGCTTGAAATACAGGCAGAGATTTAGGCTGACAAAGAAGAGCACTCACCTTCTTTCTTCACTGCAGCAGCCGAAAATGGCTACTGCAGTGAATTTACTTTCAGTTTCACGCCAACGTGCTTTACGCACGCAGACGTGAAACTGAAGGTAATCCAGCCCCCTGGCAGTGAGGAGGGACCTCCCCCTCACATAGCCCGGGGGTTGGATTACAGTTTTGTGTGCTTTGCAGGGATCACACAAAACAAGGTACCAAAAAGGACAAGCTATCTCGTCCTTGGCACTGCGCATGCAATTTCAAGGACGAGATATCTCATCCTTGGCACTTAAGGGGTTAAAAACAGGCTCTATTTTTTTTTTTTTTTAACATGTCTGCTACCTAACTACTTAAAAAAATAAAAAAGACTAAGGTGAAGTTTTGCAGTCAAGTATCACAAATCTCTTGGAAAACATGCGTGGTACAAAAGAATACTGGTTCCGACGTTACGTTGTATGCCTAGGAACTTCGGCCCACCCACATGGTTTGTTACTTTAAGTTGTGCAGAATATGCATGGGATCACTTGCACGACTTCTTACGCATGGCAAACCAAAATAAAGAAAGAATAGACATAAAAGCACCAGGAGAACAGTTCCCTTGACCCTGTAAATGTATCAAGATACTTTCACCACTGCTTTATTACCATGCTGCACTTCATCTGTAATAAAAGTATCCGTCCACTCCTGCCCGGCTAGCTATCGCCCCATCTCCATCACTCCTTTCCTGGGCAAACTCCTGGAAAAGCTGGCCATCTCCCAGCTTAATCTTCACACTGAATCTGTTGGTAGTCTCCATGACCATCAGCAGCCAGAAGCACAGAAACTGCTCTCCTGAACATCCGTGAAGACCTGCTCTCTAAC
Organism: Ambystoma mexicanum; assembly: GCF_040938575.1. NCBI lineage: Eukaryota > Metazoa > Chordata > Amphibia > Caudata > Ambystomatidae > Ambystoma > Ambystoma mexicanum. The sequence goes on along the minus strand of NC_090941.1, from coordinate 680,698,143 downwards.
CTTGATTCTAATTTCCCCTCTGTCCTCATCTTACTCGATCTCGCTTCTGTCAACCATGCCATCCTGCTCAATCGTCTCCATGATAACCTGGATATCACCAATCAGGCCCTGGCCTGGCTGACATCTTTCCTCTCTGATCGACCCTCCCATGTCCAACTTGGGTCCTTCCTTTTCTGTGTCACTCTCTACCTGTGGTGTTCCCCAGGGGTCTAACCCCTCTCCTTGGCTGTTCAACCAGTACCTGGAACCTCTCGCCCACAGCATTGCCGCTCTCTGCTCCAACTTTCAGTGCTATGAGGATGACACCCAGCTCGTTTTCAGGCTGCCCTTTGCCACCTCTTCTCCTTCTCTCATCTCTGACTATCTGCTATCCAGAAGTGGTGTGCCACCAACGATCTCTGCCTTAATGCCAGTAAGACGAGGATTTTCTCCTGATCGGCATACCTGCACCCTCCTTTCCTGTCACTCTCTGGCCGGCCACCCTTGGCCCTCTTCCTGCTCCCACCTGTAAGGCTAAGAACCACAGGGTTATCTTCGACTCAACACTCTCCTTCTCTCCACACATCTCTGACGTATCTAAGAAGTCAAATTACCAACTGCACCTCCTCAGAGGTATTCTTCCGTTCCTCTCCTTCCCTCAGAAGCTCACTGTCTCTAGAACTCTGGTTCGCTCTAGGCTGCACTACTGCCTCTTTCTAAATGTGCCTGCTTCTACCCTCCGCCCTCTGCAACTCATCGAGAACAGGACTGCAAGACTTGTCCTTCACCTCAAGCCCAGGGACCGTATCTCCCCAGCACTGAAATCTCTGCATTGGCTCCCAGTGGCTGCACAGATTAAGTTCAAGACCCTCTGCATTGTCCACAAGGCCTTCTGGGGCCTGGGTCTTCAATGCCTCCAACTCTCTCTTCATAAATACCTTCCTAGCTCTTCACACTTTCACCTCCAACTCCCTCAGGGTCAGTTGCTTCTCCAAGCAATGAGTTGGTGGTAGATCTCTTTCTTCAGCTGGGGCCTCCCTCTGGAACAGCCTCCATACCTCTCTGAAACTTGAAGAGAACCATCTCCGGTTCAGAAAGCACCTCAAGACCTTCATCTTTGCTTCTGCCTTCTCTCTACATCTCCCCTGCTGATTTCCTGTCGGATACTGGACTGGTCACCTGGCCACCCACTGATTGCGGGCCCCGGTCCCTGCTCGCCCAGTTGCTCACCCACACTGCCTCACGGCAACCCTTGCACTTGGGTCTGTATCTGTAACCCTACAGTCCCCCTACCAGCACTTTTGGACACCTGCTGTCTGCACTTACCCTTGCACCTCCCAGCTGCTGGCCGCACTTCCTGTTATTGTTTTAATCCCATGTACAGCACTGCCCCCTCCCCTTTGATATGATAGGTTATTTTTAATGCGCTTAATACCCAGAGGTGTCCAAGCGCCGACCTGGGGATCGAACCTGTGTTGCTCCGTATCGTCTTGCTTCCAAGGGGAGCATGTTTCCCCTGAGCTATCCTCCCTTTCCCCTGGCACTTCCCCTCCCCCACCCCTGAACTTGCGCAATCTCAATGTCACTTGGCCTAGTAAGATCGTTGTCTCTGTCCTCCCTCTGTTCCCCTTCCGTGCCTCCTTGCGCCTTGAAACACTTGTGTGTAGGCGCTTCACAAATGCCATATCATATATCCCTCCCCTCAGAAAAGTGGAACACTTTTTTTGGAGAAAAGACCATCAATCCAGAGGAGCACCACACATCCACATGCTTTTGTGGCTAAAAGATGCCCCTAAATTTGGTCATGACAGTGATGCCACTGTTTTGCAGTTTATTCACAAATACATATCCTGCAACATCCCTTCAGAAACCACACATACTGAGCTACGTACACACATTTTATGCTTCCAAAAACAGCAAATACTCCAGACGCAGATATAAAAACAAATGTAAATACTACACCAAATGCCGCTTTGGTTTCCCCAGACCAGCTTCAGCAAAGGACAAGTAAACAGCTTTATGTCTTCTGTTAGACACACTGTGAAAGGCAAATTGACTAAAACACATACAACATTAAAAGAAATGAAGCTTCAAGGTACATCAATGATTACAATGCAATCATCGCCCTCTTGTGGAATGCAAACATAGATATACAATATATTGCAGACAATTCCACTGCTGTTGCAAGATATGTCACAGCCTATCTCACCAAAGCTGAGAAAACAGAGCTAAAAGACCTCTGGGATGACAGATCATCTGACAAAACACCGTCACAAAAACTGTACAGCTTTGGCATAGAAATGCTGTCCCATAGAGAATGTGGAGGCTACGAAGCTGCAGGCCGTTTAACAGGCACAGCCTTACATGGCAAATCTGAACACATAGTCTGGCTAAGTATTGGTCCAGCTGCATCCAGAAAAAGAGTGCTGAAAGCTGAAATCTTACGAAGACATAGAAACAATAGCCAGAAATCACCCCAACAGTCAGGACATTTTAAAAAACAATTTATTAGACACATACTACCCAAACAGAAGTACTGCTTTGAAAAACAAGTGCCTGTACTAAGCCCAATAGTTCTCCTACAAAAATAATGTGAAACCAGATGAGAAATGTGGGAAATACATGGTCTCAGCTTGTGAAGCAAGCCTCGTCAAACTCAGCCTAATTAATCATATAAAATTATCATTTAAAACTTCTCGAAATAGAGAACTTCACTACATGGCCCTAGTGCAACTTTTTAAACTATGGAGAAAAGAAGAGCATTTATTAGGTAACCATGACAATTTGAAGCTGCATTCAATGCAAATGAAAGCAGTATAACAAATGTCAATTTCAAGCAATACAAAATCATGTTGGACAATGAACGCCAACAAGAGGAAGAAGTTCAACCATAACTAAATGAAGACATTCCTGAGGCAAGTCAAACTTTTCTTACAGGAATTCAGGAACCAACATAGGAGGTGTTACACCGACTACTGCTCCATCCAGTAGAACACCAAAACTATCAGCAGAAGCTGATACTGAAGTATGCAGAATTCTGAAACAAATGAAAGTTTGCCTAATAGATGAGGTAAGCAACCTAAAACTCTTTGGAGGAAAACACGTCATTGTTTTTGGAGATCTCCTACAATTGACACCAGTGAAAGGTGAACCTATTTTTAAAACCTTAGGACACAAACAGTGCTGCAACACACTTGGCAGCATAGGAAATGTAAATCTCTGGCAACATTTACAATACAGAGAACTAACTCAAAACATGAGTTAGTCTGCAGACTTCACCTATGCTAACATTTAAAAAGCCTTAGAACTAATCTTCCTTCTAAAAAATGCACAATCCATCTTAAATAGTAGACTCATCCATGAGCTATATGGGCGTAACACATCTGCTCCTGGTGTCATGGAACAATGAACACAAAAAAATGTAAAATATATGTCCTTAATGCCAACCCTAGCAAGCTGTACTCAATTCAATGACACAATGAGACAATGTCAACAAAAGAAATGCAACCAATAGTGCATATTGGCTCCACAGACAAACTGGAAGTGCATGGCATGACACTGCCTATGTTTCAACAAGCAAAAGCACAACTAAATAGCTTAGAAAAATGCATCTCCAACACAGCTGAGTTGGAGAACATTTTAATTTTGTGTTTAAACTGCAGAGTAATTCTAAAACGTAACCTTGACGTGGAGCAAGGTGTAGTCAATGGAGCCATTGGTACAGTTGGTGGCTTCCAGACGTATCCACATGACAACATTCAGTTTTCTCAACATCCACTTTGACAAACTTTCAGAAGTTAAAAGGATAGGACGCTCAACGGCACAATTTCTTCTTTTCAAAAGACATGCATGTACGCAGAGAACAATTCTCTGTCTCTTGCATATGCCGTCACTATTCACAAATCGCAAGGTCTTGCCCTAGATGAGGCATTGTTTGAAATTGACAGCAGTCTTCAAAGAAGGTATGAGTTATGTAGCACTTTCACGTCCAGTTAAAAGACTATTTCTAGTCAATTTTGATGCATAAGTCATGGCCGACATTCCTTGCATCCTAGAGTACAATAGACTACGTGCACTCTACACACCCCATCTAGATATGTGCCCTGTTTCTCAAAAAGGTACAGTTTTAAAAAGAAAATTAATGCAAACAGAATTTATGAGAGACCTCCCAACAGTACCACCAAGAAACAAAAAATAACTGCTACTCCATCAAGCAGTACAACCACAAAACTATCTGGTGCAAACACAACTGCACACCCATCAGCACATATAAAGAGAAATGTTTCTTCTAAAAAAAAAAAACAAGTGGAGCTCCAGCAAATAGCACAGAGACAGAACTCTCTGGTCCACGTAAATTTTCCAACACAACCAGTGTAAATTGCTATGCAAATGTAGAAATCAATCTTCTGTTCCAATTGCCACCAGTTGTTCAAAATATTTACTTGAATGACTAAGGCCAGTTGTGTGTGCAAATGCTCGTCTTCATAGAAATGCCACAAATAATCCTGACAACAGTTACTGTGTCTCAGGAATATGGCAAGAATTGGACTACTGTGCAGGAATTATAAAATTCACCATAAACACACAGGAAGATCCACAGGAACCTTTAATGCACTTACTGCAAGTACTAGAAACAAAAAACATACCTATAAATAAAATCTTCCAGATTTCATACACGTGGAAACATATATGCACTCTCTGCAACCATGTTTGACAAGAGCACATCCGTAATGAACGATTTGTGGATATATCTCTACCGAATTGTGAATCCATTCCATCAGCTGGTGCAAAATGCAAATCATGCCATATTATGCACTTTTTGCAATTCAGACAATCGTTCCACCTTGCACATAAACTCACATAGCCAATATCTGATACTAATGATTTTAAGGTACAACGCAGATGGCACCAAAAACAACTGCAAGCTTACTAGTTTCACACACAGGCAAGTATCTCTTGGATAGAAAACCTTCACAACAGTAGGCATAATCTACCACACTGGTGCCACAACCACTGCAGGTCACTATACTGCATACATTAAAAAAGATTTGGTTGGTTTGAATGCAACAACACTTCCGTTACTATAAAAAAGAGATAAGCAAATCTAACAAATGCGTACTTAATATTCCTTAAACCTAAATATAGTCACTGACTTGTGAAACTATCAGTAGTTAGTGTACTTTCAGCATTCCCTTAAGTACTGCACACTTCAAACAAACACACTGTGAAAGGTAAACTCACATAAATGTAGTGAGTTTTTTAAAATTCTGTTTACATTTTTTTCCCCCCCAATACCCAAAGATTATTCAAACAGAACCACGAACTGTGCAGAAAACACAGTAATGTTGTTTCAAACATAATACTTACAATGTACTGATTATGAGGGTCTACAAAGTTTAGTTTAGTCACTGACCTGCAATACTATCAACAGTTAGAATACGCCAACTGGTATCTAACCGCATCCATGATACTGCAATGCTACTTTTGATTTGCAAAATAGAATACACCAACAGGTATCTAACTGCTGCAAAAAAATACCCTTCAGAACTATGAACAGTTGGAATACACCAACTGGTATCGAAGTACTTTAAAAATATCCTTTATTGCACTTCATTGCAAATACACCATTACAATTCTTCCTACTGCAACACTGTAAGAACAAATGCACTTATTTCTGCACTTTAAATTTTCCCTTAAATACAGCACACTTCAAACAAACATACTGTGAACGTTAAAATCAAATAAATGTAATAGGTTTTTTAAAATCCTGTATGTATTTTTATTGCCAATGATTATGCAAACAGAAATAGCAACTGTGCAGAGCACACAGACATGTTGGTTCAAACATAGTACTTGGAATGTACCAATTATGAGGGTCTAAAAGTACATGAATATGTGACATTGTATGCAATGAGACACTGTACACTATCTTGCCTAACATATAGTACTGTGTTTTTTTCACAGAGAAAGAAGCAGAAATTTCTCCTTCAGCTCCATGTACATCAAACTCAACCTGTACCCCCAATGGTACAGCAATCATAAGTACTATTTGCACTTCAATTGTATTAGGTCATCATGTTGCAAATACTGTATACTGCCTGTACACTGCCTGTAATTACTATACACATTATTGAAATGGTTGTATCCAGTGGCAAGATTCAATTTCTGTAAACATATAATAATGGTTGTGGCCAGTGACCACAACCACCACACCACAACTCACCCCGAACCTCCCAATTCAAATGACATCTGCAGACATGGAGATGGACGGCCAACTCTATTTTTCACGTATGAAAATATCCCCTTATCATCTAGATTCCACTCGCCTACCCTGACCAAGCCCTCTTGCAGTCACAAAATAACCCCAAATGAGTTTCTCAAGCTGTACGGCCAAGACTCTGCCTGTGGAATACTGCTGTGTTCGCGGACTACCGCGCCGCCCATATGCTCTTCTTCCACCTAAACAAAAGGGGCTCATATCATCTTGTTTCCACTCCGCCATCCTTCCCAGCCCCTCTTTCCAACACCAAATGACCCAAAATGTGTTTTCCAGAATTTTTCCCAACAATCCGTCTGCAGTCCATTGTGGCTGTCCACGGATCCAACATATGATATCTGATATGATATGGCATTTATAATACGCCTATACACAAGTGTTTCAAAGCGCGACGAGGCAAGGGAGGGGAGCAAGGGGGACATACAACGATACTACTAGGCCTGGTGTCATTCAGATCGCGCAAGTGCGTGGGAAGGGAGGAAAGAAAGTGCAGTACATGGGAAAATATAATAACAATAAGTAAAATAGCGGCCAGCATGTGGCAAGTGCATGAGTAAGTGCGGACATCAGCTATCGAGGTCTGGTGGGGGACTGTAGGGATACAGAACAGTCTCCAAGTGCGGGGTTGACAGGTGGGCAGTACAGGTGTGTGACGATGGCGAGAGAGGGACCTGGGCCCGGGATCAGAGTGTGTCCAGGTAGCCAGTGCAGTGCCAATATCAGCCAGGAGGTCAGCAGAGGAGAGGAGGAGAGAAAGCAGAAGCAAAGAGAAAGGTTTTGAGTTGTTTCCGAACCGGAGATGGTTCTATTCAAGTTTAAGGGAGGCAGGGAGGCTGTTCCGGAGGGAGGCACCAGCCAAGGAGAGAGATCTACCACCAACCCGTTGCTTGGAGAAGCGGCTGACCCTGAGGGAGTGAAGGCAGATGAGCGAAGAGCTTGAGAAGGAAGATATTTAGGAACAGCAAGTTGAAGGTATTGAGGCTCTAGACCCCAGAAGGCCTTGTGGACGATGCAGAGGGTTTTGAACTTAATCCTCGCAGCCACTGGGAGCCAGTGCAGAGATTTCAGTCCTGGAGAGATACGATCTCTGGGCTTGAGGCCAAGAACAAGCCTCGCAGTCCTGTTCTGATTGAGTTGCAGAAGGCGGAGAGTAGAAGCAGGCAGATTTAGAAAGAGGCTGTTGCAATAGTCCAGCCTAGAGAGAACCAAAGCTCTTGAGACAGTGAGCTTCTGGGGGGAAGGAGAGGAAAGGCAGAATACCTCTGAGGAGGTGCAGCTGGTAGTGTGACTTCTTGGAGACGTCAGAGATGTGAAGAGAGAAGGAGAGTGTGGAGTCGAAGATGACACTGAGGTTTTTGGCTTTGCAAGTGGGAACGGGAAGAGGACCAAGAGAGGCCGGCCAGAGCGCAACAGGAAAGGAGGGAGCGGGTGTGTAGATGAGGAGAATCTCAGTCTTACTGGCATTAAGGCAGAGGTCATTGGCGGCACACCACTCCTGGATAGCAGACAGACAGTCCGAGATGAGGGAAGGAGAGGAGGCGGCAGAGGGTAGCCTGAAAAGGAGCTGGTTGCCATCCGCATAGCACCGAAAGTTGGGGCAGAGAGCGGCGATGCAGTAGGCAAGGAGTGCCAGGTATTGATTGAACAGGCGGGCATTTCGGAAAATATGACGCACCTCACGCTTTTCACCATCCAATCACTGGCGCGTTAGATGTCTGCGGACCCCACATCGTCCCCTTGACCAATCGAAGTCCCCTCCGCGAGTCGGACAGGGAAGTGACTCAGCAGACCGAACCCAGATATCACTATTTCTTTTAAGCTATTTTGGCCCGTTTTAAAGAAAACTACTGGCCGGATTTACACCAAATTTACAAAAGCACGCTATCAGGACCAAGCAGTCGCTCCTGCTACAAATTTGGGGAACATCGGTCGAGAGGTTTGGGCTGTAGACGTGAGGAACATTCTTTTCCATTGCGTCTATGGAAAAAACAGACATTTTGGGACATGCCCGATACCTTTGCCCACCCCCGCCCCACCTTAACGAAACCTCACCAAATTTTGCAGAATCAATCTGATGGTGCCATATACTTTTTTTTTGCAAAGTCTGGTGACGATTCGTTCAGGGCGAGCGAAGTTATAAGCCGCCCAAAAAGTGTTCTTCCTATGCATTGGGCAACTTAAACACAACTACAGGGCCACTACCGCTGGCCCTGTAATGTATGGGATACATTACTCACCGTAATCATATTTCTGATGCTTGTATCTACTTAAATTCACATGCTATGTATAGGCCGATATCTAGTGGAAGCTAAGGAGTATTACAGTTGTTGTTTTCAAAACTTGAAAAGGGACGTCGACATGGCGTGCCAGTAATACTATCCCTAGTGCGACATCCACTGTACCCATGGTCCTTCACGTGTCGAGGTCACCATATTTCTGGTGCTTGTAGCTGCTTAGATTCACATGCTCTGCATAGTCCGACATCTAGTGGTAGTCGCAGAGTATTACAAGATGTGTTTTCTAAACTCGAAAAAAGGGACGTCGACAGTGCGTGTTAGTAATACTATCCCTAGTAAGACGTGTACTGTACCCAGCGTCCTTCACGAGTCGAGGTTCCTCAGATTGTTTGTTTCTTATTTGAGGTTGCATGAAGTGTAGCATGAGTACAGATGTGATAAAGCAGAAACAGTGATAACCCAGAAAACATCTATGCACCTTCTGCTCAAGTAAGGAAGAAAAGGTGAGGGCATGTGAATCTAAGCAGATACAAGCACCAGAAATACAATTACGGTTAGTAATGTATCCCTTCTGGAGCTTGTGGATCTGCTTCGATAACAAGCTCTGCATAGATTAGCAAGCAGTACCTGGAGAAGGAGTTGAGTAGTGAAAAGGCAAAGATGTTTTAGGACTGCTTGTCCCCCCTGTGAATCTGTTTTAGAGTGTGTGTGTCAACGCAATAATGCTGTGTGAACGTATGTATGGAACTCCATGTAGCAGCTTTGCAAATGACATCTAGAGGGCCGTTTGCAAGGAAAGCTAAGGTAGCTTCTGTACCTGTTGTAGAGTGAGCCCTGAGGGTGAAAGGTAAGACTTTCTTTGATAGGGAATAGCTGAGCTGTATGCACTTGACTATGCATCTGAAGATGGCGTTCTTTGATAAGTGATCGCCTTCTCGTCTAGGTGCTAGGGAAACAGAGTTGGTCTATTTTCCTTAGAGGTTTAGTTTTGTTCACATAGTACAAGACCGCCCTCCGTACATCAAGTGTACAGAGGCTTCTTTCAGCTAAGTTAGATGGATTTTGAAAGAAGGTAGGGAGTTCTATGGATTGATTAACATGGAACTTTGAACTGAACTTAGGTGAGAACCTAGGATGCTTTCTGAGGACAACCTTGTCCTTGTGTATTATGAAATAAGGGTTGTGTATGGACAAAGCCTGTAGCTCACTGACTCGTCTTATAGAGGCGATGTCTATCAGGAATGCAGTCTTGTAAGTTAGATGTTTTAGGCTGGCCTTGTGCATAGGCTAAAAGGGTGGACCCATGAGCTTAGAGAGCACAACAATGAGATCGCAACCCGGAGGAAGGTTGGAAATTGGGGGGTGTGGCCTCTTTACACCGTGCATGAATGCCTTAATGACAGGAGCCTTCCACCAGGACACTGTTCTGTGAAGTGGTGTAAGCTGACAGGGCCAACAGGTGCACTTCGATGGAATTAAATACTAGGCTGGGGTATAGTAGGTAAAGCATGTAGTGTAGAATGTTAGCTGCAGAACATTCTGTTGGGTGTAGTGTTTGTGATGTGCCCCATATCAGAAATCTCTTCCACTTATTGAAATAGCAGTGTCTGGTGTGGAGTTTTCATGCCTTTTTTAGGATATCCATACACCTTTGTGGAAGATTCAAGTGGCCAAATTCTATGACTTAAGGAGCCAAGTGGCCAAGTACATAGATTGAGGGCGCTGGTGGAGAGATGCTCCCTTGTGTTGTGTTTGCAAGTTGTATGGGTACAGGAGCTTGATTGGGTCATACATCGCCAGTTTGAGCAGATGTGGAAACCAAAGTTGACTTGCCCATACAGGAACAACTAGGATTAGAGTTCCTGGAGCACTATTTTGTTCAGGAGTGGTGGCGGAGGGGAAAAGCATAAGCAAATTTCCCTCACCAGTTCATGCACAGGGGGTTCCCCTTAGACCCTGGTTGGGGAAACCTGGACGCGAAGTCTGGGCATTGTGCGTTTAGGCTTGTGGTGAACCAGTCTAACAACAGGGGTGACCCCATGGAGAGAATATTCTGTCTAGGATAGCTCAGTCAAGTTGCCATTCATGTTCTTCAAGTAGAGGGTATCTGCTTCGAGTGTCTGCCAGAGAATTGAGTTGCCCCAGAACATGTTGAGATGTTAGGAACATGTTCTGCTCGAGTGCCCACTTCCATATTTGGGATAGCTTGGACATGCTTTGAGAGTGTGTGCCTCCTTGCTTGTTTAGGTAGAACATGGCAGTAGTGCTGTCTGTGAGGACCTGCACTGTTTGACCTGTAAGATGTTGCTGAAAGGCTTGAAGAGCCTGGAGTACTGAGAATAGTTCCAGGGAGTTGATATATCTTTGGGCTGTAGCACGTGTCCACTGGCCGTGGGCTGTGTGGTGGAGGAAGTGAGCCCCCCCTCCCCATCCAGCGAGTGAGGCTGTAGTTAGTATCGCTTGTGCTGGTGCAACGCAGAAGTGTTTTCCTTTTAGCAGGTTGTCCCTGGAACACCAAGCAAAGAGCCTGTAACGGTTAGCGAAACAATCACTAGATCGTCCCATTGACCGCACGCCTGAGCCCATTGTTTTGCTAAACCATTCCTGCATTGGACACATGCGTGCGTGCGGAAACAAGAGAATGCATGAGGCCATCATCACGAGCAAGCGCATTGCTCTGCGTACAGTTATCTGGCGACCGACCTTGTAGTGTGGTACTTGCAACAGCATGTTCTGTACTCTCTCGTTTGAGGCGAAAGCCAGCTCCTCCTTTGTCTTTAGAAAAGCCCCTAGAAATTGTTTTATTTGGCTGGGGACTAGGCTTTATTTCTTTTCGTTGATGGATAAGTCCAGATTGAAAAGAAGGTCTATTGTCTTGAGTATTTTGTTTGCAAATTTGAGGAGAAAATTTTGGTGTTTGGCATATTTGTTTGCAGGGTGCAGATCTAGTACTGGGTGCAAGGTAAGGTCCTTCTTTGGCACAAGGAAGCACGTTGAATAAATAACCTTGTTTACCAGGTTTTCTGGCACGATTCGCTGTGGCGTCCTTCTCCAGCAGTGCCTTTACGTCTTCCAACAGTATGCGTTTTTCTTCTGTTGACATTTTTCTGTTTCCTGGCGGGCGGTAGGGTGGTCTTTGTTACAACTCGATACAATACCCGCCTGCCACGGTGGACAACAGCCACTTGTCCGACGTTATCCCCTCCCATGCATGGGTGAAGTGTGAAATACGGCCTCCTACTGGAGTGGCATAGGAGGGGACTTGAAGCGGTGCATCATTGTTTGGGAGGGGAGGAGCCTCTCCTAGGTGAATTCTGCCCCTTCCTCTGCCCCTTTTATTTCCTCTTTGAAAAATGGAATAGGAATGTTGACCTTGCAATTGGCCCCAAGATGAGGACTGCCCGTCCTGAATATAGCCAGAGGAATGTTGAGCACCCTGCCCCCGAAACCTTCTAGAGTTTGAGGAGCTCTATTGAACATACCGCTTGTTTGTTAACTGGCCAAGGGATTGGAGTGTGTCGTATTCCTCCTTAGCACTCTTAAGGGTGTCTTCGATGGCCTTACCGAATAATACATTCGGCTCCACCGGCATGTTTAGGAGGGTTGCCTGAGCTTCTAAATTAAACCCTGATTGTCTGAGCCAGGCGTGGCGCTTGATGAGCGTATCCTCCACTATGATGCATCCTGCATTATCTGCTGAATCAAGGTTATTTTTCAGGATGCAATTTGATATCCGCTTGCCTTCTGCAATAGTCTAACAATTGAGCCTTTAAGGTTTCCGGAACGGCTTCTATTTGGCGTTGTAGGTCATCCCATTTGTGGCAGCCGTAACTAGCTAGAAGCATAGCGTTGTTGCCGATTCTTTGCTTTCCTTGTCTGGCGGGGCCTCTGCTGAAGCAAGGGGAGTACCTGCCCTCTTTCTAGTAGTAGGGACCACTAACAAATGAGGTTTAAGTTGACCCATAATATACAGAGGGTCAATGGGCGCTGGTCAGAAGAACAAGTTACTTTCTTACCTGGTAACGTTCTTTCGATGGGATGGTCCGACGACGTATTCCATATCTATGACAGGTAATCAGCACAGCTGTGGTGATTACCTGTCATAGATATGGAATACGTCGGAGGACCCAATCCCCTCGAATAGTTGTTCTATTCTGGGGTTGACCGCCCTTGTGAGACTAGGCGCCAGTAGGGATGGCTGGATGCGTCTTTGTACAGACTGCAGAAGCCGGAAAAACTGGATGGCAGACCTTTTGTCCACCAGAATGCCTTCCATAAAGTCTTTGTCGACCTGTGCTTCCTAAGTGTTGTGCAGCCTTAAGTAGCAGTTCATTGTATTGTAGTTGGTTATCAGTGGGAGAATCTGCTACTGGCTGGTCCTGGTGGTCTGGCGACTGGATTACGTAAATATCGTAGTCATAAAATTGGTCTTGACTATAAAGGTACCCTTGAGACCCCGGGTCTGGGTCGTTATAGTACATGTCCTGAGCGGGGTCTTGGTAGGTCGAGGCCGGGGTGCCTAGAGCAGAGGTGCTAGGCTGTAGCTCAAGACAAGACTTTTTGGCAGGGGACTGCTGTGCTGAGGCCCCTGGCTGTGAGGCATCTCTAAGGGATGACTCTTGATCTGGGTGTCTGTCCATAAAGTCTACAAAACTGGACATCCTCCTTAAGATTTTATAACTGTTCAGGTGTATAGTCACATGAAGGTGGGAAACCTGACATGATAGGGATGGCCTCCGAGGGAATTTTATCTTTGTGGTGCATAGTCCCGAGAGAGTGTCTGTGGGGTTTGGGGGTTAAGAGATCTACAGTCTGTGCGCTTATCGAGAACAAAGGCATCGAAATTTGTGACTTTGGTGACCTCGCTTTAAGCAGGGAAGCACTGGCATTTTTGGCGCTTTCTTGGGGCACGCCGAAACGCCTTTCGTCGCCTGTTTTTTGGCCGGTTTCAGATGCCTGTCATGAGGCGAAAGCATACACAATGGCCCAGGACAGTGAAGAACATGACACTTTCTACGTGGACACTGCGTGGGTTCGACGCTTGACAATACCGTCGAAAGTCAGCCGCGGGGTGCGTAATTAGTGTTCTTGTGCTTATGTGTGCTCTGGACGCCAGGTGTCTTCACCATCATAGAGCTGCCGGCCTGCTTATTGGAATTGGGGGGCCGCACATGGGGTTCCGACGAACCCAGTTCGCTTTGGCGTCACTCATGACCCCGATTCTGCCCTCACTGGAGTCTTCAGTCACATCGATGGAGGCCTCGACCTGCATGGCATGAGCGACCCAGAGTTTGGTGTGCGTGATGCTTTAGGGTTTTCGGTCAAAAAAGTTTACAAGAATGCCAACTTTTTCAGGGTGATCCCTCTGGAGACAGTAATTGCACACTCAGTGCGTGTCCTTCCACAGGAATTTTCAGTGGCAGGTAGGGCAAAATTTGAAAGGGAATTTTGTCCATTATTTTTTATAAGGGCAGATTGGTAAGAAAAAGGGAAAGGGGATGGCAGAATATACATTTTCTAAAGAGGTCAGTATGAAGAACCTCCCCCCCCTCTCCCTACTGTAATGGGCCGAAGCCCGAAGCGGCCTGTGTAGGCCGCTTCTGGTCGGTATCAGTCAAGTCGTCGACGATGAGGTTGTTCGTTAAAAGATGTTGAGCAGCCTGTTGGTCGTGCAGCAAAGCGAACAATAAGGAAAGAGAGTCTATAAGTAACCCTTCAACTAATTAAAGGCATCAGCCTGGAAGAGAACTCTGTTTTCTTCTACCATTGAAGTCGGTCACAAATGCAATGTGAGGGATGTCTACGCATGAAGGACCATGGGTACAGTACACGTCTCACTACGGATAGTATTATAACACGCGCTGTCGACGTCGGTTTGAGTTTCAAAAACAAATCTTGTAATACTCAGCCACTACCACTAGATGTTGGACTATGCAGAGCATGTGATGTAAACAGATCCACAAGCTCCAGAAATATATATATGAAACCTACTTGCATATAAAATATTTTCATCACACACCCACACACTGCACCAGTATAGCAATATACACCAGTGCGATTTGCAGTTATTAAAATATTTGCCTCAGAAATACAAGTTTGCACATCTGTTAATAGCAAATACAATAATTCAGGGCTACAGTTTAAAAAGAGTTTCCAAGTATATTGGCCTTAAAAACATGGCCTTGGCTTTATATACAAAGGACAGAATAAAGTGCATTTGGGAGCCTAGATCTTCTGTAACACAAGCGCACCTCTTCACTGACGACTAGCATCCAGCCCATCTCCTTGTAACGAAAATAAGGGCAGTGTATGCAATCTAAAACATGTTAAAACAAGACAATGAGATTGATAAACTGTAAATATTTAGCCACTCTACTTTGCAGTGCAAAGGATCTAAATACCGAAATTGTAGTTATATTCATACACTGAGTCTCTCTTGTCAAGGAGGCATCACAAACAGGACGTTTTAATAACCATCTCCCATTTGCAGGGATTCTAGCTGGATCATCAAACCAGGACACACAACGTTTTGCTCTAAATATGCTCTGCACGTAACACAACCAGTTGATTTTGCTATTAAAGCAACTATTAAAAATGGCAATTGTAATACCCGGAATATAAAACGGCTTAGGGTTAGTCCACATTTCCCCAGAAAATATCAGAGGATGACTAGCAAAAATATCTGCTATAAAGGGAGCCCAACATCTCTATGCATAGTGAAAGATGCGGTCATCCTTGGTGGTACTAAAATTCTCTCCAGAAATTGTCAGCCACTTGCAGATGACCCAGCCCATGATAGCCTAATCACCCTCTACATACCTGACTAAGGTGACCGACTTTACCTTATATATCCTTAAAAGACGGTATGATGAATCGCAGGAATTTGTCCCTTCTCTCCAAGCGGGAGCCCCCTGTGAGGCTAGGGAGGTGAGCCCGCTCCGTAATACCCTACCTAGGGGCAGAGGAAAGCGGGACCTCACCAGAAGAGACTCCCCCCTGTGGGCACAAGGACTCCCGTTCCTGTGAGAAACTCCCTAAAGAGTCTTCTAAATGTGCCTCTTCAGCCATGCCCCACAAGTACTTATACGAAGAAGGAACAAATATGGTTTACTCTAAAACAGAAACAATAACTATCCCTTTAAAGGAAGAATTTACTGAGATGAGGTTGATGAATAACGAAGATGAAGGGCTTCAAGAGGTCTGAGAGAGAGCAAGAGAGAAGGTGGTCAGCTAGGGAAGGGTACGTTACCTCTGCAAGGTGAGGAGACTGGGAACTCTGGAGAGTCTGCGAGTTCCAAACAAGCTGTCAAGCCAGAATCGAGAAGATGGAGGCAAGGCATCTTATCAACTGGAGGGAAAGAGCAGCAGTAAGCGGTGGTGTGGCCACAAACAAACAGTAGTGGGCCGGAGGTCCTAGCAAGCACATAGATACCACTACGCGGGTGAGACCGTGTAACCAACCAGTACCTCAGATACCAAAAAGCCATCAGGAAGGAAAAGACCAAGAACGAGAAGTTGGAGGAGGAAAAGGCTGCGTACGAAACACAAAAGCAAGCCAGAACCAAACAGAAACCCAGTGACGTTATCCCGGAGAGAAGCAGGTAATGGGGAAAGCAGGACAGCCGGGGCAGAGACAGTGAATACTTATAAGGACATTCACACTCGTCCCAGTCAATATAATGAGAATAGTGAACTAGTTATCGCCCGATTTCACATGCACATAATCGGTAGGTTATAAATTGGTTGTCATTAGTTTGTGAGTAAGCAAGAATGGCAATCTTTGGTGTTCTATGCCCTCGAAAAATAAAGGAGACTTATAGGGTTCACGTTATAAATGTGGGTTTTTAATGCCAGTGAATGTTCATAGAGTGTTTCAATTGCCCTTAAACCAACGCGTCTCGACCTTTCATAGGTCTTTCTCAAGTTTGGGCTAACCCCATATAATACAAAAAACATATCACATGTGGTATTATCGGCATTGTGTCACATTGTTAAGCAGGCATTAAAGAACAAAAAACAAGAAAAAGGCAACCACCAAAAAATAACGAAAACACAACGCAACCATAGCATAAGTCAGAACAACAGTCAGAAAGAAAATTTCACCCAAGATAGCGCCATATTATTGAATATTTATATACCCAAACGCAGCGAAATGGAGCTCAACCTCACATTCTCCAAAATATAATGAGAATATACCACTGAGAAGAAGCAAATGAAAATCATTATATGAACATACCCGTGGGAAAGAGAGAAGTAAATGAGAATCCTTATCATAAGAATATTCACAATCATCACAGTTAAGACAACCAGGAAGTAGCCTGAAGAACCAGAAGAGTAAAAGAAGATTGTTATCAGAGTATTTATACTTGTCATAGTTGAGATAACAAAAGTATAAAACTAAGAATAAGAGGGGAGAAGCAAAACTATTTGCAGATCCGCTATTGAAAATACCTTTTGCAAGGAGCAAGAACCCAGGAGAAGGGAGCAATTCTCCTGTCCTTAGTAGTTAATATAGTGTTAGGGTCAGATAAGGTTAGTTTGAGACAGAGGACAGATTATTTTAAGACATTCACTGACGACTGGCAAGCACCTTAGGTAGGTGTGGAACCCCCATAGAAGTAGGGAGAGATAGGCATTAACCTTTTTTCTTTAATAAACCCCTATTCAGTAATGTCTAATAAGAGTCTGTGTCCGTCTTCGGACCCGCCACAACCATCAATGGAGGAGTACGGGAGCTTTTGGTACAAACGTAGCAGCCCTCCGATTTACTTGTGCAAAGGCCGATACTTTAATATTAATATGAGGCTGCCAAGACAAGCATCTATGGATCTTTATACCCAGGTAATCATTGCAGGAGGAAGACTAGTCTTAACCCATTTAATAAGATCAGACTGTGTATCTTATTAACTGATGTGAGCACCACCTTTGATTTATTAACTTTGACCACCAGTCCCCTTTTTACACATATACTCCGAAAAGGCCTGCGACTAGCTTTTGAGGAGCACCTGTAGTCCTTTTGATAATGATGGTATTGTACACATGCATGAGCAATAAGGTACGTGGTTTAAAATAATTGGTATATAGCACATGCTGACTAAGAGACGAGGAGCCAGAACACAACTTTTCCCACCATAAAGCTCTCTGCAGATTAACCATATTTGCCATGTTGCACATAGGATAATGTGCCCGTATACAGGGATCCAGAGTACAAAAACTGTGCGCCAAAAGCAACATTCTAATCAACATTATCAAATGCACATTACAAATCAATGTAAGCTCAGACTGGCCTATAGGACAATACCTGAAGTGCCAGCCCAAGATTCTAGGATGGACTATTTTTACAGAATGGACCACTTTTATTTTAGCACGATGGGCCAGTTTCATAAGCTACTAAACTAGTTTTAACAAATGTTACCAAGCAAAGATGTATTCAAATGCATCATTTGCAACATATTTTACCAAAAACACCATCTTGGGATAGTACCCAAACAGTCTGTTTTGGATAGTGATGAATCCTAATGTGTGATTGAGGACCTCCTTTTCATTGGTGCCTGGACCAATTTTATGGCCCAGTCTGTCCATGAAGCTATGTATACCAAAGCTCCCATGGCAAATACATATTTAGCATATATGAGACACAAATTCAAGCTCTGAGGTTCAGTACCTAAGGCCGAACTGAGTATCCCTTAACATTCAGTTTTTATTCAACCAATCTGTATTTATGTGTAGTTATTAGGTTTATATTGCGCTTTACACCAAAGCGCTTTGCATGAAACAACAAGAATACATTAGAATAAAATGGAAGCATTATTGTACAACATGAGACAAACCATCAAAAGCAATATATAGAACAGTTTTCAGAAGAATGTAAAAAGAAACTGAACTGGGGAAGAGTAAGAGGGAACCAAGGTTAAGAGGAAGGGGAATGCAGAAGTTGAGCTTTCAAGGAAGAACGGAAGGAGGTGTAAGAGAAAATGGAGCGGATAGAGAGAGGTGGAGTGTTCCAGTGTAGAGGGGCAAGGAGCTGAAAGGAACGGAAACGAGAACGGGCACAAGGGGAAGGAGGAACAGTAAGTAAGAAGAGAGCAGTAGATATGAGGGGGCGAGTGGGAGCATACAATTTTCACAAATAATTTGATAAGTGGAGCTAATTAATGTACTAGACCAATACAACGAAGGCATCACAGTCACCAACTGAGTTAAAAGCTAAGGCAAGCAGTGGGCTCTAGAGATCAGGCATATATTTGAAAATATACACCGAGACGAAATCTGCTCCTGGAGTTTTCACTCACCGAAACTCTAAGCCTTGTATGTGCTTAGTTTTATTTCATAACATCATGATCAAGTCCTCAATATCCTTCACCTTTGCAATCACATTCTAAGTCAAGGGACACCAAAGCATTCTGCCGGGACTTCTTACAATGAGCTGTAATTGTTCACCCATTGGTAAAACTGAGTGGAATAGCTTCCTGACAAATGCCTTTTTATGTATACATTGCTATCAATTTCCAGACTTCAGCAGATCAGGTACCCTGCGCAGCCGAATTGCATTGACATTTTCTAATTGCTGCTTTATATGCTCTTCTGCACTGTCTTGTCTTAACTTGTCTTTTTCCAGGGGGGAACTTCTCAGAGCTTTTATTTATTCTCCTTTCTGTCCCTTACACCAAAAGGCATAATTAGGCCAGTTTCTGTGGGAAGACTTCCTGCCACAGCTGTCAATGAGACTGTTTCCGATTGAGTTCTCCAGATTACACTTCACAACCTACATGCGAATTATAGCCTGGCAATCTGCAGTCCATATAATATTTTTCTTATTGCTGTTCTGAAGGCATTGAATTACTGATTTATGTCTTCTCCTAGTACTTTTTGAAAGACACTAAATAGTAAGAATTAAGAGATTATGATCACTTTCACATCTTTTATCAACCTTAAAATTCTTAATAACCCACCAACTGACACTGTGAACAACACAATGTATCCCATAGTTAAAAGTAAAATTCTCTGGGGTCTGGCCAAGATGGCAGAGTGAGAGGTTGCACCTTCTCATCCCGCTCCTAACCCCTGGTGCCTGGTACTCACCCGGTCTGCCTCTGGGAGGCTCTCCTGCCAACCCACACCCATGGGCTGCTAGCGGAAGAAGAACCCACACTTCACTGTGCTTTAGGACAGTCCTATGCTGCCACTAAAACCATGGCTTTAGATTGGAGGAGAGACACCAACATGGTGTATCATCCCATCCCCTGGGCATGCCCACCAAGAAACACAGACGGCCCAACATTAAGTAGCATCTGCCACAGAAACAGAGTCCTGCAACACCCGGGGCACTTGACCACTGCTGTCAAGGTGAGCCATGCCTTTGTGGGATCAGCGTACCAGGGAATCCCTGGTTAACAAATCAGCACCCTGCGTGTCCTGCATGGGTGTGGGATGAAGAAAGAGGAGAGGTGGGGGAAGCAGAGAGGCCTCGGATAACCTGAAGCAACAGCAATTTGCCCTCCTGAGGAATCGAAACCCTGGGGTTGCTCTTATCTGATGACGCAGTGCCCCGTCAGCATCCTCTAGGTACGGAGGGAAAGAGTTTGGAGGGCTCTGCTCATCCGGGCACAGAGAACAGGAGGCTAATTCCACTGCCTAATCTGCTGGGGCTTGTTGTGCCCTGCACAGGTCTGAGGCCCCGGCGACATGATGAGAAAACCTAATAATCTTCGAGTCCTTCTAATGCAGATGATCCGGCTTTCATTGAAATACAACCACAGCCCCCTAGACGAAGTACAACTAAGCTGAGGGACACACAAGGACAGCTGCGTGGCATAGAGAAGTTACAGTTAGGGAGCAATGAAGTACCCAAAGTCGTCCAAAATGCCCCACAAAACAAACAATTCGACAATACAAGTCTTTTTTTCACTCCTGCAAAACAGCCAACTGCTACAAACCTACATCTCTCAGACAAAGGCCCAGTAGAAGAAGAAAACATGGATTGTTCGCCAGCGAGAGATGCTGTCTTCACCACAGAGTTTCTGGTCTGGTCAATGCAAACTTTGAAAAACCATAAAAGAAACATTTCACTCTGAAATAGCAACTCTACGGAAGGAAACGTCAGCTGCAATTGGGGAGTAAAAAAGGGAAATAGTATTTTTTGGGGAAAGAAAATGCCAAAAGAAGAGAGAAAATGCACAACTGGAGAATGAACTACCAAAGGTGTGGGAAGGACTCGATTTAATGAAGGAAGTCACAGAGACACTACTACTCAAATGTGAAGACCTCAAAAATCGAGCGTGAAGTGAAAATCTCCACATTCGATTGCTAAATAAAAAGAAGGCTCGGAAGGTGAGGACATATCTTTTCAGCTTACAATTCAAGCAAGATGGGAAAATTCATATATGTACGCTGGAAGCAGACTTGAAACTCCATGATATGTAGGTCCTGGGGATGTGTCGTGAACTGGTGAGCAGAACCAGGAAAGACCTGTTGACGAGCCCAGATGGGAAAGCTGGCAGACTAAGAAACCCAGGAAATCTGTAAAAAGAGAAGGGATGCCATGAAAGGGCGGGCTTTGTAACTATCAAGACCAGAAATATATGGAGAATACACACAAAGGGGAAATGACCAAGGGGGCTGACAGGGGGAGAGCAGCGCAAGTAAGTTAGGGGGAAGTTTAACTGGAACCGAAGGTAAGTGACCACTTAACAAGAGAAGCTCTGCTATAAAACTCTGGATGCCAATATTCCGAAAAATGCACTTTGATTGCTGCTAAACATCGAAAGAGTAATGTTGAATATTACACACAGAATGCTCAAATTGACACTTATGCCATCAATACGAGTCCGATGGAAACAAATAAAAATATACAGTATTTGGAATAGCACCGATTTTTACTGTGTGTTTGATTGCAAGTTGATTATTGCATGCTTTATCTAACACATGCAGAAAACTCAACAATTTGCATTCATGTTGTATTGGGAAGACAGCACATGAAGAAAATATAGCATGTGGTGTTTTCTGAAAACCTCACACACTATCTACGACTTCATTGTGTATTTCAAAACAACCTGAAAATCTCAAAAAATGCAACCAAAATCTTATTCCAAACAAAGGGTCGATAATAATGGAAGGCAGGCGAGCCAAAATAGGGTAAAGCACAATGATAAATTGGGCAATATTTAATGGGCTAAATTTACGGCGTGTAAAAAGCCCCCATCTGAAAACGCTGAGGCTGTTACCTAAAAATCCCCAATAGCTAGTCATACATAGGGGGGCACACGGTACCGCTACATTTTGTACTGTAAGGTTGTGAAAGGAGGAGATTGACACACGTGGCATGATTGTTGGCAGAGACCTTCATTGAACAACACCCCATTCTAAGGACACGGTATCCACCAGCCTGGATTAGTAAGCGGGCGGTATAGGGTGTGGGCGTGCACAGTGCACTCAGTGTGCACAGTAGGTACACCGCTCCATTAATTGTGGAGTTGTGTTGTTGTTGTTGTTAGGGACTGTGGACTTGCATAGATTTGGAGTGTGTTGCTAGGTCAGTTTTGACACGCTGAACACTAACCCATAGCTGTTTGTTTTTTGTTTAGGTTGCTTCCGGAGCGGAGGCTCCGCCTGGTGTAGGGAACGCCTCTTTCTGTGCCTTCAATTACACTGCTCCCAGCGCACCGCGCGCGCACCGCCAAGTACGAATCAAGTACTGTTTGCTGTTGCGCTGGAAGTACTGTTTGCGGTGCGCTGGAAGCATTAAACTTGGGAACTTGGAAGGTACGTTTAGGGTTTGCTGGTTAGATACCCTTCTTCAATCAAATTTTACTTGCAGGAGTGACGGTTTTATGAAAGCAGCGGTATTGTGTTAATAATCTAATCCTGCATGTGCTACTATCCTTCTATAACTCGGGGGTAGACCCTAATGTTTAGAGGCTAGCACCTTTATATTGTAAAAACAAGAGTAAGGCTAAAAGCCCGGCTCGCGATCCACCACTGCTCAGGAAAAACTTTACGACTTTTGTTGTATGTAAAATTATGTCTTCTCGACTACGGAGCAGGCTAAAGGAAACGATTATCATTCCAAAGAAATGTAACATTGATGCTACAATGAAGAAATTGGATGAAATGTACGGAAATAATAAGGCTATCGCGAATGTTAATGCCATCGCGAATGACAATCCAATAAATGTAAGTAGTACTGCTAATAAGCATGAGAATCTCGCCAATCCATCTAAAAGAAGGAGAAGTTTCTTAAGTGTCCCAGAGCCAGAGACAGTGATTAATCACGCCTTGGGTAGCATGGAAGACATTAATATAGGTCCACCATCTGACATTTCGATCTTGGCTCCTGCTGTATTAATGGAATTGGAGAAACGTATCATAATGTCTGATGGCCCGTCCATACCAGTTACAGTACGGCCAATTGGCAAGCATAAAGTACATCTCCATTGTGATATCCCACGCATTTCAGCACCGGAAACTGCTAACTCCTATAATGATATCGAAAATTCCGCCTCTAATCAGGTCACTATAGACCTATGTAATGATGGCCCTTCTAAAATTAAAGGGGGAGTGGTATGTTCTTCTCCGGACACGCGAGACTCCACTCACAGTAAACTGCCGAAGATCGAGGCTCATGAGAATTTTCAACCTAAATCATCCTCCAATGTGGAGGATCTCCTAATCTTTGAAGCTTCCTACCCCGTAATGTCAAGGATTCTCAACTTACTTGACAAGGGCCACGAGTACACGCATTACGAACTTCGTGATATAAAAACAGCGTTACTCGGAATATCTTCTAAACTTAACAAATTGGAGGGTTATATTTTTGCTGAGAATTACAAAAAGGAAAAAGGCTGTTACTCGCCTAGTACTCCTTGCATATGCACTGTCACGACAGCATCTCAAACAGAGAATTACCTTAGTGAGCCACAGGATCCTACAAAAGAGAATGGGGGGGATCCAGTTTATAGATTTCCCTCGACGTTTGCCCAGATTGTGAATGCACCAAAAAATGTGGACACGATACAAATTTACTCACATGCACAGCTTTGCCAAATGGTAACGCTTCATGCAGAGAAAATTGACCAATTACTTTTCTTTAATCAACCTAATGATCTGCAACCAGAATTGAATGTTTCTAACCAGTTGATTGAACAGAATAAAGCTTCTGATCAATCACCTGATAGTCCATCCGACTTGATTGAATTAATAAATGAGGAAAATGTGAGGGAAGTTGTGAATTTGGAACCCCCCCACGAGAGGTACACATTGAGCCTCAAGGTCAAAAACAATTTCTATCACGCAAACAAAAAAGATTGCATACCCGTGCAGTAAATAGATTAAACTTACGCAATGAGAAATTCCAAGGTATGCAAAACTTCAACCAAAAACTAAAAAAAACAAATCAGAAACAAAATCTTAACCTCGATCCAAAATTGAATGTTAAGGTAAAGCCAACTGAGGCAAACATTGATGCCTCTGCTGGCAATACAGAATCTGACGTAACGATTGATGTGGACGAACTCACTATTGAAAGTCGCCTTGCTTTGCAACTTCAATTGAATGCCGCTCCTAACAACGAAATAAACCAAGTGTCTGTGACCGATAAATTCATTTCGGCCAAACAGAAAGAATTCGCGGCTTCACTGTCCTCCTCTCAACAGTCTTTGTTATCAGCGTTCTACAAACCAATTCCTAACAAGAAAACTACTGAACGAACAATCACAGAAGTAGATTCCTCAGAAGACAGTGGGCTACCATTGGGGAAGCATAATGATGAAATCACTCCTCCTCAACTGAAGGCTGAACAAAAGTGTAAAATAAATGCCCCGCAGTTAGAGGCGCAGACATCCAATATAACAAAAAAGGTACCCTCAGTGCAATCTGAGGAAAACGGAACGACAAAGCATTGGGAGATACCTGACCTGTCTGGTTCTGGAAAAAAATACGCAACTCAAAGCCACCAATCATCCAATCACGCCAACGATGAGGTGGTGCCGAGAAAATCGTTGGTAATGGAGGAATCTGTGGATCAATCCATGTATGTAAAGCCAATTTCAAGTATTTTGGGCTGGATCAGTACACCGGAAATTAATGGAGACCAAGATCTGAATAGATCCTTTATATTGCAGTCCTTTAAAAAAATTCCAGCACTAAGAACGCTGGTCTCAAATGACATCATATGGATCACTCTTCCATCCATAAAAAATTACAGGATGGTTTTGGAACTTCAATCTCCAATAATTGCTGAATTGATTTGGAACCACAGACAGACTAAAAATGCTGGGATTGGCTGTTTTCCAAATTCATACAATTGATGAAGCAAAAACCTTCAATGAGACAATTCCTGCAAATACCACAAATAATAATAACCAAGCACCAACTGCCAATGTAAATAATTTAACGGATACGGCAGTCTTGGCACAGCTGGTTGCTATCTCTGCTGTATCAAAAGACTGGTCTTGGCTACCGGCAATATTAGGGAATCAAAAGGAGGGGCCAATTATAGATCACTTGTAGTAGCAAAAAGCTCCTTCGAGTAATATCATGGAACTCGTGCGGACTAAAAAACTTGAAAATGTGGGCAACTAGATATGCCCCGCGTGAAATTGCTGACATAGTGTTATGCCAGGAAACCATGGCCGTTAAACCACTTGAAATTAGAGGTTTCAATATGCCTGCGACACAAGTACCCAAAGGCAGACCATCAGGGTGGATCTCCATTTTGGTAAATACTGCTCTTGTTTACTCCCCGTTATTAACCTGTATGACAACATCCTACATTGCGATTGTGATTAACACTGGACTATCATCAATGGACTATGTCTTAATAGTATCAGTATACTTTAACCCATTGGGTACCGCAGTGGATTCACTATTGAATGATCTGGATTCCTTGCTTGACGAAGTTTTCTGCAAATGGCCTAATGCAAAAATAATTATAGGGGGCGATTTTAATTCAAATTGCCTTGTAACTCCCCTAAAAGAAACTCAAATTCACCCACAAAGTCAATTCTTGTCCAGTAGGAGACGAGGAATACGCTTTCATCAATTTTTTAAGCGTTGGAATATAGACATACTACCTTTTCTTGCAATAGGAAAGGTGACCACCTGGTCCCGAAACAACAGATCTTCATGTACTGACTACATTGTGGTATCTGGGGAACTATCATCTGGTTGCAAGGGAGTAGAGATCGCGACGACTGAATTGAGTGATCATTGTATTTTATATGCAGCTTTTCAACTAATTATTCCAATCTTGCCATTAGATCCATTTAGTGTGTTTATTTTGGAAGATCGACAAGGTGCTTCCTTACGATGGAATACTAAAACTTGTAAAAATCTAAATGCTATTATTAAGATGCTTGCATATAGTTGCAGGAATGATTATGACTCAAATGTAACAGTCTCATCTACATTACAAAACTCAATAATCATCACAATAGCGCTCCTATATTTGGCCTTGCTAAAAGCAAAAGAAATAAAGCCGCCAGTAGTTGATCTATTGGCCACTCGAGTTGCAATCCTAAAGAAACAAAAGAATTGTGAAATTTCGCAATTAAATAGAATGGGTTTATCTAACCTTGATTATCATAAACAAAAACGAAATGTACTCAATAAATATGGTAATCACATCAAAAATTATAGAATCTACCTTCATAACTCAACGAATCAATCAATGATAGCCTCATTGTGTAGAAATGACAGGCGCTCCATCTGGTCACTCCTAAGGGGTAATGATCTCCAACAAATGGTGAATCAAAGTTCTAGTATAAGTGCAGAAACATGGATACAACATTACAAAGAAAAATTTGCTTTACCGGAAAGATTTAAAGTACTTGCCGCTAAGTTTAATGACCAATCGTTGGAAAAATGTGAGGGTTGGTCACTAGAGGATATCACATGGGCACTCGAAAAGCTGAATAAATCAAGAGCTCCTGGCCCGGATTGCATTCCACCATGTGTATTGAAAGAAAATGTCCAATTATGGGCTCCGATATTAAAAACCCAATTTGATGAGATTTCTCGCTCATCTACCATTCCTTCATCTTGGCTCCAATTGGTCATAGTTCCGATTCATAAGAAAGGTGACAAAACAAATCCAAGCAATTTTCGTCCAATTGCTTTGATTGACGCAAGTGCCAAGACCCTGGCTATCTTGTTGCTACAACAGCTTAAGGCGATCATAAAACAACAAGCTATCCTCTCGACATTTCAGATCGGCTTCCGTGCCAGAATGGGAACTGCTTTGAATGCGACCGTTCTCGCGCATTTAATTGCCCAAACGAATATTCCAAATACCGGTCCACTGTATATGGCATCCGTGGACTTCAGCTTTTGACTGCGTCATTAGGACTCTTTTTTGGGAAAAGCTGGATGCAATGGGGATTCTGCATCATCTAATTGCAATGTTGGCCAAATTACATCAAAATACATCATATTTGGTCCGCATTAACAATTCTGGCTCCACAACTGTCCCGATTCCACCTGAGGTGGGGGTTAAGCAGGGTTGCAACTTGGCAGCTACCCTGTTTAACCTCTACATCTCTGACATTGAGGCAATATGGAATGCGGAAATAAGTTATCCAGCAAGATTGGCACATTTGCGTATCCAATGGATTGCATTTGCAGACGATGTGCTGATTTTTGACCGAACCCCATACAGCTTACAAAGAAAATTGGAAATATTTGCAGCTTATCTTTTTAAAAACAATTTAACATGCAACGTCGAGAAGTCAAGTATTTTCATACTAAAAAACATGAAAAAGAAACTTCCCAAAATGCAATGGTCTATAAATGCTATCCACATGCCCATTGCATTAAACATGAGATACTTGGGATATGATGTAATTGATTCACCCTCAAGAAAAATGTGGTTTGCAAATCTAAATGTAAAAAAAAATGTTCTAACCACACAAATGCGGATGGTATTCATGAAACATTGTAAATTTTCAATGGAACCACTCTTGCAATTCTACATGCTGAAAGTGGAAGCAATTCTACTTTATGGACTTGATTTATGTCTTTGTAACATAGACTCAATATTAGATCAAATCCAAGGGCAATTGTGGAAATCAACTTTGAGACTCTCAAAATCACTACCAAACTGTATCTTACGACAGGAGTTGGGAATCTCCGCCTTATCAACCAGGTTTCACCGGCGACAGCTAACAAATTATGGGAAGATGTTGTTTCCGCCGCAACAGTCATTGTATGAGGAATTCTTAATTATGATTGGGAATCGTGTTCCTACATCGTTGCTGGTGTTTTCAAAATGTAGGATAAAGAAACTTGCTGAATGTGGTTTAAAACCAATAGATCTTGAATTCCGCGCGGGATATGTAAAGAAACGCTTATACGAGCAGGATTGGTTAGTAACAATAGAGGAAATGCAAATAAAAAGATTATACTCTAAAGCTGCAAACTTCGCAACATCGAGAGTGCCTCGCAAAGCCTATTTGACAAAATTTCCGGCGAATAAACAGAGATCTGTATCTGAGATTCAAACTTAATCAGTTCCATACTTTTGAGAAAACTATTAAATGGGAAAAAGATACTCAAGTTGGACAGAACCCATGGTGTAGATTTTGTGAGGGCAAAATTTGGATAGAAAACTTAAAACAACTCACCTTATATTGTGAACATTTTGAACCCTTGAGATACACGCTAATTGGACCGAATGTGCTGGGTATGACGCAGGAAGCGAGGGATTGGTGTTGGAAAAAATTCATGTGGGGATACTCAATGAAAGTAATTGTTCTATTATGTGCATTTTTTGAAAAATTGGTATTGGAACTAGATGAGAAAGAAAAATGAAATAATTTTTGAAGTACATTTTTCTAGTAACTCATACGTATAAAAATGTATGAAATTTTATAAACTGAATGTGATGATGTTGTAAATGTTTGTTAATCAAATTTATAAAACAACTTTTAATAAAACAAAAAAAAATTGAACAAATAAGGGTTGGAGGAATACATTCCTGACCCTAATACTAAGAGGGGTTTCTCTGTCTCAAAATAATATTCTAAGGAGTCAGTCAGAATAGTCCAAAGGAATAAGTCCACAGTTGTGTCAAAAATCATATTTCCAGCCATCACACTAAGAACTTAAATGTGAAAAGGGGATCTTCTTCAGTCTCAAAGTTCTGTTCCAACTTGCAAAACAAAGTTCAAAAATGGTGCAACTAATAAACTTCAAAAGTAAGGACAACCTTGCTCCCAGGTTGCCGTGCCATTTGAATGTCCAATGAGGGTCTATTCCTCTAATTATTCCACAAATGTCCTCGATATTCTCGGTACAAATTATTATGGAGGAGGCTTCGCTTCCCCTAGTTTTTTCGCAGTATATCTCACAGTCAAACTGGCTCTCGCTTCTCTCAGGCACTATGATTATGGAGATTATGTTCTGTACCACGCTTGCCAGGGTAATGTCTTGTTTCCTCTTGCCTTCTCCTTTGTTTCACAGCCAACCTGGTACACTATCATACCAGGTATTTTGACTATGAAGAGTTTTTCTGCACTTTCTTCATATCTGAGAGTTCCGGGCTTTGCCTTTTTCTGTACTTTCAAATTGTGCTTTTTTCTTGCTTGACTACTACTACTTTGTTGGTCACAGCTAACCTGGTATACTATCCTGCCAGGTACTGTGAATATGAATATTACTTTGGTTCTCACTTCACCTGGGTGCAAATCCCAGACTCGCCATTTCTCTCATTTTTTGTTTGCTTGATTTATTATTTGTAATGCGCAGCAGACCCGAGGGTATCAGGGCGCAGAGGAAACCGGCAAGTGTACAGCATAGGTTACGTTACATATATGTACAGATATATTCAGTAAATATATACACACAGAGACTTAAGGTATTATGTACAAGCAGAATAAGGAAACAGGCGAGTGTAAAGCTTAGGTTATGTTACATGAGTGTACAGATACATACAGTAACTATATACACACATGATCATTGGTATTATATACAAGCAGATTAAGGTAGACGGGCAGCAGGCGTTGCAAGACGCAGAATTATATATCAAGCAACAGGGTGGCATGCGCCTTGCTCAGTTATCGGTCATTTTCTTTAATCCATTTGACAATATTGTGTTTGAAGTGCAAGTATGTTTGGTTTGCTCTCAGAGAGGGGGGTAGGGAGTTCCAGATTTGAGCAGCTTTGACTGGCAAGCTGCAGCCTCCCATTTTGGGGAGTTCAATCCTTGGAGTAGGCAGTTAGAATTGGCCAATCTTGTTGGCCGAGTGGACGATTTCCTGTTGAACCTTTCTGAAAGGTAGCGTGGGGCGGCTTTGTTTAGGCATTTGTGTGTTAAGGAGGCAGTTTTTAGCAGGGTTTTATTGTTGTTAGTGAGCCAGTTATACCTTCTTCTTATCTCTGATATGTGTTCTTTTTTTTTTATGCCCAGCACTGCTCTAAAGACGTTTTCTTTGGAGGATCTGAATTTTGTTGACGATATACTTATTGGACCCCAGGTATAGTGAGTTGCAGTAGTCTGATTTGTGACCTTCTTGCTTTACTACAACTACTCCTTCATGGGTCACAGCCAACCTGGTATACTATCCTGCCAGGTATTGTGACTATGAAGATTGCTTTGGGCACTCTTCATGTGGGTGCGAATCCCAGACTCGCCTTTTCATTAATTGTAGTCTTCTTGTTTGCGCTACTACTACTACCTCGTTGGTCACAGCCAACCTGGTATACTATCATGCCAGGTACTTTGACTATGAGGATTGGTTTCAATGCCTTGATTAGGTTTGTGGGTGCGGGTACCAGACTTGCTTCCGTGATCCGCCTTTCTCTTAGCCGTCCTGCACACTGTCCGGGTACCCTGACCTCTCTGGAGAGCTTACCAGTGATTTTCGGTTGTTCGCAGGTGCTAAGGGTCTTCATGGCTTCCCTTTGCTGCTTCCCGGAGATGAGGCAACTGCAAGCTACGACCATCAAATATTAATAATACAGTCCAAGTGGAGTCTAGTCAAATAAAAAGGGCCTATACGAAAAAAAAACTATTGCTAATCCTTAACGCTATGCTACAAAATAATGTGGGATAATGTCCACAAGAAAAGAAAGAAGTGTTCACAAAATAATAAGTCAAGATGTTATGGCTGGGGTCTTCCTTCCTCACGTTTTTAGCACAGGGCAAGGTGGGACTCTTGAGCACAGCACACTCCTGGATTTCTCCAGCACGAGGTTACAGTTACTTTTCTCTATATCAGGGCCTTCTGTGCCCAAGTCTCTTCTCATACAAAGTCTCTTGCTTCCGAGGGCCTGATATACCAAAACCAACTAAACAAACAGTTCCTTCTGGTAACATTCACGTCGGGCGATTGCTCTTCACCCTACGATCCCCCTCAGCCGGTCTTCGATCCTTCTTTCAGTGTTAGTCTCTCAAAGCACTTGCCAATTTAAACAGAGGCTTCCAAAGGTCGATCACGACTTGCTGGGTCACTCTGTTATTCTATGGCAAGTGCGTGCTTCACAATATCACAGTTCGCACAGCGTTCCCCTCAGCCGGGTACAAAGGCCAGTTTCACAATTCCCTCAGTCGGGTTCACACTTTCCATCCACAGTTCACAATTACAAAATCTCACCAGAAAGCGGGGGTTCCCTACCCCTAGCTTTCTCTTGGCATCCCTATGTCGGGTTCACATTTTCCACATTTCAACAAAAAGTTATTCCAGACCCCTTAGGTTCTTCCCTTTACCCAAGTCTGGGTCTCAGCCCCCAGCCAGGCTTTCCCTTACGCCACCAGTCAGGCTTCGCACAGTCCAATCATCACAATGTTCTAGGGTGTGTTAGGGTTCACCCCAATTCGCAGGCATCCCTCAGTCAGGTTCACGTCTGCCTCCACAACTTGTCAAGACTTTTGACTGTACAAGGGGCTTGGTTTGACCTGCGGATCACCACCTTGACACCTCACACCGGCCTCTCCTAAGTCCTTTTGGTACTTCTTGTTCCTTCTGGTTCTGGAGCTGGGCACCAGCCAGAGACTTTCGAATGAGTTCCCACGTGGCGCCGGAACACTCTCTCTCTGGTGCCAGTTTCTCTCACAAATGTTCACAAGGTCTCCATCTGCCGGGCTCAGACCCCTCTAACAAAGTTCACTATCTTAAAAAGTATGTTTTTGGACTTGTGATCATTTTGCTCCCAGTTCACAGCTCCCCAAAATGGCACAAGGGGGATGTTTCAATGAGATCAGGGTCTTACCTCCTGCCCCTCATGTACCTGGGTTTGCCTGTCTGGCCCCAGGGGAGGGGTTCTGCTGTAGGTACTGCCAGATAACCTTCAGCTGCCCCTGATCTTGCCTTCTGGAAGTACAGCTGCCTCCTCCACACTGCACTCTCCTCTCAAATAGTGGTGCCAGTGTTTGGGTGGGTTCCAGGTCTTCTGCAGCTCACTGGGGCTTTCTCCTTCTCTCCGGCAGCATGCCCGACTCACTCAAAGTGTGCTTTCTGGCTCTGCCTTTTATGCTGCCAGGGAGAGACAAGTGGAGTCAGGTGCGAGTAATAAAAGGGGGAGGCCTGACTTAGCCTGGCTTCATTAATGGGACAGTCTGCTGTAGCAAGGGGAGAGTGTTTTCTGTGTCTGTGGTTCGCTGTTGGTAATCTTCATCCTCCCAATCTCTCTCCTCCACGTCTCAGTGACTTTACAAAAGAAAAAAAGAGGAATTATGGGGATTGTAGTTTTCACTAGTAAGTTTAGGAAAATCTGGAAAAATAATGTCGAGAAAGGGGGGTGGGTAGTCTTGTTGTCGCTCAAGGTGAGTTGTCTGTGAGAAAGTGTCTGTGTCAGGAAGGGTGGTGGGGAGTTCCTAAATAGCCTGCCTGGTAGGATGGGGAAAAGAAGTTATTGGGAAGGGGGTACAGCGTCTCACTCTTTGGTGTCCCACTCCCAGAGGACCCCTCATTCGGGTGATCATCCCGCACTGGTCCACCCCCAGGAACTGGATCCAAGAGCGATGGCCGTGTCCTGACAACAGATCCCTGGGGACTAACGGGTGAGACACCTTCAGGTTTCTTACAGGCCTCTCCCTCTTCCCAGTCATCCATCCCTTTTTATGACATGAACGGTATTAGCCGTTCTAAAGCAACTAGTATGCGCACCTTGGTTCTGCAGAACCTGCCACCTGTATCCATGTTCTTCCTCATCTCAGTAGTGAGGTCTTCACTCCTCACTAGGTTGTTGTTGCTCTTCCTCGTCCCAGTATTATAATCATCCTCGTACGCTATGTTCTTCCTCGTCTCAGTGTTTCTTGGAAAAGTGACATTGTCTATTCTGCAGACATACATGGAAGTGTGTGCAGTTATTCTCTCTTGGGCGGGATAACAGGTTGGGGGAGGTTGGGGTGTAGGGGAATTATACAGCGTATCTCCGAAGGTGTCGTCCATAGACCCATAGGTGCTTATCCTCCCCATAAGATCCACCTGCTGAGTACCACCCTCAGGGAGACTATCGGGTAGCAGCCTCACCTCATGGGGCTTCTGCCATGGTAGCAGCGATGGCATCCTGGTGTTCGTCACAGTATGTAAAGAAATAATTCAAAGATTAGCATGGTAATGATAAATACTACAGTCAGCATCTGGCAATGCATGGCAGGTGACAACTTCATGACCAGATGCAAACAATCACCTGAAAAAAAGATACACAAGGCCAGATTTGTGTAAACACATTGCAGAAAACATGTATGAAGCAGAGCCACTGAACAGGGAGGTGCAGGAGCTCATGGAAGTCTGAGAGGGCTGTGGTGGAACCGACAAAGGAGGAGAGGAGTCAGCTTGCAGACAACTGCTCAGGGCAGAACCATCCCCCTGTTAGATAGCAATGAGCAAATCCTGACAATATACAGTTTGGTCAGGGAACCCCATGGCCTTCATTCTCCATCTCATTCAGGACGATATAGACAAATATTCAAATACTGACTGAAACAGCCCATTCTACACAAGTGGCAACATTTTCTGTATTTATTTTTATGTATGTGACCGATGTTTTAGTTCATCTGAACTTTTCACATCCAATACATTCTTAATACTATGTAACAAAATTCCACCATGATCTCCAAATAACTACTAAAACTGTTCAAAACCAGTTATACTCCTCTAACGCAATTCAACATTCATCATCATACACTATATACATTACACAATAAAACTTCATTAAAAAATGACTATTCCATAACAGTCCATAGACATTTGTTCGCATGACTCTTACTACTATATAGGTTTACAGCATACTACCAGTTCTATAAAGTGCTATGTACAGAGCTGAGTTTTCCGTGTTAATGCACATTCCCTAGCCATGTAAAGTGCTATGTGCAGAACGGAGCAAAATAAATCGCTAACCTGTATCCCTATGGTTTAATTTGATGTCAACCTGCTGCCAAATTCTACATAATGCCATCTGCAGGGCTACATTATCTGTATTTATGTAGTACAGCCAAAATTATTTAGTTTTAATCTCATCATAATCGTATTCAAACTTTCCCAAATAGTACATATATAGGGTCGGCAGCTCCTTACATTGAGTCATGCCTATTTATTTTGAACATATTATACAAGTTACTTACCTGTAAACTCTTGTTCTCCAGCATGGGTCGTACATGGATTCACATGCTATGA
This sequence comes from Ambystoma mexicanum, assembly GCF_040938575.1. Taxonomy (NCBI): domain Eukaryota; kingdom Metazoa; phylum Chordata; class Amphibia; order Caudata; family Ambystomatidae; genus Ambystoma; species Ambystoma mexicanum. Next base: position 680,664,040 of record NC_090941.1, on the reverse strand, counting down.
ATATTCCCTGTCGCCAGGCTGGGAATCCTCTGTAAAATAAAGCAGTTTACCTTTAAGCTAAAAACTGCATTGTCGCTTGAATAGCCTATTGCTGTCACTTTGGGTCATACTGCCCCATCCAATGACATTCGTCCTCCTTTGCTCCACCCCTGGCGGCCCTCTTCAGATTTGGTTGCGCATGTAAAGTGGCAGTAGGAACCAAGAAGAGCCGCACAGGGGAAGGAGGGAGGGTTCGCATGTGAATCCATGTAAGACCCATGCTGGAGAACAAGAGTTACAGGTAAGTAACTTGTTCCTTCTCCAGCATGAGGTCTGGCAAGGATTCACATGCTATGAATACGATTAAACAGAAGTACATATACACAACTACAGGAGGTGGGAAGGATCAATAGAAGCAATACGAAATACTCCTGACCAAACATTCACCTCAAGAAAACAGGTTGTGAAGCACTGCTTGTCCGACACGAGATTCCTCCCTGGAATCCATGTCGACAGAGTAAAATATTGTGAAGGTGTGAGAAGAGCTCCACATAACAGCCCTGCAGATATCCAGAATGGGAACAGCAGAGAGTAACGCAGTAGTTGAAGTGATGGCTCTGATGGAATGGGCTCCCGGTCGGCCAGGCAATGGTCTGTTGGCCAATTGATGACAATGCATGATAGAGCCGGATAGCTTCTGGAGATGGAAGCCTTATATAGGGCCTTCCCATGCCCCACAGGTCCGAAGTTGATGAAAAGGCGAGAAGTCTTTTGAAAATCTTTAGCACGCGCCACATACAATTTCAAGGCACGCAACACGTCCAGTGAATGCAAGGACCTTTCAGAAGGCATAGAAGGGTTTGCAAAGAAAACTAGTTACCCAAAGGTTTGTTTAAATGAAAGTCAGACGGGATCTTTGGCACAAAGGGCGGATGAGTTTGTGGATTGGATTGGTGGAAAGACAAATATGGAGGCTTACAGGATAGAGCCTGGATTTCTCCAACATGCCTGGCCGAAGTGATCGCCATTAGGAAGGCAGTCTTCCACGAGAGGAACTTTAAAGATGCTCAATGCATAGGCTCAAACGGAGAACCCATCAGTTTGGACAGGAAAACATTCAACTCCCACGGGCAGGAGCCTTCACCAGATGGAATGTTCGAAGAGGCCTTGAGGAACTCCTTTATGAGCCTGTGAGAGCTTGCCAGGAGCCCGGGTATACCGCCATATCGCGGCTAAGTGCACTTTGATGGACGCATGGGAAAGGCCAGCATTAGCCAGCGAGAGCAGGTAAGGCAGAAGTTGCGGCGCTGTGACACACTGTGGAGACTGGCACCACACTGTAAAGCGCTTCAACTTGTGTTTGTAGCATGCAATTGTAGACAGAGCCCTCGCCTTGGCTAGAATCTTCTTGCATTCCAACGGCAGCAAGAACTGCCCAAATTCTGCAGGAACCAGGCTCAGACACACTGGGTCTTGCTCTGGATACCAAGTCTGGAAGAGGAGGCAGCTTGATGGCTGGAACCACTGACAGGTGAAGGTCTGGGTCCCAGATCTGTCTGGGCCACGTCAGTGCAATGAGAATCATCTTGCAGCGGAACAGTTAGTTGGTGATCACACGTAGGAGCAGCGAAAATGGTTGGAATGCGTAAAGGAATAGGCCTTCCTACAGGAACATAAAGGCGTCCCCCCAGACTATGTGCTTGAGGATACCTGCTGAACTACCACTTGCACTTGGTATTTGGCTGCTGTTGCAAACAGGTCAATCTGAGGCTGGCACCACGCGCTCAATGTCTGAGAGGCTTGAGCTTGCTGGAGCTCCCACTCATGGCAGGATCGCATCTCCCTGCTGAGAGAGTCTGCAATGGTGTTTTGAACGCCTGCCAGGTGGAACAGGACTAGAAACACCCAGTGAGCAATGGATCTGCGCCATAGGTTCTGTGCCTCCAGAGAGAGGACGGGCGACCTCCTCCTGCCCTGCTTCTTGATATAATACATGGTGGTTGTGTTGTCCGTGAAGATCCTGAGCACCTTTACCAAGAGCTGAAGCGTGAAAGACTTGAGAGCCTAGAAAACTGACCATAGTTCCAGGACGTTGATATGCAACGTCTTCTCCTGCGGTAGCCATTGGACTTTGGCATATAGTTGGCCCGTGTGGGTGGCCCAACCGCCCAGTGAAGCATCAGTCGTGACCATCTTCTTATGCGCAGGGTTCCTGAAGGTAGCTCCCTGCGAAATGTGAGGTGAAATGGACCACCCTTGCAAGGCTTGGCGGAAAGTTTATTGAGGGCTATCCTTTCGTTCCTTGAGCCAGAGATCTTTCTTCCACCTGGTGTCCAAGAACGTCTGCAGCAGTCTCATTTGGAGTCTGCAATGAGGGACCAAATGGATGCACAAGGACATCATCCCCAACAAGGAGTTGTCGGACCAGACTCGCACCACTGCAACGGAGGATAGCCTTTGGACCTTTCCTAGGATGGCATGTATCATTTCCTCAGATGGGGCCACCAGGCATGAGACTATGCAGAGTCTGGCCCCCAAGAACAAAGCCTCTTGGGATGGTACCATGCAGGATTTGGAAGTTTATGGAGAATCCCATAGAGGTTAGAGTCTGGACCATCTCTGCTGTATGTTGTGCCACCTGGGCGTGTGAACGAGGCCGGACCAGCCAATTGTCCAGGTAGGGGAGGACATACACTCCTTTCTGACGAAGGAACACCACCACTGGGGATAGGCATTTGGTGAATACCCTCGGGATATGGAAACACCTTGAATTGGTAATGTCTTCCTTGGACATACTTGTTCTTGTGGGCGCATTAGAAGAAATGCCATATGGTTTGGTAGGAGAGGTAAATCTGCTTCATTAGCTGCCCTTCAAATCCGTGCTCAAGACAAAGTATCCGTACTGTGAAAACTTTGACCTGAATATAAATTGTTTATACGATTGTTAATAGAAAGGGGAAGAGGAGCTATTTAACTGGGAGTGGCTGTGAGAACATCAAACCTACATTCTGCCAAATTGTGACCCACAAATCTTTGTATAAAACCCTGGACCTATAAAGGGGAAAATGAGCATTTCAAGACGGTATACCAAATCGATTGTGAGAAGTCCTTTAATAGGCAAAGTACCCCTACACTCTAGTTTGGTGGTTGCCCATAATTTTTAGTTTTTCACTTAGAGGTGAGTCACGCCCTTGAACACCAAGAAATGGGGACGGCACAGGACCCTGAAAGTTTACCTATCAATCTTTTTTTAAGTCTCAACAATTGATTTGGGCCCTATTTTTGAAGAAATTGCTTAACTCTATCAACAGTGATAATCACCTCCCTAGAACATGCTGCTCAGCTGAGGTTGTCCCGATCTTTAAAAAAGGTGAACGTATCCTACATATTTGCTTGTTGCAGGTGAGAGTGTACTTGGAACTAATAAAAGACAGCAGAGAAAAGGAGGGAGGGGGGTTGAAAGTGTGAAAGAGAAACAGACAGACAGAAGTTAGAGGCAAAAGTCGAGTTGGGAGGAGTGAGATTCTGATGAAAGAAGATACGTTGAGACTGTCAGGAAAAGACATGTGGCAAGCACGAGCAAAGGCGAAACACTAGCATGTGGCAAAAGTAGGAGAAAAACCCCTGCATAATAATGCCAGAAAAGGACCTACATGTAACTACTTTAGGGAACTTCTTTGTTTCCATTGCAGGAAAGGGACATTGTATAGTGTAAGAGGGACCAGCAACGGGTGGAATGCAGTTAAACTACACTTCCCAGAAGGCCCGCGTGAACACGAGCCTTCCAGGACAGCCAGGACCACGCCTAATGATGGCTTACCTTGTAGCGGAGCCTCAACGTTCCACGCAGTAGCCAGACTCCCGGCCGCAGCATGTGGAAAGAGCAGCTCAACCGAAGCCAAGTGCTGTTATTGTTTTGAGCTAGCTGTACAGGTTATGTGTTCCTAAAAGCCACATTGTTCCCAAAGCCACAGTGTATGCAGGTAAAAGGCTAATGTGCATATGAATACAGTCAGAGAGAAGGGGATACCATGAGGTGATGATATCCACTGAGTAGATACTCTCTCTCAGGTTAAGGCAAACTAAGGGACAAGTAAAGGCAAGAGAATCACCGCAAAGGGTGTGACAGTGTACGCACAGTGCATAGAGTGCATGAGTGAATGGGCAGAGATCTCCTACCCCAGGAGGGGACATTGGAGCCTGGCTTTCCCTAACACCCCTTACCCATCCACAAGCTCTACCGAATCCTCTACCCGGTTACCCTTACCACCCCTACCCATGCAATCCAGTGGATCCTAACCCTCTTTCCCCGGTGGGTTACAGCGGCCTGTGGTTTTACAGTCTCCCAGGTGCCAAGACCCCACAGGGAGGAAGGTGTTTGTGCTACCTCTGCGCAAGACTGCAGGGATCGGACAGAGATGCAGAATAGGGACGAGAGAAAGAGAACGAAAACACCAAGAGAGAGGATAGGGAGGCAAGATATAGGGAGGGAGAGATCAGGAGGGACCTGGGGGTGGAATAAGGAGTAGAGATTGAAAAGAACAGGAGACTGAGTGCGGAGGGGAGTATTAGGATTATCTTCCTTTATTCAACCCAAGCAGCAAAGTGAAATAAAGACTACCTATCCCATCAAAACCTGTGTAATTATACACACCCACAGAAAAGACATTCCAATTTCAGGCACCAATCACAGTCCAGCTCCTCCTGTGTGTCAGCCATACTCAGAGCTAATTAGATAATTAGACAGCATAATCTATTCCAGCAATACGAAGAGCCCAAGCCCTACCTATTATATACACTGCTTTAGGTAAAGTGAGATAATATTCTCATCAGTGTCTTCATTGGAAAAACAAATTACTTAGCTCTCAGGAATGTTCTTTCTGATGGATGTTCCTCTCACAGATTCCTCATTTATGATATTCTATCCTCAGCACAGCTGATCTTCAGAAACCGTTAAGTCACCAAGTAGGGGTGAGGGGAGTACAGCATGCACCACATTAACTTTTTCTAAAGCATCTATGCACCCCATGCTGGACAGGACATCAGGGCATACATATATCAAGGCACCTCACCACATGAACTTGAATGACAGAGCGGCAGCAGCAAATTGGGTGTGAGTTTGCAATTTTATATATACTTCGAGTGTAGGTAATTATGAATGGGAGATGTTACTTTAGTGTTACTGTTGGTCTAGAAATTGATACATATTAGCTTGCATGCGCGCAGAAAGATACAATGTTAAACCCACCAAATTTAAAAACATACATGCACAATAATACAAAAATATGGGGAATTCATGAATCTCATGAATTAATCAAAAACACTGTAGTTTGGGCCCTTTTGCAAAATGCACTGACTTTTAAACTGACTTTGTTTAGACCGGCAATAAAGATGATGCCCAAAGCCAGGGTTTCGGGTTGTCAATAGTTTTTACAGGTTGAAACCAGAGGCTGTATGTGCTGGAGTAGTGGTCGCATAAATTAGTATGCCTTAAGAGGAGCCAGGAGTCTGGGGCAGATGAGATTGCAATCAGTAGTTCAAAGAAAAACCTGTTTATTCAGACCTTCCTCATATTGCTAAAATATTCAAGCGGACCATAAAGACACTTAAGGGTAAAGGCCTTAGGCCAGTTGTCACTCAGTCATGAATTACGTTGTATGTGAATGGTTCATTGTACCATGATGTCACGATCTACCACGGACCAGTTCCCAGCAAAGGCGGACTTTGAACACAAGCTGAAGATGGTTGTAAAGATTGTCAGTGACCAATGAGAAAGAAAAAATTCCTAGAAGATGGAACACTTTTGTAAATGTTTTGACCAATTATGTTTGGGGGTGGACTGTAATAAATTATCAGGGAGTGCTAACAGTTGCAAAAATTATACAATGATGTGGTTTATTGAGACTTGGGTTAGTTTGGTACTGCAACACCAACTAACTGCTCCCCGGAAAATTGTACAATAACCTTGCTTTATGTACAACTGTGTACTCACTTCTTAAGTGCTGGGCCTGTTTGAGTCTAGGTGATTTAGGCCTATCCGCACATTTGGCGTACCTGGGTGGGCCCCCCGCTTTCTGAGATGTTGAGGGTCTCCTGTCCGCACAACTCAGCTGCGGCACCTCACTGCGGGGACAAGTCTTCCGTGCACAGCAAAAAAAGAGGTCTGTGGATGCCATATTAGTTAAAGGTCTGTCTGCTCCCCAGAGAAGTGGTGTTGTGGCCCAGCTGTACAGGAAGATTTGATGGAGCATCACATCAGGTTCATTTGAGTGCACGTTTGAGGTGTAAAGCAAGAGGGGAATTAGGGGTAAAAGAGGGTTGTTTCTTTGAGTTAAGGTTTCTTTTTTGTAAGAGTAGACTTGGACTGTGGGTGTGAGATTAGTTGAGGTGGCAAGGAATGGAAAAGTGGATGCTTTTGATGGAGCGGTTGAACATTTCTGTGTTGCAAGTGCCCTGTATATATTTTTCACCTAGTTTGTTATTTTAGAGGTGTGAGGGTGTATTTTACCTCGCACACTCAGTGTGAGGCTTGTCCCGATACCCTTTAGTTTGCTTGTCTGGTTGGGAGTAGCCCTTGTGTGGTATCTTAGGGTCAGTCCAACTGTAGATACCTTTCCGAAGCAGGCCTGGACATTCTTTTGTATTGGCAGTGCGGGCATAGACCCTCACCTCGATTTTCTTGATTAGTTGAAGTAGTAAAAGGCAAACTTCCTCTAGTCAGGAAAAGAGGATTTTGTAGTAGAGAAGGCCATACTAGTGATAAAGAGAGTGAGAGCAGTGGTGCTGTAGTGGAAAGCATTGCGTCCATCCTATGGTTGAGTGGTGAGGATATCTCGGTAATATTGGCCGGCAAGTGTTTTGCTGTCATTTGTGAAAAAGTGAGAAGTGCAATTAGCCGAGTGAGGTAATTGCAATATAAATAAGTACAGTGAGTGATTAAGGGTAACTAAGAAACGGGGTAAGGGTAAAAGGGGGCAGGGTTCGTTGTGTGAACAAAATGTTTCATGGCAAGGGTTCGGCTCAACATTTCTTTTTTCTTTTCTGTGAAATTATTTTTGGATAACTTGGGGAGTAGTATAGAAACTCCATTGAATCATTTGTGCCACGTGTTGCCTGGCTATAAGGGGAACATTCTAAAATCCCACAGGGGGTGGTTGAGGGAAAGTAAGGGCAAAATGATAAATTCTTGGCGTATTGAGGGAGCCTATGATACAGGGAATATTGGAAAACCTGCACACCTTTTTAACTACAAAGCACAGGGGTCGAAGTTAGAGAAGCAGCAAAGCATTTGGAATTATGTAAGATGTATGAAAAAAGGCGGGACGAGCCATAATGTTGAAATTGTGGGGAGAGGGCTGAACAAGGAGGGTGTGAGAATTCCTTCGGCACTGTCCTCGTATGGGTGCTAGCTGAGTTCATACCACCATTTTCCCCAGCGGCTACTCCAGTGTTTGCGAGACAAACACAGGCATCGCTTCCATCAGTTACAATTTGTAAAAACTGGGCTTTTGAGGAAATTGGAAGAATAACTCCTTCAATGGTTAGGGTTACAGAGAGGTTGAAAAGGGAGAGCTGGAAGGTGATAACTCCCCCGACTACTAGGTTAGGAGATAGATTAAGGGTGGAGGAGGGAAAAAGAGTGAGGCCGGTAGTCAGAAGAGTGGAGGGATGATTGAAAATGAGAGTGAAAGAAGAGATTAGACCTTTTCCTGCTAGGATAGAGTATAGGCTGCAAAGAGTGGTAGAAGCGCAAGAACGAGAAAAATTAAAGTGGTTGGTAAAGCTTAGGAAGAGGTAGTGCTACAACAGAGGCAAAGAGATGAAGCACGGGAGGAAGTTAGAAGACAGGTAAGGGATGTACAAAAAGGACAGTGGAGACATCACCAGGTATTTGTTAGCTTGGACAACTCGGTTATCAGAGCAATTGAGGTGGATATGGAGAACAGGGATGCTGCCACAGGCACAGGGGCTGAGCAGGGAGGATGGGAGACGGCAACCTATGGTAGTGCTGATTATGTTACCGTGTCTGTAGAAGTGTCAGGGGATTGTGAGGAATCTGAGGGCATCCTCACTTCTTTCCCCAATAGATCCTCCTCCCAGGTGGCCAGGGGAAGGCAGTCTCTTTTGGATCCACACCCTGGGGGTGAATATGCAAGGCAGGATCACCTGGGTGGAGGAGACTTGGGAGTGGTGATGAGGCAACCTTGGGTGAGACGTGGTATCCCCCATTTACCTTTTGTAAGGAATCAAATACCCCCCAGGTCTTTGTAGGGTTTTACCAATCGCTTCCCTATTTTCCCAGAAACCCCTCTGCCAACACACACCACTTAGGTACTGAGACGAGGGGGCCACCATTAACACAGAAGACAGACTGGAAGAATAAACATGAGCAGTCTATTTGTGGGACTCATTATCATGGAGCCGGGAACTTTAAAACAGGCTCAGCTGAGAGGTTTGGGGAGAGCTACAGCGAGTGCAAAGGGCAGACGTTCCAGGGCAGAAGCTGTGGTGGCGAGAAGGCACCTTCCAGAGATGCTGGAACGTATAGAGGGCATGACCCGGTGCAGCGAGCGGGAGGGGCTCATTGACAGTCTGAGGCAGAGCGGAGAAAGCAGTACGGCATGGAGCAAAGGCACCGGGAGAATTGGAGAGACACCTGAACGCTCACAGGTGCAGGACACTGACTGCAGTTTACTAGAGCACTAATGTAAGCAGCGGGCAAGCGAGAAAGACATGGAGAATGGTGTATGCAAGAGGGAACCAGCGCAATTAGACTGCGAGCGGAGACGAGTCTCCAGAAAACCTCAGAAAGTAGAAACCAGACAGTGAGAAGGCCGATAGTGTGCCTGGGCGAAAATGGGGCCCCCGGACACGGTGGATGAGTGGTTTAATATCAAAAGACATTTGATTTTGAATATCTGAATTGAATACAAGGAACCGAAGATGAAAAAGTAATTAACATGAGAAGCAAGCATTGCCAAGAGTTAAATAAGCAGGCATTGCCAAGAGCCAAGAACATTTGTGCAAGAGAACTATAATAGTAGCAAAGCCTGTATGCAGGAAACTTGAAAATTAAAATAAGCTTCCTAGCACGAGAGTGTACTGGGAAGCTTATGATGGATTGTGTGAAAGGAAATATAACAGTAACTGTTTCCTACCAGGGAAGTATACCGGAATGTCTATGTTGGGCTTGCAAGTGAAAGCTACTAAACAAGAAAATGTTGACAAAACCAGTGATAATAAAGCTTCAAGTGCAGTTGAAAGGATACTGAGTCAAGCCTGATTGTGAAGCTGGAACTGTGGCAAGAACCCTATGAAATAGATCCAAGTAAGGTGTGTCGGTTGAGTGACCTGTGATGGGTGGACCGTGTGGTCAGACAACTGCGCCTAGACCGAATGCACCCACCTAAGGAAAAGCCACGTTGTGATTGAATAAAGGAAACCTATGTGAACTGAAATCGATGAGCTGAACTTTATAAATTGGTGACAAGTTACCAAACCCAAGGAGCTGGGGAAAGTCCCAGGGAAGTGTGTTATTTTGGAACAATGAATATCCCAAAGAATTGTGTTATTTTTAAAACATTGGAAGGCTTGAAAGCTTGGGGAAGCGAACCCTGCTTTTGTAAAGTGAACTATTGGAATCTAGGGAAGGTAAAACCCTTTTCCACTTAAAAGCTGTAAGAAGCTCTGAACTTTTATATTTGAACACTTTTCATTTGATGCCGACATCCCTGCACATTGTATACAGTTAGATGCAAGGGCAAGTATAGATTTTGGACACAGACAGACACTTGCTTTGGACATCCTGACACAGACTATCATTAGTTTCATTTAGGCAGGGAAATCTCACCTTAGCATAGGGCAAGTTAAGCATTTTCCCAAACCTCCCTAAAGATTCTATTCAGTTGTCTTTGTCTCCTTCATGATGCCTTCACAAATGATGTCAGAGTGGGATGTGGCTCAACCGAGACAAGTTGGAAAACCGCCAAGCTTGAGCAGTAAAGTCCCAAAACATCAGACGCCTCAGTAACCAAAGAAGGCTCTATTGGGTTTGATATCTGTAACAGTAGGGAACAAATCACCACCCCAGGTGAAAAAAAGACCAATACCTACTTATCTAACCTGGATTCCACCCCCACATACATATATCAGGTTGTCTCCTAAGTCAGGGTTAGAATGGAATTTGGAATAGATGTGGTAGCCAGGGTTATAAACCCAGACACAGGGGGGGGGGGGGCATAAAAGGTGTTACTACAAAACCACGGGAATTATCCCTTTCAAATTCATCAGGGAGATACAATTATACAGTGGATGCTAGAAAGAGCAGTTTTTCCTAGGGTAAAGGAAGAGGGTGGCAAAGAGGTGACAGAATGAGGTACCCGAGGCTTCGGGAGAGCAGACTAAACATCCGATAACCCACACAAAACCGAACCCAGAAGGGTTACAGAAGAAGACCCTGAAACTCTTCCTGACCTAACCTTTCCCAGAGGAATGATCCACTGTTAGCTGAAGCCTTCTTGCAATTGGAGAAAGGAGGGCCCTTTTTCTTTTTAAATCATGTTTGAATCTACAGAGGAGACCACTTCCGAGGGCATGGTTAAAACACAGTTGGTGGTACCAAAAAGTAACAAACAAATTGTCCTAGAAATAGCCCACTCCCATTTGACGGGCGATCATTTAGGGCAGACAAAGACCCAGGCACAAATCCTTTACAAATACTACTGGCCCGAAATTCACTCAAATATTAAGACATTTGTGCAGTCTTGTGAGATCTGCAAAAAGACCAGCACCCATATGCCATCACCAGTACCCTTACAACCACACAAAGTTCAATTTTCTAGAATTGGCATGGATATTGTAGGGCTCCTAGAAACATCGAAGTTGAGGAACAAATATTTTCTGGTCATAGTAGATCATGCCACGCAATATCTAGAAGCCTTTCCATTTAGAGCTAGTACCACACAGCAGATCCTGAAACATCTACTCCCTTTCTTTTCAAGAGTATGATTTTCGAAGGAAATCTTAATGGATCAAGGCTCGACATTCATAAGAAAACTCATGGGGGAAGTAAAAGAACTATTACACATTAACACCCTAAGAACGTCAGTATACCATCCACAAACAGATGGCCTTGTAGAAAGGTTTAATAAGACCTTGAAACCATACTACGAAAGCTAGTGGAACAAGACGGAAGAAATTGGAATCAAATGATACCTTTGGCTTTATTTGCTATTAGAAAGACCCTCCCCCCCCCCAGGCTTCTACCAGATTCTCCCTGTTTGAATTACATTACGGACGGGAACTACTCCGAGAAATCCTGGACATGTGGAGAGAGACTGGGGGGACAGGTTTGGGGGTGGGGGGGGGAACGCCACAATTTCACACTCCCAAACCGGCCACCGTTTTAAAGACCACATGACTGTGGTAAGATCTTTAGTACACACCCATATGGCCAAAGCATAAGAACAGCAGAAGACCTCATACAATTGAAAAGTCAACTTAAGATCTTTCTCGGTAGAACAAAAAGTGTTGGTGTTATTACCAAACTCTGAGAATAAACTAATTTCCAGATGGCATGGACCTTATGAGGTACTAGAACAGACAGGACTCTGTAACTACATAATCTTCCAACCCAACTGCCGAGTGAAAACCCAGGTATACCATATCAACCCTTTAAAGGAGTAGAAAGAAACCCCTGCAGAGTCTACTTCCACCATTCTAGCTTATTACCCGATGACTTTTATAGAAAGGTACTCATCCCTTCTGAACATAGTAACAACCAGAAACAAGATCTCTATGAGCTACTCCTCCAATTAACTGATGTATTTATTGAGGAGCCAGGTAGCGTGAAAGGATTTTATCATCATATCTGCACTCCTGTGAGCAAAGTGGTACACCTAAAACGTTCTAGACTACCTGAGGCGAGGAAGGCAACCATCATCCAGGAAGTCAGGCAGATTTGTTTGTTTATTAATTTGTAATGTGCACCAGACCCAGGTATCAGGAAGCAGAGTACAGGAGGATACATGAATACTTTCAGCTTATAGTTACATAGGTTACAGGGAGCAATTGGTCTATCATTACATAATTGACAGTGTTAAGATGCAACATATACTGAAGTCTGCAGTGGCTATATAAAGTCAGATCTAAGGGCTAATGCTAACATGCATGCAGAGAGAGAGACAGGCACTAGGGTGGATTAGTGGTAATTTTCTCTGAGCCATTTGATGGTGTTATGTCTGAAGTTAAGAAAGGTCCGATCTAGGCACGACTAGGCAATCTGAGTTAGCAATCTTAGTGGGTCGGCTAGCAGTTTTTCTGTTAATTCTCTCCACAAGGCAGCGAGGGGCAGCATTGTTAAGGCATCTGTGCGTTAGTGAGACAGTTTTGAGCAGGATTTTGTCACTGATGGACAGCCATTTGTTCTGTCACCTTGTCTCTGAGATATGTTCTCTTCTGGCAATGCCCTCTGCCTTTCCCAGAGCATTGTTCTGGAGAGTTTGGATCTTGTTAACAATGTGTTTGCTAGCGCCCAAGTACAGGGAGTTGCAGTAGTCCAACTTGGACAAAATTAGGGCTTGGGCCAGTATGGTGCAGCTGTCCTTGGATAGAAAAGGTTTACCGGCTCTGATCAGCTTGCATGTGTATGCAGAGGCCATGGCATTGACCTGTTTGACAAACGTGAGGGTGGAGCATAGGTAGAAACCTAGTGTTTTTACCTCTTTTGCAACTTTAATAAGGTTGCCATCGATGTTAAATGAGGTATATTTAGGGTCAAGTTTATTGAGGTTGAATGCAGTCCCTAGAATGAGGAGCTCAGTTTTGTCAACATTCAAGCATAGACCGTGGGCGGCCATCCATGCTTGGATGATGAGATCGATTTTATTTACTAATGCCATATTCTTGTCATAATAACCCGGTAAGCAGAATGAGAATCTGGGTATCGTCTGCATAATGAGTGTAGGTGACACCCAGACGGTCCAGATCATCGAATAAGGGCTTAGAAAATATGTTATACATTGAGGGTGATACGCAGGAACCCTGCAGCACACTCCATCTAATAGGAATGGGGTCTGCCGCTGCAGATGGCGAGAAGACTCACATGGTCCTGCTGCTCAGAAATGATTGGATCCATGCTAAGGCATCCTGTGCAAAGTGAGCAGCTGAGTCAAGGTGATTGCAGAGTACTTTAAGGTCCACCAGATCGAAGGCGGCCGAAAGATCAAGAAGAGGAAGCAAGACAGAACCTGTCCTTAAGTGCATCGATCTGGGTTTTGAGATCGATCAGCGCAGTTTCAGTGCCATGTTGGGGTCTAAAACCAGATTGGCGGATTCCCATGAAGTACTCCTGTATCTGGAGATGCTCGAGGCTAATATTATTGAACCATATAGTAGTCCCTGGTCTTCCCCCATTATGATAGTAGCCAAACCCGATGGGACATGGAAATTTGGTATTGACTTTAGAAAAGAATGCGATATCTGGGGGGCGCTGTTGTGCGCCAACGAAGATGGCCACCTGATGTGAGAGCTCCGTAACCGGATAAATCCGATCTACAATATCATGTGGAGTTACTGCAATATCCCCGTACAGAAAAAGACAGAGGAGCTTAGCATACTCTGGTGCACCGGCAGAGCAAATTTGAATCGAAATCGTAGCTCCATTTGCCCACGGCACGACTAAAGCAGGGTAAGCGGCCGGCCAATATCAGAGCGCTCTGCGTGGCAAAATCCATCCGCGCCTCAGAACTCACCCCTGGGTGTCCGACAGGCAGTGGGATACACTGGCCAACAAACCCAGTCACACTTCGTGCAAACTGCAACCCCGGGGTACACATCTGTGCAACGTTGCTGACGGAACTGGGGCACGGTGTGAAAGGAGGCTGGCGGCGACTTCCTGCATCAGGTACGTGAGAACAGCAAAGGGGAGAAAGGTGTCAGTACACCGACGGAGAACAGGGGCAGATCAGGGCATTGAACCGATTCCACATCAGAGGCTCTCCAGGGTCTCAGAGGACAAACACTGCAGCTAGGCCCGCCCTCCTGCTCATAAATCCAGTGGCAGCACCCTCGCTGTCAGCTTGCGCGGCAACTCAACAAACTACGGCATAGCGTAATACACGCACCTGATCCCCGAGAGCACTGACCGAGGAACACCAATCCAGCGCTACCCTTCTTCTCATAGAGAGAACCATAGCTGAAATGCTACCAATGCGATCTACAGGTGGGCACCCATTAGCACGCTCGCCAGAGTCGTCTGAGCAGTCTGACCCGCAAGAAGCAACAATACAAGCCTGCACACGTATGGGGAAACTTGGAAACTCAGCACCAAAACGCTGCACCAGGTCTGTGGAAAGAATCCAGAAGGAAATATTAGCGGCAACAAGACATGGACATCCTGTAGCCCAGACCAGAAGCCCCTCAGGCAGACCCTTTAATAGAAAGCATCGAAGGGATATCGCCCCAACAAAACCCCTGCAGCAAACACCTGGAGAAGGGAGGCCGGGGTACCCAGCACACTGCCGTTCAATTGACCCACAGCAAAGGCCTAAAACGCTACCCCTACTTGTTAAGCCCGGCCTTAAAGCGCAGAAGACAGTGACACACCCTCAGCACGCGCTGACGACATCGATCAGCCACAAGGGACATGACAAGAGGAAATAAGGGCAATAAGAAGGGCCCTATGGACACCTATACTAACAACTAACGGGGACGACTCCCAAGGATCCACCCACCCTACACCAACACTGGCCCGACCGTAAACCGAGACAATCATGGACCCATATATGCGCTCCAGACGGGATTTGAACAAAGATAGACGACATCAGCGACAATATAGCATCCATCAGAGAAGACATCCGAAAAGTAAACACCAGGGTTTCGGATGCTGAGGACAGGGTGAGCACTCTAGAAGATACGTCGACCATGCATGCCAAAGCAATAGAGGAGAGCCAAAAGAATTTGAAGGCAGTCAGGGATAAATGCGAAGATCTCGAATCAAGATCCCGGAGCAATAAAATCATGGTGGTGGGACTGGCGGAAAAGTCCATGAATGTCCCGGTGGAGGCATTCCTGGGGGAAGTCCTCCATACACTGTTCCCGGAAACTCCATTCTCTCAACAGTTCCTCGTGGAGAAGGAGCACAGAACACTGGCCCCACCAGCCAAACCAGGCGCACATCCACGCACAATAATTGCCCGCCTGCTTAATTACCGGGACAGGGACCTGATCCTTGACTTTGACACGAAAGAGGATCCTTGTCATATGATTCTAACCGTATACATATATACCCTGATTTTTCCAATGGTGTCCAGGCAGCCATACGCACATTTGATCCCATCAAGAAAACACTAAGGGAGAAGAAGATACCATACGCTATGCTGTTCCCTGTAAACTTTGGCTACAACATGCGGGCAGAACCCATTTTTTTGAAACACCGGAAGAGGCCATGTTCTATATCGAGCAACACGTCCCCGTCGCCCTGAGCAAAAGATGATACACAGGGAAGGCCACCCAAAATGGAAAAAAAACAGACAGAATCCTCCCAACAAAAGCAACAGGGTGATACACCCACTCCACTTCAACCAGAGGTTACGGCTTCCATGAGCGGCATGTACTAAAGTTACCGGACGTGGCCAAACAAAGCCACCCACTGTTACAGACTGTTAAGTTGGTTCAAAGGGATACACCATCCAGTTGGATGCATGGTGAAGGTGGGATGGGAGGTGGGCTGGGGAAGAGGGAAGAAATGGGAAAATCTGACGGATGACAAAGAACGGAACTCACGCGATCCATAATAGGCACAGCAATGTGTATGCATGGGGGAGACAGGGCTAACGATTAGGATAAATCTCCTGTTCTGAAATGTTAGGGGATTGCAAACCCAATCAAAGCAAGGAAAATACTGGCCTATGCCAAGAGACATAAGATCGACATCCTCTGCTTGCAGGAGACACATGCCACAAGAAAGGTCTTGGAATCATTTGCTCGGAACGGGTGCCCCTGAGATTTGGAACAGAATACTCCTAGCAATCCAGGGGAGTACTAACCCTCATACACCACCGAACTGGCTTCCAAATGACGAGATCATCAATAGACAACGAAGGGAGATTTGTGATTTTATGGGGCACGCTGAAGCATCAAGAGATGATCCTAATAAACACGTATGGCCCGGACATCGACACCCTGGAATTCTACCTGCACATAATGTCTCAGATATCTCCCCCAGGCGACTAAAATATTATATGGGGCAGAGATTTCAATACAATCCTAGACCCCCAGAGGGATAGAACATCCAGAATCCCAAGACTTCAATCCAAAGCAGCCACAGCAATATTGCAGGCCATGTCTGAAATACCATTGTCGGATGTGTGGAGAGAGCTACATCCTTCCCTGGAGGAGTTCACGTTCCACTCATCCGTTCACTCCTCCAGCTCGCGTATAGACCATTGGTTAATTTCTCCAGAAAGTATCTCACGTGTGGGCTACTGCTCCATCCTTCCACGCACCCTATCAGATCACTCACTGATTCTGGTCGAAATACACAGGTCGACATGGAGCTATCACCGCGAGTATAGTGGTTGCCACCGGCCCTTCTACGTGACGAAAGAGTCATAGAACCCCTGAGTTCGGATATCACTGACTTCTTTGCTAACAACAAGGGCACTGTTGCCTCCACGGCAACAATATGGGAAACATTTACGGTTTAGACACAAGGGCACCTCCTATCAAGAACAGTGGGCACACTAAATCCATTAAGAATGAACTACGCCAGGCTGAGACCACTCTTCGAACCCTGGAAATCACCCACGCACGCTTGCCAGGCAACAATACCCTTAAACCTCTGCAGGAACAGCAAGAGGAATTCAGAGAACTGGCCGAACGGGAAGGGAAATACATAACACAATCAATCAGAGACAGACGATATATGGAAAGTAACAAAGCCGGGAAGGCACTGGCAAATCTGATTAAGTCTGAAAACGGGATAAGGCCAATCACGTCCATAGTGGGGGCAGATGGGTCAGGCCACACAGAGGCTGATAAGATTAATGAAGTCTTCCTGAACTTCTACTCCGATTTGTACAAGAATGTAGACCAAGTGTTGGCAAAAGATCTTGAACGTTACGTGGCATCGATTCCTTTGTCCAGCTTAGGCCAGGCCGAGAGGGAAGCACTCGAAACCCTGTTTACGCTAGAGGAAATTGCCCAGGCAATCTAGGACTTGACATCTGGGAAGGCCCCAGACCCCTGATGGTCTACCGTCAGACTTCGTCTACTCATCTGAACTATCCGCTAAATTACTGGAGCTTTGGGAAGACTCCCTATCTAATGGCACTCTCCCGGAGTCCATGCTGGAGGCCGTAATAACCGTCCTGCTTAAACCACACAAGCCCCCACAAGACCCTAAATCATACCGCCCCCTTTCATTAATCAACACGGACACCAAAATATATGCGAAAGTCATAGCCAATAGACTACTCTCCCATATGAACAAACTAATCCACCCCGATCAATCAGGGTTCATACCAACAAGATCCACGTCCCTGAATCTGTGCAGACTTTTTGCAATAATATCGCAGCTAGACCACGTGGCTGTGGGCGTGGCAATATCACTCTCTGCTGAAAAAGCATTTGATTCAGTGTCATGGGGATATTTGTATGCTATACTGAATCATATGGGGTTTGGGCCAGGTTTCTAAAGTTTTATTCGACTCTTATACAAGGATCCCAAAGCCAAAATAAAGACTAACCACACTATATCCCCCCGCCTTTACCCTACAGAGAGGTACTCATCAGGAATGCCCCCTGTCCCCTTTAATCTTTGCCCTTACAATAGAAGGGATGGCATCACTTCTAAGCCATAAGCACTTAGGGCGGGGTATTCAGATCCGGGGCCCTCCTCAAATCATCTCACTATACGCAGATGACACCTTATTGTATCAAACAGACCCACAACAGAATTTGACGCCGGTTATGCGAGACATAGTGGACCAACCAAACAAACAAAGTCTGAAATAATCCCCCCCCCGAAACTTAATGCCACAGAATCGGACGCCACGGCACAGTTTTGCTGGTCACCAAATTCAGCCAGGTACTTAGGCATAGTGATAGCTACAGATAGGAATACGCTATATGAGGCCAATTACAGGCCCTACATTTCACAACTGGAGATCAAATTTCCTCTTTGGAACAAGCTCCCAATTTTTTTTATACGGCCAAATTGCTCTGCTTAAGATGATAGTGGTACCCAAGTTGCTATATCTATTTAGTAATATCCCTTTATGGCCGGGGCAAAGTGTTCTTTGAGAAACTCCAGAGACTGGCCTCCAACTTTGTATGGGGGGGGGTGCGGTCAGACAGAACTGGGCCAAACTAAGTGAGAGACATGACACAGGCGGCTTGGCCGCACCTGACTTCACCTTACACTATTACGCAGCACAAGCCCGCTTTGCTCAATTTTGGTTCCATGAGTCCAAAGCATACGCCCACATACAGACAGAGAAGTATGCAGCGGCCCCCGTGGACATACAATCTATGATATTCAGTGAGAAACGCAGGAACTTGGGTGGAACAGACCCTGTGACCTGCACAACTAGAGCATGGAGGGTGCTATATATCGCAGGGTGGACTGTACAAACCCTTACTAGGCACCCTCCCCATTATGGCACTACCCGGATGTTGCCCCCACTATGGACACCAAAATGCAGAGGGACTGGGACCCTGAGAAAGCTCCGACACTGGGAGACTTATTCCCTGGTGGGGAGTTTTTTTTAACCTGGACGAAGCACATAGGAGATTCGGTTCGGGACTCACAGTATCCCTGCAATACCTTCGATTAAAGGCAGCGCTCAAGCACAAATGGCCCTCGTTCCCTACAGAACCACCCCCCCAGCCATTCATACCAGATATCATGGGCCAGGAGGGGTTTGCGGGAAATATATCCAGGATATACAACACGGTCCAGGCACAGACTCCCTCACAGAACACAATGAAATCCAAATTTGAAAGGGATCTAGATACAACGATTGAAGACAAGCAATGGGCCAGGTACAGGCAATACACCAAAACCATATCACTGAATGCAAATTTTAGGCTAGTCCAATTCAAAATCCTGGACCACCTACACAATCACCCGAGGGAAAATAGCCAGATTTGACCGCTCAAAACAATCTTTGTGCCCCAAATGCAAACATCCAGAAGCCAGCTCCTTCCATATGAACTGGGAGTGCCCGCCTACCGGACAGTTCTGGGAAGAGGTGGCCTCTAACCTCAGCAATTTCCTCGAAATCCGAATACCGGCCACACCTCTGAAATACCTCTTGGGGGATATTGGAAAGGCTTCCATCAAGACAAGTAGACTCTTTTCAGTGGCAACTGCTGAGGCCAAACGCAATATTCTCAGACACTGGAAGGCGAAGGCAGCCCCCACAATCCATGCATGGTTTGCGTGACCTGGTTGAGGTATACGAATGTGAAGAAACCTATACGCTGCAAATAACACCTAGGAGCTGCCCTAAAGGCATCCGGGCCCCACTCCGGAGGTATCTGAATGCTACTTCCACAAATTCTGTTTCGGTGGAGTGCTCTGTCGCCCCCTGCGTAATTCCACATACCTTAACTGACCCCAGTCCAAATGTTGGACTTGTTTTTATATATATTGCAATGAACCGTTCGTAATCTGATGTGACAAATATGACCGTCAGTGAAAAAAAAAGTTTTAAAAAAAAAAAGAAAAGAAAAGAATGCAATATGACCTTTGATGCCTACACAATGCCTCGTATTGATCATCTCACTGATCGACTGGGCAAAGCTGTCTATCTTTCTACCACAGACATTACAAAAGGCTATTTGCAGGTTCCCTTGTATGGTCTGGATAAAGAAACGCACCCCCAGGTTTATTCCAAATTAAAGTCCTCCCATTATCACGTCGTAAGCGGCTGTTTTACCATCTGATTGTTCCTGCTTCTGTGCAGTGTGGCTTGACGCTGAAGTTCCTCACGCAAGGATGCGCTTTCCTCTAATCTCCAACAGCTGAGTCTTTGAGGATGTTTCGGAGCTCTGAGTGTTGACCCGGGAGCCTTGAGCCTTGAGCCATGAGCCTCTTATGGCAACCAATTAACTAACTTCCTGTAGCAGCTCCGACCCTCCGAAAGTAGAGGTAATGGCAGAAGCAACGTTAAAGACATGCAAGTGCCTGAAGCTCTGATGTGTTCAAAGGAGATGCGGCTGTGGTTGGTTGAGGAGGGCTGTGGAGGAGTCAGTGGGTCCATCTTGGTGGAATATGAACAGCATTCTTTGAGCTCCTGCACCACTATTAGTAGGTTGTATATGCTGTTGTAGGTGCTGTGATATGATATATGTCATTTATAACATGCCTGTACACAGGTGTTTCTAGATAGCCTGTTCTATGCAGCATCACAGCGCCTCGCTGTAACAGAGAGCAGCTTAGTAGCAAAGCAGTGCTGGAGTGACGGTCTGCCTTATTTGCCAGGGCCAGTTTCGCAATGGTGGAAAAGGCTGATAAGGCTGATACCGTCCTGGCCCCGACCAGTGGGGTAGCGCAAACCGTCTAAAGTGTTATGCCTGGTCTGGAGTTGGGCTGGGTACGGCTCCAGGAGTCTTACTGTGTGTCTTGGGGAGAATTACCTCCCTGCCACCCCGGTCTGTGCAAGTACGGAGAGTGCAATCAGCACCCCGTGAATGTCACAGATGGAGTGGCCGAGGAGAGTTCTTTCCTTATTTAAGTGATCTCCTCCTGCTTATTAGGGATTGGAGCCCTAGATTTATGCATCTGTTTTCCTATGTGTTTAGAAGTGAGGCTATTGCAAGTTGTTTTCTGCCTCCAAGTAACCTCCAAGCAGCAGAGGGCACTAAAAGGGCAGCAAAAGCGGACTGTAAGCCTGCCAGCGAGTATTGTGCTGGGAACTACACATTTCAACGGAGTGGATAATGTGGAAAAGCGAAAGCTTGTTAATTACTACAGACAGTGTTGGAGAACCAAAACCATACAAGCAGCCAGTCGTGTTTCTTGAGCAAATCCGCGTTGCATGCCTTACCTGCCCTCCAGAAAAGTACTTGGCAAAATACACATGGCGAAGCACGTAGTGCAGATATAGTTTTAAAAGATGGTGACATGCCTCCTCCCACTGAATTAAGGAAAACAAAAGGCTAATTTGGTTTCAAGCCGTCTGAGACCCTTTTGGATGATGGCTTAAGGCGTCCTTCAACGACCCTTTGGGCTGAGTGGTATGGAAATAAATTCCATCATCAGCAAAAACTTGTTTGGCTTTGAAAGGTCTCATATGATGACAAGTAACTTAACCAACAAGAGTGCGGTAGTGCGGCAGGGATCAAATATTTCCGAAACAACTTTCATCAAAGATGAAAGTTTGTCTAAAATGGACAAGATCCATTCAAGTAACCGTTTGTTCTGGCGGGGGCTCTTCAGCACCAACAGAGGTGACACTCAATGACCCTACAGAGGTAAAAACTATATCTGACTCCCCTTCTAGAAAATGCTTTTCTTTTTTTCAATGGACAGAGGCCGAAGAATAACGCTAGCAACGGTGGCCCCTCTAGGAGGTGCAAGTATAGCATGGGGGTAGCAAATGAAATTGAGGATGCAGTGCTGCTACAAACATTGTTGCAGTTAGAATCTGGAATGTATGCGGTGCACCTAGGCTTTAAATACCTTAGTTAAAAACATCCAACCCAGTTCTATGCCTAGGAAAAGTGTTTATCATGGATGATGGACCACAGGCTGGGTGTTCAAACACGCAAAATGAAAAGGAGAACTGTGCTCTTATTAATAGACTAAAAGAAGAAATTTTGGCTTGCGGGGGGCTCTTCAGCACCAACAGAGGTGACACTCAATGACCCTACAGAGGTAAAAACTATATCTGACTCCCCTTCTAGAAAATGCTTTTCTTTTTTTCAATGGACAAAGGCCGAAGAATAACGCTAGCAACGGTGGCCCCTCTAGGAGGTGCAAGTATAGCATGGGGGTAGCAAATGAAATTGAGGATGCAGTGCTGCTACAAACATCGTTGCAGTTAGAATCTGGAATGTGTGCGGTGCCCCTAGGCTTTAAATACCTTAGTTAAAAACATCCAACCCAGTTCTATGCCTAGGAAAAGTGTTTATCATGGATGATGGACCACAGGCTGGGTGTTCAAACACGCAAAATGAAAAGGAGAACTGTGCTCTTATTAATAGACTAAAAGAAGAAATTGCTAAAATAACAGAAATAATGGAATCCGAACAGGTCAAGTCACCTCAAGTCCATATAGCTCCAGAGTGCGATCAGGTTGAGATAGCGGATTGGTAATATCGACGACCCTGGAAGAGTCTGTTCAGGGGAGCCAGCCAACATCAATGCTACCCAAGAAACAGCAACAGCGCTGAATGAACAATGGGGCGAAGGGTTACGGAAACAATGATCTTACAGACACATCCCAAAAGGAAAATAGTGATTTCTATTTAAGATCTAAGAAGAATGCTGTGCAGCTTATCCTGCAAAGATTATTATTGGCGATGGAAACCTCAATTACTTTGTCCACCTCTGGGTCCTCGGAGGGATGGACACAACCACAACTACAAACAAAGAAGAAAAGTAGAGTGAGAGGTCACCATATAAGAGAACCACCGAAAAGTTCAGGAGGTGGTTGCGGGGGTATCGATGTAGGCACAATGGCATCATTGAATATTACAATGGCCCCTTTCCTCAAATGAGGTGAGGTGGGGTGGGGTGATGAGCTGTAATGGTTCAACACTAACCTGACTCGTGCAGCAATCAACGAGGCAAATGGAGAGTCCCCTGAGGCCCCTAACACCTCCCTCCTCCCTGAGAGGGAAACAAAGGGTTGTGTGAGGGATCCCAGGGAAACCCTCCTGGGGGGAAAAAACCCTGCTGGAACGGATGTGGAGGTGAATCGGTTGCTTATCCGCTGGCAGTTTACAGGATTCACTGGATCTGGTCACAGAATCTCAGCGAAGTCCGGATTCTAGATAAGTAAACAAGAGATGAGTGAAGGAACTAGGTACGAGAGCAATCAATGTAATGGTTGTTGATGTACCTAACGTGTCTTGAAGGGGAGGCTACCGGAGTTTCCTGTAGGCTCGTGAACAGCGGAACGGGAAGGCTGGGCAGAAAGGCAAGGCTGTAGGAAAGAGCAGGAAGGAAAGATAAACATAGGAATAAGGTATAGAATAATAAATTCCCTAGATGCGAACTCACGTAGCGTCTGTAGAGAGTAGCGACGCACTGAGCTTCGGCTCTGCTGGGCCATATCCGGAATCCATGAGAGAACGAGATGACGTCAGAGAACGTCTGCCATGCGAACGTGAAAACACTGCACCGTTACCCAAAGGATGAGGAGCCATCTTGGAAGAGGGGGAAATGGAGAGTGCTCGCAATCTCCAGCGTTGCCACAGGGAACGCCGGTGCCAGTAAGTCGTGACATGAACAAGAATTTAAAAGACCATTCGACTATGCTGGCCATGGTACACACAAAGCAGATTTTTCTTGAAGGTTTTGTCACAGCGGTGGTGCAGGGAAACCTTGATAAACAATTCTGAAAACACCCTGAAGACCTTTAAAAGAATGCTGGACCCTACAATTGAAGAACGTAACATTAGAAAAGAACCAAAGGGTCGTTCAGAGGGGGGGAATGGTCCCAACTCAAAGGTAGGAACCCAGTATCCAAATAATAAGAAAAGTATGAACGCTATGAGCAATCAAAGGGAAGAAAGAAATGAGCAACTAAACAAAGGAAAATATCCACCGTATGTGGCGAACCAGAGTGTTGTTGAAGTATGTTCTGAGAATCCGAGTGCTTTAACAAATAATGTATTGAAAGAACTCCCGTTTTGTGAAGAATTGGATATTGAAAGTATTTACAGAGGAGACAACGTCCGAGGTAAATCAACCTCCTCCCCCAGGGAAGAGGGTTCAGGCTGAATTGGAACAAATGTCTCCCAATGCCTTATC
Organism: Ambystoma mexicanum; assembly: GCF_040938575.1. NCBI lineage: Eukaryota > Metazoa > Chordata > Amphibia > Caudata > Ambystomatidae > Ambystoma > Ambystoma mexicanum. The sequence continues at coordinate 680,640,075 of NC_090941.1, read as the reverse complement.
CGGTAATGACTCAATCACTAAAGACTACCCCATTTTTCCAAGACGAAAGAGGAAAAAAACAACAAGGATCGAAGCAATCTGGGGGGCGTGGCTACATGGCCACGTAGGAGGTGGTGTTTCCCGAGAGCTCTTGTTGATCCGGCCATTATCCTTATATTAAGTGCATCTAAAGCTGGCAGGGAAGCCTCATGCGACGCTGAAGGACGTGTGAATGCATGGGGCATGCAGTGCATGCACGCTCACGGACGCCCGAGAAGTTGGAACCGGATTGTGAACATTTGAAGTTCGGGGATCCTTCGTTACAGGACCCCAAGATGGCGGCTTAGGACAAAGGAAGCCTGGGGCAGAGCGGCGATCCTCCACCCAGCTGGCAGCATTGGACCGCGAGAAGGCGAATAGTGGAGCCGCAGCCCTGCACAGCGCTGCCGCGTACGAGAGCCCCTGTGCCAGATACAGACAGGGCCGGGGAAATGAAACTAAACACGTGGCGCCCACGCCGGGGCTCCCCATAATGGTGGTTGTGGAAGGGCGAGCCTCAGGAGAGCGCGGGCTGCAATGCCCACACAACGGATTCATGGGTGTGGGGACCGCAGCGCTTGCATGAACTGAGAAGGCTGCGGGCTGTGGATCACTGAAGAGTCAAGAGGCGCGAGGCGGACGGCACTCAGAAAGCAGACACAGCGCGAGTCGAGGGAAGGACAGAACAGATACATTGTATGCTTCGCGAGCAGATACAGTGGCAAGCGGAAAGTGGCCCCGGACAGCGCGAGCTGCAGAAGAGAAACTGATCACTGCGAGGAGGTAGGCTGCTCGCGTATGCAACCCAGCCCAGTGATAACATATTGGAAACCTTGCCATGTCGTGTGCACAATGGCATGTGAGAGAATTGGGAGTGAGAAAATAGTCGCGGGCACTGGAAGAGGAGCGAGATACGCTCACAAAGTATGGACACACTGGGATTGCGAGGGAGGGCATCAACCACAACATCTTGGGCAGCTGGACTGCTTAGTGCCGGTGCTGGGAAGTTAACCCCTTGGGAATCCTGACTCGCCCCAGAAACTGACAAACAAGGGGATGTGGGCTGCTCACGGATGCAAAACAGCCCATTGTCAGTAGTCCGGGAAACTTCGCCATACTGCCTGCACACAAAATACGCGAAGTGCGACTGGACAAATAGCCATAGGCGCATTGGCGGAGGAGCGGGATCCACACATCAGGATTGCACCGCAAGTCTTCAGGAGCTGGGCGGCAGGACCATATGGTGCCTGGGTGGAGACGCTAACCCTTTGAAGATCCTGACCCACTCCAGAGAAAGACAAATGTGAGGAGGCAGGCTGGGCACGTAGCAGATTACAAAACGTGGCACGCAAATAGCCACAAAAAAGGGCCGGAGCAACGAGCTGCCACGACAACATGAGTGAGCGGCAATCGCGCCTCTGCGCGAAAATGTAGCGAGCCTTAGGAACCCTGCAGCAGGCGCTGGCCATGTCGCACTCTTAAGAACGACGGAAGACGCAGCCGTATAGGAGAGGCTGCTGGCAGTCGGGCGAACACATCATAGCCCCCAACAAAGAGCAGGCACCACACGGACTATAGCGGAGCAGGAGGTCAGAGAATATAGCTCGGGGGCAGCGAGCAATACTGGAGAGGCACCAAGGTGACGCCTAAAACACTCAAGACAACGGGCGGAGAGACAGGCGCACGGCTGGACAGCTGAGGGGGGGGGTCGTGACCACGCGGACATTTGAGTTGGGGGAAGCACGACAGGCTTCCGCCCAATCGCCTTAGCAGGATGTCCTCCAAAGTGGTTAGACCTAGGATCAAGCAGCCCACGATGGAGGCCTATAGCAAGTCGCCCCCGGGCGCGGAGGAGGGCAAAAGTAAGGAGACCCCCGTGGCAGCGGCAGAGGCACCGGGTACGATCCCGGAGGTGTTGGCAGCAATTGCTGACTTAAAAGTGGCCTGGGAGACGAAATTGGGCCTTGCTATGAGAGAACTGCAGGAGGGCCTGGACCTTAAGATTGGAGCGGTCCAGGAGGAGGTGAACCTGCTGCGACAAGATGTGCGGACGATTGCGGAGCGCACTGGGGCCTTGGAGAAGGAGATGGCCCCGACTACGGAGACGTGTGCCGCGCATGCGAAGGAGCTCCATGCCCTCGTGCAACGGGTGGGCAACCTGGAGGACAGAGCAGAGCAAGCAGAGGGTCGTGCCAGTCGCAATAACATCCGTATAGTGGGTCTACCGGAAGGAATGGAAGGGTCAAACCCCACAGAATACGTGGAAACCTTGCTTTTACAGGAGATAACAGGCGGGCTGTTGACCCAGGGGTTCGCGGTCGAAAGAGCGCACAGGGCCCTGACAAGGAGACCGGCCCCAGGAGCCCCTCCGCGGCCGATGATTGCAAAGATCCTAAACTATCAGGATCGAGAGAAGATTCTCGAATTTTTCCGGAGGGGAGGAACGGTTGAGAGGGGGTCAGCAAAAATCACGGCGTACCCGGACTATACGCTGCTTGTACAGCGCAGCAGGATGAACTTTGGGTCGGTTAAAAGAAGGCTGAGAGAAGCAGGCCTTCGTTACATGTTGCTTTATCCAGCCAAGTTGAAGGTGTTTTATAAGAACAGATCTCTTTTCTTCGAGACGCCGGCAGAGGCGATGGATTGGCTGGACATGCAGGGCCGACCTCAGGAACCGGATGTCCAATTGGAAGCTGCTGGAGATAAGTAGAATGACGTCGCGGCACCCGGGGAGATATAGTTAAGACATTGGGACTTGAATATAGAATTGTACTATGCTGGTGGGGAGCGTGTCATGGTGTCGGCCGGTTGGATCCGTTGGATGCACTTCTCCTAAAACAGATGATAGGGAGCTCCTGGGGGGCACCCCCTGATCCCAATAGTTGTATATTTCGTTCGGTCACTGTTAGATTGGTGACGCCCCGCGGGGTCCTAGTCCTTGTATACGAGACAGGACCAGACGCGGGTGGGCCTGAGATCCAGGGATGGAGCTGGGCATTTGTTGGGGAAGGGTAGGGTGGGGGGAGGGGTTGGGTTGTGTGCTGTGGTGTGTAGTTGAGAAACAGGGAGGGGGGAATTGTTGGGAATGGGAAAGGGGAGAGCCGGTGCAAGGATCATTAGAGGGAGCATTCAGAGGAGAGGGGAGTTGGGAACAGACCGAATAGATGGCATTGGCTAATCTCCGCATAGTGACCTGGAATGTACGGGGCCTCAATAGTTATCTGAAACAAAATAAAGTAATGCTGTACTTAAAAAGGATGCGCATTGACATAGCCCTGCTGCAGGAGATTCACCTCACCAGGGAGAAGTTGGAGGTGTTCAAGAGGAAATGAAGGGGTAATGTGGTGGGTGCCACGTACTCCGCGTACGCTAGAGGGGTTATCACCTGGGTGGCGCCGCATGTGCCGTTTCAGGCGCTTAGCTCAACGGTAGACCCGGAGGGCAGAATGGTGACGGTAACAGGGCTCCTGGAAAATAGGGAAGTGCATATCATAAAACTGTACGCCCCCAACCACGACACCGCACCTTATTTTAGGTCCCTTTATGGTAAACTTGGCCCCCTGGCTGGGGGTGCGATGGTGTGGGGGGGGGGACCTCAACTGCACCCTGAATCCCAGAGTGGATAGGTCCATTGATAAGACCGGGAAGATGTCGCCGGCGGCCAAAGCGCTTGGGGCATTGTTGGGAGACCTTGGCCTGGAGGATGTGTGGAGAAGGCTGCATCCCACGGATAAGCAGTACTCGCACTATGCAGCGCCACATGACTTGCCCACGAGGCTATGTGTTTGTGTCGGCTGAGATAATGAGAGAAATGGTGGGAGCGGAATACAAAGCCCGGGTATTATCTGACCATTCGCCCCTGGTGGTAGAGTGGCGACACCAACCCCCCAGGCCTCGGATCCCAACGTGGAGACTTAGGACAGAGGCACTGCAGGATGAGGGGTTCCGGGAGGGTTTGAGGGATGCCATCGAGGAATTTTTTAAGATAAACACGGGCAGCGTACGTTCTGTGGGGACGCTGTGGGAGGTCTTTAAGGTGGTGGTGCGAGGAGTAGCTATTTGCAAATCTAAAGGGCTCCAGGGCGGTATCGAAAGGGAACTTCAGGACACGGAAAGGGAGCTGGAGAGCCTCGCACAACAAGAGGACGCCGCCCATGATAACAGAGCAAAGGCAAGGGACCTTCAGTTAGCCGGCAATGCACTCTGGGATCGACTGTGTAGATTAAACTACAAGAAATATACGGAGCGGTTACACGCTGGGGGAGACAAGCCTGGCAGACTGCTGGCCTGGCTGTACAGGAGCGAGACCCCCCGGTCAGTGATCAATGAGGTTCGGGGGGAGGGAGGTCGCATCCGCAATACCCAGGAAGGGGTGAACGAGGAGTTCCTCAAATTTTATAAACACTTGTATGAGGACACTGGGGAGGATATGTGCCAAGATATACTGGACACAGAGGACATTGGGCTGCCCACCCTAGATGAACTAGAACGTGGGGAGTTGGACGCCCCTGTCACCTCGGACGAGCTGGAGGTGGTGATCCGCAATCTCCCCACTTGCAAGGTGCCGGGGTCAGATGGGTTGCCCAGTGAGTTTTACAAGACATACAAGCAGGAGCTGCTTCAACCACTGCTTGCCATGTTCAACGAGGCCTACGAGCAGGGGGAACTTCCATTGTCCCTCCGCGAGGCCGTGATCGTCCCACTACTGAAACCAGGTAAACCGGCCGCGGAGTGCGGGTCCTATAGGCCTTTGTCCATGCTCACTCAGGACAGCAAGATACTCACGGCAGTGCTGGCTAATAGGTTGAAGAGGGTGATCGGTAAGCTGATACACCCAGATCAGACGGGCTACATCCCAGGCAGAAACATCACTGATAACCATAGGAGGCTCCACCACATTATTGATCAAACTGCGGAAGACACGGGCGAGCTAGCCATTGTGTCGCTAGACGCTGTCAAAGCCTTTGATTCGGTGCAGTGGCCTTGGCTCAAAGCAGCCCTAAAGGGATACGGCATGGGACTTGGATACATCAGGTGGGTCCAGTTGTTGTATAGCACCCCGATGGCTAGAGTCAAAACAGGAGCCATAGTTTCAGATGTCTGGCAACTCAGCAGGGGGACCAGGCAGGGTTGCCCCTGGTCACCCATGTTATACATACTTGCACTAGAGCCGTTGGCGATATACCTGCGGCAACATTATGGGGAGGTGGGCATCAGCACAGTGAGCGGTAGACATCTGATATCACTGTACACGGATGATATGCTCCTGTACCTGCGCTACCCGGTAGAGAACCTGCAGTATGTACTGGAGGTGCTGGACCGCTACGCCACTCTCTCAGGCATATCAGTGAACCCTAGAAAATCTAGTCTGTTTCCCCTGGGCAGATATAAGAACGTCCCGTTAGAGAGGCTGCCTATCCTGCCAGTACCATGGCAGACGGAAACATTTAGGTATTTGGGAGTAAGTATCTATCACAAGATTGAGGCGGAACACAAACATAACACAGAGAGAGCCGTAGAAGGGGTCAAGAACAGCATGCTATTTTGGTCTAGATTGCCCCTGTCCATGATGGGGAGGGCGGCCTTGCTTAAAGTGGTGGTCCTGCCCAGACTCTTGCATTTTTTTGTGAATGTTCCGTTTTTGATCCCCAGGAGCCTATTTGTGAAACTACATAGCATGTGCAGAGGTTTCGTATGGGGTAACTCTAGAAACAGGATGGCCCTGTGGAAACTTCAGAACCCGTGCGATAAGGGGGGCATAGGCCTGCCAAACTTTGAACTCTACTATCTGGCGGGGCAGCTGCTGTATGTGGCCAGGTGGCTGTCGGCTGAGGACTCGGCAGAAGCTAGGCTTTTGCGGGAAGACTCTGCCCCATACTTCCTGAAGGAAGTGGTATGGTTACAAAAGGACAAACTGTTGGGAAGGGGGCGGCTATTGAGGCTGGGATGGGAGGTCTGGCACAGAACATGGAGAATGATGGGGGACGTGGAGCCGCTCTCCCAGCAGGCCCCATTGGTGGCGTTGTGTGGTAACGACTAAACTATTTGAGTCAGTCCGTAGATATTGGGAATCGGTGGGCCTGGCCACCCTTGGGGACATATGGCAGGAAGGAGAGGTACTGGACTTCCAGAGGCTGCAAGATGAGACAGGGGTGCACAGAGGCCAATTTATAACCTACGCTAGGCTTGTGAAACGGGTTAGAGAGAGATGGCCTGAGACGGCATTGGCTGGAGATCCTGATGCCTCCCTGGAAACCATGTATGATGTTTCAGAGGGCGGGCACGAAATATCGAGAATATACGAGCTCCTGAGAGTGAAGGCTGGGAAGGAGCTGCTCCAATTGAGACAGGATTGGGAGGGGGAGGTGGGCGGACCCATAACAGACGGGCAATGGGAGAGGGCCCAGAGATACCATAAAAAGGTGTCCCGGAAGGCGAGACTCCAACAACTCCAGCTGTATGTTACTCACAGGGCTTATCTGACTCCCCAGAAGATTGCAAGGTTTGGAGGCTCGGTTACGCAGAAATGCCCCAGGTGTGGGGAGGTGGAAGTGGGGCTACTACACATGTTTTGGGCCTGCCCAGAAGTGCGCAGATTTTGGGAGGTGGTCAAAATGAAACTGGCTGGAGGGGGAGTGGTGTTGGACGTCGGATCAGCGTGGTCATGTATGCTTGGGATTTTTCCCAGACCCCGGGACCTAAAGCACACAAGCAAGATGAAGGATTTGGCCTGTGTGCTGGCCAAGCGCAGGATTGCTATGGGCTGGAAGGCGGCCCACAGGCCCAAGGTAGAGCTATGGTGGGCGGACCTCTTGAGGTGGGCGGAGGCGGAATCCGTAGTTTGGTTTGAAGCGGTCACTAGAGGGGGTGAGGAAGAGATAGGGCCCCTGCTGGCCTGGCGGCAATTGGTGGCCTCTATGGCTAACCCACACCAGGGTCACGATGAATCGGAGGGCTCGGACGATGAGCGCATACGCACTGCGCTACCCGATAATGCTCCTGTAGATGACATGGAGGAGCCGGCTCTAGTTTAAGGGGGGAGGGGGGAGAGTTGGGGAATTGTGTGTAATATGATGGTTTAATGATCCTTCTATGTGCTGAAACAGTTGTATTGTGTGGTGTTCTGTTTGGTTTCTAAAATTAAAATTAAAATTGTTTTAAAAAAAAAAAAGGATCGAAGCAATCTCAGCTGCAGTCCAAGAAAACAAAAAATGTGGCAATGGTGAAAAAAGGAAGTCAAATAATTCTACGGAATATGAAGTTGCCAGCTAGTCCCACTGTACAGGAAAACAATATGAGGAAGACATTAAAATCAAAGCAAGTCTCAACTACAAAGGTTGTAGAGGTGAACCAACCGTATAATCCCACGGTTAAGGTTTTGATGGATGATTCTCCAACAGAGTAAATGAAGTTCTTGATAAACTTAACAACCCATACTGTAGACGATGATCAGGCTCAAGTCCAAAGATCTATAGAACCACAGTTTAAATTGTATTCCCGCGGGAGGCTTCATTGGGTTATTCTAACCAACATTTCCAAACACAGGAGCAAAAACGGTCAAGACAATCAGGCTGGCCTCCACACCTGCTACTTCCTCACGGTCCTCGGAACAGGCAGGATCCTTTTGCCTGCCACCTCGCCAGAGTAATGGAGTGGGCCTCTGACATCCTAAGGTATTTCCTACAACGTTTCTCAATGTCCCTGGGCATTTTGTGCGGTCGCCACATTAGTGAAACAAAAAGAATAAAAAAGAAGAAAATTCAGTTTAAAAAGGGCTTGTGGGCTGGATCTACCACTTTATTTTATACATCTGCCCCTTTGGGCCCTGATGCAGCGGACCCCTCGTGGTCTGAATAAGATGGCCGCCTCATTGTTTGTTGTTTTGAAGGGACCTGCTGGTGCACTTTGAACTGCTCCTGAGACCTCCCATTGGCCGGGACAGTATCTACTAGACCTACAGCGGGTGCCGGCAGGTGAAAGCTGGCCCCCTTCCCCAAGGCTCTCTTCTAAGGCCCCTGAGACTACACTGTCTGGCCGTGTCCGGACCGGGCAGGGCCCCCGGCCATGACGCCATTTCAAACCAGCGTGTAAGCCCTCCATCCACTCCCCTCCAGGAGTTGCTCCGCACCCCTGTCCTCCCCTCGCAAATCTTTTAAAGAGGGTCACCAGATCCACTTATCTACCCTCAACTCTCGCTCTGCCATTAAACAGTCCTCTGACATCTGTCACCTCCTTGAAGACCTTGACCTTGATATCCTCGCCCTCAATGAGACAATGGGTCTCATTACAATTGCGCCGGTCTGGAAACAACGGTGCCGGTAAGCATACCGTCACCGTTGTTTCCAGACCGGCACAGTACAACTTTGCGGGCCGGTGCCGTCCCCCCCACTAGGGTCTGACCTGACGGGAGGGAAGGCATACGCTCGCAGAGTTCTCACAGGAGCGCCGGCACCGTTCTTAACGGTGCCGGCGCTCCCGTGTCCCCATTCCCATCCCATGTTCTATGGGACTCCCGGTCACCAGACTTGAATAGCCAAGTGGCACCCGGAAGTCAGGAGCTGGTCATTTTTTACAGGTCTGGTGGCAACCTGCCGGTTTTACCGGCACAATTACCGCTGGACCCATAATGAGGCCCAATGTTCAAGGCCAGCTCTGTCACTGCTTTTGACACTTCTTCCCGAGGGCTACAAGATCATATCCAATCCCAGACCCTCACCATCTTCCCCGAGTGGGTTCCTGCCTCCATCATCCCCACTGAAACCTACTCTTCCTTTGAAAGGCTAGTCTGCAGGCTGCCTGTCTCCCCTTCTTTCTCTGTGACTCTCGCTACCAGCTACAGGCACCCCAGTCCTTCCATCCTTTTCCACCGTCTCTGGGCCAACCTCTCCTCCTCTCTTCTTGCCTCCTCGCCCAAACTTATATTCCTTGCGGACATCAACGTCCATCTAGACACCCCGGATGTGGCCACCGCTCTCTTCTGTGACCTCTGCACCACTCTCTCCCTCACTATCCTCATCTCTGGCCCAATTCACTCTGCAGGGCACACCCTGGATGCCCTCATCTCAGACATCCCTCTTTCCAACCCCCTCACCACCTTTCTCTCCTGGTCCGATTACTCTCACCTCTTTTCCTGTCCCCAGTCATCTTCCCCCGCACTGCCAGTCTCCTTCTCCGTCATTTTACTGATGAAGCGTGTGTCAGTCACGGCCTTTGCTTCCTCCTTCATCCCATCCCTGTCTCTTTCTTTGGACTCTACCCCTGACTCTGTCCTCTCTAACATTCATCTCTCTATCACTAACGCTCTGGACATCCGTGCCCCCGTCAAGAGGATCCACATGAAGCCTGACACCAAATGCAACTCTAGGAATGACTCTGACTTAGCTGCTTTGAAACGAAAGTGCAAAGCGGCAGAGCGAAAGTGGCAGACTTCTAGCACATCCTCTGACAAACTGGCCTGCCACCTACTCCTAAGGCAATACCGTCTTTCCATCAGCTCCAAGAAAAGAGCTCATGTCCAAGCTGGCATCTCTGGAGTCATAAGCACGGCTGAACACTTTAAGATCTGCAAGGAACTCACCAATCCTACCGCAGCCTTCTTTTCTCCTCCTCCCTCCCAGGCCTTATGCTCTGCATTGCCCTCCCATTTTTCCTCAAAATTCTTGACATTCTCTCCTCTGTCCTCTGCTCCCTCCTCTTCAGACTCCCCTCTTCCTCCCCATACTTTCCTCCCCCCTCTCTCATTGCACCAGATGAAATCTCTTGAGTTGTCTGCTCTATGAAAGTCCTCTAAACAGGTGCTAACCTGCTCCTCCAAAACCATCAAGGACAACAACGGCATTCCTGTCCCTGCCTTGGCTGATGTCTGCAACCACTCTTGCCACAGGCTCTTTCCCTCAGCCCCTCAAGCACTCCCTTGTGCACCCTCTTCTAAAAATGCCATCTTCTGACCCCTCTTGCCCAGCTAACTATCGACCTATCTCTATCACGCCTTTCTTGGACAGACTCGTGGAGAAGCTAGTCATCCCCCAATTGACCCTCCACGCCGAATTGGAAGGCTGCCTCCATGACCACCAGTCCGGTTTCAGGGCAGCCAGAGGCACTGAAACTGCTCTCCTGAATACCCAAGAAGACCTACTCTTTAATCTGTTTAATAGATGGGGGATGCTATAGACATCACTGAAATGGTTAAACCAACTTTTTCTGGTAACATGTCAGACAGAGAGGCGCTGGCACTCCTGTGTGCGACTATTCTACAGAAACTTGATTATGTTCATTAATCGCCTGTTTAAGGTCATGCCACAACTGTGTGGTGGCTTCTTGCTTTTTTGCTGTAATCAAGCTACAATATTTGGATCTTAGCTCTTTAAATAGTTTTGAATTTGACTCTTGAAATCGAGAGATCACTCTTGGCTTTCCTACAATCGCCATTATACTATGACTGTGTTTCACAGGATTTGTGTGGCTGATTAACGCATGTGCGAGTCAAGACCAGGTTAATAATAACTATATTGATATATATTATAAAAAGATGTCCCATCCTTAACACTAGACAAAAGGGAAAGATACTCATTCAACAAGCGAAGGCTACTACCATAAATCTCGGTAGACAAATGTTCTGCATTCGAGGATGACCATCTCAGTTTACTTTTATCATTAGTTGAATAAGTGGGGACTCCACAGGATTCATCACATGCCACACCATTGATTTTTACCCCATCTTCATCATTGCCGAAGGGGACTAGCCATATGCAAATCAGTCTTGGTCCTGCCACCAATAGGAGCAATCCTGCCTGAACTGCTAGGTCATGTTTGCTCTGCATGAAATACAAGCAACTCCAGACATGCAATGACCGTGTTGGGCCTCATCCGTGATGTGCATCTTTGTTTTGTATGGCATAGCGTGCAAGGGACCCACATATGGGCATAGCCTCTCTCGCTTAGGGAGACAACCTATAAAAAAAAAAGTGATGTCCCAAGCTCAATATCGAAATGGATAATGCTGGACAGAGCCTCAAAAACTAGGAACATGTACCTGGCGAATCACCTAATGTTAGAGTCAGAACGACACCTAGAGGGCTTAGAGCGACCCGAGAGACCTCAGAGGGTGTCAGGCTGGCTCTATCATGGTCATGCAGCACTAGACATTTTCGATATGGGACGGCCCAGCAAGTACAATGTTGACTGAAATATTTGGGCTTCTCTCTCCCTCAGACCTCTCCAGGGAAAATCCTGGTAGACTGGCACTCCTCAACACAATGGTCTTTCAGGAAACAGTACTCACACGTGTCATTCTGTTGCCATTTTACCACCACATAACATCATGGTGAAAGTCTAAGGAAACTGATTAAATGGGGAAAAAAGTGGTGTTTTTCAGGCGAAAAAGGCAGCAATAGTCCAACCCAAAACCACAGACTAGTCAGACCTAAATCCCAAAGCTGAAAGTGTCCCTGGATCAGGAACCCCCTCTAACAAAACGTAGACCCAAAGTAAGTGGACCCAGCAGATTCCGAAAACCCAGAAGTGTTTTTTGGCAGCATCAGGATACAGATGTTGAGTTAACATACCCGTTTCTACCTCTTCCCCCTACCTCCATAGGGTAGAATAGGCACAACGTCCTAACTCTGGTTCTCCCTTGCCTGGTTCTGATCAGTGGCGTTCTGGACAAGAAACCCCCCCCCCCCCCTCAGGCATCCCCTAAAGTGGTGGGGTTCCTAAGAAATGTACGTTCTTTGTTCTTCACTACTTGAGGCACTTACACCTACATGTTTGCCTTGCCAACACTTGTCAGCTATATTAAAAGACTTAACTACCTCCAAAGGATTTACTGTTGACTTATAACCCTTATGGCACTAGGCCCCATTTCATTTAGCATAGGAAGGATGCCAAGTATAGGGCCTTATTCCTATAAGGCTGTGTATTGTATTTCTTTCTTTTACAGACTAACCTCTAAACTGGTTTATTAACTACCTTTGTTTTTCTTCACTTGTTTTACAGTGTCCTACCAAACTGATCCAACTGTATGAAAAGTAAAGTGATGGTGCTCTTTAGTAAGAACACCCCAAGGTGGATTTACATATGTTAATAGTGTATGTTAAGTAGGGTTACTTACCTGTGGTTTTAATTGATAAAGAGTCTGTTCAAGGCCTAATAAACATTAATGTATTTGTATACATTCTGCCTAACTTGAATTTTCGCCAACACGACAGTGCTTTTAGCGCAAATCAAAAACAGCAGATTAAGAGAAGGTAACAAAATATATTCTGAGATGAAATACAGTTAAAACAAATCTCTGGTAACTTTCGTTAAAATAACACTCAACATACACTAGACTTTTGCTGGTAAACAAAGTCGACTAACATTAGGTCCCACAAAGGACAAGCACATGCCACACAAGATTCTTCATTTTACCTCTCTCATACGGGCCAACCCGAGAGAGTCAACATGTGTATCCAATTACAGTAAAAAATGCTTCAAAAAACAGTTTCTTGCATTCTGCAAGCGTATCCAATTCCTTTGAAAAATGATACTAAAAACCAGGGATCACTCATTAATTTACAGTGTACATATATTAAACAGTCAAAATTACGAGCATTATGGGTTTGTATGCAGTGCTCATCTACTGCACCACTGTTTGCAGGTTAGTGGTTTGAAGAAAACTGTTCAAACACAATGAAACATCAAAGTAAACAGCAAGTACTCAACCCACTTTTATGTTGCTTTACTCCACAAGTCAACTGACACACATTTCATCTATTTGCTTTCCCAAATGTTGATTTGGAGAAGGGGCTGGGAAAAACATGCATCAGATGTGAGGAATATTATCAAAGAACAAATTACTTACCTCTCAGTAATGTTATTTTTGATGGATCCTCTTCCCATGGATTCGTCATCTTTGATACCAATCCCACAGCAGTAGGAAGGATGATGAGGAATCCGTGGCAGACCATCCGTCAGCAAGAACATTACTGGGAGGTAAGTAATTTATTATTTTAATGGATTCTTTTCTCCCACGGATAGCTTATCTTTGAAGACTCCCAAAGCAGTACACAGACCTGGAAGAGGGAGGATAGCAAGGACATCATATAAACTGAAAAACTCTAAAGGACAATTCTGCCAAAATAAGCATCCAGACCAGACAAGAGAATCCAAGCAGTAATGTTTAGTGAACCTGCGCAAAGAAGACCACGCAATGCCCTGAGACTCTCAGGCATTTGCTTACCAGCCAGATCATAGCATTATGGGCCACAAGGATAGCTCAAGGGCAACAGGTTTGTCTTGGAACACAGAGCAACATTGTTTCGAATCTGGGTCCTGCATTAAGAGACTGGTTTCTTGTATTAAGCTCGTTATAAAAGCTTAATGAATTCATTCATTCTTAGATGCAGCAAATGATCCACCTTGACAGGGTTGTTTAGGAATAGCCCTGCCAGCACGGGCACTAGCATAACCAGAGAAAAGCTGACCATCTTTCCTGGCCTCTCTCGTCCGAGAGACGTAGTAACTGAGGGCCCTCACTAATTCCAGCCAATGGAAACCCTCCTTTGCCATATAAAGATGAGGCAGAGGAAAGTACATAGGAAGATGGATCGTTTAAGAGAGAGGAAAATCAGAGATGACCTTCGGAAGCAAAGAAGGTCCCACTCTCAACGTCACCTTCTCTTTGGAGAAGGTTTAACTGACAACACCTGGCGCTCACTCAACATTCTACCAGAAGTAATGGCGACCAGGAAAAGAGTGAGCTATCTAAAAGAACAAGAGTGAAGGGTCTCAAATGGTGCACTCATTAGAAATGTTAACACTAAATTCAAATTCCATGCCAGAACAACCAACGGACGTGGGGAAACACATTACAAAGGCCCCTCCAGAATTGCTGCTCTAGGGTTCTCTTGAAAACCAAAATGGCAGCAAGATACCCCTTCGCTGTGCCAATCTGTAGGCGTGTACGGGTCAAAGAAAGCAGAAAATACAGAACAGAGGATGCAGATCAGTTACAAAGATCCAGGTCCCTCTCTCGGCACCAGGCCGAAAACGTATGCCAACTAAAGACATAGATGGATTTGGTGCCGTGTCTCTTCGCAGCGAAGAGTATGTCTAGGATGTCCTCCAACAAGTCCCACACCTTATACCTTAAACGTTCAGCAGTCATGCATGAAGGTGCAGGCTGTGGAGGTTCGGGTGTAAAACACACCTCTTTGAATGAGAGAGCAGGCCTGGTTTCTGCAGTAAGCACCAGGAAGGGCAGATAGTCATGTCCAGCAACTCTGGGTGCCACGTTCTGTGGGCCAAATCCACAGCGATCAAGAAAATTGTGGACCCGAAAAAGCATACACTCCTGAGAGCCAGGGGTATGACAGGGATCGGCGGGATCGCATATAGCAGGTCGAATTCACAGTCGGCTGCCAAATTCTGGAGCAGAACCACATAAACTTCCTGTTCATCCTAGAAACGAAGAGATCTACTTGAGGAGTACCCCCAGCAGGAAAAGATCTCCTCCAAAATTTCCTGACAGAGCTCCATTCATGGGAGGTCGAGGACTGTCTGCTCAAAGCATCTGCTAGCACGTTCTCATTGCCAGCCAGATGAGCTGCCATCAGTGACATGCTGTTCTCCAGAGCCCAGAACCACAACAGCATTGCTTCTCTGCACAGAGGCAAGGAGCACACACTACCCTGCTAGTTGAGATAGTGCATTGCTACTGTGTTGTTCACCCTGACCAACAATGTCTTGCCTCTTTCAGAGGGGAGGAAGGCAACCAGGGCCAGCCTGATCGCCCTCAGCTCCAGCAAACTGATGTTCTCCTGGCACTCCAATTGGTGACCAGCGGATGCTCACTTTAAGGTCCAGGCATGCATCAGTGACTAGAGTCATCTGGGGCCTTGGTCGTCAGAAGAAAGCCCAACACAGAACGTTTTCTCTTGGAAGCCACCATTCCAGGTCTTGGGACACCTTCACAGAGACCTGTAGAATATCCAGTGGCTCACCCTCAAATTGAGACCACTGGCAACTCAGAAGTCACTGAAGCAACCTCATGCGCAAACTGGCCTCTGGCACTATCAGAATGCAGGAGGCTGTTACATTTAGGTGGGAGAAAATGTGTTAGTTCGGCAAAGACTGTGTTCCAAGCTGGACCCGAGATATAAGCCGGTGATTTGGAAAGTGAAAAGAGTGAAGGGACCCTTGGTCACGGCAGTTGATGAGGACAATCATGAAGTCACACGGAATGCGTCATTCTTTAGGAGGCTGTTTCAAGAAGACCCTATCAGTGATAATAGGAGTAAAGCAGGACATGGTCAGAATGGTGAAAGGATCGACAGTTCAGCATATTTCTGTGAACTCAGGAGATCTTTTTGATAATGAAGAAATGGTTGAACGTGGGAAGGGGATCATGGTGGCATGGGGTCTGTAGCTGATGTATCACATCCTGGGGAGTTAGAAGGTGGTGGAGAAGTTGAACCTGATTCCAGAGCCACACAAGTAAAAAGTCGTCCACATCGATTGGTGCGTAAACCAGACTGACTTATTGAACAAATATAGATGTAATGTCAAGTCAACAACATGTAAGTACATGTCATGTTATGTATACAGTTGAGTGATGGAATTAAGATTATTTTACGCAGTAGTATTAAGTTAAATGATAAGTAAGGGGGGATTGTTGTATTGTCAATAGCAATAGCTATAGGGACCTGGAATGTTACTAGGTCATGGATTGAAGAAGGTGGATTGTTGGGGGGTTCTTGTGTTCAGTTGTTTTGAGATGATTAAAGAAGAAACAGTTTATCAGTGACAGTGTCTGTGTTAACAACAACAACAGGATACAACAGAGGCCATGAGAAGCAGCAATCACAAAAAAGGCTAAAACAGGAACCTTTTCCTGTGATTGGAAGACATGAATCATCTGGGAGATGTTTGCCACTCTGATCAGGCGGAAAGGCCTAACCCAGGCAAGTAAGACCGCCCTGATGGATCAGAAGGACTAGGATGCAAAACCTGAGACTTACTGAAGTTCAGGGAGAAACCCAAGCTGTGCAATAGACAGCACGTCTGGTACAAGTGTGTCAACGCTTCGTCTAGGGAGCAAGCTCGGACAAGCCAATCATCCAGATAAGAAAACACAAACAACCTTTTAAGCCGCTAACTTTGGTGAAGACCCTGGGTGCCAAAGAGGCAGACCAGCAGGACCTTTATTTGGTAATGGCAATTTCCCACCTTGCATTTCGAGTACTTCCTGTTTTACTTAATTGGCACATGGAAGTATGCACCCTGAGGAGCCTAGGAGACCACCCAATCTGGCACATCTAGGGCATGAAGGATCTTGGCAAGGGTGGCCACTTTGAACTAGGTTTAAAGCCTCCCACAGGGAACAGGTGGGGTGGTGGAAGACCGACTCAAAGGCTTTGCACCTGGGGCAGCAGAGGACAGAATGGAGGTTGTGGCACGCTCCCTGGGGGCACCTCTACCACAGCCCACATTGGGGCAATGTAGCACCTGCCTTCCAGTGGAGACTTGACTCCCTGTACGCGGGGCTCACAGACTGCTGCTATTGGATGCTATTGGACAGCCAGCCCTACAGACTTCAGTCGAATTTGAGGCCTGAGATTTCTGTAGGGACCATCAGCCGTTGTATCGAACCGGTTGTTGCCTTCTGGCATGTCCAGAAGCTTTTCCTGGACATCCGGGGCCAAACGGGAAGCCCTCAGTCTTGAATATCTCCTTAAGGTGCCTCTGCTGTCTGGTTGAAAGGCAATAGGGTTTCCTTCTTTGGGGCCTTGCCCAAAATGTCTGCAAGCTCATACTGTACCTTGGGGAGGGGGGATGCAGACAGACTACCACCTTAGCAAAAAGGCACTGAAAAGCTGCCTGAGGTTTGCCCTGGTAGCATGTCCACTTCTGATGGGGTGTCCTGGCCACTTGCAACCTGCAAGCCAGCCATTAAGTAGTACCAAGTACCCTTGAACACCATACAACTCTTCCAGGAAGTACCTAACTGCCCTAGATTGGAAGGGTTCCATGCCAAAAGGAATGGCGGTCTCCTTTCTCATAATAAATGTCTTCTAGGTGAGACCTGAATGTACCCTAGGGGGTGGGGCATACTCGTGAGGAGCTCCGACGGTGCACATAGAGGGAAGTTTAGAGGCCAGAGGACCAACGTCTGAAGAGAGAATGGTGCAGCCACGAGACAGCATCTTCTTCATCGGATGCACGATCCGGCCCGGAGGTGAACGGCCGCACAATAGATCTGTGTCCTTGCCAGCTCGTCCAAGCGCAGTTGGCACCAAACCGTTGTACCAGGACCTTGGCAAAGATGTCAAGCATCTTAAACCTGAAGGCCTCAGATTCCTGAGGTTTAGAGGAATGGGTGGGGAAAGTTACCTCTGAAGCTTTATCCTCTAAGGATCCCCTGGAGTGGCGGAACCTCTTCTTGGACGAGGAAAAAGAATGGTGCTAGGAAGAACCGCTGCTCTCTTGCAGTGCTTCTTTTTCTTTTGCGCTTGTAGACTGGGTACCGTTCTTCACTGTGGCGCTGGACGACCTCAGATGAGTCCGCCTATCACCTTCCTTCTGGTGGAGGAAGGTGGGCAACTTTGCCTCACATTCCCGATGCGCCTTGAGGTGCATTGACTGGCATGATGTGCAATCCTGCTTATCGTGGCCCACAGTGGGGCAGTTTAAAAAAAAATATGTATTGTGTTTTAGGGTTCCATGTGTTAATATCCCCACAAAAATATTGCCATACAAAAATATCGCCATATTTTTGCAGCAATATTAAGCCATGGAACCTGCAAGGGACACCCCTGCAATCCCCATCATTGTTTTAATAGAGCAGGGGACACCCCCACATCCCTCGGTCCCAATAACCCTATAATAACCCCATAAATTATCCCCACCAATAACATTGCCTATGGCCTTACCCCACGACCATATATATGGCGATATTATTGGTGGGGATAATATTACCCGATACCTGTTTTAGTCTATAAACAAAGGCCTTTCACAAATTGTAATCGCATTTCAATTAATTTCATTCACTAAAATTTAACTGTTTCACAGTTTTTGCATTTTTTAATTTCCTCACATCAGCCTAACCCACTACATCTCACTCAGCACTTTCCGAGCCCAAGTTCAGAGCTCTGGCATCATTAAACACAAAACAGCGTAAAACTAAATGCTTCAGTGTTTCCTTAACATAACTCCCCCTGCAAACCTGCAATGTGTATCTTGGCATGCCTTGTCCCATTTACCTTTCTGTTCTAAAGTATACCACACATGCTTTGGGACAAGGAAAAAGGGAGATGTATTTCAGAGTTTCAGATCTCTTCCGGGGGAAGTTAGCATATTCTCTGTACAGTGAGTATTTAGCCAACAGGTCTACTGTTTTTGCCCAGTGAAAAACAGTTTCTTTTTCACAACCCAAGGTGTGGTAGCAAGTTTTTCACTAGAAGAACCAAATAACTGAAGACTGTTGCACATACTCTGTTTAAAGTAATTTAGGAAGACCGCTGAGATTTGTGTTGTGCTTTTACCAAGGGCTTCGTAGAGTGAGTTTCCCGGTGGATTTAGAAATTTTGCAAACTCAGACAGCTTCCTCCACAGTGCCCTCCCTGACAACAAAACAAACTCAAATTCATGCCTGATCACCGCGTTTCGTACAGAATTTGCCAGGTCTTTTTCCCTAGGGGCAGTAAAGACAAATACAGTGAGGATCTGAATAGGGGCATATGATGTCCGCAGCCGACACATAGTTTGAACGCCAAAGACTTTGTTGGATTCAGCATATCGAAGAAAACGCAAAGAAGGAGTGTTTCTAAACCAAGCAGAGTGCAGAAACAAGGAACTAAGGCCGCAGGCCTCTATATATACTGGCATCAAAGTCACGTCCAATCAGAGTCATCAGGTGCAGCTGCCACTAAGCCGTGCTGCACCCCCTAACGGCAGAAAACTTTCTGAAGATCAGTTGCGCTGGGATATAGATATCAAAGATGAGGAATCCGTGGGAGGAAAGAATCCATTAGAACTAGTGCTTAAAACAACTATAAAAATGAAGGACTGTTGAAAACCTCACTGAGTACTTCTTAAGTGCTAGAGTAGAATTCAGAGAAAGCTACTCCCCTTCACATGCACCTACCCCAGTGCACCACATTCACTGGACAATGACAAGCCAAAAGGACTGTGGAAACCCACCTTCAAGAACTTTATGCAGACTGGACCGCATCACATGAATGTTCTCAATCCCTACAAACTGGAAGCGAATGTTTGAGTAATTGTCTTCATTCTCGTAGCCTTTTCCAGCTGCTCGGTTAGCCATAGCATTCAACTAGGAAAAAAAGTATTTCTTTTAAAATTCAACATTTATAGTACTAGTTAACATATAAAGTGAGGCTCCAGATTACATGAACACAACGTGCCTCCAAACAACAGACAGGAAGAATTGAGAACATTGTAAATTTGCCATCAATGAAGGGGATTCCTAGCAGTTGTAAGGAACACATGTTGGCAACAGTAAAGACAGACAAGTGATCACAGTTCAAGGGTGTTTATTAAACTGTAAATGCAGGGTGGAAAAACGCCTAATCTAAACCTAAATCTAAGATGGGAGCAAGTGTTGATCATCAAATGAAAAATAAGGCAGCCCTTGTGGTGTGGTGTCTAAATAAAAGGGCCTATTACTAAGAAAAACCTATTGCCAATTCCTTACAACCAATTACAAAATGAGTGTGGGATAAGGGTTCAATAAAGAAAGAAGTGTTCACAAATAATAAGTCAGAACGTGATTGCTAGGGGTGTCCCTTCCCCATGTTTTCAGCACGGGATAAGGTGGCAGCTTGGAGCACAAGCTCAATCTTTCTCAGCACGAGCTAACAGTTCTGTTCCAGCTATCAGTTTCTTCGGTGGATAAGTCTCTTTTCTAAAAAAAAATCTCTTACCTTCGAGAGTCTGATGTATTCAACAAACAAAAAGTTCCTTTGCAAATGGACTTTGGGTGAGGACTTTTCCCCCATGGATCTCCCTGGACTGGGCTCGGACCTACCTGACAAGGGGGACCATTCACTTCCCCTGGTCTTCCAATGCTTCTCACTTTCATGGGTCTTAATGTCTTTTTAAACAGTTCTTCAGCTTCGCCTCCGATTGTCGGCTTCACTTCTACAGGCAGTTCACTATGGGACTTCAGAATTCGCCCCTTCTTGTTAGCATCCCTCCGTCGGGTTCAAGCTTGACAAATTTTAACAAACAGTTCATGTACTAGTTTTCACCATACAGGATTAATTTCCCTTTCACAATCATCTGTCGGTCAAAGACTTTCGACAGTACATAGGATTTTACAAGACCCATGTATGACCACTTCGACCTTTCTTCGCCTCTTCCCAAGGCCTTCTGGTTACAGTAGTCCCCCATCATCGGGTAATCAGCCAGAGTTTCCTGCATGAACACCCACATGGTGCCGGACGCCTCTGTTGCAGGTTTTCCCCCTCTTTTCTCAATAGTTCCTTTCAAAGTTCAAATCAGCTCTTGCTACTTTCCGTTCAACACACTTCGGTTTCTTATCGACTCTCCACTCGACTCACCGGCTGTGATGAACTGCTTGGCTTTCTTCTCCTCCTTCGAGTCAAGGTTGGTGCCACCGAGACAAGCGTTTCTCCTCGGCTTTGTTATCAGCAGATGAGGGTCTTGTGTACCGTAGACATCTGCTTCAACACACGCTGGCCTTTGTTTACAGTTTCCATTTGCTGCATTTTCACAGGCCTGGATGGGAAAGGACAGGGTCACACCTCTCCTCGTCACCTTCTCGGTATTCGCAGTCTTTTGCCCCCTCTACAACTGCCGTGCTGAGTTAGCCCTCACGTTGTGCGTTCTGCCTTGCTCATCCTGTGCTCTCATGCTCCACATTTTATCCCTGTGTGGAAGGGAAAGGACCGTCGGGTGTGTGTGTGTGTGTGGTTCTGGTCAATTGCCTGACTTTGTCTGACCCTTGTATTGGGACATGTCAGGTAAACAGCTCTGGTGCTAGGCCGTTGTCTCTCGTGTTGTGCGAAAGTGTTCGTGTCGGAAAAGGGGGAAGTATTTTGGAATATCCTACATGGTAGGATGGGCAAAAGGTATTGAAAGAGGGGGATACTGCATCTCACTGTTGGTGTCCCACTCCCCAAGGACCCCCCCCCCATCTAGGTGATCCTCCCTCACCGGTACACCCCCAGGAACTGGATCCAATAGCGATGGCTGTATCCTGGCCACCTGGATGGGCGATCCCCGGGGACTAGCCAGGGAGACACCTTCAGTCTAAGATAAATCTATGTCTCTCAAAATAAAACTTGAGCAAACATCTTTCAAAACTCACGGTCACCAGGATTACTTATACTCTATTGTGTAACATTTGCTCTCTGAATTCTGTCTTGCAACTGTGACTCCTGTTCTCCAGCATGGATTCACATGCTCATGAATGCAATTACACAGCAGTACATAAACACCACGGGAGATGAAAAGGCTCAACAGAAGCAATACACTTCCCCCTGGAACAGACTCACCTGAAACAAACAGGTTGCGTAGGACCACTTCGCCGACCCGGGGCTTCTCCCTGGAATCCCTGTTGACACAGTAGACTCTTGTGAAGGTGTGGGTGGACCTCCACATGGCAGCTCTGCAGATGTCGAGCAGGGGAACACCAGACAGAAAATCTGTCGTTGCTGCGATGGTTCTGATGGAGTGGGCTGTCAGCTGGCCTGGAAGAAGTCTGTTAGCCAGACGATAACAGTGCATGATACAGCTAGAGAGTCACCTGGATATGCAAGCCTTAGAGAGGGCCTTGCCGTGTCCCACTGGTCCAAAATTGACGAACAGCTGAGATGTCTTCTGAAAATCCTTCATGCGTGTCACATAAGACTTCAAGGAACAAGCAACGCCCTTTCAACAGGTGTAGAAGGGTTCAGAAAGAAAACTGCCAGAACCAAAGGCTTGTTGAAATGGAACTATGAAGGAACCTTCGGCATGAAGGTCGGATGGGTCCGCAGCACCTCCTTTGTAGCGTAGCAGGTCAAGTACGGTTGCTTGCAGGAGAGGGCCTGGATCTCCCGACCTGCCTGGTTGAGATGATGGTCACCAGGAAAGCACCCTTGCACAAGTGAAACTTTAGAGGAGCCCGATGCATCAATTAAAATCGAGGCCCCAAGAGCTTGGTCAAAACTATGTTGAGCTGCCAAGCTGGGAAAGGAGCCTTCACTGGCGGGAAGGTCCTAAAGCAGGCTTTGAGGAACTCCTTGACAAGTCTGTGTGACCAGAGGGAGGGGGCTTGCCTGGCACCAAGGTGTACCGGGATATGGCAGACAGATGAACTTTGATGGAGACGTGAGCTAGCCAAGCCTTGGTCAGCGAAAGCAGGTATGGGAGGAGCAGCAGAGCTGTCACCTGCAGAGGCGTAATCTTCTGAGTCCTGCACCACACAGTAAAGTGCTTCAAATCATGACTGTAACAAGTAAACGTGAGGAAGCTCTGGCCTTGGCCAGGATCTTCTTGCACTCCAGCGGCAGGGAATAGTGCCCACACTCTTGGGCTGCAGGGTCGTGATGCAGTATTGTTCCGCCTTGCCTGGAGAGAAGGTTGGGAAGTGGAGGCAGCTGGATGGACTGAGCCACTGACAGATGGAGCCGATCCGGGTACCAGATTAGTCGTGGCCACGCAGGCAATGAGGATCACCCTTCAATGGCAACGTCTGAGTGTGTTAATCACACGCAGGAGGCGCAGAATTGGAGGGAAGGCGTACAGGGAGGGCCCATCCCACAGCATCAAGAAGTTATGCCGCAGGCTCCTAAGCTGAGGATGCAGGCTGGCAAACCTCCAGCACTTGGAGTTGGCTGCCATCGCAAAGAGGTCCATCTGGGGATGGCCCCACTTGCGGAAGAGATGGGATACTTGTGCCCGCTGAAATTCCCGCTCGCAGCAGGACCGCAGCTCCCTGCTGAGCGAGTCTGCAATGATGTTCTTAGTACCCGTCAGATGAAAGGAGACAAGGAACTTGTTCTGAAGAATGGCCTAGCGCCACAGGGACTGGGCTTCCAGAGAGAGAGAGCATGGTGGTGGTGTTGTCCGTGAAGCTCCGCATCACCTTCCCCCGCAGCTGAGGTTGAAACGACTTGAGGGCCCAGAAGACCGCCCACAGCTCCAGGACGTTTGTGTGCAGGTCCTTTTCCTCTGGGAGCCAGAGGCCTGTGGCATGAGACAGTCCTGTGTGGGATCCCCAACCTTCCAGGGAGACATCAGTGGTGACCATGGCCTGGTATTGGGGGGGGGGGGGGCTAGGTCTGAAAGATAGCTCCTTGAGTGAGATGCGGGTGCACCCCCCACCCATCATTGTAGTGCTTGCCGGAACACCTGAGTGAGGGCAATCTTGTCAGTCCAAGTGCCTGTGACCTGCTGCCACCTGGCATCCAGGAATTCCTGGAGACGCCTCATCTGGCACCTGCAAAAAGGCACAATATGGATGCAGGCGGGCATCAGTCCCAACAGAGATTTGATGGAGCGGACCGGTGCGGTGGACTCTGCTGACAGCTGTTAAACTTAACCTAGGATGGCCTTCACCTTCTCCTCCGAAGGGGTCGCCAAGCATTTGACTGCGCTGAAGTGGGCGCCCAGGAACAGAGCTTTCTGCAATGGTACCACGTAGGATTTGGGATAACTGATGGAGCATCAGAGTGCCGTCCGAAGGCGTATGGGCTTCACTGTGTGCTGGTTCGCCAGCGCGCAGGAGCAAATGAGTCAGTCGTCCAGATAAGGGTAGACGTGCATGCACTTGCTGCGTAAATGCACTGCCACAGGGGCCAAGCACTTCGAGAACACTCTTGGAGCCGATTTCAGGCCGAAAGGTAGGGCCTTGAACTGATAGTGCCGTCCCTGGGCCACGAAATGCAGGAACTTCTGATGCTTCCAATGAATGGCATGTGAAAGTATGCATCCTCTAGGTCGAACGTCGCCAGAAAAACCCCTTTCTTCAGGTGTTCAAGCACGTGTTGCAATGGGACTATCCTCAAATTTTGGGATTTTAAGCACTAGTTTAGGTTTCTTAAGTCTAGGTTCGGCCGCCACCCTCCTGACTTCTTCCGTACTGGAGTACACTCCGGAGCCGGCGAGGGACCATCGCTATTGCATCTTTTCTTAACATAGCTTGAACCTCCTGTAGCAGTTGGGCCATGTGAAGTTCTTGTTGAAACCTGTGTTGAAATTCCATTGAATGCCCTTGCTGCAGAAGGTACAGAACCCATTTGTCTGTGGTGATCTTTCTCCACTGCTCTTTCGATAGCCAGTCTCCCACTGGGGTGTGAAAGTGGGAGCTAGGATTCACGAGATGGTTTAGGCCTGCTTGGACGTCTGCACCCTGGCCTGCGGACGATGACAATGCTGGCCTCCGCTGCCATAGGCCTGGGAGCGGCCCCTGCAGGCTTCCTGAGTGGTGGAGCGGGAGGGTTGATGATAGGGGGTATTATACCCCATGGAGGAACTGGAGACCCTTCTTCTTGGGGATCGAAAGGACGACCTCCTTTGCTGAAGGGCCCTCAGAGAGTGTGCCGTCTCTGTGTCAGTCTCGATAGCCTGGAGCATCTCATCCACTGCCTTCCCAAACAGGTTGTCTCAATCAAAAGGCATATCCACAATCTTGGACTGCATGGCCACCCAGAAGTTCATGGCCTTCAGCCATCCCTGGCCTCAAAGGGTGACACCATTTCCTATCTGGCGGAACCCAGTGTCCGCTATCTCCAGCACCACCATGATGGCGTGATCCGAAGCCACCTCACACTAAGCCTTCTTGTCGTCTGGCAGGAAATTCTATATCAGTCTGAGTTTGTACCAAAGCTCAGTCGTAACGCGACATTCGCATTGGTGGGCATTCACAGTGCATTTGCGGCTTTGACAGTGGAAGCTGCGGCACAGATGTGCTTTCCCACTGCATCTAACTTCTTGCCCTCCTGGTCTAGGGGCAGCATAGAAGACAAGGGATTGGATGAGCGCTTCCCGGCGGCAGCAAACACCACCAAGTTCGTAGAAGGCAGCGACCTGCAACACCTGGGAGCAGAGTCAGGACCCTGTATTTCTTAACCGGCCTGTCACTCTTTGAGGATGTGGTACTTGGCATCTTCACCAGGGCCAATCCCTTCCTCCCAGACGTTGTCCAAAAACGGAAGAGACATGACGGTCTTTCTTGAGGACTTGTGCCGCTGGAAGAGAATCACTTCCCCTCTTCTTCTCCTCTGGAACCAGACTGAAGAGTTTGGACACCTTTGAGATAATGGCATGGAAGGAGCCAATTTCGTGTGGTGGCGAAGCCCTAGCGGGTTCGTAGGTACCCAGAGGTGCCCCGTCAGTAGGGACATAATCTTCATACTCGTCCGTATAAGTATCTGTGGTGTGGTGTCTGTGTCAGATTCTGTGCGCAGTGGCTCTTCCTCAAGTGGGGTCAAGGCCCTATGGGGGCAGCGTCGGCTGATGCTTTGGCCTGCCAGGACTTAGCCTGGGGGACTCTTGGATGGAGGACTGCGGGCCACCCCTGTTGCAGGAGCAGCAGGCAGCCTCTGTTGAATTTCCGCCACGAAAGTGAGCACGGATGTCCAGCAACATATCCCTGGGTCCTGGTTGGGGTGCGAACAGTGCAGCCGGGAATTGAGTTGGGCTGAAACCCCTTGGAGTTCCTGGAATGGAGATTCCTCCTGGAAGATGGGCCTTTGACCCCTTCATGAACCGAGTAGAAATCCTCAAGCAGGTCATCCTCCAAACTACTATAGATGTGAGGAGATTTCCTCAGCGATCCCACGGGAGCTGGAGGAGACAGCCCGACATGAGTCGGCAGGAAGTCTGACAGAGGCAGCAACTCCCTCACCCTAACAGAGTTCTTCAGGAAGGAGGTGATGATGGGGATCTGCAAAACTGGTGCTGCCACGTTGTTGTGAATGTGGAAACGAAGGTCAATGACAAACCTTTCATCGACGAACGTTGAGCAGATGTAGACAGGGTCGTCAACGAGATGGTCACTGATGGGGTGGTCACCGACGATGCTGTGGACGTTAATGAAGAGGCCGTCGACAAGGTAGTGGGCTTGGCCAACGACAGGGGTCTTGGGGTCGAAGGTGCTGCAGACGAGAGAGCCGGCGATGGGCCTCCCGCAGGTCTCTCCTTTGATGACTTGTGCTTGGAAGAAGACTTGTGTTTGGAAGGAGTATAAGGAAGGCATGGTATCAAACAGTGAAGACAGACACAAGTGATCACAGTTCAAGGGTGTTTAATGAAATTCAATGGGTTGGTTGAACGCCTATCTAACCTAAATCTAAGGATGGGAGCAAGCTATGACCATCAAATAATAGTAAGGCAGTCCTATTCAAGTCTCTTTCAAAATAAAAGGGCCTATACTAATAAACCTATTGCCAATCCTTACTTCTAAATACAAAAGGGTGTGGGACAAAATTGTGTAGGCAAAAAGAAAAGTGTTCAAGAAAAAATATGTCAGGCTGGCTGAGCAGTTGGCTTCCCTTCTCCATGTTTTCAGCACGGTTCAAGGCGGCACACTCGAGCTTCTCACACTCTCTGGCTTCTATGCCATGAGGATACAGTTCTTCGAGAGCCTTTTTTCTAATAACAGTCTCTTACCACAGAGGGCGTGTCGTAACAAACAAATATCAAAGTTCCACACTTACCATGCTCTTCACATACACACAAGTTCTCGCTTTCAGTGTTCATCATGGGTTTCCCTTTTTACCACAAGGTGTACACTTGTTCTCCCTTGTTCGGGCTTGGATCGATTTTTCACAATATTCCCATTTGGTCTCCCTTGCTCGGGCTCGGAGCATGCAGTCTCACTTTCTACGGTTTCCTCTAAATATCGAAATCAAAGACTTTTGAATGTGCGATGGGTTTTGTTTAAACCATCGCAGAACAACTTCAATTCACTTTTTACAATGTGCTGATCAATCTTCTACTTTTGTGTTTACCACTTCTTGGCGGGATACCTTACAGAGACCTTTGATTGAGCACATTCATGGTGCTTCACCACTATCAACAGTACTGTTCTCAAGTTCAAACATTCATCAGTCACTTAGCTTTACTTGCGTCTTTCATCGCACGCATGTAACAATGTTCATATCAGCACTTGTTATACAATGTTGCCATTTGCAACCTTGACTTCAACACAGACCGGTCTTGCATCGGTCTGACCGGCTGTGCTGATCTTTCTGGCGCATCTTTGTTCTTGAAGCCAAGGATGATACCAGGCTGGCTGCTGCTCCTTCCCGCCTTGGTCAGTTACGCGGGAGGGCCTCTGGTATCTCCGACACACAAAGAAGGATTCTTCAACCTGGTTTCCTGGCCTTATGCTTTCGGACTCAAAGGTTTCTTGAAAGTAACGGTTTCTTGCCAAAAAGTTCAAGGGTATTTCCCTCCTTGCAAACCCTTCTTGGTTTGCCGTCTTTCTCCCCTTGTTCAGCTGCCGACTCAAAACTGCTGTTCCTTGGTGTGCTTTGCTTCGCTCAGAGTCTGCTCTCTGTATCCGCCTTTTATCCATGTGGGGCAGTTTAATGGAAGTCAAGTGTGAGTGATTGCCAGGAATTGCCTAACTTCCCCTGACCATAGTAGCAGGACATGTCAGGTACA
This sequence comes from Ambystoma mexicanum, assembly GCF_040938575.1. Classification (NCBI taxonomy): domain Eukaryota; kingdom Metazoa; phylum Chordata; class Amphibia; order Caudata; family Ambystomatidae; genus Ambystoma; species Ambystoma mexicanum. The sequence goes on along the minus strand of NC_090941.1, from coordinate 680,612,439 downwards.
CTGCTCGGGTGCGAGTCTGTTTTCTCTCAGAGCGGGCTGTCCGCGTGGAAGTGTTTGTGAAGGGAAAGGGTGGAGCAGATGGTAAAGTTCCCACGCATCCTACCTGGAAGGATGGGGAAAAGGTGTTACAGGGGGAGGGATAACACGTCTCGCCATCCAGTGTCCCACTCCCACTACCCAAAGACCCTTCCACCAAGGTGATCCTCCCGCACTGGTCCACCCCCAGGAACTGGATCCAAAAGCGATGACTGTCCTGTTCACTTGGATGACAGATCCCCAGGGACTAGCGGGTGAGACACCTTCTGGTTCCTCACAAGGGTAAGGAACCGTCGCGGAAGGCAATCTACCAGTCGGTAGGCTAACTCAACGGTGATGGGGAGTGACCCCCTTTCAGAACCAGAACACGCAGCAGCAGCGACCTTCATGGGAGCAGATGCATGATGTTTCGCCTTCTTTTGGATCCCCTTCATAGGAACATCCTCAAAGGACCTCGATCTTTTCTTCTCAGAGGGTGCACGCTCGAGGGACCGGGAGGTCGTTGACGAGGCATAACAGCGCCCGGGGGCCGCATCAGAGGCATTTTCCTGGTTGAACCAAGCTACCAACCTCCGGTAGCAATCCCTCTTGGTCTTCGCCAGGAAGCAGGGAAGATCTTACACCAGTCTTCATTGTGGTCTGGGTGGAGACAAAGGCATTTGAGGTGCCGATCCTGGACAGAAATGTTCTTCAGGCCATAGGACTCGCAAACACTGAAGAGACTTCTTTTGGCCACATCGGACATCAAGGTGAGATGTAGGGCAAAGTCTGGACCTGTCAAACTCGCAGAGACAAGATCCAACGATGGAAGCACGATTTTCCTTGACAACGGGTCACTGTTGCTGGTAGTCAATATGTGATAACAGATGAGGAAAAGGTCAAAGAAAACTATTGAAAACTATCCAAAAATAGAAAAAAAGTCAATTCTCAAGAAGGGAAGTAGGACTCCCAACACTGAAACATGTGGTAAAAATCTGAAGATGGCTACCAACGGTGGGGCTTAGGATGGGTGTCATTGGCTGGGGCAGTATGACACGAGGGACAATGATTGGTTATAGAGGAGACAAGCAGTTTTCGGTCTAAAGGGAAACTGCTTTATTTATTACCAAGGATTCCCAGCCTGACGACAGGGAATATTCATGAACATGTGAATCCATGCAAGACCCCATTCTAGAGAATGGCTTAATTTATGGTTTGAAAGGTGAAAACATTCAGAAGTAATTAACCAATGTGACAGCTCCAAGAATACAAATTGCTGACATTTATTGGGGCACATTTCATCATCCAAGTATTTGAAATAACACAGGCAAGCAAATAAGCCAGATTGTGTCTGCCTCACTTTTCAGCACTCTAGTTTGGAAATTAGATTATGACCCTTCACCTTAAAAAATTGATTTTATCCTGATGAAGACTCAGCACAATGAATTTGAGCTGATTGTGTTGCTGCTAAAAAACAGATTCCAATACATATTTTGATCATTTCTTCTCAGTTACTCTTTCACATTTTTTTCCATGTGTTTGGGTGCTTGCAGGACAGTTTCTGGAATGGCTTTTTTTCTTAGCTCTAAATACGTTGTATCTTGTGTGCCTATGCTTGTTAGTGTACCTTTCATTTGGCTACCTTTCACTCTCTTCTCTCTGTATTGCAGGGGAAACTCCGAGAACCATCCGATGACCCTCTCCTCACACTTTCTACCAGTTATGGTGTGTGCACCCAAACAGGTGCAATGAAAGGTGCAAGTGCTAGCAATCAGGACACGGACACCAGTTACTGCGTATCCTGAAGTGACTCTGCGCAACAGTGTCCCCTCACTCTTCATTTGCTGTACATACCCCCACCAACTGCATACAGCCAGGGCAGTAGATGCGCTCGGACCTAGTCCTTCCCCCTTGCCAACTCAATACAAAGTAGTAGCAAAATAAAATGAACACTGCTCGTTTCCTTTACATTGTACTTACCTTTCAAGCACAAAGTAGTTCAATATGGCTGGCATTTTCCGATTTGTCCGGTCTGGGTAATGTTGAACACTGTTTTCTGTCTCAAGCATCTTTCTTGAAACCTGGACCTCGTTGTATAGGACCTGTCATCTACATCTGCTTTTGGTTTGAGGCTGTTGTCTGATTCGCCTACAGTTTCCTCATTGCGTCTTACAGACGTCGTGGTGTTTTGTGGAAGTATGGTTGCCATGCCATCTGACATATCCGTTTCAAATAGCTTGAACTGCGACACATTACGAGTTGCATGGGACTTACCATCACAGAGAGTGACCATTGATCCCTATGTTGATACCACCACTGATGTTTCATCTCAATGGCAGGCTCAGCTTGTGTCTGGGGTTCCTGTTGCATGACTGAACCTGGGCACCCCTATCTAGTGTCTTGCTGGCAGCCCCTCTCCTCAGACCTTATTTGGCATTCTCCAATACCTGTTTTTATTGAACGCTTAGCTGGTCACATTTGCACAAACAGCCTTGGCAATACAGTTCCAACCTTTCCTCTCTGGGGTTTTTCCCAAAAACTTTCGTCTTTGCCGCTTATCTTCGTTCACTTTCATTAATGGATATTCATTTACTATGTTCTGCTTGGATTCATTAAGTGTTCAGTATTCAAAATCATTTAATTGGGTCAACTTTCTTTCTCAGAGCACCCCAGGGTCAGTACTCACTCTCTGAACACTCATCAGTTCTTCGTGGCAGCTCCCTTCAGTTGCCAGGTCTTGTAACGGTGCTTCGGACGTCACTCAGTCTGTTCTCCCGCCTCAGGTAAGCAACCCAGTGGTCTCCGGGAGCAATAGAAGCTGCATTGATGATCTGCTGCTTCCCCAGACTGCTTTACATTGCAGTTAACTTAGTTTATGTTTATTCAGTCCCAGGGTCTACTACAATCATCTATTATAATTATAGTATTTATTCAGCGCAGACCTAGCTATAACAAGCAACGGAGCGCTTTACTGAGGTATACAATACTGATACACAACAAAAAGCTTTACAGAGTTATACAAAAATACATATGCATACCGGAGCGCTTTTCAGAGGTAACAACAGAACAGATATAAAGCGGGGCTAGGATACAGAGGGGCACAGACGAGAGGTACACCTGTACAGGGTGGCGAGGAGGATGAGCGTTCTGACGACCTCAATGTTTTGAAGCATTTCCAAAAAGGGGACAAATCACAGAAGGACGTGGAGCTGAAAGTGTAACTTCTGGGCCAAAAAGTAGATTTGGGGTTATAGTGAGAGCTTAGTTTCGAAAAGCACACCCAGGGTTTTCACCTGATTTCACAGTAAGGGTTGCAGCCAAAAGCGAATGCCATTTGAATTGTAGCGTTTCAAGGGAAGGGATAAAAAAAATTAATCTCTGTCTTATAGATGTTAAGACAGAGGTTATTATCAATGGTCCAATCCTGGATTTTCCTGAGGAGTTCAGTGATATGAGGGTTATTCTTGTCAGGTTACAGATTCAGTAGTGCCTGTGAGCGTATATTTGATACGACTGAGAAAAGGATTGATGATATCTGTTACGACTTAATGTAAGCATTCAATAAACGTGGGTCCTAGATGGAACCTTGGGGAACACCAGACTTCGAGGGACGTTGGTTGAGTTGTAATGCCCCACTTTGATCTCAGGGTGCAATCGTCTAGGCAGTTGGTGATGCAATGTACTACCACCTACACCTAGAATCTTTCTACTGGTGTGTGATGCTTGAAGTCAGGAAGTCCGGGGATTTTATGTTGCTGTCAAAAGGTTTTAGATTGTCCTCTTTCATTAAAAGGAAGTTTGTTTCTGTACTTCTCCTGCTACAGCAAAACCCAGACTGGTTTTCATAAAGTAGGAGAGTCCCTTCACTGTGAAGGACCAGCGGTGTGGCAGTTATTTTTCTACTATTTTAGCTATGCTATAGATGTTAGGACTTGGTGTGTAGTTTTCAGCCATCTCTATGTCAGCACTCCGTTTTTTAATTTTTTTAAGAGAGGGTGTTATAGTGACAATCTTAAGAGACATCAGGATGTTACCTGATGTTGGCTTCAATGTATTTTAGCCAAACTCCAACTGGCCAAGCATCTTTCTATTTTTGTTTTACTGCCAAAAGCAGACGGAGAACCTGCACACCTCCTCTCTTGCTCCATCCCCATTCAATGGTGCCTTACCCTATCCCACCATTTAACTTTCAGCGGGCAAAATCAGTAAAAAGAAATCCAACAACAAATGTGACAAGTTGGTTTTTGGTGAAAATACATTAACCCTGGGTGGTAATGACACTTTAAAAAAAAAATGGGTCAATGATTCTGCCAGGTTAACTACGAATTCCTTAGTAATAATAATAATAATTTAGCATTCATATAGCGCTACGAACCTTCAGGTAGCCGAGCGCTGCTTATTATTACCCACAGTGTGTGGTGCTCATTTATCGACCTCAAAAGGATGAAAGGCTGAGTTTGGCCCTGCCAGGATTCGAACCTGCGTTAGCAGGCTCTGCACGGATGTCAAAGCAAGAGCTCTACTCGCTGTGCCGCTTGACCGGCTCCTTGACACAGCTCCTTGATGAAGGAGGCTGGGCATGGCTCACATTTTTCATCTGAAGTGTTATGTTCCCCACTGATTTTGATCAGATCCTCAGTTGTGATGGATTTGAACTATAGAAACTTAAGAGTGTGGACGGTGTGTGCAGTTGTGTCCTTATCAGATTGTTTCTAGTGATGAATGTTGGTTTGAAATGTGGCTATTTTATCCCGAAAGACCCAAGCAAGTGTGTTCACCACATCTAAGGATTTGGATTTATTACTGGTTTGTTGTGGGTTTGTTAGCTCCTTGAAGACTTCTTCAACCATGCACTGCGCAGTAAATATGTTGTTTTGATAGTGTTGATTTTCATTTTATTTATTTATATATAGGGGAATAATGATCTTTTGATAACAAAAGAACGTACTGTAGATAAGAAGAACAAGTTACTTCTTACCTTGTAACATTCTTTCGACGGGATGTTCCTCCGACGTATTCCTCATCTTAGATATCTCCTTCCAGCTCTGCTGGCCTCGGAAAAAATTTTCTCTCTAGAGGGCGCTGCGCGTCGACGTCCTTCGAGTCGATGTCCCTCGACAGCCGCCGTATCGACGCCGACGTCATCCTGGCTATAAAGGCCGCGCGCAGCGCCCGTTGCTCAGTTCCGTTTTGTAGCCCACAATAATGCTTTCTGGACTAAACTAATCACCCTGAAGGAGCGTAAGCTGCAACAACAAGGGAAGTAGAACTGCGGGGATGGATGGGAGGGTCGATGAGGAATACGTCGGAGGAACTTCCCGTCGAAAGAACGTTACAAGGTAAGAAGTAACTTGTTCTTCGAAGGGATTGTGTCCTCCGACGTATTCCTCATCTTAGATATGCTCCCATAGCAGTATTCTATTATTGGAGGAGGGAGTACTGACTTCATGCTGTCTTCTATTGATGAATAGAATGCAGTACAGCCCTTCCAAACCTAGTCTCTTGACTGGAGGAGGAATCCAAATTGTAAAATCGTGTAAAGGTATGGACAGACGACCATGTAGCGGCCGCACAGATGTCTTTAACCGGCACACCTCTTTTGAGGGCCGATGAAGCTGCAATACCTCTAGTCGAATGAGCCCTAAGGTTTTGAGGGGGCTCTTTTCCTGCTAATTTATAACATTCCAGAATGGCTAGAATGATTCATCTGGAAATGGTCTGCTTAGTTATTGGTAACCCCAGCTTGTGGCTTGTGTAACCTACAAACAGCTGGTCTGCCTGTCTTATCCTGGTTAGTCTACTGATGTAAAAACTTAAAGCCCTTCTAGGGTCTAGCCTGTGTAACCTCTCTTTCTCTTTCCCTGGGTGAGGAGGAGGATAGAAAGATGGTAGGGTAATCTTCTGAGTGATATGGAATTCAGAAACCACCTTTGGGAGGAAATTAGGCTTCACTTGCAGGACAACTTTGTCTTTGTGAAAGATAGTGTGAGGGGGTTTACAAGAAAGAGCTTGTAATTCGCTCACCCTTCTAGCAGATGTAAGTGCTATTAATAAAACAGTTTTAAGGGTAAGGAATCTTAACGAACAAGAATGGAGTGGTTCGAAAGGTGTGCCCATCAGGAAAGTTAGGACTAAGTTTAAATCCCATAGGGGAACTTGGAATGGTCTTGGGGGATAAACATTGGTTAACCCCTTAAGAAATTGTATTACCAAGGGTAACTTGAAATAGGATGGTTCTTCCGCAGTGCGCTTAAAGATGGATAGCGCTGCGAGATAGCCCTTAATGGTGCCAACCTGAAGGCTGAATTATAGTAGGAAGGACAAAACCATTGGTGTACCACATGAAAAAGGGTCGATATTCTGTTCTCTACACCAGCTGCAAAATCTGTTCCAACGGCAGCGGTATAAAGACTTTGTTGCTGGCCTCCTTGCTGAAAGCAACACCTCCATAACATCATCAGGGAGGTCCCAATCCTTGTACCTCAGCCTTTCAGAAGCCAAGCGTGAAGGTTGAGGGTTTTGATGTCTGGATGGAGAACCTGCAGATTTAACAAGGGGGGTCCTGGGAGTCCCTCTGCCAGACATTAGTCCTGGTTACGAGGGACTTACCCAGAGTCTTTAGCTCACTATCTTTCACAGAGAAGAAATATCCCAAACATATCAGTCTTTGTCCTGCCCTGGGGCAGTCCAGCACCGAAATGCGAGGCAATTCTCCTCTGAACAAGAGTACCAACAGAAACCCCAGACACGTGTTTCGGTCTGGTTGGACCTCATCAGTAGGGTGGATCTGTGCCTCTCTAAGAATAGTGAGCAAGGGGTCCACGTCTGGATTCCCCTAGTAACTTAGGGTGAGACCCAAAGTTACTTAAATATCCAGATTTAACAAGGGGGGTCCTGGGAGTCCCTCTGCCAGACATTAGTCCTGGTTACGAGGGACTTACCCAGAGTCTTTAGCTCACTATCTTTCACAGAGAAGAAATATCCCAAACATATCAGTCTTTGTCCTGCCCTGGGGCAGTCCAGCACTGAAATGCAAGGCAATTCTCCTCTGAACAAGAGTACCAACAGAAACCCCAGACACGTGTTTCGGTCTGGTTGGACCTCATCAGTAGGGTGGATCTGTGCCTCTCTAAGAATAGTGAGCAAGGGGGTCCACGTCTGGATTCCCCTAGTAACTTAGGGTGAGACCCAAAGTTACTTAAATATGCAGATTTAACAAGGGGGGTCCTGGGAGTCCCTCTGCCAGACATTAGTCCTGGTTACGAGGGACTTACCCAGAGTCTTTAGCTCACTATCTTTCACAGAGAAGAAATATCCCAAACATATCAGTCTTTGTCCTGCCCTGGGGCAGTCCAGCACCGAAATGCGAGGCAATTCTCCTCTGAACAAGAGTACCAACAGAAACCCCAGACACGTGTTTCGGTCTGGTTGGACCTCATCAGTAGGGTGGATCTGTGCCTCTCTAAGAATAGTGAGCAAGGGGTCCACGTCTGGATTCCCCTAGTAACTTAGGGTGAGACCCAAAGTTACTTAAATATGCAGATTTAACAAGGGGGGTCCTGGGAGTCCCTCTGCCAGACATTAGTCCTGGTTACGAGGGACTTACCCAGAGTCTTTAGCTCACTATCTTTCACAGAGAAGAAATATCCCAAACATATCAGTCTTTGTCCTGCCCTGGGGCAGTCCAGCACCGAAATGCGAGGCAATTCTCCTCTGAACAAGAGTACCAACAGAAACCCCAGACACGTGTTTCGGTCTGGTTGGACCTCATCAGTAGGGTGGATCTGTGCCTCTCTAAGAATAGTGAGCAAGGGGTCCACGTCTGGATTCCCCTAGTAACTTAGGGTGAGACCCAAAGTTACTTAAATATGCAGATTTAACAAGGGGGGTCCTGGGAGTCCCTCTGCCAGACATTAGTCCTGGTTACGAGGGACTTACCCAGAGTCTTTAGCTCACTATCTTTCACAGAGAAGAAATATCCCAAACATATCAGTCTTTGTCCTGCCCTGGGGCAGTCCAGCACCGAAATGCGAGGCAATTCTCCTCTGAACAAGAGTACCAACAGAAACCCCAGACACGTGTTTCGGTCTGGTTGGACCTCATCAGTAGGGTGGATCTGTGCCTCTCTAAGAATAGTGAGCAAGGGGTCCACGTCTGGATTCCCCTAGTAACTTAGGGTGAGACCCAAAGTTACTTAAATATGCAGATTTAACAAGGGGGGTCCTGGGAGTCCCTCTGCCAGACATTAGTCCTGGTTACGAGGGACTTACCCAGAGTCTTTAGCTCACTATCTTTCACAGAGAAGAAATATCCCAAACATATCAGTCTTTGTCCTGCCCTGGGGCAGTCCAGCACCGAAATGCGAGGCAATTCTCCTCTGAACAAGAGTACCAACAGAAACCCCAGACACGTGTTTCGGTCTGGTTGGACCTCATCAGTAGGGTGGATCTGTGCCTCTCTAAGAATAGTGAGCAAGGGGTCCACGTCTGGATTCCCCTAGTAACTTAGGGTGAGACCCAAAGTTACTTAAATATGCAGATTTAACAAGGGGGGTCCTGGGTAAGACTCTCGTAACCAGGACTGATGTCTGGCAGAGAGACTCCCAGGACCCCCCTTGTCAATTTGCGTATTTAAGTAACTTTGGGTCTCACCCTAAGTTACTAGGGGAATCCAGACGTGGACCCCTTGCTCACTATTCTTAGAGAGGCACAGCTCCTCCCTACTGATGAGGTCCAACCAGACCGAAACACGTGTCTGGGGATGCTGTTGGTACTCTTGTTGAGAGGAGAATTGCCTAGCATTTCGGTGCTGGACTGCCCCAGGGCAGGACAAGGACTGATATGTTTGGGATATTTCTTCTCTCTGAAAGATAGTGAGCTAAAGACTCTGGGTAAGACTCTCGTAACCAGGACTGATGTCTGGCAGAGAGACTCCCAGGACCCCCCTTGTCAATTTGCGTATTTAAGTAACTTTGGGTCTCACCCTAAGTTACTAGGGGAATCCAGACGTGGACCCCTTGCTCACTATTCTTAGAGAGGCACAGCTCCTCCCTACTGATGAGGTCCAACCAGACCGAAACACGTGTCTGGGGATGCTGTTGGTACTCTTGTTGAGAGGAGAATTGCCTAGCATTTCGGTGCTGGACTGCCCCAGGGCAGGACAAGGACTGATATGTTTGGGATATTTCTTCTCTCTGAAAGATAGTGAGCTAAAGACTCTGGGTAAGACTCTCGTAACCAGGACTGATGTCTGGCAGAGAGACTCCCAGGACCCCCCTTGTCAATTTGCGTATTTAAGTAACTTTGGGTCTCACCCTAAGTTACTAGGGGAATCCAGACGTGGACCCCTTGCTCACTATTCTTAGAGAGGCACAGCTCCTCCCTACTGATGAGGTCCAACCAGACCGAAACACGTGTCTGGGGATGTTGTTGGTACTCTTGTTGAGAGGAGAATTGCCTAGCATTTCGGTGCTGGACTGCCCCAGGGCAGGACAAGGACTGATATGTTTGGGATATTTCTTCTCTCTGAAAGATAGTGAGCTAAAGACTCTGGGTAAGACTCTCGTAACCAGGACTGATGTCTGGCAGAGAGACTCCCAGGACCCCCCTTGTCAATTTGCGTATTTAAGTAACTTTGGGTCTCACCCTAAGTTACTAGGGGAATCCAGACGTGGACCCCTTGCTCACTATTCTTAGAGAGGCACAGCTCCTCCCTACTGATGAGGTCCAACCAGACCGAAACACGTGTCTGGGGATGCTGTTGGTACTCTTGTTGAGAGGAGAATTGCCTAGCATTTCGGTGCTGGACTGCCCCAGGGCAGGACAAGGACTGATATGTTTGGGATATTTCTTCTCTCTGAAAGATAGTGAGCTAAAGACTCTGGGTAAGACTCTCGTAACCAGGACTGATGTCTGGCAGAGAGACTCCCAGGACCCCCCTTGTCAATTTGGATGGAGAACCTGACCTCCCTTCTGTGAGAGTAGGTTCTCTCTGAGTGGAAGTCGAATTGGAGGGCAGATGGACAAGTCTAGAAGGTCCGGGTACCACGTTCTCCTGGCCCAATCCGGGCAATTAGGATCATGGTTCTCCGGAATCTTCTCAACCTCCTGATCATTTGAGGAATGACAGGGACCGGTGGGAACGCGTACAGAAGCGGAAACTCCCAGTCCACTATGAACGCGTCTCCCAGAGCTCCTCTCGGGGGAAAATCCCTTGAGCAGAACAGATCGCATTTCCTGTTGAGGCTGGTGGCAAACAGATCTACCTGAGGGGTTCCCCAAAGGGCGAAGATCTCTTGAAGGACTTCCTGAGCTAGCTCCCACTCGTGGGAGACTGTGCTGTGCCTGCTCAGAGCGTCCGCTGTCAAGTTCTTCTCTCCGGCTAGGTGAACTGCCGATAGAGAGATTCCTTCTTGGATTGCCCAAAACCAGAGCTGCATCGCCTCTCTGCACAGGGGTAGTGATCCTACGCCTCCTCTTTTGTTGAGGTAATGCATGGCCACCGTGTTGTCCGTCATTATCAGGACGTTTTTCCCTTGTACAGCTGGCAGGAACGCCTTCAGCGCAAGTCTGATGGCTCTCAGCTCTAACAGGTTGATATGTAGTCTGGACTCCGATGGAGACCAACGACCGCTGATGGTCAAGTCGTTGGCGTGGGCTTCCCACCCCGTGAGTGAGGCATCCGTGACTACTGTTATCTCCGGCCAGGGTTGCCAAAACTGTTCTCCTTTCAGAATGTTCTCCTGACAGGCCCACCACTGAAGGTCTCGAGCTACTCTGTCAGGAACCTGAAGAAGATCTGTCATTCTCCCTGAGAATTGTGACCACTGAGTCCTCAGTGCCCACTGGAGGGATCTCATTCTCAGGCGAGCCTCTGGAACTAGGAAAATACAGGATGCCATGAGGCCTAGCAACCTCAAAAAGTCGAAGGCTGGGAGACGTTGGGCATGTTGGAACTTGGTAACCATCTGTAGAATATCTTGAGCCCTCACCTCTGGTGGCGAGGCTTTTCCCAGGGAAGTGTCCAGGATCGCTCCTATGAACTGGAGTCTCTGCGATGGTATCATTTGTGACTTCTGTAAATTGAGGGAGAAGCCCAGTCTGTGAAGGGAGTGGCACATGTGATTTAGCTGGATCTGAGCTTGTTCCGAAGAAACAGCCCTGATCAATCAATCGTCCAGGTAGGGGTAGACGTGAATCCCTTCCCTCCTTAGACTTGCCGCCACTACCGACATTAACTAAGTGAGGACCCTTGGGGCGGAGGTCAGCCCAAATGGCAGCACTCGAAATTGATAGTGAGAGTTGCCAATTGCGAACCTCAGGTATTTCCTGTGTTTGAGATGGATAGGCACATGGAAATAAGCGTCCTGAAGGTCCAGAGATACCAACCAGTCCTGGAACTGAAGGGCCTGGAGGATCTGAGAAAGAGTGACCATCTTGAATTTGTCTTTCCTGAGGAATTTGTTCAATTCTCGCAAGTCCAAGATGGGTCTCAGTCCTCCGTCTTTCTTCGGAATGAGAAAGTAAGGGGAGTACCAGCCCTTGTTCCTCTCCGCTACAGGTACCGGTTCTATGGCACCTTTCTTTAGCAGGTCTAAAATTTCCTGCAAGAGGAGAGGATCTGGAGCTTTCTGAGAGCTGATCCCCGGTGGATGACTCTGAGGTATACGTAGGAAAGGTAGGCAGTAACCATGGGCAACTGTTTCCAATGCCCAAGCATCTGACGTGATAGCCTGCCATACCGCCAGATGTTGAGTCAACCTGCCTCCTACAGGTGTCCTGTGAGGGAAGTCCTCAGAGTGGTTTTGGGGCGGCTGATGCAGATGCTGATGGTAAAGAGGCACCTGCTGTTGCTGCGGCTTTTGAATATCTACCTCGTCCACCTCGGGTAGTTCTTCTTTGTCCCCTTTGAACCGGTCGTCCTCTACCTCTTCCGAATGCGGAGTAGAAGCGAAAGGACTTGCCCCTCGCAGAGATTCCTGTGGGACGAAAAGGTGTCTGACGGATTGCAGCTCCAAGGGATTTTGCTGCTGCTTTTGCAGTTTCTCTAAACTGTCATCCGCCTTTTTCCCGAACAAAGAAGAGCCATCGAATGGCATGTTCAAGAGCCTGGCTTGCACATCTGGGGCAAAACCAGACTTTCTCAACCAAACGAATCTCCTGGTTGTTGTACTTGCCGCCATTGCTCTGCTGATACTGTCAGCCGAATCAATGCCCGTCTGGAGGGATTCGCACATAGTGTCTTTATCGTCCTGTATAATATTCAGGAATGCATCCCTTTCTTCTCCCTCCGGGATGCAGTCAGCCGCTGTAGAAGCACACTCCCAAAGTTTATGGCTGAATCTAGCAAGGGTGCAAGTAGCATTAACAGATTTTAACGCCATGCTACATGCCGAAAAGACTTTCTTTGCCATAGCATCATATTTTTTATCGTCCCTGTCCTGTGGGACGGTAGGATAAGCCGTCTTGACATCGGTAGAGGATGCTGCCTGTACCACCAGACTTTCTGGGGATGGGTGTTTAGACAAAAACTCTGGGTCTGTAGAGGATACCCTGTACTTTGTAGACAGTTTTTTATTTACTGCTGGTACGACATCTGGGGTTTCCCAGTTTGTCATGATCTTCCTCTGAAGAGCTTTATGAAAAGGCACCACAGGATCCTCCTGTGGGCCTTTGTCAAGAATATCCGTGAGGTTATCTTGTTGGAAAGATTGTGAAGGTGCAGACCACCCCATAAACTCTGTGATCCTGGCCATTAAGGCTCTATAGGGGGTTTCAGCATGCTCCCCTGGGTCTGGCCTAGCAAACTCCACCTCAGGGGAGGTGTCTAACCCACTTGCCTCATGTAAGGAATCATGAAGATCCTTTAACCTGCGTTCTTCAGAGGAAAATTCCTCTCTAATTGGGGTTTCAGGTCCCTGCAACTCAAATGCGTCTTCCTGTTCAGACAATTCACCCTCTTCCAATATTGAGGACATAGTTCTCAATTGTTCTGAACTCAAAGGGTGTAAACCCCATTTCCAAGGCAGAGGGTGCCGAACTTGTCATAATCGGCCTCGAAAACGTCGATGTCATCGACGCCGAAGGCTTAGAGCGTGGCGTCGAAAACAAAGGCGAAGACCTCGACAGAATTGGGATTCTACTCGACAATCTCGAAGCCATCGACGTCGAGGACCTGGGGATAGACACTGGGTGTGTCGTAACCGTGACTTTTCTTGGCGTCGACACCGGTGTCGAAGCTGGCGTCGAGTCAACAGACTTGTGTGTCGAAGGTCCCTTCGACAACGGCGTCGAAGACATCGACCTCGACGGAACTTTCGTCGACGGCACCTTCGAGGAAGGTTTGGAGGTCATAGTCCTGCTCGAGGGTTCGTGACGCGCTCGAGAGGTTTCCTTCGCCGGGTACTGCGACTCGCAGCGTTTTTGACCTTCGGGTCTTTCGACCAGAGCATCGCTCTCGGCAGTCTTCGAGGGGGTCGAGGCCGCTTTCTCGAAGACGCTCATCATATTTTTGCAGAATTCCTCCCATTCAGCCCGGGAACTATGTTTCGTGGGGCACGGGATTCTCTTTGGCGAAACAGAGGAAGAGGAAGACGGAGAAGGGGATCTTCGACGTCTCCTCTTCGAGTGCTTCGATCTCGAGGAGTGATGAGACCCACTCTGAGATCTGGAGCGCGAATGGTGACGAGGAGACGAATGTCTCGACTTCGTCGACGAAGAAGAAGCTTTAAAAGTCTTACCTTTCTCCAGCTTCCCCCTACACTCCTTCAGGGCCTTAGCTGTCATGGACATACAGTCCTCGCACTCCGAACAATGGTGTTCAGCTCCCAAACACCACAGACAAACTCTGTGAGGGTCAGTCAGCGACATCTTTTTCCCACAATCTCAGCATTTTTTGAAGCCGGATCGAGGAGTTGTCGGTTCCGACGAGGAAGCCATCGAGTACGGATCGAATAACTCGAGGTAAATAGGTTTAACCTGACAAAACTGAGCAACGGTATTCCGAGGCACTGAGTGCGCGCGGAAAAACGGAACTGAGCAACGGGCGGTGTGCGCAGCCTTTATAGCCAGGATGACGTCGGCGTCGATACGGCAGCTGTCGAGGGACATCGACTCGAAGGACGTCGACGCGCAGCGCCCTCTAGAGAGAAAAAAAATTCCGAGGCCAGCAGAGCTGGAAGGAGATATCCAAGATGAGGAATACGTCGGAGGACACAATCCCTTCGAAATCAGAATTGATGTGAAGCAGTGAGCTTCTTACAATGGGGTGAGTTTGAGGGACATTCTGACCAGGTTGTGGAGGGGAGTAAATGGAACAGTCTTTGGGGACAATACATAAGTGGACATACACAGATTAAGGGCGAGCATTGGACATTTTTAAGGACAGGTAGGCGGTACGGGTAGCTGGGCTCGGGATGCAACCATGATGGGTGAAGCGCTAGAGTGGAGGCAGAAAAAGTAAGGGAACGAGGCAGGTTAGAGGCTAGGGGGAAACGTTAGCAAGCAAGCAGATGAGAGGTAGGAGGTAAGCTTTTAGTTTAGTTTTGAACAAATCTGTGTGGACTGATTCTCGGACGTCCGGGGGAAGAGAATTCCATGCAAGTGGAGCAAGAAGAGAGAAAGATCAGAAGCGAGAGGAAACACAGGGAGGGCGCAGAGCCACAAGGGTAGTCGAGAAGCCAGAGTGGAGATTACGAGAAGGCTTGTAGAGCTGGATAGAGGAGGATAGATACAATGGTGCCTTATCATGGATAGATGCGTGAACCAGGAGAAGTAATTTAAATCTGGACTTGTTCTGCATCGTCAGCCATCCAGCCTGGTGATGGTATGAGGAAGTAGGTGTGAATGGAGGGAGTTCAAAGAGTCCTGGTAGCAAAGTTAATGATCTTTTTGAGAGGACAGAAAACATAGTTGGGGAGACCCAAGAGGATGCTGGCACATTAGTCCAGTTTAGAGAAAACGAGAGTGGTTAAGAGATACTTGGCGGTGTTGAAAGGAAGGAGGTGCCTGATTTTCATAATATTTAGGAGTGTGGGGTGAGCTGCTGTTCCAGTTTCGGAGATGACATTAGGGAAGGTGTGAGAAGGGTCATAGATGACACCAAGGTTTCTAGCTGAAGAAGAGCAGGGGAGAGTGAGAGCTTTTGGCAGGGAAGAAAAGCACCTCTGTTTTGGTAGAGTTGAACATCACAGAGTGCGAAGCCATCCAATATTTAATGGCAGAGAGGCTGTTGGAAATGTTGACAGAGCGATCAGAGGAGAGTTCAGGAAAATAGAAGAGGATTTGGGTGTTGCCTGTGAAGAGTTGGTACGAGAAGCCAAAGGAGGAGATTAGTGCCCCTGGAGCAGAGGTGTAGAATGTAAAGAGGAGCTGACCCAAGACAGGGCCTTGTGGAACCCCAACAGAGAATTGAGGTGAGAGACGTTATTGCTTGGGGAGACAGAATTGGCGAGGTGCAAGGTAGGATTCAATCCAGGCAAGGGCTTGATCGCAAATCCCAAAAAGATAATGAGTTAAGGAGATCAGAGTGATGGACAGTGTCGAAAGCAGCAGACTGGTCAATGGGAATTAAAATAGAGATAGGTTAGAGTCCTTAGCATAGGCAATTACGTCATTTCCTACAACAGCCCTATGTTAGCCCCCGTTATAAATTCCACAATCTAGTTTGTCATTGTGAGTATTAGATTTTTTCTAGGTGTACTCAAGTTTTGCATGCCCTTTGGATGGGGGCAAGTACATCATTCAACCCTTTGTTGTCAGTCTGAGTCATAGATTGTATTTGTTAAGGTTTCTGTTAAAAAACACCTTCTTTAGTCTTCTCAAGCTTCTTCAGACATCTTTATTACAGGTTACAGCAAGATAGCTTGAACAGAACCACTGGGTCCCATCACCCAGGCTTAACTGACATTGTCTGGAACACTCACACATCAGTCAACACCAAACATTCCACATGACATCACCAGCTCTTACATACAGTGACAAGCACTGTACAACACATCTCCTTCCTTTCCAATGATAACACACACATACAAAACACACCACCTTCAAGCACTTTACAACAGTTTCTGTGGAGCAATAATGTCCAGGGTCTTAGTTATTTCAAAATTCTGATTTTCTAGTATCATAGAGGGGTTGTTCAGAGCATTATTGTCCTCCTTGGGTGGGGTGAAGTTCACGTCAAAGTTTTGTCTGTTTACTTTATTCATTTGTCTTACTGGGGATTTCAGGTTTTTGGTAATTCTTGTTGGTTCATGTGTGGGATGGTTAGGGATGTCCTATTCATTCAGAAGTGATCAGACCACGAACGTTCCACGTGAGTGGGCTGTTTAAGGTCAAGTTCTAATGATTACATGATGTCAAGTGCTTGAGCATATTTGTGGATGGCCTTGTTAATTCCATGGGTTGAAACCCAGGTTATTCATGGTGTGGATGAATAATGTGGAAATCAGATTACATTGGTGCTTGTGCCATGCATTAATATTCCGGATTACAAGGATTTTATTTGATCCGGCTTGTATATTCACCAGCCATTAAGGGAGAGTTAGGGCCTGATAGACGATGGACTACAAAAGCAGTCATTGAGATGGTATTGCTGATGTAGCATTCACAAAATATTTTTTTTAAACGGCATGGGGTTGAGGGGGTTTTAACTGGGATACCCCTCGTCTATCCGGATAGCCAAATCCTATTCCTCTGCCCGTTTATGCATTGGCAGATCTATTGCTAATTGTGTCTATTTTTAGAACTGTAGATTCTGGCTTCTTGGACAGCTCTCAGACAACAAAAACCGACCTTTAATAAAAGGAATGACAAAAGGAATGACAAGGAGAAGAATGACAAAATCAATGCAATAACTGCAATAATTCCATGCACGATTGTCTACATTTGTTGACGGGATAAAACCGGATAAACCTCTAGCCGGGAGATAACACCATGGTGAGAACTATCGCCGGATTCGTAAACACTCAAATAAATCAGGTTATCGATCCAAGCATAATTAATCACACGGTCTATAACCTTTACATTAAACAGAATTCTTATCACCAGCAAACCGATAGCCCGATTTGGGGTAAATCCTTCCTCCATCGGTCGCCACAAGAAGCCACCACTATGGTGGATAGCCCACTCCGACAACATGGGATTGTATTCTAATACCAATAAATTGCCTCTCATGTTTAGACTGCCAGTCGCATAATCCTCCCCCTCCCCCCCCCCGACGAAGATTGGTATTCATCACACCTATCTCAGCTAATGCTCCATTTCTCCAAAGTGTTTATAACGCCTGGCAGCATGGCATACTCTCTACAGCAGACTATAAAGCCTCTTGGGAGGATAGCTCAGGTGCAAGGTGCTTGCCTTGGAAGCAAGACGACACAGAGCTCCACAGGTTCGGTCCGCGCTTAGAAACCTCTGGGTATTAATTTAGGAGTGTCTTTTGGAAATGCCATGCTAAGTGCATAATGACGCTGTCCATTTTGAGTCCCAATGTATAATAAGAGCTTCACTCTATGTCTGTGCCTAGCATGGTGGACCAGACCTATAAAAGATACAACCTTCAACTAGCTCATGTTTGTTCTTAATAATTTTTCCCCACATCCTGTTCTCTCTCTCTCATTCCTTCACTCGTATGTCCCGCCTACATTATTTCCATATTACTTGGCCATTGCCCTCTACATGGAAAACTGCGTGTGCAGGAACATAGCAAGAGTAACCAAGTAATTCAAAAAAATAAGGAAAAACGAGGGACGCTCCCAGCCATGGTTAACGTTGTTTAACACATTCCTGGACATGTCTGCGTTAATCTGAATAGTAGTGGAGGATTTAGTGGTGGGGGGCCGCCACGGCTGCGTTTGAGAGATAAATTAAATGTTGTGTTGCTTGCAAAAGCATGTTCTTGCTCCCTATTGAACAAACGACGTAGCCATGTGATGTGATAAACTATAATGGCTGTCCTTTATTGAGAAAGCTACACAAAAATGCCATCCATGCATGCCCCATAACTGCACCCTTACCTTTCTCAGCTTTCTATATAGGTAAAGATATAATTATAGCTGGGCAGCTATCAACTATGGGGATATATTCCACGGAGGCCATCCGAGAGGCATCTGATACACGAGAGGAAAGCTTGAGTTGTCCAAGCTGTCACTCATAAATCCGAGCACCACATCATTGGAAGCTACCCATCTATAATAGTATGTTGTGTACGGCCACCCTGAGCCCCTTTTCGAACCCATGCACCTTAATGGACGAGCATTGCAGGAGGTATAACGCTGTGGGATAAGAGATTATATAACACATAAAATACCAAGAGGCTCAAAACCAGTTGGCCGGTCCAGGAAACGGTATAGTAGTTTGGTGGCATTTCCACAAGAAAAGCTGCTAAACGGTTAATGAGGGCCCAACTGCCCTCTCCCCTCACCTTACAGCATCCTAAAAAGGAAAAAACACCTGCCAAAGAATATGATGCATTTCCCCTGCTGTTACATCACAGCAGTTGATTATGACTTTCATAATCCTCTGCTCTGACGTCTCAGCAGGAGGGTACAGTGTTGGACAATTGAAATACTTGCTAATGGCTTCTTACTGAAGCATTACAAAACAATAGCATCAATTAATAAAACCATTGTACTTTTTTATGTGATTGGCACAGCTACACACCTGTGTCCAGATGAACTACAGATGCGCTAAATTTGGCAACCCTGTGTCGTATTGTTAAAGTAAGATTATTGTTTTTAAGGATGTTTTTAATGTTTGATACAGCGATGTCTTTTATACTGCAAAGCGATTGTATAGCTTGAAAGACGAAATAAATCTGCCTGAATGCATTGAATACCTCTAAGGCTGTATTTCGTTGGGATCACTAGGTTTACCTAATATCTGTGACCCTTTGTCACCTACGCCCACAACCCATTTATACTGCTGTAAATGAACGTTCCAAAACCAGCCACACGATGGCAGGATACTGCAAGCAATAGGAATCCATGGCAAGTCCTCAGAGCAGAACATTTAGACACGAGCAATTTCAAATCCCAACGTGATAAATTAATTAAATGTATAATTTCATTAAAAAGATATAACATTAACATATTTTGTGCACTATCTTCCACTTATAAAAAGTTAAATGCATTCGTTTCTTTTTTAGGAATACTGACAAAAGGGATGTTGAAAAATGCCCTCGTCATTGAAAGATAAGATTTTGAGGAGGAAAGAATGTCTGCACAGTTCAGACAGCAGGGGATAAGCTAGTTTAATATGAAAAGAGCCCGTGAACACGGACTAAATTGCAGATTTAGAATGACTACTACACATCGTAAGGCAACAGCTCCCTCTAGCGATGACAACAGGAGAAGCTACTGCATTGGACAAACATACAGGGACAAACGTAGATCTGGCCTTTTATTATATTGTTAGATTCGATGGGCAATAGTTAAATCCTGAGCAAGGTCAGTTTCCAGCACCAAAGGCACATCAGCAACAGAAAACATTTACCTGAAATCGCTTGGGCACCTCCCAAAGACTACCCCAATGCTAAAGAGGCAATGATACTAACGTATACATTTCAAAGTCGGGCCAACGGAATGCTCGTGACAAATAAAGATACTTTAAGACCTTTATTTGACCAACCTAAGCGGTTGTGGTCGAATAAACGCATATTCGGATTAGGGCGTCTCTCTGCAAGCAGAACAGTTGGTCTATCTCGTTTTGTTTGATCAACAATGGTCAGGACAGGATGAAGCATTAAGGGGTGTTTATACCGATCACGCTCCGGGTTCTGCGGCATACAGGGCTAGTAACAGCCCACCATCCCTGACTAGGCTCGAAAGGGGTCCGCAATATTGAAGTTGTCAGGATGGAGGAGTAATTACGGGCTAGGATCTACATAAGATGATTCACTGTGCTGGGCTGGATTCCCTAAGTGTACAGGCATGCAGAGTCTTGTGGATGGAGCCTGCAGAGAGCTGCTTCGTTCAACTCTCAGTCCAGGAGTTCGAACGCCCAGCTTGCTCCCCGACTTCTCAGCCCCAGGGATATAGCGCCTATGATGCTTCTTGACGGGTCTCATAACTCTATGTTGGAGTAATGGAGTTGGGCATCGAGGGAACCCTACTGCCAAAATCGAAATGGGACAATACGCTAGGGCAAGAACTGAAGGATAGGCAACTAGACTATGAATGGCAACAGACAAAAAGTATGTCACTAAATTGTAGCCAGATGATACATTTTAAATATATGTAGCAAACATATTACTCCCCTAAATATTCCCCAATAGCTCTAGCAGTTGAAACAGATGTGATGTAGAGGGGGCCGATTACCTGCGCCTAGCACGGCAATGCCCACACGGTGCGCTATTCTGAGAGGAAGCATTTGACACCCTGTATAACAGATTGTGTGGTTACCCCACTGCATCACTCCACCCTTCCATTCCTCCTAGGCATTGAAAGGAACATCCCCCAAAAGGTTCTGGAGCTTCACTGGTCAAACGCTATTATCAGCTAAAAGGCAGAGGGCCCTACACTGGGGTAAATGGAACAGCCTGTTACAGGGCTTGTTAAAGGACACTGGGCTTCATCATTGGTTTGGCAGTAAATCTTCCAAATGAAACCAAAACCTACTTACCATTTACCATTACTGCCACTTGTCCTGTGATTTTCGGAGTCGATAGGGGATTTCGGTGGAATTACCACAGTAATTCTGCTGATATTTGATCTTAAAGTGCAGATTTACCTGCAGCATGATGCTAGGGGAAAATTCCTCCACTTTAAGGTCAAACTTATAGTTCAGTGTTGCGGTAAAAATGAGAGTAATTCCATTATTGTCAATAAAGTGGCAGTAGAAGAATCATCACCTGATTTTTCCTGCACTGCCGAACTCGTAATGAGGCCCGTTGTCTTTTGCAATGTGATGTAGGATATCTACTGTGAGCTTATCCCCTATAGCTCTTTACTTCAATATAATCATCGAAATGGCTGATGTACTGCACTCGTCACTTTCTATATGCTTCTCTGTATTGACCATCCAATGATTTATGCATCCCTCAATGTGATTTTTGTTGTTGCACAATGAATCTCCCCCCTTCCACCTCGAGATTGAACCTAGCATGAGAACCCAGTTGTTTCAGCTAATGGTTGTATACTATCACAATGTTATTAGGTGTGATTCATTCAAGATGTTTTCTACATGCTGAAAATGCATTACTTAAATTCAAGGGACTGACAATGAGCGTTTGAGCCAAAAATACATTTCATATTAAATGTCAATGATTCAATGTAATCTTATCTGTCCCTACCAATCTGGTTTCTATAAATCTGCAGGAGGATGAGATGCTAAGAAAGCCAGACATGTGTAGATAGGCTTTGCAGTGAGATTGAAGCCTTCTGTTACTACATATGCAATTTCTTCTTATTATTATTTTAGAAATATGGTATTTATACAACGTGGAGCTAGCTTCGGGAAGCAACGGAGTGTTATACAATCATGGGGGCTGGTGGAAACACAGCGAGGGAAGCAGAGAAAAAAGGGAGCGGCAGCTATCAACATGGGAGGGCAGACAATTTGCAGCAAATGATTTGCAAGCAACCAGGGGAGGAAACAGTGAGGAGCAGATCACCCAGCCTCTGATAGGGTGGGAGTGGAGGGTGTGTGGACCTAGGTATTAGAGAGGAGCCATTCCTTGAATGTTAAATGTTAAAGGTTTTAATATTGCGTACCAATGCCACTTGTGTGGTCTCCAGGCACTCAGGCGGATCTGTAATGCAAGAAGGGAGTGTGGATGGTTAGTATGGTTGAGCGGTAAAAGAGCAAGAGAGTTCTGATGTGCTGTTGGCAGTTTCAGTTCAGAAACACTGTTCACTGAGCATGAATGGGATTTCTGGAGGTTGGCCACCATGTGCTGTTGTGTGAGAGTATGTGTGGTTTGTTGTGGTGTTGTGAAGTACATACAGTGTGGTGCTATAGAGGTCTGGTTGTGTTAAGTCCAGAGTATGAGTTGTGTATGCAGAGGAGTGAGTTTAATTGTTACGGATTGGTGGTGATTGGAATCAATCCAAGTGCATCAAACCCTCCTACCCGCCCTTGAAAATGCATTCAAGTGCATCCCCTCTCCCACTCCCGGAATTCACCCAGCTGCGCCTCAACTCCTGCCCCAGAAATCCATCTAAGTCAGGGATCCCCAACGTGTAGCTCGGGAGCAACATGTTGCTCGCGGCACCCTAAATTGTTGCTCGCCAGCTGCTCTGGGCCATGATGTGGAGGCGTAGAAGGAGGTGCTGAATGGATGAGACCTCAGTAGCACTGTAGTCAGGACAGAGTCCTGGACTGTGCAAGAATGTTTGCCAATGAGCTCCAGTGTTTCCAGCTGGCTTATTTTTATACATGCAAGATTTGTGTTTGGTGCCACCATGCACATAGATTTTCAGTAAATGTCCTTACTTGGTATAGTAGTGTCATTGCTAAAACCCTGTCATCTCCAGTTACTTTGCCCAGCTGACAAATGTATTAATGAGTACAATATTTGATCCATGTTTGTGTCATGGAGAAAATTGGCATATTCTGTTCCTTGGTACAACTAGTATGAGAATAATGGACAAGGAGGTGGCATGCATACCCAAGTTACTTTTATTAAATAATGTGCATGCACACTTTCTGTACAAGTGAAGTTTGTGTTTGATGCCACCATGCATATTTATCCACAATATTAATTTTGGTGTCACCTGTATTTATTATTACATAGTGTCCTAGCGGATAAATGGTCATCGTTTGATACTCTACCCATCTGGCACATGGTTAATGGGCAGATATGGTAAATGCATGTCACATTTTTCATAATTAATTTGACCTGTATTCCAATCAAATTATTGTTAATCGGTTTAAACTAACAAGCCAATTAATTGATTCAAATACTTAGTTAACACCACCACACCCCTCCTATAAAGTGGTCATCAAATGCTCAAAGGTTTAACCAATGTTTCCCACTAAGTCTTGTGTAAAATTCCTTTTGGGCAGAGAAAATAGGCTCCAAATAATTGAGAGAGGTTTTATTTTTATTCCTAACCACTTTTTCACCAATGCAACAGCGTTCTGGAGCTTTAAAACACAACATTTGCCATAACATTTCCAAATAATTCTCTGGAAGTAATCTCCAAAGGCCCAATGAAGTGATCTTCAAAGCCTACCATGAAATGACCTGAAGTACTAATTAATATTTACTCGTATTTCTCCATTAAGTCAGCAGCATTTAATAACAGGTTTCATATTTTTCATACAATTCACACAGAACAAGCCCAAAATAAAAAAGCAACTTTAACATATTCAAACCTGCTATATATAAAAGCCTGATCATTACAATTAATTATATATAACATAGCTCCCATGCTTTCCACGCTTATGCAAAACAGAGAAACAACAGCAAATTAACAGAAAATTAACCAAATCTTTGACCCCTATTTTGCAAGTGCACTTTGTGCTTCCTCCTGCACACCTTCTTAACTTATTGAGGAGTGGGTACATTTAAATGTACCATTACCACCAGCCTCCTGCATTCTGGGGATCTTATTTCACAGATTTCTCCTTGTCCTCTTATATGTGTACGTAAGTATGTATATAAGGCTAACGTGGGCAGCCTATGTATATTTTGGACTTCTGACTCTTTTTCCATCGGACAAGCTCTTGCTTATGAGCTATTTTGAGGTGACTTAATGCACCAAATTTAGTTATATCCCATCCCTACCCAAATGGAAAGTGCCTTACAACCGCCCATAACCACAGTATTATTCTTCACCAAGGGAGGCTACACTCGCACTTTATCTGAAATCACTTTATGATTAGCAGAAAATCCCAGATGTGCTTTTAAAAAATAAGGAAAAAAAATGCTTAACTGGCCTGACACTTTCAAATTGAACACCCCCAATTCAGCTCCAAGGCGCTAGCAGGTGTATCTGCAGGGAGACCTGCTATTTGGCACAGGAATATATTTTGCAACTCCTCCAGGAAATGACAGTTCTAAACACCCTAGATTTTGCGCCCTTAAAATCATGGAGCAGATATACCTCCAGACACTTCTCCAAACAGAATGCAGCAAACTTGAAATAACAACGTAAAAAGCCATTTAATCATTAATGATGTCTTTTCACCTATCTTCTTAAAATGACTGACGCAAGCACTGCTCTTTCAGAAGAGTAGGCTCAAATAAAAATGAGACTTCCCCCTCGTCTCTACATTCATTTTAAAACTAGCTGCAAGGTTTCACGCTTTGCCTGAACACCATCATTTTTGTTTTTATTATATTTAATTTCAAACTGTAATTTCCAAAATAGTAACTTGTGTTTAGCAGGCCCTGTTGGAGACCTACTGGGGGCAAGTCCAAAATAGCTGTGTCTTCTGCATAAGGAAGCATGCTATAAAATGAGCCATTCAGTTGGAGGGTGGATTAACCTTCCTAAGGGAAGTACTAGAATCACCATCCAAAAGGAATACATTGGGACCAACTGACATCCCTGCTTATCACCTTTATTGGTGTTGGAAAACAATGTATGATTCCACAATCTTGTATACTGGACAGATGCTGAGATGTCTGCGTATCATGTTGGATAAGACTTAAAAAACCATTAGTGACCTTTATGAATGTCGAAGTAGGACTCGGACACAGTGGGCTCATGTTGATTGACCTATACTTTTATTGAAAGTAAAAGGGTGGGGGACTGGGGAAACTGCTGGCTTTCCCTAAAGCTAAGAGGGCTTTCCCTACCTCAACCAAAACTAAGGAAACTGTCAGGATGTCTTCTCTAAAGTAAATAGTACACCGTCACAAGTCCAAAGCCTATTTCCGTCCCTCAAACTATTGACTAACCTATAAAAAACAAAAGGTCTTCTAAATTCAGAAGAATAAGTTGTAGATCCAATCAAAGAGTTCCAAGTAACAAAAGTTCCAAACAACAAAGGTTCCAAACCCAACGTTCTTAAATGTAAAACAAGTTCCATAAAGATCTTAGATATTTCTCTGGTGCACAAACCTTGCAACAACCAGGGGCAACGACTCCCATGTCCTGGTTCCTTCTCTTGGCAACACTCTATTTATTGGACCACAACCAGGGGCAATGACTCCTTTGCCCTGGTTCCTTCTCTTGTAGGTCCCAAATCTCTGCTTCTCCCTCTTTCCGCTTGGGCCAACTTGGTTCACTTCCCTGCCAAGTATGGTCCTTAGTAAATTACTCTGCGGTTTCCCTTCTTCTCATGGGATTGTTCCCCAGGCCCCTCTTTATGTTTGGGAACTGGGAGCCCTCTTCTCCCAAGTACAACCACGAGGAAGAGGACTTGTGTGTTTCTCGTGTAGTGGGTCCTAAACCCCCCTTCTTTGCACGAGGGTACTTGGAGCCCTTTCCTCCCAAGTACCGCCAAAAGGAAGAGGACTCATTTTGCTTTTGTTTGGTGGGTCCCAGACCCTTAAGTTTCACTTGTTGGGGGACAGACATGGTTCACATGCCTGCCAGGTACTGTGACTATTAAGATGCTGACTGCACTGTCTTATTTTCCCACCAGCCAGCCTGAGTGCTCCCCCTTTGTAGTGGGCTCTGGTCTGCCCGGGAACACTGTAGTGTCAATCTTTCCCAGGGCAGCGTGGTCTTCCTTTCACACGCTTCCCTGTCTGCAGGAACACCAGGTTCCTCTCTGTCGGCTCGCCTTCTGGTCCTTCCACTGTGGACTGGCCCCTGTCCTTCGAGCTCCCCTCTTGGCATCCTGGTGTGCTTCCTTGCACCTTCCTGCACTGTGCTGGCTCCTGCAGCTCCTTCATGGAGGACTAGACAACTTCTTCCTGAGTCCCTCTTCCTTTTGTACTCTGCATTGGCCAATGAGCAGCCAGCAACAACTAAACTGCTCATTGTGGTTCTTAGGAGAACTCTTCATGCCTCCGCTCCTCCTCTTCATTCCAGTACTTATTCCAAGTTGTCTAGAATGCTCATGTTGGTTATGCGGTACACTCTACATTCCTCCATGCATCTTCTTTGTCTCAGTGGTTGTCAATAGCATATCTTTCAACTCTTCCCCATTCTTCCTCGTCTCAGTATTTCTACCCTTGATCTCCCTTGGGTCGGTTTTGCTCTTCATAGTCCCAGTACTTATGTAGGGAAATGGCAGGGCGACTATAGCTCATGAGTCTATTAGGGAAGGGGTTGTTCTTTGGGCTATAGGAAGGGGGGTTCTAGGGTCCGGTGTTTGGCAAGGATATTGCGTTCTCAGGGTAGGGCCGTTCCTAGTCACATGAGAGGTTTCCTCTCCCATGTGATCCTCTCCCTGTGCACCACCCTCAGGGGAACTATTGTACCAAGGACGTACCGCCCTGGCCCCATGGGAATGGTCTCTCCCATAGGGGAGAAGGGACAGCATCCACAGATTTGTCACAGACTCCAATAAAATGTAAATTACACCACATTAGGTTTCTATCAATCAAATACCGACGAAATCCACCCTGTAGTGCATAATTGGGGACTAACACCGCCAAACCACCACTTGTAATCTGGCAGTAATACCAGTGGACCAAGTGGCAGTAACGGTACCGTTGAGATGCCACCAAACTCGTAATGAGCCCCAATGTCCAGTAAGGGAATTGGCCTATAACCATGAGGGGCTCGTGGTCCAAGAAATACTTGTCTAAGCGGATGGCATAATGCCTGTCTTGACAACAGCAATAAACATAAAACAATTTGGTGTCCTTCAAAAAAGCTCCCATTGTTTTTCAAATTCTTTTTTTGTCTTAAGGCAATTTTATATGCCATTTTGAAACTATAAATCTGACCAGCAGTGTACACATCCCTCATTAAGTCATGGTTCAGTTTTCTTTTCGAGATTCTACATTCTGCATCGAACCATGGTGCATCCCTTTCTATAACCTGGAACTCCTGAACTTGGGGGCACCGTTTGCCAATAGCTCTGTCCTCAATAGTTTCTCCTAAAGAATCAATCAAACTGACGCTTTCCTTTGTAGCATCTGAACTGTTCAACAGTTTTAAGAGAATATCTTAATTTCTTGTGAATTAGTAATTCTTTCCAATGCCTCCTTTTCGAGCGTAGGCATCGCCAACCAGCCTCTCTGGCAGTCAGATATCTTCTTCGTGGTGCCTACCCTGGCCATTGAAAAATGTACTCAAGAGGATTGTGTTTACTCTTTGATCAATAAGAAATGTAACATTTCATAACATTCCTGAAGAAAAAAAAACATCCACAATACAGTCATCAATAACTGTGGAACAGTATTGCCGATCTTGCATGCTTAGGAATGCACCATTTGCCATTAAAGATTCCATAAAATCCAAGGCTGAATCTCAGTAGACCTGAGAAATCAGTGCTCTGTTTGTGGCCATTTTTACCATCCATACATTGGTAATGTTTATTTACTCCTACTTTATTTTTGAACAGCTGGACTGGTCCTACATGTCTAAAAATGTACTACTGACCACTCAGTTTCCTCAACATTTCTTGTAAAAAACCACTTAACGTCAAATGAAGTTAAAGGCCTTGCACATTTCCTTGACTAGATAACACGTGATCTAGATAACTATTAAGTTTAAGTACTGTAAATTAAATGTTCTATATGCAGTTTTAACTTTGTTACATTTCTAATTTGTGTTGCAATCATTTATCCGCCAACTGTGCGGCTATATGTTCGGTCGGAAAATTGATGTTGCTCACCATTTAATTTGATATGCCAATTTTGCTCATTGCGCACAAAAGGTTGGGGACCCCTGATCTAAGTGGTTCACACCTCCCAGCCCAGGAATCAATATGAGTGTCACAACCCCCTCTGAAAAAAATGTATCTAAGTGCCCCACATTTCTTACCCCTGAAATCCACCCAAGTTGCTAGGCCATAAAGACAGCATATGGAAACAAAGGCACAATAACCATATACTATGATACCACATCAGACACGAGGTTCATTTTCCAAACAAGTCTGGTTTATTTCAAAGTTTTCTCAGTCGGCCGACTGGGTCGCAACGCCTCACGACGTGTGTTCCCAAACACTGTGCGAAGCGCGAGAGCATGAACAGCGCTCAAGCAGCTATATATATATTTATGTATATGTATAGCTATGTATATATGTATATATATGATACATTACTCACCGTAATCGTATTTCTGATGCTTGTATCTGCTTAGATTCACATGCTGTGCATAGGCCGACATCTAGTGGAAGCTGCGGAGTATTACAGTTTGCTTTTCGAAACTCGAAAATGGGCGTCGACACAGGGCGTGCCAGTAATACTATCCCTAGTGTGACGTCCACTGTACCCAAGATCTCTCACGCGTCTAGGATCCTCAGATTGTATTTTTTCTGACATGAGGTAGCATGAGGAGTAGAGTGAGTACAGATAATCCAAGCAGATAGATAGAAAGGTAAGACTACAAGCAACCATGCGCCTTCTCTCAGAGGGGAGGAAGGGTGGGTCGCATGTGAATCTAAGCAGATACAAGCATCAGAAATACGATTACGGTGAGTAATGTATCCCTTCTGAGGCTTGTGGAATCTGCTTAGATCACATGCTGTGCATAGATTAGCGAGCAGTACCTGAAGAAGGATGTGGGATGTGAGAAGGGTAATGAGCAAATAAGTGTCTTAGAAACGCTTGTCCCACTTGTGTATCTGCCTTGGAATGGGTGTAAATGCAGTAATGCTGAGTAAAAGTGTGAATATGCAAATGGTGTCAAGGGGTACATTTGCAATGAAAGCCAGAGTGGCCCCAATGCCTCTAGTAGAGTGGGCTCTAGGCGTGAAAGGCAGAGTTCTTTCAGAGAGTGAGTAACACAGCTCGATACAGTTAATAATCCACTTCGAGATGGCACCTTTAGAGACGCGATCCCCCTCTCTGCCTGTAGCTACGGAGACAAACAGTTGATCTGGTTTCCTTAGCGGTCTGGTTTTATTTACATAGTAGAGGACCGCCCTATGCACATTTAGGGTGTGTAGTTTCACCTCAGCCGAGCTTTGAGGGTCCTGGAAGAAAGCCGGAAGCTCGATGGACTGGTTTACGTGGAATTTAGATATAAACTTGGGTGAGAACCTAGGGTGTGTGCGTAAAACCAGTTTGTCTTTATGGACAGTAAAGAAGGGATCCTGCACTGACAGAGCCTGAATTTCACTGGCCCTTCTTATAGAAGTAATAGCTACTAGGAAGGCCGTTTTATAAGTCAGGTGTTTGAGACTGCTTTTATGCATGGGCTCGAAAGGGGGGCCCATGAGCTTAGATAGCACCACATTAAGGTCGCACCCTGGTGGTGGGTTTGAAATAGGAGGGTGAAGTCTCTTTACTCCTTCCATGAAGGCTTTAACTACTGGTACTTTCCACCACAAGACCTTGTTATGGGAAATGGTGTATGCCGATAGGGCTGCAAGGTGTACTTTCAGTGAGTTAAAAACCAATCCTGCATCTAGCAGGTGGAGCATGTATGTAACAATAGTGGAAGGAGTGCAATCAACTGGGTTGATTTGTCTACTCTGGCACCAGATAACGAATCTCTTCCACTTGTCAAAGTAGCAGTGCCTTGTGTTTGGTTTCCTAGATTCCTTTAGGATGTCAATACACCTCTGTGGTAAATTGAGATGTCCAAACTCTATTACCTCAGGAGCCATGCTGCCAGGTTCATTGAGTTGGGTTGCTGATGCACTGTTTGACCTTGGTGCTGGGACAGTAGGTTGTACCAGGCCGGAAGTTTGATGGGTTCGCACACCGCCATCCTGCGTAGGTGTGGGAACCACGGTTGTCTTGCCCACATGGGAGCAACTAGGACGAGCGTCATCAACTCTCTGTTCATCTTGTTGACCACCTTCCTGATGAGGAGTTGGTGGAAAAGTGTACGCAAACATCCCTGACCAGTTCATCCGCAGGGCGTTCCCTGGGAGTCTGGTTGGGGGAACCTGGATGCAAATCCTGGGCATTGTCTGTTTTCGCTTGTGGCGAATAAGTCTATAGTGGGGAAACCCCACTGAGAGAAGATATCTTCTACGACCTCTCTGTGTAGAACCCATTCGTGTTCCTCTGGGAGGGAGTCTCTGCTCAGAGCATCCGCTAGGGAATTGAGCTCCCCTGGAACATGTTGTGATGACAGGAAGATGTTCCGTCTGAGTGCCCATATCCAGATTTTCTGGGCAAGCTTGGACAGATTTGGTGAACAAGTCCCTCCTTGCTTGTTCAGGTAGAACATGGCTGTCGTGCTGTCCGTCCGGATTTGCACTGACAGGTTTAGTAGGTAGGGCTCGAACGCTTGAAGCGCTCTGAATACTGCCAGAAGCTCTAGCAGGTTGATGTGGTTCTTGGCCACTGAGGGAGACCAGAGAACCTGAGCTGTGTGGTGGAGATGGTGAGCTCCCCACCCCGTAAGACATGCATCGGTAGTGACTACTGCCTGTACTTCGGGATCGTAAAAGGGTTTCCCCTGTGCAAGATTCTCTCTTGTCCACCAGTGAAGGCTTTGTACTAGTGTTGGCGAAACGACCACTAGATCGTCCCACTGACCACTTGCCTGAGACCACTGTTTCGCCAACCATTCCTGCATGGGACACATGCGCAGGCGCGCGTGGGGGACCAGGTAAATACATGACGCCATCATGGCCAGCAAACGCATTGCTTTGCGTACCGTTATTTGGTGACCGGACTGATATTGCAGAATTTGCAGTAGTATATTCCGAATTCTTTCCTCTGAAGGAAATGTCAACCCCTCTTGAGTATCTAGGATTGCTCCTAGGAACTGTTTGGAGGTGCTTGGCACCAGGCTTGACTTTTTCTCGTTGATTGAGAAGCCTAATTCGTGGAGGAGGTCGATAGTCCGTTGAATGTTTGTTCTGCAAATTACTGGGGTTTCCCCCATTATGAGCCAGTTGTCCAGATAAGGGTACACCAGGATTGCCTCCCTGCGTAGGTGTGCAGCCGCCACCGCCAGTACCTTGGTGAATACCCTTGGTGCCGAAGCTATCCCGAAGGGCAGTACCTTGAACTGGTAGTGCCGACTGTCCACCTTGAAGCGCAAGTACCTTCTGTGCGCTGGGAACATGGAAATATGAAAATAGGCATCTTTCATATCCAAGGTTGCCATGTAATCCCCCTTTTTTAGGAGGGGGATTACCTCTTGTAGCGTAGTCATTCGAAACTTTTGGGGCTTGACATACTTGTTGGCAGGCCGTAAGTCCAATACTGGGCGCATTGTCAAATCTTTTTTTGGCACAAGGAAGTAAGTTGAATAAATACCCTTGTTTACCTGGTGTCCCGGGACAAGTTCTATCGCGTCCTTGGCTAGCAGATTGGTGATCTCCTCGAGGAGAATCTTCTGATGTTCTAAAGAGTGTACTCTTTGTCATGGAGGATGGTTCCGGGGACGCTGCAGTAGTTCTATACAGTACCCTGCGGATACTGTTGACAGCACCCATCTGTCTGATGTGATCCCTTCCCAAACCTGGGTGAAGTTGGAAATGCGTCCCCCTACTGGGGTTGCGTGAGAAGGGACCCTGAACTGAGCGTCACTGCTTTGGTGGAGGCGTGCCGCCTCCTTTACTGGGGCTGCCTCTGCCTTTACCACGTCCTCTCCTATTACCCCTGCCGTAACCCTGGGTAGACTGCTGGCTGTTGTTCCACTGTGTACCCTGCCCCTGGGAATAGTTTGATCCTCTCTGGGAATTTTGGCCGCGTGGGTGACGAAAATTACCATTCCCTCTCTGTTTAGGGGGTTTATTGGTTAACTGGCCAAGGGACTTGAATGTCTCGTATTCGTCCTTGGCATTCTTCAGCGCGTCCTCGACCGCCTTACCAAACAACAGATCGGCTTCCACCGGTTTGTCCAACAATGACGCCTGGGTTTCTGCCTTAAAACCAGACTGCCGTAACCACGCATGTCTCTTGATAACAGTACCTTCTGCTATCAATCTGCCTGCGTTGTCCGCGGCGTCAAAAGTTGCTTTTAAGATGCAACCAGACACGGCTCTACCCTCTGCGGAAATTCGTGCTAACTGGCCCTTTAAGGGTTCTGGTGCAGAGGCTATGAGTGCCGCGACTTCTTCCCACTGATGGCAGTTGTAGCTGGCCAACAGGGTGGTGGAGTTTGCAATCCTTGCCTGATAGGCAGACGTTGAGGCTACTTTCCTGCCGAAACCATATAGTTTTTTGCTCTCCTTGTCTGGAGGAGCTTCGGACGATGACAAGGGTGTTCCAGCCCTCTTACGAGTGTTAGTGACAACTAGGGAGTCTGGATTCAGATGTCCTCTTATATAGAGAGGGTCAGACTGGGCTGCCCTGAAAAGTTTTTCAACTCTGTGATTGACTGCTCTGGTGAGGTTCGGGTTCACCAGGGACGGGTCTATTCTTCGCTGAATAGACTTAAGGATAGGGATGATCTGGGCAACAGGCCTCCTTTCTCCCACTAACTCCTCGGCGAAGTCCCTATCTTCCTGGACAACGTGGGTGTCAATATGGAAATGTTCTGCTGCTCGTGCTAGAACCTCGTTCAGGAGGGGTTGATTATCAACAGGGGAGTCGGTAACCGGGGCTTCCTTCTCTACCGGAGAATCTACTCTGTAGGTTTCAGGGTCTTCCTCTTCCTGGTCCTCATCATCCCCATAGTAGCCCATCCCGGTTTGCTCTTCTACCATGCCAAATTCTTGGTCCTCACCAGAGGAAGTCTCTCCTTGATATAGTGAGTATGGCCGTGAGTATGGTTGTACATCGAAGGGGTCTGCAGACCTCATAGGTGTCTCAAACCGGGGCTTCTTACTCGGGGGGATAGGATCATTAGAGCCTGAGGGTGTAGCCCCTTGTGGATTATATGAAAGGAAATGGTCTGGATTTTTATCATAAAAGTCTGCCAAAGAAGACATCCTTGACATGACCCTATCTATGTCATCACTCGACCATTCTTTGGAACTGGGAATGACTCTCTCAGAAAGTCTAGGAGACTTATCCTGAGTAGATTTGCTGGTTTTAGAAATATCAGCAGACCTGGTCTTGTCTGTCTGTTTAGGAGGAGTGGAGTGTTTCACAGGTGTGGAAGAGTGCAGTGGCTGCTTCTTCTGCTGTTTTCCCCCCTCCCGTAAGTGGAAAAGTGTTTTCCCTGTCCCTTTGTGGCTCCGGAGGTTTTTGCCGCCTGGCGTCAAGGATCGGGGGTAGAGTCCCTGTCCTTCGAACATGGGGCCGCGCTGATCTTGTCTGCGGGCTCCGACTCCTGGAGAGCGGCCAGGGGGTGGAAGTCGTCTTCGTCCTCCGACGATCGAACTTCTGTTAGCTTAGGGAGCGAGGCACTCTTGGCAAGAGTGGATGATTGCCTGGAGTCATGCGGCGATCTCGATCGAGAACGCCCAGAGGACACCGATTCGGACCGTTCTGTATGTGCCTCTTTCCGAGAACTCGACGTCGTCGAGTCTCGGTTGGACTTCGTGTGTTGTGTGAGTGGTGTGTGAAGCGCTTGTGTCGCCGGGGTCTTCCCCATAGCCGCCCTGTCGGACGACCTTCCGAGGTCGGGGACCTGCGCTCGGCTGTCTTTCGACGCCGTAATGCCCTCGCCGTCGCTGCCATCGCTGAAGGCGCCCTCCGCTGCCATGGCCGCCTGCCTGGCGTGGTGGGCCCAACGCTTCGTCGAACGGTCCTCAAGTGTCTTAGGTTTAAACCTACTACACGCCTTGCATTTCGCTTCGGGGTGGTCCCTCGGCAAGCAGAGATTGCACGTGGCGTGCCTGTCGAACCAAGGGTATTTGCGATTGCACTTGGGGCAGAATTGAAAAGGGGTACCCTCCATACGCCCCTTGAGGCAGCGGGCTGGTAAGTGTAGGAAATGTATAAGGTGTACCTATATACCAAGAGTGTAGAGTATGTCCAACCCCCCACTCTCCCTACTTGCAGGGCCGAGGCCAGAGGCCTTCCAAGGCCCGGGCCGAGGCCAGAGGCCTTCCGAGGCCCAAATCCGTCGTGCAGCCGACGGTCGAATTCTTCTCCAAGCCGGCATCGAGTGTCGAAGTTCGACGTTGGGATGGGGAAAGGATGTAAATTAATCAATATTTTAGCAAAAGTATGGCTAAGGCCAGGGGACTCTGCAAAATGCTTCCGACCAGTATGGCGGAAAAAAACAATCTGAGGATCCTAGACGCGTGAGGGATCTTGGGTACAATGGACGTCGCACTAGGGATAGTATTACTGGCACGCCCTGTGTTGACGCCCATTTTCGAGTTTCAAAAAACAAACTAATACTCCGCAGCTTCCACTAGATGTCGGCCTAAGCACAGCATGTGATCTAAGCAGATTCCACAAGCCTCAGAAATATATTATATATATATATATATATATATATATACACACACACACACACACACACACACATATACAGTATCTTTTGTTAAGGCTATTCAACCCGCCCTCATACAGGTCATACAGGCTAGGGTTCAGTGATTGACAATTATGACACGTGTGACAAGTTTTCATTCAGTCTAAACATAGTTATTCTAGCAAAGGCAGCAGAGACAGCTTTCTGTTATGGGGAACATGGAGCTCTGGATCTTGTTTTTAGCAGAGAAACATTTCATGCTACGTTATCTGTGCGTTATGGCTCATGAGCTCAGGGTCAGATAGTTCGGAAGCGGAGAATACCATTCTTTGCAGAAGAGCACCGCTAGGAGAATATAATTTATGTTTAACTGCCTTTTACAACAGGGTTTGCAGGACAAACCGGCACCTCGACTACTGATTAGATGCGGCTTCTGCTCGACTTCAAGGACTTAGTGAGAGAGAAAAACAATGTATTTCTGCACAGTTCGACATTCCCATCTGCATTAGCATTTCAGCGTTCAAGCCGTGGCCTCGCACTGTGTGCGAGTCTAAAGCATAGAATATATTTGCAAAGCGTTTTACAGAAAAAACAAAAAGCGAATGGCCGACATTTCACAAAATGGACGCCCTTTGTTTACATTGACGATTCTTGGATTGCGATGTTTGTCACATGATGCAATTTGCTTCTGGCCAAGATATTATAAGTATCATTCGACTATGGGATTACTTTTCTGGTCTAACAAAGTGTGTCAGATTCCCTTTTTCGACATCCATCCAAATGCATCACAATTCCCACCCCTGAAATCTGTCTAAGTGCATCACATTTCTTACCCATGAAATTCATCTAACCGAGTCACCTGTGGGAGTGTGACCTTTGTCTCCCCATAGTTGCCCTTTCTGGTTTTACCTTAATTGTCACCTCAGCGGTCACGATTCCTAAGATTTTCGTTAAGCTGTCTGACTTATTAGTACAGGGCCTATTTCTAGCTGGGTGATGTGTTCACTGGCCTAAGGGGAATCCGCAGAGAACGTTTAGTCATCTTCTTCGATACCCTACAGCTGTTGCCTATTATCTGTTGGGCGGGGTCAGGTGCATTACTCCTGTTCACTTGTTCGTCCTCAGTGGGGGTACGCCTAGGCTCAGAGTCTTCCTTCCACGAGTTTCCCTCCCCCGGTTTCCCTTGAGCCTCCTTCCCTGGCCTAATAGTTTTGTGCATGCCAGATTCTCCTGTTTTAGTAGTTTCTCTTTAGGGATTGGGGGCAGAGGCGTCTCCGTTTAAGGCCTCTCTTCCCCGTCCTATTCCTCAGTCCTCTATTGTTTTCGGGCTACTTTTCCCTTTTCAGCACTTGGCCAGGTACAAGGTGTGTGTGCGCGCTGTTCAGTCGGTTTCATTGTGTTCAGAGCTGAAGAGGCCGGTTTTAAGAAGTTTTCTGAATGCGGTACGGACCTCCATATTGCCTATTTCCCAGGGAAGGGAGTTCCATAGTTTCACGGCTAAGCAGGAGAAGGCTGGTTCACCCAGTGTTTTCTTTGGGTATTGTTTCGGTTCTAAGCGGATGTCGTTGCAGGATCTCTGGGTTCTCGCTGGTTTGTAGATGGAAAGTTTATTTTGAATAAATTCGTCTCCCTGGCCGTATACTGCTCAGTATGCTATGCACATTATTTTCAAAGTGATTCAAAGTGATATTTTTGACAGGGAGCGAATGTAACATTCTAAGAGCTGGTGTGATCTCTTCTGTTGAGTTTAAAGAGAAGCGTGGCTGCCACGTTTTGTATTTGTTGCTGTTTCTTTAGCAGGAAGTCTGGCATTCCACGGTATATGCCGTTAGCATAATCTATCCTGGACATGATGAGCAATATGATGGCCAGTGTTTTGTCCATGAATGAGAGGAATGGTAGAATTGTTTTGATTGATTGTAGGTGGAAGAAGCACTTATGGATTATCGTATTAACTTGGGGTTCTAGTGTTAGCACTTTGGTCATGATGATTCCAAGGTTTTTTACAGTTGCAAGTGGTGTTGGTGGATTTCCCAGTTCTATGGGCCACGAGATCCGCCGATTGTTTCCTCTGTCTTCAGGTGTAATCATGATTTCAGTTTTTTCTGGGTTAATTTAGAGTTTGTTGTCGCTAATCCATTGGTAGAGCTCCCTGAGACACTCTATTAGGGGTGTGTTCTCTTCTTGTATGTCCCTGTATTTGAAGATGATTTGTGTATCATCTGCGTAGTTGTAGCATGTTAGTCAGTGTTTTTTGATGAGGTCGATTAGCGGTGTCATGTAGATGTTGAAGAGTAGCAGTGATAACGATGAGCCTTGAGGTACTCTGCAGGTGGTGTCTTGTGGTGTAGATCGCAAAGGTTTTAACCAAACTGTTTGTGCTTTCCGAGGGGAAAGATTTGATCCAAAGCAATGGTGTGTAAGTGGGCCCTATTTCTTCCCGTCTTTTTATTAGGATGTTGTGGTTGATTGTGTCTAAGGCAGCTGAGAGATCCATTAATATCAGTGCCGATTTGTTGCTCGAGTGTGCGTTCATCTTTAGATCGTCCCATATTGAAACTAGCGCGGTCTTTGTTCCTCTTAAGGGTCTGAAGCCTACTTGTGCCTTGTCCAGTAGATGGTTATTTTTCACGTGCTCCAGTACATTTTCATAGGCGTAGGTTTCTAATAGTTTTTTCAGGTATGGGGTGTTTGAGATTGGTCTATAGATTGGCGAGTTCTTCCACATCGCCCATTGTGTCCTTGAGCAGGGGTTTGATGTAGGAGGAATGCTCTTGGTACTGTCCCTGTTGTAACTGATTGATTGAAGAGGTTTAGGTAGTATTCTGATGCTGTGTCCTGTGCAAGAATGGATTTATAGATGTCTGGAGGGCAGGGGTCCATTGGGGAACCTGCCCGTTTACTCTTTTTAACCAGGATTAGTAGTTTTTCTCTTGGCATCTGTTGGAAGCAGCACATTTTGTTTTGTGGTGTGGTAGCTGGTGCATTGTTTGGTCGATTGGTCTGCTTAGTATGACTCGGTATATTGTTGGTGATTTTGTCCTTGAAGTTATCTGCAAGATCGTTGCATCGTTTTTGGGATGTGTGAGGCAGGCATGGTATCCCATGTTAGCCACAGACACAAAGATACAAGTTTCAAGACCTCTATTAAGCTTTGAATGGGGTTTGAGGACTTCCTAGCTGGCGCTAATTCTAGAACGGGAGTGGTCTCAACCACCAAAGTAATTTAACATAGTCCATGTCAGTCAGTCAAACAAAGAAAAAGTCTATGTCAGGAACCTATACTTGCCCTCACGCTATACAATAACTAAGTGTGGGAAAATGTATGAGAAATGTAAAAAATTAAAAAAATATATCAAAAGAAAGTCAGAATGGCAATGAAGTTGGTTCACAGCTCCCTTCCCCAAGTTTACATCAATGTGGCTCTTTTAAGAGTTCCTTCAAAGTGGGTGAGCGCCTGACCCTGCCTAGCCTCAGTGGGACAGGACGATTGCATATTACTAGGGGTAATCTTCCTAGTCTCAGTCTACCTCTTCCTCGTTTCAGTAGGTGGGCTGATAAAGAAAGTAGGGGACTTATAGGAGTCGTAGTATCCCATAAAGGTAGAGGGAATTCGGGGTAAACAACTGTCAGGAAATGGGAGAACA
This sequence comes from Ambystoma mexicanum, assembly GCF_040938575.1. NCBI lineage: Eukaryota > Metazoa > Chordata > Amphibia > Caudata > Ambystomatidae > Ambystoma > Ambystoma mexicanum. Next base: position 680,574,492 of record NC_090941.1, on the reverse strand, counting down.
CCATGTCTCACCTTCCGAAATTTCTTCCCCACTCCCCAAGGACCCCCTATCCAGGTGATCCTCCCATGCTTGTCCAGCCCCTAGGGTCGGGATCCAATAGCGATGGCCACCCCCGGGATCCCCATGGATTGAGAAGTAAAAAAAACACCCTCTGGTTTTTCACAGAGGCTACTGGTGATTTGTTGCATCCGGGTGGGTTTCTCATCTCGTTTACGATATTGAATAACTCTCTTTGGGTGTTGGCAGCTTTCTGATCCGGTCATCGCAGTGCTGCTTTTTTGCTTTGAGAATTTCAGATTTGTACGATTGAATTTGTAGTCAGTATTTTACTCTTGTCTTGGTTGTAATTTGTCCTCCAATCATGTTCTAGTTTACAGTTAGTTCTTTTCATTGCCTTTAGGTGGTGGGTGAACCATCTAGCCACTGCTTTCTTTCTTGGTGGGATGAGGCGCTTTTCCAGGCAGATGGCTTCTATTGTTTCTGAAATCCATTTCTGGATCAGGTTTGCTTTTCGATCTATGACTGTTGCATCCAATGATATGGCAGTTGGCTTCACTGTTTCAAGTTGTTCTTCTAGGTTACTGTTCTTGATGGTTTTCTAGTTTCTTTTCCAAATTGGTGGAATTGGGATGGTTTATTGGTATTTGGATCACAAAAGTGATGATAAGATGGTCATTCCATAGTATTTGAATGAGTGCTTTTGTGATCAGGTTTGTTTTGGCGAAGTTTGTGTCCAGGGTGTACCCGGCTGCGTGTGTCGCTCCTTACACCATCTGTCTAAAGTTCATGGTCCTAAATTGCTTGATTAAGGTTTCCTGCGAATTAGGGTTCTCTTCTTCAAACCATATGTTGAAGTCATGATCATATTTGATGGACACTGCTTCTATGAAGGTATCTGTGAAGGCAGTGTCGTAGGTTGGAGGCCTATAGACAAGTATGAATGTAAGGTTTGATTGTGGGCCTGTGGTAAGGTGGAGGATGAGGGATTGGGATTCACAGTTCTGGATGTTTAAAGGCTCCTCTGTTTTAATTTGTAGGTGTTCTTTGTAGACTACTGCAAGTTCTCGCCCTCTTTCTTTTTATGTTCGCCTGTTTGCATTTGAAGTTATCAGGTAGGCATCTGTGTAGTATGACTTTGTAGTTTTCAGCTAGCCAGGTTTCTGTGAAGAATAGGATGTGAATTCCTCCATCGCAGAGTAGGTCGTAGATCTTGGTTGCATGTTTGGACATCAATATGGCATTGATTAGGTTGCAGTGTAGTTTTCTCTTTGTAGTCGATTGGTTTTGCTCTGGTTTGCATCTTTTGGTGATTTTGTTGGTGGTTCTCCTTATCGTCTCTGAGTTGTTGAGTGTTTAGTTATTCGTGTATCATTGTTGAATAGGTCGGTTAGGTTTCTAATTGGGTTCATGGCCACTTCGGGCTCCTTTTCCTATTCAGTATGATATTGGCAGCGTTCTTGAGGTTTGGTGATGTATGGAGTAAGGGTGCAGTTTATCATTCTTCCAGTTGTTTCTGCCTTTGTCCTATGGGGTCTTGGTATCCTGCTGTTATATATGGGCATATGTTCTGGTGATCCAGTTGTTGCGAGGTATGGTGTAAGGTAGAGTGATTTTAGTTTAGTTTTCTTGTTTTCAGGGTGGCTCTTGTTCCTGTGATGGTCGTGGCTGTGCGTTTTGATCAGGCAAAATGCAAGATATGGCTAACTAAGCACATTCAGGCTAAATGCGAGATATGGCTAATTACGCACAATCAGGCTAAATGTGAGATATGGGTAACTAAGCAAAGTCAGGCTAAATGCGAGGTGAGATTACTATACAAACTTTGGGGTGGACGCATCACACCACCAGCTAATAGACAATACGATATTATAAGAAAGAATAAGATTGGGTTGTCAGTTTAATGGGGAGCAGTGATGGCTGCACCCCGTGCCAAGAAACTCACTTACCTTGTCAGTGATGGCTGCAGGTTCCATGGGCCAACACGGTCTGATGCTATTTCCTTGGGAGCAGTCCTATGCCTCAGGAACCTTTGACCGGAGGGGCTACAAGGGCAAGAGCGCGGGATGGGAGGCGGGTCTGTGGGCTGCCGAGGGAATTAGGAAGCAGGGGACTACCGGGGCAGCGCACAGAGCGTGAACATTATATTAAACCAATTTACAGCCCCAATTGAGGCACAGGGGTCGTGGCAGCACACAAGATGGGCGCTTACCTTGGCACACGAGCTAAAATGGACCCGGAAAGTGAAATTGCAGGCTGTTGACCCTCGCACTAGCAAGGAGGATTCACCAACCAATCAGGGGGCATCAAAACAAGGGGGGGGTTCTGGGAGTACAGAACACACCCCATTGCCCTGTTCTTCGGTGGGTGTGCCCCAGGAGAGTCTCAACCAAGTCTTTAGCTTAATCAGGGAGCAGGGCGGGATGGGAGGCAGGTCTCTGGCTTGTCGAGGTAATCAGGAAGCGGAGCACTACCAGGGCAGCGCACAGACCACAAAAATGATATTAAACCAATTTACAGCCCTCAACTGAGGGGGTCGGGGCAGCACAAAAGATGGCCGTTACCTTGGCACACGAGCTAAAGAGGAAGGTCCAGATCTCTTTCCTGAACTGTAGAAGCGATGGGGTGAGTCTGATGTTGACGGGAAGGAGGTTCCAGAGTCTTGGGGCATGGACAGAGAGGGCCTGTCTTCCGGTTCTTTCCTTCCTCTACCGGCAGAGTTTAAATCTTCACATGTCCTCACTTCTGGTCGATCGTAGGCCCCCACAGATGCTGAGTTTCTTAGTGAGGTAGCTTGGGGAGTTCAGGGTGACAGCCTTACAAATGATGCAAATAGGATTTGAAGATGAAACAGGCTTTCAGTGGGAGCCAGTGCAGTTCAATGAGGTTCGGGGAGATGTGGTTGAATTTGCAGAGTACTTTCATGTCTTAGAAAATCATGCATATTTTCCCTTTGATATTTACAACATGGGGCCCGATTCTGAAAACGTTTTCTGGATCAGATGAAGGACTGTGGTAGAACGTCTATCAATCTAAGTGCCAGAGAAAGTTGGGCTCTATTCACAATGAGTATCAAATTGCATGCATCCTGCGTTTAAGAGCCCCTCAGTGTGAAATGGGCTCCCACGACCCACATATTCAAATAAGGAGCATGCTCCGGACACTAATGTATACAAGGGTGCTGGTCGGTTCATCATTTGGATTGGAGCACATGCCCAGAGAAATGCACAGATACATTTTGTGAATAAGAACCTGTATGCACATTTCCTAGAATCATGCAAGTAAATCATACTTCCAGATTGGGCCCATAGAGTTCTGCAGATAGCATCATGGAAACAATTTGCATGTCTCCTCACTCCCCGAAAAGTTGTTTGTCCAGAAAGTTGAGTCTAACGCTCTGTCCAATGTTCGTATCCTTAAGGGCACTCTACTACCATGTTGATCATCACCGATTTCAGAGACAGCTAAAAACATAACCCGTTTAGAGGATTTTGGTTGGGTATTTGGTTTTCTAAAGAAGGTGGATTTTGATGGTCACTAGTTATTCTTTCAGAGGCCATACATAGTGGACCATTGTTCTAGGCAAGTGCCAGATTCCTGCACCTGCCCTCACATACACAAACATTTAACTACGTACATACGGCTACAAGCTCATTCGGTCCATAGAGTGACCTTTTTGACATGCATGCCCTTGCACCTCTTTCCTGCAAGGACCATCTTTAGCAGCACTAGAGCGCATGGATGTCTTGATAGCAGGTATATATAATTACAATTCAAAACTTCATCCAGACTTTGTATGGTTTCACATTTTATTTTATTTATTTTATTTTTCCATTTATATGAGCGTGCAAAGCCCAATGGCATATAGACGCTAGTTACTGACATGTTAGTGCAGTGTCATAGATCAAGTAGAGTTCAGTTAGTTGAATAAATGAGTCTTTTGATGTTTTTGGAAGAGATGGTAGGACAGTTCAGAGGGCAGGTGCAGGGGTAGGTTGTTCCAGAGGTTAGCTGCCACTACTGGGAAGCTTGAGCCCACAGCTCTTCTGCATCTGGGTTTGACCAGACAGTGGCTCTGGGCAGATCTCAGGAGCTTGGATGACGGATGTTTTTTTGGGAGAGGTATGGAGCATTGTTTCATAGACATTTGTGAGTGATTAAATGATTTTTAATGTAATCCTTTCTTTGACAGGGAGCCAGTGAACCGATTCCCTGGCTTCAGACATGTGGTCAAACTTGTTTATGTCCAGTGCTGCATGGAGGGCATTGTTTTGTGAGACCTGGAGCCTATTTATGTTTTTTTTCCAGACAAGCCACAGAGCAAGGTGTTTTAGCAGTCCAGTTTAGCTCCTACGAGGGCGCCGGAGACTGAGTCGATTGACAGTAAATAGGAAAGGCTTGATGGCCGTATCAGTTTGGAGATGTATGCTGCAGTGGAGGTAATGTGGCTGATTTGTCATGACATGTAGAGGGTGGAATCAAGGTTGACTCCCAGTTGTGCCAGGCGAGAAGGTGTCCCGACTATGAGGAGTTCTATCTTCTCATCATTCAGACAGAGAATATGTTGGACCATCCATCATTGGATTAATTTGTAAATCATGTTTACTCGAGCAGCATCCTCACCATGGGTGCCCGATAGGGGGTTGAGGATCTGGGTGTCATCCGCATAGTTCGTAAAAGTGATGCCCAGGAAGTCAAGGTGATCGAAAAGTGGTTTAGTATAAATATTGTAGAGGGTTGGGGAGACACAGGAGATTTGAGGTACACCAAAGGAGATGGGAGTGGGGCTTGCGACCGCCTCATCTACAAAGACTCTAGAGGTTGGCAGCTTTAGGGGAGATGTTTGCGACAGTGGTGAGGTGGTTACAGAGGGTCTGGTGGTTGACCAAGTCAAATGTCACTGTTAGGTCAAGGGGTATTAAGTGAAAAAAAGATTTTCAAAAAGGCAAACAAAAGAAATTACTGATTTAGATAGACTGCTCTGAGCGATCTTTCTAAATTGGTTGGTTAGTCCCTGCGACGTGTGTATGTGTGCGTGTGTGTGTGTGTAAAAAATAATGTTTGTGAAGGGGGAGGGTCAGGGAAAGGATCGGGTTGCGTGTGTATGTGGTGGGGGAGCAAGGTGGAAAGGACGGTGTCGGGGGTGAAACTCCCCCGAATCAGAAGAACACCTGCATCCATGTGCTTTTTCGTTTTTTTAGGGCTGCCCAAAATCGACCGAAATAAATCTCTCTTTTTTTATGTGCAGCCTTCAAAAAGTGGAAAATTCACATAAAACCAAGCCAAGGAGTAGAAGGAGAGATAGCTTTCCTGCGTCATTGGCTTTATCAAGTTGATTCTTCAAATCCAGAAGAGCTGCTTCTGTCCTGTGGCAGAGAAGGAATCCTGAATGGCGGGACTAAGGATGTGGTGAATTTCCTAGAGTACCTGAATTTGGTTGTAGACCACCATCAATGATTTTCTGGAGGAAAGGCACCATAGTGATGGGTCTGTAATTAGTGTGGATCGCTGGGTCAAGTGAAGGTTTCTTGAGGAGGGGAGTGTGTCAAGACTCGAGGTTCGTGTGAAGTATAGAAACCACTGTCCCTAAGCAACCAACAGCGAGATAGAATTAACTCACTGTTCGAGGATTAGGGCCACAGGTGGCAGGAACAGGCCTTCCCAATGGCTGCTGTGGAAAAATGAGCAGGTTAGGATAATGTAGGAAAAGAGCGATTCAAATATTTCTGTGAATGAGAGAACAGTTGTCTAAAAGCTCAAACTCAAAAGGAGTGGAGGGAGGGGAGAGGAAGGGAATTGGCCCGGGGAGGATCACCCAACTCAACGTACCTGTCCCTAAGGAAGAACACCCTGTCCTTAACAGGGGGTGCCTATCCCTAGGTAGCGTGTGTGGTGACGCCTGTCTAGCAGTGAGAGGGGAGGGCTAGCTCTAGCCATCTATACTGGTGACCTACGTTTTCATTCAAAGCAACACCAAACGCACAAAGGGCTCTGATTTTTATTACTCAAGCATCAATATTGTAGGCAGTTCCAATTTCGTTTTTTGTTCAGCAATGTCCAGAACTATAGATTAGATTCTGTGGCTAGCTGGATGTGGTTGAATCAACCAGGGAGCAGGTCGGCTGTCTGTATTCCTTCTCCTGTGTCAATCTTTAATATTTGCACATAGGTCGCATGAAAAGGAAATACTTGCAGTTCAAGAAAGGCTCTTATAAAATTACACACTTTCACCATAGGTGTGCGTGAGAGCAGTTGTGTATAGCAATATCCTTTTCCTCTTATTGGGGATATTTGTTATGGGTCATGAGAGCCCTCATGACCTGTGAGGTCGACCGGTTTCAATGGCGTGTGTGGATGAAGCCATTTTCGTCAGGGATGGGAAGGGTGCAGGGATGCTGTCCATACAAGGAGTAAAACAGTGAGAAGCCTGTAGAAGAATGGGTGGCGTTGTTGTAGGCACATTCGGCCAGATGTAACAGTCGATAGCAAGACTGTTGGTTCTGAAGGGTTAGACAACGTAAATATTGCTCCATTACCTGGTTGACACACTCGGTTTTTCAATCCAGAACTTTGAGGTGAACTGTGAACCCCTATCAGATATGAGTACCGTGGGTAGGCCAAACAGACCGAATACCTCCCAGAAAAACAACCCTGCCAGTTTAAGAGCCGTAGGGATACCTTCACAAGGAATGAATCGAGCCATTTTAGTAAAGGAATCAACGATGACCCACACTGTGTCAAACCCTCCTACCCGTGGTAGGTCAGTAACGAAATCCATGGTAAGAGTGTGCCATGGTCTGGATGGTATAGGCATTGGTTGAAGGAGACCTGGAGGGTGTCCTTTCCTATTCTTGCACTGTGCACATATTGATCGAGTGTTGACATAGGCGATAACGTCCTTCCGCATGGAAGGCCACCAGCACCAACGCTGTAGTAAGGCCATGGTGCGTTTTTGGCCTGGATGGCCATTGATTGGGGCGTCATGGGACCACTCCAGGGCCAGAGTGCGAGTGTCCGGAGTGGGCAAGTACAGCCTCTCCTGAAAATAAGGCAGTCCTTCTCGTAGGACTACATCCCAATCCACGAGCGAATCGCCTCCAACAGGTCAGGAGAGGGCGTACATACACAGACGAGGTATGTTTTGCCAAGAATGGTTTCTGAATATGTTGGCAAAGACACCCCCCCCCCCCTCAGGGAGCGGGACAGGGCATCGGCTTTCCCGTGTATGATTCCTGGTCTATGCTTGATAAAGTCATATGCGGCAAAAAACAGATGCCACCTTACTTGCCTACTGTTAACACATTTCATGGAAGCCAGGTCTTGTAGGTTGTGATGATCAGTATAGACTGTGATTGGTTGGTTTGCCCTTAAAAGATGATGTCTCCAAACCTGGAATGCATCTTTGATGGCCAGTAGCTCCTTTTCTGCGACGGTATAATGTGTCTCTGTGGCGGTAAACTTGCATGAATGAAAAGCCACAGGGTGCAAACAACCGGTTGACTGACAAGGTTGTGACAGAACCGCTCCCATAGCATATGAGGATGCATCTGCCTCCACAATAAATGGGAGAACGGGATTGGGGTGCTGTAGTACTGGCGCGGAAGTGAAAGCAGTCTTTAATTTATCGAAGGCCTCCTGTTGCACTTCCGTCCAGAGAAAGGGGACCTTAGGGCTGGTGAGAGAAGGGAGCGGAGCCGTGATGGAGGAGAACCCTGTTATGAAGCGTCTGTAAAAGTTGGCAAAGCCAAGAAAAGACGAACGCCTTAACGGTCCTTGGGGTTGGCCATTCCAGGAACGCTCGTATTTTGGAGTCATTCATAGACAAACCCCCTGGGGACAGATGGAAATCCCTGGTCCACGTGAAAGAGACACTTTTCGGGCTTAGCATACAAAGCACGAGTACGTAAACGGGATAGTACTTCCCAAACATGGACAATGTGTTCTTCCATGGAAGTGGAGAACACTAATATATCGTCCAAGCAGATGATACCAAAAATGTCCAGAACATCTGAAAATATGTAATTCATGAATCTCTGGAACGTGGCTGGAGCCTTGCAGAGACCAAATGGCAAAACCAAGTATTCGTAGAGCCCATACCGGGTACAAAAGGCCATTTTCCATTCGTCGCCCTCCCGGACTCTGACTAAATTGTAGGCCCCCTCCAAGATCCAATTTGGTGTAAACCGAGGCATGTGTCAGACAGTCAAGTAACGGACCAATAAGAGGTATAGGGTAGCGATTCTTTGCAGTAACGGCGTTCAGGCGCCTGTAGTCGATGCAAGGGCATAAATCCCCCTCCCGCTTAGGGACAAAAAAGATAGGACTGGCGGCTGGTTAGGTGGATGGTCAGATGTGACCCAGGCGTAGAGCGTTCTGTATATACTCCTTGAGCACTAGGTCCTTTGATGGGGACAAGGAATACAACCTCCCCGAAGGGATACTGGCATTTGGTAGTAGATCTATGGCACAATCATAAGGTCTGTGTGGAGGAAGGGATTCTGCACAACATTTATCAAATACTTTAAGAAAGTCTTAGTACTCCACAGGGACAGCTGAGGCTATACAGCCCACTATGTGCTGGGGTGGATCAAGCTCCATGGGTAAGGCGTCATTAATCGTGAGCTGGGCGACCGCCCCTAACAGCTGAGACGGAGAGTCAGGTATAGTTGTCTGGAGAAGACAGGAGGAATGACAGAATGGTGGCTCGAAGTACAGGCGACCAGAGGCCCAATCCACTACAGGGTTGTGGAGCTGTAACCGTGGGATCCCAAGGATGATTCCATATTGGGGTGTTGTGATCAGATCGAAAGTTATGGTCTCTTTATGTGTGTCTTGAAGCACTAGTGTCAGGGGTGATGTCTGTTTGATGGGGCCAGATATCAAGGATGTTCCATCAACTGCCTGGACTGGTTCGGACTTGCTCTTGTTCTGTAATGGTAGGTTCAAGGAGGCTGCGAGGGAGATGTCTATATAGTTACCAGTAGCACCTGAATCAATGACGGGGTGAACAATGTGACTGGTCTCCAAAGAAAGAAATAGAGTGGCCTGGATGGAGACAGGTTTCATCCCTAGATAGGCAGGTGTGGTCAAGAAAGGGGTCAGTTCTCTGCTCGTCCGTGCCCCCGTACCTAGGGACGAGCTTTCTGAAAACCCAGGTTTTATAACTTGGGCCTCTAAGGACATTCCTTAACATAGTGACCATTGATGCCACAATAGAAGCAGGTGTTAGCTGACCTCCTTCGTTCCCTTTCAGTAGCTGTGATCGGGCTGCAAACCCCCAAATTTGCATGGGCTTCCCTTGAAGCTCTTTGCTGGGTTGTGAACGAACAGAAACAAAACCAGACTCGGATTTGCGTTCCGATCGTCTGGCGTCAACCTGAAGAGCCAGATCTACCAGGTCATTGTACTGAACAGGCAAGGAGGGAACTACTGCCAAAGGGTCCTTCATGGCATCATTCAGCCCTTTGTAGAACACCACAGCCTTTTTGTTTTCAGGCCAAGAAGTTTTGACGGCCAACTGGTTGGAACGTGTGATGTACTCAATGAGTGGTGTTTTGCCCTGGGAAAGATTAAGCAACTCAAGGTCTCGGGACTGTGCCTTATGGCGTATGTCAAAGACCTTGGTCATTTCCGTCACCAGTAAGTCAAAGTCATACAAAGCAGGGCTATCACTCTCTAGTAAGGGATTGGAACACGTAGCTGCAATACCCCCTAAATGAGACAAAGTGAATGCCGCCTTAGTGGGGGAGTCAGTAAATGCTTGTGGTTTGCACAAAAAGTGTAACTTGCACTGGTTCAGGAAAGTACAGAACTTGTGGGGGTCTCCTTGAAACCTCTCGGGAGCAGCTAACGGAAAGGGAGTCAGAACTATGACTTGGGTAGGAGCCGGGGTGAAGGGGCAAAGGCGCTGGGTTGTGGGGGTGGGTCTCCAAATTCCGGGTCTGCTGGCAGTGCATGGAGCTCACTTTGAATGGTGTCAAGGCGTTGATGGATGGCAGCCGTGGCTGCCGCCATGTCAGTATGCAGGACAGTAATTGCCTGCATCAGAGCAGCCACCGGGTCCTCGGCAGAGGGATCCATACCACACACGAAGACAGGCTTCTCAGTCTGTCAAGACTCGAGGTTCGTGTGAAGTATAGAAACCTCCGTCCCTAAGCAACCAACAGCGAGATAGAATTAACTCACTGTTCGAGGATTAGAGCCACAGGTGGCAGGAATAGGCCCTCCGGATGGCGGCTGTGGAGAAATGGGCAGGTTAGGATAATACCAGGTAATAGGACGTGGAAAAAAATATTGGATAGTAAGGTGCACTCACTTAACAACAGATACTGTGCAGGGAAGAATGGGAGGAAGGGTCTGGTGATGCTAGGTAGATAGTGATGTCAAACCTGTTCCCTCAGTAGAAAAGCAGCCAAAAGCAGAAGGAAAGTAAAGCAAAAACGGCTGCCGCTCCACTGGAAACACCTTCAGACGAAAGCTCGGAAGACTTGGAGCAATGAGCAATGAAAGGGAGCAGAACCCCCAGCAGGTATCGATAAATCAAGGAGTCCGAATACGAGGTACCAGAGGAGAATAACAGTTCCAGACCGTGAAGAAGTCCGAGGTCGAGGAAGCAACCAATCCGCTATGAAGACAAAATCCGGTAAGGGTCGGGCAAAGGAAATCCAGAAGAGTAATCCGAGGTCAAAACGAGGAACACAAGAACGAGATGCAAGAACGCCAAACGCTGGTAGAAACAGCTGAGAAGCAATGCGCAGCGTTCTCACAGCCGATTTAAGCATCCCGGTCTGGATCACATGATCGAGAAACAGACGTATCGCGCTGGTTCCGGCCCGGATCACGTGAGCACATCAAAGGCTTGTGTATTGGATTGGCCCAGCGTGTTGAACATTGTGAGACATTGTCTTGTGCCCGCATGAAGGGCTTGCCGTGCTGAGACACCATGGAAATGCGCTACGGCAGTCTGTCAGCAAGGCACCATGGGAGCTGCCATCTCCATCGACGACCCAGGTGCCTGGCAAACCGCTGCAAAACAGACCTCCACGGCTGCCGGGGAACAACAGGCTGGTCATCTTGTGACCTAGTGAGTGTGCTCAAAGGATTGTGCATGACAGAGTGATCCAGGACTATTTAAAGGAAGTCGAGATGATGGACGAGTCGAATTAGGGTTTAACGATGGCAGTGATGGTTTATAGTCATTACATCGAATGCAATAGAATCGAATGCCATATCAGAGAAAAAAAAGCATTGAATGGATTTTTTTTCATGTTATTTTTATTGGGGGTCTTCCCAACCCCCATTTTTTAACCTTTAAACCCCAAATTAATAAAAACTAAACCCTTTACCTTTATATATTAAAAAAAAAAAAGCATTCAATGCTTTTCTTAATGCTGTTTTTTCTCTGGTTTGGCATTCGATGCAAGGACCAGATACCGGCAGTGATTAATGGTATCAGGTGGTCTGCACATTCCTTTACCAGCTCAGCTGGGCAGATGTCACCCTCAGAACGGGAAGGCTTAGGCCCTTTAATGATGCTGGCTAGGTCAGCTTCTGAGATCGGTTTGAACTTGAAGATTTGGGGGTGTTAGTCTGGGTATATCCTTACCAATTTGTCGATTGGTGGGCAGCTTTGGATTTAATTTTGTCCTGCAATTGTATGACTTTTGTTGATCTCCATATCCTATTACTTAGAGAAAATGTTCATGCTATGCCATTGAAAGCATTACCTACAGTATTTCCTAACAATTGTTACACATATTACATTGAGTCAGGCATATTTAGAAGAACACTTTTCAACTGCCTTGTCTATATCTGAATGGTTATCGTCCAAGTCTGAAACTGAATTGGTTTCAGACAGGATTTTTGCAACTCTCACTGCAGCTTATTACTCCGGGGAAAGGTCACTTCACCAGGTAAGTACATTTTTTGTATCACAGTCATTTAGACAAAGTCTGCACATCATGAATGCATCCATTTATTAAAATAGAGACATCAACATCAGTCTATTTTTTCACTTGTTTCTAGGTTGACATCATCTACTCATGATCAGGACAGTTCATATCTCTATTTTTATAAATAGATATATATATATATGTATACATAATCGTGATATGGGGGCTCCCCATAAATATATATTTGTAAATGAGATAGGGATTCTTGTATTATGTACTAGGCATAATTGTGTTTTACTGGTTTTAGAAGATTTGTTAAAAAATTAAATGCAAATCCCTCCCTAGCTTGGTTGTTGCTGAAATACTTGCACATAGGTGCATTAGTAATGGCCAACCACCAATCAATCTGAATGTAGCCAGGCCTAGTATGGTTTATGGTGATATGAGGGCTCCCCATAAATATATATTTGTAAATGAGATAGGAATTCTTGTATTATGCACTAGACATATTTGTGTTTCACGGGTTTTAGAAGATTTGTTAAATTAAATGCAAATCCCTCCCTAGCTTGGTTGTGGCAGAAATACTTGTACATAGGTGCATTAGTAATGGCCAACCACCAATCAATCTGAGTGTAGCCAGGCCTAGTATGGTCGTTTTTTTGTTCTGTATGACCTTTTCCCTCTCCTTCCCCACTTCCCCACTTCACCCAATTACAATTTACAATTACATTTTTTCACATTTGATTTGAGAACTGTCCTTTCTGTGTGTGGACAACTGAGACATGTTTTGAGTATTTGAATACGTCCTGATTTTTCTAAAAATAACAATTCTTACAATTAGATGCAAAAAAAAAGTCTTGCCTGATGCATGGTAAATCTCCAGGGCACTGAGCAAAATTAAGCTGTAGCAATATTTGAAATAGGCCTCCCTGAAACTCAATTGCTTTTAGCAACAATTAACCAGATTACTCAAGGTTGATATGAAATTGAATCAGGAAAGAGAACAGTGCATTATTTTAAAAGTAAGGCTTACACAACAATAGCTAGTAGACTGAAACATGAGCACCCTGTGGATAAGCTCTCTACTTACAGTGAAAGAGAAATCCGGTCTTCAGAGATGTTCTTGCTCTCTTAAAAGGAAGTTACCACAGCCTTTGTAGATTTGAGGAACATTAGCCACACACAGTAAATAAAGAAGTACAGTATGTATGTCCGTTTAAGGTTAATTCTGTGTAATGGCCAACAAGTCACAGGTGCAATGAAATACAGGGGAGCATAGGGTTTAAATAGGATATAGTAAAGCAAAAAGCATGACCATGTCTAATCCATCCTCCATTTCCGATGCACGGTCCCATGCTACCTATAGTTTAATGAAAGCATGTCTTGGTGGACAACTAGAAGGGTCGAGGTTCAGCTTTAGAAAACAATGTGCTATTTGCACTCTGTGAAAGTAGAACATTGTTTTTCAAAGCTGAACCTCCACCCTTCTAAGTGGTGAGTGTATATGACAAACATTGCATACCTGTAAATGTCTTTATGATGCTTTTATCTGTTTGGATTGACATGCAGTGCATTACTTTACTTATTTTGAGACAGGACGTCGACAGGGCATGTATGTTATACTATCCCTACTGTAATGTGTACAGTACAAATGATTCCTCACACATTAATGGTCCTCAGATTGTTGTTTTTCTAACCTGAAGTTGCATGAAGTGTATAATGAATAACAAATGTGAAGGTGCCTCCACATTAGAAACATGTTGCTCTGTTACCCTATACTCCCAATGAGGACAGGATAGGCACATTTGAATCTACGCAGATACAAGCATCAGAAAGACCATTACAGATATGTAATGTTTGTCGTCTGATACTTGTAGATCTGCTTAGAATCACATGCTTTGCACAGACTAGCGAGCAGTACCAGGTGAAGTTGGTGGGTAAATAGAGGGAACAGACAAATGCATATTTTAATACTGCGTGTCCTGCCTGAGTCACTCCTTGCTTGTGTGTCAATATAGTAATGTTGAGTGAAAGTGTGCAGTGAACGCCACGTGGCTGCCCTACAGCTAGCCTCTAGAGGTACATTAGTAATGAAGGCCAATGAAGCTCCTGTACTACGTGTGGAGTATGCTTTAGGTTTGAATGGTAACTCCTTGTAGGACAATGTGCAACACTGCTGTATGCATCTTACTATTCATCTATTAATGGTTGTCTTTGTAACCCGATTCCCTTCTCTCGGGCTGCCAGGGAAACCAGGAACTAGTCGGTCTTCCTGATTGGTTTTGTTTTGTTGAGGTAGTTCATGACAGCCCTTTGAACATCAAGTGTATGGAGTGCCCTCTCTCCAGAGTGAGGGTTCTGAAAGAAAGCTGGTAGCTCAATCGATTGATTGGCATGGAACATATAAATTAATTTTGGTGAGAAACGTGGGAGTTTTGCTAACACCACCTTGTTATGTATTGTGACAAAAGGTTTGGTTAAAGACAATGCCTGAAGCTCACTTACTCTTTTAATGAAAGTGATGGCTATAGGTAAAGAGGCCTTGTAAGTGAGATCATTGAGGTTAGCGTTATGCATAGGCTCAAATGGAGGTCCCTATGAGCTTGCTCCAACATGAAGCACAAGAGGAATCTTCCAATAAGAAACCTTGCTTTACAGTGTTGTAGAAGTAGACAGTGCTGCTAAATGGACTTTTAATGAATTAACACCAGACCCGAGTCTAACAATTGAAGTAGATAATTCACTAAATGTGATGGTGAGCAGTCAATTAGGCTGATATTTGCATGTTTATACCATATTACAAATGTCTTCCCTTTGTTATAGTAGCAGTGTCTAGTGTTTGGTTTACAGGCTTGCTTTAATATTTCCATGCATCTGTTTGGAAAATCAATGTGGATGAACTCTATGACTTCAGGAGCCAAGCTGCTACGTTGGATGTCTCAAGGTGTAGGGTCAACCCATGATTCTGTGACATCATGTCGTAAGGGCATGTTAGCTTAATTGTTGGGAAAATGGACATTTATTTATTTATTATACATTTTAGTTCATAGGACTTTTTGTATATTTGTATACAAAACATTATATAAGGTATGAATACCACGCCCGACGTTCCCAAATTGGAGCAACTAAAATCATTGTTAAGTGCTCTTGGTGCATCTTATGGATTACTTTGTTAAAGAGTGGTGTTGGTGGAAAAGCGTATGCAAATATCCCTGACCAACTGATCCATAGTGCATTCCCCTTGGACCCTTTCTGCTGGAACTTGGAGGCTCAACCTTTGGCATTTTGAGTTTTATTTTAGGCAAACAGATCTATGTTTGAATGCCCCCAACATGAGAAAATGTTGTGTACACTGTCCGAATGCAACTCCCTTTCTTGTTCCGAGGGTTGATTTGTGTTTCTGCTTAGTGTGTCTGCAAGGCAGTTGCGTTCCCATAGAACATGTTGAGATGGAAGGTAACTTCCTCTCTGGAGACTCCACTTCCAAAGTTTCTGTGCTATTGTGGACAGATTTAGGGAGTGGGTCCTGTCCTGCTTGCTAATGTAAAACATTGCGGCTGTGCTGTCTGTTATGATCAGTACATTCTTCCCTGTTAAGTGATGTTGAAAAGCTTGTAATGCTTCATAGATCACTAGCATTTTTAGAACACTGATGTGTTTTTTGGCCAGTGTCTGTGCCCACATGTCATGCCCTGTATGGTGGAGGCAATGGACTCCTCATCTTGAGACTGATGCCACTGGTGTGATTGTGATGTTTATTGGCGGCTGACAAAGGGCGTTCCCTTGAATACGTTCCCCTTTGTCCACCACTGAATTTCCAACAGCAGTGGTTTGTGAAATCACCACTAGATCGTCCCAATTGCCTTGTACCTGCAAAGCATTGTTTTGCTAACCCTCTTGCACTGGACACATATGTAGCCTTGCATATGGCATAATGAATCTGCATGATGCAATCATGCCGAGAAGGCATATTACCTTCTTGACGGTTATCTGGCATCCGACTGCATAACAAGGGATCTTCTTTAGTATATTTCGGACCCTCTCATTAAAGGGGAAGACCAAAGCATCTTCTGTTTGAATTACAGCAATAGAACCGTTTTTCCTGACTAGATAGCAAGATTGACCACTTGCCGCCGATAGAGAAGTCCAGTTGATGCAGAAGAATCATTGTTTCGAGTGTACTTTTCTGACATATCTGTAATGTCTCTCTGGATATTAGCAAGTCGTGCAGATAAGGGTACACTGGGACACTTTCTCTGCGCAGGTGTGCTGATACAACTGCTATTATTTAGGTGAATACCCAGGTTGCGGACGTAGTTCCGAAGGTAAGTACCTTAAATTGGGAGTGTGTTATGCCAACTCTGAACCTTAGGTATTTTCGATGTGCTGGCAGCATTGAAACATCTAATTATGCATCTTTCATGTACAAAGTTGCCAGGTAATATCCTTGTTTGAGCAAAGGGATGACTTCCTGTAATGTTGTCATTCTGAACTTTTTAGGCTATACATATGTGTTTGCTGGTCTCGGATCAAGTACTGGGCGTTTTGTTTTGTCTTTCTTTGGAACAAGGAAGTACACAGAATAAATACCTGTGTTTACCTCCGATGGTGGAACAAGCTCTATGGCTCCTGTGAGAAACCTGAAGGCGTCTCCCCCGCTAGTCCCTGGGGATCTGTCATCCAGGTAGCCAGGACACAGCCATCGCTTTTGCATCCAGTTCCTGAGGGTGGACCAGTGCGGGAGGATCATCTGGATGAGGGGTCTTTGGAGAGTGGAAGTGCGACACCGGAGGGCAAGACACGGCATACCCTTCCCTTTAACACCTTTACACCCATCCTACCAGGTAGGATACTTAGGAACTCAACCCCACCCGCCTCCCTTTCCAACACAAACACTTTCTCACAGACATCTCACTGTGAGAGAAAACGGACTTACACCCGAGCCGCAGACCGGACGTGTCCCAATACAATGGTCAGGCAGGGTTAGGTAATTACTGATCATTACACACACACCTGACTTCCATCACACTTCCCCACACGGATAAAAGGCGCAGCACGAAAGCACACTCTGAGCAAGGCAAAGCACACGAATAAGCAGCAGTTCCAAGATGGTAGTTTAATACAATGTTAAAGGATATTTGTACCGTGCACTATCACCACAGGAGTGGTCTCCCGGCGCACTGGCGGATCTGAAAAGGAAAGGGGGTGGATTAGTTGGAACGAGAGGGATAAGTGCAAGAGAGCAGTGATGTGCTGTTGGCAGCTTCAGTTCGGTTAACACTGTTCGCTGAGCTTGGGGGTGCTTTCCGGTCAGTAGCCTGTTGTGCAAAGCTTTGTGTTGGTTTGTTTTGTTGTTGCGTTGTAGTGAGGTTTGTGTGGTTTGTTGTGCTTTAGGGTTGTGGTTGTGTTTGGTTAGAGTTTGAGAAGGGTGTGCCGAGGGGTGAAATTGTTAGTGGGTTGGTTATTGGCCTCGCTATCTGGAAGTGATATGTGCTAAATTTCCACGTTTTGTCTAGATGTGGTGTAATAATATCCCTGTATTTCTATCTAGATCCGGCACTGGCTAACATTCTGTCTCGTCTACATGTGATGCACGCCAACATTAACAATTCTATCTAAATGTGGCACTGGCCTACATTCACGATCCTGTCTAGATGTGACACAGGCTAATGTTCACAATTCTCTCCTAGTGTGGCACTTGCTAACATTCGTAATTCTATCCAAGTGTGGTATTTTGTTAACATTCACACTCCTATCTAGATGGATGCAGGCTAAGGGAGGATAGCTCAGCGGCAGCGTGCGCGTCTTGGAAGCAAGACGACACGAAGCAACAACAGATTCGATCCCCGGGTCCGCGCTTAGGTGTTTAAGCGCGTTATAAATACGTAACTAAGACAACAAAAAAAAACACAATTACGCAACTAAGAAAAACAAACTATTCCTGTAACAGCGCCTCGATGCCTGCGGGCTGTGTGAGCGCTTTATAAATGTAAAATAAATAAGGTTCACCATTCTAACTAAATGTGGCACATGCTAATATTCACAGTTCTAAGTGTGCCATTTGCCAACATTCACAGCTCCAAGTGTGGCACCTGCTAACATTCACAATCCTACCTAAATGTGACGCAGGCCAACGTACACAATTCTATCTAAATGTGATACATTTTAATATTCACAGTTCTAAGTGTGGCACTTGCTCACAATCCTATCTAGATGCGACGCAGGCTAACGTTCACAATTCTATCTAAATGTGGCATGTGCCAATATTCACAGTTACAAGTGTGGCATTGGTTAGTCAACCTTGAACAACACCAGCTCCTACGTGCCAGGCAATCTGACTTCAGGTCCAACCATAGTACTGAAACAGCACTCATTGATGTGAAAATACTGATGGACTCCATCAGAGATGCAGGGAAACTGTGCATGCTACTGTTTCTGGACCTCTCTGCAGCATTCGATCTTGTTGACCATGACAAACTATGCACTACCTTAGCCAATGACTTTAGTTTCTCCAAAAATGCCACCCTTTGAGTTAAATCCTTTCTATCCGAACGCACATCGAGAGTGTCTAGCGATAAAGACGCTGCTGATCCCATATCAGTCCCAATTGGGGTGCCCCAAGGATCATGTCTCTAGCCGACGTTATACAATGCTTACACCAACTTTCTCGTCGCAGCATTAGACGATATGGGTGTCATCTACACTAATTTTGCAGACGACACCCAGATCCTCATACCCATCTCAGGTAATTATGACCAGGATACATTGACCATTAACAAAATATATGCCATCATCCAAAACTGGATGGCATTGAATAGTCTTTGCCTTAACGATGAGAAGACTGAGATTCTCATTGTTGGATCCCAAACCAAAATAGGTGCCCTCCACTTAGACTATTCCCCAATCAGCACATCGATACCAGTTCTTAAATAAGTCAAAACCTTAGGAGTGTATCTAGATGCCAATCTTAGCATGGCTAAACACATTTCTCTTCTTTCTTCATTGACTTCTTACACATTCAAATTAATTGCATTAAGCCAACAGTTCATCACACCTACAAATTGCATTACTCTGGCTAGGGCCCCAATTCTTTCAAAGTTGGATTATTGTAATGCTCTACTTCTAGGGACCTCCAACACGAATCTAAACAAACTACAGCTAATGCAAAACAAAGCATTACAGGCAGCCCTAGGAATAAAAAAGTCTGACCATATTTCCAATATTAGGAGGGCGAATCACTGGTTACCCATCAAGGCCACAATCATATTCAAAACCTGGTGTGTCACCCACAAATGCATCGCCAAAAAAGCCCCTATCTACATGAATAATGCCATTCAGAAAAAAGAATCTATTAGAGAGCTCAGATTCAAAAATAACGCACTCCTAGTTGTTCCTCGCTTCAAAAGCTCTAGAGCAGGGGGTAGTAGTTTCCAAGTTTTGGCCCCCAAACACTGGAACTCTCTCCCATTAAACATCAAAAACGAGGATTCATTCTCTGCCTTCAAAAACGCACTAAAAACTTGGCTTTTCAACCAATTCTAGTAAACCAATACTAAAGCCACTGCTAGCCAACTTCCTGACTCCTAGCCAATTGCCCAGGTCTAGGCAGACACCCTCATTAAGTAGAGCTCAGCCTTATCTTGTAAATAATCTGCATGCCGGTATTCTCTTCTTATATTGCATGTTAATAGTCCCTGTACAATGCTTATGTCTGTACTCTTTTTTCCATTCTGTATGTTTAAAAGTATTTGCAACAATGTTTTATGTCGTAACACATTTCCAACTATTCATATATATTTAACAGCTATGTGCATATAATTCAACACTGCCAAGATGTCTGTAACTATGCAGTGATACTTTTGGGTCTGGGTGGGTAACAAATGTAATAAATAAATAATTTCACAATCCCATCTAGATGTGACGCAGGCCAACGTTCACAATTTAATCCAAACGTAGCACGTGCTAATATTCACAGTTCTAAGTGTGGCATTTGCTAATATTCACAATCATATCTAGATGCGACACAGGTTAATATTCATTCTACTATCCTAGAAAGGCACAAGCTAATAATTACGGTGCTATCCCAGTGTATGTAGGTTTGTTGTGTGGCAGGGCTTCTAGAGTAGAGTGATTGCTCTACTCCCCACCCTGATCGCTCCTACCTTGTTTGTCACTGCTGACACCTGCAGACACTTTCTGGAGCCGCCAATGTAGGAGCCGCCCTTTGCCTGGGGTCCCTTAGCCGCAGGGGCTGGCAGGCAGGGGGCTGACCTGTATGGGTTCCTTAAGAGGGGCGCTGTGACTCTGAGCACAGTGAGCAAGGGGTCCACGTCTGGGTTTCAGAGCTCCACCTCACTGATAACCCAATAAGGCTGAAACACGTGTCTGGGGGTTGAACTTGGTACTCTTGTTCAAAGGAGGTTTGCATGGTAATTGGTGCTAGACTGCCCTTGTGGTCGGGACAAAGACTGATATGCAAGACCATATGCATACATGTAGAGGAACATCGCAGATTGCAGAACAATAAGTCGCAGGGGAATTAGTCATTGTGACGGGGGGGCACACAATATTTCGCCTGAATATCTGCCTGATTCCTCATATAAGAGGAGGCATTCTAGGCAGGAGAGAGGGCATGGCAGTTCTACGAAGATCTATAATGTCGTGAATTGACTACATTTTTCTAAAGTATAGGGAAGGTAAAAGTGATATCTGAATGTTCCCAAGAAGCAAGAACAACCAAGCAGCTAGAGACCCACTCCAGGCACAAACCGGCACCTGATCAGCAAATATGTAATGCACTGATAACTACAAAACAGATCGTTGCTACGAGCTAAAAGAAATCAGTTGCAACTCTTATCGTGCAAAGAGCGTAAAATAGCAATTAAAGCTATCTAACTCAGAAGAGCTAATCATCCACGTATACGTAAAATAAACAATGCTAAAAATTGATATTTTTAAAACTAGGCCTTTACGAACTAGCAGCAATGTCAATGTAAAATCATCAAAAAACCTAGCAGCAATTTACAATAATCAGTCACACATCTAGCAGCATTCAGTTTTGAAAATGAATGAGTTTATTTAAAACTTTAGGTTTGGTGGAATACCTATCTAATCCTAACTCTAACAGGATGGTTTCCTGAAATGATGCTTCTAAGGGCCGTCGATGTCTGGATGTCCAAATAAAAAGCCTGTCTGTGTCTAAGTCTATGCTTGTTCTCACTCTATGCAAAAAATGTGTTAGGGGGTCTTTTGTTAAAAATTAAAAGTGGAGATTAAACACCAGGATGTGTTTCCGATGGCTTTCTTGCCAAGTGTAGATTCAAGCTGGTCAAAATGAGTTAAATCAAACAGGACTAGTTGCAAGACCAACACCACAGGATCCTTGCAATACATTCAAATACCTTCAGCGTCTTTAAATTCCTTGGGGTTCCCTTCCCCAAGCTTCAGTCCTTTCTACGCTATAAAGTAAACCAACTTGGCTGGGCCTCTTAGGGTTCCCTTACCCAAGCTCAAACCCCTTCCGGCTGTCAAACACAGTCAGTTACTATCGGGATGTACTTTGATTTCTTAAGCAGGTCTTTCAGAGTTCCCTTCCCCAAGTATAGGCTTTCACCTTTCAACACAAAACCAAAATTAAGTCACAGTTCATTTTATGTTTCTCAGGGGGCCCTTCCCCAAGCTTGGGCCCCTTTCAACTATCAACACAGTTTCAGAAAGTCAGGATATGCCTTCTCCTTGTTTACAGTTTTTCTTACATATACTCTTCCCATGGGGTAAAATCAGAGTCTTTCGAAAATGCCAGGCTCTTTGCTTTTCCACAGCACGACCACTCTGATCCTTTGCCCATCTCTTTGTTTCTTAGTTGCATTCTCCCTTGGTACCTTTTATCCTCTGGCGTTTCTCATGCACACTTGTCTTGTCCTTTGTTCCTTTCACTTTGATGGGCACACTTGCACTGTTCTCTTTACCTCTATCCTTCTTCTGTGCCTCTTGCACCTTCCTGCTTTCATGTGCATCCTGCCCACTCCTGTTCCATTCATTTCTGTCTTTGGCTGTGCCCACTTGCACTTCTTATTCTTGCGCTGTACCCTGGTACCTTTAAACTGCCCTATTTGCTGAAAGACAAGCCCCTTAAAGAAGACTCATCGGGCGTGGTTTGCCTGATCACTGAGCCTTCTCAGAAGGTGACTGAGTACTTTGCTTCCCCCCAGATAAACATCTACATGTTAGGTTCAGAGTCTGCATGTTTTCATCATATTAGCTCTGACCACAACATGGACTCTGACCCCCTTTCTTTGACTCAAGGAACTCCCTTACCCCCGCTCTTCTATCACTTCTAGGCAGTGTAAATCCAAACATAGCTTTAGCCAACTGGGTACTGCCTTGAGCTTTTCACTTCTTAATAGATGCTCTCTTATGAGGCATGGCGTTTAAATCCCATGATTTGCTTACTCAAACTATGCCCGATCTTATGGCAATAACAGAGTCATGATTCAGTGATTTTATACCCACCTCTGTAACACTGGCCATTCCGCCTGACTTCTCAATTTTTAGAGCCGACCACCCCAATCACATAGGTGGGGTAGCCATCATTTTCAACAAATGCCTTAATATGCATGTTAATTCCCATGTATCCCCAGATGGCTGCAAAAGTCTGGTGCCTAAAATGAAGCCAAATGAAAATAGCTCTCTTGCCATTCTGGTAATCTATCGACGACCACCGACAGATACTCCCCTCTTTGAAAAGCAGTTTATTAACTTACTCAATAGCATTACCAAAGAAAACACTGCAGTGATCATCCTAGGAGATTTTAATCTTCGGGGTAATGACCCTCAGGACAGGACAAGCAAGCAGTCTCCCTCCTTTTGGCAGTGAATGCTATTGGTTTTGTACAGAGGGCCTCGCCCCCTACTCAGAGATGGACACATACTTGATTGGGCTCTGACACAGCACATATCTGTAACCAACACTTGTGTAAGCCAAGGTCCTTGGCCCGATCATTTCTTAGTGCACCTTACTTTCCCTCAGTCAGATTTTCTTTCACAATCTTTGCTGGGTCCTAAACAATAAACCTGAAAAATGTTCCTCCACAAAAGCTGTCAGTTAAACCCCTGGCTATGGTTACCCCATGGACTCTTAATAACTCGGATAGTCTCGCTCTTCACCGTACTTCAGTCATCAATGATATGATCAAAGTTCTTGCACCTAAAATATGTAAATAAGTAAAAGTCAAAACTAATAAGAATCTTTGGTTTGATGAAACGATCATTGCCCTTCGGCATACGAAAATGGAAAGCAGAGAGATTGGCGGAGGCATTCTTCTCCCGTCTCACTTTCTCTTCATAAACAAGCTGGAAAAAATCTTAAACTTGCCATTATTGGAACAAAGTCTCTCAGCTTCAATAATAGGATTTCCTCCACCAAATAAAACTCTAGCGAGCTCTTTGCAATCCTTAAAGAGTTTGAGAGTAAATCTTCCGTTGAAAAAGAATTTATCAAAGACTCTGCTTGGTGTCAAGCAATTCACGATGTGCTTAATCTCAAAATTGTATTCCAATTGCGCTTAATCATAATGAGTTGGGTTTAATATCGCTATATGCTCGCTATCTCTGCCAAATTACATGCATTTTACGGAAGTGCCTATTGGCATGCAATTTAGATAAGCTATTAGGGTCCTTAGCTCGTTATCTTTTGCAATCTAAAGATGTTTTTGCAGAAAAGTGGCGTCAGGAAGCGATAAATGCTTTGGCCTATGCAGATGCATCAATTGAAGTACTGCTACAAAATCCCATACGCGTTAAAATGAAATTTCAATGGGACTGGGCAAGAAATAGATCAACTTGCCTGAAGTAGCAAGACTTCGATGGAAGCGTATTTACGCATAAGAAATACAGTTTTCCTGAACCATATATGATCAAATCTCCATCTATGCACCACAGAGCAGACTTCCTGAGAGTAAGATTAAATTTATGGCCGACACAAGAAGTCAGCGCAAAACGCAAACTTATTTTACCGCAAGAAAACCTTTGTCGATTATGTAAAAATGAAAGACAAGTAGCGTCATTGAGACATATATTGGTAGATTGTAAAGCCTTATCTAAAGAAAGATTACTCTATTTAAAACCGCCACTAAAAGAATATGTTGACTTAACTGCAGATACCATGTGGATGATGATCATCTCTGGGCTGTCCTTACCCTTAAGAATTGGCACTATTCGATTTGTTAGAAGCATACCAGTGTTAAATATTCATAAGGAAGTCAATGGAATGAAATGAAGGAAACTGGCAACCTCGCTGTGATGTCTTGCAAGTTTTAATTAATTTATTTTTTTTCTTAAACAATTGCTTCATTTTAAGATAAGTGTTAATAACTGTTACACATTGTACAATTGAAAAACGAATTTGAATGCTGTAAATGTTTGTATTGATGTGGCTGTTTTAAAATGTCTTGTTATGTTTCATTATATTTATATGATTATAAAAAGGAAAATTGTTAAGGTGACTAGTTTCAGCTAAAACAATTTAAAAAAAAACATTGCTGTTCAGCAAAATCTATGTTCCTAGTTCATAAAGAATCTGTCTTGTCCCTGTAACCCTTCAGTACCACAAAACAAAAACGAATATGCACTCATGCCATTCGAGTTTAAACCTTGTACTGAGGCCCAGATCTGAAAAATTGTAGCAGGAATATTCTTGCTCCTTGGTTAACCAAACAAGTTAATCTCTCCTTTGCAGAAGGTAATATACCCTATGTTCTTAAGGAGGCTAGGATTACTCCTCTTTTTTTTTTTAAAGATAATTTTCATTTTTATTTTATAAATCCAATCTTGCTAGTATTGCAGACAAAGGTCGGCCAGCCAGCCCTTCTTATGTTGCTCGACCTGTCCGCTGCCTTTGGTTTAGTCAATCACATTCTGCTAGTAGCAAGGTTCAGTGAGCAGGCATATTGTTCCAGCTCTCCCATTTGCTGGATTGCATCTTTTTTGGACCCAGAAATGCCAGGAGGATGGCTACGGATAATGCCAGCTCTTTCCCAACAACTGGTACCTGTGGGGTCCCTCAGGGATCTTGTATTTCTCTTACATTATTCAATATCTATACCATGCCCCTCCTCGCCCTCCTGGATGACCTGGGTGTCCATCTTACTAACTATGCAGATGACACCCAGGTCATACTGGAACTGTCCGGATTCTACACACCTGATTTATGCGCAATCAATTCAATCTATGAGTCCATTCAGGAATGGATGGCCACTGATTCCTTTGCCTTGAACTCCAAGAAATCTGAACCTTTGATTATGGCGTCGTCAGAAACTCCAAAAACTTGGCTCGTAAAATGAAAGTTTCCTTATCACAGGTAGTAATAGCAAAGTAGCCAAGAGCATTAAGACCTTGGACGTCAACCTGGATGCCGAGTTTACCATGAAACCGCAGGCTGCCCATGTTCAAGCTTCTTGCAGTTACATCACTTAATTACTGAACTATATTCGCCCTTACACATCATTGAAGAACAGATCACTATTAGCTACTGCTTTGATGAACTTGCACCTGGAATACTGTAACAGTCTGTTGCTAGGCACCTTGAAAGCGAACATTCGGGCTCTTCAAGTTACGCAAAATGGCGCCGTTCGGCCTGTTCACGGGTTGCCCAGGACAGATCATGTCACTGAGGCCAGAAGGGAGTTGCACTGGCTTCCCGTTAAACATTGTGTTACACACAAACCTTTGTCTCTCACCTGTAAGAGTCGCAATAGTGAGGAGCTGCATTACTTGGTTGATCGTCTCACAACTCTTCCTCCAGGCTGTTGTCTACGCTCCTAGAATCCCTACAAACTGGTGCAACCCAGGTTTAAGTTTAGGAGCTCTGGTGGAACCATTTTTGATGTCCAGGCTCCTTCTGCCTGGAACAAGCTTCTGCTTGATCTCAGGTGGGCAGTTTCCCCTCAAGGATTTTAAGAAACGGACTAAGACTTCTCTGTTCAATCTTAATCCAGACTACATTGTTCCAGCCCCAGTAGTACCTCCGATTAATTTGAATTTTCTGTGTTTTGTCCCGTTTCTGTCCTATATGTCCGCTCAGAGGCCCATCTGCGTGAAGCGCATTATAAGAATTAAAAATAAATGTATTGAAATGTTATTTTCTGAGTCTGTGTCTCTTGCGTCACCATGCCTGTCTCATAGAGCAAATAATCGTGATTAAAGAGGTCTACTTTTGATGTAATTGACCATTTGAACAACTTTGTCCAAAAGATTTCTGAATTCATGTCCAATGGTTTGCGCGGCTAGTATCCATTTTACGGATAATTCAACTGCAATTTAATGAATATATCTATGCAAATTTATTTTTAGGTTTTAGCATTAAATGTGAAAATAAGAGGATTGTTTTTAGTGATTATGTTTATCTGTATCGCTCCAACACTGGCAATCACGCGTGTCCTACATCAAGACAGCACATGATGTTAAAGCAGCTAAACCTTGGTGTTGCTTTAACATTAGCTGTTTTAGGAAGTTGCGGGGAGGGGCCGAGGGAAGCAAACATGACTAAGGGAGCTCTGCGGTTTACTTCCACACAATTTAAAAAATTTCGAGAGACACCCCTACATACTGCCAAATTAATGTGTTGCAGCACACAGTTTGGCAAGCTTTGACCTACAGTGATGAAGACAACAGTGAACAGTTGGAAGTATTTTCATGGGAAACAACAATTTTCCATAAAAGAGGCAGAAGACATGCAATGCACTTTGTTTGAACAGATTCTGAGACGTGGCGCTTCCAATGATACATCCTAAACTTTATGAATATCAGTGATGATCAATCATGTGGTAAAGGTCCACTGGGACAATGTGGACGATGAATATAAAAAAAGCACATCAGCGCCACAAAAAGAGAATTCATTATCTTAATTCACTACGTTGTTGACAAACAACACTTCATCTATCAGCACCTCCATCTTTCACTAGAACTCCTCCAATGAACTCCGAACCGCTTCTGCTGGTAGCAAAATCTAACTGTTGCTATATTATTGGCATCTAATATATGCTTAAGAACCAATCACACAAAGGGCGCTGTTGTGCTCATGGTAGATGGCCGCCTGAATAGTAGGTTCCGCAGCCAGAGTCCTCTTCCCGACATAATCCTGAGTCCATGGGTGCAGTTTTTGGAAACTAAGCAGCGGATTACATGTCGGATGGTGCCGGCATCAGCTTCGTGGAATCCTGGGGAGCCGGAGCGTATTGCAGCTGTTATTGAGTCTGCGCTGCCTGCTTCATATGTCATGCTGAACCGCAGACCGTGGCGCCTGAGGGCACTACTGTTGATGGGGCACCCCTGCTAGCACAGACTCTGCTGTGACTATCCTGGGGTTGGGTTGCTGGTGCTCACCAACCAGTTATCTGACACCACTGCCCCTATGCTGAGTTTTACAGCGGCCGGACCGAGCTACGGAACCCACCCTGCGAGACCCCCTGCTGAGGAGTGGACCTACCGGATCCAGTGACGAGATTAACCCAGGTTGGGCCGGTGTCCTAGTCCTGACCGGCGCAGGCTGCTCTGTGGAAGGGATTTGAACAACTGAGCCGACGACCCCTGCCGTTGCATGCAGAGAGAGCCCCACCTACCTGGACTTACTGCCGGGGGTGCATGAGCCCTATCCCACCCCTTAATTGACACTTGTCTGCCCCCCCCAGGCGCTGTGCTGACTCCCACGGATGTGATACGGCGGGCGTGGCTGCCTGGTGGGACGGATGCACCTCGGTTCTGGCCCGCTGGGAAGCAGTGTGACACGGCCTTCGGCAGCGTGTAGTGCAGGCTCCCACGCTTAATCATCCTATTGGTCGGCTGCTTGGAGCGAGGTACTCGGTGGCTCCAACCTGGTGCAGGCGTTGATGTGCTCCTCCCTATGCGCCGTAGGTGCTCTCATTCTTCTTTTGTCCCGTGTGCTGGTATCCGCACTCAATCTCAGGAGTGCTGGGCTCACCTGGTCTCCCTTGAACTGCCATTGTTGCTGCTCCCCCTCATCTTGAACTGCCATTGTTGCTGATCCCCCTCATTGGGGTGGCCCCTCTTAGGGGTAAAGCATCAGGGTTTGTCTGCCTACCCCTGTACTGTGCCGCTCGCCTCCCTCCTGGTTGTGGCTGCCTCCAGTGGGGGACCGAGTGTGTGTCTGGGCACCATGGATGTACTGCCCTCGCCTCAGCTGCATGGACATCTGACCTACATTTGAGCACTATGGCGCCTAAGCGCTTCCTTCATTGACTTCCACAGTGGAGAGTGCAGTTCACGCTGCAGTGCCCTACTGAGCCATGTGCTGACTAGGTAGCTGCGGGGCTCCTCCCCTGCTTGGTTTACCTGCGGTAACTGCCCTGTGGGCTGTAGGCACGTCATAGTTGACTCCAGTGGTTACCCCCTGGCCTCCACGGTCTGGTAAGCTTCTTTGCTCGCAGGCTGGCATTCACTGGCGGCTGGAATTTCTTGGGGTAGTGTGGCAGTTTGTTACCTGACTGAGTGGCATTGAAGGCTTCCTGATATGATTTGTCCTTCATTGGTCTCGGTCTGGTCCCCTACTGGTGGCCGGCCCTCTCCTGACCCTTCCACGTCACGGATTGGACCGCCCCTTCTATATAATATCAGTTCTGCAGGGGCAGGGCTTGCAGCAGCTCCTGAGGTCATTTACAGGGCCACCTCACATCATACCGGAGCAGTCCTGCGCACTCACTGCGGCAACCTCACTCCGCGTATCCCTATGGGGGGCAATCTCGGCCTGGTGAGATCTGTGTGGCCCCCCTCCTGCGCATTTCCTGGCCTGCCCTGGTGCACTTCCTTGCTATCATGGCTAAGGGGGGCGGCAAGAAACAGAGTTCAATCAACATATATACTAAGGCTGGGCCCAGGATTCAGGTAGGAGCCAAGGGGGGCAGCAGCGAGCCTGCGGAGCCAGAGGAGAAGACAGAAATGCAGCACAGACGGACTATATATGGGTTGCCGAGGTCCAGACTAGAGTGGGAACAACGGAGGATGACATCATACTCATTAGACAGGTGCAGTCCATCAGCAGAAAAAATGAAGACCTAAAGTCTTGCTCGAGACATAATAATATATGCATCATAAGCGTCCCTGAAGACAACTAGGATGGTGGCATGGAGGATTTTGTTCATCAAACGTTGTTAACACTGCTGGATGGCCCTAAACTTTTGCCACAATTCGCTATCGAGCAAGCTCACTGCTCTCTGGCCCCCAAGCCGAGGCCAGGCCCCCCCCACCCCATTTCCCATAATTGCCCGTGTTCTCAATTATCGGGACAGGGATGCATTGCTCAGGGCGACCAGGGTTAAAGGGGAGTTGATGCTGGGCTCCAGCAGGATCCATCTATATCCAGATTTTCAACGTCGGTGCAGAACGAACGTAAGTCCTTCTTGGCGGTGAAAAAGAGGCCCCGCGACTTGGGAGTGAAATATGCCATGATGTTCCCAGCCAAGCTTAGGGTCGAGCACAATAGGAAAGTATTTTTCTTTACCATACATGAGGAGGCTGTGGAATTTGTAGAAGAAAACTTCCCTGGCTGACCTGATCCTGTTCTGGTTGCGTCTTTAATCCAGGTTTACTCTGTCAAGACTTAGTTCTGGTTCTCTTGTTGGGATCCTACCTGCGCAGTATACTATTGAATCATGTTGGTTTAATACATTGTCATTATGCTGTAAATGCACCACACACTAGTAATATGGTGTTATGTTCTGTTGGGAAGTAGGCTGGGCTGCAACCGTCGCAGAGCCCCCATGCAAGGTTGCAACTGTTGTTACCATTGGTTGATTGGGACTCACTCCTCTGATTGGGAGGGGGTTAGGGGTGTCAGGTGGGGTAAAAGGTTGCTTGACTAGGGGTGACGGTACATCCCTTTACTTGGGTCTACCGGTTTTACGAGTTACTCCCTCCTGTTCCTGGTTGGGAGTCTGTTGACCGGTGCCTACTGACTAGATGGCGGATGAAGGTCTAGTATGCATGAGCTGGAATGTCACAGGACTGGGCAATCCTGTTAAAATACGCAAATTGCAACCGTATGTGGAACGACATACAGTTAAGGGTCCCTTTCTGCAAGAGACACACGCGTTAGCTGGGGGATGTGACAGGTTCGCCAAGTCATGGGGTCCCCAGGGTTATTACACCACTTACTCAAGTCAAAGCCGCGGGGTGATAATCCTGGTTCACAAGTCCCTCAAGTTTACCCACAGTGTGGCGTATATATATCCCCATGGGCGGTATGTTTTATTGTATGGCTCATTCTTAGGGCGTGAGGTGGTTTTACTTAATGTTTACAGTCCAAATAGTTATGACTCTCAATTCTACTCCCAACTCTCTTCCTTGCTAAATGGGTTCCCTCTTATCCCCATATTGTGGTGTGGTGATTTTAACACCATAGTGGAAACTGATCTGGATAGGTCTGATACTAGAGCACGCCAGCCTTCCAGGGCGGTTAAGAACATCATAGAAATACAGGCCTCTCTGAGGATGGTCGACGCATGGAGACTGCTACACCCTACCACCCGTGACTTCTCCTCCTATTCATTGGTTCACGATTCACAGTCTTGCATTGACATAAGGCTAGTGACGGACATGCTCTGGGGCAGCACAGGTTCGATCCCCCTGTCCGCACTTAGAAACCTCTGGGTATTAAGCGCGTTATAAATAACCTATCATAGATGTATAGGGAAGGCGTCCATCCTGCCTAGGACTTTCTCAGATCACTCTCTGGTCACAATTTCATTGTCCTGGCGTGAGGGTTTTGGGACGGCACACTCATGGAGACTGGAGTCGAGCGCTCTGCTTGATCCGGTGTTTGAGTCTGAGCTGGGTTCAAGTATTGACGACTATTTTGAGATCAATGCCAGGATGGTAGACACTCAGGCCACCCTTTGGTAGGCTTTCAAAGCTTACATATGAGGAGTGGCCCTGGCGAAGGAGGCCGGTATCCTCAGATCGATTTGCAGATCCATCAGGGCGAGCGAGCAAGCTCTTGCTTGCCTGACTTGAAGGGCAATAGGCCTCATCTTTGGACACTGCTACACTTGACGAGATAGGGACCGCACTAGACGCCTCTAGAGCCCATGCAGTTCCTGGATGATCCCCCAGACCGCTTGACAGTATGAAGAGGGGGAACGTCCCGGCAGACTACTCGCTAGGTTGGTTCGGCAAGAGGTGGGTACTTCTCATATTCTGGCAATTGAGAGGACAGACGGTACACTTGCCTTCTCGGCCCAGGAAATGAACGAGGAGTTTCGCTCTTTCTATAAAACACTCTTTGCAAATGTGGACACTGCCCCTCTGGTAGATAGCGATTCATTCCTTGACAGTCTCCCGCTCTCGTTATCTGCAGAGACTAGGGAGGCGCTTGACCGCCCAATAACAAGCAAGGAAATATTGGGTGCTATAGACTCACTATACACTGGAAAGGCCCCCAGGGCCGATGGCCTCACTACTGAGCTTTGTAAGTGCTACAAAGGGCATCTATTATCCCGACTATCTGCCATATGGGAGTAGTCGTGCGCGATCAATAAACTTCCCCCCCCCTCGCTCCGTGAGGCGATGATTTCTGTATTGCTAAAACCTAACAAACCGACCACACATTGTGGCTCGTACCGGTCCCTTTCCCTTATAAATTGCGATGTCAAGATCTTTGCCACGGTGCTGGCCCTCTGGTTAGCCCCATACATGTCATTTATTATCCATCCTGATCAGCAGGATTTATCCCGGGGTGCTCCCCCACCCTTAACCTGCGTCGGATGTTCGACATCCTGGCCCGGGTCGACCCGGGGACACAGGCTGTGGCAGCGACATTGGACATGCAGAAGGCGTTCAACTTGGTCTCCCGGAGGTTCCTGTGAGCAGTACTAGAGAAGGGTAATTTTGGTCCCTGCTTCCTGTCTTGGGTGAAACTACTCTATGCATCACCTGTTGCTAGGGTCCACACTGGAGATCGGTGCTCCACCCAGTTTGAGATTGCTGGGGGCACCAGACAAGGCTGTCCCTTTTCCCTTCAGCTATCCCTCGGCAAATACCTCCCCTCGCGATCCCTACGCTCCTCTAGCTCAAACTCCCTCAGGGTCAGCAGTTTTTCAAAGAAACAAGCTGGGGGTAAATCTCTGTCTGCGGCTGGGGCCTCCCTCTGGAACAGCCTCCCTGCCACTCTAAAACTCGGTTCCGGAAGCACCTCAAGACCTTCCTCTTTGCTTCTGCCTTCGCTCCCCCCTCTCCCCTGCTGATTTGCTCTCTCTTGGCACTGTGCACCTGGTCACCCTTTCTCCTCTGTTGCTGGTTATCCCCCTTTTTATCAATAGTTTCTTTAAGCCTTTCAAAGTTCAAATTAGCCATCTGCTACTTTTCATTCAACATAGTTTGGTTTCTTATCGACTCTCTTCTCGACTCACCGGCTGTGAAGAACTGCTTGGCTTTCTTTCTCCTTGGAGTCAAGGTTGGTACCAATGAGACAAGCGTCTTTCCCGTAATAAGCGGAGGAGGGTCTTGTGTACTGTTGACATCTGCTGCAACACACAGTGGCTATTGTTCGCAGTATTATGATTCCATCTGCAGAGGTTTCACAGGCCTTTGTCGGAAAGGGCAAGGTTGCTTCTCTCCATGTCACCCTCTCGTTATGGGCCGTCTTTCTTCTTCTCTTGAACTGCCGTGCTGATTTAGCCCTTACATTGTGCGGTTTGCCTTGCTCGTCCTATGCTCTTGTGCTTCACCTTTTAATCCCAGTGGGGAAGGGAAAGGGCTGTCGGGTTTGTGTGATTCTGGTCAATTGCCTGACTTTGCCTGACCCTTGTATTGGGACATGTCAGGTAAACGGCTCTGGTGTTAGGCGCCGTTGTCTTTCGTGTTGTGCGAAAGTGTTTGTGTAGTAAAGGGGGGGAGGGCAGTGTTTTGGAATATCCAATGTGGTAGGATGGGGAAAAGGTGTTGAAGGAAGGGGGATACCGCGTCTCACCCGTCGGTGTCCCACTCACACTCCCCGAGGACCCATTCCCCCCCCTAATCCAGGTGATCCTCCCTCCCTTGAACATCCCCAGGAAATGGATCCAATAGCGATGGCCGTGTCCTGGCCAGCCTGGATGACAGATCCCCGGGGACTAGCTAGGGAGACGCCTTCAGGTTTATCACAGTCTCCCCCTTTTCCTAATTCCGATCTATCCTATCTCTCTCTGCTGTCATTGGATATTGTTACACAGGCCCTACACTACCACAGGGCTTTCCCTCAAACATTAACCTTTTATTCAATTTGGTTGGTGTTTCTACTCGTATGGCGCTGGTGCTTTTATAGCCTTGATGAAGACCCGCTAATGGTCGAAACACGCGTCTGCACTTTTGGTGAATAACACATTTTCAATAAATCACATTGGTATCCAAAGCAGAACGTGTGGATTATAAATACTACGCATTTCAGTGAATGTAGCAAATGCACATAACTAAATGCACCAGCGCCAACCAAATTGCATAGACCTACATTTTGGGTAACAAGAGCACAGCCCTATGTTTTCTACCAACTGGCTGCAAGTGCAACCAGACCTGATAGAACATAACGAGTAAAGCGCTGCAACCACCAGTTCCTAGTGCTCCTATCTCTTTCTGGAATTAACCTTTTATTTATTGTTATTTTATTGGACATATGTATGGCGCATGTACACAAGTGTGTCCTTGAGAAGGGGAAGAGAAATTTAACAGTAATACCATCTTTCTGTCATAGGGACAACCATACAATTGAGACAAGATATACCCCTTTTTCTGACAGTACCATATCCAATTCCTCCTCAGCCTTTAGACAATATATTAAAACATGCATTCTTCCTTCCCCCAAACATCATTCAAGCACTGAGACGAAAAAGAGGAAGTCAAGAGAAGTACAGACTTCCTTTGTGAAACACCACTATGGTACTGAGACAAGGGAGATGCAGATAGAGACACAACAACATCCTCATTGTACATGTCCCGTCAACAAGGCCTGGCAGGCTCAGGCAATTGACAGCAACCATGCCCACCTGCAGCTCGTCAAGTACTCAGGAGAGTATGAAAAGAACACATGCATTCGGCAGAACGAACGAGTTGGGAGGAGAGCTAAGGTGCTGTGGTTGCTCAGGACCAGCTGGGAGGAACTGGGCTGCCGAGACACTGACAATGTGAGGAGATACCCTGGAAAAGTGGGGCTAGAGGCCCGCATTCCCTGCGAGAAAGAGAGGTCCGAAGACGGGAGCCGTGGGGGGTGCTCATCCCTTGTTATATTGGTAAAATAAATTGCTTGTTCCCCTGGGCGGGAGAGAAACCCAGGTGTGCCTGATGGGCAGAAAGTGACACCCCGGCCTCAGACAACAAGGACATTGGCCCCAGAATGAAGAGAACGCAAACTGTGAGTCAATCGCAGTGAAAGCCTGGTGTGTGACAACTGCGCCACGACCAAAGGAACCCAATTGAGAGAAAGGAACTGCATGAGTTGCTAAAGATAAAAAGACTTTATTCGGAATGGGGAAGGGAGTCACGAAAGAAGCCAAGCGAACTGTGATGTTTTTTTCAATTAGAACTTTTGTGAGTTGAACTTTTCTGTGTTAAAGGAAATACAATTGAACCAGTGGAACAATGGTGATTCGTGGCTTTTGGGTTCCAGGACAAGAGACCCGGAGAAGCCTAAAGACCTTACAAGAAAAAAGTACGGTGAACTTTTTGCCAAGTGAATCCTGAGAGACTTGTGGAACCTTCTAAACCTGAGTTTCTTGGGGAAGTGAGCTGCAGAAAAGTTCCATTGTCACATTAACTTTGAGCACTACTGAGATGGCCAAATCCCATACACCCTGTTATTTTGTAGAAGTGAGGACATGCATAGGTTTTGACACAGACAGTGGGCCTCATTACAAATTCGGCGGTAGACTTGACGGCAAAACCGGTAGGTTGCCGCCGAACTTGTGAATTTTTCTAGCGCCCGAGAATGGGCAATTACCAAGTTATTACGGCACCGCCAGACCCGTTAATTGCTCATTCCCGGGCGGCGGTAAAAAATGCTCCCCATTCCCATTTAAGTCCCGTAGGGCTCAAATGGGAATGGGGAGGCCAGATGCACCGGCACCATTTACAATGGCGCCCGTGCATCCGACCTGCTCTGTTCGCGGGTGCGGTCCGCCCGCCAGGTCAGACCTGGCAGGCAAAAAGGCATCCGCGAGCAGAACTCATAGTTCGCAAGCTTACCGGTACCGTTGTTACTGTACCGGCAAACTTGTTTTGGACTGACAGACTTAGACTTCACTTTCTTTCCGTTAGGTAACATTCCCCCCTCCGGACCAAACCTCTTAGAGTTAGGGCGGGTTAGGCATCATACTATCCAGACCATTGAATATAAAGGTTTTCAAAATCTATATCCGTCTGTGTCAACTCTTGAAACCATGTCTGTCTCACACCACCCAGGAAGAAAGACACAGGAAAAGAAACCTCTGCAGACAGTTGGAGATATTTCAAGGTCAAAGAAAACTGCTCTAATAAGGAGGCGGAGGATGCTCAGTGCATATTGTTCGTGAAGACAAAGACATAGACCATCAAACGAAACGTTGCAAAAGCATTGGAATATCTCTGATGATAAATCATATGGTGAGAGTGCATTGGGAGGATGTGGACCATATCTTAAATTGCACGAACACCACAAAACTAAAATGCATGGGGCTCATGCATTACATGCACGGAAATTGGCACCACGTCCAGCACCTGATTCCACCAGTGCGACGCCACCGAAACTGAATGAACCCTCGACTTCGGTAGCAGTGTCAACTCCACATGTTCCAATTTTACCAGCTCCCAATGTCTCAGTTATGAGAGTCATGTGTGATCTATGCCACCAATGGGTAGCCGTGGGAGGTGCCGCACCCACGAATTGGGACAAGGTAAAAGCTGAATACCAGATTAATTGCCATCCTTAGGTTTTTGTTTATTAAGTGGCAATCCCCCACCCCCCATTTCTGAAAAGAAAGAAAACATTTAATAAATTACCCAAACATAAGGAACCAGTGAAACCACCTTCAAATAAAATCATTCCTCTTAAGACTAAAAAACGTGCAAAATAAAACTTTAAAATTGAATAGGGTAATATGTGATTTATGTACAAGATAGTTAGTAGGATGTATTTTAAAATTAGTATGCAAGAAATGTAGAGATAACATTCTGAACATTACACGAATGAGAAGAAAAAACAGCATTCTACAATCTTCTACTTTATTGTGTAAAACAGTGTATGTTTTAATATGTACAAGTTTTCCCTATAAGTACTAGGTTACATAATAAGTACTAGGTTACATAATTGGTTCTATGGTGTAGAAGTCCATGACTGTTTACATATGAAACAAGTAAACCGTAGGATGTAGATACAAAAAAAATTAAATACAATATTTCTAAAAAGAATGAGATCTAACTACTAATAAGAATTTTAGGGAAGATTTAGATATATTGGGCCTCATTGCAAGTGGGGAGGTCTGTAAATAAGGGTGCTGTTAAACTTACTGGCACCCTTGTTTACGGACCATCACACTATGAGTCTGCCTGCAGCGGCCATTGCGACCAGCAGGGTCACACCTGCCAGGTGCAGTGGCCCCTGCAGGCAGACCTTTCACGGAAGAACTGGCACTATTAGCAAAGGTGCCAGTGCTTCCGTCTCCCCACTTCCATGAAGTCCTATGAAACTCCACGGGAATGGGGAGTTACCAAACCAGCCGCCTGACTTCCCGCGCCGCCGGGACTTGTAATGTCTATGTGGCACTGGGAAGTCAGGCGGCGGATCCAGTGTTCCTGGGTTGGCGGGTTACCGCTGACCTCAGAATGAAGCACATTGTGCCTTATTTGTTATGTGTGTAGGTGGCCAGAATAAGGACGCACACATTGTTTTTAAACAGTATTCCAATTCAATTAAACAATGAAAATAGTCTAGGTTAAGTGTTAGTTCAATGTTTAAAGATGTGTTATTTGCAGTGTGGAAATGTATTTTCTGTAGCATCTTGATCGGTCTTTGAACATTATTATTGAAAATAGATGACTATGAAGTTCGGGGAAAAACAGGACTTCTGAGTCACTCTCTAGCTTGTCTTGATAAAAGTAGATGTAAGTCAGTTTCATCATATGGGGATGTTGGCTGCACATCATGCTAAAAAGAGATACCTTTTAGTTAAATTGAGTGCAAAACGCAAAGTATGTCTCTTGCACTTTTAAATCAAACACTTCTGACTGGAACTGCAGAAAGTTTAGTTCTACAGTGCAAATAATAAATATTATGCATTTAAAAGATGATTTGTACATAGATGATACACTTACAGTAAGTGGAAATGATGATCCAATGCTTTCAAAGGATCTGATTTTTCAACAGTATAAAAAAAGGTATTAAAATGTTTGAGTTTTCTTCTACAAAAGACCTGACATTCTTTGCGTATCTTGTTGACGCACTTTTTGTAAGTCTCAAGTGCAACCAGTGTACATTGAGGATTTGTTTGTAGAAGAACGATTTGACACAAGTGAGGCACTATGTTTGCAGACACTGTGTTGGGTTTTATAATCAAACAAGTATTCCTCCAAGAAGTGTTTTAAACGACATGGTAGTGCCCGATATCCCTGTTGTGTTTCATTAATTGAACATGTTTAAAGAGATTGCATTGCAAACTGTTCATCCTTTCCAAGTTATTGTTAAATTGCAAACAAAGATTTCAAATCTGCCTACAAGATCACCAGTTCAAGATGTGAGAGGCAAAGTAGTGCATTTACCTCTCAATTTGGAAGAAAATGTCAATATTCTAGGAGTGAAGCATGACATTGCAGATTCTTTGTTTTTGTAAATGGTTTTGCCACAAAAGATCACAACATTTGGCAACAGCTTATATATATTGGAAAGGTGAAAAACGCCTTGTTGTTTCTATTGGAGCACAATGAATTGTACAAAGGCAGTCTGACTGTACCAGACTTGTCTATGCTTGATGTTGAGTCAACACACAAAAGCAGTGAAGGTCAGGTCCAATGTCTATCAGGTGTGGAAGGGAATAGTTAGTATGAACATTACACTATTCATCCTCTACACTCATGTGAAGTCATGGGTGACCGTTTAGAATTGTATCAAATAAAAGCAACGAAAGGTGCACCAATCAGTGTCTGGGAAAAGACGTTAGAAACTCGTTGTTTCCCTATGCTTTTTCCTATTGGAACATGAGGCAGAATGGATGATCGGAAGGTTCCAATTTCTTCTTCAGAATATCGTTGTAGAAGAACAAGTTACTTACCAACTGGTAACATTCTTCCGATTGGATGTTCCTCCAACGTATTCCTCATCTTAGATGTATTTCATCCAGCTTTAGCTGCTTCGGAAAAAAATGTTCTTGGCAGAGGGTGCCTTGAGGGTGACATCATTGGGTATACAAGTAGCATGCGCGGTGCCCGTTGGCCTCAGTTCTGTTTTTCCCCCTCTTGCTCTACTGTGTAGAATGTGCCGGTAGTCAGGTATTAGCCTTGCGAGAGCTAAAGTGGCAATAACCCGGAAAATCTACAGAGGGGTAGGATGGGAGGGTGATGAGGAATACATTGGAGGAACATCCAATTGAAAGAACATTACCAGTTGGTAAGTAACTTGTTCTTCGAATGGATTGTGTCCTCCAACGTATTCCTCATTTTAGATAGACTCCCAAAGCAGTATAGAAAATTCTCTGGAGGAGTGAGTAGATTTTTGATACCATTATATGGCACAATATAGCACTGCTTTACCAAAATTCAGCTCCTTAGATTGGGAAGCATCCAGACTATAGAATTTTGAAAAAGTGTGCAGTTGCTGCTTAACAAATGGATTTTATGGGAACACCTCTTTGAAGGGCTGTCGAAGAGGCAATGGGCCTCATTATAACTCAGGCGGTCCGGAAATAACGGTGGCGGTAAACCCGCCGCCACCGTTGTTTCCGGACCGCCTGATCCCGACTCCTGCAGGCGGGAGGTGATGTTCCCGCCAGGTTTGACCTGGCGGGTTTAACACCGCCCGCCTGCAGGCGGCCGAGGAAACACCGGCAGCATTACGAGATGCTGCCGGTGTTTCCATGATCCCCATTCCCATTGAGTCCCATAGGACTCAATGGGAATGGGGATTAACACCATTCCGCCTCCATGATTCCTGGAAAACCGGGGTTGTAATGCCCCGGTAATTCCGGGAATCACGGAGGCGGAATGGTAATACGAGTCCGGCGGTAACCAGGCGGTTTTACCGCCGCGGTTACCGCCGGACTCGTAATGAGGCCCAATGCCTCTGGTGGAATGGGCCCTTAAGCCTTCTGGTGGGTCTTCTTCCGCCAATCTGTAGCATTCTGAAATGCAAAGGACATTCCAACGTGATATGGTTTGTTTTGACACCGATTGACCCAATTTCCTTCCGGCGTAGCCAATGACAAGTTGATTATCCACTGTAAGCTTGGAAAGCTTAGAAATGTAAAAGCTTAGAGCTCTTCTCGGGTCCAACCTGTGCAATCTTTCCTCCTCTTTACTAGGATGGGGTGGAGGGTAGAATGCGGGTAGAACAATTTTCTGATTTAAATGAAAAATCGGACACAACTTTAGGTACAAATTAGGGTTTAACCCTTAATACCACTCTGTCCCTATGGAACACAGTATAGGGTGGCCCAGAAGACAGTGCCTGCAATTCGCTCACTCTTCTTGCAGATCATGTTAGTAATCTTAATGGACAAGTGTGCAAGGGTTCAAAAGGGGAACACATTAAGAATTTTAGAACCAGATTAAGATCCCAAATTGGTACTTGGAAGGGGTAAGGAGGAAACACATTGGTGAGTGCTTTTAAGAATTGTACTATTAAAGGAATTTTGAAATAGGAGCATTCTTCCAACTACCACTTGAAAATGGAAGGCGCTGCAAGATAACCTTTAATGGTCCCAACATTTAGACCTCTGTGTGCTACGGACAAGAGGTAGGACAACACTTCCGGAATGGAACATAGAAAAGGATCAACATTCTTTTCTCTGCACCAGCTGCGAAACCTTTTCCAACGGCAACGTTATAGAGATTTTGTTGCTGGCCTTCTAGCCGAAAGCTACACCTCCATGACGTCATCTGGAAGGTCCCAATCCTTGTATCTCAGCTTTTCAGATACCAAGCATGAAGTTTGAGAATCTTGACCTCTGGATGGAGAACCTGGCCCTCCATTTGTGAGAGAAGGTCCTCTCTCTGAGGAAGACGTAACGGAGGACAGATGGACATGTCTAGAAGGTCCGGGTACCACTTTCTCCTGGCGCAATCAGGGGCAATTAGGATCATGCGGTTTCCAAACCGTCTCAATCTCCTGATGAGCTGAGGAATGACGGGAATCGGAGGGAACGCGTATAATAGTGGGAAGTTCCACTCCACCATGAACGCGTCCGCTAGGGCTCCTCTCGGGGGGAAATTCCGTCGAGCAATACCTTTCGCACTTCCGGGTGATTCCGGTCGCAAATAGGTCTACTTAAGGGGTTCCCCAAAGGGCAAAGATCGTTTTAATGACTTCCTGAGCCAGTTCCCACTCGTGGGACACCGTGCTCTGCCTGCTCAGAGCGTCCGACCGTCGTATTCTCCTCCCCGGCTAGATGAACTGCCGTTAAGGAGATTCCTTCTTGAATTGCCCAATACCAGAGCCGCATTGCCTCTCTGCACAGAGGTAGTGACCCTACACCTCCTCTTTTGTTTAGATAATGCATGGCCACTGTGTTGTCCGTCATCATCAGGAAATCTTCTCCTCTGACAGATGGCAGAAAAGCCTTCAGCGCTAGTCTGATTGCTCTCAGCTCTAAAAGGTTGATGTGTAGTTTGGACTCCAATGGAGACCAACAACCGCCGATTGTCAGATTGTTGGCATGAGCTCCCCACCCCATGAGTGAGGCATCCGTCACTAAGGTAATCTCTGGCCATGGTTGCCAAAACTGTTCTCCTTTTAGGATATTCTCTGTGCAAGTCCACCACAGAAGATCCTGTCGAACCTTGTTCGGAATCTGAAGAAAATCTTCATTTGACCTGAGAACTGAGACCATTGAGTCTTTAGAGCCCATTGAAGGGATCTCATCTTCAGGCGTGCCTCTGGCACTAGGAAGATGCAGGATGCCATGAGGCCGAGCAACCTTAAGAAGTCGTAGACCTGGAGATTTTGGGCATTTTGGAATTTGGAAACCATCTGAAGAATGTCTTGAGCCCTCGATCAACCAATCGTCTAGGTAGGGGTAGACATGAATCCCCCCTCTCCTGAGGTGCGCTGGCACCACTACCATATCAGTAAATTGGTGAAGACCCTAGGGCGGAGGTCAATCCGAATGGCAAGACTAGAAACTGATAGTGTGAGTCGCCAACTACGAAGCTCAGGTATTTTCTGTGCTTGAGATGAATTGCGCATGAAAATCCTGGAGGTCCAATGACACCAACCAATCCTGAAGTTGCAGGGCCTGAAGGATCTGAGAAAGAGTAACCATCTTGAACTTGTCCTTCCTGAGGAGCTTGTTCAAGCCTCTTAAGTCCAAGATGGGTCTCAGTCCTCCGTCCTTTTTGGGGATCAAAAAGTAAGGGGAGTACCATCCCTTGTTCCTCTCCGCTACAGGTACTGGCTCTATAGCACCTTTCTCCAGCAGGGTTAGAACTTCCTGCTGTAGGAGCGGGTCTGAAAACTTCAAAGGGTGTCTCCTTGGTCGATTGCTTTGAGGTTGCATTAGAAAAGGAAGGCAGTAACCTTGGGCTATTATTTGTAGAGCCCAAAGATTTGAAGTAATGGCTCACCATTCTTGCAGATGCTGTGACAGCCTGCCTCCCACAGGTGTCTTGTGATGCAAGTCCTCAAAGTGGTTTTGTGGCAGTTGCTGCGACCACTGATGGCAAAGAGGCTGCAGCTGGAGCTGGCTTTGCACGTTTTCCTCGTCCACTGCGAGTGGCCCTTCTCTGGCCCCTTTGACTGGCCATTCCTCTCGCCTTTCCATATGAGGAGTAGTAACGATAGGATTGTCCCCTCCAAGATTGTCCTGACGCACAAAAAAGCTGAGGTTGTCTAAGGGCAGCTCCTAAAGACTTGGCAGCTGCTTTTGAGGTCTGCAACCACTCAAGGCTCTCGTCAGCCTTGTTGCCAAAAAGGTGACACCCGTCAAAGAGCATGTTCAGAAGACGGTTTTGCACGTCTGGTGCGAAACCAGACTTCCGTAACAACGCAAATCTGCGCATTACTGTGCTAGTGCCCATGGACCTGCTCACACTATCTGCAGTGTCCAATCCAGACTGAAGGGATTCCTGCATGGCCTCCTTTTCCATCTTTAACAATGGCTAGGAATCCTTCCCTTTCATCCCCTTCTGGTATGTGCTCCGCCGCCATTGCAATGCATTCCCACAGAGTGTACGACAATTTTGCCAAGGCACATGTGGAGTTGGCTGATTTTAACGCCATACTCCCAGCTTAAAATACCTTGCGTGCCCGACCATCCACACGCTTGTCGTCCCTATACGGAGGGATAGAAGGGTACGCCACCTTATTTGAAGCTGTGGCCTACCGTACCACCAGACTCTCTGGAGTAGGGTGTTTAGACAGACAGGCCGCAATTGGAAGGGTGGTATTTTAAATTAAGGGATTTACTCAGAGGAATAGAATCCAGAGTCTCCCAATTTTTGGCCACCCTATTTTGCAAGGCTACATGGAAGGGTAAAATTGGATCTTCGGTGGGACTATGATGCAATATATCGGTCAGATCATTGAATTGAGTTGGTGGTCTAGCCCATCCTAAATATTCGACTACCTTTGTCATTAGTTGACGGTATGAGGGACTGGCATGTTCCGCTAGTTCTGGCCTGCCAAAATCTGTTTCCGGCGAAGTATCAATACCACTTGCTGTTAGGGAGAATTCTCTGTAAGGCTAATTTCCCAAACCTAGTGAGTCCCCCAGCAGCTTTGCTGGATTTTTTGGGATTTATTTTTTTCTCTCCTGCTAAGAGTGAGATTCTTTTGCTCCCACTCTTAGACATGATTTGAGGTGTTCCTTTAACTTTCCATGTGTTGTATGGGCTATGGGGTCTTTTAATCCATATGGTCTCGTGTTTTTTTGATGTGGGTTACACAGCACCCTCCGTGCCGTAACCCAGGGGTGTCGTAGCGACCCCTCAACATAAACTCCATACCCTGGGACTGATTACTGTCTCCCAGGGCATGTAAAGTCACCATTGGCTTTGCTAGTCCCAAATTATGAACAGAAACCATCATATTGTGGACGTACTGGTCGGGCCAATTCGATTGCCCCGGGGTCTGTTGTTCGAGGGGGCACGTCTCCGTCCCCCCTGATCGAGTTTTGGCTGGTGGCAGTGGATACTACTTTTTATATTTGACCGCGAATATATCTCTATGGGATTTTCCCATTGTTCGAGGCTACCAACTTTAATTATTTAATTCCTATAGCCTCGAACATACCGCCGGTTTATTTAATTTAATATTAATTCACCGGTTGGTATTTTCTGCCAGAACTCGACTCTAAAATGGCGTTTGTGTTCTCTTTTGTGACTCCAACCCAAGTCGAGCCCTTTGTTCCACATTTTGGCGGGCTTCTCCAAAGAAGCCTCCAAAAGTGGTACCACAAGGGGTGTGGGAGGGGGTTTAGGCACCCTGGACTGAGTTACATTGGTAACTCAAGTCGCACTCTTGTGTGATTGGCCCAAGTGGTGAGCCGGCCGGCTCACCACTTAGCATGTTTGATTGACAGCTAGGCTGAGTGAATGGGGGTGTGCTGCATAAAAGCAGGGCTTTGGGGACTGGAACTTCAGACGTCGCCATTGGACCTAAAGAATCCGAGGAGGGAGAAGCTGAGCCGACTTGCAACGACGACACCACCGGTGGAGCCCTGCTGAACCGTCTCACCACTTTTCCCAACGACAGAGGAGATCTCCAGCCCGGAGAGTCTTCTTCCTTCGACTGGTGGGGATAACCAGTCTACCTTCTTTTCACCTTCCTGGAGCATCTCGTGGCCGCCTTGCCTGTGCCAAGCACCCCGGCAACCAGGATACCACGTTTTCACCACTACTGCAAACCGAAAGGGTAGTACCTTTGTACCGGAGAACTCCGCGGCTGGTTTCTTCCCTGGCAGTGCAACAACCTTCATCTTTCATCCACGACAAGATCTTCTCTTCCTCTGGACGACGCTGCGACTTGCACCCGCTGCCAGGAACAACTGCCCCCGCTGGAGGATCCTCTCCATTTAAGGTACCGTGTTCCGCCTGGCTTCCCTTGCAACCGATTGAACGGGGTGTATTAAATCCTCGTCTCTCGAACCGGGGTTAGCCTGGGACACCTTAGCTAACTTTTCTGAACTGAACTAAACCTTTTTCGAACTACCTCCACAAACTTCGAAGACTCTGTGTAACTGTCTGATCTTGGGCATCTTCCGCCTGGCTCCCTTGAAAGTGGGCCTG
Organism: Ambystoma mexicanum; assembly: GCF_040938575.1. Lineage (NCBI taxonomy): Eukaryota > Metazoa > Chordata > Amphibia > Caudata > Ambystomatidae > Ambystoma > Ambystoma mexicanum. The sequence continues at coordinate 680,530,162 of NC_090941.1, read as the reverse complement.
GCACCTAAACTTCCTTGCTCACCAGTAGACTGTGCCTTCCGAACTTGCTGTGGTTCTTTAAAAAGTGTTTTGTGTGTGTGCTTCCATAATTCTGCTTTTCCCTCCCTTTTTATTTAACTTGTTGGCGTGCCATCGAACGTTAAGCGCTCACCTCTGTCTGGAAATAAGTGGTGTTAACTAAGTCTTGTCCAACAAGTAATCAGGGATGTACATATGATAATAGTGATTGTGTTTTGAACTTATCTTACCAATTTAGTGCTAGTGTGTTTTATAAGTGTGTTAAATAAATAATTATATACTTTTACACCCAAGCTCTGGTCAGTGTTTGCTTGTACTACTGTATTTCTGTACCTATTTTGTATGCTCTGTATACTGCCTAACTCTTCTTGAGGGAAGTCTGACTGCTCAGACACAGCTACCAAGTGAATCTGTGTGGTACAGACTACTACCAAGTGGGTTTATTGCCAAACACCTGTAGTCTTAAATCTTTTGCAGTGGTCCCTAAGGGAACTGCACAGGTTTCTGCCTAACACTTGCATTATGTAAGGTTTCCACCAGGTCCCTCATCCTGCTTTCCTCAGAAATCAGGCATTCTGGGACATTTTGGGTGCCATATTCCAGTCCAAAAGGAACATTCTCCTCATCAGACCTTCTCCTCATCAGACCTGTCATGTTCTTCAAATATTGAAGTTAAGGATTTGAAAAATTCTTTCCTTGGAAGAGGTTTAAAACCTTTTCTGGGAGAGGTGTATCAGTGGAACCTGAAGGCATTACAGCTTTTGCAACGTTCTCTTTTGCTGTTATTTTTACAGCTTCTAGCCGAGTTGACTGAGTTGGAGCCTTTGGAATATATGGCGCTGAGGGCTTCGGGGTCGACGTCGACAAAGGCGTCAATGGCGTCGATGAAATAGTGGTTGTCGATGGAGCTTGCTTCGAGGGCGTCCAGGCGCTCTTCGAAGACTTACCCTTTGAGGTGTTTGGGGTTTCAGACGGCGTCGGTGACCTCGAACGCTCTTCCCGACTCGAGCGGTCTTTTTCGCTCGGCGTCCTGGAAGGTCCCCGATCCTTCCTCCTTCGATCACCCGGGCTCGAGGGCGCGCGAGTGTCGGAACGATAACGCTCCCGGCCGGCTTCCAAAGGAGGCACGGACGGGGGCTTAGCTTTTTCAAACACCTCCATCATTTTTACTCTGAATGCTTCCCACTCTTTAAAGGAAGAATGTTTTGTGGGGCATTTCATTCTTTTTCGGGATTCGTCCGAGGATGAGGTGGAAGGGCAACGGTGGTGTCTTTTTTTGGACTTTTTCGTTGAAGACGAAGAGCGATGAGAATTGCTTCGGGCCTAGAACAATGCCTTTCGCGTCGAGGAGATTTCTCCTCACAGGGCCTCGACTAGACGCTAGAAGCTTTTCGGTCGGGTTTACGACCTACCTGCAGTTTTCACTTCCTCTCTTGCAAGGCCTTCCCCGTCATCGCCTGACACTTCGTACAAGCCTCCATGTCGTGGCCTTCCCCGAGACACCACAGACATTCCCGGTGCGGGTCCGTGATGGACATTTTCGAACTGCAGGATTTACACTTTTTGAATCCCGATCGCGGGGTCGTAGGCCGGGGTCGACAATGAGGACATATCGAATATCTTCAGTAACTGCATCACAGAATTAATCGAGGCGCGCCGAGTCTCTGAAGCAACACGTACTGCGGAAAAACGTAATTGAGGTCAACGGGCACCGCGCGTGCTACTTGTATAACCGACGACGTCACCCTCGACGGAGGCCTTCGAGGGACCATCGACTCGACGACATCGACGTACAGCACTCTCTGCCGAGAAAACATTTCCGAAGCAGCTAAAGCTGGATGAAATACATCTAAGATGAGGAATACTTTGGAGGACACAATCCATTCGAAGAATATATTCTGAAGATTCCCGATTCCGCACCAATGTTGAATATATTTTTCACTTATTGTATGAAAGTGCATTTTCAACATTATGTTATGCTGTTGCTCATACACTTCAAACCAGAACTATATTTCTAAATCTTTCTGCATGTGAGAAGCTGCAACATATAAAACGAAGTTTTAGAGGGTAAACTTACCAATATTCTTGCCACAATGGGAGGAACAAAGGAATATTGGTGTAGGAGACACTCCGAGGTTAGATGCATGATCCGAAACTTGTTCCCTGCCTGCTTAGCATGTGAATGATGATCTACGGAACAAGGTGGAAAGATTTCAAAGGCACTCATGTGATTGGCCCTTTCCTTGACGTGGCTACAGCCACATGAGGGGTCGTCTTCTTGTTGACTTAGGTGATTGGTCAATAATTTAGGCGCAAACACGTCATTGCGCTTGGGCGTACCTGCGTGTAGGGGAAACACCTTCCGGGTTGGCTATATGGCATAACCGTGGTTATAACCCTCTCCCAAGCACCTCTTTCCTGTTTTCAGTCTCCTGGTGGGTGCACTTCTTAGTAATCCTTCAGAAACTTAAAAAAGCAGTACCTTAATTTATCCATTCCTTTTTTACCTTTATTCTTCCAATACCTTTGTCCTTTGTCTTGTGTTTTGTAGTTTGTCATTTTTTGCTATTTTAGCTCGTTGTATTTGGTTGTACTTTTTTATATTAAGTGGCAGAGTCCTTTTTGTGTTGTGTATTTTTACAGTTTTTCTTTTTCCTCCACGGTCTTGCATTTTAAAATGACTACGACCAGCAGCGATGATCAGGTGGTGTAGGTGGATTTGGCTTTCCCTCCACGGATGAAGCAATGTGCACAAAAAACAATTGCTGACAGTTGGCAATATTTACAGGTAAAGGACCAACAGAGCAAGAAGATCGAGCAAGTGATGTGCAACTACTGTGGTAAGGATTTACAGAGGGGAGCTTCAAACAAGCCTTCACAAAGTTTGGGAACCTCAACGTTAATTCAACATCTTGTCCGCGTACATTGGAATGAAGTGGACACATCGCATATAGGAAGGCTCATGTGAATTTCATTGTTTTTGTTGCATTAAGTTCTCACCTTAACATCCATGCAACTGAAGTGTTTTCTTTCAAAATATAGATAGATATATATTGTCAGTCCTCCAAAGGCTTCCTTCTTTACTCTTCTCAATGAAATGTGGGTAAAGGGTACTCCAGGGTCTTAGTGGAATGGGTGGAGTGGTGCACGCAGACACACTCAACAATTGAATCCTCGATGAGGGAAGTTGTTCTTAAGGGGTCGTAAAGGGAATGAATTCTGTGTTTAGTAATTTAAAAAAAAATCTTGTGAAAAAGATTTTTAAGGAATTTGTATTTATTAGTATGTCTTTAGCTTTTAAAGGTTCTTAATTTGTTAATGTGCTGTGTGTGTAACTCGATGTGTGAAACGTTCAGTTTTGTAAGAAAACACAATAAAATAAATTTACTCCATTACTCACCATACTTGTATTTCCGATGCTTGTATCTGCTTAGAGCACATGCTCTGCATAGTCTGACATCTAGCCGCGAGTATTACAAGATTTGTTTTCGAAACTCAAAACCAGACATCGACAGGGTGTGTTAGTAATACTATCCCTAGTCTGACGTGTAATGTCCCCATGGTCCTTCAGGCCCCTCAGATGGTTTGTTTCTGACATGAGGTTGCATGAAGTGTAGCGTGCGTACAGATGTTATAAAGCAAAAACAGTGATGAACCAGAAAACATCTATGCGCTTTCGACTCCATTAAGGGAGGAACGGTGGGCGCATGTGAATCTAAGCAGACACAAGCATCAGAAATACGATTACAGCGAGTAGTGTATCCCTTCTGAGGCTTGTCGACCTGCTTAGATAACTTGCTCTGCATAGATTAGTGAGCAGTATTTGGAGAAGGAGGTAGGATGTGATAAGGTACAGCGGCAAAGAGATGTTTTAGAACCGTTTGTCCCAGTTGTGAATCTGCTTTACAGTGAGTGAAAATGCAATAATGCTGTGCGAAAGTATAAATGGAACTCCATGTAGGAGCTTTGCATATGGCATCTAGAGGCACGTTTGCAATGAAGGCTAATGTAGCTCCGGTACCTGTGGTAGAGTGAGCCCGGGGAGTGAAAGGTAAAACTCTTTTGGATAGGAAATAGCAGAGCTGTATGCAGTTGACTATACATTTGGACATTGATATGCGATCGCCCGCTCTCCCAGGTGCTATGGAAACAAAGAGCTGCTCTGTTTTCCTTAGGGGTTTAGTTTTGTTCACATAGTACAAGACCACCCTCTGTACATCAAGTATATGAAGGCTTCTTTCAGCTGAGTTAGATAGATTTTTGAAAGAAGGTAGGCAGTTCTATGGATTGATCAACATGAAACTTTGAAATGAACTTAGGTGAAAATCTAGGATGTGTTCTGAGGACAACTTTGTCTTTGTGGATTACGAAGAAAGGGTCTTGTACGGACAAAGCCTGTATCTCACTGACTCGTCTTATAGAGGTTATGGCTGCTAGGAATGCAGTTTTCTAAGTCAGATGTTTTAGGCTAGCCTTGTGCATAGGCTCAAATGGTGGACCCATGAGAGCACGACATTAGGATCCCAACCCGGTGGAGGGTTGGAAATGGGAGGGTAGAGCCTCTTTACCCCTTCAATGGATGACTTAATGACAGGAATTTTCGACCAGGCCACCTTGTTCTGTGAAGTGGTGTAAGGTGACAGAGGAGCCAGGTGTGCTTTGATGGAGTTGAATACTAGGCCGGAGTCTAGCAGGTAAAGCATGTAATGTAGAATGTTAGCTGGAAAACATTCTGTTGGGTTTAGGGTTTGTGACCTGCAGCATATCACATATCGTTTCCACTTGTTGAAATAGCAGTGCCTGGTTTTGGTTTTCCGTGCCTCCTTTAGGATATCCATACACCTTTGGGGAAGGTTTAAGTGGCCAAATTCTATGACTTCAGGAGTCAAGCTGCCAAGTTCATAGATTGAGGACGAGGGTGGAGGGATGCTCCCTTGTGTTGTGTTAGCATTTTGTAGTGGCACGGGAGCTTGATTAGGTCGCACATCGCCAATTTGAGCAGATGTGGAAACCAAGGTTGTCTCTCCCACATAGGAGCAACCAGGATTAGAGTTGCTTGTTCCTGGTGCATCTTGTGCACAATCCTGCTGAGTGGTGGAGTTGGAGGAAAAGTGGAAGCACATTTCCCTGACCAGTTCATCCATAGGGCGTTCCCCTTGAACTCCGTTTGGGGAAACCTGGATGTGAAGTCTGGGCATTGAATGTTAGGCTTGTGGCAAACAAATCTAATGGGGATGACCCCATTGGGAGAAGACTCTGTCTAGGATCTCTTTGTTGAGTTGCCACTCATGTTCTTCTGGTAGAGGGAGTCTGCCAGAGCATTGAGTTCCCCTGGAACGTGTAGAAAGGTTAGGAACATGTTCCACTTCAGTGCCCACTTCCAAATTTTCTGGGATAGTTTGGACAGACTTTGAGAGTGTGTTCCCCCCTGCTTGTTTATGCAGAACATGGCAGTGGTGCTGTCTGTGAGGACTTGCACGGTTTGATTTGAAAGATTTTGTTGAAAAGCCTGAAGAGCCTTGAAAACTGCCAGGAGTTGTATGAAGTTGATGTGTTTTTGGGCTGTAGCGGGTGTCCACGGGCCGTGGAGGAAGGTGGCCCCCCATGCAGCGAGTGAGGCGTCTGTAGCTAGGATTGCTTCTGCTGGTGGAATAGAAAAAGGTTTTCCTTTTAGCAGGTTATCCCGGGACCACCAGCAAAGAGCATGTAGCAGGATTAGTGAAACAACCACTAAATTGTGCCACTGACCGTTTGCCTGAGACCATTGTTTCGCTAACCACTCCTGCATTGGGCGCAGGCGCAGTTGTGGAACCAAATGAACGCACAAGGCCATTATCCCAAGCAAGCGCATTGCTTTGAGTATAGCTACCCATTGATTGGCCTTTTAGTGAGGTACTAGCAACAGCATGTTTTGTACTCTCTCGTTAGAAGGGAAAGCCAGCTTCTCTTTTGTCTTTAGAATTGCTCCCAGAAATTGTTTTATTTGGCATGGTACCAGACTTGATTTCTTTTTGTTGATGGAGGAACCCAAATTGAAAAGAAGGTCTATCGTTAGTGTGTTTTGTCTGCAAATTTGAGGAGATTCCCCAGTGATTAGCCAGTCGTCCAGATAAGGGTATACAGGGTTGACTGTCTGCACAGGTGTGCTGCCACTACTGCGAGCACCTTTGTGAATACTCTTGGCGCTGAGGTGATACTGAAGGGGAGCCCTTTGAACTGGTATTGTACTCCCGCTATTTTGAATCGCAGATATTTCCTGTGCGCAGGGAGCTTCAAAATATGAAAGTATGCATCTTTCATATCCAATTTCGCCATGTAGTCCCCTCTGTTTTAAGAGGGGGATTACCTCTTAAAGCGTGGTCATGCAAATGTTTTGTGGCCTGACATATTTGTTCGCATGGCGCAGATCCAGGGCTGGGCGCATGGACAGGTCTTTTTTTGGCACAAGGAAGTACGTTGAATAAATACCCTTGTTTACCTGCTTTGCTGGGACGATCTCAATGGTGTCCTTCTCCAGCAGTGTCATTACTTCTTTTAATAGTATGCGCTGTTCCTCTTGCGTCATCTTTCTGTGTCTTGGCAGGCGTTTGGTGGCTTTTGTAAAAGTTTGATGCAATATCCACCTGCCACGGTGAGCAACACCCACTTGTCGGATGCTATCCTCTCTCATGTGTGGGTGAAATGTGAAATTCTACCCCCTACTGGGGTGTTGTTGGAGGGGACTTGCAGCAGTGCGTCACTGTTTGGGAGGGGTGGAGCTTCTCCCAGGTGAGGTTCTGCCTCTTCCTCTGGATCTTTTATTTCCCATTTGAAAACCAGAAGAGGAAGACTGTCCTTGCAATGGGCCCCAAGATGATGACTGTCCGCCCTGTGTGTATCCGGAGGAGTGCTGTGAACCCTGACCCCGAAACCTTCTGGAGTTTGAGGAGCCCTGCTGTACGTAAGACTTTTGTTAATTGGCCAAGGGATTTAAGAGTGTCATACCATTGCGCTGTTGAGGGCATCTTCGACAGCCTTACCAAAAAGTACATTAGGTTCCACTGGCATGTTAAGGAGGGTGGCCTGAATTTCTAACTTAAAACCAGACTGTCTGAGTCAGGCGGTGGGCTTGATGAGGGTGCCTTCTGCGATGATGTGGCCTGCATGGTCTGCTGCAGCAAGATTATTTTTGAGGATGCAGTTTGATACCTGTTTGCCCTCTGCAATGGTATTTAATAATTGTGATTTTAGGGCTTCTGGAACTGCTTCAACCTGGAGTTCCAAGTCATACCACTTGTGACAGCCATAACTAGCTAGGAGTGTCATGTTATTTGCAATTCTAGCTTGATATGCAGCTGAGGAGTCATCCTTCCTTCCAAAAGTGTAGACAACCAGGTTTTAGTTGACCCCAAATATAGTCTGTGGGTGCTTGCCTCAATAATCTTTGGGTTAACCACTCTAGTGATACCGCCCTAGTGAGGTTAGGTGTAAGTAAGGAGTGCTGTATACATTATTGTATAGACTGTAACAGTGGGATAAACTGAGTGGTGGACTTCCTGTCACCAGGAATGTCCTCCACAATGTCCTTGTCTTCTTGTGCCTCTTGGGTGTCAATAATAAAGTGTTGGGCAGCCTTCCACAGCAGTTCATTCTATTGGAGTTAATTGTCTATAGGTGAATCTGCTACAGGCTGGTCTTGGTAGTCAGGCGACTGGATGACAGATATCATCGTCATCATAGTATTGGTCCTGGCTGTGGAGTTTGCGAGCAAGACTTATGAGGTGTGTTATACAGAAGAGACAGCCACGTACAGTCTCTGTACCCAAGACTTATGAAACCACACATGCGAATAACAGACCATTAATGGTCTGCTTGGAAATCTCCACCCATCGAGTACAGAGGTGAAACCCTTACATGTAATATGTTCTTGGAAGAACATCATAACAGCCTAATTACTATGGGCATGTTACATATGTAGATATTCGCAAATCCAGACTGAAGACAGTGCTGAAGGTGTCAAACTAAGCAGTACACCAAAATCAGTTGACCGAACACAGGTAGACAGTGAACAATTCTCCACTGCATTTCCCGCCCATCAGCATCATGGGGTCCCATCTAACATATGGATCTGTCCTGTATTTTCAATGAGTCTTCACAACAACTCTTTTTTTAACTGATCTATGGATAGGGCTCTTTCCCTCCCTTTTTACCATGGCACACTCGGCCACAGTATAGGCTAATAAAGCAATCATTGCCATAATATCTGTGGGGGTTCCTGCCCTGTTTTTAGTTGATTACATTGCTAACCCTTGGTTACACAGATAACATCAGCCCTGACTGGGTCCACACCTGCCATAGTCTTGTACACCATTAGAGGTATTGAAAGACTACCTAAAGACTAGAAAGTACACCTCTACAGTTGAAATAAAAAATTCCTTGATTGGAAAACAATCAAATCCTTTGTACCTCCTTATTCTATCCACTTTTATATAAGCGGCCCAACAACGCTGCCTAGGGAAAGTGTGATTTAGAGAGGCTGGGGCAGATAGAAACTTCTCTGTCCTCTTTCTATTCCTCCTTGCTTACCAATACTAAACCACTATGCATTTAACATCTAATTGAGGAAGTGATTCTGTGATGGCATTAGCAGGTGTTAACCATCTTCCCTTGTACCTCTCCCTGGAGGAGCCTCTTTTTCTCACACAATACATCACTGAGGAGTATGATGCATGCCCCTCTATCTTAAATGTATGGGTGATATGCCCCATTTCTTTTGTTTTAATACACTTGGCTTGGGCAAAACCCAGTCGTAACTGATAAGCATTCAACCCTCCTTTTGTGTGAACCCTGACTGTATAGGTCACCTTGAGAGCTGAGGTCTTGCGAACCTGAGAGATCCACACCATACATGTCCTGAGAGGAGTCTTGGTAGGTGGAGGCCGGGGGGCCCAGGGCGGAAATGCTTGGCTGTGGGTCAAGGCGAGGCTTTTTGGCAGGAGGTTGGTGTTTTGCAGCCCCTGGCTGTGAGGCATCTCTAAGGGACGTTAGTTCTTCTGGATGCTTGTCTATGAATTCAACAAAGCATGACATCCTTTTTATAATTCTGTTGATTTGTTCAGGGGTATAGTCACAGAAGGATGGGTAGCCTGAAAGGGTAGGGGTGGCTTGGGAGGGTTTCTGGTCCTTGTGATGCATAGCCCGAGGTAGGAAGAATCGATAACCAGAGAGCATTTGGAGGGCAAAGACGTGGAGGATTTTGATTTTTTCTGTGACTTTGTCTTTAACAGGGTAGCGAGCACGTGTTGTTTCATTTTCACAGTGTCCGAGCCGAATTCGTGGGCGGTATTTGAGTCCTGTTGTGAGGCAAAAGCGTAAGCGATGGCCCAGAGGACAGGGAAGATTCAGAGGCTTTTTTTTTTTTCGCTGACACCGCGTGGGCCTCGATGCTCGACGATTTCATCACATGTCGGCCGTTGGCTATGTGCTTAATGATTTTGGACGTGTGTGTGTGTGCGCGCTATGGCCGCCGGGTGTGCGCTCTGTCACAGAGCCACCGGCCTGCTTTTGGAGTAGGGGGCCCGCACATGGGGTTCCGACAAACCCTGGTCGCCTGTGGCATCCCTAAGGACACCGATACAGTCCTCGCTGGAATCCTCTGTCACGCCGATGGAGGCTTTGGCCTGCATTGCGTGGACGGCCCAGCGCTTGGTACGACGATCTTTGAGAGTTTTTCAGTGGATAAGGTTTGCAGGACTTGCAATGCTTTTCAGGGTGATTCCTGGGGAGACAGTAATTGCACACTTGGTGCGTGTCTTTCCACAGGAATTTTCTATGGCAGGTAGGGCAAAATTTAAAGGGTGTATTTTCCATCATAAATGGAGAGAGCAGTTAGGCGAGAAAAAGGGAAAAGGGGTGGCAGAATATGCATTTTCTAAAAGGAGTCAGTATGAAAGGCCTCCGCTCCTCTCTCCCTACTGTAAAGGTCGAAGCCCAAAGAGGCCCTTGAAGGCCGGATCTGGTCGTCGATGCAGTGAAGAAGTTGACAATGGAGTTGTCAGTCAAAGGCCGTCGAGCAGTTGGATGACGCTGTGGCAAAAGTGGACAATAAAGAAAGAAAGAGAAGTCTACGATAAACTTAACTAGTCAAAGGCATCAGCCTGGGAAGGAACTCTGCAACCTGCGACCGACCACGATGGCGCAAAGAAACAATCTGAGGCACCTCGTTACGTGAAGGACCATGGGTACGGTACACGTCACACCAAGGATAGTATTACTAACACGCCCTGTCGACGTCCGTTTGAGTTTCGAAAACAAATCTTGTAATACTCTGCCACTAACACTAGATGTCGGGCTATGCAGATCATGTGATTAAGCAGATCTACAAGCCTCAGAAATATATATATTCATCTCAGCCTGGGGTGGGATGCCTAGCATGCATGAAAGACAGAACCAGTCCTATCCCACCCCAAAGGGAGACAGTTGCAGTTGAGAGGGCCCCATTTCCTGTCCTATCCCCAACGGCCAGTTTATACATGGGTTGTACCCACCTGCATCACTCTGTACCTCTTGACTTCAATGCAGGCCAAGTTCTCTCTTTTTCCTAAATCCAAAGTCAATTCTGCAACAATATGGAGGGACCCACGGAGAGAGCAACGTCCTGCACCATCTACAGTTCAGAGCTGGAATCTCCAAACCAGTGAACTGAGAGAGAGACAGTAGAAGACGGAATGAGAATCCTACATGGGTGCCGGGAATGCTGTGCACCGCTTCCCAGTAGCTCTGTACTCATAGCAGCAAAGCTGTTGCAGTCACCCTAGCCCACCAGTGGCAATGCCCAAAAATTGCTGCATTTACCTTGAGGTAAGCCACGCCAAGGCCATAACAAACTTGGACACTGTGTAGCGCTGGCACCATTGCTACCTCATGGCAGCCCCACAGAGAGAAAAGGGGCGGGGCTTAAACTGCCATTTGAAAGTTCTTCTGTTTGCAACAACTCCCAGAAGGGGAAGACCGGGTTAGATTGGCCAGGGCCATTAATAATATGGTGGAAGGGGAAGGATAAAAAGAGCAATAGAAAGTTATAGGTTGTTTCAGTGAGGTCAGAGGAGGAGGGGCAGACCAGGAGATAACCAGGAAAAAGGACAGTGAATTGGAGTGTTGAGGCAACTTAGATAAAAGGTGAGGGCAAGTGAAACTGTATTGTGCAAAATAGTTGAGTACATGTTTTAGAGGGAGCCTAGAGAGTGAGTGGAAACTGAGATTGAAAGAAGGGTTACTGTGTAGAAGGTGGGCTGTTTCAGTAGTAGTGTGGAGGAGGGAGAACTAGTGTAATGAAGGAAGTATCATCGAAGGGAGAGTAGGGGAGCATAACAATCGGAGACTGGAAGAGGAATATTAGGGCATGAGAGGAAGAAGACAGAGTCGGCCTCTTTTAGCAATAATAACATTGATAGTCTAGGACTATTCTAGGAAGCTCTGGAGTGTGTTTAGACAGAGAAGGCAGATTGCCTTTAAGTTAACCCCACCAGCCAGTTTAGAGCATAGATAATAGTGGGACAATATTCACCTTGCACCTATCCTTTAATGTTTTCGGTCGAAAAAGTTTACAGGATTGGCAAACTTTTTCAAGGTGATCCCTCGGGAGACAGTAATTGCACACTCAGTGCATGTCCTTCCACAGGAATTTTCTGTGGCTGGTAGGGCAAAATCTAAAGGGAGTTTTGTCCATTCTTTTTAACAAGGGCAGATTGGCAAGATAAAGCGAAAGAGGACAAAAGAATATGCATTATCTAGAGAGATCAGTATGAAGAACCTCCCCCCTCTCTCCCTACTGTAATGGGCCGAATCCTGAAGAGGCCTGTGAAGGCCACGTCGGGTCGTCGATCAGTCAGCAGTCAACGATGAGGTTGTTTGTCGAGAGCCGTTGAGCAGCTTGTTGGCCGTGTGGCAAAATGAACAATAAAGGAAAGAAAGAGTCTACAGGTAAACTTTCAACTAATTAAAGGCATCAGCCTGGAAGAGAGCTCCGCATCTGCGACCAACTTCGATGGCTGAAAAAAAACAATCTGGGCGACCTCGATGTGTGAAGGACCATGGGTACAGTACACGTCACACTAGGGATAGTATTACTAATATGCCCTTTCGACATCAGTTTTCGAGTTTAGAAAACAAATCTTGTAATACTCTGACTTCCACTAGATGTCAGACTATACAGAGCATTTCATCTAAGCAGATCCACAAGCTCCAGAAATATATATACATACACACAGGCGGTTCAAAGAACACTCCAGAGACGTGTCAGGGTTTTAAGAGGGTATATATGGGATACATTACTCACCGTAATCGTATTTCTGATGCTTGTATCTGCTTAGATTCACATGCTGTGCATAGGCCGACATCTAGTGGAAGCTGCAGAGTATTACAGTTTGTTTTTCGAAACTCGAAAATGGGCGTCGACACAGGCGTGCCAGTAATACTATCCCTAGTGTGACGTCCACTGTACCCAAGATCCCTCACGCGTCTAGGATCCTCAGATTGTATTTTTCTGACATGAGGAAGCATGAGGAGTAGCGCGAGTACAGATAATCCAAGCAGATAGCCAGAAAGGTAAGACTACAAGCAATCATGCGCCTTCTCTCGGAGGGGAGGAAGGGTGGGTCGCATGTGAATCTAAGCAGATACAAGCATCAGAAATACGATTACGGTGAGTAATGTATCCCTTCTGAGGCTTGTGGAATCTGCTTAGATCACATGCTGTGCATAGATTAGCGAGCAGTACCAGAAGAAGGAGGTGGGATGTGAGAAGGGTCATGAGCAAACAGGTGTCTTAGAACCGCTTGTCCCACTTGTGTATCTGTCTTGGAATGAGTGTCAATGCAGTAATGCTGAGTAAAAGTGTGAATAGAGCTCCAAGTAGCTGCTTTGCAAATGGTGTCGAGGGGAACATTTGCAATGAAAGCCAGAGTGGCCCCAATGCCTCTAGTAGAATGGGCCCTTGGCGTAAAAGGCAGAGTTTTTCAGAAAGAGAGTAACACAGCTGTATACAGTTGATAATCCACTTCGAGATAGCGCCTTTAGAGACGCGATCTCCCTCTCTGCCTGTAGCTACGGAGACAAACAGTTGATCTGTTTTCCTTAGCGGTCTGGTTTTGTTTACATAGTAGAGGACCGCCCTACGCACATCTAGGGTGTGTAGTTTCACCTCAGCCGAGCTTTGCGGGTTCTGGAAGAAAGCCGGAAGCTCGATGGACTGGTTTACATGGAATTTAGATATGAATTTAGGTGAGAACCTAGGGTGTGTGCGTAAAACCAGTTTGTCTTTGTGGATAGTAAAGAAAGGATCCTGCACTGACAGAGCCTGAATTTCACTGACCCTTCTTATAGAGGTAATGGCTACTAAGAAGGCCGTTTTATAAGTCAGGTGTTTGAGACTACTTTTATGCATGGGTTCGAAAGGGGGGCCCATGAGCTTAGCTAGCACCACATTGAGGTCCCATCCTGGCGGTGGGTTCGAAATAGGAGGGTGAAGTCTCTTTACTCCTTCCATGAAGGCTTTAACTACTGGTACTTTCCACCACGATACCTTGTTATGGGTTAAAAACCAAACCTGCGTCCAGCAGGTGGAGCATGTATGTTACAACGTTGGAAGGAGTGCAATCAACTGGGTTGATTTGTTTATTCTGGCACCAAATAACGAATCTCTTCCACCTGTCAAAGTAACAGTGCCTTGTGTTTGGTTTCCTGGATTCTTTTAGGATGTCCATACACCTCTGTGGTAAATTGAGATGCCCAAACTCTATGACTTCAGGAGCCATGCTGCCAGGTTCATTGAGTTGGGTTTCTGATGCACTGTTTGACCTTGTTGCTGGGACAGTAGGTTGTACCAGGCTGGGAGTTTGATGGGCTCGCACACCGCCATCCTGCGTAGGTGTGGAAACCATGGTTGTCTCGCCCACATGGGAGCAACTAGGATGAGCGTCATCGATTCCTTGTTCATCTTGTACACCACCTTCCTGATGAGAGGAGTTGGTGGAAAAGCGTACGCAAACATCCCTGACCAGTTCATCCACAGGGCGTTCCCTTGGGAGTCTGGCTGGGGGAACCTGGATGCAAATCCTGGGCATTGTTTGTTTTCGCTTGTGGCGAATAGGTCTATAGTGGGGAAACCCCACTGAGAGAAGAGATTTTCTACGATATCTCTGTGAAGGACCCATTCGTGTTCTTCTGGGAGGGAGTCTCTGCTTAGGGCATCCGCTAGGGAATTGAGCTCCCCCGGAACATGTTGTGATGACAGGAAGATGTTCCGTCTGAGTGCCCATATCCAGATTTTCTGGGCAAGCTTGGACAGATTTGGCGAACGAGTCCCTCCTTGTTTGTTCAGATAGAACATGGCTGTCGTGCTGTCCGTCCGGATTTGCACCGACAAGTTTAGCAGATGGGGCTCGAACGCCCGAAGCGCTCGGAATACTGCCAGAAGCTCCAGCAGGTTGATGTGGTTCTTGGCTACTGAGTGAGACCAGAGACCCTGAGCTGTGTGGTGGAGATGGTGAGCTCCCCACCCAGTCAGGCATGCATCTGTAGTCACCACTGCCTGTACTTCGGGATCGTAAAAGGGTTTTCCCCTTGCGAGATTCTCTCTTGTCCACCAGTGTAAGCTCTGTACGAGTGTTGGCAAAACGACCACTAGATCGTCCCACTGACCACTTGCCTGAGACCACTGTTTCGCCAACCATTCCTGCATGGGACGCATGCGCAGACGCGCGTGGGGGACCAGGTAAATGCATGACGCCATCATGCCCAGTAACCGCATTGCTTTGCGTACCGTTATTTGTTGACCTGACTGATAATGTGGAATCTGCAGTAGTATATTCCGAATTCTCTGTTCCGAAGGGAAGGTCAACCCTTTCTGAGTATCTAGGATTGCTCCTAGGAACTGTTTTGAGGTGCTTGGCACCAGACTTGACTTCTTCTCGTTGATAGAGAAGCCTAATTCGTGGAGGAGGTCGATAGTCCTCTGATGTTTGACCTGCAAATTCCTGGGGTTTCCCCCGTTATGAGCCAGTCGTCCAGATAAGGGTACACTGGGATTGCCTCCCTGCGTAGGTGTGCAGCTGCCACCGCCAGTACCTTGGTGAATACCCTTGGTGCTGAAGCTGTCCCGAAGGGCAGTACCTTGAATTGGTAGTGGCGACTGTCTACCTTGAAGCGCAAGTATCTTCTGTGGGCTGGAAGCATGGAAATATGAAAATAAGCATCTTTCATATCCAAGGTTGCCATGTAATCCCCCTTTTTTAGGAGGGGGATTACCTCTTGTAGCGTGGTCATACGGAATTTTTGGGGCTTGACATACTTGTTGGCAGGCCGCAAGTCCAATACTGGGCGCATTGTCAAATCTTTCTTTGGCACAAGGAAGTAAGTTGAATAGATACCCTTGTTTACCTGGTGTCCTGGGACGAGTTCTATCGCGTCCTTTTCTAGCAGAATGGCGATCTCCTCGAGAAGGATCTTCTGATGTTCTAAGGAGTGTATTCTTTGTCGTGGAGGGTGGTTCCGGGGGCGCTGCAGTAATTCTATACAATATCCTGTGGACACTGTTGACAGCACCCATCTGTCTGAGGTGATCCCTTCCCAAGCCTGGGTGAAGTTGGAAATGCGTCCCCCCTACTGGGGTTGCGTGAGAAGGGACCCTGAACTGAGCGTCACTGCTTTGGTGGAGGCGTGCCCCCTCCCTTGTTGGGGCTGCCTCTGCCTCTTCCACGACCTCTCTTGTTACCCCTGCCGTAACCTTGGGTAGACTGCTGGTTGTTGTTCCATTGTGTACCCTGTCCTTGGGCATAGTTGCCTCTTTGTGAATTTTGGCCGCGTGGGCGACGAAAATTACTGTTCCCCCTCTGGTTCGGGGGTTTGTTGGTAAGCTGGCCAAGGGATTTCAGAGTCTCGTACTCGTCCTTGGCATTCTTAAGTGCGTCTTCGACCGCTTTCCCAAACAATAGATCGGGTTCCACCGGCTTGTCTATTAATGAAGCCTGGGTTTCTGTCTTGAACCCCGACTGCCATAACCACGCATGTCTCTTGATAACAGTACCTTCTGCTATCAATCTTCCTGCGTTGTCCGCGGCGTCGAAAGTTGCTTTTAATATGCAAGCAGACACGGCTCTCCCTTCTGCCGAGATCCGAGCCAACTGGCCCTTTAACGGTTCAGGAGCAGAGGCTATGAGCGCCGCGACCTCTTCCCATTGATGGCAGTTGTAACTTGCCAACAGGGTGGTGGAGTTTGCGATCCTTGCTTGGTAGGCGGACGTTGAGGCTACCTTCCTGCCAAACCCGTACAGCCTTTTGCTCTCCTTGTCGGGAGGAGCTTCTCACGACGATAAGGGTGTCCCAGTCCTCTTCCGAGTGTTGGTAACCACTAGGGAGTCTGGTTTAAGATGTCCTCTTATATAAAGAGGGTCAGACTGGGCTGCCCGAAAAAGTTTTTCGACTCTGGGGTTGACGGCTCTGGTGAGGTTAGGATTCACCAGGGATGGATCTATTCTACGTTGGATGGATTTAAGGATAGGGATGGTCTGAGCGACCGGCCTCCTCTCTCCCACCAACTCTTCTGCGAAGTCCCTTTCCTCCTGTACACCGTGGGTGTCGATGTGAAAATGTTCTGCTGCGCGAGCGAGAACTTCATTAAGGAGGGGCTGGTTATCAACTGGCGAGTCGGTAACTGGGGCTTCGCTCTCTACCGGGGAGTCTCCTCTGTAAATTTCCTGCTCATCTTCTACCTCCTCCAGGTCCTCATCATCCGCATAGTATTCAGTCCCGGTTTGTTCCTCCATAATTGTAAACTCCTGGTCCCCTTCAGGGAAAGTCTGTCCTTGGTATCTGGGGTGTGGAGTAGAGTATGGAGTAGAGTAAGGCTGCACCTCGAAGGGTTCAGGTCTTTCAAACCGGGCCTTTTTACTTAGGGGGATAGGATCAGAGGAGCCTGAGGGTGTGGCCCATTGAGGGTCATACGAAAGGAAATGTTCTGGGTTTTTGTCATAAAAATCAGCTAAGGAAGACATCCTTGACATGACCCTGTCTATGTCTTCACTGGACCATTCTTTGGAACAGGGTATGACTTTAGTAGGCAACTTAGAGGACTTATCAAGGGTACCCTTGCTGGATGTTGATGTCCCAGTAGATTTATGTGCGTCTGTCTGCTTAGGGTGGAAGGATGGTCTTACAGGAGTGGAAGGCTGTGCTTTCCGCTGTTTCCCCCCCTCCCCGTGCGCGGAAAAATGTTTTCCCTGCCCCTTGGAGGCCCCAGAGACTTTCGACGCCTGGCGTCGAGGGTCGGGAGAGGTATCTTGTTTCGAGCGTGGGGCCTCGCTGGTGTTAACTGCGGCCTCGGTCTCCTGGAGCGCGGCCTGGGGGTGGAAGTCGTCTTCGTCTTCCGACGATCGAACTTCCGTTAATCTAGGGAGCGAGGCACTCTTGGCAAGAGTGGATGATTGCCTTGCGTCATGAGGCGATCTCGATCGAGAGCGCCCAGAGGACACCGAGTCGGACCGTTCTATCTGTGCCTCTTTCCGAGAAGTCGACGTCGTCGAGGTTCGGTTGGACTTAGTGTGCTTAATGTGTGTAGGGTGTGTAGCGCTTGCGTCGCCGGGGGTCTTCCCCATAGCCGCCCTGCCGGACAACCTTCCGAGGTCGGGGACCTGCGCTCGGCAGTCTTTCGACGCCGTAATGCCCTCGCCGTCTGAAAGTACGGCGTCGCTGCCATCGCTGAAGGCGCCCTCCGCTGCCATGGCCGTCTGCCTGGCGTGGTGGGCCCAACGCTTTGTCGAACGGTCCTTAAGTGTCTTAGGCTTAAACCTACTACACGCTCTGCAGTTCGCTTCGGGGTGGTCCCTCGGCAAGCAGAGATTGCACGTGGCGTGCCTGTCGACCCAAGGGTATTTGCGGTTGCACTTGGGGCAGAATTGGAAAGGGGTACCCTCCATACGCACCTTGAGGCAGCGGGCTGGTAAGTGTAGGAAATATATAAAGTGTACCTATATACCAAGAGTGAAGAGTATGTACCACCCCCCACTCTCCCTACTTGCAGGGCCGAGGCCAGCGGCCTACTAGGCCCGGGCCGAGGCCAGCGGCCTTCCGAGGCCCAGATCCGTCGTGCAGCAGCCGACGGTCGATGTCTTCTCCAGCCGTCGTCGAGTGTCGAGGGTCGACGTTGGGGTGGGGAAGGATGTCAATAAATAAGTTTAAACTTCAATAATTAGCAAAAGTATGGCTAAGGCCAGGGGACTCCGCAAGATGCTTCCGACCAGTATGGCGGAAAAAAACAATCTGAGGATCCTAGACGCGTGAGGGATATTGGGTACAGTGGACGTCACACTAGGGATAGTATTACTGGCACGCCTGTGTCGACGCCCATTTTCGAGTTTCGAAAAACAAACTGTAATACTCCGCAGCTTCCACTAGATGTCGGCCTATGCACAGCATGTGATCTAAGCAGATTCCACAAGCCTCAGAAATATATATATATATATATATATATATATATATATATATCGCTATCGAAATAGCATTAACAGGTGTAAAGGGTGACATAACTACGTAAAATAGCACGTTGTTTGCAAATGTCAAACATTATCTTCGATCATTATATGAAGAATCAATTGAACTCAAAAAAACAACAATGCAATTCTTTGCAGAGACACAACACGTTTTAAATAGCTACCTTTGGCCTGGTGTCCATGACGTACATGTAGCGGTTGATCGGATTGGCTTTACTGATGGCTTGCAGCATGTTTTCGTCCTCCAGACATCGAGCACTGAAACCTGACAAAGGTTGACTGCAACGGCAAATGGCAGCCTGAGAACAAATAGAGAAATGATGTCTAGTATCAGAACAATGAACAGTAGTGGGTAGTTAGTAAAACACCTGACCCAAAACTGGCTACTACTGGCTTCAGGCCGTTGTTGTCAGTGGCCCAAAAAATTCCCAGCAACGGAGATGGCAATGAGGTTAGTTGACTGTCAGAGTTGACTTTGAGCCAACACAGTATTAGAGTAAATTCATCTACTTATACATTTTTTGGACTTTTTTTTATAGATGCAGTCGAAAAATGTTGTATGAAGCCTAGGAATGCATGCACTCCACGGCCCTGAAGAAGGATATGATTATCCGAAACGCGTTGGCAATACTTGTACCATCATTGGATTGCGTAAGGAGATACACAAAAATGTGTTCAATTGCTTTTTGTTAAAACGGACGGTGTATATTAACATACAACAATGTAATGGAGTTCTTTTTGTTCTTTTCTCTGAACTACTTTTTCACTATAATTATGTTGGCAATGTAAATGCAAGGTTGACATTTAACATCCAATTCTAATAATATATGTTCATATAAAACTTGGACCCAAGTGTGATGCTTATTATAGAGTAGCCATTTCTACTGCATTTAATTGTACATTACCTTTATTATCGAATGTTACGTGACATTGTTGTGTTATTGAATTTGTCACTATGAGATTGATCTAAAAAGTGCTACTTAAACTGAATTCACAAACTTTAATATCAATAATCGTAATCTTACTGAAATATCTGGGGTTATACCCCTTGGGAGTGCATTCAGTAGTGCTGGTTGGCAACAACCACTTTGGGTTGATTTCCTACTACCTTCAGGCCATTGTTGTCAGTGGCCCAAAAAATTCCCCTCACAATACAATACATGATGTGGGTTTGTGTTTGTGCTGACTGACATTAATTGAAGACCATGGCAAAACCTGTTTTTCTCTCTCAGTTATTTTTCTATTTCACTTTTTCAAAGTTAACAAGGAAGGTGTGATGAATATAGGGAATTCGTCCCTTCTCCCCTTTGGGGCTAGGGAGGTGAGTTTGCTACGCAATATCCTACTTAGCAGACAGGGCAAGTGGAATTCCACTGAGGGTGATCCCCTCTGCTGTTCCAACTCCCCCGGGACAAGGAATACCCAAGTAAGGATTCCATCCCAACTCCCTTTATTTTGAAATCATCAATGTTTGTTGTGGTTACATGGGGGTTGAATAGGGTAATCATTTACTGGGCACCTTTAAAGTGGATGGCTTGGTTTCTGATCTGTATTTGTTACCTCCTTCAATACACTTGGACGCCAGCATCAAGAGAGAGAAAAAGCCGTAGAGCGAGAAGTGCCGGGCGGCACGACCACACACAGGAGGAAGCCCCACCCTCACAGGAAGGAGCAGAACGAAGAACCACATTGTTGGTGTCGTGGGCAGAGAGTGTGGAAAGCCCATGGAATGCTGCTTCTTGGTGCAAGGCAAAAAGCACAGAGTCCAGGAACGCTGAAGCAGAAGGAAGCAAAGCTAAGCCAAGAGCAGCAGGGAGCATCCCGCTGAAGCGACATCCAGAGCCCGCCCATCCCGAAAGGAAGAAGCCGCAGAAAGAAACAAGACCATGCATGCCAAATCTTGGTCGGAGATGCAGAAACGTGTTGGCCAAAGATACAGAATCCCCAGACAGACCCTACCGCTGGAAGAAAAGTATGTAACCTTGGACCAAGACCAGGTGTAGAGCAGTGCGGCCAGAGCAAACCCCACATAGGGCTAAGAGACCAAATATCGCACAAATGGGTGAAGAAACTGCAAAAAGGAAGGCTAAAAAGGCACACACCACGCAGGCTGCAAGATCCAATATCCCACAAAGGGATAAAGACACAGAGAGAACAAAGGCAAGGAAAGCCATTAGCCCTCACCGGGCTGGGTTTCCCTGAGAAACACAGAAGCAGGCAAGAGATGGAAGCTAGCAAATAGGACTCAAAAGGCCCTTAGCCCATGCTGGGCTGAGAGTAGGGGTACCCCAATAGGGGGTGAGCAAAGAGACTACCATAGTGGATCTGAACGGGCATAGTGCAACTGGGGTTGAGAAACCGGTTACCCCACGAAAGGATGAACCAACTAGGGCTGACCGAGCCAGTAGACTACAAGATGCTGAGAAGGTGAACCAATCAGGAAGAACAAAGTGAACTTTGTTACTATGAACCTATCCAGGTCCGGAGAAGATTTCCCTGGGGATCGGGAAAAGTAAAGACTGTTTGGACTATCTGACAAGGACCTTGCTGCAACCAAGAAGGATAGCCAAGAGAGATTTTTCTTTTAGAACTTTGATACTGAACCAAGAACTGAAGGATACTAGAAGGACTCTTTGGTGGGGGTCAGAAAACCAGCCACCACATACTGATCAAAAATTGAAGTAATCCTGTCCTAAGCTCAAGCTTAGATTCGTTCTTCCTTTCTTTCTTTATGGGCAGATAGTAGGTTAGAATAGATTTGGACAGGGCACCGTGTTTATTTGCGAGACATCCTTACAAGCACCCGTTTGTTATTTTCTAGAGTAGGCACCCCTACATAGAAGTATGTTTAGAGTAGCTTTTCTTTAATTTTCTTAATAAAGTCAATTGTGGAAATATGTCCTCTGGTCCGTCTCCTATGTCTGACTTACCTCAAACGCATGTGTGTCTTTTCATGCCTTCGGCATAGCCCCCAGGTTCGATGGCCTCACCTTATGATCACTAGGTAGCTGTAAGGGCTGTAAGGGCCTTTTGTGGTGGAAGGATTTCTTGACTCTCGAGTGTGGCTAAAGTGAGAAGAAGTGGTGCATGCATGCTCAGCCGTTTCTAAGGACCTGAGGTCAGGTCTGAGACGGAGCAGGGCATATCAAGGAGACCTTCAGAGTTCGGAGGACCAGGAGGGCGGTTCTCAGATCATGATTTATCCTGAGGAGGTTGCTGGGGCCACATCAATCAGACAAGTTCACGTCAATGCGACAAGGACTCCCGTTTCCGTGAGAACTCCCTACAGTTGCACACACAATGGCCTACATGACGAGATCCACATTACCAAAGGTATATCAAGACTGGGATGAAGAAACTCCTCAGAGATGCCATTATCTTATTGGAAATGAACTTGTCCATTTAAATCCAAATATGCAACACACTGAGACAAATACGTTAAATAACGTACCATGGAGAGAGACAGAGAAAGAGGAATGCATACACGGCCTAGAGAGCCCTACGCTGCGTAACGTTTGGAAGAGGCAGAGTGCGCACCATAGAGGAGAACCGCGAGTTTGAAACTCGCTCGAGGAGAGAAGCTGGAATGCCACAGTCACGGCTTCACACCGCCACAAAAGAGCATCCGGGCAGGAGCCCGGTAGAAGAGGCTGAGACGCCAAAGACACAGCGCAGCCTCAACCCGAGAGAACATCAGTGTAGGAGCCTGGTACAAAAGGCTGAGACGCCAAAGCACTGATACAGGCACAGCACGGGAAAACCACAGGGCAGAAGCACAAGACAAGAAACTGGGACACCAGAGCTGACATGCAAGCCCAGTAACTCCAAATAAGACCAATAGAACAGCTTTCAAGGCTCGAGAAGAGACCGCCAAGGAACAAGACTCCAGAGGATGCTACTCCACATAAAAGAAGGTAACGGAGAGAGCGGGGACAACTGGAGAGCAAAGAGAGATCATTATATCAAGCAGAAATTACGAGAAAGACTTATCCTTAAACCAGTTAAATCTATATTGTGTGAAGCGAGAGAAAGAGATGAACAAACTGTGAAACCCCTCAACTTAAATTATCAGAAAGACAGAAATAGAGACACTGAGAAGGTAAAGACTAAAGTGTTAAAGCAAGGAATAGCAATACCCTGGGAGAGAGGACACTCTGAATCAGAAAATATACCGGAGGGTCAAATAAATAGGCAAGCAGAACAAAGCAAGTCGAGTTCTAATTCACCCAGACAGAAAGGCCACCCGAGTAATAGTATCCTTCTAAGATATGTTGGAAGTAGCACCCAAGATTATATATCTTGGAAAAGAAGCCAAAAAAGGGATCCCAAGGAGAAGAACAAATTACATACCCCTGGTGATGTTCTTTCGACTGGATGTTCCTTCCAAGTATTCCTCATCCTTGATATATGATATCCAGCTTCAGCTGATTCGGAAAAAACATTTTCAGCAGAGGGTGTTGTGCGTCGATAGCGTCGACTAGATGTCCTTCGAAGGCCTGCGTCTCGAAGATTATGTCTTCGAAGGCATATATAACAAGTGCAGCACCCGGTGGCTTCAGTTCAGTTTTTTCACTTAGAGCAGAAATACGCGCATGACCACGGGAATTACCGTACTCAGCCTTGAAGGAACAAATGCTGTAATAGCATGGGACATTCTACTGTGGGAGAAAGATGAGGAATACATGGGAGGAGAATCCAATCGAAAGAACATTACCAGGGGCAAGTAACTTTTTCTTTGAATGGATTGTGTCCTCCCATGTATTCTTCATCTTTGATAGACTCCCAAAGCAGTATTTGATTTGGTGGAGGGAGTAGAAGAACAAGTTACTTATCTTACCTGGTAACATTCTTTCGATGGGATATTCCTCCGACGTATTCCACATCTTTGACAGTAATGACCACAGCTGTGCTGCTTCGGAAAACTTTTTCGGCGTAGGTATCCTGCGTCGATGACGTTGATACGCTGTCCCTCGAGGGCCTCCGTCGATGGCCGACGTCACCGGATGTTATATCTAGGACGCACGATGCCCGTAGCCTCAGTTGTAGTTTTTTCCTCCAGAATGTGTGGCACCAATCTCCTGCCAGCATGGCTACAAAAAGCCTTGCAGAAACGGAAGCTGCAATCACACAAGAAATTCTGTAGCGGGGCAGGTAGGGAGGCTACAATGTGGAATACGTCGGAGGAACATCCCATCGAAAGATGATTACCAGGTAAGATAAGTAACTTGTTCTTCGAAGGGATTGTGTCCTCCAACGTATTCCACATCTTTGACAGACTCCCAAAACAGTACCAACGTATGGAGGTGGGAAAAGAATTTACAAATGCATCAATTTAGAATGCCCAATCAAATTTCAGAATAGAGGACTGCCTTACCAAAGGCCAAATCCTGCCCATGGATAGAGTCCAAGGAATAATGTTACACAAAAGTATGGACAGAGGCCCATGTGGCTTCTTTGCAAATATTGCGAATCGCAACACCCCTCTGTAGTGCAGTGGAGGCAGCCATAGCCCTAGTAGAATGAGTCCGTAAGCCTACTGGAGGGTCCTTTCCCGCTAAACGGTAACACTCAGAGATCGTCAACATGATCCATCTTGATAACGTCTGCTTGGAAACAGCCTGACCTAAACGCCTTCCAGCATAACCAATAAAGAGCTTATCCTTCACTTGGACCCGTGACATCCGTGAGAGATAGAAACTCAAAGCTCTCCTAGGGTCCAACCTATGGAGCCTCTCCTCTTCCTTACCAGGATGTGGAGGAGGATAGAATGCCAGAAGAATTACCTTCTGGCTCAGATGGAATTCCGACACAACCTTTGGAAGAAAGGAAGGCCGCACCCTAAGGACAACCATGTCCTTATGGAACACAGTGAAGGGTGGTTTGGCGGAAAGTGCCTGCAACTCACTCACTCAGCATGCGGAAGTAACCGCAACTAAAAATACAGTTTTAAAGGACAATAGTCGCTACGGACAAGAATGTAAGGGCTGAAACGGAGCTCCCATTAGGAACTTTAAAACCAAATTCAAATCCCATCCCGGCACCTGGAAACTGAGATATCAAAGGGATTTTAAAATAAGAACATTCCTCAGACGAACGCTTAAATATGGACAGCACCGCCAGGTAACCCTTAATGGTACCCCACTTGCAGGCCCTATAGGGGCTAAAGAAAGCAAAAAAGACAAAACCAAAAGGAATGAAACATTGGAAAGGATCCACATTCTGTACTCTGCACCAGTCGCAGAACTTTCTCCAATGGCACAGAGTGTTCGTTGCGGGCCTTCTGGCCGAAAGCAATACCTCCGTCACATCCTCAGGGAGGTCCCAATCCTTGTACCTCAACCTTTCAGATACCAAGCGTGAAGGCTGAGGGAGTTGACCTCTGGATGGAGAACCCGACCCCCCTCACGTGAGAGCAGATTGTCTCAGTAGGGAAGATGACATGGAGGGCAGATGGACATGTCGAGAGCGTCCGGGTACCACGCTCTCCTGGGCCATGCCGGAGCAATGAGGATCATCCGGGAACCGAACCTCGGTAACCTCTGCAAAACCTGCGGAACGACGGGGACTGGAGGAAATGCATACAGCAGTGGGAAGGACCACTCCACTACGAACGCGTCCCCTAAGGCTCCTCTTGGAGGAAATTCCAGAGAGCAGGATCTTTCGCACTTCCGGTTGACACTGGTGGCGAAGAGATCCACTTGCAGGGTTCCCCAAAGGGCAACGATCTCCAACAGAACTTCCTGAACCAGCTCCCACTCGTGAGAGACCGTGATTTGCCTGCTCAGAGCGTCCGCCGCATTTTCGTCTCCAGCCAGATGAACTGCCGAGATTGAAATGTCCTGCTGAATGGCCCAGAACCAGAGCTCCATCGCCTCCCTGCACAACAGGTGTGACACTCACCCCCCTTTTTGTAGAGGTAGTGCATGGCCACTGTATTGTCCGTCATAATAAGGACATTCTTCCCCCACACAGATGGCAGAAAAGCCTTCAGGGCTAGCCTGACAGCCTGCAGCTCTAACAGATTAATGTGGAGTCTGGACTCCGACAGAGACAAACGACCGCTGGCTGTCAACTCGTTGGCATGAGCTTGTGAAGGATGCGTCTGTCATGATCATTCTCTCCGGCCACGGCTGCCAAAACGGAGCACCCTTCATCAGATTGCCTTCGACGGCCCACCACCGAGAATCCTGTGCGACCGAGGGCGGAATCTGAACGGGATCAGACATCCTGCCGGAGAACTGCGACCATTGCATCTTGAGAGCCCACTGCAGAGATCTCATCCGCAGCCTTGCCTCTGGCACCAAGAAAATGTAGGATGCCATAAGGCCAAGAAACCTATAGAACTCGAACGCCAGGAGACACTGGGCACGTTGAAATTTGCAGGGATGTGTCGAGCACTGCTCCGATGTACTGGAGCCGCTGGGTAGGTGTCACATGGGACTTCCTTAACTTGAGGGAGAAGCCCAGCTTGTGAAGGGAGTGGCAGGTGACGGACAGATGATTCAGGGCTTGCTTGGGAGAACGTGCCCTGATCAACCAATCGTCCAGGTAGGGGTAGACGTGAATCCCCCCCTTTCCTGAGATACGCTGCCACCACCATCATCAGCTTGGTGAAGACCCGCGGGGCAGAGGTCAATCCAAACGGCAGGACCCGAAACTGAAAATGCGAGCTGCCAACCTCAGGTACTTCCTGTGCTTTGGATGAATCGGCACATGAAAGTAAGCATCCTTGAGGTATAGAGACACCAACCAGTCTTGTAGTTGAAGAGCCTGGAGGACTTGAGAAAGAGTTACCATCTTGAACTTGTCCTTCCTGAGGAGCTTTCAGCCCATGCAAGTCCATGATGGGTCTCAAATCCCTGTCTTTTTTCGGGAATCAAAAAATAAGAGGAATACCATCCCTTGTTCCTCTCCGCTACAGGCACCAGTTCTATGGTGCCTTTCTCCAGCAGGGATAGGATTTCCTACGCAAGGAGCGGATCCGGAAGTTTCAAAGAGAGCTTCCCTGGTGGATTGTCGTGAGGCCTCTGCTGAAAGGGGAGACAGTAGCCGTGGGTTATGATCTCCAGAACCCACACATCTGAAGTAATGGCACCCCATTCTCCAAGATGCTACGCCAGTCTGCCCCCAACCGGCAAACCATGGGACATGGCCTCATGACTGAGCAGATGCGGCTGCGGCAGTGCCTGATGGCAAAGAGGCAACTGCCCAAGCAGCTTTGGCACCTCAAGTACCTTGCTTTCCACCTCTGGTACTCCTACAGTGGCCTCTTTGACTGGCAGCTCCTCTCGATCTACCAAAGGAAGAGTAGTACCGAAAGGAACCTCCCCTCCATTGCTGTCCCCCAGGATGAAAAGGTGGAGGTTGACGTACTGCAGCGCTCAAAGACTTTGCTGCAGCTTTGGAGGTCTGCAACCTCTCAAGGCTCTAGTCAGCCTTGTTGCCACAAAGATGGACACCATCAAACGGCATGTTGAGAAGCCGGGATTGCAGATCCGGAGCAAACCCCGACTTCCGCAACCACGCAAACCTGCGTATCACGGTGCTCGCAGCCATGGACCGGCTGATACAGTCTCCAATGTCCAGACCCGACTGAACGGATTCACACATGGCATCCTTGCCGTCTTGCACGAGGGCTAGAAAACCATCCCGTTCCTCTCCTTCGGGAATATGGTCAGCCGCCAACGATACACAATTCCACAGAGTGTGAGTGAATCTTGCCAGGGCACAAACAGAGTTGGCTGCCTTTAAAGCCATACCCCCAGAAGAAAATACCTTCTTCGCCCAACCATCAAAGCGCTTGTCGTCCCTATCCGGAGGGATAGTAGGGTACGCAGCCTGATTTGCTTTGGCCGTAGCCGCCTGCACCACCAAACTCTCCAGAGTAGGGTGCGTTGACAAGTAGCAGGGGTCACCACTGGCTGGGCGGTATTTTTTCGGAAGCGACTTATTCACTGCCGGGAGACTCTCCGGAGCAGTCCAAGCCGCTGCCACCCTTCATTGCAACACCATATGAAATGGCAACACCGGGTCAGTGGGTGGACCTTGATCCAGGATGTCTGTCAGATCATCCTGAAAGAAATCAGCAGATGGAGCAGACCACCTCAAATACTCAGTCACCCTCAACATGAGGCACCTATACGAGGAGTCTGCATGTGTACCAGGCTCAGGTCTGCCAAACTCAACCTCCGGAGAGGTACCAAGATCACTGGCGTCATGTAAGGATTGACGAAGGCCTTCCAGTTGGCTATGACCAGACAACAGGTCATCAGGAACCTCAGGAGGCACAACCCCCTCCTCATCAGACCCTTCCTCCACCTCTGAAATATACTCCAAGGGTTGGAACAAATCCACCCTGTGAGGAGGAACAGACTAGGGCTCAAAAACAAGCCTCACAGACTTGCTGAGAGCCTTTCTCAGAGCTTCTACAGCCCTCCCGGGCACCTCCAGTAATTTCTCCGTAAAAGGCGTCAAGGGCGCTGATGGAATCAGTGTCGACGTCGACCGAGGCACAGACGACTTCGACAAAGGCTTCGAGGCCGGAGCCCCGAGCGTGTCCCTCGACGGACATGGCGCTGACGGCATCGATGCCTTCTTAGAAGGCCTCACAGCTCCGACGGTCTCGACGGCCTCGAGGACTGGGACCTGGACCTGCCACGGCTATGGCGATCACCCTTGTCCGATCAGGACCTCGACGGCTCCCGATGATCGCGTCGACCGCCTGAGCCCGAAGGCGTGCGAGTGGTGGCTCTAGCTCGTTCCTTGCCGGCTTCTCTCGAAGGCGCAGACGGAACGGTGCCTTTCGATTCAAAAATCACCATCATCTGCTGGCAGAATGCATCCCATTCGGCCGGCGACAAGTGTTTCGTGTGACAAGTTACCTGCCGTCTGACGGAGTCCTCCGGCGGGGAAGGCGACCCATGACGGTGCTTCCGTGAATGCCTTGAAGAGGCAGAGGAATGGCAGGACCCACTCCGAGAACGAGACACCCTGGACTTACGCCGACGTGGAGTCGCCCCTCGAATCGTCGCTCAAAAGACCAGTAGATTTCGATTTACGGGTTTTAGAAACCCTACCTACCGATAACAACTTCTTCCGCTCCCGCAAGGCTTTCGAATTTAGGGACTGCCAGTCATCGCAATCGTTGGTGGCGTGGCTTTCACCGAGGCACCAGAGGCAAACATTGTGCGGGTCCGCAATGGACATTTTGGAACTGCAGTCCCGACACTTTGACGCCCGACTTCGGGGTAGACGAAGACATCATGAATACTGAAGTCAGAAGAAGCGAGGCGTGCCGAGATTCCGAAGCGAACACATTCGTGGAAAAAACCGAACTGAGGATACAGGCGTCGTGCATCCTAGATATAACATCTCGTGATGTCGACCATAGACGGAGGCCCTCGAGGGACAGCGTATCGGCGTCATCGACGCAGGACGCCTATGCCGAAAAAGTTTTCCAAAGCAGCACAGCTGTGGTAGTTACTGTCAAAGATGTGGAATACGTCAGAGGACACAATCCCTTCGAATTTGTATTTCTCATGAACCGAGTGCAGGACTGCTTTACCAAAGCTACCATCCTGACCGAGAGAAGATTCCAGGCAGTAATGCTTTGTGAAAGTGTGGATAGTAGACCACGTTGCCACTTCACAAATATTTTTTATTGGGACACCCCTTTGCAGGGCTATAGAGGTAGCCATACACCTGATGGAATGGGCCCTTAATCCTTCCGGAGGATCATTCCCTACCAACCTGTAGCATTCTGAAATGGCCAGAATAATACATCTGTGAAAGGTCTGCTTAGAGACAGCCTGACCCAGTTTGTGGCCCGTATAGCCAATAAACAGCTGATCATCAATACAGAGTTTTGACATTCTAGATATATAAAAGCTCAAAGCTCTACAAGGGTCCAACCTATGTAATCTCGCCTCCTCCTTGCTAGGATGAGGGGAGTGGAGGGGGCTAGAAACAAGGCAAAACAATGTTTTGTCCTATGTGGAAATCAGAAATGATGTTGGGTAAAAATGAAGGTTTAACCCTTAGAACGACCCTATCCTTGTGGAATATAGTAAAGGGCGGCTTGGACAAAAGTGCCTGCAACTCGCTCACTCTACAGGCTGATGCTAGAGCTACCAATAGAATGGCCTTAAAGGTTAACAACCTTAAGCAACATGAATGGAAAGGTTCAAAAGGAGGGGTGGCGCTGTGGAGCAGCCCAAGATGGCTGCTTAGCCTTTGAGCTCCGTGTGGGCTTGGCGGACATCTGCCTGCATCTGCGGCCATAACGTACGATTTGCTCCCATATCTACAGGGCTGCTGCCCGTCATCATTGTGCTGCTGTCGGAGAAATCCCGGCTCTCCTCCGACCCTGGAAACCCCAGAGCGAGCCTTCGGCTGGGGCGGCCCTCGCCCTCGCGGGGACCGTGGCGCTGGCCTGACTCCCGCCCCCTCCTTTCGGCGGCCCGGAGCGTGCTGCAGAGGCGCGAGACGCGACCCGGCTCCTGTGCACCCTATCCATCCCTCCGGGTGCCCCGCTGGGCAGACTGCAGCCCGATCGGGACCCCGTGGCTGCGTGGCCGACTGCGGCTGCCCCCCCTGGGCGAGCCGCTTCATCGGGGACCTGCTGCTGGGGCCGTCGGGGGAGCGCGCCCCGGGCCCCACTCTACATCCAGCTGTGGGCCTCCGCCGCTGTCCCCTGCGGGGTGGTTGGGCCCCGGAGCGTCGTGGAGCGCCGTCCCCTCGAGGTGAGGAGCAGTGGGGGGGCCCCGCTTTGTGCGGCAGGGACGCCTGCATCCTTCTGCCCCCGCTGCTGGCCTATCGCCCTCCCGAGTCCTTGGGGCTGCTGAGCTCCCTGTTATTGCCCAGCGGATCCTGTCTCACGCACCCTGGGGGTGGGTAGCCCATCTTGGAGGACTTGTACCAGGCCCGTGGGCCCCAAGGCGCGGGCTCTGTCTCATCTCCCAACCGCGTATCACCGTGGAGACTGACCTCCTGGCCCCCCCTTTGAGACTATTGTATGGTGACTGGGCTTCTGGTGGGGCGGCTGTTGGCGGGTCAGATCCCGCTCTTTCACTGGTGCCGGGGTGCGGCCCCCCATGATTTGACCCTTAGGGCGGCTGGCCCTGGGGTGCCGGAACCTTCTCTCTGACTGCTCCACGCTAACATCTCAGCTAAGGTCGGCCCGCCCGTGCCCCTACCGGGTCCTGCCTCCATCTCAGCTGGGGACACACCGACATCTACTCCCTGTCCCTCTGGCCGGGGAACCACGCTCTTTCCCTTGGGGATTGCGCCATCGGCCTGTGTAGCCCCTGGAGCCAAAACAACAATGCCAAGCAAGATCAAGGGGACCCCCAAGGGGGGAGCCATGGATAGATTCGCCAAAGCTGTCCCGAGGGGAGAGGCGGAACGGGACTCGCCCATACAGGAGGAACTGGAGGTTGACCACTACCCCACTTCCGCACCCCCTGATCTGACTACGCTCATGGAATCGATGGCCAAAAACTTTGCTTCTTTTCACGAGAAATTAGACGACATCAACGCTAATGTCGCCTCTTTAAAAACACAGGTGGATCAGGCGGGGACCAGAATTACCGACGCTGAAAATCGGATATCTACTAATGAGGACGAAATACATGCGCTGCAGGACACTGTTGCCTCTCTGTTGCGTGATATGCGTAGTGTGAGAGCGAAGTGTGACGACCTCGAATCGCGCTCTCGCAGAAATAATCTATGTATTGTAGGAGTCCCTGAAAATGCTCTTAAGGGGCGCATGGAAGACGCTGTGGAATCCCTGCTTAAGGATCTTTTGGGCAACCCAGCCCTGTCCCCATACTTTACCGTTGAGCGCGCTCACCGTGCTCTGTCACCGAGGCCCAAGCCGGGCGACATCCCTAGGCCCATTATAGCCAGGATTCTCAACTATCGGGACAGAGACCTTATCCTCCGCCTGTCGCGGGAGAAGGGAGACCTGCGCCTTGAATCACATACGATAAGGATCTTCCCGGACTTCTCAATAGCGGTACAGCAGGAGAGGCGCCAGTTCATCGGAGTCAAGAAGCTGCTTAGAGAACGAAATGTTCTGTATGCTATCCTATTCCCAGCACGCCTCAAAATCACACATAATGGGAAATTATATTTCTTTACTGTCCCGGCGGAGGCAGTGAAATTCATTGAGGCGCACCTGCCACTTCCCAACCCAACGGGGCCCCTTGCCAATGAGGGGTGAGTCAGCGAAATACAAACCGGAAGCTATTTCTCCATTTCTCTCTATCCAGTAAATCCGAGAGTCGAAACGTGTATATGGCAACAACGTACTGCAAACGCATCGAATCAGGCTCCCCCAGCGCCCGAGCGAACTGAGACTAGATTCGAATACTGCGGACAATGCTCTCCCTGCTTCCCGGGGCGCCGTACTGAATTTGAACCCTAGACTCTTCCTCAACTTTGTTTCGTCCGCAAAGCTCAGCTGGTTATGGAGTCCTGTCTTGAGATCCGCCTGTCGCAGAACTTACCCCTGACAGCGCTGCTGTCCTACATGGTACTCTAAGAGCCGCCCACACGGCAACAGCACACCTCACTGCAATTGCAATGTTCTTGGTTTATTGGTTGTCACTGCTTGTGTGCCCCTGTTGGGCACGGAAAGGGCCGTATCCCTGTTGGATCTCGCCCTCCGTCCTCTACCTCTTGGGGAGAGTCGGATTATTTGGTGACACCTACACAGGGGGGTGGGGGATCTACACTGCAAGTTGGGGGTGGGCAGTGAGGGCGGGGGGTGGCATGGTTGGGGATTGGGGAAATGTTATAAGAAAAGGCAGAGGCGGGCTGGCAGACCGAGTCACACCGGGTCAGTCGTTTCAGAGATGGCTCAATCTCGTATTTGAATTACGGCAGCAGTGGTGGGATGTACATTGAAACTTCTGAGACGCACACAACTGTGTCCTTTACGAGCACTCCGAGATTGGGGGACCAGGTGACTCCAGAGTTAGTGGCATTCATTGATGGTCATACGTGCGGGTGTCACCTAGTCGGCGAGCGCTCTCAGTGGGCTCCTGGTTTAGGGGTATTAGTATTTAGAGCGCTAAGATGCCGGTAACCATAATGTCGTGGAATGTCCGGGGCCTAAGTAATTATACCAAGGGTCGCAGGATCATATCATACGCCAGCAGGCACGGCTGCAAGGTACTGCTACTGCAGGAGACACACGCCACTGGTCCGCTGGCAAGGAGCATTGCGCCTACTTGGGGACCCCACAGATACTTTACTTCTTATTCCACGCGTGCCAGGGGAGTATTGACATTGATCCACAAGTCACTTAAGTTTGTCCTCCACAAGAGCTACATAGACCCTGGAGGGAGATACATTGTGCTGTACTGCGCCATTGCCAATAGAGATTACCTGCTGGTCAACACCTATGGCCCCAATGTCGATTCCCCCGACTTTATTGACCAGGTGGTGTCCATACTGTTAGGGTACTTTGGAGTACAAATCATCTGGGGTGGAGATATGAACTTTATTTTGGACACCGCCTTGGATAGGACTGGCATGCCCACAACCCTCAACGGGCGCTGCGCGCAGACTTCTGACCCACTGCAAGACGCTTGACATCCATGATGCATGGAGAGCGCTACATCCACTAACGCGGGAATACACTTATTACTCGTCAGTGCACGACAGTTCCTCCAGGATCGATGTATTCCTATTATCGGGCCCTATGCTAGGCAGGGTTTCCCAAACATGCATACTTGCACGCACACTATCTGACCACTCACCGATTCTGCTGTCCGTTGAGTTGGGAATTCCGGCCCCCACCATTAACACATGGCGCTTTAAATCGGCCGCCTTACAGGACATTGTCTTCAAGGCAGACATACTCGCAGATATTCACTCCTACTTTGAGAACAACTCGCCACAGGACACCACCCTGGGGATCCGCTGGGACGCCTTCAAAGTCTTCATCAGGGGGGCGTCCATTTCTAGGGAGTCGGGGGTCCTCAAATCCATAAGAGCCACCCTGTCCCGCACAGAAACTAAGCTACGAGCCCTGGAGCGAGCCCATCCGGCCTCTGTCGACACCGGCATCCTCTCCCAGATCAGTGAGGAACTCAAGACTTTCAATGAGCAGGCCAACAGGGAAGTGCAGTATTTTAGTCGGCCACAGGCTGCACGGAAATACGGCGAGGGAGATAGACCTGGCAAAACATTGGCCGCCTTGGCGAGGGAGGAGTGGGGCCAATCCCAAGTTACCTGTGTTAAGGATAGTCAGGGGACGACCCAGTGGTCCGACCAGCATATACTCGAGGTTTTCACTAGCTTCTACTCCGAACTATACTCTCAACCTCCCGAACATAGTGAGACCCAGATGCGCGAGTTCTTAGAACAGATTCCCACCACTATCATCTCCCCAGCGACAAGAGACCAGTTGGACTCCCCCATTACATTGGATGAAATAGTAGAAGCCATATCCAGTCTCCCAAAGGGGAAAGTGCCGGGCCCCGACGGGCTAACGGCGGAATTCTTCCAGGAGCATGTGGCCATATTGGGCCCCGAATTGCTTGAGGTGTGGAATGAGTCTCTCCGACTGGGATCCCTCCCCCCGTCTCTATGCGAGGCCGTTATTATGGTCCTACTCAAGCCGGGTAAACCAGGCGATGACTGCGGTTCGTATCGGCCCCTCTCACTCATGAACTTGGATACGAAAATCTTTGCCAAGGTGATCGCTAATCGCTTCCTACCCATTATGCCATACATGGTGCACAAGGACCAATCTGGCTTTGTCCCCGGAAGATCCACATCACACAATATTAGGAGGCTCCTTAACGTCATGGCTCGTATCAATCAAGACGTGTGTGCAGTTGCGGTCACCTTAGATGCCCAGAAGGCCTTTGATATGGTGTCCTGGAAGTACATGTGGCTTGTCCTGGAGACCATGGGCATTGGACCCGGGATGATCGCATACATCAGACTACTGTACACTTCCCCGGTTGCCAGGGTTCGCGTCAACTGCACCTACGAAGCAGCCCGCCCCCCCGCCTGCAGCCACCAACAAATGCTGCATCCAGCCCTGCCTGGGCACCCCATCACCTCTACGGCATCCCTGGCCCCCAGTGTTTCCCTGGGACCGCACGCGCCGACATTTACCTAATTCAAAATGTCGGGCGCGATGCGGCACGAAAACGAGGCTGAGACGCCTCCACGTTGCTAGGCAACGCGCGTTCGTATTCCACACAAAAATACGAACATCCGCCGGCAGGCGGAAGAGCCGGCGGCCATCCGAAGGCCTCTTAAGGCCAGTCGAGTCTGTTTGCTCCTGTTTGCGCTCTGTGGCGGTAGTGTGGAAAATCAACCCTGGATCAGCACAAAAGGAGCCTGGGACCCGCACCTCTGCCCTCCCCGCTCCAGGTAAGCTGCCACTGCTACTGTGCCGCTTAATCGACTACTTAAAGTTGGAACTCTATACCTCCTTGCTCCCACACACAGCCCTTCCTCTGGCAAAGCACAATCCCCAATTTGCTATATAATGCAACTCCTCAATATGCTAACTAATTCGACTCTAGGTCACCCATCCACCCCCTGTGCACTCTGCTAGTGACCCATTGCCTGTGCACCCTGTTATGTTTTATGCCTGAACTGCTAAAATCAAATTTAGGTGACCCATTGCCTGTGCACCCTGCTATGTTTTATGCCTGAACTGCTAAAATCAAATCTAGGTGACCCATTGCCTGTGCACCCTGCTATGTTTTATGCCTGAACTGCTAAAATCAAATTTAGGTGACCCATTGCCTGTGCACCCTGCTATGTTTTATGCCTGAACTGCTAAAATCAAATCTAGGTGACCCACTGCCTGTGCACCCTGCTATGTTTTATGCCTGAACTGCTAAAATCAAATTTAGGTGACCCATTGCCTGTGCACCCTGCTATGTTTTATGCCTGAACTGCTAAAATCAAATCTAGATGACCCATTGCCTGTGCACCCTGTTATGTTTTATGCATTGAACTGCTAACACCAAATTTAGGTGACCCATTGCCTGTGCACCCTGCTATGTTTTATGCCTGAACTGCTAAAATCAAATCTAGGTGACCCATTGCCTGTGCACCCTGTTATGTTTTATGCCTTGAACTGCTAAAACCAAATCTAGGTGACCCACTGCCTGTGCACCCTGTGATGTTTTGTGCCTTGAACTGCTATATTCGAACTTAGGCGCCCCATCGCCTGTGCATACTGCTAGTGACCTATGCTTCTCTGCCCGATTGCCAATATCAATTCCAGGTGACCCACTGCCCGTGCACCCTACTAGCTACCCAGGCTGATGCTGTGATTGCATTAGAGCACAGCCTGCCTGTACTGGATTACTGCTCCCAGTCCAGGTGCCCAGACAGCTCACTGAACTCTAGCTCTACCCACCCAGCACCCACCAATATAATGCTAGCACTCCTCACCATCATCATGTTCCCTTTTTGTATAGTCCCTAATATTACACCATGCACCAGAGGACACTTCATCAAGGTTGGCGATGGATCAGTTAGACTAGGTTGTCCACGCCACTTCCCCATCCCCTGCCCCACCCCTTTCCTCCCCACACTCCCCCCCTTCCCCATACCATCTCCTCAGGCACACAATACGCCCATCACCATCAAGAGGGTAACAACCTCAGACATCCCGTGCCTTAGTCCTAACCCGCCTACACACAATCATACCATACCCATCTGCATTAATGACACAACCTCACCCATCCTGGGCATTGAAAGACTCCATAGACTCATGTCTAGAACCAAAATGTCCCTACGAGCTACCTCACTCACCACTTCACCCAATACATTGACCAAACTAAACACCACACCTACTAATTTCCAACACAAAAGATTCCACAACGCACCACTCAAACACCAAACCAATAACAAAACCACTGACTCTTCCCCCATCGAAGGTAACACACCACCCCCGGCCCCCACCTCCACCCTCAAAACTACACTCATCAATGCCCGCTCACTAGGTGCCCATGCTATAGATATCCATGACCTCATAGAAGACCAACACCTTGATATGCTGGTGGTCACTGAAACCTGGCTTCACCCAGCAGCAGGACCACTTCTAGCCCTTGCTATTCCCCCAGGATTCAGCATCCTGAGAACTGACAGGACAAATACCCAAGGAGGCGGAGTTGCCATAATAGCCAAAACCTCCCTGGAAATCAGAGAATGCCCAATAGAACAGATACAAGGTTATGAACTCCTATTAGTCAAGTATACCTCCAACCCCAAAAGCACCACCAACCTACTAGTGGTGTACAGATCACCTAACAAAAACACACACCCTGACTTGGACATCCCACTACTCCTAACGCCCCTCATCAAGCCTAAAACCAAATGCATAGTCCTCGGTGACTTTAACCTAGGATACAATGACCCCCTCGACTCAGAAGCATCTACATTTTATACAGCCATGTCAGAGATGAACTTCATACAAC
This sequence comes from Ambystoma mexicanum, assembly GCF_040938575.1. Taxonomy (NCBI): domain Eukaryota; kingdom Metazoa; phylum Chordata; class Amphibia; order Caudata; family Ambystomatidae; genus Ambystoma; species Ambystoma mexicanum. Next base: position 680,493,159 of record NC_090941.1, on the reverse strand, counting down.
TGGTAGATAAACCCACCCACTCAAAAGGAAGAACCTTAGACTGGCTTCTCACTCTTAACTCTCGAGTCACCATTGACTCCATCCTCCCAATCAACTGGTCAGACCACTATGCAATCAACTTCACCATAGACAACACCAGTACCGAACACATCACCCCTAAAAAACCAGAAACTTTTGAGACTAGAAATATCAAAAAGCTCTCTTCCGACAAACTCATTCCAGCCCTGAGTGCCTCCTTTGCCCATATGGTTCTAGGCACCAACAACCCCTCCTATCTAGCAGAACAATACCAACAATGCCTCACCCAAACCATCGACCTACTTGCACCCATCACCACTAAAACCCGTAGACCTGATAAACGCTCCTGCTTTTGGTTTAATGAAGAACTTATAGCCTTAAGACGCACAAAAAGATCACTTGAACACCTCTATAAGAAAAACAACACCCCAGAATCGGCATCAGCTTTCGCCGAAGCCAACAAAATTTACAAATCAGCAATAATCACTCAAAAAGCCAATGCCTTCAACCTCCGCATTGCTAACGCGTCCTCAGACAGCAAAGAACTCTTTACCATTCTTAGAGAGCTCGAAAACCCCTGTCAAATCTCAGCACCTTCAAACGCTAGCAAAGACTGGTGCACCACCATTCAAAACGCACTCTCATCCAAAATCCTCCTACTACAAAATAAAATCGATAGTAAAAAAATACTCCTAGCTGACAAAACTCCTCCCACCATATCAACGACCACCTCAAACGCCACTACTGGTCCCCCATTCCAATTCTCACCAGTGACTAACAAAGAAGTCTTTGACACTATAACGAAACTCAAAGCCTCCAACTGCAAGGAAGACCAATTCCCATCCCATCTAGTAAAACTATGCGCCCCCACTCTCACACCTATCATCACTGAATTCATCAACGCCTCCTTCCTCACAAACACAGTCCCCACCAGTATCAAAAAAGCTTGGGTGACACCACTTCTAAAAAAACCTTCCCTGGACCCAACAATACCCACTAACTACCGACCCATCACAACGGTCCCATTTCTCCTAAAAATAATCGACAAAATAGCCTACTGCCAAATTCAGAACCACTTGGAACAACATCACCTACTAGGAGATCGCCAGTCAGGTTTCCGCCCCAACCATAGCACAGAGACAGCCCTCCTTGATCTGAAGATCCAAATGGATGCCACCAGAGAAGCAGGTAAACTCTGCCTTCTGATGCTCTTGGACCTCTCAGCGGCCTTCGATCTGGTTGACCACGACAAACTCTGTAACACTCTAGCAAACAACTTCAACCTAGCTCAGAACGCTACCAACTGGATCAAATCCTTCTTGGCTGACAGGACCTCCAGAGTATCCATCGGCAAAGAATCAGCAGACCCAGTGTCTGTCCCTGCAGGTGTGCCGCAAGGCTCCTGCCTATCCCCCACTTTGTACAATGCATACACCAAGCTATTATTTGCAGCCTTGGATACCCTGGGTGTCATCTATACTAATTTCGCCGATGACACCCAAATCCTCATTCCTCTCTCAGGCAACCATGAACAAGACTCCCTCCTGGTTAACCAAATCTACTCACTCATCCAAAACTGGATGGCTAACAACAGCCTCTGTCTCAACGACGACAAAACCGAGCTCCTCATACTAGGCTCCTCCAGCAAAATCAACACCCTTGAGCCCGCCTTTAAATCATTCACCATCGATGGAACCATTATCCCTGTTCTTAAACAAGTCAAGACCCTCGGCGTGTACTTAGATGCCACACTATCCATGTCTAAACAAGTAAACACATTAGCCTCATCCACTTCCTACACCTCTAAACTCATCTCCCTCAGCCGTAAATTCCTCTCTACCAGCAACTGTGTTACTCTAGCCAGAGCACTCATACTGTCTAAGCTAGACTATTGTAATATCCTATTCCTTGGCACCTCCAAAGCCAACATAGCTAAACTTCAACTCATGCAAAACAAAGCCCTCTGAGCAGCTCTAGGCATCAAAAAATCTGAACATATATCCAACACCAGAAGAGACCACCACTGGCTCCCCATACAAGCCAGAATACAATTTAAAACCCTGAGCATCACCCACAAATGCAGGGCTAACAAAGCGCCCAAATACCTCAACAACACAGTCATGTTGAAGCCCCAGACCAGACTCCTCAGGTCCAACAAAAACGCATTCCTTGAAACCCCCAGATACAAAAGAGAGAAAGCAGGGGGCAGCAGCTTCAAAATACTGGCCCCCAGATATTGGAATGCGCTACCTACCTACATTATGAATGAAACCTCATTCCCCAAATTCAAAAGCCTTCTGAAGACTTGGCTCTTCAACAAGTTCTAACTGAACCAGTGCACTAACCCCCTCCAATCAATTATTTCACCTGACCACTTTGTATATTAGTGTATATTGTTGATTCCTACTATTGTATATTTTTGATTGTTATACCTGTACTCCTCTATGCTCATTCGAAGATTGCATTATCCCATTGTCTGTAACTACGCCGTGATACCCCCGGGTCTGGGCGTATAACAAATGTAATAAAATAAAATAAATAAATAAAACTCCCAAACGTCCACCTTGTTCCCTCTCTTTCGAGGTACCCGCCAGGGCTGCCCGTTTTCCCCAATCCTGTTGGCTCTAGCCATTGAGCCTATGGCGGACTTCGTCAGGGAACACCACGCGCGCAAGGGGATACGACTCCAGGGTACCCCCGAGATTATCTCACTCTACGCTGATGACGTCCTGCTGTTCATCAGAAACCCGGATCTCCACCTTGACCCTATTCTCCGGGACATCACTCGTATCGGAACATACTCAGGCTTCACTATCAACTACACCAAATCCGAACTTTTCCCCCTCACGCGCACCACGCTCCAGCCGGCCACGCAATACCCGCTCCGCTGGTCCCCTAATGGGATTAAATACCTGGGAATTCAGGTGTCTTTGACCAAAGAAGCTCTCTTAACTAACAATTACTTAGCCGTAGCTGAACTGGCTGAAACCAAGATTGCGCGTTGGCGCTCTCTCCCGTTGTCATTAGCTGGGAGGTTATCACTGGTTAAGATGATTCTGCTTCCCAAATTGTTATACACATTCACAAATGTTCCCATATGGCCTGGCAAGAAATACTTTGCAGGCCTGCACAGGCTGTGCGCACAGTTCCTGTGGCACTCCGGTGCAGTCCGGAAGAAGTGGGGTGCTATGACTCTCCCCTATGACAGAGGCAGGTTCACGGCTCCTGACCTGTTGTGATACTGGACCGCAGCGCAGGCACAGTTTGCCACCTATTAGTACCCTGGGCCCCCCCCTCGTCCGCACGTTAAGCTTGAAACCCTTGCTGCCTCCGGCGCCAATATTATGACCCTAATTTTACATCGGCGGTATGAGCCAGACACACCCATAGATCCAGTCCAGACCACCTTATCGGCCTGGAGGCAGATATTTGCTACAGGCACTGAGGAACACCCATATTATAAGTGGCTCCCCGCCTGGAGGCTCCCCGAGCTGGAACCCACGAACGATATAGCCCTGACACCCCACACTGGCAGACCCTGGGATATCTAGCCCTATCCGATTTCTACCCGGATGGGGTGTTTATAACGCCACAGACTTGGAAGCTGGGCCACTCGGGTTCGCCGATGGAAATGCTGCAATACTATAGACTCCGGGCAGCGTTCCGTGACACCTGGCCTGAGTTCCCCAAAGAACCCCCCGACCATCCCGCAATTTCTTACATCGCCAACTCCGGTGGGGCCCACGGGGTGGTCTCATCATTATACAAACTCCTTCTCACAACTACCACACCACCGCCCTCTAGGGCGCGGGACGACTGGGCCTCTGAACTAGGGGTGGACCTTACAGACCAATTATGGGGTAAAATGTGCTCCCACACCAACAGGGTATCCCTGAACTTTCGATACCGCACAATACAGTATAAACTGCTGAATAGGCTATACTATACCCCGCGCAGACTCTCCAGGTTCGCCCACTCTGACATACGGCTCTGTCCCCGCTGTGGCGCGGAGGATGCAGGCCATCTCCACATGTTTTGGGACTGTCCTCGACTAGCCCCATTCTGGGATGAGATCCTGAAAACACTGTCTGAAATCTGCGATACGTTGATTGAGCCCGACCCGTTGGGTGTGTTGTTTGGAGCATGGGGAGATGAAGGGCTCAGAGGGGAAGCTAAATTCATGAATGTATGCTGTATAATTGCCAAAAAATTTGTCCTTCAGAACTGGAAGTGTGCTGCTCCTCCTACCTTCCGGAAATGGCTGAATTTATTGACCTGGTCCGGAAACTGTGAGGAAGATTATATTAGCACTCTCCTGGCCCGATCCCAACCTAAAAACATTTGGACTGCCTTCAACAGTTACCTTAACGGCCTTGATGCCCACCCTTCGGTAGACAGCTCACCTTAATTGTTACTGTTATGTACCACGTCACCTGAAAAGCTGAAATGTTGCTCTTTATGAGCATCCCTGTACGCTGTAGTTTTTCTTACATTGTTATTTCATATCTGGCCTGATGTGTGCGTATGTCATCTGCCGCTGCCAGCAAAAACAAAAGTTTTTAAAAAAGGAAAGGTTCAAAAGGTGCACACATTAGAAATTATAGAACCCGATTAAGATCCCAAATTGGAACTTGGAATGGAGATGGGGGCCCGGAGTGCGGAGGGGGAACACACGTTGGTGTGCCCCTTTAGAGATTGTGTCACCAGTGGAATTTTGTAGTATAAACATTCCTCTGACGAGCACTTAAATATGGACAGCGTCGCCAAATATCCTTTAATAGCACCAATCTGGAGCCCCAGATTGGCTAAAGATAGCAGAAAAGATAAACATCTGGTGTTTTACATAGAAAAGGATCAACATTCTTTTCTCTGAACCAGTTGCAGAATTTATTCCAGCAGCAACGGTACAAAGACTTTGTTGCTGGCCTTCTGGCTGAAAGCAAAATCCCCATTACGTCATTTGGGAGGTCCCAATCCTTCTATCTCAAGCTTTCAAAAACCAAGCGTGAAGGTTGAGTGTTTTGATCTCTGGATGGAGAAACTGACCCTCCTCTCACGAGAGAAGGTCCTCCCTTTGTGGAAGACGTATTGGAGGATGTCCAGAAGGACCGGGTGCCACGTCCTCTGGCCCAATCCGGGGCTATTAGGATCATATGTTTCCTGAACTTTCTCAACCTCCTAATCACTTGAGAAATGACATGGACTGGAGGAAAGGCATACAGGAGTGGAAATTTCCAGGCCACCACAAACGCATCTCCTAGAGCACCTCTTGGAGGATATTCCCTGGAGCAGGACAGTTTGCACTTCCTGTTGACACCCGTCGCAAACAGATCCACTTGAGGGGTTCTCCAAAGGGTGAAGATCTCTTGAAGGACTTCCTGAGCTAGTTCCCACTCGTGGGAGACTGTGCTCTACCTGCTCAGAGTGTCCACCGCTGTAATCTCCTCTCCGGCTAGTTGAACTGCCGATAGGGAGGTTCCTTCTTTTATTACCCAGTACCAGAGCTGCATTGCCTCTCTGCACAGTGGTAGTGACCCTACAACTCCTCTCTTGTTGAGGTGGTACATGGCCACTGTGTTGTCCGCCATTATGAGGACATTCTTTCCCCATACAGAGGGCAGGAAGGCCTTCTGCGCTAGTCTGATTGCCCTCAGCTCCAAAAGATTGATATGTAGTTTGGCCTCCGATGGGGACCAATGACTGCCGACTGGCAGATCATTGGTGTGGGCTTCCCTCCCCGTGAGTGAGGCATCCGTTACTACTGTTATCTCTGGCCAGGGTTGACAAAAGTGTTCTCCCTTCAGCATGTTGTCCTCACAGGCCTACCACAGAAGATCGAGTTCGACCCTCCTTGGAACCTGAAGTAGGTCAGACATATTTGCTGAGAACTGGGACCATTGAGTTCTTAGAACCCATTGAAGGGATCTCATTCTCAGGCTGGCCTCTGGCACCAGAAAAATGCAGGCTGCCATGAGGCCGGGCAACCCAATAGAATAAATAAATAAATACCAATAAAAAAAAAGAAAATCGAAGGCCGGGAGACATTGGGCACTTTTAAATTTGGTGACCATCTGAAGAATGTCTTGAGCCCTCACCTTGAGTGGCAAGCTCTTTCTCAGGGATATAACCAGAACAGCTCAGATTAACTGGATTTTCTGAGAAGGTGTCATATGGGACTTCTTGCAATTGAGGGAGAAGCCCAGTCTGTGAAGGGAGTAGCAGGTGACTGAGATAATCCAGTACTTGTTCGGGAGAACGTGCCCTGATCAGCCAATCATCCAGATAGGGGTAGATGTGAATCCCCTCTCTCCTAAGACTCGCTGCCACCCCCGCCATCAGTTTGGTGAAAAACCTCGGGTGGAGGTCAGCCCGAATGGCAGAACTCGAAATTGATAATGAGAACTGCCAACTGCGAACCTCGGGTATTTTCTGTGCTTGAGATGGATTGGCGCATGAAAATAAGCATCCTGAAGGTAAAAAGACACCAACCAATCCTGGAGTTGGAGGGCCTGAAGGATCTGAGAAAGTGTGACCATCTTGAACTTGTCCTTCCTGAGGAACTTGTTCAAGTATTTCAAGTCCAAGATGGGTCTCAGTCCTCCATCCTTCTTGGGTATTAGGAAATAAGGGGAATATCAACCCTTGTTCCTCGCCACTACAGGCACTGGTTCTATAGCGCCTTTCTATGTCAGGGTTAAAATCTCCAGCACAAGGAGCGGATCTGGAATCCTCAAAGAGGGGTTCCCCAGTGGATTTTTGTGAAGTCTCTGTATGAAAGGAAGGCAGTAACCGTGGGCTACGGTTTCCAAGGCCCAAGCATCTGAAGTATTGTCTCGCCATTCTTCTAGATGCTGAGACAGTCTGCCCCCCCCCTCTCCACTGGTGAACTGTGACTCAAGACCTCAGAGAGGTTTTGAGGCGGCTGATGCAGCGGCAGATGGTAAAGAAGCCCCGGTCTGAGCTGACTTCGCACCCCTTCCTCGTCCACCACGAGGAAATCTTCTTTGGCCTCTTTGACTGGCCATTTCTTTCACCCTTCCAACTGAGGAGTAGTAGCGAAAAGATCTACCCCTCCAAGGTTGTCCACTAGGTCAAAAAGGCCGAGGTTGCCTAATATCAGGGCCTAAAGATTTGGCTGCCGCCTTTGAGGTCTGCAACTTCTCAAGACTGTCGTCAGCCTTGTTGCCAAAAAGGTGAGACCCCGTCAAAGGGCATGTTGAGAAATCTGGACTGCACATCCAGTGCAAAACCCAACTTCCACAACCACGCAAACCTGCTCATAACGTTGCTGGTAGCCATGGCTCTACTGACGCTATCAGCAGAATCCAAACGTGACTGAGGAGACTTGCACATGGACTTATTTGCCGTCTCTAACTATGGCTCAGAACCCACCTCTGGAATGTGCTCTGCCGCCAAGGAAATGCAGTCGGATAGAGTGAACGTAAATTTTGCATCTACATGCTCCTCAGTCTCCCAAACTCCAAATCAGGTGAGGTATGCACCCCACTTGCAGTCTGTAGGTTGTCATAGAGGTCCTTCAACTTTGACTCCTCAGCAATAAAACTCAGGTACATTTGTCGTACCAAATTGGAGGCCATATGGGGCCTCTTCATTTGACTGCTCATTATATTCATAAATGGAAGAAAGACTTAAAATAGTCTTTCCTGGGTAGTGGTGCATATGTTTTCTCAGGAATGAGGGATTTAGCAAATAATGGCTTCAGCGTCGATGTCCAGGGTTCGGCTGGTGTCGATGACATCGACGACCTCAACCTCGAATAATGCTTCCGGCTCGACTGATCCTTCAATGATACTTCATCAGATTGAGGCCTCGACGGCTCTTGATGCGGATCGGGCCTTCGTCACGGGCTCGAGGGCACGCAGGATTTAGGTCGAGCCCTTTCCTACCCGGCTTCTTTCAAAGGCGCGGTAGGAGCATGGCTAGGAGGCTTTTGTTTTTCAAATATTCCGAGCATCTATACTCTGAAGGCCTCCCACTCGGGCCGGAGTGGAACTTTGGGTTGGGCAAGAAACCCTCTCGGGGGAAGCATCCGACAGTGCGTTCTCTTCAACTTCTCCGAGGACGAAGAAGAGTGGTGGGAGCCACTCCTCGATCTCGACCGCTTGGACTTCTTCCTTCGAGGAGTCGCCTCTCAACTGGTCGATCAAATCTTTTTTGGTCGGTGTAGGAGATTTAGTGATTCAACCTACTTTCAACTTCCCCTTACGTTCCTTCAAGGTCTTTCCAGTCATAGACTAGCACTTGGAGCAGTCTGAGGTGTTATGGTCCCCCCTGAGGCACCACAAACAGATTTGAGGGGTCAAAGACATTTTCAACCCACAATCCCGACACTTTTTGAACCCGGTCTTTAAGTTGTCAGTGTTGATGAAGAAGACATTTCGATTTCTCGAAATAATGAAGTCGTCACAAAAGTGAAGAAGCGCGCCGTATTTCTCGAAGCTAAAGCTGTCGCCGAAAAACAGAACTGAAGACAACGGGTGCTGTACATGCTATATATGCCTTCGATGACATCATCCTCGAGACGGAGGCCTTCAAGGGACATTGAGTCGACGCCATCGACGCACAGCACCCCCTGCAGCATTTCTTTTTTATGAACCAGCTGAAGCTGAATATCTTACATAAAAGATGAGGAATACGTGAAAGGACACAATCCCTTCGAAGGCGAAAATACAAAACGTAATACAAAATGTAACAGAAGAGTTACAGGGACTAATAAAAGAAGTCACAAGACACTATCTGAGAATTTCATATCAGCAAACAGGTCTACAGATTGGTATTAAAATACCCTCAAGGAGAAGAGAGTAATACTCTGAATATATTTCAAGTTTTCCTAGGGGTAGGGTCCATAGATCATGTCACAAAGTGTCTGTGCCCTCCTTTTGACTCGCCATTTTGCCTAGATCTCATGCATTTCTCAAGGATTTCAACAGCACAGCTTTGGGGCCAAAAAGATCTGTGCCTTCAAAAGGCACATCCAGAAGTTGCACCTGAACCATCACTGCAAAATGTACCTTTCTTATCCATGAGTGGTGATAAAGCACTGCCCCTGTTGCCTTAGATTGGCCCCCCTCCTCTACCCTTGACTGCAGTGTCAATACCGGTTTTTAAAATATGCCTCACAGTATCCTTGCCATACAGCATAGGTTGTTTAAATGCCCCACCTTTCCGCCGGTTCCCACAAAATACGAGTATCTTGCGAGTGTTCATTAAGCATTCAACGTACGACACGCCAGTGAATACCTCCTGCCCCATACATCAATCTTATTTTTACTCCCCGTCGGTGGCACAAACGGAAGGCCTACATTCTGCAGGGGCTGCTTGCATCATAAAAGTTTCAGGTGTTGGATGCGCACTTTCATGCACATTGGATGATGAGGCTGGTCTACTCCTTATGGACAATAACATGTCTGCTAAGGCAACACTAAAGGGAAATACGGAGACATGATGTGGCATCGGGGGAGAAGTAGGAAGAGCAGTACTTTGCAATTTTGAAGAAGATTTGAGTGTTGTCTGGTTAGTTATAGCAAGATAGTCCATGGGATCGTTTGAGTGCAGGGAGGAGGTTCAGGTAAAGGTTAAAGAGAAGAGGCGAGAGAAAGGCAGCCTGTGCAGAACAGGGAGTCGAGGAGAAACAAGTGTTTTATTTGGGATCGGTTGTAGAGGATCAAGGCTATCCACTTCAGAGCTGTGTCCCTGATGCCAAGAAGGTGGAGTCTGTCCGTGAGGGTGGCATGGTCCATGGTGTCGAAAGGGTGCCAAGAGGTGAAGTAGAATTAGTGTGGCACAAACTTCTGAGTCTGCGTGTCTTTTAAGATTGTCCCAAATCGAGACTAAGAATGATTCAGTTCCTAATAGGGGTCTGAAGCTGGATTGGGCTGTGTCGAGGAGTAGGTTGGATTCTGTGAAATGGCATAGCTGCGAGTAGGCTGTTTGGTTGATTAGCTTAGCTGTGAATAGGTTGCTTCACATGGGTCTGTAATTGTTTGGAACAACAGGGTTGAGTGAAGGCTTTGTGGGCAGGGGCTTGACGTAGGTGGTCTTGAGTTCTGCTGGGAAGGTGCGGGAAGTGAGAGATGTGTTTACAACATATCTTATGATGTCGTTGGCGACAGGTTGAAGATGGGATTTCTTTAATATTAGGAATTCTGTAATCAACAAGCTTTTTTCTATGCTCTGCAGTAGGATCTTAAGAGGAGCCCCCGGTAAAAGATCCACATAAATAGGTGCTGACGAAGTCAGGACCAAGCCAACACTGATGGCTCCAATAAAATCAATACTGCTGAGGAGGCGCATGCCTTCAGCAGCACTGGCTCTGGTGATGCCAGAGTCTCTTGGATCTTACTCAGGCCTGCGCTGTTAGGCATGTGGGAGGGAGATTTCTTTACACCTGAATTGTCCTTAATGGGAGCATAAAAGACAGAGGAAGCCACACGATCCAGTTAAAAAATCATCTTTGCTTTCCTGAAGTTCGTCCACTCCACTGGAGTAGTGGTGGAAATGGGATAGGATTAGGTAGTTACTTAACTTTAACTCCTGTCCTCCAGTATTTAATATATTTTATAGATTCACATGCTGTTGAATATTTCCTGTCATCAGGATGGTAATCCTTGGTAACAATCAAGCAGTTACAAAGGAATAAAAGAACATGCACTCACTTTAGTGTTCTATGAAACTTGTTTCTGGATCATTTAGCCTTTAGCCAAACGGCAGTGGCTCTCTTAGCTCCACCCATAGAGGCCATCTCCAGACTCTGGACGTTCAGAGTTGAACTCCTCTGCAAAGTTCTCACTTTATTAAAAGTTTTCTCACAAGAATGTTCAATCTACAGCTTCAAATTGTGTATCTTTCTAAAGCTAGAGCTAAGTACTTTCCTATTGTAGGGTTTGGGAGTTCCTGCACTCCATTGGTACATCCTTAAAGGGAGCACAACTTTACTCTGTGATCCTTCAGGGTGGAGTCTATCGTGCATCATTGTCGCTACTGGTGTGGTGTCTGCAAAGCTTCTGTACGACTCAATTCTAGATGATGACAGTTTCTTATTCTTCCTTTATCTCCATCTCCCTCCCGAGAGCATTGCTGAGGGTCAGATCTTTCTGAAGTAGACTCACCACGGCAGATTATTGTTGTGTAGAGACTTTGCATGGGTGAAGCAAAAGCGATGCCATGCACTCACATAATGTCTTAGGATGCATTGCTTGACAGAACCCACATTCCTCAATATCGTGATCCTTTCCTAGAGAGAAAAGGCAGCCGTTCACTGACTCCATCACAGCCATCGAAAGATGGCATTTCAAAACACAATTCAACCTGATTTTTTACATGATGTCCAAACAATTGAGGTGTTGAGCTCACAGAGAAAAAAAACCTTCCTGAACAGGATGGAGAGAAAAAGGAACTGGGGACAATAGCGACGTCAGCAGCAGCTTTATGTATGGGTGATGTCATGGTAGGTGACAGACCAGGAGGCACAATGAATCTGAGCTTGGTACTGCACTGTGCAAGTGGATGGCTATGGAAAACTTCATGGAGTAGACGACACCTGGTCTGGTATTTCAGAAGGTGAGACATCTTTGGGAGGAATGTGTCCATTAGAAAATGGCTGGGCTCTTCAATGCCTACTCTGTGGGTCCGCTCACCACTCCCCCTTAGGCACCTCTCTATCCAGAGCTGTAATACATAATTCTCATTCTCCAATGTTCTCGTTTTCTTCCCCTCATCCCACCCCCTGCAGGGTTTCTCTTTCGCCACAAGTCAGGTTCACTTACCTCCTATAGACACCCTTTCTTTTTGCTATTGTCTTCTTCCTGACCTGACCTTTCGAAGTTAAGTAAAACCATCAGCTTTACTTCCCTGGTGCTTGGCTCACTTTTATGGGGAACCTGATGAGTCCTTAAGGCTATCAGTACTGAGAGACTGTCTTCCTTAGTGGAATTCATGTATTTTAGACCTTAAAGTGAAGTCTGGTTAGGAAAATCTGTATCCCAACTTTTTTTTTATTAACCTTGTGCTTACAGGTACAATGGGTCCAGGATGGTCTGGTGGCAGCGGATATTTTTCTACTGTGTTTTTGACTTTTCATTCGTGCACTTTTGCATTCCCCCCCCCCCAAAATGTAATTTATAGTACAATATACTCTAAAAGGGTGTCCCACGAGATGTCTGATTGTCATTTCATTTGGCCATTTTGTGCCTTGGCCACCTTACTGGCCTCTATGGTCCAACATTGCCATATATGGAAAGCCATTTCCCAGGCAAAGCTTGTGCTTTCCTGGGCAGAATGGTGGTCTGTGTTTGTTGATGGAGTGGAGACTAGGTCTGTCTGGACCCAGTCCACATCCGAGCCAGAGTGTGTCTATTGGACAGCCCCAGCCAGTTTGAATGGTGCAGATGCTTACCATTGGTGGATCCATCTTGGGATCACCCCAGTCTAAATCTTGGATAAAAGGAGGAATCCTGCAGCCATTCAACAGGTCATCATTGGAGCAAAAACCCCTACGAAGAAGTGCAGCCCACTGAAGACCCAAGGATGATCATTGCAGCTGACTAGAATTGCCTCCAGTCAAGTACTGGTGAAACTCTGCTCCCCTCTCCTGATCCCCAGAAGGACCTAGTGTATGCTTTGACCTATGGACTCATGGAACAGCCCATCCTGATCCCTGCTCGAGCATCCATACCTTCTGAAAGTGTCCATGGACCACCCACCTGAAGGAATGTCCAGCTATCTTCTAGGCTACCATGCTGCAGCCGTCATCACTCAGAGTTCATCCTTGGAACGTTCGGGATCTTTAACTTGTGTAGCAAGACGCCTACGCTTGCAGTTCCAACCTTCCTTACCGGAGAGAGTGCCTGCTCCTTGTTTGTACCACGAGCATCGCCTGTCCCTGCCTAACCTTGGTGACTCCCTCTGCAACCCCTCTAAATTGAGTCGTGGGAGTCCTGGAGGTCACCTGTCCCGAATAGGTCTTCATCCAGTCATGCTAAGGGTGTTCAGCTGTCCAGTCTTCAAAACCTTATAACCAGAGCGTAGAACCGTGAACTAGCTGGACCCAAAGCTGAAAGTGACCCTTACATCTGCTGCCCCTGGACCTCCCTGGACTGGATACAGCATAGAAGTAAGTAAGCCCAGCAGATTCAGGTACCCCTGAAGTTTGTATAGCTATTCCTACACCCCCTCTTGCCATAGGGTTGTATGGACGCAGAGTCCTAACCCTATCTCTCCCTTGCTTGATTAAGATCAGCAGTGGTATGGGCAAGAATCCCCCCTGGGCTTCCCCAACTGTGGTGGGGTTTTGGAGAAAAACTAGAAAGAACTTTAGTTCCCCTTTTTATTCACCTTCTGGAGCATCTACTCGGAGCCATTGGCTTTGGCAATTTATGTTCTCGATTCACATAGTAAACCCTCCTGCAAACAACATATTGTGCAACATGTGACACTTGGGCACTAGGCCCCAATTCCCAGCAGGGTGGGACTTATTAAGAACTAGGGACTTTGTCTTAGGCTTATCTGTGGGTGTCCTACCCAATTTACTTACCTATCTATTCTTGTTCTAAATTACTGTTTGCTCTGTTTTCGCACTCAATTTACCACACAGTTATTTATATGGTTACCCTTGACTTTATTAACAATTGCATACATTTTTCTAAATGTAAAGTGATGGTATTCTGTAAGCAGAACCCTGAATAGTGAATGCTGCTTCGTAGAGAATAACAGCAGCGTGATGATACTTACCTGAAGGATTCATTGTTTAGGGTGTATTTTAAAGGCCTAATAAATAATTGTATATTTTGTCCATCTTGAGTCCAACTTGAATTACTTATTATTATTATTATTATTATTATTATTATTATTGTATTTATTGAGTGCGGACCTAACTTAGAGACGCAACAGAGCGCTTTACAGAGGTATACGCCAATACAAATACATAACAGAGTGCTTTACAGAGGATTACAACATTAGAGATGCATAACGGCACACTTTTCAGTGGTAACAAAAGAACAGAAATTCAGCAGGGGGCAGGACACAGAGGGGGACAGAGAGGAGGTACACAAGGCATAAAATAAGCAGTGCCGCGGAGCAACTTGCTATGCAATTCTGTAGGTTTGCTAATTAAATTGGCATTTGTGTAGCAAAGTTAGCTATTTAAGTTAACTTGGTCAATGAAAGCACAGATCACCCTGCATTCCTCTCTTGCCTTCAGAGCTCTCTCCACCCTCTTTTCTCTGTTCACTGCAAGTTCAAAGGGGCTAATGGATAGAGTGCAGCAGTAATCATCCCCTTCACTCATGTGCCAAATGGCCTGTTTGGGAGTGCTAATAATTGCAAACCGGAAATAATCAGGTTAATACTGTTATTAAGCTAACTGTAACCTGTCTGCCCAAGACCAGTAATATAGATAAGACTACAAGCATCCATGCGCCTTCCCTCAGAGGGGAGGAAGGGCGGGCGCATGTGAATCTAAGCAGATACAAGCATCAGAAATACGATTACGGTGAGTAATGTATCCCTTCTGAAGCTTGTAGAATCTGCTTAGATCACATGCTGTGCATAGATTAGCGAGCAGTGTTAGAAGAAGGAAGTGGGATGTGAGAAGGGTCATGAGCGAACAAATGTCTTAGAACCGCTTGTCCCACTTGAGTATCTGTCTTGGAATGAGTGTCAATGCAGTAATGCTGAGTAAAGGTGTGAATAGAGCTCCATGTAGCTGCTTTGCAAATGGTGTCAAGGGGTACATTTGCAATGAAAGCCAGAGTGGCCCCAGTACCTCTTGTAGAGTGGGCCCTTGGCGTAAAAGGCAGTGTTTTATCTGAAAGGGAGTATACATCGGACTATCCATTTAGAGATGGCACCTTTAGAGACGTGATCTCCTTCTCTGCCTAGAGCTACGGAGATGAACAGTTGATTTGTCTTTCTTAGCGGTCTGGTCTTGTCCACGTAGTAGAAGACTGCTCGCCTCACATTTAGTGTGTGGAGTTTCACCTCAGCAGAGCTTTTGGGTTCTTGGAAGAAGGCCGGTAGCTCAAGGGACTGGTTAACGTGGAATTTTGAAATGAATTTAGGTGAAAACCTAGGGTCAGTGAGTAAAGCCAGTTTATCCTTATGAGCAGTAAAGAAAGGATCCTGCACTGACCGAGCCTGAATTTCACTGACCCTTATGGATGTAATGGCTACTAAGAAGGCTGTTTTATAAGTCAGATGTTTGAGACTAGCTTTATGCATGGGTTCAAAGGGAGGTCCCAGGAGTTTAGCAAGCCCCACATTAAGGTCCCACCCTGTTGGTGGGTTAGAAATTGGAGGGTGGAGTCTCTTTACCCCTTCCATAAAGGCTTTGACCACTGGCATTTTCACCATGACACCTTGTTATGGGAGGTGGTGTAGGCTGACAGCGCCGCCAGGTGTACCTTGAGTGAATTAAATACTAACCCTGCATCCAATAGGTGAAGCATATAGGTAACAATATTGGAAGGGGTATTATCAATTGGGTTGATTTGTTTATTCTGGCACCAAATAACGAATCTTTTCCACTTATCAAAGCAACAGTGTCTTGTGTTAGGTTTCCTAGACTTTAAGATGTCCATGCATCTCTGTGGTTAATTGAGATGGCCAAACTCTATAACTTCAGTAGCCATGCTGCCAAGTTCATCGAGTTGGGTTGAGGATGCACTGTTTGTCCTTCGTGCTGTGAGAGTAGATTGTACCAACACGGGAGTTTGATTGGGTCGCACACCGCCAGTTTGCATAGATGTGGAAACCATGGTTGTCTCGCCCACATAGGAGCAACTAGGATGAGCGTCATCAATTCCCTGTGCATCTTGTTGACCACCTTCCTCATCAGAGGGGTTGGTGGAAAAGCGTAGACAAACATCGCTGACCAATTCATCCATAGAGCATTCCCCTTGGAGCCTGGCTTGGGGAACCTAGATGCGAAGTCTGGGCATTGTCTGTTTTCGCTTGTGGCGAACAGGTCTATTGTGGGGAAACCCCACTGAGAGAAGAGATCTTCTACGACTTCTTTTTGTAGTCACCATTCGTGTTCCTCTGGGAGGGGATCTCTGCTCAAAGCGTCTGCTAGTGTATTGAGATCCCCTGGAACATGTTGGGATGACAGGTAAATGTTCCGTCTGAGTGCCCATTTCCAAATTTTCTGGGCAAGCTTGGAAAGATTTGGCAAACGAGTGCCCCCTTGTTTAAGTAAAACATCGCCATTGTGCGTTCTTTTAGGATCTGCACTGACAGGTTGGACAGGAGGGGTTCGAATGCCCGAAGCGCTCTGAAGACTGCCAGAAGTTCTAGCAGGTTAGGTTGATGTGATTCTGAGCCACTATGTGAGACCAGAGACCCTGGCCTGTGTGGTGAAGGTGGTGAGCTCCCCACCCTGACAGGGATGCGTCTGTGACGACGGCTTGTATTTCTGGATCGTAAAAGGGTTTCCCCTATGTAAGATTCTCTCTTGTCCACCAGCAAAAACTCTGTACTAGTGTTGGCGAAACGACCACTAGATCGTCCCACTGACCACTTGCCTGAGACCACTGTTTCGCCAACCATTCCTGCATGAGTCGCATGCGCAGGCGCACGTGGGGAACCAGGTAAATGCATGATGCCATCATGCCTAGCAAACACATCGCTTTGCGCACCCTTGCGACCGGACTGATATTGAGGAATTTGCAGCAACAGATTCTGAATTCTTTCCTCTGACAGAAAGGCCAACCTCTCTTGGGTGTCTAGGTCAGCTCCTAGGAACTGTTTTGAGGTGCTTGGCACCAGGCTTAATTTTTTCTCGTTGATTGAGAAGCCCAATTGGAAGAGGAGGTCGATTGTTCTTTGAATGTTGGATCAGGCAAATTACGGGAGTTTCCCCTGCAATGATCCAGTCGTCCAGTTAAGGGTACACCGGGATTGCCTCCCTGCGTAGGTGCGCCGCCAGTACCTTGGTCAGGGGCGTTGCTAGGGGGGGGGGCTAAGGGGGCTATAGTCCCTGATCTTTTGGTTGTAGCCCCGGATAGAATCTCAGGAGCTACAGCCAAAAGACTAGCTAGCCCCCAGTCCCAACCTTTCCGACATCAGCTTAGCCCCGGGTCTTTTCCAGACCTAGCAACTCCCCTGACCTTGGTGAATACACTTGGAGCCGAGGCTATTCCGAAGGGCAGCACCTTGAACTGGTAGTGCTGGCTGTCTATCGTGAAACACAAGATTCTTCTGTGCGCTGGGAACATGGAAATATGAAAATATGCATCTTTCATATCCAATGTTGCCATGTAATCTCCTCTTTTTAGTAGGGGGACTACTTCCTGGAGTGTAGTCATGCAGAATTTTTGTGGCTTGACATAATTGTTTGCAGGGCAAGTCTAATACTGGGCACATCGTTAGATCTTTTTTTGGCACAAGGAAGTAGGTTGAATAAATACCCTTGTTTACCTGGTTGGCCGGCACAAATTCTATTGCGTCCTTTGCAAGAAGAACGACAATCTCCTCGAGGTGGATTCTTTGGTGCTCCAAGGAGTGCATCTTCTGTCTTGGAGGATGGTTGCGGGGGCGTTCTAGTAGCTCTATAAAGTATCCCAAGGACACTGTGGACAGCACCCATCTGTCCGAGGTGATCCCTTCCCATGTGTGGGTGAAGATGGAAATGCGCCCCACCTACTGGGGGTGCCCAAGGCACTACCCGATCTCTTGCCCCACGCCCTTCCTACCCTCCCAGCCACCTTTTCCAACTAATCACTACTCTCACCATACCTCCCCCGTAGACAACAGATCCCTAGCCAATACTATCTCTAACAAAACTCCCAATCACAGTAGACTCAGTGCTCCATGCCACACTATGCCCCCCACACCGAAATCTCCAGAACCCTTACGGTCAACCAACCCGAACATCACAGCCCGCAACAACAGACTAGGCACTAGGCTCCCCTATACAGATAGCAACCACCCTGCCAAACTCAACACCAAAACTAAGAAGAACTTAAAGACCCCCAATAAGCCTGAACCACTCCCCCTAAAAGGAGCCTTACTTAATGTCAGATCCCTGGCCGCACACCCCACAGAAATTGCCGACACCATTCTAACCAATGATCTCGACTTCCTTGCCCTAACAGAAACATGGCTACACGAGGCATCAGGACCACATTTATCGTTCGCCATTCCTGTCAATTACTCCATCCTCAGAGCTGACAGACTTAATGGTAAGGGAGGAGGCGTAGCGATCATATCTAAATCACTACTAAGCTGTAGACTAGTCTCCACCCTATCATTTAAATCCTGTGAGCTACTCACAGTCAAGTTACAAACCTCCCCCTCAAGCACAATCACACTCCACCTTACATATAGACCTCCAGGCCCCCCTGGAGCCTTCGAAGACATCATCACGGCGCTCATCACTGAAAATTCCAAGCCTCTAGCACAAACTATTATCCTCAGTGACTTCAACCTTGGTTACAACGACCCCAAGGACACACCAGCCACATCCTTAGCAAACGCCCTAACTGAGCACGGATTCACTCAACTCAGTATTTCACCGACTCACCAGAAAGGTAGAATTATCGACTGGGTAGCAACTCTTAACTGCAACACCACTTGTAAGGACCCCCAACCTCTCACATGGACGGATCATTACCTTATCCCTCTCGAAATTCACATCAACCATGCCATTCCTAAAAAGCGCCCCATGGCACCAGCCTGCCCAACCAGAAACAAGCGCAACATCACCGCCGAAGCCCTATTACCCTTGGTTCTACCCACCCTTAACGCTCTACCAGTCAATGCTGATCTAAACCTATTAGTTGACACCTTCAACAACTTCATGGCCACTGCCATCGATACCATTTCCCCTCTGAAACTACGTAGAAGCAAGCCAATAAGCCACTTGAACTCATGGTACACCCCCAAACTTAAACTACTCAGGAAAAATAAAGCCAAATCAGAACTCCTATGGAAAACCAACCCCTCATCTGAAAACAAATCCAATCTCAAGAACATCTCTGCGCTATACAAAAGTGAGATAATTTGCACTAAAAAAGATGCCTATAACGTTAGGATAGATCAGGCAGGTTCTTCCACCAAAGAACTATTTAAAATACTAAAGGAGCTAGAAAACCCCAATTCACCTCCAGACACCTGCTCAAAAGATAAACCTTGGTGCACCAGCATCCAGAACGCCCTCAACAATAAAATAATAGGACTCCAAACCAAAATTGAGGACAAACGTCAACAACTCTTCCACAACAAGACCACTAACCCTAGCCTAAGCTCACCAACACCTATCAAAGCTAATATAGGCTTTACCTTTAAGAAAGTAACTATCTTAGAAGTCCAAAAAATCATCACATCCTTAAAACCATCCAACTGCAAAGGGGACAGCTGCCCTGCCCAGATAATAAAAGACGCAGCCAGAGACCTCTCCTCTTTTATCACCAAGCTAATTAACCTTTAATTTGCTAATAACTCTGTCCCCAGCAACCTAAAACAATCCTGGGTTCTCCCTCTCTTAAAAAAACAATCCCTAGACCCAGCCATACCAATTAACTATAGACCCATCACCACTGTCCCTTTCCTGCTAAAAATCCTGGACAGAGTCGCCTACATCCAGATTCAGGAGTACCTAGAATCTAACCAACTGTTAGGTATAAGTCAGTCGGGCTTCAGACCTCAAAACGGGACAGAAACCGCTCTCTTTGACCTCAAAAGCCAGATTGATGAAATCAAAGATAAAGGCACCGCCGCAATCCTACTTCTCTTAGACCTCTCAGCGTCCTTCGATTTAGTCGATCACGAAATCCTATGCAACCACCTATCTATCGCAGCCCACTTCTCCTCCTCTGCCTCCTCATGGATACAATCCTTCCTGGCGAATAGAAACATGCAAGTTTTCTCCACAACAGCAGCAGCAGACCCGATCCCCATTACATGCGGAGTCCCACAAGGCTCCGTCTGGGTGTCACCTACACTAACTATGCAGATGACACCCAGATTCTCCTCCCCATCTCAGGCAACTACAATGCGGACGTCCCCTGGATTAGCGAAATCTTCTCCATCATCCAGGCATGGATGGCCACCCACGGCCTTTGCCTGAATGATGAGAAGACGGAGCGTCTGCTGGTCGGCTCCCCGAATAACCTGTCTAAACTCAGTCCTAACTACAAGAACATTATCATAGATGGCAACACCATCCCCATCGCTAAAAGTGTGAAAACCCTAGGCTTCCACCTTGATGCTAACACTAACCTCACCAAACAAATAACGCGACCGCCTCAGCCACTGCCTATATGGGTAAGCTAATTAGGGCTAGCAGACCCTTACTATCTTCCAACAGCTGCCTCACTCTTGCTAGAGCACTCATTCAGTCCCAACTGCACTATTGCAATAGTCTGTATCTAGGAGCCAACCAGTCCAAAACCAACAAACTCCAGGTTCTCCAAAATAATGCTCTATGCGCAGCACTCAACATCCCAAGGCGTGAGCACATTTCCACCACCACTAAAGCGTGTAAATGGCTCTCGATACAGCAAAAAAATCGACCTCAAAACCATTTGCCTCGCTTACAAGGCCTTAAACCACCTAGCCCCACCGTATCTGACTAATAAATTTACTCTAAAATCCGCCACCAGATCATCCAACTCCTCATGCCTGTTAGTGCCCAGATTTGCCTTAAAAAGAGCAGGAGGCGCTAGCTTCACAGTGCTAGCCTCCTAACTTTGGAACACCCTACCACTCAACATTAAAACTATTGAGTCTTTTCCAATCTTTAGGAAACATGTCATTGTCTGGTTACTGAACAAAGAGTAGAAATTACCTGCACTCTCTAATCGCAACCATGCCTGTATTATACGTAAATTGTTGTACCATCTAAATTATGTAAATTGTTGTACTATGTAAATGTATATCTCATGCCTGTAACCGCTTCCTTAACCGCCCTTCTAACTACGGGTCAGGAGCGCTATACAAATAAATAAAACAAACAAACAAGCAAGCAAGCAAGCATGGGAAGGGACCCGGAGCGGAACGTCACTGTTTACTGGGTGGCGTAGTGCCTCTACCTGGGCTGCCTCTCCCTCTACCGCGGCCCCCCTTTTGACTTCTGGTGAAACCTTGGGTAGCCTGTTGAATGCCGCCCCATTAGGTTCCTTGACCTTGATAGTAATTGGACCCTCTTTGGGAGTTTTGACCGCGAAAGCGAGGAAAATTATTGTTATTCCCCCTTTGACCTGAGGGCTCATTTGTTAGTTGGCCGAGGGACTTTAAGGTTTCATATTCGTCCTTCTATAAACAAGAAATCCAAAAGCTGTGAAACAATGAGTTAATAGACTATAGTCTGATTTCCATAGTTCGTAATCATGGTATCTAAGATATCCCAAAAATTCCTCCTTGAGAAACAAAAGATAATCGAAGGGAATAGGAAAAAAATATAGAACTAATGTTATAAATAATTTCAATGGTTTATTGAAAGAAAAAAAGACATACATTTTTTTCAAAAAATCATATTAACAAGTTACCATTCAGTTTTGGTGAAAAAGGTGCATATAAAAATTAGAGCACAAAGATTAAGCAATTAAGTGAAACACAAACAGAATGAAAAATACATACCAGCAGAGGTATAAATTAACAGGTCTGTCAGGATTGAGCAATCAATGAAACAAAAAAACCAAATATAAAATTAATAAATGCATTTGTGCAAAAGTATAAATTAACTTCACAGGTCTGCCTACAGCTCTTCACATTTATTCATGTCAAAAGAACGGTCTTAAAATGAGGTTGTTTGCAGAAGGGTGGGATTTCAACAAAGAAAGACCTAATTATGTTTCGGCGGGCCACCTGTAGGGCCGTTGATGTCAAAAACACCGCCTTCCTTGGGGCAAAGTAAGGAGAAAAAATCCCTGCAGGGAAGCAGACAAACAAAAAATGCTAAGTATCCAATAACATAGGCTTCCTATATAATTCTCAATAGACTATCTTCAGTTGACAGGGTACATAAACAAATTTTTCAGAGGGTATGACATGACTGCTAATTCAACTTGTCCAGAAAAGGAGCCTTACCCGAATCAATGTGGGTGGGATCTTGTAGACAAGGTTTTTCGATGCAGTTATCACCTCAGTGCCAACAAGGAGCACAGGCGCCAAAGTGAGCGATCAAAGCCAGTACTCATCTGTAAAACCTATAAATCAAAGTGTTTGAATTTAGGTTTGGACTCGAGACTCATGCTGAAATGGAAATGGAGGGGGGGGGACAGGCATGTGCCTACCTTTGTAGAAATGCTGCCGTAATGCCCATAAAGTGGTGAGAGCCTTGTCATGATTTCTGCCCCTCATGTCCCCAGCCCTCCAAGATGTCAGGCTGGAGCCAGGCCACGATCACCGACATGGCCCTCAAGGACCTCTCCATCCCTCCAAAGTCCCACTTGGAGTCAGACTTGGCGCTTGTGGCACCAGACTCACTCACTCCCATACGATAACTTTGGGGATTGGACTTATAGTGCATTGATGGGGACAAGATGGATGCCCCCACATATTTCGGTTCCCAGAACTGCATGTGCGGTCTAATCTTTTGGGTGTGGTTCAGCCCAGAGACACCTGGGATATCCAGAGACTATTTAAGCCACAACCAGGCTGAGAAACATGCTTTGCGTTTTCTGCACCTGCAGCATGACACTCACCGTATTCGGATCGGTCTCCAGTAGGCCTGCATCTTTCTTCTGCGCTCAGCTCCTGCAAGAACAAGAACACCGTTAGGAACAGCCTTACCTTACGGCGCTTCTGCCCATCATTCATCGCTCCTTCTGTTCTGCGGGCATCTTCGGCGGTGTCATTCCCATCCCGGCACGCCGCTTCCTAAGGAAAAGGGAAACGAACAGAAAAAGGTCATTAGTAAGCATTCTGCAAATCTTCACTTATTTTTAAATACTGTACGAGCTTCAAACGCTTACCTGAAACCCAGCCGCTCTGGGGGAACTCTGTCTCCGGAACTTCTCATCCATCTGCAAGAGGGAAAAAACACTCCAGGTTAGCGCGGAAACATCTAGAGGCGCTGCATACCACGCTTACCCACCGCATTTGTTCTTCATAACCCGCATCCACGCTGAAAACGTCGCAGCACCTAAAAGACACAGAAAAAGAACTAAGTTCAATGCAAATACGAAAGGGGTGCATCGCGCTCTCACTCACCTTCAGCGCTACTCATCTCCACAGCACGCCGCCATCCCCGGACGCCAGCCATCATCTAAGGAAGGAAAGGAGTTAGAGAACTGTTCAAAAGACTCATTATACTTACCTGTCGGACTCTTGCCAGTGAATTAACTAGGCAGCAAGGAGCCCGCATCAATCAACGCGCCCCTGCGCTGAAAGCAGGATGGAGAGCACACTATCCAAGAAAACAAGGTGAGCTGTGGATCAAAGGGAAGGGTTGGACCCCGGGGAAGAAGGGGTTCGAGCACACAGAGACAATACGGAGTTAAACTCTACCAGTCCTGTGTTTCAGGCCCAGTCTCCAGTCGAATAGCCTCCAGGGAAGGGTTTGAGGTCGTAAGAGGTCAGAACAGGCTGAGTGATGTCCCTGTGGATACCAGGTGAGCGTTACAATCCTAAAGTGGTGGGTTCGCCATCGAAGACCAGTCTTGAAAGCAATTGTGATGGGTGTCCAAGCTGGTGAGGAAAATCATGAACTAGTATTGATGCTACACACTCAAAGGCATCAACAATTGCAGAACATGGAAGAACAATGCAATAATGCTTACTTGTCCGATTTAACTTGGTGGGTGGAATCAGTTGCACTAGACCTGCCAGATATCTAGTAACGTGTTGATGAACGTGGGCAGGTTCCATATATAGTTAGGAAACCTGTGGGGAAAACAAATGAAACCCTTTGAAAATATGGCTGATCGTGGTTGAAGAATTCAGTGCAGAGTTAGAAGCCAATAGAATTAAATAACACAGGGGGCCAAGCGTTGTGCTTGCACGGGCATGCAAAAGCAAAAAACGAGAATGAAAACCATAATACGGTATGGCGCCGTGTGTCCCCGGAGTGTAGCCAGGGCACTTACCCGCGGGATTGAAGGAGGCGAGCTACGCGAGCGACACTGTAGCCATAGAGATCTAGTATGCTCGGGAGCCACGCACAGTGTGTGTGCTGAAACGGCTCCTGCAGATGTAATGGGTAGAGGGCGGCTACGTAGCGCGAGTAGCGTGATGTGGCTGGCCCTCATAGGTCGCGGCAGCATACTAAAGCTTGTGCAAACCTGATAGGTTGTGGTCGGCGCACCCACACCGTGTGAGCAGCGCCAGTATCATGACGTATCCGGCCCTGATAGGTCACCGGCAACACACCCTTGCTGGGGGGTGTATTGTTGCAGGAAACGTTGTCTCACGTAAGCCTGTCTATGAAGGTACAAAAACGAACGGAACAACGGCTAGCAATGGAGACTGTGAGAGTTCAATCTCCGTAAATAAACACAGTTGCAAAAAGCCCCATACAATTGTCAAGTAATGTGTAAAGAACATAATAGGTCTAAAGCCGGCAACGCCCCCTGGCATGTGCCGTTGTTTGTGGCAATGTGTTGCTTAAATGTGGATGAGCCTAAGTAGGTTTAGGCGGCAAACCTAATGGTGGTGTTGCCAAAGGGTTCAAATAGTTAACGCCTCGGTATTATAGAGTGCTGCCATCGTCATGCAATGGTGATACCATTGTAAGAGAACAAAGGTCAGAAAACAAAGATGTGGCAAAAATGATGTGGAAGGAGCAGTAATATGGCCAGGCTGAATGGAGCTATAATGGAGTCTGAGAGAGTTACTAAGCTCAAATATGAACAAAGTTACCAGTGTGTGGCCATAAGATTGCAATGATCATTTGATGTTATAAAGGTGGAATGAATTCTTCATTTAGTCCATGTGTGTGAGTTCCCAATCGAAAAATCCAATGTGCTTCTTTATCTAGTAAGCTTTTAGATGTGTTGGTGGAATCTTTTACTGTTTCCAGTATCCACCATAGTATGTCGTTGGGTGAATGTTTCAAGGCCATGTAATGGTTTACGAGGGGAGCCGTGATGTTTTTTCATCTAATGCGGGAGCGATGTTCTTATATTCTGATGTGTGCTGCTCTGCTGGTTTGTCCCACATACCTTAGTCCGCAGGGACATTCAATGCAATAGCTCACATTTTTAGTTTTGCAGTTTGTCAGATAGGGTGAGGTTCAGACCCGATCGCCAATTTTAAAGTCTTTCATCTTTTTAGTGAAAGTGTATATTCGTCCTTAGCCGTCTTCAGTGCTTCCTCTATTGCTTTCCCAAATAGATTGTTTGGTTCTACCGGCATGTCTATTAGGGTGCCTTGGGTCTCGGGCTTAAACCCGGATTGTCTTCGCCAAGCATGGCGTTTAATGACTGTGCCTTCTGCTATTAGTCTCCCTGCATTATCTGCTGCATTGAAGTTTGCCTTAAGAATGCATCCAGACACTGATCTTCCGTCTAATGCAAATTAGGCCAACTGGCTCTTTACAGGTTTGGGTGCAGAGGCAATGAGGGCAGCTACCTGTTCCCATTGGTGGTAGTTGTAGCTTGCTAACAGATTGGTGGTGTTGGCAATGCGTGCTTGGTATGCTGACGTGGATGCCACCTTTCTAACCAGAGCATACATTCTCTTGCTCTCTTTGTCCGGGGGTGCTTCAGAAGAAGCTAATGGTGTTCCCGTCGTCTTTCTGGTGGTAGTAACCACCAGTGAGTCGGGTTCTAACTGACCCCTTATGTATAGTGGATCGGAGGGAGCGGCTCTGAATAATTTTTCTACTCGTGGATTGACCGCCCGAGTAAGATTGGGGGTCACCAGAGAAGGATCGATTCTGCGTTGAATTGATTTTAAAATGGGGATAGTTTGGGCAATGGATTTCCTGTCCCCTAGAATTTCCTCTGTAAAATCTCTCTTCTTGGACACCCTGTGTGTCAATTTGAAAATGGGCTGCAGCTTTAGCTAATACCTCATTAAGTAAATGCTGATTGTCAACCGGTGAGTCATTCACAGGGGGATCCTTGGGAATCGGGGAGTCAAGACTACAGGCTACCGCCTCGTCTTCGTCTTCCTCTTCCTGATCCTCATCGTCCCCATAGTAGCCGACCCCTTTCTGTTCTTCTAGCATTTGTACTTCTGACTCCTCACCATATGTCTGGTAAGGTTCATTTATGGAAGGGTCTGAAATTAAACCATATAATGGAGTCTCAGAACGGAGCCTCTTAGTAAGAGGTTGAGGGTCCTTGGATCCAGAAGGGGCAGAGGTAGCTGAAGTACTATGATAACTATGAAAGTAATTTGGGTCCTTTTCGTAGAAATCTACGAAAAAGGACATCCTCCTCATTACTCTATCAATGTCCTCAGAGTTCCATTGCTTGGAACTGGGGATAACCCTCTCCTGCTCTGTCTCTTCAATTATCTCAGTTTCCTGAGTAGTGGGAGAAACAGATCTTTCCCTGGTGGCAGGGTCAGGGACCTTGGGTTTTTCCTTGCGTTTCTCCTTCTCCTTCTGAATCTGATGTTCAGAGGCTTATATATTTTGTTTTTCCCCTTTCCCATGTGTAGAGGAATGTTTCCCTGACCCTTTGTGGTTTCCTGAATGTTTCGGTGCCTGCCGTCGAGATTCAGAGGTGCTATCACGAGATTCGGGAGTCTTGGAAGAAGGGCGTTGAATCTCTGAGGCAGACGTCGAACATACTACAGAAGTAGACGTTGAACGTACTACTTGAGGGAAGAGGTCGGATTTGTCTTCTGACGACCGGGCCTCCGTGACTTTTGATAGTGTGGCACCCATAGCAACCGTGGACGGTTGATGTGTGTCATAAGTCGACCGTGACCTGGAATGCCCAGAGGAAACAGAATTGGCAGACCACTCTCTAGGTGCTTTCTTCTGCCAGCCACTCGACATACATGTCGAATCTCGACTGGGGTTAGTGTGTTTGGTGGAAGAGGTGTGTGTTGCGCTCTTGCCGCGGGGTGTTATCCCCATAACTGAACCACCGGTCAGTCCTCTGAGGTCGGGGGCTTGCGCGTGGGTGTCCAACGACACCCCTCGCCGTCCGATAAGGCGGCGTCGCTGCCATCGCAGAAGGAACCCACTGCGTTCATGGCCTCTAGCTGCCTGGCGTAGTGGACCCAGCGCTTGGTCGAGCGGTCCTTGAGTGTCTTGGCTTTGAAGAGCTTACAAGCTCTACAATTAGCCTCGGGATGATCCCTCGGAAGACAGTTACACGTATTGGGTTCCGTCTACCCAGGGAAACGTACGGTTACACTTTGGGCAGAATCTAAAGGGAGTACTCTCCATATGTCACTATTTGGCAGCGGGCGGTCGGGCGGGCGTGCGTGTGTGCAGCCCCACTCTCCCTACTTGTACAGGGCAGAGGCCTTCCGAACACAAAGTCCGTTGTGTAGTCTCGACGGCTGTTCTTCCTCGGTCTCGAATATCAACAACGATCTTCAGCAATCTTTCAACGTAGAGTTGGAGAACGAGGAATATTTGTAATAAGAAAGATAAATGGCTAAAGCCAAGAGAACTCCGCAATATGCTTATGACAAGTATGGCGGAAAAAAACAATCTAAGGGTCCTACACGAGTGAGGGATCATGGGCACAGTGGACGTCACTACGGATAGGATTACTGGCACGCCCTAGTTCGCCCCTCCTTTTCGAGTTTCGAAAAACAAACTGTAATACTCTGCAGCTTCCACTAGATGTCGTCCTATGCACATCATGTGATCTAAGCAGATTCCACAAGCCTCAGGAGAACAAGTTACTTACCAACTGTAACGTTCTTTCAATTGGATGTTCCTCCCACGTATTCCTCATCTTAGATATATCCTTACCTTTAGGTTTTGCCTCGGAAATGTTTTTCTCTCTCCAGCAGAGGGCGCTCCACTCGAGGCCACGGCAAAGATGTACCTCGGCGGCATCCGTCGAGCACTGACGTCATCCACTGTATAAGAGCCTTGAGCACGCCCGTTGGCTTCAGTTCTGTTTTTTTGTATATATTATAGTCCATGGTTTTAATTAGTTAATGGCATGTCTCTTTTGACCCAAGCCTTAAAAGAGTTTAGAGTGTAATTCACGTAAACTGTACTGTGGGGTTGGTTGGGAGGGTCGATGAGGAATACGTGGGAGGAACATCCAATCGAAAGAACGTTACAGTTGGTAAGTAACTTGTTCTTCGAATGGATTGTGTCCTCCCACGTATTTCTCATCTTAGATAGAATCCCAAAGCAGTTTTGTATTGGAGGTGGGAGTACAGTATCTTTTTTAATCGTGTACAGAATGGAGTACAGATTTAGCAAACAGACGTCCTTGAGAAGAAGTCGAGTCCAGTACATAATGTTTTATAAAGGTGTGCATGGATGACCATGTGGCTGCTGCACAAATATCTTGTACAGGGACACCCCTTTTTAGAGCTGTTGAAGTTGCCATGCCCCTGGTTGAATGAGCTCTCAGTCCATCAGGTGGTTCTTTCCCAGCCAATCTGTAACATTCTGTTATGGCTAAAATTATCCATCTGGATAATGTTTGTTTAGTTACCGGAAGACCCAGTTTGCGTCCAGTGTATCCCACGAAAAGTTGATCTCACCGACACATTTTTGCCAATCTTGAGATGTAAAAACTAAGAGCTCTCCTGGGATCTAGTCTATGAAGCCGCTCCTCTTCCTTGCTTGCATGAGGGGGAGGGTAAAAAGAAGTAAAGTTATTTTCTGTGACAGATGAAAATCCGAAACAATTTTTGGCAAAAAAGAAGGTTTAACCCTAAGAACTACCTCGTCCTTATAAAAGATGGTGTGAGGAGGACCACTCGAAAGCGCCTGCAATTCACTTACCCTGCGGGCTGATGTCAATGCTACAAGAAGTATTGTTTTCAAAGTAAGGAGCCTTAGTGGACAAGAATGTAAAGGCTCAAATGGAATACATGTGAGAAATTTTAGAACCAAATTCAGATCCCACATTGGAACCTGGAAAGGTATTGGAGGAAACACATTATTTAAACCTTTTAAGAATTGAATTGTCAAGGGTATTTTGAAGTAAGATTCTTCTTCAGAAGAGCGCTTAAAGATGGATAGCGCTGCTAAGTATCCCTTTATCGTCCCAACCTGGAGCCCCAGATTGGCTAAATGTAACAGAAAAGATAAGATTGTGGGGGTATCACATTGAAATGGGTCCACATTCTTTTCTCTGCACCAGTTACTGAACTTGTTCCAACGACACCGATACAGAGATTTGGTTGCTGGCCTCCTGGCCGAAAGCAAAATCTCCATCACGTCATCCGGAAGATCCCAATCCTTGTATCTCAGCCTTTCAGAAGCCATGTGTGAAGGTTGAGTGTGTTGACCTCCGGATGGAGAACATGACCTTCCTGTCTCGAGAGAAGATCCTCTCTTCTTGGAAGACGTATTGGAGGGTAGATGGACATGTCCAGAAGGTCCGGGTACCACGTTCTCCTGGCCCAATCCAGGGCAATTAGGATCATGGTTTTCCCAAATTTTCTCAACCTCCTGATTACTTGAGGGATCACAGGAATTGGAGGGAAAGCATAAAGAAGTGGAAACTCCCATTCCACCACAAACTAGTCTCCTAGAGCTCCTCTCGGGGGAAATTCCCTTGAGCAGTACAGTTTGCACTTCCGGTTGGCCCCGGTCGCGAACAGATCCACTTGAGGGGTTCCCCAAAGGGCGAAGATCTCTTGAATGACTCCCTGAACTATCTCGCACTCGTGAGAGACTCTGCTCTGCCTGCTCAGAGCGTCCGCTGTTGTATTTTGCTCTTCGGCTAGATGAATTGCCGATAGAGAGATCCCTTCTTGTATTGCCCAGAACCAGAGTTGCATCGCCTCTCTGCACAGCGGCAGTGACCCCCACTCCTCCTCTTTTGTTGAGGTAGTACATGGCCACTGTGTTGTCCATAATTATCAGAACATTCTTTCCCCGTACAGAGGGCAGGAAGGCCTTCAGGGCTAGTCTGATTGATGTGTAGTTTGGACTCCGATGGAGACCAACGTCCGCCGATTGTCAGATCGTTGATATGGGCTCCCCACCCCGTGAGTGAGGCGTCCGTCACTACTGTTATCTCCGGCCATGGCTGCCAAAAAGATTCTCCTCTGAGGATATGGTGTCTGCAAGCCCACCATTGCAGATCATGTGCTACCTTGGCTGGGACCTGCAGCATATCTGACATTTCCCCTGAGAATTGAGACCATTGAGTTCTGAGATCTCATTGAAGAGATCTCATTCTCAATCTGGCTTCTGGCACCAGAAAAATGCAGGATGCCATCAGACTGAGCAACCTGAGAAATTCAAAGGCCGGAAGATACTGGGCATTCTGGAATTTTGTTACCATCTGCAGAATGTGGTGAGCTCTCTCTTCGGGAGGCGCGGCTTTGCCCGGGCAAGTATCCAGGACTGCTCCTATAAACTGGAGTTTCTGTGATCGTATCATGTTTGACTTTTTTAAGTTCAGAGAAAAACCTAGTTTGTGAAGGAAGTGACAAGTCTTGGACAGATGATCCAGGGCTTGTTCTGGAGAACGTGCTCTGATCATCCAATCGTCCAGATAGGAGTAGACATGAATCCCCCCCCTCTTCTGAGACTCGCTGTCACCACCGCCATCAACTTGGTGAAAACTCTTGGGGCGGAGGTTAACCCGAATGGCAGAACCCGAAACCGAAAATGAGAATTGCCAATCGCAAACCTCAGGTACTTTCTGTGCTTGAGATGGATTGGCACATGAAAGTAAGCATCCTGAAGGTCCAATGATACCAACCAATCCTGGAGTTGGAGAGCCTGAAAGATCTGAGAAAGTGTGACCATCTTGAATTTGTCCTTCCTTGGGAACTTGTTCAAGTTTCTCAAGTCCAAGATGGGTCTCAGTCCTCCGTCTTTCTTTGGAATAAGGAAATATGCGGAATACCAACCCTTGTTCCTCTCCGCTACAGGTACATGCTTTATTGCACCTTTCTGTAGCAGGGTCAAAACTTCCTGCAACAGGAGTGGATCCGGATGTTTGGCAGAGTTGTATTCCGGGGGGTGATTCTGAGGTTTTTTTAGAAAAGGAAGGCAGTAACCTTGGGATACTGTTTCCAGTGCCCAAGCATCTGAAGTAATGCCCCGCCATTCTTCTAGATGCTTTGAGATCCTGCCTCCCACCGGGGTCTTGTGGGTCAAAACCTCAGAGTGGTTTTGCGGCAGCTGCAGCAGCGGCGGAAGGTACAGATGCCGTTGCTGGGGCAGATCTAGCACCTTTTCCTCGCCCCCGAGGAAATTTTCTTTGACCTCTCTGATTGGCCTGCCCTCTTCCTTTTCTAATTGAGGAATAATAGCGAAAAGGACGACCCCGCCAGGAAAATGAGCCTGTGTAGGGGCATTGCAGAGGTTGTCTTATAGTGGCACTGAGAGATTTTACCGCTGCCTTGGCAGTCTGTAGCTTTTCCAAACTTTCATCTGCCTTGCTACCAGACAACCTCGAGCCATCAAAGGGCATATTAAGAAGCCTGGATTGCACATCAGGAGCAAACCCAGAATTTCTTAGCCAACAAATCTACATAGCACTGTGCTAGTCGTCATGGACCTGCTGACACTGTCAGCTGTGTCCAAACCTAATTGATGGCATTCTCCCAATGCCTCTTTTCCATCCCTTATAGCTAGAAAGCCATCACGTTCTTCACCTTCCGGGATGTGTTCAGCTGCCGCTGACATGCAGTCCCACAGGGAATATGTGAACCTTGCCAAGGTACAAGTTACATTAGTAGACTTCAAAGCCATACTGCCAGATGTAAAGATCTTCCTAGACCATGCATCCACCTTTTTATCGTTCCTATCTGGAGGGATTGTAGGGTATGCTGCATTCTTTGTGGAAGTGGCTGCCTGTACTACCAAACTTTCCGGAGTTGGGTGTTTGCTGAAGTATTCCGGATCAGATGTGCAGGGTCTATATTTTGCAACAAACTTTCTATTTACTGCCCCTAATGCTTCGGGACGTTCCCATGCAGATTAACCCTTCTCTGTAAGGCAATATGAAAAGGTAGAATGGGGTCTTGTTGGGGTGTTCCAGATAATATATCCGTCATGTCATCATCTTGACAGACTGGTGAACTCCTACCCCACCCCATAAATTCTGTAACCCTGCTCATGAGTTTTCTATAACTCATATCAACCTGTTCGATGGGTCTGGTTTGTCAAATTCATACTCTGGAGAAGTGTCCAGGCCACTTGCTGTTTGCAAACATTCTTGCAGATCTTGAATTCTTGACTGAGGGTTAATTAACTCCTCTGGAACAGATCTTGTGCCAAATTTGACACCAGCAGAGGTGACTTCTTCCTCTTCCGATGAATCTCCCTCATAGATGGAGGACATGGTTCTGAAAAAATCATGTCGACTCTCAGGCTGAAAAACCTTTTCAGGCAATACAGGTTTTTCCCTTATTAAGGGCTTGGGCGTCGACGAAAACTTTGGTGGCGCCGAAGTTTTAATCACATCCTTCGACATCGTTGAGGGAACTTTCGACAACCTCGATGCAATAGTCGAGGGAGTCGGGGAAACCGTCGAAGGAGCTTTCGTGGTTTTCGATAGGACCAGTCCTTATCAGCAAATCCATTAAAGGGAATGGCGCTTCAAAAGTTGCAATATTAGGTGCCACTGCCTCACATTTGTGGCATTGTTAGGTTAGCCAGGGGGTGCTCCCCATGACATTCATGGGTCGAGCATCATCTAGTTTGTGTCGGCACACAGCTCCCTTAGCAACCCCACATTCCACCATTAAAGTCAGGCAGCAGACTACACCACATCAAATAAGTCTGTATTCCTCTTCGATGAGAACCTCATGAGTGGACCTAGTAATGTGCTTGCTAGGCACCTTGAAGCATTTATGCAAGGCATGGGGGTCATCATAGTAGACTCGCTGGAGTTAGATGTACCACTCACCTTGGTGATATCCCAGATGTTGGGCCAGTAAACCCTGGATCTATGGTCCCTTACCAAAATGTCTTGGGAACAGTCTTGACAAAACAGTCTGCCAGGAAAAAGTCACCTAGGGTCATACTAATCACTTCTTTTTCTTCAAAACATATTGTATCTCTTTGTACTGGTAAACATGAAAATGAAGGGCATTGCAAAAGCTTGTCTCCAGAGTAAAAGCAGCTAGCAGAGTGAGCACAGACATCAATGGTGCTCTGAGCACACACACTAACTCATTGATGGTACCGCGCATGCTGATAAGCCTCAGAAAATGTCATCTAACAGGAATTCTTAAAACCATCGCTAGCATACAGGGAGCCTGGGGCAGGCCCAAAGTTCAGCATCCGGTAGCTGAGTCAAGTACTGTGATACAGGGAGCCAGCATGTGCATGAAGGGGGCAAATACTACAGCCATGTATGCATGTCTAGCTCATAATTGCTTTTTATACTTCCTACTGGCCAAGAATGTTTTGGTTCATGTCTTGGTACTGTAAGACATGCCAAGAGTCATACTGGTTTTACCAGCAAGAGACTTGCTTGATAAGATGACAAAAAGCAATTCACCCTATATTGGAGACTCATACCTGTTTTTCTTGATAGTAGTATGATAGCACAGGGAATCGTCCTTTGCTTCTGAATTTGGAGCTACCAACAATCAAGGGTTTGCTTGCACTTCTGGGAACGTAAAGCTCTCTTGGATATGTTTCGCAGATCTGGAAAAGAAAACCGTATTGGATACAATGTGAACAAAATATAAGGAAAAAAGTAGTGTGTTTTATGTTCAAAATGTATTCCAACACATGGCTTTCTCAGCCCAGTGATTTCAGTGTATAATACCACGTTCAAACCATAAAACAGGACATTCGTAGCAGCAAGGGCACATCTGGAATGGGTCTTTGCAGAGTTTTTGGATATATTTAATAATATTAGTCTAGTACTTTAAAAAGATTACAAAATAAACTTGACAGAGATCACCTCCATTGACACATGTAGCCATCTAAAGGAGGGCACAGCAGATGGGGAACTACTTTATTCACTAACATTACCCAGGGCTAATTGAGGAACCAACAGTCTGTGACCTAAAAGTCAGGGTCAATCGCATATCTACATCATGCTGAGGGCTGTACAGCTACTCTCTACCCAGACCCATCCCCACTCATTTACCTGCACACAGTCTACAAATTATCTCATATTTATTATTATTAATGTATTTTTGCAATGCCTTTTATTCATGAAAATAATTCTTGGTGAAACGGGGACCTTCAGATTAAAGCGCATAGTGTCAGTTGCAAGGAACTCATGGTGGCAACAGTAAACGAAGACACAAGTAATCACAGTTCAACTGTAAATGCAGGGTGGAAAAACGCCTAACCTAAAGCTAAATCTAAGATGGGAGCAAGCGTCGACCATCAAATGAAAATAATGCAGTCCTTGTGGCGCTGTGTCAAAATAAAAGGGCCTATACTAAAAAAAAATGATTGCCAATTCCTTTCTCAATGAACTTCGGGTTATAACTTTCCACCCCTGGATCTCCCTCTTTCGGGTCGGACATCTTTCAAATGTCAGCCTCCACTCCTTCGGGTTCACTACAGCTTTACTTCCATTCACAAATCACAATGGGCCTCATCACAACTTTGGCGGTAACCCTTAAATCCGGCGGTCACGCTATTACCGCTGGATTTAAGGGTCCGCCAAATCAGGGCTTCGGCAGATTACGCCCCAGCTCTGAGCTAGGGGAAATCCGCTGAAAATTCACGCTATTACCGGCGGCGGTAAGAGTGCGAAAATTCCCCATTGAGCCCAATGGGGAATGGGGCATTCCCGAATGGGCTCAATGGGGAATGGGGATTAACATTACCGCCAAACTCGTGATCCGGCGCTATTAGCGCCGGGGAGTTCGGCGGTAGGGCTAATACTGCAGACGGTAATACCGCCGGCGGTAACGCCAAAGTCGTGATGAAGCCCAATGTCTTTTTTAAACAATTTTTCAGGCTTTCTCAAAGTTAGCTTTAGGATGATGACTTTCCACCCCTGGGTCTCCCTCTTTCGGGCTCGGACCCCTTTCAGACGTTAGCCTCCCTCCTTCGGGTTCACTGCGACTTTTCTTACTTTCACAAGTCTTAATGTCTTTTCAAACTATTCACTGTGGACGACCCTCTGACGGGTTCACTCCTGTCAACACAATGCTCATGGAACTAAAGGCTTTGTCCCTTCTTGTTAGCATCCATGCGCCAGGTTCACTCTAGCCAACTTTTGTAATACACTGTTCATTCGCTAACTTCACCATGCGGGATTCATGTCCCTTTCCTGCATAATCTGCTGTCAGTCAAAGACTTTCGACGGTACAGAGGATTTTACAAGACCCCTGTCTGACCACTTTGACCTCTCTTCGCCTCTTCCCAAGGCCTTCTGGGTACGGTAGTATCTACCATAGGGTAATCACCCAGAGTTTGTTGCTTGGGCACCCACGTGGTGCTGGATGGCTCGGTTGCAGGCTTTCCCCCACTTTTAGCAATAGTTCCTTTAAACCTTACAAAGTAAAAATTAGCTGCTTGCTACTTTTCGTTCAACACAGCCCGGATTCTTATTGACTCTCCACTCGACTCACCGGCTGTGATGAACTGCTTGTCTTTCTTCTCCTTCGAGCCAAGGTTGGTACCACAGAGACCAGTGTCTCTCCCCGGCTTGGTTATCGCCCTCTCGGTATTTGCCGTCTTTCACCTCCTCTTGAACTGCAGTGCTGAGTTAGCTCTCACGTCATGACCTTCTGCATTACCCATCCTGTTCTCTCATACTCCACCTTTTATCACTGTGGGGAAGGGAAAGGGCCGTCAGGTGTGTGTGATTCTGGCCAATTGCCTGACTTTGCCTGATTCTTGTATTGGGACATGTCAGGTAAACGGCACGGGTGTTCACTGTTGTCTTTCGTGTTGGGCGAAAGTGTTCATGTCGGAAAAGGGGAGGGGGGGCAGTGCTTTGGAATATCCTACGTGATAGGATGGGGAAAAGGTGTTGAAAGAAGGGGGATACCGCGTCTCAACCGTGCATCTCCCCCTCCCCAAGGGCCCCCCTCATCCAGGTGATCCTCCCTCACTTCTCTACCCCCAGGAACTGGATCCAATAGCGATGACCGTGTCCTGGCCACCTCGATGACAGATCCCCGGAGATTAGCCAGGGAGACAGTGTCAGGTTTCTCACACAGTACAGTAGTCATAGATTACTCACCAACATCCATACTTAAAACCTGTGGCACAGAGTCACACAGGGATTGGGTACTGTAGGTGAACCAGTTGGTTGAGGCCAAAGAATATGACAGCTAGTTGTAATCTGTAGATGTACCTAGTTCGACCCAGACAACCAACTGTGGAAGAATAAATGGTGAAGGTGCTGTAATCCATCCATGTGTCCAATATTGCCACCCACAACCTAAACCCTAAGGCCCTTTTCTTTAAATTTTCCTACCACACAGGAAATTGATTTAAAGATGAACCTTGTCCCAAACAGGGCAAGTGTTAACATACTGTATAAGCAAAAGTCTATCAGCTATGTGGGCCAAATGAAAGTCTCTTCTGTGCATGGAAGTTCAGACAAGCAAACATGTAAGAAAGGATCTACTTACTCAGCCAACTGTTAGGGAATAGGATAATAGATAAGCACATGTAAATAAAAAATGAAATGCCGACACAACAAAGTGTTCCCAGCAACAGTTCATTCATACAAATACAGGAAGGGTGTCCATATGTTGATTTTCTTCTGTCCTCGAATGCTGTAGTTTGCTTGTACAATTGGAGCAATTGAAGTACAGAATTCAGTCTTCAAAGTCGATGTGCTACTCCAGTTGTGCAAACTCAGTGAATGCAACTGACAAACCACATATTAGCTACTGTGTGGTCATTTTACACTGGATAAT
Source organism: Ambystoma mexicanum (assembly GCF_040938575.1). NCBI lineage: Eukaryota > Metazoa > Chordata > Amphibia > Caudata > Ambystomatidae > Ambystoma > Ambystoma mexicanum. Next base: position 680,456,268 of record NC_090941.1, on the reverse strand, counting down.
CATTTAAGCAAGGTCACTGAATACGATAACCTTAGGGCCCAGGTGGATAGCTTAGCCTTAGACCATTTGCATTTGCCTCTTCCCACAGTTGCCATATTTTATGTATTTCAACGAGCATAAGATGGAATCCTGCATCTGGAGCACAGAATCTCTAGCAATCCCATTTCCCAATGAAATGCAATGAAGTCATTTGTAGTGGGATCCAGAAAACCTGCGGCAGGACACTGATGCTGGAGGCTGGCTGCAGGCGGACACTCACTCAGCGTGCCACTGTCAGACATTTGTGCCAGAATGCCAGTACGTCAATGGTGTGTGTTGGAGTTCGGTTTCACAGTCTCCCTCATGCCATGTGTTTATGGTGCATTTTGTCCTACAGCAGGTAAACGCACAGTGAGGAGGCCTCTTTTATTGCATCTGTATTGAAGATTAAGAACAAAGCTGTGTCCAAATGAGACCCTGACTGGGTCCAGTGTGTGAGCCAAGTGCAAGTAATTTCAGAGATTGCACCTAGGGACTGCATACACGTTAAGATCAGTGAAAGAGGAAAGTCTGTTCTCCCCTGTATATCTTTTAGTGCTATACTCCAGCAAGCAGTTAAAGATGACAGTGTATGGGTGATGCTTGATTCAACTATCTAGCTCGATTGAACAAGGAATGACACATCTATGGTATTTCATAATAATATACAGATATGTTTTAATACGATATCTGTGATATGAAAAGAAAAACCTTTAGCATTACATTTAGTGTGACATACAACATAACAAAACCCTTGAAATTGAATGAAAAAATCTTAGTTAAATTGATGTTAAGGTAACTGTTCAACAACAACAAAAAACGTGAAATTCATCAAGTGTTGATAGCTACATCACCTTAACTCTGAGGCGCCCTCCCCTGTAGTGCAGCCAATGAGCACACTGATGACATCACAGATGACACTGCAGCTTACAGAATGGGAATACACCCATCAAGAGTACAAAATAGACCTCTGGTCCATTGCAAGATCTAGGACAAATATACTGTAGAGACCTATGTGCAGAGCAAGATGACTGAAATCCAACAGAAATAGAATATACCGATGGAATTGTTATGGGTTTAAAGTGGCCACTTTGGGAGGCCTCACAAGGCCCAGGGCATGGCCATGGCCTAGGCAGTGGGGCCATTGGTCATAGCCAAATACTAGGGTCAGTGGCCCATGGATACTCCATGGGGGGGTAAAAAGGCCAGCGGCTACTTTGTATGGCTGGGTTGGGCCTAATGCAGGTGGCTATTGTGTCCATGGATACAGGCCATGGCCAGTGGCCCATGGATCAACTATGGGGATTGAGTGGCCACTGGGCCTGGCCACAGGCCAGGTCAAGTGGCTACTTTGGGTGGTGCAGAAGGCCCAGGGCTTAGCCCTGAGACATGTTCTGGGCACTGTGGACATTGGTCATGGGAATTAGCTAAAGCCAGTGGCCCATGGATCCTTTATGGGGGTAAAGTGTCAACTAGGCCTGGCCTGTCCTTTATGGGGATAAAGTGGCCCCAAGTGGCTATGTTGGATGGCTGGGCAGGGTGCCTGGCGCATGCGGCTGTGTATGGATACAGGCCATGGCCAGTGGCCTACAGACCCACTATGGTGGTTAAGTGGGTTACTTTGGATGGCTTGGAAGGGAATCAGTTTATGGGGGGTTGGGGAGGTATCATTGCTGCCGATCAGTGTGCTCTAGTTTTCAGTATGTCATCGATGATGCAATACGTGATTTCATGAGTGATGCCATCTGTGATGTCATAGGTGTGCTTGCAGGCTGTGCAATATGTGTTCAGAGATAAGGCGATGTAGCTTACAACACTCGCTAAAGGGTTTTGTTGCATTCAGAGGTGTCCAACTCCAGGACTTGAGGGTTGAAAACCTGGTGGATTTTCAGGATGTTCCTCATTAATATTAATGAGATAAATTTGCATAGATTTATAATCATTGTATGCACATTTATCTCATGAATATTGAGGGATATCCTGAAAAGCTGACATGTTTCGAACCCTCAAGGCCTGGGGTTGGAAAACGAAACCATCGCCTTAACATCACTTCAACTGTTTTGCTGTATTGAATTGCTCCAAATTCACTTTCAATTAACTAAAGATTGTGTGTGGTGTGTATGTGTGTGTGGGGTGTGTTTTAGATATAAAATAAACTTTTAAATAAGAGTAAGGTTAATCTAACAAAAAGACAAAAAAGTAAAGTCTACAAAGAGTGAGAATAACAAACGTGGGCAGAAAGAAAAATCTATGTTATACAAAGTGAAGCATGAATTGAAATTGGCATAAAGTAATGTGATGCTTTCTTGAGAGACATACCAATATATGAATTCTGCTATGTTTGATTAGAACAGGTCAATCTAACTCTGCACGGGTCTGGTTAGATAGAAGACTCAATTTTGAAACAATGTATACTTGCCTAAAAGCAGCATTTCCGCTTGGCACAAATAAGCAAAAATATTCATTTTGCATTACGAAGCTACTGCTCTCTTAAGATGTTTTGTTAGACTATGCCCATCTATGATTGCACCACCAAAATACTCACTGAATAACATAGTGGTCAAAAGTTAACAAATCTTTTTAAGGCAAGGGACAGTGAAAGAGTTACAATATGTATTTGAAATTCTATTAATAAGTCTCAACTAAGAGAGTGCTCCTCAAAAGTGAAGGGAGTGAGGGATGACCCTTAGAGCCAGTTTCAAGAATTTGAATTAAAACTTTTGAATAGGCTCTGGGAGACAATGTGTTATTAAGGCCATCTGTGACATTGTGAGTTTGTTAAGTCCCAATACAGAGGCTGCCCTCAGGAAAAGACTGATGGAAAAAGGGAGAACGTGCACAGATCAGCCAGTTGTCCAGGTAGGGGTAGGCGTCAATCCCCCCATCGCCTGAGATACGCAGCCACCACCAACATCAGCTTGGTGAAGACCCTCGGGCGCAGGTCAATCCGAATGGCAGGACCCGAAACTGAAAGTCGAGTTGCCAGTCGCAAACCTCAGGTACTTCCTGTGCTTGGGATGAATCGGCACATGAAAGTAAGCGTCCTGTAGGTCCAGAGACACCAACCAATCCTGAAGTTGAAGGGCCTGGAGGACTTGTGAAAGAGTGACTATCTTTAACTTGTCCTTCCTTAGAAGTTTGTTCAACCAACGCAAATCCAGGATGGGTCTCAATCCCCTGTGTTTCGTTGGAATAAAAAAATATGGGGAATACCAACCCTTGTTCCTCTCCGCCACAGGCACCAGTTCTATAGCCTTTCTCCAGCAGGGTTAGGATTTCCTGCACAAGGAGTGGATCCGGAAGCTTCAAATAGAGATTCCCGGTGAATTGTGGTGAGGCCGCTCTAGGAAGGGAAGGCAGTAGCCGTGGGCTATTGTATCCAAAACCCCACGCATCTGAAGTAATGGCTCGACATTCTTTGAGATGCTGAGATAGTCGGCTCCAAACCGGCGAACCATGGACATGGCCTCATGCCTGTTTGGCAGCGCCTGAAGGCAAAGAGGCAGCTGCCTGAGCGGCTTTGGCACCTCTATTTCCCCGACCATCACAGGTACTTTTACGTTGACCCCTTTGACTGGCAGCTCTTCTCGTTCTACCAAAGGAGGAGTAGTAACGAAAAGAACCTCCCCTCCAATGCTGTCCCCTAGGACGAAAAGGCAGAGGTTGATGCACTGTGGCGCTCAAAGATTTTGCCGCAGCTTTCGAGGGCTCCAACCTCTCAACGCTCTCGTCAGCCTTGCTGCCAAACAAATGGTCACCACCAAAGGGCATGTTCAGAAGACGGGCTTGCACATCTGGAGTACCACAATCACATCTGGAGCAACACCCGACTTCTGCAACCACGCAAACCTGCGTATAAGCCTTAGGGTACCATGGCGTGCTATATAAATGTAAACAAACATAAGCTGGGTCCTGGATTCTGCTGCATGTATTTGTCTTGTTCTGTTTGTATGTTTTGCGTTTGACAGCGCTCTTAAGCCTTAGGGTACCATGGCGTGCTATATAAATGTAAACAAACAAACATAACAGTGCTCGCAGCCATGGACCGGCTAACACACACTGGCCGTGCCCAAACCCAACTGAAGGGATTCACACATGGCATCCTTGCCATCCTGCACGAGAGCAAAGAACCCATCCCTTTCTTCCCCTTCAGGAATATGCTCAGCTGCTAGAGAAGAACAAGTTACTCTCTTACCTGGTAACGTTCTTTCGATGGGATGGTCCGACGACGTATTACATATCTTTGACAGTAATCACCACAGCTGTGCTGCTTCGGCAAATTTTCGGCGTCTGCGTCCTGCGTCGATGATGTTGATGCACCGTCCCCGAGGACCTCCTCCGATGGCCGTCGTCAACTGATGTGATAAGTAGGACGCACGATGCCCGTAGCCTCAGTTGTAGTTTTTTCCCCCAGAACGTGTGACACCAGTCTTCTGCCAGTCAGACACACAAGGCCTTGCGGAAATGTACGCTGCAATCGCATAAGAAATTCTGCAGCGGGGAAGGTAGGGAGTTATGGAATACGTCGTCGGACCATCCCATCGAAAGAACGTTACCAGGTAAGAGAGTAACTTGTTCTTCAAGGGGATTGGGCCCTCCAACGTATTCCATATCTTTGACAGACTCCAAAAGCAGTACCAAAGCAAGGAGGTGGGAAAAGAATATAGAACACAAATTTAGCATGCCCAATCAAATTGCGGAATAAAGGACTGCCTTGCCAAAGGCCAGATACTATCCTCGGATGGAATCGAGAGAGTAGTGACGTACAAAAGTATGCACTGAAGCCCAGGTGCCTGCATCACAGATGTTACGAATAGGAACACCCCTCTGTAGGGCAGTAGATGCAGCCATACCCCAGGTAGAATGGGCCCACAAGCCAGCCGATGGGTCCTTACCCGCCAAGCAGTAACACTCGGAGATAGCCAAAATAATCCAATGAGACAGTCTGTTTCGTCACAGCGTGTCCCGAACGCTTTCCAGCGTAACCAATGAAGAGTTGATTGTCCACTCTGACCCGGGACATGCGTGAAATATAAAAGCTCAACGCTCTCCTAGGATCAAGCCTATGGAGCCTCTCCTCTTCCTTACCAGGATGCGGAGGAGGATAGAATGCCAGAAAAACAACCTTCTGGCCCAAATGAAATTCCGAAACCACCTTCAGACGAAAGGAAGGATGAACTCGAAGGACAACCCTGTCCTTATGAAACACAGTGAAGGGTGGCTTAACTGAAAGTGCCTGTAACTCACTCACTCTGCAAGTGGAAGTAACCGCAACCAAAAACACAGTTTTAAGAGTTAACAGTCTCAAAGGGCAAGAATGCAAAGGCCCAAACGGAGCACCCATAAGAAACGTAAGAACAAGGTTCAAATCCCAACCAGGCACCAGAAAAGGTGAGCCCTTTCAAAAACTGAGAAATTAAAGGAATCTTAAAATAGGAACATTCTTCAGACGAGCGCTTAAATATGGACAGCGCCGCCAGGTAACCTTTAATGGTACCCACTTGCAAGCCCCTGTGGGCCAAGGAAAGCAAAAAAAGACAGAACCATGGGAATGTCGCACTCAAAAGGATCCACATTCTTAACTCTGCACCAGTCGCAGAATTTACGCCAACGGTACAGAGACTTTGTTGCCAGCCGTCTGGCCGAGAGCAACACCTCCAACACGTCTTCAGGGAGGTCCCAATCCTTATCCCTCAACCTTTTAGAAGGCAAGCGTGAAGGTTGAGGGATCTGACCTCTGGATGGAGAACCTGACCCCCCCTCCCGTGAGAGCAGATCATCTCGGTAGGGAAGACGACATGGAAGGCAGATGGACAAGTCGAGAAGGTCCGGGTACCACGTCCTCCGGGCCCACGCCAGAGCAATGAGGATCATCCGGGAACCAAACCTCCGTAACCTCTGCAGTACTTGCGGGATGACGGGGACTGGAGGAAACGCGTACAGCAGTGGGAATGACCACTCCACCACGAACGCGTCTCCTAAGGCTCCTTTTGGAGGAAATTCCAGCGAGCAGAACCTTTCGCACTTCCGGTTCACACTGGAGGTGAACAGATCCACTTGAGGGGTCCCCCAAAGGGCGAAGATCTCCAGGAGAATCTCCTGAGCCAGCTCCCACTCGTGAGAGATCGTGCTCTGCCTGCTCAGAGCGTCCGCCGTCTCGTTGTCGTCTCCGGCCAGATGAACAGCCGAGATCGAAACTTCCTGCTGGATAGCCCAGAACTCAAGCTGCATCGCCTCCCTGCACAGAGGAAGTGACCCTGCCCCCCCCCTTTTTGTTGAGGTAGTGCATGGCCACCGTGTTGTCTGTTAGAATCAGGACACTCTTTCCTCACACAGTCGGCAGAAAAGCCTTCAGGGCTAGCCCGACGGCCCTCAGCTCCAACAGATTGATATGGAGTCTGGAATCCGACGGAGACGAACGACCACTGACTGTCAACTCGTTGGCATGAGCTCCTCACCCCGTGAGGGATGCGTCCATCACGATCGTCACCTCCAGCCAGGGAAGCCAAAACGGAGCGCCCTTCATCAGATTGCCTTCGACGGCCCACCACAGAAGATCCTGGGCGACCGAGGACGGCACCTGAACAGGCTCCGACATCCTGCCGGAAGAGTGCGACCATTGCATCTTGAGTGCCCACTGCAAAGATCTCATCAGAAGACGAGCCTCTGGCTCCAGGAGAATGCAGGATGCCATGAGGCCGAGGAACCTCAAGAACTCGAACGCCGGGAGCTTCTGGGCAAGTTGAAACTTGTGCACCATCTGCTGAATGTGAAGAGCCCTCACCTGGGGATGAAAAAACAGCCCCAGGGATGTGTCGAGCACTGCCCGATGTACTGGAGCCGCTGTGTTGGCATCAAATGGGACTTCTTTAAATTGAGGGAGAAGCCCAGCTTGTGAAGGGAGTGGCAGGTGACGGACAGATGATCCAGGACTTGCTCGGGAGAGCTCCCCTGATCAACCAATCGTCCAGGTAGGGGTAGACCTGAATCCCCCCCTTTCCTGAGATGCGCTGCCACCACCACCATGAGCTTGGTGAAAACCCTCGGGCGGAGGTCAATCCGAACGGCAGGACCCGAAACTGAAAGTGCGAGTCGCCAACCGCGAACCTCAGGTACTTCTTGTGCATGGGATGGATCGGCACATGGAAGTAAGCGTCCTTGAGGTCGAGAGACACCAACCAGTCCTGAAGCTGAAGGACCTGGAGGACTTGGGAGAGAGTAACCATCTTGAACTTGTCCTTCCGGAGGAGTTTGTTCGAATTGCACAAGTCCATGATGGGTCTCAATCCCCTGTCTTTCTTCGAAATCAAAAAATAAGGGGAATACCATCCCTTGTTCCTCTCCGCTACAGGCACCAGCTCTATGGTGCCTTTCTCCAGCAGGGCTTGAATTTCCTGCGCAAGGAGCGGATCCGGACTCTTCAAAGAGAGGTTCCCAGGTGGATTGTCGTGAGGCCTCTGCCGAAAAGGAAGAGAGTAGCCTTGGGTTATGATCTCCAGAACCCACACATCTGAAGTAATGGCACGCCACTCAAGATGCTGCGCCAGCCTTCCCCCAACCGGCGAACCATGGAACATGGCCTCATGACTAAGTGGTAGCGGCTGCGGCGTTGCCTGAGGGCAAAGAGGCAACTGCCCGAGCGGCCTTTGCACCTAGAGTACCCTCTTTTCCACCTCTGGCACTCTTACGGTGGCCTCTTTGACTGACAGCTCCTCTTGCTTTACTGAAGGACGAGTAATAGCGAAAGGAACCTCCCCTCCATTGCTGTCCCCTAGGATGAAAAGGCAGAGGTTGTCAAACTGCAGCGCCCAACGACTTTGCTGCAGCTTTGGAGGTCTTCAACCTCTCAAGACTCTCGTCAGCCTTGCTGCCAAAAAGATGTTCACCGTCAAAGGGCATGTTGAAGAGCCGGGACTGCACATCAGGAGCGAACTCTGACTTCCGCAACCATGCAAACCTGCGTATTATGGTGCTCCCTGCCATGGACCGGCTGACACAATCTGCCATGTCCAAACCCGACTGAACGGCCTCACACATGGCATCCTTGCCATCCTGAACCATAGCAAGGAAACCATCCCGTTTGTCCCCTTCGGGAATATGTTCAGCCGCTAATGCAAAACAGTGCCACAGAGTGTGTGTGAAACGAGGCAAGGCACATACGTAGTTGGCCGCCTGAAGCGCCATACCCCCTGAAGAAAACACTTTCTTTGCCCAGCCATCAAAATGTTTGTCGTCCCTATCCGGAGGGATGGTAGGATAGACGCCTGCTTTGCCGGGGCCGAAGCCGCCTGCACCACCAAACTTTCCGGAGTGGGGTGCCTGGACAAGTAGCAGGGGTCGATGCTGGCTGGACAGTATTTTCGCGACAAAGACTTGCCCACTGCCGGGAGATTCTCTGGAGCAGTCCAAGCCGCCGCCACCCTTCTCTGCAGAGCCATATGAAACGGCAGTACCGGGTCAGTGGGGGGACCAAGATCAAGGATGTCCTTGAGATCATCCTGAACAAACTCCCCTGGGGAAGCCAACCATCCCAAGTACTCGGTGACCCGAGACATAAGGCGCTGGTACGAAGAATCGGCATGAGTGCCAGGCTCAGGCCTACAAAACTCCACCTCCGGAGAGGTGTCCAGTCCACTGGCATCATGCAGTGACTGCCTCAGGTCATCAAATTGGCTATGGCCCGAGAGAAGCTCATCTTGCACCGTAACCGGAACCAAGACCTCATCAGAGCCCTTATCACCCTCTGAAATGTATTTCTAGGGGCTACCGTGCCACGGGGCCCCTCCGACACCACCGCCTTGAAAGGCGTCGAGGGCGCCGAACGAGTCGGTGCCGGCGTCGAGCGAATCGGCGTCGAGCGAATCGGCGTCGACGTCATCCACATCGCCGGCGGCGTCGACACAGGCCTCGAAGCCAGAGCTCCAAGCGTGTCCTTCGACGACCTTGGCGCCGACAGCGTCGACGACCCCCTCGGAGGCGGAGCCTCGAGAGTGTTGGGGAGAATTCTCAGTTTAGGCTGAATTTCCTAAACTAGCGAGTCCCCGAGCAGCCTTGCTGGATTTTTGGGGTTTATTTTTTTCTCCTGCCAAGAGTGAGAATCTTTTACCCTCACTCTTGGACATGATTTGAGTGTGTTTCTTTGAATCTAGAAGTGTTTAATGGGCTATGGGGTCTTTTACTCCATAGGGCTTTATGTGTTTTTGTGATGTGTGTTACACAGCACCCTCAGTGCAGTGACAAAGGGGTGTCATAATGATCCCCCAGTATAGACGCCATACCCTGGGACTGACTACTGTCTCCCAGGGCATGTAAAGTCACCATTGACTTTACTAGTCTTAAATTCTGAAAAGAACCAGTACAAACCATCATATTGTGGACGTACTGGCTGGGGCAATTCGATTGCCCCAGGGTCTGTTAGCCGAGGGGGCACGTCTCCGTCCCCCCTGATCGAGTTTTGGCTGGTGGCAGTGGATACTACTTTTTATATTCAACCGCAAATATTTTCCTATGGGATTTCCCATTGTTTTAGGCTACTACCTTTATTTAATTATTTACGGTAGCCTCGAACATACCGCCGGTTTATTTAATTAATATTAATTCTCCGGTTGGTATTTTTTGCCATAACTTGATTCAAAAATGGCGTTCGTGTTCTCTTCTGTGACTCCAACCCAAGTCGAGCCCTTTGTTCCACTTTTTGGCGGGCTTCTCCACAGAAGCCCTCCAAAGTGGTGCCACTCTGTCTGGGGTACTTAGGAGGGGTGGAGGGGGATTTAGGCACCCTTGACTGAGTTGCCTAGGCAACTCAAGACGCACTCCGTCCTGATTGGCCCAAGTGGTGAGCCGGCCGGCTCACCACTTAGCATGTTTGAGTGACAGCTAGGCTGAGTGAATGGGGGTTTGCTGCATAAAAGCAGGGCTTTGGGGACTGGAACTTCAGAAGTCGCCACAGGACCTAAGAATCCGACGAGGGAGAAGCTGAGCCGACCTGCCACGACACCACTACCGGTGGAGCCCTGCTGGACTGCCTCACCACTTTTCCCAACGACAGAGGAGATCTCCCGCCGGAGAGTCTTCTTCCTTTGACTGGTGGGGATAACCAGTTTCACCGTCTTTTCGCTTTCCCGACGTACCTCGTGGCCGCCTTGCCCGTGCCAAGCACCCCGGCAACCGGGATACCACGTTTTACCACGACCACGAAACAAAGGTACCACCTTTAACCGGAAAACTCTGTGGCTGGTTTCTGCCCTGGTAGTACAACGACCTTCATCTTTCCTCCAAGTCGAGATCTTCTCTTCCCCTGGACGACGACGCAACTTGCACCCACTACCAGGAACAACTGCCACTGCTGAAGGATCCTTCCCACTTAAGGTACCGTGTCCCGCCTGGCTTCCCTTGCTACCGACTGTACGGGGTAGATTTAGCCCCCGGCTTTCGAACCTGGGTTAGCCTGGGACACCCTGGCTAAACTTTCCTAAGCCTCTCTAAACTCTTTTTGAACCCTCTGCAAGACTTTCTAAGCCTAGTGTAACTGTGTGATCTTGGGCGCATTTGTGCTCTGCTCTCTCCAAGAGTGGGCCCAGCCTTTGGACTTTGGCTCACCAGTGACTTTTGCTCTTCTGCCTTGCTTATAGTGTTCCTGAACCTTAGAGTGGTGTACCTTTCCATATTCTGTCTTTTTCCCTCCCTTTCTCACAAACTTATTGGAGTGCAATCTAGTTAAGCGCTCACCTCTGTATGAAAATAAGTGGTGTTTTACTGTGACTTATCTGATAAGGAAAAAGGGGTGTATGTATTACAATAGTAACTGTGTTTAGAATATTTTACAATAAGAGTGCTGGAGTGTTTTCAAACTGTGTGTTTTTAAATAAATAATTATATACTTTGATACCAAAGCTCTGGTCAGTGTTTGCTTGTATTATTGTATCTGAGTGCCTATTGTGAATACTTTGCATACTGCCTAACTCTTCTTGAGGGAAGTCTGACTGCTCAGCCACAGCTACCAGGTAAATCTGGGTGGTGCAGACTGCTACCAAGTCGGTTTACTGCCAACACCTATAGTCTTAAATGTTTTGCAGTGTTCCCTAAGGGAACTGCACAGGTTTCTGCCTAACAGAGAGAGGTCGTCGACGACCTCGGCGCCACAGGCGTCGACGTCTTCCTCGAAGACTGCACAGGATCACGAGGTCTCGAGCGCGTCGAGGACCGGGACCTGGAACGGGCATGGCGAGAACGGTTACCCTTGTATGAGCGGGACCTCTCCCGCGAACCGTGCTGACCACCCAAGCCCGAAGGCGTGCGAGCGGTGTCTGTCGACCGATCACGACCGACCCCACTCGGAGGTGCGGACGGACCGGTGCCCTGCGATTCGAGAATCTCTAACATCTGTTAGGGAGAATTCTTTGAAAAGGCTAATTTCCCAAACCTAGTGAGTCCCCCAGCAGCTTTGCTGGATTTTTGGGGTTTATTTTTTTCTCCTGCTAAGAGTGAGACTCTTTTACTCCCACTCTTAGACATGATTTGAGGTGTTCCTTTGTCTTTCCATGTGTTTTATGGGCTATGGGGTCTATTACTCTATAGGGTCTCAAGTGTTTTTCATGTGGGTTACACAGCACCCTCCGTGCCGTAACCCAGGGGTGTCGTAGCGACCCCCAAACATAGACTCCATACCCTGGGATTGACTACTGTCTCCCAGGGCATGTAAAGTCACCATTGGCTTTACTAGTCCCAAATTATGAACAGAAACCAGTACAAACCATCATATTGTGGACGTACTGGTCGGAGCAATTCCATTGCCCCGGGGTCTGTTGTTCGAGGGGGCACGTATCCGTCCCCCCTGATCGAGTTTTGGCTGGTGGCAGTGGATACTACTTTTTAAATTCGACCGCAAATATATCTCTATGGGATTTTCTCATTGTTCGATGCTACCAACTTTAATTATTTAATTCCTATAGCCTCGAACATACCGCTGATTTATTTATTTAATATTAATTCACCGGTTGGTATTTTTTGCCAGAACTCGATTTGAAAATGGCGTTTGTGTTCTCTTCTGTGACTCCAACCCAAGTCGAGCCCTTTGTTCCACTTTTTGGCGGGCTTCTCCACAGAAGCCTCCAAAAGTGGTGCCACTCTGTCTGGGTACCACAGGGGGTGTGGGAGGGGGTTTAGGCCCCCAGGACTGAGTTGCCTTGGCAACTCAAGTCGCACTCTTGTGTGATTGGCCCAAGTGGTGAGCCGGCCGGCTCACCACTTAGCATGTTTGATTGACAGCTAGGCTGAATGAATGGGGGTTTGCTGCATAAAAGCAGGGCTTTGGGGACTGGAGCTTCAGAAGTCGCCACAGGACCTAAGAATCCGAGGAGGGAGAAGCTGAGCAGACCTGCAATGACGACACCACCGGTGGAGCCCTGCTGAACCATCTCACCACTTTTCCCAACGACAGAGGAGATCTCCAGTCCGGAGAGTCTTCTTCCTTTGACTGGTGGGGATAACCAGTTTTGCCTTCTTTTCACCTTCCTGGAGCATCTGGTGGCCGCCTTGCCTGTGCCAAGTACCCCGGCAACCGGAATATCACAGCTTACCACTACCGCAAAGAGAAGGGTAGTACCTTTTAACCGAAGAACTCCGTGGCTGGTTTCTTCCCTGGCAGTGCAACGACCATCTTTCCTCCACGGCGAGACCTCCTCTTCCTCTGGACAAAACACCGACTTGCACCCGCTGCCAGGAACAACTGCCCCCGCTGGAGCTTCCTTCACACTTAAGGTACTGTGCCCCGCCTGGCTTCCCTTGCGACAGATTGTTCGGGGTGACAGTAAAGCCTCGACTTTCTAACCTGGGCTGGACTGGACTGGGACAACCTAGCTAACTTTTCCTGACTTTAATTTCATTCTTTGTGTGCAAACTATCTACAAGACTCTTTGGGCATAACCCCACTGTGTGAACCTGGACCCCTTCTGCTTGCTCTCTCCAAGAGTGGGCCTTGCAATTGACTTCCTTGCTCTCCAGTAGAACTCTGCCTATCCTGCCTTACTGTGGTTCTTTTAAAAGTATTGAAATTTGTGTGCTTCCATAACTCTGACTTTTTCCCTCCCTTTTTAATAGCTTATTAGAGTACCATCTTATGTTAAGCGCTCACCTCTGTCTGAAAATAAGTGGTGTTTCTCATTAAGACTTGTCTAATAAGTAATTAGGGTTGTATATATATAATAGTGACTGTGCTGAATTTACCTCTTTGTTGCTAGTGTAAATTACAAGTGTGTCTTTAAATAAATAACTATATACTTTTACACCAAAGCTCTGGTCAGTGTTTGCTTGTGCTACTGCATCTCTGTACCTATTGTGTATACTCTATATACTGTCTAACTCTTCTTGAGGGAAGTCTGACTGCTCAGCCACAGCTACCAAGTGAATCTGTGTGGTACAGACTGCCACCAAGTGGGTTTACTGCCAAACACCTGTAGTCCTAAATCTTTTGCAGTGGTCCCTAAGGGAACTGCACAGGTTTCTGCCTAACAACATCTTCTTCCCGAAGGAAGCCCATTCCTCCGGTGTCGCTTGCATGGTGGGATAAGTGACCCGCCGACGGGCGGAGTCCTCGGTAGAGGACGGGGAAGGCGACCGATGCCGGCGCCTCCCGGAATGCCTCGAAGAGGCATAGAAGTTGCGAGACTGACTCCTGGAAGGAGACCCACTGGACCTCCGACGATGACGCGGAGAGTCGCCTCTCGAATCATCCGTCGAAAGCCCCGCGGACCTCGACTTCCGGGGCTTAGACACCCTACCTACCGACAACTTCTTCTTGCGCTCCCGCAAGGCCTTGGCCGTGAGCGACTGACAGTCGACACAGTCGTCCGTGTCGTGGGCCTCCCGAAGGCACCAGAGGCAGGCGTCGTGCAAGTCCGTTACCGACATCTTGGACCCACAGTCCCCTCATTTCTTGAAGCCCTGACGCGGGGTTGAAGACTAGGTAGACATAGTCACGAACAGGCTTTTCACAAAAACCGAACGGGTTCAAAGAACCAAGAAGAATACAACAGAAACTATAAAGAGTCGAGGCGTACCGAGATTTACAAAGCGAACACGTTCGCGGAAAAAACGGAACTGAGGCTACGGGCGTCGTGCGTCCTACTCATCACATCGGGTGACGTCGGCCGTCGGAGGAGGTCCTCGGGGACGGCACATCAACGTCATCGACGCAGGATACCGAAAATTTTCCAAAGCAGCACAGCTGTGGTGATTACTGTCAAAGATATGGAATACGTCGGAGGACCTAATCCCCTCGAAACACAGTTCCACAGAGTGTGTGAAAGCCTTGCTAAGGCACAAGTGGAGTTGGCTGATTTCAGCGCCATACTCCCCGCAGAAAATACCTTGCGAGCCCAACCATCAAAGCGTTTGTCAGCCCTATCAGGAGGGATGGTAGGGTACGCTGCCTGCCTCAAGGTGGCCGTAGCCGCCTGAACCACCAAACTCTCGGAGTGGGATGAGTGGATAAGTAGCTGGGGTACCGCTAACAGAAGGGCGGTACTTCTTTGTCAACGATCTGTTAACAGCCGGAAGAGATTCAAATGACTGCCAAGCAGCCACCACCCTTTTCTGTAAGGTAAGATGAAAAGGTAACACCGGGTCAGAGGACGGACCTTGATCTAAATTGTCCGTTAGATCATCTTGGACAAAAGCTTCAGGAGGACTGGACCAACCCAGATACTCTGTGACCCTAGCCATGAGCCGCCCATAGGACGACTCAGCATGAGCCCCAGGCTCAGGCCTGCCAAATTTCACTTCCGGAGAAGTGTCCAGCCCACTGGCATCATGAAGGGTTTGCCTCAACACCTCCAGTTCTGTCTCCAGAAAAGACAGGAGCCACATCAGGCTCAACAGGGTCCTCAACGTCAGACCTTTCTTCCTCTTCATATATGTCATCCAGACGAAGGTAAAACCCCTGCCTCGGGACAGAAGAGGGCCTGGAGTCCACCAATGGCCTCACAGACTTAGCAGTAGCCTTCCTTGGAGGAAGCACAGTATCAGAGATCTCCAATGGTAAATTTCGGGCAAAAATCCCCAAAGGCGTCGAAGGCTTTGGCGTGGATGTCGACAATGGTGCCGACCTCAAGCCCTTAGCAGGTTTCTGCGGTCTCGCTGGGGACAAGGACCGAGACCTGGAAGCACGTTTCTTGTGACTATCCTGAGCTTTGTCCGAACTGGACTTCGAAGGTTCCCGATGCGAGTCGTGTCGTGGACCCCAACCCGAAGGCGTGCGAGCCACGGTACGAGACCGTTCCTTGCCGGCTTCATCAGAGCGGTGGCAAGAGCCTCGGATCATTATCAGTGGAGACTTCAACATCTATTGCTTTGACCAAAATCGACTTCTTATTCAGAGTGCAGTCATATCGGCTGGTTCGGGGGGGGGAGGTCTTGATTGGCGACATAACCTTGCCCTGAGAAACATTGACATCATAAACGGGTATACCGAGGGAGACATTCCAGCTACAATTACAAGGAAATGAAGGAGGGACAGGCACATTTTGCATTACATCTTTATGTCCCATAATATGACCTCTCTAGTAAATCTGCTGGAAGTGGAAATTATGACCACAAGCGATCATAACCTGCTGAGACTAACCTGTGTATCTTTGAGTAAATATCAAAGGGAGCTCCATGCGAATGTGCTGGGAGTGATGCCGGGAAGAAACATGCTGATCATTTACCCGGAAAGAATTGGCCATTTGACCACTAAACTAAGATCCCAAATACAGATTAGTGTTTTGGGATATTTGTCGGTACAACCTCTCCTGTTGGCGACCTAGATTGGTTTAATTCAGCTTTTCAGCCGTGTCGCATCCTATGTGGCACTTGTTGGAGGAACCAGTCCCCTACCTCCTTGTTTACTCATATGAATGAATAATCTGCCACTCAAGAATTGCGCCACACTTGTCAGTTCAAAAACTCAAAAGAACATCCTTTATTCCTTATTTGCCCTTTAATTCTTGTTAACACGTGTTTCGGCTACTCAAGAGCCTTTCTCAAGACAAAACAGGGCTTGATAGGGTACACATCATATTCCGTCTTTTGAGTTTTTGAACTGACAAGTGTGGCGCAATTCTTGAGTGGCAGATTATTCATTCATAAGATCCCAAATAGTGCGCGCAAGCAGGGGGTTTGACGAGCAACCTATTAATTACTTCATCATGTTGAAGGACTTTGTGAAACACAAGAACTTCAGTAACAAAAACCCCATCTGTTACTGCCACAAATATGATCTGGAGCTGGCCACAAGGAAGAAGACCCTTAATTCCAAAATATGCAATCTTAAAAAGGATGACACAGTGGATGCTCAGTCCTTAATAAACTCAAGCAACTGTATCATAACTGGGTGCATTCACATAGAAAGAGGATGCAACAAGAAGACTTGTTGAACAAGCCAAGTTGAACAAGATCGCATCTAAAAACACTGGGGAAATCTGGCAAATAATCAACTTGATGCATGTCCCACAAGATGCCTGAATTATAAATGTAGCAGCCAGCACATGGGTAGACCACTTTCGCCTCGCTCTTTCAGTGTAAATAAGAGGACCTGAACCGAGCTGCACCATTTAACAATATTCTGTGGAGCTTCGCCACAGAAAAGGAAGATATCTTCAAACTCATTGTTATTGTTGTTATTGTTATTTTGCATTTATATAGCGCCTTATATAGCATTGATATGGTCCGAAGGCGCTGGTAGATTGAACGCCTTTGGGAACCGAAGTTCAGGTCAGTAGAGAGATTCAAGTTGCGTGTGAGCACCGGTATGTGTGCACCTGGTGCGGTATTCGTGTAATAGCTACTTCTTAGCGGTAGGTGTGGTGGTTGAGAGATCAGAGTAAGCGTGGTGGTGTTATATGATGGGTTGTATGCTCTTCCAAGGGGTTCTCTACATTCTAAACCATACTATTTACTATATACGTCACGCAATTCAATGTGCTCCAGTCCGTTCCATGCACTCCTGTCCACTCTCATAATGAAGGCTAGCAACTCACGGGCGCCGGGCCCAGACGGGATGAAAAACGACATGCTAAAAAAAGACAGCGGTATGGGCTACATTTTTGTATTCACTTTTTGCCCACATCAAAAAGTCTAGACTAGTTCCGTTGTCATGGAAGTCTTCCGTGGTGGTCCCTATCTACAAGAAAGGGGACAGGTCAGATCCCAAAAACTATCCACCCATCGCCCTCTTGGACGTGGCAGGCAAAATATTTGCGTCCCTAATCTTGAAGGCTCTGTCATGTTGGAGTGGGTCCTCTGACCATCAGGACAAATGGCAATCAGGCTTTGTCAAAGGTCCGAACAGAGAGGGAGAAAGAGGTGAAGATCTATATGGCATTCCTTGACTTGGCACAAGCATTCGATACTATGAGTCGGCCTAAGCTATGGAGGAAACTTGATGGATGGGGATGCCCCTGCGATATCAGTGTCGCACTGAAAGATCTTTATTCTGAAACAGCGTTAAGGGTAAAGCTGGGCAGGAGTGGCCTTCTCTCCGACCCAACTGCAAATGGTAAAGGTCTAAAGCAAGGTTGATCCCTAGCACCCGAGCTGCTTAACTTGTTTATTTAAGATGCAAAGGAAGCTTTTGCCAACATCGGATGATTCCCCCCCAAATGAGCTAACAAATCCATTGGCATTCTGCTCTATGCGGATCATGTTGTACTAATGGATCAAACACCGATAGGCTTACAACGACAGCTTCACGTGGGGGAAAAATTGACTCAAAATCGACCCCAAAAAATCTCGGATCATGACTAAGTGGAAAGGGTGGGGGCAAGTAGATGAAGAAAAAAAAACGTGTGGTATGTTAGTGGTGAAAAAGTCACTGAGGTAAGTTCCATCACCTACCCGGGTATGTGTTTGACCACCAGCAGCAGAGACGCCCTGAGAGAAATCATCCTGACCACCAGCAGCAGAGACGCCCTGAGAGAAATCATCCTAAGAAGCAAAGCCAAAAACCTTGCTGCACAGGGAAGGCTTCTTCTCAATAAATCTTGTGGCTTCTCATTGGTGAGCTTGATCTCATTCTACCGTATGAAGGTGATACCAATCCTTACGTACGGAACGAAAGCATCAGCACTCCCATATCCAAGCAATCAGGATGGAACTCAGTTTAACATCAATCTACACGATAGTGGTGTGGAAATCCCTCTCGTTATACCATAAGTGTATACTGTTAAACCCCTCCGCGGCAGTCTTCTCTGTGCTAAATAAAGCCTTATATGAGAACACCGAAAGATGAATGGAGGAGCACCTGCCAGGCAATTCTAGCAGACTTGGAAGAATCAGAAAATGTCTGATTAGTAATCCAAACGGAACCAAACCAAAGTTATAACTGCAAGACTGGATCAACACACAGCAAGAGAGACAATCATACAAACTATATGGAAAGCCCTTACAAGAGGCTAGGAAATTCAATACATTACCGAAGTATCTGTTGAAGTTCCCCAATCGTCATTTTAGAGCACAGTTAGTTCATGCGCTTTCGTTTGAATCTGTTCCCGACAAGAGAAATTTTGCATTCAAGAGCACGTGATAGTGAGTTTGATACATCATGCAGGCTGTGTTTGACCAAAGACTCGAAGGAAACAGACATTGGTATTATTTTGCCCAGCCATAGGAGACACAAGGACCAACACTCTGGGTAAATTAATCAAGGAATACTAGTTGATGACAGCTGATGACGGGTGGTTTGTGTTTACGCAGGGAGAACGAATTTCTTTGACCCTAGCTTTGGTCAGGTTTTGGAAAGATTTTTTATTAGGATCGAAGGGAGCAAGCCCAAGACTGGGGTGATGCCTATTGGTTAACTGACATTGGCGGTTTAAAAATTATTTTTGTTATAAAAGGGCAGAGGTGGAAAAAAATGTGTTTAAGGGTTTTGTATAGTTAGAAGGTATAAGGTTTTCTTTTCTGTAAAACAGAACACCTAAATATTTTTTTTTTTAAAGCAGGGGATTCCAAGATGGCCACCGTGGTGGGAGGACAGGATACTCTGTCCTCCGACTGGGCCTACTACAGTTGGCCGCCGGCCTACCCGAAGAAGTGAAGCAAGCTCCCTGCATCGCTATTGAGTAAAAGATAAAACGCACCGGAGGCGCGAAGAAGAAATGTACCCGAGCGTGGGAGCAGCGGAGCGACTGGGCGCCTCCTAACATGGGAGATGCAGCCCCCAGCACACTGAGGGTGAAGGCAGAGAACACTCGGTGCCGTGTGTGGAGTGGAGGAGGCGACTGGCGAGAGCCCACGTGATGACAGTGCATCCCCCACCTGGGTGAGGTGAATTATCCCCTGAGAAGTGAGTCTGCACTGAGGCGACAAGCCCCTTCATCCATGCGGGGGGGGTGATGCCCGTGGACCTGTGCACAGTGCAGGAGCCAGAGGGACCTTCTCGGACCATATGAGTCCTTGAATGGGACGACCACGAGAGAAGGGAAGCAGCGGAGGACTGGAGTAGCAGACTGTGGAGGAGAGGCCTGTCCACGGTACCCTCTATCCCGGGCACACTATGGAAGATCGCTGATCTGCCGCTGCCTTGAAGTCTGGGCGTCCCTCCCAGCGGCACCACTGATAAGTGAAGAAGGTAGGAGTTGGGAGACCTGCCTGCACATGCAAGCACCCATGGATGTTGGCCGGGCCAGCCTCCTGACCACACCCCCCCCCCTCGCCCGGGTCCCCCATCTCTCCTGCTCCCTCATTGCCCGCATATCCAAAGATAAAGTGCAATAGAGCCATGGATGAGAGAGGGGAGAGACAAAACAACGTGTCTGGACCCAGTCCTCTCCCAGGCGGACGAGCAGCACAACAGAAAGACGGCCAAAGATCCCTAATCCTCCCTGACACACAGCAGACCAAAAAGGAACTGGGGGTGAGTGGGATTCTGAATTAAAGTGAGAAGGGAATAAGAACAATTACCCTATTTGCCCCCTGCAGGCAAACTCTTCCCCCTAAGGAACATACGCTATACCATACGGCACTCAGCCACCGTGACCCCAGGACAGAAAGTGTGCACCCATGCTGTGCACAATGTAAATTCTTAAAGCTCCTTGAGGAACTGCTTGGAGAAGACGACATTGTGGGGGGATAGCCCACATAAACAAGGAACCCACCCCGCACGATTATCATTGGCAGCCCGGTGGCTCAAGTACAGCAAGCCTGAGAACACAGCAAAAGCACCTGAGACGCTCAGGAGACTGAGCCTCGCCCGGGCCTTGCACCACACCCCTAAGACACCCCATTGGTGGAGGAAAACCAGGAAAAGACAAGATTTTGGAACCCCAAAGGTGAGCCAACACATTGCGGTGTTAGGGGACCACGGCGGTGAGGGTCCCACCCCACCCCCCACTTCTCTCAATAACCCCACAGATGCCAGGGGGAAGTTGGCCCCAGCCCGACCCAGGGGAGGGACAACTGGAGAAGTGTTGGGGTCAACAGTCGGAAGAAGCCTTGACCAACGCCTCGGGGAGCCACCTGAAAGGAGGTCCCAAAGAAAAGGAACACAGCACCATGGCCCTGCAATAAAGAGGACTTGCAGGAGTGCCTGAGAGGTTTGGAGGACAGGATGGTAAACTCTTTCCAAAACCAACTCACCAAGATGAAAGGAGAGCTGCAGAGCTCCCTAAAAGAAGTCAGGAAGGAGGTCACTGACCTAGGCGTCAGAGTGGACACAACAGAACAAGGCTTGTCGGAAATGGCAAAGCAGTGACCTGCTGGAACAACTAGGTAGGGCCACCCACAACTTAGAGCTGCAAGCAGAGGACTTAGAGAACCACTCCCGTAGATCACACATCCGGGTAAAAGGTCTGAGCGAAACCGTCCTCAACAAGGATCTGAAAGACACGATACAGCAATGCTTTGGAAGCCTTTTAACACTTACAACCAGAGGACGTAAAGATAGACCAGGTTCATAGGGTGGGACCGAAGAAGCAAGAACCAGGCTCAAGGCCCGGAGATGTCCTAGCAGTCCTATCCTCCTATACAATGAAAGAGGACATACTACGTGCGGCGAGGGCCCACCCCGGGGTCGAAATCAATGGGACCCAAATCCAACTTTACCAAAATTTAACACTATCAACCCTACAAAAAAGGAAGCCTATGAACCCAGTAACCAAAGCGTTAATCGCTAAGAACATTACCTACAAATGGACATTCCAGTTCGGGCTCCTTTTCATGTGGGAAGGGAGACAACAAAGAGTTACAACATGTGAAGAGTGCTCGTCAGTGATGAATTTAGCAGAAGAAGATTGGACCTTCGCTGCAAGCATCCAGACTACCGTCCCCTACTGGGAGCAGTAGGCCCTGGGAATGGGCAGGAGCCAGAGGAAGGAGAAGCAATAGAAACATCAGACTGAAAGGCCCCCCCACCTAAGACATGAGGGACACCCTCCATGGAGGACAAATGAGAAAAAAAATACTGGAGGCCCGGACCATAACATGCCGAACAAAAGAAGCATATGCAAGCTCTCTGGACACAATTGGACATTGGGAAGACGGAGGGAGCAAATACAATGGCCCAGGCCGATGAGGAAAAGCCGGAGTGGCATCACTGAATTGAACCGGGGATGTAGTTCGCCCACACACAGGATATCCCCAGGGTTACACCAGGACCCAAGCCTCAGGGTAGTATCTATGACATGGGAACATTGGCTATGACTGCGGAAGGAGAGGGGTGGGGGGTTAAAGGTATTGGGGTTGGAGAGGGGGGAAGTTGGGGGAATTTGGGGAGGGGGGAAATGCCTGTAGTAAAGGAAGAGAGGGAAAGGGAGACCGAGGTGGAGAAGACCCACGCAAGCAGAACAAAGGCTCAACATAAGCGAGACCTACGAGAGTCCAGGGGAAAGCGATTGACCGAGACCACATATAATGGCGTTCACAATTATATCCCATAATGTACAGTGATTGAATTCACCCAGCAAGCGCAAGAAAGTGGAGGGACAACTGAACCGATATAGTAATGCTCCAAGAGACCCTTATCAAAAAAGCAGATAAATCTGTTCCCACAATGCCATCATTACAGACTTCTCTATCAGGCGAACGCAGAGGGGAGAACTGCCGGGGTGCTGATAGGCTTCAGAAACTCACGCTAAGAAAAAGTTAAATGCACACTAGAAGACAAACAGGGGAGGTTTCTATTTGTGCAGGTATAAATGGGGTTCAAGAGAATGCCTCTGGCGACAGTATATGCACCTAACACGGGGCAGGAAGGATTCTTACGAGCAATATTAATGAAACTAGAGACATTCTCAGTGGGAGACATCGTCCTCTCAGGGGAATTTTATCTGGTATGGGACCCCCTCAATAGACAGGAGCTCAGGGAACAGCCACGGAGTGAGAACCCCTTCTAAAGCCCTGAAAGAAGCTTTTGATAACCTAGCAATCATGGACGCATGGCGAGGGAAGAGAGAGGGATAGAGTGGGTTCACTTGTTTTTCTCATACCCGCCTAACCCTATCCAGGATTGACTACATTTGGATGTCAGCTTCTCTCTTGGGTGAAGTACAAGGGATAAACACGGGAGCCATATTGCTGTCCTACCACACACCACTAATAGCTCAATAAAGAGATGAGTACCGCACAGAGAGCTGTGGGCTTGGGCTTTTCCCCAGGAGGTATTGGCAGATGCGGT
Source organism: Ambystoma mexicanum (assembly GCF_040938575.1). Classification (NCBI taxonomy): domain Eukaryota; kingdom Metazoa; phylum Chordata; class Amphibia; order Caudata; family Ambystomatidae; genus Ambystoma; species Ambystoma mexicanum. Next base: position 680,433,602 of record NC_090941.1, on the reverse strand, counting down.
CATGGTGGAACGCCTAGAAGGTAGGATAGGAACATATTTTACCGACAATGACACTGAGGGAATGTCACAGGAAGGGATCTGGGAGGCATTCAAGGCGGTAATAAGGGGGAGATTATAACGCTTCAAGCCCAAAAGCAGAAGGAAAGGTCAGCTATGGAGACGGACTTGGAAACCAAATGATGTGAAACTATGATGGCCTTAACAAGGAAAAAATGCAAAGCCCCTTATAAAAAGCTGAAAGAACTTAAGGGCCAGCTGGAGCTACTCCGCTCACTAGAGCGGAACGTTCGCTTCTTAACATAAGACAGCGCTATTACATTAACACAAACAGAGCAAACAGACTCCTAGCTAGGCAGCTGAAACTGGCCGAAATAAGCCAAACTACATCAACCCGGAGGCAGAATGATGGAACAACAATCACAGATACTATACAAATCCGACAAACCAAACCAACAAGCAATCCAGCAATTCCTAGGGAAAGATAAACTGCATAAATTGGCAACGTCCGACATGAGTCTAGAGGTGGAGATTACCAAAGAAGAGGTCGAAGAGGTAATCAAAAGATTACAGAGGAACAAAACGCGGGTCCTGATGGATTCCCGGCATGCTTCTACCAACAATTCTGTGAACAACTAAGCCCAAGGTTGGCCCATCTCTTCAACACAATGGTTCAAAATGGTTCTGTGACCCAGTCAATGACTGAGGCAAAGGTGGTAGTGCTTAGCACACCTAACAAAGACCTGATGCTGTGTGGATCGTAACACCCCACAGCACTGCTGAACCTAGATTTACAAATCTATACCGGGATCCTAGCATCCAGTCTGTCACCCTTTCTGCCATATTTGGTGGGCACCGACAAAGCAGGATTTGTGATGGGCCGACAGACATGGGATAACACCAAGAAGCTCATACATTTGATAGAGAAGGTGGAACGCTGTCGAGTCCCAGCAGTGCTGATCTCATTGGGTGCCGAAAAGGCCTTCCACCGTGTTGAATGGCCTTTTCTGTTTGGGGCAATGGAACAAATGGGAATAGGCCCAAAATGTATTAACAGGGTCAAAGTTAGCTATAGCAATCCCACACTACGGCTCTCCATTAACTCCCAACTATCCAGGAAAGTACAGATCTCAAGGGGAACAAGACAGGGGGGGCCCACTGTCCCCGCTTCTCTATGCGCTGTACCTTTAGCCACTACTGGTCTCCATCAGACAGAACCCAGTTATAAAAGGGATAAGATTTGGGGAGGAAGGCACAAGGTGGCGACCTTTGCCATTAACATGATAACCCTGACCGACCCAGAATCATCCATTCCAGCTCTACTCGCCGAACTATCCGACATGGAGAGTGTGGCAGGCCTTAAGATAAACATGACTAAATCCGTACAGCTGGACCTGGGGAATACTGGAAACCGGACAATATCAACGCATACGTTCTCCCCATTTAAACTAGCTAAGGGCAAGATAGCCTACCTGGGAGTGCATCTGACGGACAGCATCTACAGGCTATACCGGGCGAACTACCCGGAGTTGCTCTCAAAGATTAAGATGGACCTAAGCAGATGGACCCCCATGCATATATCCTGGCTGGGTAGGATAGCGACAATAAAAATGTTTACACTTCACAAATTACTATACCTCTTCCAGGTACTTTCTATTAAAGTCCCACAATCATTTTTTAAGGCAGTCAATAAACTGATATCACATTTTATATGGCAAAACTAACGCCCAAGACAGGCTCTGGAAACCCTGATGGCTCCTAAATCTCGGCTACCAAACTTCACCAAATATTATGAAGCAGCCCAACTGCGGGTCTTACGGGAATGGTTCTCAAACAATAGATCTACACCGGGGGCCAGGATGAACCATGTGGTGGCAGGGGTCCCCCTGTAGAGGCTACTATGTTTGAGAAGACAAGATAGGCCACAAATGTAAAGTTAAGTCAGGTAGTGACTGTGGTCTTCGACATATCGGACCGTCTTCTAAGAAGGGGCTGTTTGTCGACGATCCCATCCTCATTCACCCCTCATTTCGACAACCCACAGTTCTCCCCTGGGATCAATCCACAAGCGTTCAAGAGATGCCAGGCAGCGGGCTGCAAAAAATTAAGGGATATGATGGTTGATGGAGATGTTTGGCCCTTTGACAACAGTAAACAACAAATCGGGCTAAACGAGAAAGACAGACTGGAGCATTACCAAATGAGACGCTGGCTGAAAAAACCCAATATAAAAAAGGCAGCACTAAGGGGCCTAATGCCATTCGAAAATGTATCACAACTCACTTGGGAGACAAGCAGCTAGTGTCAAAACTATACACAACACTGCAAGGGGAAAACCCGACCCGCATCTGGCCATACATAAAGCGCTGGCAGGAGACACTAGGGGAAGATACACCTGCAAAACACTGCAAGAATTTATGGGAGCAAATACCGAAGCTAACACGATCCATTCAAATCAGGGAAGCATGGTATAAGGTGGTGGTACATTGGCATTACAGCACCGTAAGATTACACTCAATGTACACAAGGATAACATAAGTATGCTGGAGGGGCTGCGCAGGGAGAGGAGACTGGAAGCACATATGGTGGGACTGCCCAGTACTGGACAGGTTTTGGAAGGAAGTAAAGACCCAGATACAACAAATGGTAAATGGACTGCCGATTTACTCCCCTAGGGAATGCATGTGTGGCCTTTTCGACCCAGAGTTTCAGATGCCTACAAAGCCCCAAAGGAAAGCGTTCATGATTCTGTTAATAGCAGCCTGATTAGTCCTACCACAGAAGTGGAAACAAAAGTCAACCCCCACGGACACTGAGTGGCTACATAAGATTTGGGTGATTCTAGCAAGGTAATGGGTGATCTATGGGGTCTAAGGGGAGAGGGAAAAATTCCGGAAGGACTAGGGAACAATACTGGACTACCTTCGGGGAGACTACATGCAACAATGGTGCCCCCAAAACTTGAAAGTATTGGATATAATGCAGGTGCCAAATCATGAATGGAAATAACAGTGTACGCAAGGTCTTACAAGTCTCAGAACCAGGCATGGGAGAAGAAAGGAGTTGGGGGGATTGTTCTTTTGTTTATGTTAAAAATGGCAATAAAAACAAAGTAAAAAAAAAAAAAGAAAGCCAGGTTAACATGGCAAACTCTGAGGCTAAAATGAAGGCATCAGCTCCAACAGACTTGCGGAAAACTGTGATTCCATCCCGTTCAGAAGTGCTAAAGTGCTATGCGCATCTAGGAAACCTGGGCACCTGCCCAGTTTCTGTCCTGAAAAACCCAAGAAAAAGCTGATGGCGATTGGGCTTTTCAACACAATAGCCAACCCATTCCAGGAGGAGGAGGATCGAGCCAGGTGGACGGAAGGGACAGTTGCAGACCTATTTCCTGAGGAGGAGGAACCAGGACCAAGACAGTGCACCAGATATACACTAGACATACACCATTGTCATCTTCCGTCATGGTCAAAGGTCGTCACGTGAATGCTCTACTGCTCTCAGTGAGTATGAAAACCTCTGTCTGGGCAAACATGGTTACAATAGTGGAATTGCACCCAGAAAATATGTCTCAAATCATTTGCATCAATGGTGACATGGATTTGGATCCGCAGGCCGATACAACCCTTCGGGTACTACAAAAAGAAGTCACAATGCCAATGATTCCACAGGAGGTTCTACTGGGTACAGATGTTCCAGTATTGTCTTCATGACGTCCAAAAATCAAAAGACCACTCCCATTGGTATCACAACACAGCCAGTGCCCCAGGGGACGAGGATGACTTGGAAGGAAGGGTGGCGGGGCGTGGCAAGGTCAGTAACCGGACCTTGTCAAGAAAGGATATGGACCCCCTCTCAGCCTGGCCTGTCCTACCCCAGAGGGGGAACGTGGAAATTGTGTTCCTCAGTTCCTTCCCCCTCCCCAAGTGACTGGGGAGTACCACTGTGAATCTTCCCATACCTTTTCATAAAAAAGATGCACAGTTTCATTGCTTTTAATGCAGGCCACAACATCCAACCGTGGTCTAGGCGGGATGGCTGCATCATGAAAGACAACCAGAGCCTCCAGCTAAACTACTCCAGCCAAAAGAGCTAAGCAAACATTGTGGAGAGAGGGAGCCACTAAACCACGTAGCAGAGACCTTACACAGCGGCAGAAAACATATGGCACTGCCAGATGAAACCAGCATGCACTCTGCACAAGCAGCTGCAGCATAATTCATTAACCCAGACTGTTTCAACCAAAGCGAAGAGCAGCTCTCTGGCTTAAAACCCAGAAACGCACAAGGACTTAGCTAGGACCCTGACATGAACAGGGATATTTTACCACGCGGGTCGCCATCACTTCGGCATTGTGCACCAGCGAGGCAAAAAAGGGCAGGGTGCACGTTGACACCTGTAATACCTCCAGTGGTAGGAGGCCAGGGCAAGGTTGCCTTGGGGAAGAGGATCAATGGGAGAAGAAGTGGGGGGGGGTAAAGATGGAGGCAGGAAGCAGGATTGTGTGGGATCTTTGGGTGAGGGCAGAGAAGGTGGCAGACAAGAGACCAGCAGGAGGAAGGGCAGTGGTCAGGAGTGTGGAGGTGATTTACTGAGAAGGTCAGGCATTAGTTGATAACATGTGTTGTGAGTGTGTGTGAGAGAGAGAGTGTGTGTGTGAGAGAGAGAGAGTGTGTGTGAGAGTGTGTGAGAGTGTGTGAGAGTGTGTGAGAGTGTGTGAGAGTGTGTGAGAGTGTGTGAGAGAGTGTGAGAGTGTGAGAGTGTGAGAGTGTGTGTGAGAGAGTGTGTGAGAGAGTGTGTGAGAGAGTGTGTGAGAGAGTGGGTGGGAGAGTGGGTGGGAGAGTGGGTGGGAGAGTGGGTGGGAGAGTGGGTGGGAGAGTGGGTGGGAGAGTGGGTGGGAGAGTGGGTGGGAGAGTGGGTGGGAGAGTGGGTGGGAGGGAGAGTGTGTGTTTTGAAGGTACGCGAGTTAGAGTATTTTTTTAAAAGAGTAGAGGGCGAATGAGGGAGCAAAAGGAGAGTGGCTGAGTAGAAGGTGAGGTGGAGTAGCAGTGTGAAGTAGGAGTGGAGAGGGTATAGTAGTAGACAAGTGGAGAGAAGAGAGTAGTAGTGGAGTGAAGAGGGAAGAGTGGTAGTGGAGAGGAAAATGGAGAGTAGATGTGGATAAGGGAGAGTAGTAGTTGACTGGAGAATGGCGGGTATACCAGGAGAGAGAGTACGCAGAAGTAACATTGGAGGGTGGAGGTAGGTCATAGAAAGAGAGAGACCTCCGAGGGGTAAGAAAAGGAAGACACAGAAAGAGAGAGAAGGTGGGTGAAGTTGGAGGGAGGAGAGTATCAGGAGGAGACTAGAGTCGTCAAGAGACATAGTGAGAGGAACATCAGGGCGTGAAAGGAAGGCAACAGATTGGAGTCTGTGTGTCTGAAAGGCACAACCAACTAAATGCCTAGAACTAACCTAGATCACACCTAGAAAGTCCATGAGGAAGCTAAGATCGAGAAGGCAGAGGCCTTTAGGCCCTCACAGATACCAAGTCAAAAACTAGTGAGTAGGTGTAAACAAGCAGTAGATACTAACCTGGGGAGTAGGGACGCCTGGGTTAGGGAGGGTCCTGCTTTTATTATATGACAGAGTGAGGTATGGACCTTAGAGCCGGTTTCAAGAATTTTAATACAAACCCTTGAACTGTTTCTGGGAGTTTGTGTGTTATTATGGCCATCTGTGACAGTAGCTATAGACCCTCCCTTTGCATTGCAAGTGTGCCTTCAGCAAAAACGTTCATTTTCATCTGTTTCTATCATATAAAAGGAAACTGATCAGGTTTTAACTTCCGCCTTATGTGTCTGCTGGACACGTTTCCTTACCATAACTCCTCTCAGGACCAGTGTTTGAACTGGGATGTAATGGGGGAAATGAACTGTCTCCATGTTTAGCAGGAACTCTGGAAAATCAGAAACTGATGATAAATGGGGAGGAGCAGCATCCTTGCACTGGTATACATAGTGCTGTTTTTCTAGCAGTTCGTTACATGAGCCATGCTGGGTCTAGTGGCATCTTCCCACTATAGCGCAGGGCATTGCAAAAAAGCAGCCACTCCTTGTGTTACCGTTTGAGAATGAATTCAGGAAGATCCAGGCAAATCTGACCCTACTAAAGAGACCAACTCACTTCATATGTCACACATTATTCACCCAAAACTTTACATTTCTGGCCAAATGGCACTATTTTACTTGTGACAACCCCATGAAACAATTCCCTGAAATAGGAACTTTTGATATGGATCGAATTATTCGCTTGCATGGGGTACCTTAATGACTAGAGGTTGGAAGGTGCACCAAAAACAATGGGACTCTTTCTTTGAATGGTATGCGGAAGAGGCTAAATGACAGTCTAAATACAAAACCAGACATTTGAGAGACACCCAAGAAAAACTTCAGTAACAGTTAAAAGAATTAAAAGCTGAACACTCTAATCTGGAAGTTCTGAGAACAAGCAGTTACAATAGACTATCTGGTCCTTCAAGGGAGAAGCCCACCAAAAGAAACTCCCAAGAACCTTACTTAAACAATCCAGCTATGTAGAATTTTGTAGCAGACCGAGCACCCAATCAAATTCGAGCATCTGTCTCTGCTCCGCCAGCATGTAGTAAATTCACACCTATAGGATCACCAGAAAATTCCATGCCGTCATCTGCTCTGCATGATAAGATGGCAACTTTCCAACCTTTTCATCTCTCCATCTACTAACGCTACTTTGACTTGAGTGATTTTTCACCTCAAAATGGCACCACAATGTTCCCTTTAGGACAATGGCCTGAGGTAGGGAATAATTACTGAACGCACACCATGGAGCTCCATTCAATTATTCAACATTGTACAAAGATTTCCTAAGATTTGCAAGGATCCTGATCAGGGGGAGCAGCAGCTCACTGACCGTTAACATTCCTATTATGCTGATTTCAACCAGTTATTAAAATCTGCCCTTCTGCCAGACACGTTCATGCTACTAAGACAAAATGCAATTGGCCTTTGCAAGAGCCCCTGGATAATAAGTGTATCCTGGAAATCTGTCCCCAAAAGGCAGATTGGTCATGGATAAATATTGTACACAAATTAAAGGTGTAAATCCTACAGAGTGTCTTGAAATGCTCCGAAAATATTTGCCCAATATTCCAGGATTCCAAATTAGGCAATCACTGCACCACAAGCCATAGTTTTCAGGTTGTATACTAATTGACCTTTTCACAATTGACCTTAGGAGAATTGACCTCAGGAGAATTGACCTAATTTAGAAGGTCAATTAGGACATATATGCGGGGGAAACCCCCCGCAGCCCCGCCCCCTCAATCCAAAACCCCCACAACCCCTCACCCAATCCTCTTATATTATTTATAATCCAAAACCAACCCAATACATATATAAAATAACTAAAATAACAAAGGTCAATTGTGCAGAAGGTCAATTAGGACCACTATAAATAGGTAAATTGTGCAAAAGGTCAATTGCAAAATGTCAATTTGGGTAATACCGTTTTGCAATTTATCATGGGACTCCAGCTTAAGATACCAGATGGCATTAAGTCTGTACTTATTGGGTATGAGGAAAGTAGTTTACAGAAGTATTACTAGCTGCTCAACTTTGTTTTTTTTTTTTTTAGAAAAAGCAAAAAGAAGGAAAACAGTGAAGCAAAATTAATGGTGTTACAAACTCAGCAGCTCCAGCCCTCACAAGGAAGGCATGTATCGTGCTGGTGTCAGCTTTCAATGGAGGGGGTGGGGGAAGAGCTGTGGTTAACCAGGGACAAAGAGGATTTCAGGCAAGACAAAATGGGAATAAGAACAATGACCAATGAAATTATTGAAAGCATGTGGATAATGGGAGTCGCAGCAGTCAGTGCAACAAATGCAATTCCTTCCTTTTTTGCAGTGCTTTCCTTCACCTCCAATGTCTAAAAGACTTAATGTACAATAGAACAGACAAGGAACCTGCAGGGGTATTGCCCCATTGATAAAGCTTGATACATCTGCTTCCTATGTTAATTGTACAGTCAGCAGCAAAAAAGCTTCATTTTTGGTTGATATGGGAGCTTCACGTTCCACGATGGAAGCCTCTCAGTTTCCACATGCCCCTTTGTTCTGAGGAAGCTTTACTTTCTTAAAACAGTGTGTGCCTGTGCCGATAATTTGATCTCAATGTTCCATATATGCTAGGATTGTGAAGGCAGATAAGGGTTTTATGTAGCGGAGACAGGATGCCTGGTATGTTTGTTTTGCTGGCTTGGCTCATGTTTGGCACTTAGTCAAGCCAGACGACCTATTCTGCTCTTGGTCAGCCCTACCCATGGAATCTCTGGATGCCACACCTGTAATGGGCACACAGTAGCACAGTTGCCAAGGCCACTGTCTCTGAGCTGCTGCAGATAATGAAAAAAAGAAAGCCTGTGTAAACATTTGTTTAGGGCATTAATACATTGAGGGTGCTGTAGATACTGGTATGCTCTATACTTTGGAGTTTAGTTTGACATGCCATCTTGTTGGTGCGGGAAAGGTGGGTCATGTATGATGGTAGCTGTGGGGCGACAAGAGATCAGATTGGTAAACCACATACTATTGTATACGTTTTACTCTCCTGCAAATAAGACGACTCATTTTTACTCTCATTTGCTCTCTAATAACAAAAATAGGGAGTAAAAACTCCCACCTCAACATCTTATCTGGAGCACTGAATACACCCATTTGCTTCTGCCACAATCTCTGACCAGAAACGCCATTCTGACAACAAAACTGCTGCAAAGCCCTTCTTCATCTTCATGACCCTTACAAGTCTCTGTTGACTCCCCATAAAGTGTTCTTTCTCTGTCACTGCAAGGCACTGGAGGTCCATCTAAATTAATTCTGAAAACAAAAAGTAACTATGGAGCCTCATTGGTTGAATGTATTTGTCACTGGTGCGACAAACAGCAACTTGTAGACCCAGGCATAATTCCTGTTACCTACTGAAATTGGTGCCTTCTCTCAAGATAGTTAAGCGGGGTCACACAATATATTCAAACCACACATTTATTTCAATGATTGATGTACACAAAAGGGTTTGCTTTTTTTGTAGAAATTCAAATTTGCTTAACAACAATCTGCACTTCTGTACGAAACAATGACTACAGGCAGGTAACCGTGTACACAATGTTGCACATATTTTTTCAGCTCTGGCTGGTACAAATATGTATGTGTCAGTTTGGTTTAGGATGTGATGTGTCTACTTTTCAAGTGATTGCTATAAAACAGTATTATGTTAGCTCTTAAAAGCAAAAGATGAATACATATTGGCACTAGATATGTGATCAAGTGCCACTATCGCAGGCTTCATGATTTAACTAAAGTGAATCATCCCTATGCAAATCATTCTCTTTCACTGTGCCTTATCTGAGAGGCCTCAAAGGAGGCCCTGAAAGTTAACCATTTTCACAGTGTACGCTATTAAAAAACTGAATCATAGAAAAATACACTGGGGCTATTTTTTGAAGTCCACAGACCGCCGTGAACGAAGATGCAAAAGACAGGCATAAAGGTGTTATGCTTGTCTTAACGCCTCCCTTCCGGCCCTGGGGCCTTTTCATTGTTTTTGAAGGCCGAGGTCAGGGGCAGAACATGAGTTGCATTTTCACCTTCCTTTTTTCCTCCATCCTTCAAAAACAATTTGGTTTTACGCCAACATGAGATGTTCCTTCTGGGGGGAAAACCAATTATTTTCTATGCAATCTGTCTGATTTTTACAACTGCCAAAAAAAGACAGATAACATAAGAGGTCATTTTAAGCGCTGACTGACGTGGGTACAAAGAAGGCAGCGTTTGCTCTGTGGACTACCCACACCACGTACAGAGTTCTGCTGCTCTCGAGCTAGGTCTGTGGTTTAAACAATAAAATAATAAAAAATATGTAAAGCTCTAAAACCAAACATAAAAAAACTGTTACTTAAATTAATGGATGAGATTCCTTATCTGGTGCAAAAAGAAGCTAATCAATCCTATTGGTTGCTCACCAGCAGACAGTCACCTACCTCCTATACTTCTTGGACTCTGGGTTAACATACAATTCATTCAAAGTGCATTTATCTGCTCTGGCAGCATACACCACCTCGCAACTTATACTGGTGGAAAGTATGCATAATAAAAGCCTTCATGGAAGGAGTCAAACAAGTGTACCCATCTGTGGCACATCCACAACCAGGTTGGGATTTAAACGCAGCTATCTATAGCTTCATGGGACCCCAATTTAAGTCAATTCATAAGGTATCTCAAAAGAACCTCACAAAGTGGCTTTTCACACAGCACGTACGCCTGTCTACCAAGACTCTCAGTAGTAGTTCTTTTTCTTGCAATACACAAATATAAGGTCATATTCAGAACTCATACATGTTTTCTCCTACACTCATTTAAACATTTCATGTTAATCAGTCCATTGTGTTACCAGCTCCTTCCTAGACAAGACCCTCAGACTTAAGAGGAAAGAGAAGAGCGCTACACACACTTGATGTCCATAGACAAAACCAAATCACTGTGAAAGACCAGTCTGTTCTTTGGCTTAAGGAGGGCCCAGTCACTAAGTCTAACAATTCAAGCACGATTGTAATCTGCATTCACTATTGCTATACACCAACTCATAACCCCCGCTCTTTTCACTGCTAAAGTTCATTTAACAAGGGTGAATTGGAGGACTATTTTTAATTGCAAACATGCCTTCAGGCACAATTTGCAAAGCAGCCACTTGAAACTCAAGTACACACTTTCACACACCACTATTGCTTCAGCTAAACCACCACTATCTTTGGGTACTGCTCACTTGTATACGGACCCACATCCCTCAGAAGTCAGACCTTACTTACAGAGTAATAGACTTTCTGTGGTTTGTTTCTTTCTAGAGTCACTTGAGCCCACACAAACTGCCCACATGTGAGCTGAAGTACACACACTCGCTGATGTGTTTGTCCACACTGCTCAAGTAAAGTCAGAAAAAGAAAAAATGTGAGGATGCCGACATGTGAAGCATCATGAGTACCTGTATACGTAGGACAGGGATTTTGTGACAGGAGCACACGTGTCAACACCCTTTCACTTTGGAAGTAAGCAACTTGCAATACTCAGTGACCAACTATTAGATAGCAGCCTGTGCAAACAAGCGTCGGAAATATATATACACATATATATCGATATGTAAATATTTATTGTGGCAACGTGCTAGTGCATGGCATTGTTAAGGTTAAGACGAATGGTCTATGGAGTTCCAAAAAACAATTATAATTCTTGAATCCCTCTAGGAAAATAAATCATTGGACTAAATTCACAGTGAAGTTTCAAAGCAGCCGGCACTGAATGTAAAATTTCTAAATTTTTCATGGATGGCGTTTTGGGCCAAATATCAAAATAAAAAAATGGCTGCATTTGGTTAAGATTTTTGTCATACACTTAGATCTTATCAAAAATTGACACACTGAAAAACAATTTTGAAAATCAAGCTGGCCAATGAATTTCAAACACTCATACGCGTTATACCACAAGCTCTTATGAAATGTTCTCTCATGACACATGCTCCTATGACACACTGTCATGGCAAGCACAGAAACCACTCAGTCTCAAGGACAGTCCAAGGGTTTTAGTAAGGGGTTTGTGGGGCCCAAGACCATTCGATCCTTCCTTCCTTCGATCCTTCCTTCCTTCGATCCTTCGATCCTTCCTTCCTTCGATCCTTCCTTCACTCACTACCTCCCTCCCTCCCTCGCCTCCCTCCCTCCCTGCCATCCGCTCTTCCTGTGAGGATGGGAGGGGGAATCTCAGCCCCAAGGGAGACGGACCGGGCCTAATGCGGGGCACTATGAGAAAGGTGGGGCAGGTAACACCTGCTCCACCGCGGCCAGCACAGCCGCGGAACACGGAGGCGTGGCCGCCGCAGGCGGTGTGGGAGGGGAGCGCCGGAGAGAGACCTCCAACGACGGGGAGGCCGCACTGGCGTTCCGCGACAGTGCCCCATGCTGCACTGCCGCAGCGCCGGCCCCTCTCACAGGAGCCCGGAACACTGGCGCTGCGGCAGAGCAGCACGGAGGTGTGCCCCTTCAGCGGGACACGGCCTGACGCCTTCGGCGTTGAGCAACGGCGGAGCTTAGGGTACAAGGTACCAGGCTCAAACCGACCGCTCAGCGCCAAAGGAAATCATAAACACAACACGAGGAAGAGCGAGGTTACCTCCAATAGAGCCCCCTCCTTACCTGAAGAGGCAGACGACGCGGGACCGCTCACCGGACAGGCAGATTGTGAAGCACCATGGTGGGGGGGGGGATCTATGGGGAAACAGCACGGCAAGCTCCTCTCATATGCAGGGACAGCAGGGGGAGGGCTGGAACCATGGAGGGACAGCTGGATCCAATCATTAGGGGGAAGGGAGAAGGAGGAGAGGCAGCAGCTCCATTTATGGAGGGAGGGCTCCTTGAAGCTCTACCAATCAGGAGGGGGGGATGGAAAGTGGCCCTGATTGGTCCTTTTTCCCCTCCTAGGCAAGGGTATAAAGGGGACTGGCCTAATGACAGTGTTGTTGCATTTTGCAGGGAGAAGGAGAGGGGAGTGGAGGCAACTGGTGGGCCTACCCGGGTCAGAGCGAATAGGAAGCATTACCCAAGGAGAGCAAACCCTGGTTCTTTTTCCCACCATGAAGTAACTGTGGGACTACCTGGAACCAACCTTAAGTGGTTAAACACAGAACATTAACCCGTGTTTAAATAAAGTACATTCAGCATCAACCTTGACTACTGTCCTGATTACCATACTTCCTCTCTTCCTCTCTTCCTCGTCTTGCCATGACCCTTCTCCCTAACCCAGGCATCTGTTAGTTACCCCGTTTAACACTACTGAATGTTGACCCCTACTATCTAATATTTGTGTTATACTAACGATGACTCCCTAAATGCAGGCTATCCCACTCCTTCTGGGACATCCTAGCTTTCCCTACTCTCACCAAAGAACTGGTAACCTTCTTTTAACTGGGTCTTCCTCCAACGTACTCCTCATCTTTGACATGTAATGTCCAGCTTAGGCTGCTTCGAAAAACTTTTTACGGCAAAGGGCCCCCTGTGTCAATGGCGTAGAGTCAATGTCCTTCCAAGGCCTCCGTCGAGGCAGACGTCATCAGAGGTTATATATAGCACGCACAGCGCCCGTTGGCCTCAGTTCTGTTTTTCCCCTCCTCGTGCAGCACCAGGTCCCATAAACACGTGCACTACAGTATTCAGACTTGTTGGAACTAAAGCTGTAATAGCATGGGAAATTCTACAGAGGGGTAGGTTGGGAGAGTGATGAGGAATACATTGGAGGAACATCCAGTCAAATAACCAGGTTACTCACCGTAGTGACCACCTTACTCCTAAGTCCATAGTCCCCTTTCCTCCATACTTATGGGACATTCCTCCGTCCTGTGGGATGGGACCGGAGCACTTTGTAAAAGCATCAAAAATGTTGCAAAACATGTAGTCCTTCCTCTCTTTCTATGCGGGGTACAGCACGCGGCCGTAACCCCGCCCATCTTAGCTCCGCCCTGCGCATCGCCCATCAGTCCTTTTCTATCGCCATGTCAGAGACCTTTTAGCAATAACAGAGGAACCTTATTAGAGGGGGCAGCGGGCGTATGGAGGAAAGGGGACTATGGACTAGGAGTAAGGTGGTCACTACGGTGAGTAACCTGGTTATACTCCTACACCCTGTCCCCTTTCCTCCATACTTATGGGAGAATCCCAAGCACTCCTTACAGGAACTACGGGTGGATGGAAAAAATCCCTATTGAAAAAGGTTCTTCAGCACAGCCTGGTCAAACTGAGCATCAGAGATCTGGTGCTCAAATCTAGACAATAATGTTTACAAAAAGCCGATGGGGAGGCCCAAGTAGCTGCTTTTGCGATGGTCTCCCAGGGGACATATTTTTGAAAGGCAACTGCGGCTGCCTTGCCCCGCACGAGGTGTGCATGATTACCTTTAGGAGGCTACAGTTCTTGGACAGTGTAAAACTCTGTAATACAGGCAGCGATCCATCTGGAGATAGTTGCCTTAGAGGCCTGTTTACCTTGTGGATTACCAAAGGTCACCAACAGTTGAGAAGAGTTCCTAAATTCAAATGCAGAACCCTTTCCACTTCTGAAGCAGGGTTCGGAAAGAAGACCGGTAGGGAGATTGACTGATTCAGATGGAAATCAGAGCCCACCTTCGGCAAGAAAGAAGGATTGGTCCGTAGGACCATCTTATCCTTGTGGAAAACCAAGAAGGGATGCTCCACCGACAAAGCTTGGAGTTCACTCACACGCCTTGCTGAAGTAACGGCAACCAAAAAGGACACCTTCCACGAAAAGGTGCTTGAGGTCCACCGTGTCCATTGGTTCGAAAGCTTTATGGCACAACGCCGTAAGGACCAATTCAGATCCCACGCTGGGTGCGGTTTGCGAACCGGGGGATAAAGGCACGTCAAACCCGCGAAATGTCTCCTAATCACTGGGTTAGGCAGAGAGGAAGAGCATTGGTCCGTGGATAGGTAGGCGGATTCCGCCGAAAGATAAGTTCTGCATGACAGAACATGAATGCCCGACTCTGCAAGGTGAGATACGAAAGACAACACAGTGTCAATCGTAGCCACCCTTGGGTCCAGCTGTTTGTCTAAGCACCAAAGACAAAACCTAAGCCATTTACTTCTATACTGAGACCTTGTCGAGGGTTTCCTGGCTGCCTTAATAATGCGCATGTTATCAGCAGACAGGTTGAGATGTTCTAAGGACCTGAACTCAGACACCAATGCCGCCAAGCTGAACGATTGTGGGGAGGGGTGCCACAGCTGCTGATCCCTCTGGTGAAGCAGATCGGGACTCACCGGTAGCCTGATCGGTGGACACACCGACAGGTGTTGAAGTTCTGAGAACCAGAACCTGGCCGGCCACCACGGGGCTATGAGCAGAAGCGAACAGTTCACCGTGTTCTTCAGCTTGCAAATCGTCCGATGAATCAGAGGCAGAGGCGGGAAAGCATAGGCCCTCATGTTGTGCCAAGAAATCTCAAGACCATCCCACAGAGAGGAGGCTCCCAGACCATTTCTGGAGGCATACAGGGGAAGCTTCTTGTTTGGCGACATTGCGAAGAGGGCCTTCAGTTCCCACTCGTAGCCGACCATTGTCCGCTGACTGAGGGCATCTGCCAAGACGTTCAGCTGGCCTGGGATGTGTACTGCTACCAGCCAGACACCATGCCGAACCGCCCACTCCTAAATCTGGATGAACAGGTCCACAAGAGGGGGAGACTTGGTGCCCCCTTGCTTATTGATGTAATACATTGACACCACGCTGTCCGTGCGGATACGGAGCACCTTGTTGGCAATGACCGGTCTGAAGCCTTGAGCGCTAGGAAAATCGCCAGAAGCTCCAGATGATTTATGTGAAGGAACTTGTCCTGAGGCGACCAAAGATCCGAGACCTGAAGAAGATCCAACGTCGCACCCCACCCCAGAAGGGAGGAGTCCGTTGTGACCGTTACCATCGGGCTTGGGTCCTGAAAACCTGCACCCACCGGCAGGTTGCTGAGAGACGACCACCACTCCAGGCCCGCTCTCATGGAAGCCGGAATCAATATCAACTTTGAGTCTGGATCCACAGCCTGACACCAAGAACTCCGAAGAGCCATCTGAGTCCGCCTCATTTTGAGGCGAGCGAGAGGTAGAGACAAAACACACAAGGCCATGAGGCCCAGAAGCCTCTGGAACCACCAGGCCGACATGCTCTCCGACTGCGCACACATTTGACAAGTGGCCAACAGATCTGCCATTCTTTCCCCAGTCAGGTAAACTCTGCAGTCGATCGTGTTCCAGCGAAAACCCAGGAAAATCAAGTCCTGAGAGACCGTCATGGAAGATTTCTGCCAGTTCACCGACAGTCCGAGATGGAACAGGAGCTGGAGGAGAGACTGAAGATTGCACGCTGCTATCAACAGGCAAGGGCTGCGTAAGAGCCAATCGTCCAAATACGGATATACATGGATACCCTGCAGATGAAGATAGGCCGCTATCACCGACATCATCTTCGTAAAGACACACAGTGCCGAGCTGAGGCCAAAAGGAAGCACTCAGAACTGGAAGTGCTCCACTCCCAGAGAGAAACAGAGATATCTCCTTTGTGGATTCCAGATCAGTATATGCATGTACGCATTCTGAAGGTCCACCATGCTGAGCCAATCGCCCATCTGCAAATAGGACCTTATCTGGCCAGGCGTGATCATCTTGAATTTCTCTTGGGGTAGGAAAAGATTGAACTGTGAAAGGTTTAGGATGGTGAGCAGGCTAGCCTGGTTGGGTTTGGGCACCGTAAACAGTCGGGAGTAGAAGCCCTCCCCTCGCTCCCCTAGGGGAACGGGTTTGACTGCTCTGAGGTCCAGCAACTTCTGAACCTCAGCTTTGAGGGAGGGCGAACCCGATTGCTGGAAAGGAGGGTTGAAGGGTGGGGTAGGGGTAAGCGGAAGCCCGTCCGAGCAACTGACAAGACCCACCGATCCTCGTGATGGTCTGCCACGCCTCCCAATGAAACGCAATGCGTCCTCCCATCGGGGTCTCGTGCGAGTGCGGAGAACCCTCATTTGGCGGGTTTCTCGGTGGTGTTACCACCTGACCATGAGGAGGAGTCTGAGGAGAGGGTGAAAAACCGAGTTCGTTGCTGCCTCCGGCGGGAATTACCCGAGGGGCTATCCACTCTGCAGGATTTCCGATCTAGAAACCCATGAAACCAGAAGAGGGTCCTTTTAGGACCCAGGACAACAGTCTCTGGGTCCTAAAAGGAGTTTTAACCAGGACGGACAAGGACTTGGCTGTCTGGGTGCTGCCTTTTGTTTTGGTCAGCTCCACATCCGTTGAGGAATGAAAAAGCTCCTTACCATCAAACGGCAGGTCCAACACCTTGTCCTGCACCTCCTTTGAGAACTTGGTGGCATGCAACCAAGCCTGCCGGGAGTTATCAACTCCCAACATAAGGCCCCGAACCGAAGTGTCCACATGATGAGCCGCAGCCTCCAGCAGATCCTGGGCCAAGACCCTGGCATCCGACAATTCCGCCTTAAAGTCCTCCAGCTTCTAAACCGGGAAGAACACCTCGAACTCCGACAAACCTTTCCACATTTTCATATTCGCCCCCGCTAACACCAGTTCTGCATTAGCCTGCCGGAGCTGCAGGGCCGAGTTAGCTAAGATCTTCCTCCCAAGGGAATCGAGGAGCTTGTCCTCTTTCCCCAGGTCCTGAGTAGCCGTCGTGGAAGAGGATGCTGCAGGCCTGGACTTTAAAGTGGCCGCAGCCACCACCGTGGAGGAGGGGGGGGGGGCGGACAAGATGCTAGGGCCACCTCTTCCCAAGAATGCAGCCTGTAGCGCGCGTCATTTTTCTTTTCTTATTGACAAAAAGTCTAGAGTGTGGCTTCTCCCAGACTCTACAGACCTCGGCCAAAACGTCCTTCTGCAAGAACAGGCCGGTACGCTGCGAAGGAGATAAGGTGAACGCCCCCGAAAGCACGCCCGCCTGCAGAGCGGGTGCCTCGGGCACTGGAACATCCAATAGACATGTCCAGCACCCGGTCGTGGAAAGCTCGAATAGAGCGGGGCTGGTCTTCGCTGTCCTGATCGCCCTGCGCATCATCCGACAGGTCAGGGTCCTGCTGAACTACGTCGGGAACCGCTTTGTCCACCGGGGACAACAGAGACAAGGGCGGAAGGGTAGGGGAGGCACCGTAGGCACAGGCGGCACCGGCGGAACCACCGGAGGCGCGGGTGGAGCCAGAGGCGCAGGCGGGGATATCTCCCTAAAAAGACCCATGAAATACTCCCTCATGGGGTCGGTATGCATGAGTGTCTGAAACTTGCCGAAAAAGGTGGAGAAGGCTTTGGAGCTGCCAGAGGAGGCCTCCCATGAGGAGGATAATTCCAGGGACGCAGAGGGGAGGGCTGCCAAACCAGCCCACCCCCAGAGGTGTCCACATAAATCAAGGGTGCCGAACGCACAGGTAGCGAGATGTGCTGCAGGAGAATCCGAGCGTTCCAGTCGTAAACTGGACGAAACTGATGCGCACAAGGAACCTTATGTTCACCCACAGAACCAATCCCCACACCTGAAGTTGATGGCGTAGTTGTATGGGAAGCACTCAAAATAGCCGCCGTGGTCGAGGCGGGAACGGCTGCCATTTTGCCGTCACCGGAGGGGAACTGCGGCACGTGTGGAAGTGAGGCAGGGGTTCCACCCCGGTGGATCAGGGGTCTTCATTTTAGCCTTTACACAAGGAACCTCGGCCGAGCTGGTACTAAGCGGCCTGGAATGTTTCTGCGACATACCAATAGCCAAACTAGCCTTCACAGGAAGGACCTCGGCACTGCTGGTAAAGGAGGAACTTCAGTTCAAAAACTCACTCCTTGCCCCCTCATTGGTTCTGGCGTCGCCACAAGAGCGGGAACGGTGAGAAAAACCTTTCACCGATAAGGCCTTCTCTGGCCTCTCAGAACTGTTGGTAGCCTTAGCCTCTGTACGAGGGACCTCGGACCAGAGTCCGGTAGAAGCCTTCACAGCGGGCCTCGAACATACATTCAGTCTTACCAAGCCCAGCCGAGGCCTCAGGGCGCACCCCTTTACTTTTGAGGGAAGCTGACAAGGAGGCCTCAGAGCGAGCTGCGGTATCCCACGACTCAGTAGAACTAGGTCTGCACGCAGCCCCCACAGGAGGGGCTTCGGATTGTACTCCAGTGTCCACAGGCCCCTTACGGAGACCCTCAGAGAAAACTCTGGTACACTTTTTAGGCCCAGAAGGCACATCATGGCAAGCCCCGGTGACAGAGCGGTCGACGCTCCTCCCGGACTGGGAAGAACCGGGCGTTTCTTCTTTTCGTCGATGAAGGATTGAAAATGTGTAGGAGGAGTGCGCTGAAACACCTCCTCCCACCGCTCTAACCGACGCTGAATGGCCCAGACCAAAAGTGAATCACAATAGAAACAGGAGTCCCAACGGGGATCAGGAACCAAGCACTCTAAACAAAGAGGAAGGGGGTCCATCCTCACGAAGCGCCGCTGACACGAAGTACAAATTGGAAAGTCCAGTTTATACGACATAGACAGACTACTACGCGATCGCTAGCAAGAGCCAGAGAGGAGGAAAAAGGGAAGAAATTCTTCCACAGATGCAAGTGCGTCCAGTCCCGACGAGTGGAGAAAAGGACTGATGGACGATGTGTGGAGCGGAGCTAAGATGGGTGGGGTTACGGCCGCGTGCCATACCCCGCGCAGAAAGAGAGGAAGGACTAAAATGTTTGCAACATTTTTGATGCTTTTACAAAGTGCTCCGGTCCCATCCCACAGGATGAAGGAATGTCCCATAAGTATGGAGGAAAGGGGACGGGACGTAGGAGTAAGAACGTTACCAGTTGGTAAGTAACTTGTTCTTCGAATGGATTGTGTCCTCCAACGTATTCCTCATCTTTGACAGACTCCCAAAGCAGTATCCATGATTGGAGGAGGGTGGAGAATTCATATATTCATCATTTTAAAGGGCAGAACAGAGTACCGCCTTACTAAAGGCGACATCCTGAGCATGGGAAGCATTCAGAGAATAATGCTTTGTAAACGTGTGTACTGAGGACCACATTGCAGCATCACATATGTTCCTAATATTTTGAAGGGTTATCGATGTAGCCATGCCCCTGGTGGAATGAGCACAGAGAGCCTCAAGAGGGTATTTGCCTGCGAGTCTGTAGCATTCAGAAATTGATAGAATGATCTATCTAGACAAGTTCTGCTTGGTAACAGCCTGTCCAGCTTGTGTTCTGTGTACCCTACAAAAAGCTGGCCGTTCACTCTCAATTTTGACATTCTCGAGATGTAAAACCTTAACGCTCTCTTAGGGTCCAGCTTATGGAGCCTTTCCTCTTCCTTACCAGGATGAGGTGGCGGATAGAAAGCTGGTAGCACAATTTTCTAATTTAAATGGAAGTCTGAGACTACCTTAGGCAAGAAGGAGGGTTTTACCCTCAACACAACCCTGTCCTTGTGGAACATGGTAAAGGGTTGCTTGGAAGAAAGTGCCTGCAACTCGATCACTCTACGTGCTTATGTTATAGCAACCAATAGTATTGTCTTAAAGGTCAAAAACCTTAACGCACATTTGTGCAAAGGTTCTAATTGGGCAGACATCAGAAACTTTAAAACCAGGTTGAGGTCCCAAACCGGAACCTGAAAAAGGAGATGGAGGGAACACATTAGTGTGCCCTTTTAGAAATTTAGTCAAGTCAGTGGGATCTTGAAATAGGAGCATTCTTCTGATGAGCGCTTAAAGATTGATAGCGCTGCCAAGCAGCCCTTAATGGTGCCAACCTGAAGACCTTTATGTGCTAATGAAAGCAAAAAGGATAAAACATCCAGAGTTTTACACTGAAAAGGATCAACATTCTTTTCTCTGCACCAGTCTTAAAACGTATTCCAACGGCAACGGTACAGAGATTTTGTTGCTGGCCCTCTGGCCGAAAGCAGCACCTCCCTTATGTCATCCGGGAGGTCCCAAAATTTACATCTCATCCTTTCAGAAACCAAGCGTGAAGGCTGAGATTCTGGACCTCTGGATGGAGAACCAGACCCTCCTTTTGTGAGAGAAGGTCCACTCTTTGTGGAAGACACATCGGAGGACAGATGGACATGTCCAGAAGGTCCAGGTACCACGTCCTCCTGGCCCAATCTGGGGCAATTAGGATCACGTGCTTCCCGAACCTTCGCAACTTCCCGAGTACATGAGGAATGATGGGGACTGGAGGAAACGCATACAGTAGCGGGAACTCCCAATCCACCACAAACGTGTCTCCTAGAGCTCCTCTTGGAGGAAATTCCCTTGAGCAGTACTGCTCGCACTTCCGGTTTGCACCAGTCACCAACAGAACCACTTGAGGGGCTCCCCAAAGGGTGAAGATCTCTTGAAGGACTTCCTGAGCTAGTTCCCACTCGTTGGAGACTGTGCCCTACCTTCTCCGAGCATCCGCCGTTGTGCTCTCCTCCACTGCCAGGTGAACCGCTGATAGGGAGATTCCTTCTTGAATAGCCCAGTACCAGAGCTGCATTGCCTCTCTGCACAGAGGTAGTGACCCTGCACCTCCTCTTGTTGAGGTAGTGCATAGACACAGTGTTGGCCATCATTATCAGGACATTCTTTCCGTGTACCGAGGGCAGGAAAGCGTCAGCGCTAGTCTGACTGCTCTCAACTCCAACAGGTTGATGTGTAGTTTGCACTCTGATGGAGACCAACGACCGCTGATGGTCAGATCGCTGGCATGAGCTCCCCACTCTGTGAGTGAGGCGTCTGTCACTACTGTTATCTCCGGCCATGGTGGCAAAAGGGTTTTCCCTTCAGAATATTCTCCTCGCAGGCCCACCACAGAAGATCCTGTGAGAGTCTGGTTGGAATCTGAAGCCGGTCCGACATCCTTCCTGAGAATTGTGACCATTGTGTTCTTAGAGCCCAATGAAGGGATCTCATTCTCAGGTGGGCCTCAGGCACCAGAAAAATGCAGGATGCCATGAGGCCGAGCAACCTCAAAAATTCGAAGGCCGGGAGACTCTGGGCACTCTGAAATTTTGTTACCCTCTGAAGAATGTCTTAAGCCCTTAACTCGGGTGATGAGCAATTTCCCAAGGATGTATCTAACACAGCTCCTATGCACTGGAGCTTTTGGGAAGGCGTCATATGGGACTTCTTGAAATTGAGGGAGCAGCCCAGTCTGTGAAGAAAGTGGCAGGTCACCTTGAGATGATCCAGGTCTTGTTTGGGAGAACGCGCCCTGATCAGCCAATCGTCTAGGTAGGGGTAGACGTGAATCCCCCCCCTCCTGAGACTCGCTGCCACCACCGCCATCAGTTTGGTGAAAACCCTTGGGGCGGAGGTCAACCCGAATGGCAGGACTCGAAACAAAGTGCGAGCCGCCAACTGCGAACCACAGGTATTTTCTTTGCTTGAGATGGATTGGCACATGAAAATAAGCATCCTGAAGGTCCAATGACACCAACCAATCCTGGAGTTGGAGGGCCTGAAGGATCTGAGATAGAGTGACCATCTTGAATTTTTCCTTCCTGAGGAACTTGTTCAAGTATCTCATATCCAAGATGGGTCTCAGTCCTGTGTTTTTTGGCAATCAAAAAATAGGGGGAATACCAACCCTTGTTCCTCTCTGCTACAGGCACAGGTTCTATAGCGCCTTTCTCTAGCAGGGTTAAAATGTTGTGCACAAGGAGCGGATTCAGAATATTCAAAGAGTGTTTCCCTGGTGGATTGTTCTGGGGCTATTTTAGAAAATGAAGGCAGTAACCATGGGCTATTATTTCCAGAGCCCAAGCATCGGAAGTAATGTCTCGCCATTCTTCCAGATGCTGAGACAGCCTGCCCCCGACTGGCGAGTTGTGACTCAAGCCCTCAGAGTGGTTTTGAAGCAGCTGTTGCAGCGGCCAATGGTAAAGAGGCTGCTGCTTGAGCTGGCTTGGCACTTCTACCTCGTCCACCACAAGGACCTTTTCTCTGGTCTCTTTGACTGGCCATTCCTCTCGACCTTCCAAATGAGGAGTAGTAGCGAAAAGATCTACCCCTCCAAGGTTGTCTGCTAGCACGAAAAGGCTGAGGTTGCCTAACAGCGGTGCCTAAAGACTTGGCAGTCGCCTTCGAGGTCTGCAACTTCTCAAGGCTCTCATCAGACTTGCCGCCAAAAAGATGAGACCCGTCACAAGGCATGTTGAGAACTCTAGCCTGCACGTCAGGTGCAAAACCCGAATTTTACAACCACGCAAATCTGCGCATCACAGTGCTGGTAGACATGGACCTGCTTATGCTATCTGCAGAATCCAACCCAGATTGAAGAGACTGACACATGGCTCCCTTTGCCATCCTTAACTATAGCCAGGAAGTCGTCCCGTTCCTCCCCTTCAGGAATATGCTCTGCCTCCATAGAAATGCACTCCCACAGAGTGTATGACAATTTTGGAAGGGCACAAGTGGAGTTGGCAGATTTTAATGCCATGCTCCCCGCAGAAAATACCTTTCTCACCCATCCATCTATGCGCTTATCGTCCCTATCAGAAGGGATGGTAGGGTACGCCGCATGTTTTGAGGTAGCCGTAGCTGCCTGGACCACCAGACTCTCGGGACAGGGGTGTTGGACAGGTAGCCGGGGTCGCTACTGGAGGGGCGGTATTTCTTATTGAGAGTTTTGTCAACTGCAGGATTAGTTTCCAGAGTCTCCCAATTCCTGGCCACCCTTTTTTTAAGTGCCACATGGAAAGGCAAGACCGGATCAGTAGGGAGACCCTTGTCCTTAATAACAGTCAGATCATCCCGATCTAAGGCACTGGAGGTCTAGACCAACCTAAGTATTCCACAACCTTAGACATGAGTTGTCAATATGAGGAGTCTGCAAGCTCCCATGGTTCTTGTCTTCCGAACTCCAACTCAGGAGAGGTGCCACTAGCATTGTGCAAATTGTCACAAAGATCTTGCATTTTACTCTCCTCTGAAACAAGGCCCTCAGGCACATTTGGTGTGCCATACTGAAGCACAAAAGGGGCATCCTCCTCATCCGAACGCTCCTCCACCTCAAAGATGGAAGTCAGAGACTTGAAAAAATTATTTTTGGGGAGAGGAGTTTACATCTTCTCTGGTTGGGAACCCAGAGGCTTTGACAGTGTCGAAGACGACGACTTTGTCTTAGCCGGTGCCTTTTTTGGAGGAACACTAGTAACCAATAGCTGGGTTGGCAAAAGGGGCACAGCTGGCATCTACAATGTCGGCTTCGATGTCGACACCGGCACCAATGGCATTGGTGGTCTAATAGGGGTTGAGGATCCGATGGGCATCACAGGCGCCAATGGCATCGAGGGCTTCAAAAACCTCGATCTCTCCTCACGTCTCGAGTGATCCCTCAATTTCTTATCCAATCGAGGCCTCGAGGACAATGGGGATCACACGGTTTACCCAAGCGCGAACAGCGCACGTTTTCAGCCGAGACCTCTCCTTCCCGGCTTCCGTAGAAGGCTCTGTCGGAGTACGACCCTGTTTCTCAAAGATTTTCAGCATTTCACACGGAAAGCTTCCCATTCTTCAGGTGTAGATTTTTTGGACGGCATTCCATCCTCACGGGGGATCCGTCCGACGAAGACGTCAGTGAAAGCAAACTGCGGTGCCTTCTCCTCGACCTCCTCGAAGAAGACGAGTGGCGGGACCCACTCCTAGACCTAGAAAGTTTGAACTTCTTCCTCCGGGGAGAGTCGTCTCTCGACTCATCAGTCTAAAGCCTAGCAGTTCGGGACTTAGGGGGTTTGGAAACCTTGCCTACCTGGAGCTTCCCCTTTCGCTCCCTCAAGGCCTTTCCCGTCATGGATTGACACTTGGAACATGCCGCCATATCGGGGCCCTCGCGGGCACCACAGGCAGATTCGATGCGCGTCAGTTATGGACATCTTCGATCAGAAGTCCTTACATTTTTTGAAACCTGACCGAGGGGTCGAAGGAGTAGCTGACAATGACATATCATGGATTCGAAAAACCACACAGAAATATACTTGTACAAGTACAAGGTGTGCACAAAGCAAACGTGTTTGCAGAAAAACCGAACTGAAGCCAACAGGCGCTGAGCATTCTATATATAATCTCCGATGACATCAGCCTCGACGGAGGCCTTGGAGGGACATGACTCAACGTCATCTACGCAGGGCGCCCTCTGCCTAAGAAGTTTTCCAAAGCAGCCGAAGCTGGACATTACATGTCAAAGATGAGGAATACGTTGGACACAATCCATTCGAAAGATATCTTCTACTGGGAATTGGGATAGTGCCTTGCACTTGCGCTGCGGGATTCAGCTTATTTCAATCAGGTCCACGGTCCCCTTCTCCTTGCTACTCTGACTACTCCCCCCCCCCCTCCTCTCCTACCCGTCTTTGGTCCCTCAGTTGTTCCACCCCGCCTATCTTCTGCCTGATGTTAACTCTCCCCCACTGCTACTCCTTCCTATAACACTCCAAGTGTTTTTGTCAGAATGCAAGGTTGAGATGAAGTAATCCTGCTAAGATACAAGCAGGCACGTCAGGAAAGGGTAAAAGTTGAGTCTTCCACATCTGGGCCATGACTGGCTCCAGACTGCTTCCTGGTAGGCCTCCCCTCTCTTGCAAAGGCTAGGTTACGGCTCTTGTTACAATGCACTCTTTTCACACAAGCTCTTATGACACTCTTACGACATGCACATTTATGACCCATGCTCTTATGACACACACGCACAACGCATGCTGTTATGACACATGATCTTAACCCAAACCATACTGACACTTTAAATAAGGAAAATAATTGAAAATCATTGTTGTGTAATTTGTTGCAACTTGTCACAAAAGGATGTCTTTGTGGGATTTTTCAGGCCCCAATACAGAAGCCACCCACAAAGTGTGTGGGTGGGGGGAGGGAGGACCAGAGGCACACACATCCCCTAGGAAAAGACAAACTGCCACTCAGAAGTAGGGGAGACCTGGGTCCCAACACCTACTAAAGCGCTTAATACGCAAAGTCTGGGAGCTGGAGATAGAGCTGGAATGTTTCTGCATAGAGATTCCATCAGAGTCAGACAACTTCTGGAGGTCAGCAGGATCTGAGAGAACCCCTACAGAAATGACCCTGGGGAGCATGCATCTATGACACAGGAGCCAGAATTCACACTCAGGGAGCAGATCATGCAACCTGTGGACACCCAAGAAGGCAAGAGAAGTCCCAACCCCGCAGTAGACAACTCCAAGCACTCTCTGGCACACCCGCCTCCTAGAAGTGGAGACACCAATGTTTCTGTGATGAGGAGCAAAAGTTAGGGGCCCCATTCGGGCAGCCCAAGGAGTAGGAAGAGAGCCAGAGTCCAGAAGGACAGAACCAACCCTGACAACCGCGGAAGACATACTGAGGGCACAACTAATAAAGAACCGCCAACATCAAGAGACGCTGATTGCTATTCCTGATGTGATCGCAGAAATCTTGTTTCTTCCTTCTTTTAATGTTTCCTTCCTTCAATGATTTTCTTCTGGTCTCACACCCATTCCTTAATGGATGTCTTCTCGGTTCCTTTGCTAAGAATAATCGGTCTGAATACCAACTAAGAAAACAAAATCTTATTTTCATCCATCTTCTTCTGAAATCCCTCTCCCCTCCTTTGACTCTATTCCTCCCCCTCGTTTCTCCCTTCATCTCAGGCATATAATATCTCAAGTGTATTATTTGATCCTTGGGTCCCTTTTCAGAGTCAGATTTTCTCGGTTGTTCGTTGTTGTCAATTTCATTTATTTAACATTAAGAACATTCGCTCCCTGCTTACTTTTGCTTCCACAAAAAAATTGCTTCAAACTATCACATTTGTATTATTGTTGCTCACTTTATGTCGGTCTTCCTAAATTTGATCTTCCGTCACGCTCACTCCTTCATTCCACAGTTTGGATTATTTTCCTCCTTCCTTCATCCTCTCATATTTCTCAATTTCTGGCTCACCTGAAGTGGTTACCAGTCCAGCAGCCGTGCTATGAATTTCATTTTTTTTGTTTAGTTCTTAAATCTATTCATGGGCTGGCTCCTCCTAATGTATGGAAACAAGAATGTGGCATCCTGCCACATACATTTACCTCTTAACATACACATTTTCTGTAAAGGCTTTTTTATTTTTCATGCTTTGTATTAAAAGATCTGTTTTTAGCTTACTTTCTTTTTTTTTATTGGTTTTTACAAACCTTTAAAATGACAACATATATTCAAATGACAAACAACATACAAACGTGCAAACAATCATCAATTATGATCTCATGGACGATCTCCACATACACTATTGTCAGCCATTTCATGTCAAGTTTTTTCTAGTATATTCACTCTACTGATACCATCATCAGACGATTTTCAATTGACTCCAGAAGACGTGTTAATAGAAATATCAGTTTGAAGTCGGTTCCTTGATGCATCTGTTTCCACCAATCGTCTGCGCATAAGGATGGATGATTTACACTCCATGGGCCCAAGTGAATTGATCTTTCAGATCTTAGCTTAGTGCAAAATAGCACTAAGTGTTGAAGCGATTCTTTAGCTTGCAAGCAAAGTCTACATTCAGTTTTAAGATGCTCATTACTCTTCCATAGACAGAGACGTTCAGTAGTTTTGAACAAATTTAGTCTGAACAATAGAAACAACCTTTGTGCTTGTGGATCTGGAAACAATGTGATTTAACGCTGCTGAGTGTTAAAGGCACGTATCTCCAGTGGCGCATCACACATTGATTTGGTCGCAGATCTCTCGGTACATGTTTGGTCCCAGTCAGCGCGCCAGATTTTAAGCTTTGCCGCATCCGGATTTTCGTGGAGCATATCGACCTTAATGTCATAGTTCTGTAATAACGCTTCACATCTGTTCGACCACATTGAGATGACATTAAAGTTGCCAGGTGAGATGTCATAAAAGATGTCAAATTGAGGGATTTGTGCTTGGGTGCATGTTTTGTGGTATAAGTTTAGCAAGCTCCAACTAATCCTGGCGTGAATCGATATTATCGATAATTCATATCTTATGCATGCAGCCTTCATGCCCTTCGGGAGTGCTAAGACTTTTGACCAAAAGAAGTTCTCTAATGAGTCCCAAGTTTCATAGGAGCAGCCAAGGGCTTTTTCTGCCCCGTATGTAAGCACGGAGATTATCTTTTGATGGTAAAAGGCCAAGACAGGTTTTAGCGGAAATTTACCATATCTTTTATGGATAATGAGTGCCTGGCTTGCAAGTTGTTTACATTTTCTTTATGTGTCTGCCTGCCACGGTCCATCCGTTATTGATGAGCTTATGAGCATTCCAAGGTATTTGACGCTAGGAGATATTTGCAGTGACTAAAGTCCAGTTTGGGGTGCGTCTACTCGCCACCCATCCGCCTTTTAGGTTTTGCAGGACCAATACTTCACATTTTTTTGTATTGATCAATAATTGATTGGATGTGATGTACTGTTGAACAGCATTTAGTTTTCTTTGTAGCCCAATGGGCGTCACATCCAGGATGATCAAATCGTCAGCATATAGAAGCCAACTTAAATGTGATTTGGCCACTTTCGGTGGAAATGATTCTTTTGCAACTATTGCTTTGCCTATGTCCGATATAAAAAGGCTGAATAATACTGCAGCTAACGGGCACCCCTGTTTCACTCCTTTGAAGGTGTTGATTACTTTGGATAATAGCCCAGTTTGATCCAGCCCTACTCTAATTGAGGTATTTGTATGGAGTTCTTTAATTGCAGCTATTAGGTCTGACGGGCATCCCCAACGCTCCAATTTTTCCCACAGGATCGCTCTATTGATAGTGTCAAATGCGTGTGAAAAGTCTATAAAAGCTAAATAGACCTTCGTATTTGACTTTATCGCTTCCATTTTGATGATGTTCAACAAGAGTAAGTTCAGCGAGCATCCCACCTGCTTCACAAAACCTGATTGGCGATTATCCACATGGTTCGATGTTTGAGACCAGGCTACCAGTTTTTGTTGGAGCAAGGTGGCATAAATCTTGCCTAGGACATCTAATAGAGCAATTGGTCGATAATTTTTCGGATTTACTCTATCGCCTTTTTTGAAGACGGGTACAATGATCGCGGTCTTCCAAGATTTTGGAGTCTGGCCAATTAAATTTACCCGATTAAACAGCGTTACACAGATCTCTGCCCATAGGTCTGGATGTAGTTTAATAGTAAAGTTTGTCAGACCATCAGGCCCAGGTGAACGCAAATTCTTTGCTTTCTTAATGATGGTCACTATTTCATCTTTTGGGTAAAACAGGGCCCACGGTTTAAGTATTTTTTTGTCTGGGCCGTCGATACAGGCAGTTGCTTTGTATAAACCTTCAAAGTGGGTTATCCAATCTGATTCTGACACCATGCAAGCTTGTATGGCTTTTTGTGGGGCATGCAAATTGTTAATAAGCTTCCAGAAATCTCTAGTATTTTTATTTTTTAAGACCATCAACTTCTGTTCTGCGTCATTTTGGAACATAACGTGCTTGTGAGCTTTTAACCAATTTTTATATCTTTGCTTAACAGCCTTTACATCACGCAAACATGTTAAACCATTCAAACTCTTCAACCTTCTGATATCTTGACGCATCAGGCGCTTATGATTCAGCAAATCCAGGTCGAAACAGTGTTGGCGTTCAAAAGCCATATGATTGAGACCCGTTCTCTTGGGTTTAGATTGTGTCAAGAAGTGGTCATAATCGACATTTGGGCTAACCTTACAGTAAAGGTTTACAAGATGTTCCACATCGTGTGTGTCAAGTCTCAGCCTCACTCTATTAGATTCCACCAGAGTTTTGTGAGGCCGTAATTCCGGTGCTTGTTTCGACGCAGTTATAAATTCCGTTATTAACATGTTATGGTCGCTTTCGATTTTTTAAATTATTTTCAGCTATGTTATCCTTGGATGTAGGGCTTCTGACGCAAACATGTAGTCGATAATTGACATCAGACCATCACAATGCCACGTAGAAGCTGCCGGCATGTCATCACAAGTGTTCCCATTTAAAAGTTGTACATTACGTAGGGTCATTTCTTCAGACCACGATTTGGCAAAGGAAGTTTTTTCAGCGCCAGATGGTTTGAATAGATCAATGTTTAAGTTGCCACAGATGAGTACGTTCGGCCAAACAGACGTTTCAAACAGTTGATCAAGTATTTCCATAGTCTGATCAATGAAGTTCTGTTTTCGAGCACTTTTGTGGTGCCAGTACAGATTTACTACACTTAGCAGTTCGAAGGACTTCACTTCGTGATTTTGCTTTCTCATAGAGGTTACCTGGATAAATGGGGAGTAGTTGGTCGAGCTCGTAATCCTCCAGCCCGAGGATTTTCGAACCATGGTGGCCATACCCGACGTCGGGCGTCCTTTTGAAGATTTTAGTGGAGAGTTTAATGCCACCTCAAATTCATTAACAACTGGAGTTTCACTTAACCAGGTTTCTTGAAGACATGCAATGTCTATGGAAGCAAGCCAGTTTGATTTGAACAAATGTGAAAATCCTCGCGTATTCCAGGAGGCCAATCTACACAAATTTTGGGATGCGTCTGTCTGGCATTATTGGGAATTTTTGCCAAACAAGGCTGCAGACACCAATTGCCACTCATGTTTTCCTCCGCTTGGACTAAGAGATTTGTTACTGGGTACGCTAAGGTCATCCTGTCTGACATTGCACTGTATGGTAATTTCGTATGTTGTCTTTTTGTTGCTCCGTCTCAGAGACATCAAATACCGACTTGTGACAAAAGTTTCCCAGTTGTTTCTGGTTGTTTCCAGCCAAAGCTTACTTTCATTTGGAGTAGAAGATCAAAAACACTTATTGAGTACACTTAGCTTTTTATTATTTAGCCAGTGGTTTAGGTTGCAGACAAATCTCCACACTTTGTTTTTTTTTACATATGTAGCAAGTTTTTGCAGGGAGACAAGTTCTGCATTTTTCTTGCATTCATATTTTGTAAATTATAGAAAAAACACATTCAATACACAATCAAGTGAACAAACAATTATAAATATATACACAAACGTGCAAGTCGATTGCAAGAGAGTGGAAACAATTACGGTTGGCCTTTATATACACAAGATTTCTTTGAAATTGATATATTGAAAGGCAAACCAAACAAACAATACAGGAACAATCGAATTCAAAAGTTGTCATTAATGCATCCTTCTTTATATTTTTGAAGTGCACTGGGTGGTCAGAATTGACAGATAAAGGGGTGACCTAGTCATCGGTCTATGTCTGGATGTAGATCAAACAATGAAACGGGACGGGGTAGGTGGGGGGTTTCCTTCAAGGTGTTCTGTCCCGTGATGTTTCGGCAGGATGGTCAAATAGCCTTCATCATGGGCCTAGACCGGATCTCACTATGAGGGGGGGGGGACCAAAAGGGGAAACTCAATCAATCAGTGTTGAGCTCTACTTTACTGGGGCCTAAGGGCTCCAATACACGCATGAATAAAAAAAAATCAATTAAAAACCGTTTTACTGAAGTGTGTGAAAACGGGGCATTTCCCATTCTGCAGGAGCTCATGAAAACCAGCTACTGACCTGGACTGGGTTTGGTGTGGCGCATCTTCCTGGAAGGGAGAGGCGGAGGAGCCTGTATCCGTGTTATTGGGGGAGGGCGCTCCTACTATAACACATCATGTGGTGTTCTGGAACAGACAATGGAAGAGCAGAGGAAGGGGTCAGATGGCTGGGCTATAGACCACTTCTAGTCTGAGCAGAGTTCACCCACAAAAGTAGTAATAGGTACCTGTGCAGCCTCTTGAGAACAGGTAAAGTGGCATGTGCTGTTGAGGTCTGCAGGGGATGGATCCTGGTAGCTGGCGCCTGAGTGGGGAGAAGGGTAAGGAAAAACAAGTTACTCTCTTACCTGGTAATGTTCTTTTGCTGGGATGGTCCGACGACGTATTCCATATCTATGACAGGTAATCACCACAGCTGTGCTGCTTCGGAAAATCTTTCGGCATCTGCGTCCTGCGTCGATGACGTCGATACGCTGTCCTCAAGGGCCTCCGTCGAGCCGACGTCACTGGATGTTATAAGTAGGATGCACAAAACCCGTAGCCTCAGCTGTAGTTTTTTCCCCAGAACGTGTGGCACCAATCTTCTGCCAGAATGACTACAGAAAGCCTTGCGGAAACGTAAGCTGCAATCGCATAAGAAATTCTGTAGCGGGGCAGGTAGGGAGGGAGCGATATGGAATATGTTGTCAGACCATCCCATCGAAAGAACGTTACCAGGTAAGAGAGTAACTTGTTTTTCGAGGGGATTGGGTCCTCCGACGTATTCCATATCTATGACTCCCAAAGCAGTACCAACGTATGGAGGAGGGAAAAGAATTTAGACTATAGAAATTTAGAATGCCCAATCAAATTGCAGAGTAAAGGACCGCCTTGCCAAAGGCCAGATCCTGCCCATGGATAGAGTCTAGGGAGTAGTGTCGTACAAAAGTATGGACCGAAGCCCAAATGGCTGCTTCACAGATGTTACGAATAGGAACACCCCTCTGCAGGGCAGTAGAGGCAGCCATACCCCTAGTAGAATGGGCTTGTAGGCCTACCGGAGGGTCCTTACCCGCCAAGTGATAACATTCAGAAATTGCCAAGATAATCCATCTAGACAAAGTCTGTTGAGTAACAGCTTGTCCCTTATACCTTCCAGCATAACCTATAAAGAGCTGTCGGCCATTCTGACCCGGGATATGCCTGAAATGTAGAAACTTAAAGCTCTCCTAGGATGCAACCTAGGGAGCCTCTCCTCTTCCTTACCAGGATGCGGAGTAGGATAAAATGCCGGAAGAATGACCTTCTGGCTTAAATGAAATTCCGAGACAACTTTCGGAAGAAAGGAAGGACGAACTCTAAGGACAACCCTGTCCTTATGAAACACCGTGAAGGGTGGCTTAACAGAAAGTGCCTGCAACTCACTCACTCTGCGAGCGGAAGTGACCGCAACTAAAAACACAGTTTTAAGGGTTAACAGTCTCAAAGGACAAGAATGTAAAGGCTCAAATGGAGCACCCATTAGGAATTTGAGAACCAGGTTCAAATCCCAACCGGGCACCTGGAAAGGTGACGGTGGGAACACATTAGTGAGCCCCTCCAGAAACTGAGAAATCAAAAGGAATTTTGAAATAAGAACACTCCTCAGACGAGCGCTTAAATATGGTCAGCGCCGCCAGGTAACCTTTAATGGTACCCACTTGCAGGCCCTTGTGGGCTAAAGAAAGCAAAAAAGACAGAACCACAGGAATGTCAGATGAAAAAGGATCCACATCCTTAACCCTGCATGAGTCGCAGACTTTTCTCCAACGGCAACGGTACATGGACTTGGTTGCAGGCCTTCTGGCCGAAACCAACACCTCCATCACGTCCTCAGGGAGGTCCCAATGAAGATGGCATGGAGGGCAGATGGACAAGTCGAGAAGGTCCGGGTACCACGTTCTTCGGGCCCATGTCGGAGAAATGAGGATCATCCGGGAACCGAACCTCCGTAACACTTGCGGGATGACGGGGACTGGAGGAAACGTGTACAGCAGTGGAAGGACCACTCCACCACAAACGCATCTCCCAAGGCTCCTCTTGGAGGAAATTCCCACAAGCAGAACGCTTCGCACTTCTGGTTGACACTGGAGGTGAAGAGATCCACTTGTGAGGTCCCCCAAAGGGCGAAGATCTCCAGGAGAATCTCCTGAGCCAGCTCCCACTCGTGAGAGATTGCGCTCTGCCTGCTCACAGCGTCCGCCGTCTCGTTTTCGTCTCCGGCCAGATGAACTGCCGAGATCGAAATTTCCTGCTGGATGGCCCAGAACCAGAGCTGCATCGCCTCCCTGCACAGAGGAAGTGACCCTGCCCCCCCTTTTTGTTGAGGTAGTGCATGGCCACTGTGCTGTCCGTCAGAATCAGGACATTCTTCCCTCGCACAGTCGGCAGAAAAGCCTTCACGGTAAGCCTGACGGCCCTCAGCTCCAAAAGATTGATATGGAGTCTGGACTCCGACGGAGACCAACGACCGCTGACTGTCAACTCATTGGCATGAGCTCCCCATCCCATGAGGGATGCGACCGTCACGATCGTCCTCTCCGGCCAGGGTAGCCAAAATGGAGCCCCAATCAGATTGCCTTCGACGGCCCACCATAGAAGGTCCTGGGCGACTGAGGGCGGCAACTGAACGGGGTCCGACATCCTGCTGGAGGACTGTGAACACTGCATCTTGAGAGCCCATTGCAGAGATCTCATCTGCAACCGGGCCTCTGGCACCAGAAGAATGCAGGATGCCATGAGGCCGAGCACCCTCAAGAACTCTTTCATTTCATTTTTTACTCTAACATATGTTTTTGTGTTTTTTCTTATTTGTTTGTTTTAATGTGCTTTACCAAGGATTAATGCTTCTAACAGACTTCAAGATCTACAATCAAGTCTTTTGAATTGTCTAAAGTTTCACCTGTGAGAACTACTGTGTTATTGTCAAAAGTTTAGCATTAGTATGTTCCAGGCTTATATCTGCATTATATAGTGTGCCCTGAAGAAGGCGACTACTGACTCACTTAAATGAGCCAGATAGGTTGATTTCGCCGAAACTGTAATGACATTTGAAGACCATGTATGTACAGTAGGCACTTAGCACTTTTTTGCACTTAGCACTTTATTCCATTGGCAGCAATTTTCTTTTCGACAGCATCTTTATTATTCGAATGAAATTCAAAAATATGAGACAGCGATGCTTTACCTTGATTAGGCACTTAGCACTTTTTTGCACTTAGCACTTTATTCCATTGGCAGCAATTTTCTTTTCAACAGCATCTTTATTATTCGAATGAAATTCAAAAATATGAGATATTGATGCTTTACCTTGATTAATACTGGGTCATGAATTGTGGTAATTAAATTGCGATTGAATGGTTTAATGTATTAGATTTGATAAGTATTTTATACTAACATTAATTCATCTATTTTATTGTCGTTATGTTGTTTATATATTACGCAATTTTATAATGTTTTGTGATGATTATTAAAATATGAAAATATGAATCTGTTATGATTGGGCCCCTTTTCTTTTCCACCTCTATTCCTATAATTGGGTACTTAAATTAATATAGTACTCTTCCATGTGAACTCTCCCCCTTGGGTTTTTTTTTGTCAGAGATCTCATCCGCAACCTGGCCTCTGGCACCAGAAGAATGCAGGATGCCATGAGGCCGAGTAACCTCAAGAACTCGAACGCTGGGAGACTCTGGGCATGTTGAAACTTGTGCACCATCTGCTGAATGTGATGAGCCCTCACTTGGGGAGGGAAACACTGCCCCAGGGACATGTCGAGCACTGCTCTGATGTACTGGAGCCGCTGAGTTGGCGTCAAGTGGGACGTCTTTAAGTTGAGGGACAAGCCCAGCCTGCGAAGGGAGTGGCAGGTGACGGACAGATGATCCAGGACTTGCTCGGGAGAGCGCACCCTGATCAGCCAATCGTCCAGGTAGGGGTAGACGTGAATCCACCCTTTCCTGAAATACGCTGCCACCACTACCATGAGCTTGGTGAAGACCCTCGGGGCGAAGGTCAATCCGAATGGTAGGACCCGAAACGGAACGTGCGAATCGCCAACCGCGAACCTCAGGTACTTCTTGTGCTTGGGATGGATCGGCACATGAAAGTAAGCGTCCTTGAGGTCGAGAGACACCAACCAGTCCTGCAGTTGAAGGGCCTGGAGGACTTGAGAAAGAGTAACCATCTTGAACTTGTCCTTCCTGAGGAGCTTCTTCAAACCGCGCAAGTCCATGATGGGTCTCAATCCCCCGTCCTTCTTGGAAATCAAAAAATAAGGGGAATACCATCCCTTGTTCCTCTCCGCTACAGGCACCAGTTCTATGGCGCCTTTCCCCAGCAGGGTGCATTTCCTGCGCAAGGAGCGGATCCGGACTCTTCAAAGAGAGATTCCCTGGTGGATTGTCGTGAGGCCTCTGCCGGAAAGGAAGACAGTATCCATGGGCTATGATCTCCAGAACCCATGCATCTGAAGTAATGGCACGCCATTCTACAAGATGCTTCGCCAGCCTCTCCCCAACCGGCGAACCATGGGACATGGTCTCATGACTGAGCTGAAGCGGCTGCGGCATTGCCTGAGGGTAAAGAGGCAACTGCTCGAGCGGCCTTGGCACCTCGAGTACCCTGTTTTCCACCTCTGGTACTCCGACGGTTGCCTCTGACTTGCAAGTCCCCTCGATCTACCAAAAGATGAGTAATGTCAAAAGGAACCTCCCCGCCATTGTCCTAGGACGAAAAGGCAGAGGTTGGCAAACTGCAGCACTCAACGACTTTGCTGCAGCTTTGGAGGTCTGCAACCTCTCAAGGCTCTCGTCAGCCTTGCTGCCAAAAAGATGTTCACCATCAAAGGGCATGTTGAGGAGCCGGGCTTGTACATCAGGAGCAAATCCCGACTTCTGCAACAACGCAAATCTGCACATTACGGTGCTCGCCGCCATGGACCGGCTGACGCAATCTACCACGCCCAGACCCGACCGAACAGATTCACATATGGCATCCTTGCCATCCTGAACAAAAGCAAGACAGCCATCCTGTTCCTCCCCTTCGGGAATGTGTTCAGCCGCCAACGAGACAATTCCAGAGAGTATGAGTGAAACATGCTAAGGCACACACAGAGTTGGCTGTCTGTAAAGCCTTACCCCCGGAAGAAAACACTTTCTTCGCCCAGCCATCAAAACGTTTGTCGTCCCCATCAGGAGGGATGTTAGAGTACGACGCCTGTTTTGCCGGGGCCGTAGCCCCGGGCACCAACAAACTCTCCGGAGTGGGGTGCATAGTCAAGTAGCTGGGGTCGCTACTGGCTGGACGATATTTCTTTGGCAAAGACTAGCGCACTGCCGGGAGACTCTCCGGAGCAGTCCATGCCGCTGCCACCCTTCTCTGCGAGGCCATATGGAATGGCAGCACCGGGTCAGTTGGAGGACCTTGGTCAAGGATATCCGTAAGGCCATTGTTAGGGAGAATTCTCTGTTTAGGCTGAATTTCCTAACCTAGTGAGTCCCCCAGCAGTTTTGCTGGATTTTTTGGAGTTCACTCTTGGACATGATTTGAGTGTATCTCTTTGATTCTATCTGTGTTTAATGGGCTATGGGGTCTTTTACTCCATAGGGCTTCATATGTTTTTGTGATGTGTGTTACACAGCACCCTCAGTGCAGTAACACAGGGGTGTCATAGTGACCCCCCAGTATAGACTCCATACCCTGGGACTGACTACTGTCTCCCAGGGCATGTAAAGTCACCATTGACTTTACTAGTCTCAAATTCTGAACAGAACCAGTACCAACCATCATATTGTGGACGTACTGGCCGGGGCAATTCGATTGCCCCGGGGTCGGTTAGTCGAGGGGGCACGTCTCCGTCCCCCCTGATCGAGTTTTGGCTGGTGGCAGTGGATACTACTTTTTATATTCGACCGCGAATATATCCCTATGGGATTTCCCATTGTTCGAGGCTACCAACTTTAATTATTTAATTCCTATAGCCTCGAACATACCGCCGGTTTATTTATTTAATATTAATTCTCCGGTTGGTATTTTTTGCCAGAACTCGGTTCTAAAATGGCATTTGTGTTCGCTTCTGTGACTCCAACCCAAGTTGAGCCCTTTGTTCCACTTTTTGGCGGGCTTCTCCACAGAAGCCCTCCAAAGTGGTAGCACTCTGTCTGGGGTACTTAGGAGGGGTGGAGGGGGATTTAGGCACCCTGGACTGAGTTGCCTAGGCAACTCAAGTCGCACTCCGTCCTGATTGGCCCAAGTGGTGAGCCAGCCGGCTCACCACTTGGCAGGTTTGAGTGACAGCTAGGCTGAGTGAATGGGGGTTTTCTGCATAAAAGCAGGGCTTTGGGGACTGGAACTTTAGAAGTTGCCACAGGACCTAAGAATCCGACGAGGGAGAAGCTGAGCCGACCTGCTACGACGACACCACCGGTGGAGCCCTGCTGAACTGTCTCACCACTTTTCCCAACGACAGAGGAGATCTCCAGCCCGGAGAGTCTTCTTCCTTCGACTGGTGGGGATAACCAGTCGGCTTCCTTTTTCGCTTCCTGGAACATCTCGTGGCCGCCTTGCCTGTGCCAAGCACCCCGGCAACCGGGATACCATGCTTTACCACTACCGCGAACCAAAGGGTAGTACCTTTAACCGGAAAACTCCACGGCTGGTTTCTTCCCTGGCAGTGCAACGACCTTCATCTTTCCTCCACGTCGAGATCTTCTTTTCCTCTGGACGACGCCGTAACATGCACCCGCTGCCTGGAACAACTGCCCCCGCTGGAGGATCCTTCCCACATAAGGTACTGTGTTCCGCCTGGCTTCCCTTGCAACCGACTGTACGGGGTAGATTTAGCCCCCGGCTTTCGACCCTGGGTTAGCCTGGGACACCCTGGCTAAACTTTTCTGAGCCTAACTAAAACCTTTCCGAACTCCCTGGCCTATGGACTTTGGCTCACAAGTAACTTTTGACTTTCCTGCCTTGCTTAAGAGTTCCTAAGTATTAGTGTGTGTATTTTCCTACATTCTGTCTTTTTTCCTTCCTTTTTCG
This sequence comes from Ambystoma mexicanum, assembly GCF_040938575.1. NCBI lineage: Eukaryota > Metazoa > Chordata > Amphibia > Caudata > Ambystomatidae > Ambystoma > Ambystoma mexicanum. The sequence continues at coordinate 680,395,417 of NC_090941.1, read as the reverse complement.
TTAACTTATTGGAGTGCCATCTATAGTTAAGCGCTCACCTCTGTCTGGAAATAAGTGGTGTTAACTAAGACTTGTCTGATAAGGAATAAGGAGTGTATATATAATAATAGTAATTGTGTTTAGAGTGATTTACAATAATAGTGCTGAGTGTTTCAATAAGTGCGTTTTTAAATAAATAATTATATACCTTGATACCAAAGCTCTGGTCAGTGTTTGCTTGTGCTATTGTATCTGAGTACCTATTATATATACTTTGCATACTGCCTAACTCTTCTTGAGGGAAGTCTGACTGCTCAGCCACAGCTACCAGGTAAATCTGTGTGGTACAGACTGCTACCAAGTGGGTTTACTGCCAACACCTTTCTTCGTCTTAAATCTTTTGCAGTGGTCCCCAAGGGAACTGCACAGGTTTCTGCCCAACAGTCATCCTGCAGAAAATCCACTGGTGGCGCAGACCACCCCAAGTATTCCGTTACCCTCTACATAAGGTGCCGGTACAAGGACTCGGCGTGGGTGCCAGGCTCAGGCCTACCGAACTCCATCTCGGGGAGAGGTGTCCAAACCACTGGCGTCGTGCAAAGACTGACGCAGGTCTTCAAGCTGGCTATGAGCAGACAAAATCTCGTCAGGTACCTCATCAGGAACCAAACATTCCTCAGACCCTTCTTCCACCTCAGAAATATAATCCAGAAGCTGGAATGGGGGCACAGAAAAAGGGACAAAGACATTTTTAGACTTGGCCAAGCCTTTCTAGGGGGTCCCACCGTGCCATGGGGTACCTCCGACAACGCAGCCTCGAAAGGCGTTGAGGGCGTCGAAGGAATCGGTGTCGACATTGAGCGTGGCGCAGACGGCTTCGACACAGTCCTCGAGGGCAGAGCCCTGAGGGTGTCCTTTCGACCGCCTGGGCGCCGATGGTGTCGACGGCTATCTCGGAGGGGAAGCCTAGAGAGAGTCCCACGACGACCTCGGCGCCGAAGGCGTCGGTGTCTTCTTCGAAGACCTCACATGCTCCGACGGTCTTGAGGGCGTCGAGGACCGGGACCTGGAGCGGGCATGTCTAGAGACCTCGAAGGTGCTCGATGATCGCTCCGACCACCCGAGCCTGAAGGCGTGCGAGTGACGGCTCTAGCACGGTCACGGCCAGCCTCTTTCGGCGGTGCGGACAGAACAGAGCCCTGCGACTGAAAAATCACCATCATCTCCTGCCGAAATGAATCCCATTCCGCAGGAGTGGAATGCTTGTTGGGACAAGCAACCCGCCGACGGGCGGAGCCCTCGGACGAGGAAGGCGACCGGTGATGGCGCTTCCGTGAGTGCCTCGAAGAGGCAGAGGAATGGCGGGACCTACTCCGGGACCGAGACCCCCCCCCCAGACCACCGACGACTATGCAGAGAGTTGCCCCTAGAATCAGTCGAAAGCCCTGTGGATCTCGACTTCCGAGGCTTGGCCAACTTACCGACAGAAAGCTTCTTACGCTCCGGCAAGGCCTTCGACGTAAGCGACTGGCAGTTTACACAATCATCTGTGTCGTGGCCCTCACCAAGGCACCAGAGACAGGCGTCGTGCAAGTCCGTCAACGACATCTTGGACCCGCAATCCCGACACTTCTTAAAACCCGCCCGCGCGGTGGAATTAGCCGAAGACATCATGGAAATCTTCACAACAAACAGGTTCGAAGAACCGAAAGAACAGAACTCAGAAGAACCGAGGCACGCAGAGATCTCCGAAGCGAATACGTGAGGCTACGGGCATCGTGCGTCCTACTTATAACATCCGGTGACGTCGGCTCGACAGAGGCCCTCGAGGACAGCGTATCGACGCAGAAAGATTTTCCTAAGCAGCACAGCAGTGGTGATTACCTGTCATAGATATGGAATACGTCGAAGGACCCAATCCCCTCGAAAGTATGTATAAACTGAGTCGCCCACGCATATAGTAGCACATAAGGAAATGTTAATGCACTACATTTTATAGAAAATGTAAATAAAGTAGGGTTGGTACCTTAGTTTAGTGGACCAACTTATTCTCCACAGTGGTTAGCGAAGCATGTAATTTGCAGGCCAGGATGAACGTTGTAATTGAGTTCTCCAGGCGAGTGAAGCCCTGTGTAGGTTAGGAGAAAGAATGGGAAACAAATGGGTAAAGCTCCAATTGCTGTGAAGCAGCGTGGCGAGCTACCCAGATCCCCAGGTATGAGCTGGTGTGTGAGGTGCTGGCCCCGTTATGGGTCCTGGTAAGGGAGTTTGTAGAGGGGACTTACCAGATAACTGGAGCCGGGTGCAAATCACTCGCACTACGTGAGGATGATTCCTATGCGGGCTGAAGAAGAACAAGTTGCTTACCGACTGTAACGTTCTTTCGTCTGGATGTTCCTCCCATGTACACCTCATCTTAGATATCTGGTCTCCCAGCTTTGCTGCTTCGGCAAAATAATTTCACCAGAGGGCGCTGTGCATCTGCATTATAAAGGGCTCAAGCCGCGCCCGTTAGCTCAGTTCTGTTTTTACAGTGTTTATGGTCGCATCAGTTGATCAGGCTTTCAAAGTCCTTCGGCTTTTAAGGAAGTTCAAGTGGAACTGGCGTAAACTGTATGGAGGGGTAGATTGGGAGGGTCGATGAGGAATACGTGGGAAGAACATCCAGTCAAAAGGACATTACAGTTGGTAAGTAACTTGTGTCCTCCCACGTATTCCTCATCTTAGATAGGCTCCCGAAGCAGTAAGAATTTGGAGGAGGGAGTACCAGAGATTTCAATCATGGACTGAATGAAGGATGGCTTTTGCAAAGAGGCCTCCTTGATAAGATGTAGAGTGCAAGCAGTAATGTTTTACGAAAGTGAGCATCGACGACCAGGTGGCTGACGCACAAATATCCTGCACCGGAACACCCCTCGGAAGAGCTGTGGAAGTTGCCATGCCTGTGGTTGAATAAGCCCTTAGCCCATCCAGAGGCTCCTTCCCAGCCAATTTGTAGCACTCCGAAATTGCCAGAATTATCCATCTGGATAAAGTTTGTTTAGAGACTCCAAGGCCCAATTTGTGCCCAGTATATCCAACCAAAAGTTGGTCACTTTGTCAGAAATTCGCTAGTCTAGAAATATAGAAACAGAGCTCTTTTTGGGTCCAGCCTGTGTAATCTCTCCTACTCTTTACTTGTGCGTGTGGAGGAGGGTAAAATGAGGGTAAGTGTTCGCTCACCTGATCTCCACAGGGGCGCCCAACGGAGCTGGACGATCTAGTGATGAGTGGTGTCTTGTGCTCCCCTCTGGCTTCGTTACGAAAGCAGGCTTGCCTAGAAAGTTAAATCACAGGTTACCCAACCATTTGGATGAGGGCAACTCCCGCCTCCCGTGGTGTTCTCTTGCACCCCACTGCTATATCTCACCTTCGAGTTATGAATAGCGGGTTCTCCGTCCTGCCACTGTTCGCAGGGGTGCGTAGTAGTTCAAGGATCTAGTTACTTCACCGATCCTATTTAGTTCCAGACAACTGTGACTCAATGGTAAGTCTTATTCCAAAGATATGTTTAACTAAAGAGTTCAAGTTGTAAAAGTTCACTCTGTACCTTTCTTTACAGGTTTCTTCTTCGTGCTTACGATGGAGCGAGGTCCTTGATAGCTGGCTTCCCAAGGTAAGATTTGCGCCAGTGCTATGCAAAGTCTTTCCACCCGGTATAGTTTTCTGCACAACTAACCTGCTGCTTTTATATTCTGCAGGGATGGAATCTCCTGGACAAAGGTTGCGTGATGAAGAATTGGGAGGCCGTGAGGATTGCTGCCTTCAGGTGAGAGCTGCCTTGCGCAGGATTATAAGTCTAAATAAGGCCTTCCCCACTGCACCGCTAACTTGATGTCTTCCTTGTGTTTTACAGATGCGGCAGTTCCTGACCGGCGATCGGAAGATGGAGCAGTGATCGTGTGATGATGTTCCGATGGTTCGCTGGTAAGTATTAGCGTGGCGCTGATCTGCGATGAAGATCGCGTGGTCTGCAAGGCTAATCTGGTGTCCTTTCCCTTTCAGCTCTGAAGAAGCGTGGACTCCAGAGCGGCCACGAAGAAAAGTCAGGTAAGTATCTTGTTCTGCTCTCCTTTCTCACTCTTCCTTGCAGGTAGCTCGAGACAACTGGACGGGCATGGCTGATGGCTGGCCTGGAGCTGCAGACACAGTGGGCGTTACACTGCAGGAGTGCAGAATAACGCGAAGCGTGTTCTGTATGAAGGGTGTGGCTTATATAGTCTTCTGAAAGTAGTCCCCAGTTAAAGTAGTTCCAGCAACCACACCCCAGCAAATAGTCCCACAGCAAATAATCCCTTCAGCCTGCCTCAAATTGGTTCACACGTGCCTCACTGGGCCTGAAAAGTGTCATGTTGGCGATGGCAGTATGAGCCTGGCGCCAACGGCGCCAGGACCGAGTACAGGAAGCCCCTGCGAGATTCCTTGGAGCCTTTAAGGCCCCCATGGGACCCAACGCCTTGGGCAGGTTGGTCTGTATCTGATGTTTGAGGGTATGGACCGTGACAGTAAGGTAATTTTCTGTGACCGGTGGAAATCAGACTATTTTAGGTAAGAATGATGGTTTGACCTTTAGAATGACCTTGTTCTTATGGAAAAAGGTGTGAGGAGGCTTACAAGAGAGCGCCTGCAACTCACTCACGCTGTTATAGCCACTAGCAAAAATTGTTTTCAAAGTGAGGAGCCTTAACGGGCAATAATGTAAAGGCTCAAAGGGGGCACACATGAGAAATTTTAAAACTAAATTTAAATCCCAGATGGGTACCTGAAAAGGTGGTGGAGGGTACACATTTGTTAGTCAATTTAGAAACTGGGTAACTAAAGGCATTTTAAAATAAGAAACCTCTTCAGAGGAGTGCTTAAATATAGATAGCGCTGCTAAATATCCTTTTATCGTACCAACTTGGAGCCCCAAATTGGCCAAGTGTAAAAGGAAAAAGTATTGTAGGAGTATTACGTAAGAATAGATCAACTTTCTTATCTTTGCACCAGTTACTGAACTTGTTCCAACGACACCGGGTCAAGGATTTTGTTGCTGGCCTTTCGGCCGAAAGCAAAAATCTCCATTACGTCATCCGGGAGCTCCCAATCCTTATATCTCAGCCTCTCAGAAACCATGCGTGAAGGCGGAGTGTCTTGACCTCTGGATGGAGAACTCGGCCTTCCTCTTGCGAGAGAACATCCTCTCTTTGTGGAAGACGTATTGGAGGGCAGATGGACATGTCCAGAAGGTCCAGGTACCACGTCCTCCTGGCCCAATCCAGGGCAACTAGGATCATGGATTTCCTGAACTTTCTCAACCTCCTAATTACATGTGGAATCACGGGGACTGGAGGAAACACGTATAGGAGTGGAAATTCCCAGTCCACCACGAGCGCGTGCCCTAGAACTCCTCTCGGAGGAAATTCCCTTGAGCAGTACAGTTTGCATTTCCTGTTGACACTGGTCGTGAACAGATCCACTTAAGGGGTTCCCCAAAGGGCGAAGATCTCTTGAAGGACTTCTTGAGCTAGTTCCCATTCGTGAGAAACTGTGCTCTGCCTGCTCAGAGCATCCGCCACCGTGTTCAGCTCTCCAGCTAGGTGAATTGCCGACAGAGATTCCTTCTTGCATTGCCCAGAACCAGAGCTGCAGTGCCTCTCCGCACAGTGGTAGTGACTCTAAGCCTCCTCTCTTGTTGAGGTAGTACATGGCCACTGTGTTGTCCGTCATTATCAGGACATTCTTTCCCGTAAAAGAGGGCAGAAAGGCCTTCAGCGCTAGTCTATTTGCCCTCAGCTCCAACAGGTTGATGTGTAGTTTGAACTCTGATGGAGACCAACAACCGCCGATTGTCAGATCATTGGTATGAGCTCCCCAACTCGTGAGTGAGGCGTCCGTCACTACTGTTATCTCCGGCCATGGTTGCCAAAAAGACTCTCCCTTGAGGATATTTTCCTTGCAAGCCCACCATAGAAGATCTTGAGCCACTCTGGCCGGTACTTGCAGAAGATCTGACATCTCCCCTGAAAATTGGGAGCATTGAGTCATAAGGGATCATTGAAGGGATCTCATTCTCAATCTGGCCTCTGGCACCAGAAAAATGCCATGAGGCCGAGCAACTTCAGAAAATCGAAGGCCGGCAGATGTAGGGCATTTTGAAACCTTGTTACCATCTGCAGAATGTGTTAAGCTCGCTCCTCGGGAGGTGAAGCTTTGCCCGAAGAAGTATCCAAGACTGCTCCGATGAATTGGAGTCTTTGGCGTGGAATCATTTGTGACTTCTTGTAATTAAGGGAGAAGCCCAGTCTGTGTAAGCAGTGGCAGGTCATGGCCAGATATTCCTGGGCTTGTTCAGGTGAACTCGCCCTGATTAACCAGTTGTCCAGGTAAGGGTAGACATGAATTCCCCTCCTGAAACTCACTGCAACTACAGCCATCTGCTTGGTGAAAAGCTCAGGCAGAGGTTAGACGAAAAGGCAGAACACAAAACTGATAATGAGAACCGCCAATCACGAACCTCAGGTACTTTCTGTGCTTGAGATGCATTGGCACATGAAAGTAAGCATCCTGAAGGTCCAATGAAAACAGCCAGTCCTGAAGTTGAAGAGACTGAAAGATCTCAGAAAGGGTCACCATCTTGAACTTGTCCTTCCTGGGAAATTTGTTCAAATTTCTTAAACCCAAGATGAGTCTCAATCCTCCGTCCTCCTTGGGAAGGAGAAAGTAAGGGGAGTACCAACCCTTGTTCCTCTCCGCTACAGGTACATATTCTATTGCACCTTTCTCTAGCAGGACAAAAATCTCCTGCACAAGGAGCGGGTCTGGAATTTTGACAGAATTGGTTTCCCGGTGGATGATCTTCAGGTCTTTGTCGAAATGGAAGGCAGTAACCATGGTTCACTATCTCTAGTGCCCAGGCATCTGACGTAATGCAATGCCATTCACTCAGATACCGAGTGATCCTACCTCCCACGGGGTCTTGTGGGTCAAGACCTCAGAGTGGCTTTGCAGTGACTGCAGCAGTGGCTGAGGAGGTAGTAGCCGCTGCTGGGGCTGATTTAGCACCTTTCCCTCTTCCACCACAAGAGGGTTTTCTCTGTTGGTCTCTTTGCCTGGCCTGTCCCCTCCCTCTTCCAAAAGAGGAGTAGAAATGAAAGGGGCGGCTCCTCCAGGAAGATGACCCGGCGTAGGAGTGTTGCTGAGGCTGCCTTATAGCGGTGCTGAGTGATTTAGCTGTCGCTTTAGAGGTCTGCAGCTTCTCTAAGCTCTTGTCCGCCTAGCTGCCGAACAGCCTCAAGCCGTCAAAGGGCATATTGAGTAATCTGGATTGCACGTCAGGTGCAACACCAGATTTCCTCAGTCATGTAAATCTGTGTAGGAAAGTGCTAGATGCCATAGACCTGCTTACACTATCAGCAGTGTCCAATCCTTACTGGAGGCATTCCTACATAGCCTCCTTTCCATCCTTTACTATTGCCAAAAAACCATCCCTCCTCGCCCAACAGGATGTGTTCAGCCGCTGATGTCATACAGTGCCACAGGGTGTATGTAAACCTTGCCAGAGTGCAAGTTACATTTTTTTAAAACAATTTTTATAACAACCAAACAACATACAGAAAACAAAACTTAGCGGTGCATTTTATACATTATTGAATATTACGTATCTTGTTAAGCTATCACCGCTACCTACCCTTTACCCTTCCCCTTTAACTTGAGCCCACTCCATTTCGCCGTATCCTCTTGGGATGATCCCTCTTCTGTCTTCTGGGAGGTATCATCCTCACTTAAACATACCTGGATGGACACAACCAATGTAGCCACTAAATGCCTCCAGGCCGTCAATGTATCTGCCTTTTCCACCCTCCCCCCTACTGGCTGCTTCGGTCCATACCACCGTTTCGGTTTCAGCCCACCTCTTTGTTAGGGAGAATTCTCTGTAAAGGCTAATTTCCCAAACCTAATGAGTCCCCCAGCAGCTTTGCTGGATTTTTGGGGTTTATTTTTTTCTCGTGCTAAGAGTGAGACTCTTTTACTCCCACTCTTAGACATGATTTGAGGTGTTCCTTTGTCTTTCCATGTGTTTTATGGGCTATGGGGTCTTTTACTCCATAGGTTTTCATGTGTTTTTGATTTGGGTTACACAGCACCCTCCGTGCCGTAACCCAGGGGGTGTCGTAGCGACCCCCCCAACATAGACTCCATACCCTGGGACTGACTACTGTCTCTCAGGGCATGTAAAGTCACCATTGGCTTTACTAGTCCCAAATTATGAACAGAAACCAGTACAAACCATCCTATTGTGGACGTACTGGTCAGGGCAATTCGATTGCCCCGGGGTCTGTTGTTCGAGGGGGCACGTCTCCATCCCCCCCGATCGAGTTTTGGCTGGTGGCAGTGGATACTACTGTTTATATTCGACCGCGAATATATCTCTATGGGATTTTCCCATTGTTTAAGACTACCAACTTTAATTATTTAATTCCTATAGCCTCGAACATACCGCCGGTTTATTTATTTAATATTAATTCACCGGTTGGTATTTTTTGCCAGAACTCGATTCTAAAATGGCGTTTGTGTTCTCTTCTGTGACTCCAACCCAAGTCGAGCCCTTTGTTCCACTTTTTGGCGGGCTTCTCCACAGAAGCCTCCAAAAGTGGTGCCACTCTGTCTGGGTACCACAGGTGGTGTGGGAGGGGGTTTAGGCACCCTGGACTGAGTTGCCTTGGCAACTCAAGTCGCACTCTTGTGTGATTGGCCCAAGTGGTGAGCAGGCTGGCTCACCACTTAGCATGTTTGATTGACAGCTAGGCTGAATGAATGGGGGTTTGCTGCATAAAAGCAGGGCTTTGGGGACTGGAGCTTCAGAAGTCGCCACAGGACCTAAGAATCCGAGAAGGGAGAAGCTGAGCCGACCTGCAACGACAACACCACCGGTGGAGCCCTGCTGAACGGTCTCACCACTTTTCCCGACGACAGAGGAGATCTCCAGTCCTGAGAGTCTTCTTCCTTTGACTGGTGGGGATAACCAGTTTTGCCTTCTTTTCACCTTCCTGGAGCATCTTGTGGCCGCCTTGCCCGTGGCCAAGCACCCCGGCAACCGATATACCACGGGTTACCACTACCGCGAATAGAAGGGTAGTGCCTTTTAACCGAAGAACTCTGCGGCTGGTTTCTTCCCTGGCAGTGCAACGACCTTCATCTTTCCTCCACGTCCAGACCTCCTCTTCCTCTGGACGAAACACCGACTTGCACCCGCTGCCAGGAACAACTGCCCCCGCTGGAGCTTCCTTCCCACTTAAGGTACTGTGTCCCGCCTGGCTTCCCTTGCGACAGATCGTTCGGGGTGACAGTAAAGCCTCGACTTTCTAACCTGGGCTGGTCTGGGACAACCTAGCTAACTTTTCCTGACTTTAATTTCATTCTTTGTGTGCGAACTATCTACAAGACTCTTTGGGCATAACCCCACTGTGTGAAACTGGACCCCTTCTGCTTGCTCTCTCCAAGAGTGGGCCTTGCAATTGACTTCCTTGCTCTCCAGTAGAACTCTGCCTATCCTGCCTTCCTGTGGTTCTTGGAAAAGTATTGAAATTTGTGTGCTTCCATAACTCTGTCTTTTCCCTCCCTTTTTAATAACTTATTAGAGTGCCATCTTATGTTAAGCGCTCAACTCTGTCTGAAAATAAGTGGTGTTTCTCATTAAGACTTGTCTAATAAGTAATTAGGGTTGTATATATATAACAGTGACTGTGTGCTGAATTTACTTACCTCTTTGTGCTAGTGTAATTTATAAGTGTGTCTTTAAATAAATAATTATATACTTTTACACCAAAGCTCTGGTCAGTGTTTGCTTGTGCTACTGTATCTCTGTACCTATTCTGTATACTCTATATACTGCCTAACTCTTCTTGAGGGAAGTCTGACTGCTCAGCCACAGCTACCAATTGAATCTGTGTGGTACAGACTGCTACCAAGTGGGTTTACTGCCAAACACCTGTAGTCTTAAATCTTTTGCAGTGGTCCCTAAGGGAACTGCACAGGTTTCTGCCTAACACTCTTGAGGTCATTCCACCACACCTCTACCTTTGGTCCGTTGTATGGTTTCCAGCCCAGGGCAATCCTCCGCTTGGCCAATATGTAAGCCAGGTCTTTAAGTTTGCTCACATGCTTTAGCTTGCGTGGTCCAGGGAACCCCCCCAAAATACATGACCACACCAATTCCACATCTAGCGTGATCCCCTTTTCTCTCAGGCGGTGGGCCACTTCTTTCCAGAATGTACTAATTTCCAGGTATGCCCAGAACATAAGGGTTATTTTCGCATTCACTTCTCCACATTTGGGACATGACTGTATTTCTTCGTTTTTAAATTGGGCTATTCTTTCGGGGGGGTCATGTATGGTCTATGAGTTACGTATAGCTGGATTTGTTGCAGCCTTGCATTTCTGGACACCTTCTTACGATACCGTTGAGCTCTCTCCACAGCCTGTCATTCATACATTCCCCCAATTCCTGTCTTAGCTGGGTTACCTCTTTCCCAACCCTGCTCATCAATAGTTCCTAAATTCGGGAAACCTCATGCCCTCCCTCTGTGATGTCATAGATTGTTTCAATGGTTGTATCTGGCTGGTCTTCTAGCACTATTTCAGACCATGTTTCTTTCACTTGTAGCACCAGTCTGGTATATGTGATATGTTGCCCTTGATGTAGGCCTGTTTCCTCTGCCAATGCGTTAAACTCCAATAGCTTCCCATCTTGCCAAATGTCTCCCAATGCCCACCGATTCCCAGTGCATGCGTATTGTTTTCCCATACCCATTTCCCCATTGAACGTCCCCTTTGGTTAGTGCTACTAGTGGTATCTGCAGGGAGCACGGGGTCGGGTTCTCCATAGCCTGGCAAGCTTTCCGCCACATTTGCCATCCCAATTCCAACATTGTCGGACCCCCCCATTATCTCCAATTTGGGCAACCATATCCATTCTTTCAGGAAAAATGGGGAACACTCTGATCACAGCAGTCTGGACTCCGCTGTTGGGTCATTTGATAAGACATTTGGCCACATATTGCAGCTGACTGGCCCAGTGATCAATCTCAAAATTGGGAAGTTGTATGCCTCCTTTGTCATATGCGTTTTGTAGTTTCCACAGGGCTATCCTATTCCTTGTTTTGTGCTAGATGAAGACTCTGCATATGCTCTGGAGATTGGCAAAAAAACGTTTAGGTATAATTTATGGTATGTTTCCAAAAAAGTGTATCAGCCTTGGTAATACAACCATTTTCAACAGGGCCACCCTCACCACCATGGTCAGAGGGAGCTTAGACCCGAATCTCATACTGTTCTCGATATTTGTCATAGCCTTCTCTGTGTTGTGTTTGTGTTCATCCTCCACTGTGTGATAGATATCTGTCCCCAGGTATCTAAAGGTTGTGGTCTCCCAGGGTATTTGTAGGAACTGCCAATGCTCTTTGACCTGTAACTAAAAATTGTCTGTAATAAGCACCACGATGCCCCCGGGCTGCTGTGCGCTCTACAAATCTGAATAAATGAATAAATAAATAAATAAATGGGTAATTGCTCCCGCGGGATCCCTTTAGAGGGAATATGAGCGATTTTTTAGGGTTGATTGCAATGCCCGAGAGCAACGCGAATCGCTCCATTACTTCTAGGATATATTGCAAGTTTTCCTCCAGGTACCTTAGATATAACAACATATCATCTGCATACAATGATATTAGATGTGGCCCTCCTTTCATGTGAATCCCCACCTCTTCGTACTGTTGTCTGAGGTATATCGCATGGGGCTCTAATGCAAGCATATATAACATCGGGGACCAAGGGCACCCCTGTCTGGTACCTCTACTAAATTGCCACCTCTCCGAGATAACCGCTCCAGTCTTTACTCTGGCTAGTGGTGAGCTATATAATAGTTTAACCCATTTTAGATACTCAGGCCCTATACCATATTCCTGTAAAGCCATCATCAACCATGGCCTTTTCACAGAATTGAAGGCCTTCACCACGTCCAATGAGACTATTGCGACCTCTTGTACTTTCCCTTCTGTCCCATGACCCGGTGAAGCCTTCTGAGATTGTCTGATATATTTCTATGTGGGACGTATCCAGTTTGATCAGGATGTATAGGTTTGCTTATAACCCATCTAAGGCTCCCGGCCAACACAGCCGTGAGTATTTTACTGTCCTGGTTCAGCATGGATAGCGGTCTATACGATCCGCGATCCATGCTCGGCTTGTCAGGTTTAAGAATCTGGATGATTATCGCCTCCCTTAGGGATTCAGGCAGCATTCCGTTTTCGAGAACTTCATTTAACATGGCAAGTAGTGGGGGAAGCACTTCTGTCTTATATGTTTTATAGAACTCGCTAGGGAGTCCATCCGAGCCCGGGACTTTGCAAGTGGGCAATTCTTTGATCACTGCTTCTAGTTCCTCTAGTGTGACGGGGGCGTCTAAATTCTCTCTCTCTTCAGCACTCAGTTTCGGTAGGCCGATGTCTTCCAGTATTTCGAGTGCAAGTTACATTTGTAGATTTAAGGGCCATGCTGCTCGAAGAGAAGACTTTCCGGGCCCAAGTATCAACTTTCTTGTCATCCCTATCAGGTGGTATCGAAGGATAAGCTGACTGTCTAGCGGAGGTTGCAGCTTGTACCACCAAGCTTTCTGGCGAGGCATGCTTTGACAGGTACTCAGGATCTGATGAGGATGGTCTGTACTTCCCTACAAACTTCTTATTTACTGCAGGCCCAGAGTCTGGGGTATCCCAAGTTGCCATCACGCTTTTTTGCAATGCCTTATGGTAAGGGAGAACAGGGTCCCTTTGAGGTCCCTCCTTCAGGATGTCTGTGCTGGTCGAATCTTGAGGAAACTGTTTTCCATCCCATGAAGTTAATGACTCTCCCCCTCAGGTTTCTATACCCATAGTCTGCATGATCTGAAGGGTCTGGCTTCTCAAAATCTACTTCAGTGGAAGTATCTAGGCCACTGGCTGTCTGAAGGCAATCAAAGATCAGCCATTTTTGGGTTTGGGTCTATCAACTCCTCAGGAAACTCTTTAGTTCAAAACCTAACCTCAGCTGAAGTAACATCCACTTCAGAGGATTGCTCCTCGTAAATAGAGGACATAGAGCTAAACAATTATTGGCTGGGTTGAGGATGGAAAATCTTCTGTGGTGAAGGGGTGGCATTGATCTAAGCTTAGCCAAAGGCGTCGATTTTGGCATTGGAGTTATAGAATTCCTCGACAAAGACGTCAATAAAGCCGCTGGCTTCAATGTTTTCGAAGAAGGCTTCGATGTCGTCGAGGGAGGCCTCGACGCTGTCAAGGAAGGTATCGACGCCATCGTCGGCGGCAGCCTCGACGTTGTCGTCGAAGGCTGCGTCGAGTCGATATTCGACTCAGACTTCGATGTGCATGCCATTTTGTCAGCCGTCACCCCCGATTTATGCATCAGTGGTTTCACTCTTTTTTCATGAGGTGTCAGGGAACATTCCCCCTATGACACCCTCGACTTTTTGTCGGATCTCGCATGCCTGGTCTTTGATCTCCCTCTGTCACTTTTGGAGTGGGCAGGGGCAGGAACTTCACGCAGCTTTTTCGAGGGGGTCTGGACCACATTCTCAAAATTCTTTTGCAACAAAGCCCTAAAGGCCTCCCATTTTTCAGAGGAATCGTGCTTGGAAGGGTAGGATGTGACCCTTCTGTCAGATGAGGAGGAGGAAGAAGAAGATCTATGAAATCGCTTCTTTGATTTTTTGGACCAATAAGAGAAGAATTTCCTCGAGCAACTTTTAGACCTCGAATTTCCTCGACCCGTGTCGAGACTTTTCGCTCGACCCTCCCGAATCTCTTGTCTTTTTGAAGACTTATAAGATTCCTCCTCCACCGCCAGCTTACCTTTCTGTTCCTTAAGAGCCTTATTGGACATAGCCTGACAGGAACAACATTCGTCGACCCGATGGTCAGGGCTCAAACACCAAAGGCAATTACGAAGGGGGTCGGTAATCGACATCTTTCTTCCACACTCCTGACATTTTTTTTTAAAAACCCGTCTTAGGTGTGGATGGAGTCGATGAAGAGGACATATTGTCGAAGAAAACTGATGCGCTGTTTTGTGACCGGAAGCAGTGCTCAGAAAAACGGAACTGAGAAAACGGGCATGGCTCGAGCCCTTTATACTGCGGATGACGTTGACTATCGACGGCGGCTCTCGAGGGACTACGACTCTGCGGCTTCGAGCACAGCACCCTCTCGTAAAAAAATGTTTCTGAAGCAGCAAATCTGGGGGACCAGATATCCAATATGAGGAATACGTGGGAGGACACTATCCATTCGAAGAGGGAGATTGATGGTCAGATTATAAAACCTGGAGAAGAGAGGCTGATCATAAGATTCAGATAGGAGAGGTGGATTGTAAAACCTGGAACATGGCGAACACTAAAGTTCAGAGACCATGAGTACAGAAAAGGAAGGTGATTGAAGTAGAGACAAAAAGGCAGATAAATAGAGACCTAGTCATAGCCCTAGTCAAGAAAAGGGCGGGTAAGACAAAGGCTCTGACCAAGGGAAAGACAGCACAGGAAAAGACAGTGGCACTTGCAAGAGAAAGAAATGGCAGAGGCCCTGAACAAAGAGAAGGAGCAAGTGCCAAAGAGGCAGCAGAAAATGGAAGAGTAGGGATCATGGTCTAGGTGACAGAGAAGGTGCCGTAGAACAAGGGTCTGCAACTTTTGGCTCCCTGGATCTTTTTGACTAGAACTCTCATCAGCCCTAGTCAATTGTGAGGGATTATTTGACTCAAAGTAGAAAGCATCTGGCCTAGAATAAGGAAGACTACAAAAGTTGGAGGCCTCAACCAAAGAGGTGAAGCAAGGAAAAGGTCCCCTGGGTACTCAGCCGGGAAAGACGACCATACCGCCTCAATGTATAGTGTCGGGGAACAACATAACTAACCTCAACCATCCAGAAAACTACATAAAAGACAGAAGTGGATATCATTGTAACATCATTTACTGAAACTTGTCCCAAATACCCAAATACTAGAGTGAACTTTAACAACAAATGTGTGATTAGGGAAGCCAGTACCATATTAAGGTTTAGAGCTAAAAGCTACAGGGAAGGAAGTGACCACTGGGGATTGAGTGATTGCAGATGTATTTTCCACATTTTTACGAGGCGCTTTACACCCCAGGAGACTCCCCTTCAGAGGGAGGTTACGATAGCTACTTGAAAACATTGCTGTGAAGATCTGATATTGATGCAAAGGTGTGAAGCTTAAGAATGCCCTTCAAAGTAGCAGAAGTAGGGATTCCAAGATGGCCGCCGTGGAAAGGAGTCGCATGTGAGCTGCGCTCCGCCCGGGCCGCTTGTTACGCTCACCTGGAACCCACAGGGGTGTCGATCGGACCCTAACAGCTGCGGTCTCCGTCAACGTGATGCGTAGTGCAGAGATGACTGTCTGGACTGGCCCTCCTAGTCTTGTCTGCTGGACCCGAAGAAGTATTTCCTGCAAGTGGAGACAGGGATTAGCCACCTGTGGGTTTTAGTGATGGCCTCCCAACTGTTCTCGCTCTCCCCAAGATGGCCCACTTTATTCCTTTAAAAGGATTACCTTCCGCTTCAATTTTGGCCAAGGAGTTCCTCGAAAACATTGTTCGAATACACGGATTTCCTTCCGTATTGGTCTCTGACCGAGGCAGTCAATTCATTTCACAATTTTGGAAGAAATGTTGTCAATTGGCGCAAATCGACGTGAGGTTATCAACCAGTCACCATCCCCAGACCGATGGTCAGACGGAGAGGACCAACCAGACCCTTGAACAGTACCTACGTTGCATGCTGCACCAGACCGAAAGCAATTGGAAGGATATCTTATGGATTTCCGAATATGCATACAATAACTCAGTACATTCTGGAACCGGACAAAGCCCCTTCTATACCATATACGGACATCACCCTCGAACCTCAGAACTCGATTCGCTTCAGCAGTTATAAATGCCTGCAGTTAGTCATTTACACTCTACTATTACACAAGCCTTTAAGGAGGCAACAGAACATTTGAAACAAGCGAAAGAGAAATATAAGAAAAATGCTGATCAACATAGAAGCGATGCTCCACGATATCAGATTGGGGATCAAGTTTGGCTGGCTACAAAACACATACCTCTAAAAGGAACTCAGACTTTTAATCCTAGGTATTTGGGACCTTACACTATTAAGGCCATTATCAACCCGGTGGCCGTCAAGTTGGAATTACCCTCTAATATGCGGATCCATCCTGTCTTTCATGTTTCACTTCTGAAACCAGTTCAACCAGGGACAAGACATGCCAAACCACCTGACCCCATCCTAATAGATGGAGATCCTGAATTCGAGGTAAAGAATATCCTGGACTCTAAGTTGGTTAAATCAAGACTTTTTATTTAATCGAATGGAAAGGTTTCGGACCACAGGAAAGGTCATGGGAGCCTAGTGACCACGTTCATGCACCTCGGTTGGTGAAGAAATTCCATCGGAACTTCCCAGACAAACCATGGCCAAGGGGAAGAACAACTTTAGTAGGGGCCTTCGGGAGGGGGAGTGCTGTCATGATGCCTACCCCCGGGCATCCGGATCAAGCCCATCAGCCCCGGGAGCAGGCATCCAGACATTTATAAAAACCCCAGCAGCCCCAGCTAGGGGCTGTCTGGGTTCAGTCCTGGCGCCGTAGGCACCAGGCTCATAATAAAAATCAGTCCCGGCGCCACAGGCGCCAGGCTCATAGACATTACTTACCTCATGCAGAAAATGCTGCAAATAAATCCAAGCCAACGTGAGGCCTGGATGGGACTATTTTACTACAGGGACTGGAAAAAAAATCCACAATAACTAGGATGGTGTTAAATCCATTACATGGAGGTAGATCTGTAATAAAGTCTAAAGACAAGGTGTGCCATGGTGTATGTGGAATTTCCAAAGGTTGTAAAAGGCCAGCTGGTTTTTTCTTCTGGCTTTTGTTTTGGGCGCAAATGCCACAAGACATCAGAAATGACTTTACGTCTTTTTGCCAAGTGGGCCACCAGAACTGTCTCTTAATTTTCGCTTCAGTTTTTGTGATACCTGGGTGCCCTTCCATCAGGGTGTCATGGTAATTGGAGATGACTAGTTCTTGTATTTCCTTGTGTGGTAGAAATAGTCGTCCTTGATAGTAAGGTAGGTCATTGACGACTGAGTAGTGCGGGCCTTTCTTTACCCAGTCCTGCAGGGTTGCTGGATTGAAGAGTTGTTGGATTTTTCAATGAATATCTTCTAGTGTCTGTTGAGTAGTTATGCCAAGAATTCTTTGCTCGGGAATTATTGGCACCGGTTCCAGGTTTGCATATTCTTCTCCCATCCCTATTCGGGATAAGGCATCTGCTTTGCCATTTTTGCGGCCTGGTCGATAAGTGATCACGAAATCGAATTCAGCAAAGAACAATGCCCATCGAAGTTGTCGCAATGATTGGGCTTTGGCTGTTTTTAAATACTGCAGGTTCCGGTGATCAGTGATTACGGTAATGGTATGCCTGGCACCAAGAATGTAGTGCCACCAAGCCTTAAAGGCGGATTTGATAGCTAATAGCTCTTTATCGGTAATCGCATAGTTTAACTCAGGTGCTGAGAACTTTCTGCACCAAAACGCTACTGGGTGAAGTTGACCGGTTTCAGGATCCTTCTGGGACAGGACAGCTCCCATGGCTAAACTGGATGCATCAGTTTCTACTATGTATGGAAGCTCAGGGCGTGGATGCTTTAAGACAGGTGCTGATGTGAATTTCGCTTTCAGCTCTTGGAAGGCCTTTTCAGCCTCTTCGGTCCACAAGAAGCGTTTGTTTTTTCGCAAAAGTGCTGTGATGGGGTGTACAACATGGGAGAAGTCCGGAATGAATCTGCGGTAGAAATTAGCAAATCCGAGCATGCTTTGTACCCCTTTGACTGAACTGGGTGATGGCCACTGGAGAATTGCGTCCACCTTTCGAGAGTCTATTCGGACTCTCTTTGGAGTCAGGATAAATCCAAGAAATTCAACTTCTGTAGCATGAAAAACACATTTTTCCAATTTTGCATATAACTTGTGCTGGCGTAGTTTCTCAAGGACAGCACGCACGTGCTTAACATGGTCTGATTCTGAGGAGGAGTACACTAGAATATCATCTATGTATACGACGACACAGACGTCAATGAGTTCACGAAGGACATCGTTCATAAAATACTGGAAGGCTGCTGGTGCATTGCACAACCCGAAGGGCATCACCTGATATTCAAATAATCCGTACTTGGTGCGAAAGGCAGTCTTCCATTCGTTGCCTTTCTTGACACGTACCAGATGATATGCCACTCTGAGATCTAACTTAGTGTAGATATAAGCATCCTTTACTTGGTCTAGTAATTCGGAGATCAGAGGCAATGGGTATCGGTTTTTTACCGTAATCTGATTTAATACGCGGTAATCTATGCATGTTCTAATGTCACCTTCCTTTTTTGGCACGAAGAATAAAGCTGAGGATGCAGGAGACTTGGAAGGACGAATAAAGCCATTAGCAAGGTATTGGTCCAAGTATTGCCGTAGGTGAAGATTTTCAGGTTCCGTGAGGGCGTAGATTCTACTGCATGGGGGTTGTGCACCGGGTAGGAGGCCGATTTGACAATCGTATGATCTGTGAGGAGGTAATGTATTGGCCTGTTCTTTTTGAAAAACATCCTGAAATTCTTGGTATTCCTGAGGTAACTGCACGATTGGGTTAACGACTGTAGCCAGGCCTTTGTTCAAAGTTTTCTCCGGGTAACAGGGGTGTGCACAATCCGGGAAGGTTGGTCTCTTCTCTCGCCATTCTATACAAGGATTATGTGTTTCCAACCATGGCATCCCCAGTATTATTTGGAACTGTGGGGCTTTAATTAGATCAAACACAATAGTCTCTAGATGCCCATTTTGACTCAACAGTGTAATCTCTGTAGTGGAATGAGTTACAGGCCCTGAGGCAATCTCAGTTCCATCAACTGTGGTGATGACATCCAAAGTGGTCTTTTTGCAAAGAGGTAGATTCATCCTTGACACGGATTCGTGGTCCATATAGTTTCCGACGGCCCCGCTATCTATGTATGCCCTTACTGCGTGCATACGTGATGGCTGCCTGGGATCAAGTAGGACCATTGGGATGATCAGATGCGAGGTCTGAGTGTCCTCCTTTAAGCTCGGCAAGCGGACCTCTACGCTTGTCGGGCGTGGTCGTTTCCCGAATCAGGCTCTATGTGGCTTTTATCAGCAACTCCTACCACCTTCTTGGGTGGTTTTGTAGGGCAATCCTGTAGAAAATGTCCTGAGGTTCCATAGTACAGACACAACTGCATCTGTCGTCTTCTTTCTCTTTCCTTTTGAGATAAGGGTCCTTTAACCCCCCCGATCTGCATAGGTTCAGATGCATCTGTTCCTTTGGGTGCAACGTTGGGTTTAACCAATATCCGATTCTCGAACTTAGCTCGATCAGTCTTTCGGTTCTGAAGTCGGTGGTCTAGCTGAACCACTAAGTCTATAAATTCTGTGCAATCCTGAGGTGGGTTCACAACTTGAGCCAAGACGTCTTTGAGTTCTCCCCGAAGTCCACGATGAAACAATGTAATTCGTTTTTCCTCCGGCCACCCGGTTTCCACCACCAACCTATTGAAGGTTGCAATATAGGATAGCAGATCCTGGTTACCCTGTCGTAAGGATAAAAGTTTGTTGTCCAGGGCTTCACCCTGTGAGTGTCTGGCGAATAGTTTTTCCATGCTCCTTTGAAAACCCTGAAAATCCCGGAGAAGAGGATCATCCTGGTTGACTAACGGAATGGACCAATCCGCTGCGCTGCCACTAAGATATGACAATACAAAGGCTACTTTGGCTTGGTCATTTGGAAAGGCTCCTGGTCTGCATAAAAAGTGCAAGCGGCATTGGTTCATAAACACGGCGAACCTTTTGGGGTCCCCAGCAAAGCGTTCGGGTGGAGCTAACGGAATATTTCCTGGTAAAACCACTTGCACAGGATTGCTTGATGAAACGGGGGTTGGTTTTCCCCCCATATCCAGGTAGGGGCGTTTGCCCAGCTTGGTTTTGCAGTAGTTGCCTAGCCAGATCATCAGTGCGCTCCTTTGAGACAATCAGTTCTCTCCTGAGGGCATTAGTCTCTTGGTGAGCGGCATTTACTTCCGCCCTAAGTTCCCCCAATAATTGGGCAAGTTGGTCGGTTTCCGAGGTTTCCATAACACCCGGGTGGGTATTTTTAGAAAGGCTTTGTGTTCTGTTACGCTCACCTGGACCCCACAGGGGTGTCGATCGGACCCGGACAGCTGCGGTCACCGTCAACGTGATGCGTAGTGCAGTGATGACTGTCTGGACTGGCCCGCCTAGTCTTGTCTGCTGGACCCGAAGAAGTATTTTCCTGCAAGTGGAGACAGGGATTAGCCACCTGTGGGTTTTAGTGATAGCCTCCCAACTGTTCTCGCTCTCCCCCACTAATCACCTCCGATATCCCCTTAGTAACCTCACCTTATGTTTGTAAAAGATGAGCTCTCCATCCTGCGTGCTTTGCAGGGGCGTGTAGATACCAGTTACTTCACTGGTTTGAAGGCATTGGGAGAGTTCCGGTAAGCATTGACTCTGAAGTCCCAGGCGGGATTGGTAAGTATCAAGTTCAAAGAGTTCAATGTGCCTGATGTTCACTCTTGTCCCCTTCCTTCCTTAAGTTGCAACTGAGTTCGTGAGAAGAAGGTCTCGTAGCTGCTGCTGGCGTTCAGGTAAGAGTCTGTGTTACGGTGTCCGGTAACTATTGCATGCGTTAAAGTGTTGTTTTTCTCCCTCTTTACAGATGCGGCTTATGAAGATATGGAGAATAATACCGCTGGTGGTAAATCAGGTAAGTCTATGGTGGTAAGAGGTATTTGTTGATTCCCTTGGCTCACCTTGTTATTCTTGTGCCCCTAGGTGCCGGAGTACGGCGAAGAAATGATGGACAGTGCCGGATCGAAAGATGCTGTGAGAACTGGTGAGTATGGCGCCGTGCTGGAGCTGGCAAAGCGACGCATGCAGGATCGATGTACTTTCCAGGTCGGGAGATGAAATGGATCCGGAATCAGGTGAGGAATTTGAAATAAGTTCGTTTTCTAACCTTGTCCTTTTCTTCCTCTTTATTCTAGGAGCTCCGGATTCGAGGCGGGCGTGGCAGAAGACTGGATGCTGGCTGCAGGCACGCGGGCGTGGCAGAAGACTGGATGCTGGCTGCAGGCACGGTGAGTCACGCTGCTGGATGCAGAATAACACGAAGCATGTGCTGCTGTTCGGGCGTGGTTTAAATAGCCTCCAGAAAAGAAGTTCCCCAGGACCACACCAGAGTAAGAAATAGTCCCTGTAGTAAAATAGTCCCATCCAGGCCTCACGTTGGCTTGGATTTATTTGCAGCATGGTCTGCATGAGGTAAGTAATGTCTATGAGCCTGGCGCCTATGGCGCCACGACTGATTTTTATTATGAGCCTGGTGCCTACGGCGCCAGGACTGAACCCAGACAGCCCCTAGCTGGGGCTGCTGGGGTTTTTGTAAATGTCTGGATGCCTGCTCCCGGGGCTGATGGGCTTGATCCGGATGCCCGGGGGTAGGCATCATGACACCGCCACACAATTTAGCACAGATCTTGAAGCGAAAGTGGCCAGAACTGGCGTGAACACCCCTACAACAACGAAGACCCCCCCGGGCGGTTTCGGTGCCCAACCGAACGGTGATTTGCCGTTGTTCAACGGGAGCGGGGGATACACTGTGTGGGTCCCCTCCCCCACAGTGGCAGTCTGAGGCGGGCATCCGAGGAGTCGAGAGGCCGAAGATAACTCGGCCCCCAGGCGGGAGAAGAAGGAACCGGGTCCCCCCCCCCCCCCTGCCACGTAGAACCGGGGTCCTCCGAATCCAGGGACGGTGAGGGGACCGGGAAAGGAATACGCTCCCGTCCACTCATCTGCCGGGGACCGCGGGTGAACACCGCCGTCGGTCAAGGAGCACGGGTGGCAGGAGGAGGAGCTGCGGGCTGCGGAGAGAGACTCCAGAGGACAGCGACACGCGGGGCGGACCACTCAGATCCCTGGGCAGGGGCCGCCCGGCGACTTCCACTGCTCCGCAGCCCCCGCACGGAAGAGGTGAGTCCGCGCGAGTGCGACGCTGGTAGAAGGAGGAAGAAGGAGAACGGGAGGGGACGAAGCGAACCTCCAGGCGAGACCCTGCGCACCCTAAAGCCGCGGGGACACCCATGGGGGGGTGGGGGGGAGATCCTGATATGGACTGAAAAACTTTAAAAAAAAAAAAAAAGGAGACAGACATAGAAAGTTAAATAAGCAAGGGGTCTGAGCCCAAAGAATCACGGCAAAGCTCACCAAAACTGGCCAGACACCCACATAAAGCCTAAGGGGGGCAGATCCACCACTGGGAGAGAAGTGGAACGGGACACTCGAGTGAAGGAGACAGAGAGGGGGCTTCCTTCCAACCCCCCCCCGTCGCAATACATTGCGATATTGGCCAACCCACTACAACCCACTACATTAACTCAACTAGTGGAGAAAGTCTCTAATGCTGAGGAAATACCCCCCCCCCCAACGCTTGTGACAATAGCAATCACAGAGGACCCCGAACCAGGAACAAAAGTGAACAGAAAAGGAGACTGGGGGAGCACGATGCTGGTGGTTAAGCGAAACATTCTACGGAAAGAAACGACCGGGAACACCTCAACCACAAACCCAAAGGGGAGACAAGGCAACTCCCGAAAGGCCAGAAATTACCACCCCTGCTCCAATTGAGGATAGGAAGGAGAATGTAGCCCAGAAGGAGCAAATAAGCAGATTGTCAAATAGGTAATCCCAGGATAGTAGGGGGAGCCTAAAAATCCAGGAACGTCCCAGAAAGACATTATAATATGTCAAGAGCCAAGGGGAAAAGCATCGCAATGCAAACGCCACAACCCTCTAAGCAAGACGCAAATATCCTACAAATGTGGTCGACTGAAGGGACGACACAAAATAGAAATAAATCACACGAGGATTCCCAAAGGGAGGGTGATTCGCCCGCCCACCACCAACAGCCACCCACGAGAGAGGATATGCAGACATGGTTTCAGGATCTGCAAGAAAAATTCATGTCCACGGTGCAGGAACAATTCACCACGATGAAGAACGACATGAAGCAGGCGGTGCAGGACATGAAAACAGACATGGCCAAACTAGAGGAGAGCACGGATATAATGGAGAGATCAATCCAACAGATCGAGGAAGATGCGCTACAGACCAGTGAAACTCAGGAACACCTAGTGAGACTCACCCAAAACCTAGAAATCCAGTGCGAAGACCTAGAAAACCGATCTAGACGGTCCAACATACGAATCAAAAACATGGCGGAGACCGTCTTAGATAAAGACTTGAAGCTCGCAGTGAAGGAAGTCTTCAGAGATATCCTGGGTGCTCAGGAGACAGAGGAAATTGGGATAGACAGAGTCCACAGGGTAGGGCCGAAAAGGTCAGGAGCACCGGGAGAAAGACCAAGGGATGTATGTCCTGGCGGCTCTCTCGTCATACCTACAGAAATAACCAATTTTGAGGCGGGCTAGAGAGATGGAGTATATCAGAATGAATGGACAGGATATACAGGTCTATCAGGACCTAGCACTGGTGACACTACAGAAAAGGAGAGCTATGGCCCCTCTAGTCAAGGCGTTAGTAGCGAAACAAATCCGCTACAAATGGACCTTCCCCTTCGGGCTGATATTCACCTGGGAAGGGAAACACAGAAGAGCTACCACATGGGAAGAAGGCCTTAGCATGATGGGTCTACAGGAAGAGGAGGTGGACTCGGAGGAAGCCAAATTAAGGGGAGAGCAATCGAGAAAGCCGAGAGGCTGGGAAACGGTCAAAGAGAGAACAAACCTAGGAGGGGAGAAACGTAGGAAATAACAGATGGAAAGGGGATGAAAAGAACACAGATTGCCAGAATTAAATGAAATACTAACTCTAGGCTCACTAAGGGGGCGAGAGGAGAAATAAGAGGGGCCACTTAATACTTCGAGATGGCGGTCCGGGATGGACCCACGGGCATGGAATCGGTTAGGAGAGGATGGGAATGTGAGGTTTAGGATTCCCTACAAATTCGACCCTCGAGGGTAAGATGGGCAGGGAGCGATGGGTGCAACGCCCTAGCAGCATTAGGAACCCTCGCCCAACTCGGGGGCAAGTTGTTTGGTTTAATGTTTCTTGTTTTAGGGGACGGTTCATGGGGAGGGGAGGGAGGGAATGGGGCCAGAATAATCTATACTGGGCAAATACAGGGACCCGAAAAAAGTGTATGAACACGTAGAAAATGGGGAAGATTCGTATACTAAGCTATAATGTGAGGGGTATAAACCATCCAACGAAAAGGGTGAAGCTGGAGAGGCAACTTAAAAGGGAGAAGATAGATATTATATTGCTCCAGGAAACCCATATCAGGATGAGGGACAAGCAGAAAACTCGTATTAGGGGGTATAAAATCTGGGCACATGCAACCACAACAGAGAAAAAAGTGGGGGTACTGATAGCGATAAGGGAAGGGTGTGAGGCTAACCTGGTAGATACTCTTGCGGATAAAGAAGGGAGATATGCGCTAGCGATAGTGGACATAAGTGGATATTGCATTACCCTGGCATCGATTTATGCTCCAAACCAAGGGCAGGACTGCTTCCTTAGAGATGTACTGGGGAAAATAGAAGGGTTTGCGAAGGGGGAGGTAATCATGGGCGGTGACCTCAACATGACATGGAATCCTGTATTAGACAGAAACGCAGGCTACGCCCAGGGTCAGGGAGCACCATCAAAACGTCTCAAACAGCAGATGGACCAGATGGCCCTAAATGATGTATGAGGGAATTGAAGGGTGAACGAAAGGGGTTTACATACTTCTCGCATGTTCACAATTCTATGTCAAGGATTGACTACTTCTGGGCTTCGGTGGGTCTGTTGGGAAAGATACAAGGGATAGAACTGGGAGCGATAACACTCTCGGACCATGTTCCGTTATGGCTGGACCTAAACCTACCGGGAAAAACAAATGGTCTGTGGAGGTGGAGATTACCCCTAGATGTAATCCAAGATCCGATAACAGGGGAAGCCATAAAAGAAATGATAGAAGAATATTTTGCACAAAATGACACCGGGGAGGTCCCCATGGGCATAACCTGGGATGCGTTCAAAGCTGTCCTGAGAGGGAAGATCATAGCCCTGAAAATTACGAAGGAAAAACAAAGATATCAGTGGGAAAAGGAGCTGGAAAAGTCTATAGCAGAGCTGCACGAGAAAATCCTGACCCACCCCACTGAGGCTAATAAAAAAGCACTGAAGCATACACAGGGCCAATTGGAGCAGCTGCGCTCAAAAGGACCAGAAAAGAACTTACTGTACCTGAGACAGAGATATTACATAAAAGCTAATAAAGCAGACAGACTCCTAGCGAGACAACTCCGCACAAAGCAGAAAGAAATAACGATTAAGGCCATAAGAAACTCCAAAGGGGAATTACAGACTTGAACGCAGGATATAGGAGAGGCATTTAGAGAACACTATCAAAAACTCTATTCAACAGATCTCACAGATACAGAAGCACAAGACACATATCTGAAAACCCTCCCCATACCGCGAATCTCAGAGGAGGATAGACAAGCCCTAGAGAATCCAATCATGGAAGAGGAAGTTAAAAAATCGATAGCAGATCTCCCGGTAAACAAAGCACCTGGCCCATATGGCTTTTCGGCCCCTTTCTATAAAAAATATGTAAACCAGATATCACCAACCCTCACTAGGCTCCTAAATTCATTTCAAGATAACGCAAATGTGACTCCCACAATGAATGAGGCGAAGGTGCTAGTCTTTCATAAAGCTGGGAAAGATCCAACACTCCCTGAGGTATATAGGCCGATATCCCTGATCAATTTGGACGCAAAAATATATACAAAGATTCTAGCAGCAAGACTATTCCCGCTTCTCCCAAAACTAATTACTTTAGATCAATCAGGCTTCATCCCGGGAAGACAAACCCATGATAATCTAAGGAGACTAATACACTTAGTGGAAAGAATTGGCATAACACACACCCCAGCGCTATTACTCTCAGTAGATGCCGAGAAGGGGTTTGACCGGGTAGAATGGTCAATGCTTTTTAGAGTTCTAACCTAATTGGTATTTGGGGAACAATATATAGCCAGGGTGAGGGCGAACTACAACTCCCCATCTAGCAGGGTGGCAGTCAATGGAGAGGTAACGGATAGAATACTAATATCTAGGGGTACGAAACAGGGCTGCCCGCCATCCCCACTTTTGTACGCTATATTTTTGGAACCTCACTTAATAAAAATAAGGGAGTCTACTCATATTAAAGGGATCAAAATGGCGGGAACATAGCAAAGTAATAGCATATGCAGACGACATGCTGATAGCCTTGGAAGATCCGGAGGCAACTCTACAGGCAGTGGTGAAGGAACTAGAAGAATTTGGCAACATATCAGGACTAAAAATTAATAAGAAAAAGTCAGAAATCCTGATCCTGGCGGGAGATACGGGGAAGATAGAAAGGGCAGCTAACCTACTGGATCTAAAAATAAGCGGGAAAGGCATTAAATACCTGGGAATTAGAATAACCCAAAAGAGAGCAACTATATGGGAAAAATTATCCACAACTTCTAGCAGAAAGATGGAACCCACTTTTTATCTCCTGGTGGGGCGGGATACAATCAGTCAAGATGACCATTCTCCCTAAGATACTATATTACTTTCAGGCTCTCCCGGTGGGGGTCCCCCACACCTTTTTCAAAACACTATACAAGGCAATTTCCGCATTTATATGGAGAGGAAAGGCCCCGAGACTAGCTAGGACCACCCTCACAGCACCAATCAGGGAGGGGGGATGGCGCTCACCCACTTTCAGAAGTATTACCAAGCTGCGCAACTAAAGGTCCTGAGGGAATGGATGGGGGAAGACCCTCAGCCAATATGGGCAAAACAAGACAGGGCGGTGGCAAGGTCACCTCTGGTGGAACTACTATGGAAGCAGAAACAGCATAGACACACTAATCTAGGGATAAGTGAAATTATGAAAACCACACTGATGGCATGAGACTCCCAAACACAGAAAGGCATAATGTCCACGGCGCTAGGCCCCTTCACACCCATCTGTCGAAATCCCCAATTCCCACCAGGTATGGAACAAGGGGCATATGAAAAATGGGAAGAGGCGGGAATAACGAAAATTGGGGAAATGTTTATAGACAATTAAATCAGACCACTTGACTCATGCTTCTTAGCAGCACCATGTTCCCGACAAGATAGATACAGATATGAACAACTTAAACACTGGCTGAAAACCCCGATCATTACAAAAGCGGCAACAAGGAGCCTTACTCCATTTGAAAGTTATGTCATCTCTAACTCGGGGGCGAAAAAATGGGTGTCAACGCTGTATTCATTCATAAACACACAAGACGAGGAAATCAAATGGTCATACATGCTTAGTTGGGGCAAAACATTGGGGGAAGAACCCACGAAAGCCCAATGGGAAGACCTATGGAAATTAATCCCCAAGATGACGCGCTCCGCACAGACCAGAGAAATGTGGATCAAAATAGCGACTCAATGGCACTACACTCCAGAAAGATTACAAACCATGTTCCCCAAAATATCAAACAAATGTTGGAGAGGCTGTGATGAAGTGGGTACGTGGAGGCATATATGGTGGGATTGTAAAGGGATAAAACCATTCTGGGAAGAATTAATGGGAAAAATGGGAAAGATATTTCCAGATGTGAGGATGCTGGGAGAAGGGGTTTAGATGTGTGGATTGAGAGACCAAACAGCAAAAAAGTTTAAAAAGTCTCAGTGGAGAGGCTTCATGGGGCTCCTCATAGCAGCATGGTCAACCATCGCCCAGAACTGGAAAAATAAAGACACCCCGCTAACCTTCACATGGCTGCAAAGGGTGTGGGCCCAAATAACTATGGAAAAGGTCACCCACACACTTCAGGGCACAAGAGACAAGTTTGCTATGGAATGGGAAGGGATTTTGGAATACCTTCAGTCGGACTTTATGGAACAATGGTGCCCCCATAACATTAAGGTATCAGACATCTTCAATGCACGAATAAGTCCCCGAAACGCTGGACATAAGTGCCCCCGCGGGGGGGAGGGGAAGGAGCGGGATTTACTGGTTGTTTGTACAAGTTGATGTGAACTATGTAAAACCAATAAACACATGTTTTTTTTAAAAAAAAAAGTAGCAGAAGTAGGTAAGGCTATGAGGAAGATTAATAAAGTTTCTGGCCAAGAAGGCATTCCAATTATGTTTTTTGCCACTTTCTCATCCCTCATAGCAGAAACGCTGCTTTGGCGTTTTGAATAACCTAAAGACAAACAAGTTGAGCTTGGGCCATTCACAGATGCAGACACAATGGTCATACGTAAAGGAGTATGGACATGATATGTCCCAAGGACTACATGCAGATTTTGTTAATCAGTGCAAAATACTAGAAATGGTCCTACTCCCTAGAAATCATGTTGATAAAACATGTTTCATCAACAAGTAGTTTTTGTGATGCTTGAGTCTGGCAGGAGTCTCTATGCATCCATGAGCATCAATTTCCTCAGACGTGGCGAAGGCTTTTGATAGAGAAGGGTTGGGCTTTCTGAAGGCAGGCCTAAAGTGGCATAGTCTAGATTAGGATTTCTTCAATCTTGTATACACTTTGTATATTTCGCTGAAAGGGTGAAGGAGGAGGACTCGGACACAAAGGCATGTTTGGGACTAAACACTTTTATTAGATAATAAAGAGGAAACCTATCTTTCCTTATTCCTAAGAGGGGTTTCCCTGCCTCAACTAAAGATCTAACGTGACAGTCAGGATTGTCTGTTTGAAGTTAAAGGGTTCACCGTCCTGTGTCAAGAAAACCTTACTTCTGTCCCCCTGGCACTATAAACGAAGAAATAAAGCATTACTGTTCTTGTCCCAGGAGAATGCCTCCCTTCACCTGGGTTATGGTCAACGTTCCACACAATGTTTCCTTGGTGGGTCTGGAGAATGTATCCCTACTCCTGGCGTTCAGTGTCAGTCTCAAATTAGCCCGGGGGAATGACTCCCTTCCCCTGGCCTGCTGGACCTTCCGCCTGGTCCGAGTTACCAGGGGTAATGACTCCCTTCCCCTGGTCTTCTGCTCATTAGGTTTCACACTTACAACACCCAACTCTGAGTGTTTTGAGGCTCCGCAACCCTGGCTTCTCTCTTCATTTTTGGTTTGGCCCATTTGGTCAACGTCCCTACCAAGTACTGCCACAAAGAAGATGACTTGTAGCACTCTCCTGATAGGCAGTCCTCCTTTGATTTTTATGGCACTACGTCTCTGCAGAAGTCCATACCGCTGCAGTTCCTTCTTGGTATTGCTCTTCATTTTCCCTGTGTCCCACCTCGTCCTAGTACTTGAATAACCTATGCTCCTGATGTTCTTCGTCTCAGTACTTTCCAGAACCTTGAGGTAGTCTACTTCACAACCGTGCATAGGTCTACTGTAGAGAGAGAGAGAGAGAGAAACAGAGAGAGAGAGAGAGAAATTTTTTCCACACAATGGCAGTTGCTATACCTCTTCTCTCTTCCCTGTCTACCATTTAAGCAGCATTTACTTTCCTCTGTAGCTATTTCATTAATTCACTTGTAAAATACATTTTTTTTTTTAAAACTAACTTCATTCTTAAGGTTGCCCAGAAGGTTATCATACTCTCAGGTCCCAGCAATGGATAGCCTTCTAAATTCAGCTTGTTTGAAAGGGTTCAGCCCTAAGGCATTCATAATGGTTGCATCAGATGGGGCTAGAGAGGGGAGTCATAGAGATTCACTTAGTAAAGCATAAAGAATGTAAATGTACATCAATGTTCCATACCTTAGAGTTGCATGAATATTGATCTCATGAACACTTTTCTAGATATTCCAGTTCCTTTATTCTGCTCTATTATCATGTTCCCTCATCTACATTGCCTCCAGACTATTGCTCCACTCTGTATGTTTGCTTTGAATCCTTTACGTATGTATTGCTACATGAAAGTTGCATACGTTCTTTGATTACTGCCTCACTAATTTTGCACCTTCATCGTTGCCGCATAGACATTGTTCTTTGATTGTTGCTTCATTTTTGTCGCT
Organism: Ambystoma mexicanum; assembly: GCF_040938575.1. Classification (NCBI taxonomy): domain Eukaryota; kingdom Metazoa; phylum Chordata; class Amphibia; order Caudata; family Ambystomatidae; genus Ambystoma; species Ambystoma mexicanum. The sequence goes on along the minus strand of NC_090941.1, from coordinate 680,365,184 downwards.
CCCTGATTGACTGTTAGCTCACGGCTACCGTTATTAAGGTATCGCTTTGCATATGTTGGTCCTTCATTGTTGCCTCATAAACATTGGTCCGTGAAGAACCGCTGCTTTATATACAGTGTTTCTTGAATGATCCTTCACTTCATATATGTTGATTCTTGATTGCTTGATCCCCTTGCTAACTGGTTTATCATACCGCTTTCCACCTTAGAATACACACATCAACTAGTCACACACTGCAGGTTAATACCTGCCAATACTCTCCCCCATCCCCCCATGAACACACTATAACCATTCAAACTCCACACTTCTCCCACCAGCTTGTCACACAGCCCTCCATCATCCCTTGTCATATATACACTCTAGGGGAAGACATCACTGGTAGCAGAGTGATCAGGAAACCTACACCTGGCACTGCCTCCTCGATTCACATACCCCAAGTTGCATCATCACAATGCAACCCACCAAGACTTTAGATTTCATATCTATGCTTTGCATCTCCTCCAACTGACTTCTGCAATCCCTCTCATACAGGACCTAGGGCCAGGAGGCCGCCAATATGGAAGACCTTGTATTATACAATACTACTATAAAATATGTCTCTCTCATTGAAACATTCACCATTTATGCTGCATAACAGGATTTCAGTACACAGGTATCTGCATAAAAATGTATAGTTTTTTGTAAATTTACAGAGAGAGAGTGTGTGTGTGTGTCTGTGTGTGTGTGTGATATGTTATGATATGTTCTCATAAAGGCAATATCCTAGATGGTAGTCCTTCTCCCTAAGGGGCAAGTCCCTCCCCATGAGATCCTCCTGCATTATACCTATCGGGTAGCAGCCTCACCTCCCTGGCCTCATGGGACAGGGTTTCCCCTTCACCCCGAGGAGAAGTGACGACTTTCAGTGATTTGTCACATAGCCCAGAGATATGCGTATTTATCAATGAAATGTTCGCAAACTATTCAAGATATTATTGCTAGTCGTGTCCTTTGATCCCTTTCTAGAAAAAATTGGGTGCAACCAAAGAATTAAAGGGGTGGGGAAGAATAGAAGCTAACTGCATATGGGGTGGCATAGTAATACACTTGGATTCCCAAGAGGAATCCCTGCTCATGTTCATGGAAGAGGTTAACCTATACTGCAAAGTCTCTGGGGGATCTGTGTGATTTTTCCATCACGGAAAAGTCAGTGACGGAAAAGTTTGCATGAGAAATGTACGCACCTCAAAAGGTTTGTACATTTCCCATGCAAACATACACTGCAAACCACTACATACCCACACCCCCACCCACAACACCCACCCCCACCCACAACCCCAACATAACCAAACCCTACTTACCTTTTCTTCACGCTGTGTCCCTGCAGCACCAGTTCCCTTTCACTTCTGTGATCCGGAACCGGCGCTGCAGGGTCTTTTTTTTTATGGGCAGCTGCAGGGTGTTCCCCTGCATCCCCTGCTCACTATACTGTAAAGGATATTGAGCGGGTTGTTGCGGTGGACATCCACGCAGCCCCTGTTTTTTTTTTTTCCTTTGTCGGTTTTGCAGCATGGGTGTAAAACCCCCCCACCCCCACTCGACCACCCTCCCCATCCCCTGCTCACTATACTGTTCCGTCTCTGGGTATAAATGACTAGCAAATATTAACAACATGGTTCACAATTGGTATCCTCTGCTCCTTTCGTTTTGGAACAGCCTCAAACCGATTAAAAAGATGATTGCCCTGATTGCATCTGGGTATGCTTCCAATTAGATGGCCTGAGACATTTTTTGATGATGTTGACAGGTTGGTTTGCTAATTTGTATGGGGGGAGTAAGAATCCCAGCTTATCTGGGCAGAGGCCAAGGCTTCCTATGTATTTATGGGGTGGCGAGCACATTGTCGGAACCTTTTCAACTACCGCCTGGAGTTCATTAAGGAACAGGGTTAGCTGGTCGAAATAACCCCCAATATGGTCTTCATTTGAACCAATGAGCAGGGGTCCATTCCTGACAGATGTCTGAAGTGGTTACTTGGGGGATTTTCTGGAGGTGGAGGAAGGCACCATTACTAAAACACAAAGGGCTTTGAGGAGACTGGGGGAAATTGACGCAGGGAGGATGAGGGAAGCTATGAATACACTGCTCTGATATATTAAGGACATTCAAATAGGTGGGCACCCTGTGTTTGAGAAGGTCTATACCCACTGTGCGATCTGTGATAATCAGCAGTTAAATGAGCACAATGTGTTTCCTGCCGTTTGTGACACTTAAATTCACCTCTTGGTAGTGCTAATTTGCATTGATTAGGTATATCCTGTTAAAGACAGCCATCATGCCCTTGGTGGGTAGGGTTAACTGGGATTGAGACCATGGGACAAACTCCCTGATAACAGAGTGGGACAGGGAGCAAATATGGTAAAAACCCAGGACATTACTTTCAGCGGTTGTCACACAGACTCTGCTTATGGTGTATAATAGAGCCCTGCGCACACATTCGTCCCTACACAAGTCCAAGGGAGATCTGAAGACTTACAGAAGTTGTGTGGGTACATTCAAGCAAGTGTTACTCGAGTGTCCTCCAATACGACAATTCTGGAAGTGGGTGTAAAGAGAAATAAGCAATATTATAAAGATTGTGAAGGATGTCTCACTGGGAATTGTGCTGCTGGGCAGCTGGATTTGGAGGGCACAGTGTGTGACAAAGCAAATTTAACATTTTGAAAGAACACGGAAATAAGAGTCATCACCACCTCTTGGACATCGGAGGAGAATGTGCAATACCGGACATGGTGGTACTTACTTTGTGACAGGCACAGAGTAGAATGAGTGACTGCAAACAAATGGGCCGAATCCACCCTGCAGAGATGTTTGGAGGCTATTGAACCGTTCCTTGGTGAAGCTGCTACACCAGGCAGCTCAGGGGGTATCACAACTTGATCCTACAAGCCCCCATGAGCAGTTATGGAGTAAACAGGTATAAACCTGTCAATCTCAGATAGTGTGGGCGTAGTTGGAGAGACACATGGGGTGGCAGCTTCCTGTTTTATGCAAGCAGTTGATGGAGCTGCCAGATTATATCAACTTAATATTTCTACCAGAGCCTGCACCCTGCGGATTGATAAAGATTTAGAGGACATGAAATCGTCTATGTCTTTGATGTTCTCCATGTTACAGTGACTCATTACGTTAGGTGTGGTACCTTCATTGTATAATGAAGTAGAACTTGACTGATTAATCTACATTCCCGAAGCTACCATAATGAATTAGGATGTAGAGGGAAAGGTCTGTATGGTTCTTGTTCTAATTGATGTTAATAGCAAGCTAATCTAATGCAAATGTTAAACACCTTAAGTTAGTAAACTCAATTTAAGAGGGTAGCTGTTGGGTTATGTATTTACATGTTCTATAGTTAAATGAACCTTGAAATCATTTAGGTTCAGAGATGTATGTGATGAATACGATAACGGTTTTCCCGGCAGTGTCCTCCTCTCGTGTGGCCAGGAGACGGCAGCCGCAACCTGATCCTGGCCATGGGGCGGCTATGTGAGGGAGGATCACATGGGGGAGACAACCTCCGGGAGAGAGTGGTGGTATCCACAGATGACATTATCTCCCTCTTTCCCCATGCAGGATGCATCTCCCATTTGTAACACTCTAATGGCCTATTGTGATTCTTCCCCAGCTCCCTCAAAGGAGAGTGCTGAATATTTCTCATTTCAATCTACAGACCAAATTTCAAACACTGACTTGCCCACAAAACCTCTCAGAAACATCCCTCAAATGTTTTCGTACAAGTTAACTAAACGGGACAATTGTTCCCAGAAACACCTTAACATGGTGACGAAGAAGAGGAGCAAGGAATGCAGAACAGGAATAGTTCAGAGCACAGGCAGAGCTCTTGTTGTTGGGAACATGCAACTGTGCCTGGGGCATTTAAAACCAGACTGTCACAAACCAACAGACACAGCTGGTGGGAGCGGGCTGCTCCGTTATATGCAACCAACAGGCTGAAAGAAGAAGGGTGGAGTTGTCCGGCTCAAGTGCGACGAAGAGGAAAGCTGCGCGAGGAAGATTGCATACGGTGGGCATGCCAGAGGCCAGTGCAGGGCTTCTGGGCATTCGTGTGTGGAAAGAATCAGCAAGGTACTTACCCGAGACACAAGCGAAGCCCAGCTGAAACAAGGGGAAGCAGTAACGCGGAATGTCGAACTGCAAGAGAAAGCAATCACCCAAAGGCTGTTGTCGGCAAGCTGCAAGAAGGACAAGAAATGCCACGAAGAGCCGGTGAGTCAACGCTGGGACAAAGGGAACACTGGGGCGTATTGGCAAGCATGCCGCATGCTAATAGCTGAACAAAGTAGATCGGAGAAAGAAAGCCGGTTATTAAAACCGAAGGAGAGAAAGTGAAGGTGCATATAACTAAGGAAGAGTACCTTTGAAGTTTGTCCACATGTACAAAACATACATATACGAAACAGTAACAAGTCCGTATATAACGCACAAGGTGAATTAGCCACTAAGGCGGTAAATTACCAAGAATCGAAGTGTGAGCAAAACACTAACGAGGCAATATACCATGGACAGAATAAATTAGTCAAAAGGGCTAATGTGGTTCATTGCAGACAAAGACTTGTGAATACAAGAAGCCCTAGCAGGAGAGTATTCCAGGCAATTACAATTGTGTTGATATAAGAGATCAAAGAAACCCTAGCAACTCAAAGGCCAAATATAACTGTACATGATTTTTTATATTGATCAAGAGAAGAGACAATAATTGTTACTTTCAAGAAAATGTGAAGAAGAATTTAGGGGAAGAGAGATATCCTCTGGACTAAGGAGCAATATCCTTAAAATACTTTTTGTTGGAGTTACTTATTGCTTTTCCCATTTGAACATTTCTAAAAACACTGAAGGAGAAAAACATTATCATTTTCACTTAAAACTTCTTTTCCTTAGAACGTGAGGGTCAGAATCGTACTTTGGATACCGAACGGTTTTGCTTTGGACATTGTGATACTGACAGATCCTTCGTTTTAAGTTTAGGTAGGAAAACGCCTATAGTGCAGGAACAGTGAGGCATTTTCCCAACCCATTTTTATTCATCAATAAAAGTCTTTAGCCAAAATCATGACTAGCTTGTGTCCAATTTCATTCCCGACTCTTCACATGTATCAATTAAGTACTTGTTGGTAACATATTCTGTGGTTGCTCGCTTCTTTGTTCACAGCGTGTGCCTCAAAGAACCTTCTCTTTTTTCTGGTTCTATGACTGCAATAAGTGAATTAATGAACTGACTGATTAATATTTTTAACTTGCATTCCAATCGATGAGATTCTTACCTCAAATGTAATGCTGTTTTCTGGTTCCCAAAAAAACTTTAAAACTAAATACAACACACACCAGGGCTACATGCCTGGCAAGGACCCAGATATTGATACCGTACACTCTGAAAGGATAGCACTGGAAAATGGTTCAGGGTATTTTCCACAGAACAACAACGATTTGAAAAGCTGAGGTTGATTGGGCATCACAAAGAATAGGTTCAGGGAGGAGAAAATCACTGATTGCAGAGCTTTTTTCCAGAAAGTACAAAATATTAACAGCCAAACATTTTTTGCTTTGTAGGACATTTGATTTTACTTTTCAAGTGCAGTTCATGTTTAAATGTTAGGTGTTAAAAAACACTACCTTGTAGTCTCGATTTGCATCAGACAGCTGCCAGTTGGAGTTAGGCACACCCATTCGCTGATATTCTTCAGATAAGTTAATAAGCTGCCAGCCTTGTAACCTTTCCAACTCATTTTGTTTTGGGTTATAGGAAAAGGCATATAGATCACTGTATTGTGCTGGAGGAAGAAATCAGACCACAGTGGACATAATTAATATTCAACACAACAGTATAAATAATGTGACGCATAACACAGAACCTACACATTATGACTAGAAAAGAATGGCATATAGTAAATTCAGTATGTTTTAGTAGTTGCTTGATGATTTTGATGCTCACTAGTTCCTAGGAAAGAAAATAGTGCAGAAGCTAAAGACAAGTGATGGAGGATACGGGTATACAAACAGTTGTGATTGTCAAAATGTAGTCATGTTAAAAGTCCCAAATAATAGAACCAGTAACATGCTTCTTAGAGAACATTCTACAATATTTACATGCTCTGTAATGAACAACTGAGCATAAAGCAATCACAAAGCTGAAAAACAATACGTAGTTATCATGCACACCGGAATACAATACTTAATCCTAAGACATCGGACAAACTAAAAAGATAGCAATAATGTAACGAAAAACAGAACTTAAACAAAAACAGTCTCAGTGGACATTATTGAAAAATTTAATATAAGGACTCATTAGGATCATTAAACATTTCAAGTATGTGCACTAAATTAATAGTTACTCACCGTAGTGACTAACTTACTCTTATTCCATAGTCCCCTTTCATCCATACTGTATGGTCAGAGCCAAAGCCACGGCCATCGTGTTTCAATGGCACATACCATGTCAGGTCATCAGCAGGGCGGCTACCTGGGCCATCCCTTTGGCTTTCTGTAAGCACTACTGTTTGGACGCCGCCTCCAGATCCGACGCGGCGTTTGGGAAGGCGGTTCTAAGGAACCTGTTCGCTTAAGGAGGGTCTCCTCTCCAGCCTGGGGCTACATTTAGTTGTAATCGCCCATACAGTATGGAGGAAAGGGGACGGGACGTAAGAGTAATTAATAGTTACTCACAGTAGTGACTAACATACTCTTAGTCCATAGTCCCCTTTCCTCCATATGTCCCACCATCCTCCCCCCTAATAATACTGGTGTCATTAGGCAATGTAAAATATTGTCGACGCGTTAATGGGGACTGAGGTGTGGCGATTTCTGTTGAAAAAGGTTCCAGAAAAAAATCTTCTTCCCCTTTAAATTTAGAGGCGCACGGGTGAGCGGCCCTAGGAGCATGCGCTCGCCTGATTCCGCCCACCGGCGCCACTCCTCAGTTCCCCATTGATGCGTCGACAATATTTTTACATTGCCTAATGACATCAGTAATATTACAACTGAATGTAGCCCCAGGGTGGAGAGGAGACCCTCCTTAAGCGGACAGGTTTCTTAGACGTGCTGATTACCTGCCACGGTATGTGCGGTTGAAACGCGATGGCTGTGGCTTTGGCTCTGACCGCATGAGCATGCAAATTGGCCAGCACTGGTTTGGGTTGCCCCTCATAAGCTTCCTTGATGGCCGCGACCATCCACCTTGCTCTGGAGGTGATGAAGGGGACATCTGACTTGCGGATGTCCTTGGTCCTGTCCAGGTAGTGTTTTAGAGCGGGTCTTCAATCCAGACGGTGCAAGACCTACTCAGGCTCATCCTTGGGGTCGGCGAAGAAAGTGCGTAATACTATTTCCTCATTCAGATGCAAGGAGGAGGTCACCTTGTGAAAGTTAGTGTAGGGTTCTGATGCCACGACAGCCTTTGTCTTTCACCTTGCTTGAAAGGACCCAACTACCAGTGTGGGGCTGGCTGTCCTTATTGGACAGGCAGACCACCCCTTTCTGTTAACTGTAGGGAATCATTGCAGAAGTTGTGCTGTAGTTCCACATAAATACACAGAACCTGGAAGCTGCTGACAAGTCGACCACTTGAGCTGAAACCGAAGAGAAAGATGAAGAAATTATGTATGTAGCGATTTCCAGCGACCAGAGAGCCTGCTGTGTAACCGGAGCCTGATGTAACCCTTCCTTCCAATCTACCTGGGGGTCCTGAATGCAACAACCCCTACTCAGAGGCTGATGAGATCCACTTGTCTCAAGAAGACCTGCATTTTGAGCCATCGCAAGATGTGCTGCGACCTTGGTGGGCTGCAAAACGCCAATACCCTGTGCTTGAAATGTGGCGAACTGAATGCAAATGTTTTTCTTATGTACTGGGCATGTCCATTGATTGCTGGGTTATGGTGTAATGTTGCATAAATCCTCGAGAAAATTACATCAATTCCGGCATCTCTCTGTCCCCTGAAATATTTGTTCAGAGACATTGGCAAGATGGCTGAAACCACTAGGCGGCCTTTTCAATGTGTCATGTGTTGTTGCAAAACGTTGTACATTGAAATGATGGAAATCCACAAATGCACCCCAGATTAAGGATTTTCTCTGTGAACTTACATTTGTTAACGAATGCAAAAAGCAATATGTACTGACTGTGGCAGTAACAAGCAGACCTAAGGACATATGAGCACCTTCCAGGAGCCATGTCTGCGATATGCGCTCAGACAGTGATTTCTCTCCGGCCTCTCTGCCGTGAACTATTGATGTCTTTACTTATGTATGTTGATGTACCAATACTGCACTGATGGTGATATGACTGTACTGTATGTATACCGATATTACTTTCAATAAATAAAGTTTAAAAAACAAAAACGTCAATACCCTGGCACCTCAAGCCTGAGTGCGGTGCATGGTCTTCCCAAGGCCAAATCATCCTAAACTTTGGTGGATTCCTGCTGGATCTGCAGAGACACGATTCGAATCCCTGAAGTCCCCTCACCAGAGTGCAAAACCGGGAGAGAGAAGAGAATCCGACCAGCGATATTCGTTCTTCACCTGGCTGCTGCAACAGGCGCTGAATCAACAGAGCCGTGAGAATCCATGAAGAAACCTTTGTTGGAAGCCTCCTCGGATGACTGCTGCAGCAAGTTCCCATCCAGTGCCCAGTTCTTTCGTCTCCAGACCAAGAATCATGTGCTGCTGCATCCTGAAGGCACCCACTACTAAGATCTTCTTTTCTCCTAAAGTACTGTGTGGGCTTTGGTAATACTTTAAGTCTGGTGTGCATCCTGTGAGGCTGAGTGGGTGATTTGTGTGGTTGGGAGTTTGCCCATACCACTTTCCCAGGCCTAATGCTAGAACGCATATAGGGAGCCTTCTGTGAAGTCCCTGAACACTAGCTGCCTTTAAAAGTGAACACGTACTTGTTAAAGAAGATCTCCTATGGAACTTTGACTTTCCTGCAACTGAACCCAATCTCATCTTATCTACAGCTGGCACCTAGACCACTAGGTTTCCTCTTCTGCCTCCGAGAGAACTCATGCAATAGACTAGAAAAGTAATAGATAAGAAAATGATTCTGCCTTGAAAATATAACAAGTCTAAAAGTACTTACTTTCTAAAGAAGTTAGTGGGATAACTGCATCTCTGTGAAAGAAGAAGTTACAAAGTGTCATTAAGTTCATGCTTACCTTTGAGTTGCATTCTGCCCCTCTAAAAAGTGTATACGTTGCTTTACTAACTTTTAATGGCGTTTCCCCCCTTCTAAAAAGTAATAAGAGTTGGTACTGTTTTATCATTGCTTAATTGAATTAGTGTAAAAGCTTACCAATAGGGTCTACCTGTCTTGAATAACATTGCGTCATTCTTAATGTGTGTAATTCTTAATGTGTAACATTGGGTTTTGCCTTCCCGTGTCTGCTTTATACAGATCTAAAACGGTGTGTAAATTAATACTTGTCTTATGAGTTGCTTGAAGCCTTTCTTAAAAGTTTATGGCTTTACTCCCTTTGAAAAGCTGCTGCTCTTCTAAACTTGTAACACTGGGTTGTGCCGCCCCTGAAACTGCTTAAAGTATTTCCCAAATAGCCATAGGGTTAATTACTTACCTTGAAGTACAGTGTGTCTTTCTTTAAGTGTAATTTAGATTTGCTTTCCTTGAATTGCTTGGTGCATTCTAAAATAGTTATTGGGTGTTCATACTTAACATTGAGTAGCATAAGGCCCCTCCAGAAAGTATAGGAGTGGTTTTACTAGCTCTGAACAGAGTTCTAAAAAGTAATGTTGCAAGGTGCATACTTATAACAGGGTTGGTTTATTATGTGATTTCATACCCGAGTGTCAATGCATGACTGACCGGGTCAACTACTCTTGAAATACTGATTGTATTCTAAAAAGTATAGCTAACCTGTTCCCCCTCCCTGCCCACCCAATAATAGTATATTATTATCCTGAATGTATAACCTTAGGTTTGACTCACCTTGACTTGCTTCTTGCTCCTCCGAATAAGATTATACCTTGGTTTGCATACCATGGGTATTGAGTTGGTTTTTATGATTGTATTTTATATGATACTATAGTACTTACCTAGGAATTATCTTGGTCCTTGTATTTAAATTAACACTTTATTTTTTACAATACACAGTTTTCAGTGTTTCTTTGGACCATATGTATGCTTCAATTTCTTTGTACCAAGCAACATCCCTCTCTCCCTTCTAAGATATGCCTGGCTGCTCTGTTCATGCTACCCCCATCCTAAGGTGTTACAGCCTTATACTCAGGTATGGTTTTTCTGAAGTCTGCTAAGGCTTTAGAAAAACTGTCCTAACAATATCTAGACAGGAAGCCATTTGTCATACACAAAAAGAAACTAGAACACCAATGTTCTATACTCTGAATGGGATAAAAAAAAAATACTTGGAACGTTCACCAGGTACACCTATTCTCTCTGGTGCCCACTGTGACAAGGACAGTAACCTGGGCTTGACAAGAACCAATCTTAGGCCAGGGTGGGAGGTTACCAGAGAGGCATTCAGAGCCAGTCCTACCCCCGAGGAGGACGGTGGCAAGAGAGAGGGGCCCAGACTCCCATCCCCTTGTGCCAGAATGCTTGCATGCATACACTTACCTCCAACTATGCCTCTTGAACAAATAACTTGCCAGTGCTTCTCTTATGTTGACTGATCGGCAGTAACACGAAAAAGGCAGTCTGGCCCAGTCAAAGGAACAAAAGTGTAGTGGAAACTGACAAAACCTGCAGAAACCCTTCAGAGCAATCAGATGAATCACACCCCCCTGATAAGTAGTACAGTGCTGCCCCGAGAATGGGATAGAGAGAGGGTTCTGCAAGAGGAAGCAGGTGGCATACGCAATGCACCATCTGCATTCACAGAGACGGCACAAACACTAGCAGGAAGCGTGCACCAATCATCCACTTACACCTACTGGGATGATTTAAAGAACTTATCGATACCGGCAGGGAGGCTGGCCCCCATAACACAAACTGCTACCATGAAATTAGTATGCCACCATTATGCAGCAAACATCTGCAGAGCCAATGGGTGGGCCTTAAGCCCATTCTTAAAGCTTTTCTGTGCACATACACATCCCAGGGTGGGGAGAGCAGCCCAGATTGAAAAGGGAAAGAAAACTAATCCACAAGAAGAGCAAATTAATTACCCCCTGGTGATGTTCTTTCTACTGGATGCTCCACCCACCGATTCCTCAACTTTGATATACTGATATCCTGCTTGCAGTCTCTGAATGTTTATGACAGCAGAGGGGGCTGCGCAGCATCAAACCGATGCCCCTCAATGGTTTCCATTCCCCATGCTCGGACATGACATTGATGATAGCATAAATAGCACACACTGTGCCCGTTGACTCAATTCTAGTTTTGCCCTCTTTCTGCACAGCCGACTTGAAGATTACAAAACCCTGCATAGGCGTTAAAAGAGAGAAGCATATTAAAAAATGCCCCTCCCCCCCAGTCAGAGGAGTAGGCTGGGAGGGTGATGAGGAATCTAGTGGGAGGAACATCCTGTAGAAAGAACATTACCAGGGGTAAGTCCTTTGTTCTTCTAATGGATTGTGTCCTCCGACGCATTCCTCACCTTTGATAGATTCCCACAGCATATTTTTAGAAGGAGGTTGGAGAAGTGGAAAGTTTGTATAAGTTTCGCCTATTGATTTCTATTGTGGTGTTAACACCCGTTCCAAGGCTCAGGATGCCATGAGGTCCAAACTCAAAGTCGAATGCCGGAAGATTTTAGGTGTTCTGAAATCTCGTAACCATTTATAAAGATATGTTGAGCCCCAACTCGGGAGGCAAAGCTTTCCCTGAGGAAGAGTCCAGGAGTGCGCCAATAAATTGCAGCTTTTGGGAAAGTGTAACCTGGAACTTTTGAAGTTGAGGGAGAAGCCCAGGTTCTGGAGGGAGTGGCAGGTGCTGTTGAGATGTTCCAGAGCCTGTTCACTAGAACAGGGACTGATAAGCCCATCATTTAGGTAGGGAAAGATGTGAATCCCTCCCCTCCTTAGATTCGCTGCCACCACTCCCATCAACTCGGTGTAGACCCTTGGGGCAGAGGTCGGTCAAAAGGCAGTAGTCAAAACGGATTGTGAGAGCTGCAAAAGGCAAACCTCTGGTACATTTCTGTGCTTGGCATGATTAAGCACATGAAAGTAAGCATCCTGAAGATCAAGTGACACCATCCAATCCTGGAGCTGAAGGGTCTCTAGGATCTGCGAAAGAGTGACCATCTTGAATCTGTCCTTCTTGAGGAACTTGTTCAAGTGTCACAGTAAAAGGACTTGGTAAACCAAACGAGTCGCCCAAATGCACTTAGGGAATAGATCACTTCTCCAAATTAAATACATTCAAAGACATTCACATTTGAACATTCAATAATCACTGTATAACAGAATATTTTGTATCCCAACTGATCAAATTCAAAAGAAACATGTGGTAATATTAAATAAAACACCAATTGAATTGCATTTGTGTATCCAGCACATATACATATAAATACCTTTAGGATAGAAAAAGAAGTGACAAAAACAATTACTCAACTCACTTATGTTCTACTATGTATGGCTAAAGAGTAATCCATTAGCATTTGTAATTTTGGATACCCAACTTGTTTCAGATAGTCATCTATCCTTTATCAAGAAAGCTCCTACCATACCATTCAATAACCTAAATAAGGAATATCACATAATCAATGAAAATCACATATTCATTCTTCATGAACTACTCCAGTAGTCATTAGCAGTTTGTTCACCAGGTTCTTCAATGCATATGTTCATTGTGAATTTTATTCTAGTCTCTGAAAATGTTAAACATAAAACAGACATAATATTCTTGTTGCCAATCAAAGCCTATAACATCTTGAAATGTACAAATGCTCACCTATGTAAGGATAAACAACAAAATCCACTTAACAAATCTAACCTGGGAGTTGTCAAACACCCAGAGTAATCAACGTCGTAACGTGATCTTCCTACCCGAATATGGGTATGAGATTGTCTGACCTTTGCCCGACATGTGAATATTGTGAGTGGAAGGTAATTGTTTCTGCAAGAATAGGTGGAAGTGGCATTACTTTGTAACTTTTGATAGGAAGACTCTGACATGTATGATATCACATTGAGGTTGTGCGCAGAATTAATTCATCTGACAGGATTGATTTACAATGTAGAGAAAGAATTGACTCGAGTTAGGACTTGTTGAGAAGTTTTCCAATGTTTGTCATTGCAGGTGTGATATATATACATGCATCTGGCAAAAGCCTTCAAATAATGTTTAGTGTTTACAATCAATTTATCACACATATTTGCAAACCATGTATTATATTGTTGACCTTATAAAAAATAAACATCAGGTACTACAAAATGTATCTTTAGAGATTTTGATAGCCAACTAAAAATAAACATGTTTGGGATATGAATGCCATATAAGGGCATACACATCTGAAGTAACTGTATTCATAAACATGCTGTGGTAGCAGATTAACTGTATTCATAAACATGTTATGACTACACGCCACTTTCAAACTTGTATATGTCTGTTGTTGCCATTCATGTGCCAAACTCAGATCAACATGTGTGGTCTCCAGGAGACATAGAACCTTCGCAAGGATGGAGATGAACAAGTTACTTACCAACTGTAACGTTCTTTCGATTGGATGTTCCTCCCACGTATTTATCTTAGATATATCATTATTTTCAACTTGCTGCTTCGGAAAAAGAATTTCTTCTCTCCACCAGAGGGCGCTCCTCTCAAGGCTGCGGCGTTGATGTCCCTCGGCGGCATCCGTCGAGCACCGACGTCATCCACTGTATAAGAGCCTCAAGCGCCCCTGTTGGCTTCAGTTCTGTTTTTTCATATATTGTTGCCCATGGATTTTAATTAATGGCGTGCCTCTTTTGACCCAAGCCTTAAATGAATTTAGAGTGTAAATCACGTAAACTGTACTGTGGGATTGATTGGGAGGGTCGATGAGGAATACGTGGGAGGAATATCCAATTGAAAGAATGTTACAGTTGGTAAGTAACTTGTTCTTCGAATGGATTGTGTCCTCCCACATATTCCTCATCTTAGATAGACTACTAAAGCAGTTTTGTCTCGGAGGTGGGAGTACAGAATTTTTCTAATCGTGTACAGAATGGAGTACAGATTTAGCAAACAGACTTCCTTGAGAAGAAGTCGAGTCCAGAGCATAATGTTTTATAAAGGTATGCATGGATGACCATGTGGCTGCTGCACAAATATCTTCTACATCGACACCCCTTTTTAGTGCTGTTGAAGTTGCCATGCCCCTGGTTGAATGAGCTCTCAGTCCATCAGGTGGTTCTTTCCCAGCCCATCTATAACATTCTGTTATAGCCAAAATTATCCATCTGGATAATGTTTGTTTAGTTACTGCAAGTCCCAGTTTGCGTCCAGTGTACCACACAAAAAGTTGATCACACTTACTTACGCCAATCTTGAAATGTAGAAACTAAGAGCACTTCTGAGATCTAGTCTATGTAGCCGCTCCTCTTCTTTGCTTGCATGAGAAGGAGGGTAAAAAGTAGGTAAATTTATTTTCTGCGACAGATGAAAATCTGAAACAATTTTTGGCAAAAAAGATGGTTTAACTCTAAGAACTACTTGGTCTTAAAATATAGTGTGAGGAGGACCACTAGAAAGCGCCTGCAACTCACTTACCCTGCGGGCTGATGTCAATGCTACAAGAAGTATTGTTTTCAAAGTAAAGAGCCTTAGCGGACAAGAGTGTAAAGGCTCAAATGGAATGCATGTGAGGAATTTCAGAACTAAGTTCAAATCCCACACTGGAACCTGGAAAGGTATTGGAGGAAACACATTATTTAAACCTTTTAAGAATTGAATTATTAAAAAGGTATCTTGAAGTAAGATTCTTCTTCTGACGAGCGCTTAAAAAAGGATAGCGCTGCTAAGTATCCCTTTATCGTACCAACCTGGAGTCCCAGATTAGCTAAATGTAATAGAAAAGATAAAATTGTGGGCATATTACATTGAAATGGATCCACATTCTTTTCTTTGCACCAGTTACTGAACCTGTTCCAACAACACCGATACAGAGATTTGGTTGCTGGCCTTCTGGCCGAAAGCAACACCTCCATTACGTCATCCGGAAGATCCCAATCCTTGTATCTCAACCTCTCAGAAGCCATGCGTGAAGGTTGAGTGTGTTGACCTCCGGACGGAGAACATGACCTTCCTCTCGCGATAGAAGGTTCTCTCTTCTTGGAAGACGTATTGGAGGGCAGATGGACATATCCAGAAGGTCCGGGTACCATGTTCTCCTGGCCCAATCCGGGGCAATTAGGATCATGGTTTTCCTGAACTTTCTCAACCTCCTGATTACTTGAGGGATCACAGGGACTGGAGGGAATGCATACAGGAGTGGAAACTCCCAGTCCAACACAAACGCGTCCCCTAGAGCTCCTCTCGCTGGAAATTCCCTTGAGCAGTACCGTTCGCACTTCCGGTTGGTACCGGTCGCGAACAGATCCACATGAGGGGTTCCACAAAGGGCGAAGATCTCTTGAATGACTTCCCGAGCTATCTCCCACTCGTGGGAGACTGTGCTCTGCCTGCTCAGAGCGTCCGCTGCTGTGTTTTGCTCTCCGGCTAGATGAATTGCCGATAGAGAGATCCGTTCTTGTATTGCCCAGAACCAGAGTTGCATCGACTCTCTGCACAGCGGCAGTGACCCCACTCCTCCTCTCTTGTTGAGGTAGTACGTGGCCACTGTGTTGTCAGTCATTATCAGAACATTCTTTCCCCGTACAGAGGGCAGGAAGGCCTTCAGCGCTAGTCTGATTGCCCTCAACTCCAAAAGGTTTATGTGTAGGTTGGACTCCGATGGAGACCAACGACCGCTGATTGTCAGATCGTTGGTATGGGCTCCCCACCCCATGAGTGATGTACCGTCACTACTGTTATCTCCGGCCATGGTTGCCAAAAAGATTCTACTCTGAGGATATGATGTCTGCAAGCCCACCATTGTAGATCCTGTGCTACTCTGGCTGGAACCTGCAACAGATCTGACATTTCCCTTGAGAATTGGGACCATTCAGTTCTGAGAGCCCATTGAAAGGAACTCATACTCAATCTGGCTTCTGGTACTAGAAAAATGCAGGATGCCATTAGGCTGAGCAATCTGAGAAAATTGAAGGCCAAAAGATACTGGGCATTCTGGAATTTTGTTAGCATCTGCATAATGTGGTGAGCTCTCTCTTCGGGAGGCCAGGCTTTGCCCGAGCAAGTATCCAGGACTGCTCCGATAAACTGGAGTTTCTGTGATGGTATCATGTTTGACTTTTTTTAAAATCAGAGAAAACCCTAGTTTGTGAAGGAAGTGACAAGTCTTGGACAGATAATCCTGGGCGTGTTCTGGGGAACGTGCTCTGATCATCCAATCGTCCAGATAGGGATACACATGAATCCCCCCTCTCCTGAGACTCGCTGCCACCACTGCCATCAACTTGGCGAAAACTCTTGGGGCGGAGGTTAACCCGAATGGCAGAACTCGAAACTGATAGTGAGAATTGCCAATCACAAACCTTAGGTACTTTCTGTGCTTGAGATGGATTGGCACATGAAAGTAAGCATCCTAAAGGTCCAATGATACCAACCAATCCTGGAGTTGGAGAGCCTGAAGGATCTGAGAAAGTGTGACCATCTTGAACTTGTCCTTCCTTAGGAACTTGTTCAAGTTTCTCAAGTCCAAGATGGTTCGCAGTCCTCCGTCTTTCTTTGGGATGAGGAATGATGTTCCTCTCCGCTACAGGTACATGTTCTATTGCACCTTTCTGTAACAAGGTTAAGACTTCCTGCAACAGGAGCAGATCCGGATGTTTGACAGAGTTGTACCCCGGGGGGTGATTCTGAGGTATCTTTAGAAAAGGAAGGCAGTAACCTTGGGATACTGTTTCCAGTGCCCAAGCATCTGAAGTAATGCCCCGCCATTCTTCTAGATGCTGTAAGATCCTGCCTCCCACCACGGTCTTGTGGGTCAAAACCTCAGAGTGGTTTTGCGGCAGCCTCAGCAGCGGCTGAAGGGACAGATGCAGCTGCTGGGGCAGATCTAGCACCTTTTCCTCACCCTGAGGAAATGTTCCTTGCGCTCTCTGACTGGCCTGTCCTCTTCCTTTTCCTTTTCCAATTGAGGAATAATAACGAAAAGGACGAACCCTCCAGGAAGATGAGCCTGTGTAGGGGCGTTGCTGAGGTTGTTTTATAGCGGCACTGAGAGATTTAACCACCGCTTTGGAGGTCTGTAGCTTCTCCAAACTTTCATCCGCCTTGCTGCCAAACAACCTCGAGCTGTCAAAAGGCATATTAAGAAGCCTGGATTGCACATCCGGTGCAAAACCAGACTTTCTTAGCCACGCAAATCTACGTAGCACTGTGCTAGTTGCCATGGACCTACTGATACTGTCAGCTGTGTCCAAACCTGATTGAAGGCATTCTCCCAAAGCCTCCTTTCCATCCCTTATAATGGCTAGAAAGCCATCACGCTCTTCACCTTTTGGGATGTGTGTTTGAAAAATTGGTAAGGCAGGCGCTCTGTTACCAGTCATTAGCTCTTCCAAACGCACATTTTCATGACTCCATCTATCTTCAGGGAGGCTGAGTTTCTTTGCTGTTTCAGGCGTGTCTTCATTTCTTTTTCAGGTGTGGCAAGTTAATTAACTCTGAGGATTCTGGTACCTTCTGTGATGTGTTCAGCTGCCGCTGACATTCAGTCCCACAGGGTATATGTGAACCTTGCCAAGGTACAGGTTACATTAGTAGACTTCAAAGCCATACTCCCTGATGTAAAAATCTTCCCAGACCATGCATCCACCTTTTTATCGTCCCTATCTGGAGGGATTGTAGGATAAGGAAGAAAAGCAGAGTCAGCAGCTACCCCAGGTCAACCGTGTAGAATAGGTGCACCAATAGAAAATAGGTATGTGTTTAGAATGCAGTCCTGATACAGAACACACTCTGTATGGTCATTTCCAAATTTCTGATAAAATACCCACTTCCATATGTGTCACCTGTCTCCATAGGGATTCAACAGACCCAAACCCCGTCCTGATGACAGTTCGGACACTTCATCTGTGAATAGTCTCAACCCAGTGAAGGCTGACTCTTCCCCGAACCAGAAACACCTGCATAAATATGTGTCGACTGTAATACCATACTACTAAATCCAACAGTAGTATTTGAAATCAATACAATACATGTATGCTACTAAGCCTCACTTAAATCAACTGTGATGCAAATAACAGATTTTTTTACTTGTTTTACCTTACATTGTAAGCCAAATGAGGCTCATATGTGACACTTTCAAGTTTTTTTCTTGTATTTTCTCTTTTGTAAACTTATTTTTCTATATGTGTCCAAATCTAAGAATAAATTGAATCTGTTTCTAACTTATAAACTGTGACCCTTAATAGCTAGTTTTTGTAAACTAGCTCCCTGCCTATCTAAACCCACCTATTCTACACGGTTGACCTGGGGTAGCTGCTGACTCTGCTTTTCTTCCTTATGCTAAAACGCCTTTTTTGAGTCAAGCCCCCCCATAAACAAAAAGAAGGCTTTCTCGCCCCTATTCTACCCAAGGGATTGTAGGATAGCATTTCTTGTGGAAGTGGCTGCTTACCAGACTTTCTGGAGTTGGGTGTTTGCAAAGGTATTCTGGATCAGAATTGCAGGGTCTATATTTAGACACAAATTTTTTATTTACTTCCGGGATGGCTTCAGGGTGTTCCCATGCAAAATTAACCCTTCTCTGCAAGGCAATGTGAAATGGAAGAATGGGGTCTTGCTGAGGTGTTCCTGATAGAATATCAGTCATGTCATCACCCTGACAGACTGGTGAACTTTTACCCCACCCCATAAATCCAGTAACTCTATTCATAAGTTTTCTGTAACCCGCATCAGCCTGCTCTGATGGGTCTGGCTTATCAAATTCGTACTCTGGAGAAGTGTCCAGACCACTTGCTGTTTGCAGACATTCTTGTAAGTCTTGAATTTTTGACGGAGGATTAATTCCTCTGGAACAGATCTTGTGCCAAATTTAACACCAGCCGAGGTGACTTCTTCCTCTTCTGATGATTCTCCCTCATAGATAGATGACATGGTCCTAAAAAAATCATGTCTACTCTCAGGTTGAAAAACCTTTTCTGGTAAAGTAGGTTTTTCCCTTATTAAAGGCTTGGGCGTTGACGAAAACGTCAATGGCGCTGATGCCTTAACCACAGCCTTCGATTTCGTCGAGGGAACCTTCGACGACCTCAATGTAATTGTCAAGAGAGTTGTGGAAACCGTCGAAGGAGCTTTCGAAGTTATCGATCGTGAACTCGAGGTAACTTCCTTCGAAAGAGTTGTTGATTCGAGAGCCTTCGAAGTCTTCGATGGCGTATGATGTTTCAACGCCATTTTGTTTCCCTCTACCTTCGATTTGTGCACCGGAAGGTCTTTTTCACGAGGTGATCGGGAAGAGTCCCTAGATGACACCCTCGATGACTTTTTGTCAGCTTTTCTTGTTTTGGACCTTCCTCTGTCACGTTTTTCGTGAGCAGGGGCATGGTCTTCTTTATCTTTTTTTGAGGGGGTCTCAAAAATCTTTAGCATGGAAACTCGAAAGGCTTCCCATTTACTCGGGGAGTCATGCTTTGATGGGCATGCTATCACCTCCTCTGAAGACGTTGAAGAAGAGGGAGATCGATGCCGTCTTTTCTTTGTCTTCTTGGATGACTAAAAAGAAGACTTTCTCGATCTACTACTCGACCTGTTTTTTACGATATTTTTTCGAAGACTCAGCCGAGCCTTTCCCCTTCGAAGTTGACTTCGATGAACCCTCCCCCATCGCCAGTTTACCTCTGCGTTTTTTTAAGGCCTTATGGGTCATCGACTGGCACGAACCACAGTCTTCAATTCAGTGGTTGGAACCAAGGCACCAAAGACAATTCTAGTGTGGATCGGTCAAAGACATTTTTTAAATCCCGTCTTCGGTGTGGAAGGGTTCGACGAAGACGACATAGCTTTTCTTCACGAAAGACTGAAGCGCCGTTTGAAACGATCCAGAGCTAAGCTAACGGAAAAATGGAACTGAAGCCAACGGGCGCGCTAGAGGCTCTTATACAGTGGATGACGTCAGTGCTCCAAGGATGCCGCCGAGGGACATCGATGTCGCGGCCTCGAGAGGAGCGCCATCTGGTGGAGAGAAGACATTTTTTTCCGAGGCAGCAAGCTGAAGGTAAGGATATATCGAAGATATATATATTAACAACCTTACACATTGAGAGATACACCTGTGACAGGAAGGGACTTCATTGTATGGAAATAAAATCATTACCAGAAACTTACCATGACTCCTAGAAGTCGTTCACTTCAGAATGGCAAAAAGCAGAACCCCTGGAGGCCCTCCTGCTATCTTTTTTCTTAATGCTGATTGTTTTTTCTCCTGGTTCTTCACTTCTACGCTCCACAGCTTGGCTGCTTCTCCTCTCTGCTGCTGTAGCCATCCCGATTGCTGCTACCAAAGTCGTCCCGATTGCCTGCTCCCCTGAAGTTCCCGGCACCGAAAGAAGGAGGGCACCCGTGAGAGCTCGCGGCCATTTGTTTGCACATCAGCTGTTGCTTTGCTAGGCCCTTTGAGGAGAGGAATCATTGCTGTTTCACTGCTGGTCACGTGATCGCCTTTCCACTGCCAGCGCAGTTGACACATGTCGCCAACCATGCACGCATTGCCACTTTACCATGAAGTTTTTCCTGCACTTCCAACTTCTCTGCGGGCACATCTAACTCCTGATGTGCTGAACTCGCTTACGAACCCGGTGTGTGCCAGCCCACTCTGGCTCTTCAGCGACACTCCTGCTTGCTGGTAACAACCCTGTGGGTTGCCTTAGGATTACCTCCCACCATCTGTCATGCCTACCGGCCTCCACTTGAACTCTGCCATGCCACCACGTCTACAAACAGTGGCTTGAACACTCGACTGTCCCAGTGACCCTCGCTTTGCGCATCTCTTCATTACCTGCGCTTTGATTGCTTTGTTGTGCTAAACTGAATTTATCCTTTACCTGGCACTGCCGGCTGGTCGCTTACAGGCACAGTGGCATTTAGCTTTACACCTCCTGCACCTGCTCATTTGAAAAGTTTCTTGTGCTTTGTTCTTTTGTCATAGGCCTCAGCTACATGCTTCTTCTAGACTGCTTTGACACCAGAAGCTTTTCTGTATTTATTGGTGTTGTGTGGGCTTATATTGGACAAAATATACATCTTTATTTAGTTGTGCTCCAACCACATTATGACCAATTTCCCTCCCCGCTTCCTTCAAACCCCTGGTGAACCAGGGATACCATGGGAAACCTGGGAAGATGATTTCATTGATTATGTAACTGCCATACATGACCCAAACTTCAATTTCAGAGGCACAAAGCCCTCCTTGTACATTGTTTGGGTTATGAGGGCAGGAGAATATTGAAAAGTCTTCCCGAGGTAACTACTAATACAAAGGCAGCTGGGGAGGGGGTGGACTTGCCCACCGCATATGATATCCTTAAAAAATGTGATCAGAATTACGAAAATAAAGTTATCATATTGCAGTGTTATCACCTCAGCACATAGGAACATTCGGAAGATGAGTCTATAGAGGCATTTATAACAGCCCTTAGAGAGCTGGCCAATACATGTAATTTCAGATCATCCTATGATGAGTGACTTCGTGACCAATTCATTTTGAAGTCACAAAGTAGGAAGTTGGGGATATTTCGAATAGGGTCGCACACATGATAGCAAGTGTTAAGGAATTAGTGACTAAAGAACCCAAAGAATACATTAGTTTTGTTTCCTCTCAAGAAACCAAAAACGTGTTAAAAAAGCAATCTCTGGTAAAGAGAGATGCCCAAAAAGTTCCTTCTGGCAAACTACCAACTTCTTCAAGCAAAATAAAATGTGGTAACTTCTCTCACCTAGCAAATAATCCCTCATGTCCAGCACATCATGTCCAGTGCGGGAAATGTGGGAGGAAAGGGCACTTCATCAAAAGTGTTGCCATAATACATACAGAAAGGTTGTCAAGGAAATCCATGAGAACACTGAGAAAGAATGCTCAGAAGATCTTACTTCTTACTTCTGAAGAAGAATCCTCTGGCATCAGCTGGTCAGTATGCAATGTGGGTGGGTCAGGAGAACTGATGAAAAACCCCACTCGCCTTTGTTGGTAAATGGTACCCCCAATGAACATGATTATTGATTCAGGGTCGGACTACACTATTATCATCAATCTTCCAAGGTTAGTCTGAGGCCATGACACAAAAGATAGTGCATTTGGTGGTTCAAGAATAACACTGGGGTGGTTTCTTGCAACATTAGAGTGCAAAGGTAAATGGACAAAAGACAAGGTGTATGTCTCTGACAAAGGTGGATGTCTTCAGGGTGGTGGGATGGTATCCACAACGCGATATGGGATTGGCAATTAACCCGAAAATCCCAGGTTGCGTTTCTACCATATCTTCTCCTCCAGAAAACAATACAACCAGTGTATTAAGAGAAGAATTAGGCTGCCTTAAAGGTAAATGCCATAACATTAGATTAAAGAAAGGTCCCAGCTCTGTAGCTGCAAAGATGAGGTGTGTTCCACTTGCCTTCAGAGAAGAGGTTATAAAGGAAATTTCCAAATGGAAGTGCCCCACTCTTTGTGGACCTTAGGGCATTGAACAAATGTGTTGTAGTCAACCACTTACCGCTCCCAATCAGTGGAGAGTTGGTCAGTCTCAATGCTGGTGCTATTTTCCATGCTTGAACTAGCATCAGCCTACCACCAGTACAAGTTACATCCTCAGTAAAGAAATCTCATCACCCTTATTACACAAGATGGCACATTAAGATGCAAGAGGATGCCTTTTTGTTTAATATCAGCTTTTGCATTTTTTTTTAGAGTTGACAGAAAGAGGTTGTGGGCGACATCCTGGGTGTATTCTATTTCAGGATGACATTCTCGTAATGGGTACATCAACCAAAGATCATGATACTAAACTAAAGATTATCTTTAAAAAATGATGCGCTGCAGGGTCCACCTTGAATGGACCAATGAATTGGCTTTTTCCTTTTAATGCCCCACGGGTCATTGAACCCATACCTGATCACTTTAATCTACACTTGATAGTTTAGTATTGAAATGTTTTATGTGCATTTCTTATGGTGCTTCATTTTTCATTCTTACTCTCTCTCATTCCAATCAATGAATCTCATTCTCCCCATCCATGGAGGACATACATGAGTAGCAGCTCTTCTTTTTCTTAGTACTTCAAAAGGAATACATCCTGTCATAGCATGGTGTGTCGGCCTCTATGTTAATGCAAGTCTTTCTATGTCACCATCCCAATTTCTCCCTGCTTGAATAGACATTCGAATTCTCGGTATTGTGGTTCTATTGAACCTCTTGACTAACCTACTGGTGGAAGGGTGGAAGACTGATGACTTGTGGTTTTCAACACCCATATTATCTAAAAACGTTCTCATCAGTCTAGAGGTGAAGTGGACACCATTGTCCATTAGAATTTTCTTTGGTATGCCTTCTCTCTGAAAAATGTCATCCATTAATGTACTTACTGCCTTTGAATCTGCTTCTAAAACAGACCTCACTTCTACCCATTTGGAGAATAAGTCAGCCCTTACTATTATGTATTTTGGTTGCCCTTCTTTGGAATGTAAAGTGCCCAATATATCTAAATCAATATATTCCCATGGAATGTCTGGTAGTTCTATGGGTTTTAGGGGTTGAATGTGTGTTTTGAGTACTTTGTCAGATGAGGAGCATGTGATGCAATCTTTTACCATATTTTCCACCTCAGTGTCCAAACCTGGTCACCAATAGTTTGTGCGAATGAAATGGCAGCACAGATTCCTTTGGATGGCCGTTATCAAGGATGTTTGTGAGATCATTCTGAATTAGTGCTTTGCAGGATGCCCACATCACAAATATTCAGGGGCCCTGTTCAAAACTGTTCTGTATGCCACATTTGGATGAGCAGTTATGTCTGGCGTGTAGAATTCCACCTCAGGGGAGCTGACCAAGCCACTGGCTTCTTTAAGGCAAGTAGCTAAGTCCTCTAAATGAGATTGATCACAGATCAACTAACTCTTTTGGGACATTACGCATGCCAAAATGTTTGTACCCAAAGAGAACAACGTCATCTTTTTCATCCTCCTCAAAAATGGATACTTCTTCAATTGTGGTTTAAAACTCACAGTTGAATCTGAGGTCGATATCGAAGGACCCTTCAACGTCAAGTCCTTCGACAAAGAAGTGACTGAAGCCTTTGGCTCAGATGCGGTTTCAGTGGTCGATACAGTCGACACTACTCTGAGTCAGTCATGAAGTTTTTTGATTTGGGCTTTGAGGTGCATGGGTCTAAGCCTTTGACGATTCCCTGATGGCCTAAAAGAGCAAGGTGGGTTTGCTAGCCTTTTTCGGCTCTTTCGATGGACCAGGAGAAGCTGCCTTAACAAAAAAACATGCATCATTTTCTGACTGAACCTTTCGCATATGGTCGCCAATGCAGTCTTATCGGGAAAACCTACCTGTCTCTCGTCGGGTGACGAGTCGGAAGATGAGGAACAATGATGTTGCTTCTTTCATCTTTTTGGTGAAGACCAAGGTGAAGAATGACGAGAATCGCTCGACCGCTCGGAGTGAGAGTGTTTTTGGGATCTTTCTGGAGATTCGTCCCTTGTAGAATTTCTGCTTTCAGAATATTATCTCTTTGAAGGGGTGGAGGATGGAGACTTAGAAACAGACCGACCTAGGAAGAGTTTTGACCTTCTCCCTTTTAAAGCATTGATGGTCATCGACTGGCAGGAACCGCAGTGGATGGCCTCATGTTCCTTGCCGAGGCACCAGAGACACATTCTTTGAGGATCCGTGATCGACACCTTCGAGTCTCAGTCTTGCCATCTCTTAAAGCCCATCTTCAGCCTAGACATTATCGAAGATTGAAAAAGAAATGGGTAGATAGAATCACTGAGGCGTGTCGAACCAGTTTGAGAGTGTGCTGCGCATGCAGTAAAACAGAACTGAGGCAACGGGCGCAATGCATTTGATACATACCATCATCAACGTCACATCCAAGCACAGGGAATGGAAACCTTCGAGGGACATCGACTCGATGCTGCACAGCACCCTGTGCTGTCGAAAATATTCCAAGAGTGCAAGCAGGGTATCAGTATATCAAAGATAAGGAATCCGTGGGAGGACATTAGAAAAGAGGGATATTTAAAGGAGAAACAGGAAGTAGGAAGTGTGGGTTTATAGGATGAGGACAGAAGTGGAGGTGAAGGACGACCAAGAGACCAACAGAGGGAATGAAGGAGCATTGGCTTGTGGAAGCGATTGTTGAAACAGGTGAGGTATTGGTTTAGGAGTGAACGTGTTTCTGAAATTGTGTGGGTATGTTTGTGTGACGAGTGAGTAGGAGGAGATGGTGTAAGGAAGGAATGTGAAGTGTATGACACTGGGTGAAAGCAGGGTGTGTGTAGTTTGGGCAGAAGAGTGTCATGGTAGGGGGAGGAGGACTGTAGTAGTGGGAGGGGAGTGTAGTAGCGGGCATTGGAGCGTAGGAGTGGGAGGAGGAGAGGGGTAGAGGACAGAGTGGGAGGAGAAGTGTTGCAGGGGGTAGATCTGCAGAGTGGGAGGATTGGTGACAAAAAAGGGTGGATGCAAGGAGCAGTAGGAATGAAACATCTCAGGATGAAGGATTAGATGGAAGGAGGAGTAAGAGTTGAGGTGAGTGGGTGTGACTGATCTAGCCTGGCAACAACAGCGTAAGTGCAAGATACTACTCCAAACCCCATTAGATCACTAACCTTGGGCTGGTAGGGTAAGTTAGGAAGTCCCTGAGGGAGTTAAGCTAGAAGCACCGCAAGGCTAAGAGAAAACAAGAGACAGCAGGGATTACGATTCAGTAGCACTAACCAGGGGTTAGGGACGCCTGGGATAGGGAGTTCATCCTAAGGAAGGCAAGAGAGGGACTCCCTAAGCCCCACAACAATTTCAATAAAAGCCTTCAACTGGCCATGAGACAAAAGATTTTGTGCCATCTGTGACCATTCTGTTTTGGGACCGTCAGTCATGAAGATCATTTTAAAAAACAAATCCCCACTATGAAGTCATACAGTAAGGACGCTACCCATTTGTTAGCATAATTGAGGCATCCTTTTAATTCAGATAAACCTGAACTCATTGGACTTGATATTGAATTTATTTAAATAAGGATACTCCAACAATCTGTCATTACAATTGCTAAACAATATTTAAAAGACCATCACACAGAAATGGATGACACAAGAAAAGGCTTCATAGCATGGTGTACAGACCTCACAATTAAGGGGAACTTTTTCAGACGTAGACAGCAAATGTATCAGCAGGTCGAAGGGACGGCCATGGGTTCTTGATAGCCCTAATTTGGCCCATTTATATGTACACAGTTCAAAGAACAAAAACTATATTCCATAGATAATGAGCATCATCATATTCTCTGGATACATTATTAGACAATGTGTTGGTAGTATGGGAGTGGCTTAATAATTGTGACTCACAAATTAAACGTACCCACTGTGTAAGCAAGCAGATAACAAAAGTTCTTGAAATCACAGTATGTTAAGAGATGGGCCTCTTAAGTAAAATCTTTTACAAAGCCAACTGAAAGAGATTTTTGATGAAGACTGTGGGAAAAAGTTAAGGGAATTGCTAAAAGAGAATTTTCCTTTTAGCCAGTTTCTCCATTTATAGAGGAATAACACAGACTGGTCTTATTTTGAGACCGCAGCAGGCCCACTTTTGGAAAAAAAAAAATCAGAAGAGCTAACCTAGACAGATTATTAGGACAGCACGAAAAAGAGCAAGTAGAAACCCAAGAGAGACCTTTTTAGAAAAATACAGTAGGCACACAACAGAAAGAAGGTTGGTGCAAGTCACGACATTTTCAGATGTTTCATTTAGAATCAGGAAAGAAACATTGGCAACTTCTAGCAAATGCCCCAATCACAAATTGCATTTATTTGCATATAAGAAAATAATTAGTATTTCACAGACAACAGGAATGTGTGGTCTTCCCAGAGGTTTTGGACACTAACCATGCAAGGGTGCATAGTGTTCCCTCTGACCCAATGCACTACAGAGGTCGATATAGGATTGGACTCACCATGGAAACAGAAACAATGGACACATTGCAACACTTCCATGTCCATACATATGAACACTTGATTGTGTGAAAAGCCTCAGAAATATATATATATATTCAGTGAAAAAACTTT
The DNA here is from genome assembly GCF_040938575.1 of Ambystoma mexicanum. NCBI lineage: Eukaryota > Metazoa > Chordata > Amphibia > Caudata > Ambystomatidae > Ambystoma > Ambystoma mexicanum. Next base: position 680,337,820 of record NC_090941.1, on the reverse strand, counting down.
GTTAAAGGGACGTTATGGTTAAGTTGCGCTACTAAAAACCTATGAAATTCAGTGAAAAAAATTTGTGAAAGGGACGTTATGGTTCCAAGTAAAACCGAAAAACCCTTGAAATTCGCCGGTTATGGTAAGCTAAGCAACCATAACTCGCGCCACCACCGTGCACTGCTAAGACTAACACCCAGGACATCAAAGACGACATCACAAATGTCATTGATGACATCACTGATGACATCACATATGTATGTACTTTTCATGAAATATGTGTACAAGGGATTCTTATTATAATGTTGCGAAACAAGTGTCAAGGATCATTGCAATAAATATCATACCCTAATTAGTGCATTGAACGATGCATTGATATAAATAGCATTCTATTATGGGGTTCTATCTAGTATACTAAGCTACACATACAGAAACATAACATTGTGTGCAGCGTACAAGATGAAGGTATAATATTCGTAATGTTAATATGTTGAATAATGAAATGATAATTGTTTTCTTAATAGATTTTTGTGTACTGTGAAATATGTAATACGTAGCTAATAAAACACATGTATTACATAATTGCATTACTATAGACAAAACACAAAGACACAAGAACACATACCAATATGGGTACATACAGGGAAAGTGAAGTTAGCAAAAAAGCACAAGTAGTAGCAGAAACAATTCATAACTTAACTGATTATTTTCATGCAAATAAATGATTGCTCTGTTTCAAAGCTGCTATTTACCCTATGTATATGCATCACTTGATGTGATTGGACCCACAGGGAAAGTACAGCCATAAAAAAAAGAAACAGAACTATCAGAAAGTGCTCATAAGTCTATTGATTATCTTTATGCACAAAAAGGATTGCTGTCTTTCAAGATTGTGTCTTCCCGTATGTATATGTTTCATATGATGTGACTGGACTCTACAACGTCACCATAACATCCTTTTCAATAGATGAAGACCACTAACATCTTATGTCCTCAAAGTGGGAACGCCGGGTGGTAAAAAAAAACAAAAAGATGGCCACCATGGAAAGGGAAGGCGGGGTGTATAAAGAACACAACAGGGCATGAGCGGGGGTGGGGGGGGAACAGGGAAGACACATGGGCATGAGCGGGGGTGAGAGGGAACAGGGTACAAACGGGGCATGAGCAGGGGGTGGGGGGGAAAGGAAGGAAACATGGGGCATGAGCGGTGGTGGGGGAACACGAGAGAGACACGGGGCATGAGCAGCGGGTGGGGAGGAACACGAGGGAGACACAGGGTATGAGCGGGGGGTTGGGAGGAACACGAGGGAGACACGGGGCATGAGCGGGGGTGAGGGGGAAGGAGAGAGACAAGGGGCATGAGCGGGGGGTGGGGGGAACACGAGGGAGACACGGGGCATGAGCGGGGGGTGGGGGTAACACGAGGGAAACACGGGGCAAGAGCTGGGGGTGGGGGGAAGGGGGGAACACGAGGGAGACACAGGGCATGAGCGGGGGGTAGGGGGCAACAGGAGACGGACACGGGGCATGAGCGGTGGGTGGGGCCAACAGGAGAGAGACACTGGGCATGAGCGGAGGATGGGGGAACAGGAGCAGATACAGGGCATGAGCGGGGGTGGGGAGAACAGGAGACAGACACGGGGCATGAGCGGGGGGGTAGGGGGCAACAGGAGACAGACATGGGGCATGAGCGGGGGGTGGGGGGCAACAGGAGAGAGACACGGGGCATGAGCGCGGAGTGGGGGGGTACAGGAGACAGACACGGGGCATGGGTGGGGGCAACAGGAGACAGACATGGGGCATGAGCGGGGGTGGGGGGGAAGGAGAGAGACAAGGGGCATGAGCGGGGGGTGGGGGGTAACACGAGGGAAACACGGGGCATGAGCGGGGGGTGGAGGGAACACGAGGGAGACACAGGGCATGAGCGGGGGGGTAGGGGGCAACAGGAGACGGACACGGGGCATGAGCGGGGGGTGGGGCCAACAGGAGAGAGACACGGGGCATGAGCGGGGGATGGGGGAACAGGAGACAGACACGGGCATGAGCGGGGGTGGGGGACTTACTGTGCAGGCGGGATACAAAGCCTCTCATGCGAGGAACAAAGATGGCGGGCGTCTCTGAAGCCAGACGCACTGCACGCTTTCACGCATCCAATGAAAGAGCACGTCAGATGTCCGCGGACATCACGCAAGCTGCTTGCCCAATCACCGTCCTGTCCGCTGAGCGAACAGGGAAGTGTGTCCGCGATGCGATGCGAACACAGATATCACTAATTTTTTTCACTTACATTTCGGGACCAAGCCGCCGCTCCTGCCGCAAATTTGGTGTAAATCCGTCCACCAGTTTGGGCTGTAGGCGCGAGCAAAGTTTTCTCCCATTCAGTCTATGGGGAAAAAAAAAGTTTTGGGACCCCCCCCCCCGGGAGGAATCCTCACCAAACTTCAGAGTGACCCAAATACTTTTTTTGCAAAGTTTGGTGAGGATTCGTCCAGGGAGAGCAAAGTTATAAGCCGTCCAAAAAGTGCTCTTCCTATGGAAACAGCAACTTAACCATAACTACATGGCCACTACCGTGGCCATGTAATTATATATATATTTGTTTATATAGCGCTTTACGCCAAAGCGCTGCACAATTGAACAACTTGGTACAAAAAACAAACAATATAACGGTAGAAGCTAATTACAGTATGAATCCATCAACAAACCAATAAGAAGAGCAATTAAACTGGAGGGAATAGGGAGAGAAAAGCAGTGGGAATGTGAGGGAGAGGAGAGGAGAAGGAGGAGAGAGGTGGAAGGGTGAGTGGGGTAGTAGGGAGTGGAGGGAGGGAATCAAGGGAAGGAGAAAGAAAGGAGGGGAAGCAAGAAGGGGAGGGAGTTTCAAGGCGGGGTGGAGAAGGAGAGATTTAAGGGAGGTACAAAATGAGGAGAAAGTAGGAATAGAACGAACTGAGAGAGGTAGGGAGTTCCAGTGCAGGGGGAGCTAGGAGCTGGAAGGAGCGGAAATGGGAGTGGGCACAAGGGGACGGACGCACAGTCAGAAGGAAGTGATCAGCTGAGCGAAGGGAGCGGGAGGGAGTGTAGAAAGAGAGGAGGGAGGAGAGGTAGGGGGAGCGAGTCTATGGGGAGATTTGAAGTCAAGTCAGAGAAAGGCAAATTTAAGTTGAGAGTGAAATAGAAGCCATCCAAGGGAGAGGGAAGCTGAGCTTGAGTTGCGGGAGGTAAGGAGACAGGGGGTACGGATAGCAGAGTGGTAGATAGACTTGAGGGGATCGAGATGAGAAGTAGGTAGGCCAAAGAGTAAGGAGGAGCAGTAGAAGAGGTGAGAGAAGATAAGAGAGGAGATTAGAAGTTTAGTAGCATGGAAGGTGAGAGAAGGGCGGATTTTGCGAATATTGAAGAGGTGGTAGTGACAGGCACGAGAAGTTAGAGAGATATGGTGGGAGAAAGAGAGAGAGGAATCAAAGTGAACGCCTAAGTTACGAGCGTGGAGAGAGATAGGGAGATTAGTGGGAGGGAAGTGAATGAAAGGGGGAGGCGAGGGAGGGGGAGGAGAGTTGGAAGGGAAAACGACGACTTCAGTCTTGTCAGTGTTGAGGGAGAGAAAGCGGGACGACATCCAGTTCTTTATGGCAGTAAGGCAGGAAGAGAGTTTCAGGTGGAGGTCGGATGAGAAGGAAGAGAAAGAAAGGAAGAGTTGAGTGTCGTCGGTATAGAAATGGTCGGAAATGCCAAACGAGGAGATAACAGGGGCAAGGAGAGAGGTATAGAGTGAGAAAAGGAAAGGACCAAGCACTGAACCCTGAGGTACGCCGTGCTCAAGAGGTTGGAATGGAGAGGTCCAGCCACCCCAGTAAACAGTGAAGGAGCGGGAGGAGAGGTACGAGGATAGCCAGTTAAGGACAGAGCCTGTGAATCCAAAGGAGGAGAGGGTGTTAAGAAGAAAGGGGTGATCAACAGTGTCGAAAGCAGCAGAGAGGTCAAGAAGAATGAGGATTGCTTAGAGTGTCGAGCAGAGAGGAGGGAGTTAAGGATATAGGTAAGAGCAGTTTCAGGAGAGTGTTTAGGACGGAAGCCAAATTGGGACGGGGGTAAGAGGGAGAGATTGGTGACAAAGGTTGAGAGCTGGGAGTAAGCGATGCACTCTAGCAGCTTAAAGAGGAATGGAAGAAGAGAAATAGGGCGGAAGTTAGAGGTGAGAAGGGGATCGGCCGAAGGTTTCTTCAAAATAGGGATGATAGTGGCGTGTTTGAAAGCAGAGGGGAAGGTGGCCGATGAAAGGCTGGTATTGAAGAAGGAAGTAAGGTAGGGAATGAGTAGAGGGTAGATCTTGGGGATAAGAAGGGATGGGAGAGGGTCAGTAGGGGCGGATGTAGGGTGGCCTTTGGAAAGGAGGGTGGAGACTTCAGGGGGGAAACACGTGAGAAGATGGACATACAGGTAGATGGGGGGTGGGGGGAAATGAGGAACAGCTGTTTTTTTTGCCGAAGGGCAAGAATCTTAGAGGAGAAGAAGTTAGCAAAGTCAGAAGGAGAAAGGGCAGAGGAGGTAGAGGGATCAGGGGTAGGAGGGGAGAGAAGTCGTGCAAGAGTTTGGAAGATGTGGCGAGGGTGGGGGGCTTGGGAGTGAAGAAGGTTAGAGTAGTAGGACCGTTTAGCCGAGGCAAGACAAGAGTCATAAAGAGAGTGCTACAAGAAATAAGAGGTTTGGTTGGAAAGTGAAGGAGATTTGAGCCAGAGTGTCTCAAGACGTCGGAGGAGACGCCGCATAGAAAGAAGTTGAGGGGTGAGCCATGGTTGAGAGGGTTTCCGGGTTGGACAGAAGAAAAAAAGGGGGTAGAGTTGATCAAGGGAATAAGAAATAGAAGAGGAGCGAGAGGATAGAGCATCGTTGGCTGATAGTAAAGAGAAATCTTGGAGAAAGGGAAGAGAAGAAGAGCTGGTGTCAAAGAAGAGGGAGGGATTAAAGTTGCGAAGGTCACGCCGTGAGAAGATGGGAGGAGAGGGCTTAGCGGCGAGTGGGTGTGGAAGGGGAGCAAGGAAGAAGGAGAGTAAGCCATGATCGGAGAGGTAGATGGGAAGTGTAGAGACAGGGGAAGAACGGTAGGAAGAATTGAAGATTAGGTCTAGAGTGGAGCCAGAGGAGTGAGTAGGAGAAGAAAGTCGTGTTTGTTTGTGGGTTTGTATATGGCGTTGATCTTGGGGACGTAACTCTGCATGAACGGTGAGGTCTGGCGTCATGCATTTTGCATGAGATATTCTTCATTTCATTGCCGAATTAATGCAACTATTTCTAACTCAATAGATCGTCCCGTTCCTGAGATAATTGTTTGCTTTTTCAGCATTACATTTTGTGGTGTTCCGCATGCCATCTACAGGTCATTTGTAGTAAGTGCTCATCATCGCGCTGTCTGTGCTAAACTGGTCCTGCATTTCTTTTGTTTTCACATTTTTTGAGAAGCGTATTAGTGTGTGATACATGTTAATTGAACTAATTGAATACCAAATGTTTATATACTTCAGATTTTAATTCTCACATGAATATCATACTTGTATGCTTACTCTGATTACTTGTGGTGTGTGTTTAGCAGCGGAAATGGCCACTACTGCTAACACTGCAAATAAACAAAGTAAGCATACAAATATGATATTCATGTAAGAATTTATATCTGAGATAAATGAAAATTTGGTATTCAATTAATTAGTGAAATTAACATGTATTGCACTTTTCCTTTGTGTCAAACAACAATATTTGTTCATCTAGTCCTATATGTATATACACATAGAACCACAGGTTTTGGGAAGACATCTCATTTTCATAACAGTAATGGGAGGGGTCTTAAAGTCGAAACCGAATGGGCTTTCTAATGAAGTGACATTTTGATAATCTTGCAAATCTTTCTTTAGAATCAGATTATCTCTTTCATCCATGTATTATTAATTAAATCTTTGAATCTAGGATCATGAATGTTCCTTACATACATTGTGTTCAGCCATTTAGCATTCACAAGTCGTGTCTTTTTCTTCAAGGCATGATTTTTGTTTACTAATGTAGCTTTCATGACATAAATATAACAGATGTCTGGAAGCGGTTGCCTTGGGCCTTTACACAAATGCACTATGTATGTGTTTTGCAGAAAGCTCAAAAAACAATCCAGCTCCCAGAGAAGGTTTAAGGGTTGTTCGAGTTTTTCAGGAGGGCTCTAGGGCCATTCCTTACTCTCATCTAAATTAAATGGACTGCACCCTAGCGCAGACGTCCTTAGTCGCCAAATTAGAATATAGAGATCATTAACTCCCTACTATATATTTTCGTGATAACCTTCCATAAGGGCCAAAGGGAAATTGCCTCATCTAGCTTCGCTCCCTCCAGGACTTTCTAAGCTTGTCCCACGCTATCAATGTTAGTAACAAAAGAGGTTATATGGTTGTGCTTTCCAGATATGCTGCCCTACTCTATCTCCTTCCTTCCTTTCATACCCTGCTGTTCCTCTCTCTTTGACTGTTATCCTCCTTTCCTTACTCTCCTCTATTCAAGTCCACTCTCCTTCTCCCTGATCTATCCCGCTGATGTCCCTCTCTCCTTCTACTACTTAACTCTACCCTCCAGTGTTACTACTCCCTCCGCCTCAATACTACTTTCTCCGCCATCCTACTATGCCCTCCTACAGACTACTACTTCATCCTCGACACTACTCCAACCCACATTCTACTCAATCCCCCGCCTTTCACTCTCACAAACACCTTTCACTCATCCCCAACTCTCCCTCTAACGCTCTCACTCACTCACCTTAAACACAGTATCACTTGCTCTCACCAATCATAACCTCACCTGTTCTCTAAATCGCCTCCACACTCCAATCCACCATCCTTCGTCTGCTGGTCTCTTGGAACGCCAACTGCTTCTCCTCCGATCTTACCTTAACATCCCACAACTTCCTGTTTCCAATCATCACAACTTACCTTCCCCTCCTTCTCACATGGGATTGCTGGTTTTGACCAGTCTGGTCCAATTTCCCTGCCCGGCAGGTTTTATAACCATTAGCGTTAATAAATAGCGTGTTAAGCCTTGCCCTTTTTGCTGCAACAATGGTGGGTGTATTACAAATTGTCCCGGTTCGTGTTACAGGGCTAGAGTACATTAATCCACAATGTAGGTGCAAAATAGTTCAGTCAAAGCTGGTCCACGGCAAGTCCACATTGTAATGATTTTTCCAGGCCTGGCGCTGCGGTTCATGCTTTGCATCCACCGATGATAGGGAGCGGAACAAGCAGTATGTCTGCTGAACTGGCTCTCTTCTGTTTTCCATTCCTGGCTCTCGCTCGCTCCCGCTCTGCTGGTTCAGGCACTTGGATTACTGGAGGTGTGAAGCGTGATGGGTTGCAGTCTTCTGTGGGGTCTTTCCATACATTAGCTGACTCATTTCCTATTCTACAGAATGGCCAGCATCGTTCTCAAGGGGCATTGGAAGATTGATGCAAGTTGGTACTGTTCCTATATATGCTGGCACTTGGAGAGGGGACAGGAATTGGGGCCTTCTAAAATGCCATTGTCACCCTCTGGGATAGGACTTGTTGTCGTTTGACGCCAGGTAGGCCTCTTGCACCAGACAGAGGGGTTCCTTTCCCTCGTGACAACGTCAGGTTACTGGCCTTATCACAGTGTATATTATTGAATTAAAGGTAGCCATGGAGCTCCACTGATCGAACAGGTGTTCAGCAATGGATATGAATCCTTGCTACTCTGTTTAAAATCCAGTGCCTCTTCAAAATTAAAGCTACAGCGTTAAGTTAATTTATATTTGAATATTTTGGCAAAAGAACAAGTTACTCTCTTACCTGGTAACCTTCTTTCGATGGGATGGTCCGACGACGTATTCCATATCTATGACAGTAATCACCACAGATGTGCTGGTTTGGAAAATCTTTCGGCGTCTGCGTCCTGCGTCGATGACGTCGAGATGCTGTCCTCGAGGGCCTCCATCGAGCCGACGTCACCGGATGTTATAAGTAGGACGCACGACGCCCGTAGCCTCAGTTGTAGTTTTTTCCCCCAGAACGTGTGGCACCAATCTTCTGCCAGTATGACCACAGAAAGCCTTGCGGAAACGTAAGCTGCAATCGCATAAGAAATTCTGTAGCGGGGTAGGCAGGGAGGGAGAGATATGGAATACATCATCGGACCATCCCATCGAAAGAACGTTACCAGGTAAGAAAGTAACTTGTTCTTCGAGGGGATTGGGTCCTCCAACGTATTCCATATCTATGACAGACTCCCAAAGCAGTACCAACATATGGAGGAGGGAAAAGAATTTAGAATATAGAAATTTAGAATGCCCAATCAAATTGCAGAGTAAAGGACCGCCTTGCCAAAGGCCAGATCCTGCCCATGGATAGAATCTAGGGAGTACTGTCGTACAAAAGTATGGACCAAAGCCCAAGTGGCTGCTTCACAGATGTTACGAATAGGAACACCCCTCTGCAGGGCAGCAGAGGCAGCCATACCCCTAGTAGAATGGGCCCGTAAACCTACTGGAGGGGCCTTACCCGCCAAGCGGTAACATTCAGAAATTGCCAAGATAATCCATCTAGACAAAGACTGCTTAGTAACAGCTTGTCCCAAACGCCTTCCAGCGTAACCAATAAAGAGCTGATCATCCACCCTGACCAGGGAGATGCGTGAAATGTAGAAACTTAAAGCTCTCCTAGGATCTAACCTATGGAGCCTCTCCTCATCCTTATCAGGATGCAGAGGAGGATAAAATGCCGGAAGAACGACTTTCTGGCTTAAATGAAATTCCGACCACTTTCGGAAGAAAGGAAGGACGAACTTTAAGGACAACACTGTCCTTATGAAACACAGTGAAGGGTGGCTTAACTGAAAGTGCCTGCAACTCACTCACTCTGCGAGCGGAAGTGACCGCAACTAAAAATACTGTTTTCAGGGTTAACAGTCTCAAAGGACAAGAATGTAAAGGCCCAAATGGAGCACCCATTAGAAACTTGAGGACAAGGTTCAAATCCCAACCGGGCACCTGTAAAGGTGACGCAGGGAACACATTAGTGAGCCCTTTCAGAAACTGAGAAATTAAAGGGATTTTAAATTAAGAACACTCCTCAGATGAGCGCTTAAATATGGACAGCGCCACCAGGTAACCTTTAATGGTACCCACTTGCAAGCCCTTGGGCTAAAGAAAGCAAAAAAGACAGAACCACAGGAATGTCACATGAAAAAGGATCCACATTCTTAACCCTGCACCAGTCGCAGAACTTTCTCCAACGGCAACGGTACAGGGACTTTGTTGCCGGCCGTCTGGCCGAAAGCAACACCTCCATCACGTCTTCAGGGAGGTCCCAATCCTTATACCTCAATCTTTCAGAAGCCAAGCGTGAAGGTTGAGGGATCTGACCTCTGGATGGAGAACCTGACCCCCCCTCCCTTGAGAGCAGATCGTCTCGGTAGGGAAGACAACATGGAGGGCAGATGGATAAGTCGAGAAGGTCCGGGTACCACGTCCTCCGGGCCCATGCCGGAGCAATGAGGATCATCCGGGAACCGAACCTCCATAACCTCTGCAGCACTTGTGGGATTACAGGGACTGGAGGAAACGCGTACAGCAGTGGGAAGGACCACTCCACCACAAACGCGTCTCCTCGCCTCTTGGAGGAAATTCCCGCAAGCAGAACCTTTCGATCAACTTGAGGGGTCCCCCAAAGGGCGAAGATCTCCAGGAGAATCTCCTGAGCCAGCTCCCACTCAAGAGACTGTGCTCTGCCTGCTCAGAGCGTCCGCCATCTCGTTTTCGTCTCCGGCCAGATGAACTGCTGAGATAGAAATTCCCTGCTGGATGGCCCAGAACCAGAGCTGCACCTCCCTGCACAGAGGAAGTGACCCTGCCCCCCCCTTTTTGTTGAGGTAGTGCATAGCCAGCGTGTTGTCCGTCAGAATCAGGACATTCTTTCCTCGCTCAGTCAGCAGAAAAGCCTTCAGGGCAAGCCCGACGGCCATCAGCTCCAGCAGATTGATATGGAGTCTGGACTCCGACGGAGACCAACGACCGCTGACTGTCAACTCGTTGGCATGAGCTCCCCAACCCGTGAGGGATGCATCCGTCACGATCGTCACCTCCGGCCAGGGTAGCCAAAATGGAGCCCCCCCTCATCAGAGTGCCTTCGTCGGCCCACCACAGAAGGTCCTGAGCGACTGAGGGTGGCACCTGAACGGGGTCCGACATCCTGCCGGAGGACTGTACCACTGCGTCTTGAGAGCCCATTGCAGCGATCTCATCCGCAACCGGGCCTCTGGCACCAGAAGAATGCAGGATGCTATGAGGCCGAGCAACCTCAAGAACTCAAACGCCAGGAGACACTGGGCATGTCGAAACTTGTGTACCATCTGCTGAATGTGAAGAACCCTCACCTGGGGAGGAAAACACTGCCCCAGGGACGTGTTGAGCACTGCTCCGATGTACTGGAGCTGCTGAGTTAGCGTCAAGTGGGACTTCTTTAAGTTGAGGGAGAAGCCCAGCTTGTGAAGGGAGTGGCAGGTGACAGATGATCCAGGACTTGCTCGGGAGAGCGCACCCTGATCAACCAATCGTCCAGGTAGGGGTAGACGTGAATCCCTCCTTTCCTGAGATACGCTGCCACCACCACCATGAGCTTGGTGAAAACCCTTGGGGCGGAGGTCAATCCGAACGGCAGGACCCGAAACTGAAAGTGCGAGTCGCCAACCGCGAACCTCAGGTACTTGCGCTTGGGATGGATCGGCACATGAAAGTAAGCGTCCTTGAGGTCGAGACACCAACCAGTCCTGAAGTTGGGCCTGGAGGACTTGAGCTAGAGTAACCATCTTGAACTTGTCCTTCCTGAGGAGTTTGTTCAAACCGCGCAAGTCCATGATGGGTCTCAATCCCCCGTCTTTCTTCGAAGTCAAAAAATAAGTGGAATACCATCCCTTGTTCCTCTCCGCTACAGGCACCAGTTCTATGGCGCCTTTCTCCAGCAGGGCTTGAATTTCCTGCGCAAGGAGCGGATCCGGACTCTGCAAAGAGAGATTCCCTGGTGGATTGTTGCGAGGCCTCTGCCGGAAAGGAAGACAATAGCCGTGGGCTATGATCTCCAGAACCCACACATCTGAAGTAATGGCACGCCATTCTAGAAGATGCTGCACCAGCCTTCCCCCAACCGACGAACCATGCAACATGGCCTCATGACTGAGCTGAAGCGGCTGCAGAATTGCCTGAGGGTAAAGAGGCAACTGCCCGAGCGGCCTTGGTACCTCGTTTTTCACCTCTGGCACTCCTACGGTGGCCCCTTTGACTTACAGCTCCTCTGGATTGACCAAAGGATGAGTAATATCGAAAGGAACCTCCCCTCCATTGTTGTCCACTAGGACGAAAAGGCGGAGGTTGGCGAACTGCAGCGCTCAACAACTTTGCTGCAGCTCTGGAGGTCTGCAACCTCTCAAGGCTCTCGTCAGCCCTTCTGCCAAAAAGAGGTAGTCATTCCCCTGGCTTTTGTGTGAACTAAATTGAAATGTGGAAACCACCATGACAAGGGAGTTTTTCTGGTGCACAGGATTTGTTGGAACCTCAAACCTGGGGAAGGGCGTGGTATCCTTTTGCCAGAGAACATTGTATACTTTTTGCTAAACATTGCTTGGAATACCTCCCAAACACCAGCAGAAGATACTTTCTGTTGACTTATCCTGCAGTTGTAGTGTGAGAGGCAGAAGTAGGTTATGACACAGTACCGTTGATATACAGACATCCCTTTTAATATTCGTTTGAGACAGGGAAACTCCTCTTAGAAGACAGGGATAGCTAGGGTTTTCTTTTCTTGTCCAATAAAAATCGTAGCCCACAAAAATGCCACCCTTGTATCAGCATCCTTCTTCGACACCCTTACAGTGTGCACATCACTATGCATATCAGTGTGTGTTTATGTGTGTGTAATGTAAGGGTGCGGAAGTAGGAGACTGACACACAGGTGGCATGCTTTTGGCTCCAGACTTTTATTAGTGAGCAAATAAAAGAGCAAACCCTATCTGACTAGTTCTTAGAGGGGTTTACCTGCCTCAACTAAATACTAAGGAGTCTGTCAGGATGACCGGCTAAAGCAAAAGAGACCACCATCCCATTTCTGACCCTTACACTATTAACTGAACGAAGAAAAAGGGGTGGTCTTCTTGGCCCAGTGGAATGGCTCCATTCTTCTGGACGACAGCCCAAAATTCACTGTAGGATGCAAATGAAATGTTCTTCCCAAATGGTACAAATCAAAAGTCTCAAAAGGTTCCTTAGATTAGGGTTCCAGCAAAGAACATAGAAAGAAAGTCTTATATCTACTGAGTGTTAGGGGGATGACCCCATCCCCCTAACCTTTGTAAGGATTCTCAGTGTTTTTTCCAATGCCAGGGCAAGTATTTTCCTTTTCCTGGCCCTTGCAGTGTAATTCCCAATGCCAAGAGAGTGAATCCCTCCTTTTGGCTTCCTTCACAAAGTTTGTCAACACCAGGGGAATGCCTCCCTTCCCCTGGTCTTTCTTAGGCTCTTCAGAACGCCAAGAGAATGACTCACTTCTCTTGGCTACTTTCACAATGTTCAAAGTGTTCACAGCCCACCTGGTTCACTATCCTGCCAGGTACTGTGACTATAAAGGTGAGTTAGAAGCAGATCGTTATTGGGTGTGGAACCCCGACCATTCTTGGCTATTCACGGTCCCTAATACACATACCACATAGTCAGTGGGTTCTAGACCTCTGGTTCTTCAGTTCTGTACTTGGGCAGACCCAACCCAGCAACCCACCATGTAGTGGGACTGAAGATGCCTGGGGATGCTGCTCATTATCGGGCATGGGTCTCTCACACACTGACTATGGGTTCTCGGCTTTTTGTGGGTCCCAGAAACCACCCTGGCAGTCCAGATACCTGTGAGAGGCTTGTCAGTGATCTCCGGTCGGTTGCAGGCTTTCCTTCCTTTTCGTCCAGTTCTCTCGTAGCTTATCCCCTTGCTGTGGCGTCTCTACAGCACTTCTGGTTCGGCGGCTTGCAGTGCCTCAGACTGCGCATACCAACCCTCTTGCTCAGCTGGACGCCCACTTCTTCTGTGGCTCTGTTGGTCCCTGCTTGGCGGACCCTTCTGTGACGCCTCTACCTCCTGGTAAGCGTCCCCCGCCTCTGCTTTCTGACCAGCTCTCGCTCTCAGGCTGTCTCTGAATCACCTGGTTCCTGCAGGGAGGATCTCTCACACAGCCATCGTTTCCCTTTTTTGAATGGGTTCTGCCCAATCAGAGGTTTTGATTTGGGCTCTCTATGCTTCCGCACTTCTTCCTCATCCAAGTACTGATCTCGAGTAGTCCAAGTGAGTCAGTTGATATCTCCCATGTCTCAGTACATAAAAGATATAGGTCCCTTGAAAAGTCCACACTCATCCTCTTGCCAGTACTTTCTACCTCACTGGTTTTAAGGAAACAGATAGGAACACTAGGGATGGTGTTCTAGGGGGTTGGTAAGGTGGGCCATGGAGAGACCATAGTATCCCCAGGTCATCACTAATCCCATACAGGGCTTCCCTCCGCATGAGATCCACCCATTGATTACCACCCCAAGGGGGACTACCGGATAGCAGCCTCATCTCCCTGACCTCATGGGAAGCAGCTCCCCTTGGGGGAGAAGAGACGAAATCCAAGGATTCTATGTCAAGACGGAGGCGAGCATTAAGCTTCATCTTCTTTATTTTCTACTCTCCAGCAGTTTCAACAATTATAAACTTTGTAAAACTTTAATTTCAAATTGACTTTTTTTTTTTTTTTACAAATAAAACTTCAAATCCCATCATTCCTGTAGTCCCATAGTTTCTGGCCATGTGACCTAGTCCTTCATGTTCCTCTGTCCTTCCTCTTCTTTTCCTGCTCTCCCCAAGATAAGTACCAGTTTATCTTAGCTGCGTAATGTTTGGCCAACAGAACGTGTTATTATGTCATTAACGTATATGGAGTTGTACACCGGTGGAAAATGATAGAATAAGCCTATATAGTTCAGCGCGCGAAGCAGCGTTGGTGATTTGGTATTTAATGCAGTAGAGAGATTTGGAGGCCTCGTGTCGTACTGTACGACACCTCAGGGGCCTGCCGAACTCCATTGCAGAGCCGCGAGCACGCAGCCCCCACCCTTGGGAGGGTGGAGCTCAACGCGAGCGGGAGATTCCCCGCAAACGGAGCAGAGGAGGACAGCCCCCACCCTTGGGGAGGAGGAGCGGCCAGACCGCGTAGCTCGCGACGTGAGCGTACGCTTTATGTTGAGCAGCCCCCACCCCTTGCGAGGACGGCCACGTGCAGGGAATACGCCAATAGAAGGCACGGCGCTCCTAGCAGCGGCCCCCACCTTCGCGGGGTCGGGCCTTCATACACAACGCTCCGAGGGAATCGATTCCCTTATCTCTATGCCGGTACGGAGCGGAGACACACGATTAGATCGAGTGATTAACACAATCAAGAGTATTACCAGCCAGAATCTGAACAAGAATATTCTTTTTCCCCAACGTTGAAGGGCATCTCTGGCAAGATATATCCTGCAAACATACATACTGTATAGTGAAGGTGCAGCCTCAAGCAAAGTGAATCAGTGGACGTGCCACTACACCTAGACAGGTATTGATTCAGGCACCTGCCAGCACACAAAGAAAGATGTCAAACTTAAGAGTGGAGCGAAGAGGAGCAGGAGGCAGTCTACCAAGAAGACTTAGCCTATAGCTTCAAAGAAGTGCTGGGAGATTCACTGACAGAGGCAGTGGCCCAAGGAGTGAGGCCTTTACAAGAAAGGCTAAATACCATAGAACTATTCCTGAGCCATAAGGAAGAACGCACCAAGCAGGAAGAAAGCACGTCCACAAGGGCAACTTTTAAAGACCCTAAGGGGTGTAATAAGGCCCGGAAGAGCAAAGACTCTTCTGACCCCCCCCCCGGGCCAAACGAAAGGGGTGGGTACAAGAGCCCCAGAGGCTACTGACGCGTTCCTCAGACTAAAGGAAGCGTTCATGAAAAATTCTCAGGTGCCGAGCCTCCAGACCCCCTACCCAGGGGAAGACAATATGGGTTGCACAGAGGAGGAATCCCCAGAAGGCTTCCCAGATGAGGAGCCGCCGATATCCCCCACATCCACCCAAGAGGATGCAGATAATGAAGGGGACGAGGGGAGCCAGCCTCCACCTAAGAAAAGGCAATGAAAACTCCACCACATAGAAGAAGATGAAACGGTAGATATGTTTCAACTGGAAGAAATCAGAAATCCGAGGTCCTCGGAGTGGGTACCCTCGCCGAGAGTGGCGAAATACATGACGCAGAGATTGAGGAAAGCTCTCGAAAAAGAGGTCAGACAAAGACTGAGGGCTGAATGTCCAAGACCAGACCTGCCAGGCAAAGTTGCGGAAGCCCCGGAATTGGACCCTAAAATGTTGTTGTTTGTCTCCGAATCTAACAGAGACCCGAGAAACGGCATAGACCGCTCCTGGAGAAATTGTCAAGAAAAACTCCTCCACCTAGCCGGTCCTCTAGCTAAAATAATGGACCTGGCTGAGCGAGCCAAAGATACAGGCGGGGAGGTAGACCCTGGAGTTCTGGTGAATTGGGCCCAACGGGCCGTATGTATGTTAGGAAACGCAAATTGCGCAATTTCATCGGAGCGCAGGAGAGGCCTCTTTCTGAAAATTGACCGTAAATTAGGAGATCTATCGTCATACAAAGCCGGCGAGGCAGCTCAGGGCCTGTTGTTCGGAGAGACATTTGGTAAAGAGATGGGGAGGTTCGTAGGGACCTACACCTCCCTTGAGAAAGCACAGTCTTCGATGAAGAACATTTTTCCAGTCAGAGTTTTTGGCGGGACCGGTCGCTACAGAGGTCGCTCGACCGGTCGGTACCAAGCATCTAGAAGGCCTCCAAACAACAGAAACCAATACTGGGAGTCCAGGCAGCCAGATACGATACCTTTCCCCCCCCCCCCCCCAAGAGGCCGCTTCCCTAGAGGAAGGCGAGGCAGAGGACAGGGAAGAGGACAAAACTTCCCCACAGGTGAGACATTTTACATATCCGCCAGTACGGGGGAGGACAGCTATATTCTGGGAAAACTGGCGCTCGCTTTCCAGCGACGCCTGGGTCCTACAAACAGTGAAAGACATGTGGATAGAATTCACAGGGACTTCCGTTCAGGAGCAAGCACCGCGCCCCGTAGTCACGACACAGACCAAGAAATAGCTGCTAGACGCAGAACTGCAAAGCCTAGTAGAGAAACGGGCGATGAAACCATGCATAACACCACCAAGATTTGTGAGCAACATGTTCCTGGTTCACCGAAAAGACAAAGTGAGGCCAGTGATAAATCTAAGACACATGAACAGCTAGGTGGTCTACAACCACTTCAAAATGGAAAGAATCCACCAGCTCAGAGACACGCTCAGACAGAACGACTGGCTGGCGAGGATAGACTTGAAAGATGCTTATCTTACTATTCCTGTACAGAGGGACTTCCGTTCGTTCCGAACGTTCAACTGGGACGGGCAATTATGGCAGTTCGCAACAATGCCATTCGGGCTCTCCTCAGCGCCATGGGCATTCATGAAAGTGATGAAGCCTGTAGCTGCAGCGATCAGAGGAAAAGGGATTCGGTTGATTATATATCTAGACGACATCCTACTGATGGCCAACAGCAGCGAGACCCTAGCCTACCAGACCAACTGGGTAGTGAACCTCTTAACCTCGTTAGGTTTCCTAGTGAACCGAGAGAAGTCGGAGATGACTCCGGCGAGGAGCATAGAATTCCTGGGGTTTGTTATAAACACCAAGTCGGCGACATTGGAACTCCCAAACAAAAAGATCAGAGACATAAAGAGAGAAATAAGGGCATGTCTCAGCAAAACGAGCATATCACTCCGCACCATAGCGACAGTAGTAGGCTTACTAGCAGCATCAATACAAGCAATTTTCCCAGGGCCATTACACTACCGAGCCCTACAGAGGCTGAAGATACGACATCTTCAACAAGGTCTACACTACCACCAACTGGTACTCTTGGATCAAGAGTCCAAAACAGAGTTGGAATGGTGGTTAGCAAACATGGAGGCCTGGAACGGGAGAGCCATTTTCGGCGACCGCCCATACTTGATAATAGAATCAGATGCCAGCAGAGCAGGCTGGGGAGCCCGTTGCAGGGATCTCCAGACAGGAGGGAGATGGAGCTCAACGGAACTCCAATTACACATAAACTGCCTGGAGTACCTAGCCGTATCCTTTGCGATCAGGGCATTTACGAAAGGGAAAGTGAATTCCTGTATTCTGCTGAAAATGGACAACATTTCAGCAGTCAAATACATCAACCATTTAGGAGGAACAAGATCCAAATTACTAGCGGAAATAGCCAAGGATTTCTGGTATTCCTGCCTAGAATCAGGGATCTCGGTAGTAGCCGAATACTTACCAGGTTCGTTGAATGTAGTGGCAGACTGGAACTCCAGACATCTCTCAGACTCCAGCGACTGGATGCTGGACCGGATGATATTTCAGAAACTGGAAAAGCTCTGGGGTCCAATATACACAGATCTGTTTGCGTCCAGGCTGAACGCTCAGAAAGAGGTTCTTCAGTTGGAGATTGGACCCAGCGGCAGCCAGAGTGGATGCTTTCCTACAAGACTGGAGGGAGCAGACACTTTACGCTTTTCCCCCATTTATAATGATGAACCGAGTACTAGCAAAGGTACGCAGAGAGGCAGCGAACCTGATAGTAGTGGCTCCGATCTGGAAATCACAAGTATGGTTCCCAGCACTCATGGAGCTAATAGCAGATTACTTGAGTGTCTTGCCCCAAGGAGAACGCCTCCTCACGGACCCAGTTGGGTCATCTCACCCTCTGAGAGTGAAGGGGGCACTGCCTTTGATGGCGTGCAGGATAGCAGGAGACTCTGGAATCTCCCGGGCATTTCGTCACAAGCTGCAAGCCTCATCGCCGAGTCATGGGGTCCATCAACTCGAAGGAGCCACGACACAGCTTGGAACAAGTGGTCGACGTGGTGCAGAAGGAGAAATATTCATCCCGTTTATGCCCCTCTAGTTGAGATCTTGAATTTCTTAGCGGAACTCCTCCAGGACCGCAAGGCATACAGAACAATAGGGGTATACAGATCTGCGATCTCGGCAGGTCACCTACCCGTGGAAGGAGTACCAGTGGGAGAAAACGTAGCAGTGATACGGCTACTAAGAGGAATAAGATTCAGGAAGCCACCGTAGCCGAGATATGAATCTTTATGGGTCGTATCAGTGGTACTAAAACTATTAGAGGATTGGCCCGATAACAAGTATTTGTCTCTAGGACAGCTGTCGGAAAAACTGGTCGTGCTATTATGCATGGTGTCATGCAGGAGAGTAGCAGATGTGAGAGCTTTAGAAGTGAATAGGAGAACGTACGGACCGGAAGGCGTAACGTTTAACCTAGCCAGAAGGACTAAAACTGATTCTAGCACTATCACGTACCCGTACATGCAAGAGCACCCGAAATGGTGTGTAGCAGCATGTATAAAGGAATACGAAAATGAAACAGCTGAACTAAGACCGGCAGGGACAACCCAATTGTTAATTGCGCGCAGAAAACCACACAGAGGAGTAGCAGCAGCCACCGTAGCACATTGGGTCAGAAACATCATGAGTTTAGCAGGCATAGACATGACAAGATTTGGTGCACACTCAAGAGGAGCAATGGCCTCGAAAGCACTAGGACAAGGCGCAACGTTACTAGACATTATGAAAGCTGCAGACTGGGCTAGTGATACGACATTCAGAACGTTTTACTACCGACCTATTAATGCAATGGCACAAGTAGAAGTAAGAAGCTTTGAACAAGCTTAATGCTCGCCTCCGTCTTGACATATAATGAAGATTCCCCCTGCTAATATCGCAGAGAGCTCTTGATTCTATTAAAGACAAGGAGGCGAGCATTAAATTCCCGTCCCGAATACACAAATGGATGCAAAGATGAAATAAATGATGTGAGGCATTGTTGATAATTAACATGACTATTTCTTCCAGAATAGGGTGTGTATTCCCGCCCTAACATACACAATTGTGTTTCTTCTTGGATTTAGGGGATGAGCAAAAGAACAGCTGAAAGCCCTAATCAGATCAGGTCGCCTGGAGCAAAGTCGCAAGTTCGAATGTGAGAGACCAATCCAGCACAAAGCAGGAAGTTCAGCACAAGTTCACCAGTTGGTTACGCAGTTAAAGAAGGATTGCAGTTCAAGCAGTCAAAGAAGAGGAAGGACAGAGGAACAGGAAGGACTAGGTCACATGGCCAGAGACTATGGGACTACAGGAATGATAGGATTTGAAGTTTTATTTGTAAAAAAAAAAAGTCAAAATTTAAAATGAAAGTTTTACAAAGTTTATATTTGTTGAAACTGCTGGAGAGTAGAAAATAAAGAAGATGTCGCCTCCTTGTCTTTAATAGAATCAAGAGCTCCCCGCGCTATTAGCAGGGGGAATCTTCATTCTTCACAGTAAGCATCTATTAGTTTCCCTTTATCTTGGTGCATGATTAATGCGCTGATATCTGGATTTGAATTTATTTTTAGGCTTTTGTCCACTTATCGGCACAGGAGTTTTAAGCCTGTGTGCATGTCCTAACTCTAAGTAAAGTATAGGGGTGGCAGGGCTCACAGGCATTTTCTGTGTGAATGGTTGAATAGCCTCAACCAGAAAGTGGGCGGTTGGCAACTGGACATTTTGTTTTTGGTTACACCAGAATATAATCCTTTTACAGAGGTAGTACTAGCCAAATGCCAATATATATGCTGCCCAATTTGGTACCATAGTATATTTAAAGGCCTACACCAGGTGTTTCAAACTAATTTGGACAGCTTTGCTTTCAAATACACCTCTTCTGGGCCGTACTGTTGGGCCTATGAAAATGACCACAATGATATTTAAGAGTGGCGGCTGGTGGATTTTTAATGTGTTGCCTCGTAAATGTTTTCCCCAAAATGAGTGCAAGTAAGTGAAGTGAGCTATGCAGAAAGGACTCCTGGTGTTTGGCGGGGCATAAGATTTTGTGAGTGCGGTTGAGTGTAAACTAGCCCACGATCATATCACATGGATGCCTCGTTTGACATAATGCACAGGTTTTAGTTGTAGCTTCTTGTCAAAGTATGTTGCTGGCGCCAGTGATGTTTTATAGGATATTTGTGTGTAACTTGTCAAACCCAGAATAATTGTATTCTTTGTTTATATACATACCAAAAGTTTTATGGGTGGCAACAGGTCACTGTTTCTTTCTAATATCCCTGCATATTGCGTTTTTCCTCATCACTCTGTTATTTACCTTGCGTACATTTTCAAATCTTTTAAGCGGTCTTTCTTTTCGCTCATTATTTGCTTGCACTCCAGATACTCTGGGAGAACATAGCTACTGCTGACGGTGCCTTTCTCTCACTTATTGCAACTAAAGCCTTTGCAGCCAAGCAGCCTTGTCTATTATTTCCTCTGTTGGGGCACACTCCTCGTCAATAAGCAATGTGAGTGAAGGGCCAGAGGATAGGGCTTCAGTGGCTGATCCAGCATACAGCCCCCATGTTTGACACCAGTCTACACACAGGCCATTTCGTTCATGACCTTTCCTTGGATTGCCTTTCCTGTCTACATGGACTATTTTAGAGCTCAACAGGTCTCTCAGTTTGAAGGATTTTCAAGTTTAGATTGGAAAGGGTGGACCATACATCCAAACTCACATCAGAGTTGGGATGCCTGGGTCAATGGAGTTTGGCTGGCCAGCCAGGATTGGATAGCAGAACATCTCTGAAAGGTGTATGCCACTGAATTGGGGGACTGGTTTGACCTAACCCCTGCGTAACAGTGTAAATAACTAGGAAGACACTCAGCCATTCTTAAGATTTGTCCTGGAACTTACTCGGTTGGCAGCTGACAAGATAAGCTGATCGAAGGATCCCGAACGCTGCTGTCTTGGCCGTTATGTGACAGTGTATCACCTTCCACAGCTATTCTGCTACAAAGGACCATTCCTGCTCCCTGGATCTGGTAGGTCTCTGTTGCCCGCTGAGCCACCTATGACCCACTGGTCCTTCCAACATCTTGGGTCCTGTTGCTGCTCTGGTGTCCTCCATCATGGATCACAGATGGAGGGACCTCCTTCGTTTGGGTCTTCTTTTGGGTCCTCATCCTGCCTCCTTCTGGGTCTTTACTCTATCACTGGAGACCCGAACCAGCATCTAGCAGACCCAGTATAATCCTGAAACTTCCATTTACTTCTGTGCTTCCTGGGACATTAATGATTCAGCCATTATCTTGAGGTGCCGTTAATGGGTCCTCTGACCCAAATCCCGAATTGGCCCTGTCCCCTGGGGACTCCTAGCTTTGCGTGCCAAGTGTTTCATGTGCACACTCATGAACTTCAGAATTGCGCTGTAAACACGTATCTCTGGGACCTGGATCTGATGGTTGTCACCTCCCTTCCACCCATGGACTCCAAGTAGAACTACTGGGAGAACTATTGGGTTTGCCCCATTAAACCATATGGACAAACTGTCATGACCACTGCTTCCAAGGAGCCAGGACCAGCCCAACGTCCTTGGAAGCAGGCCCCTAACTCTAATCCTAGGCACCAGCCGGTCCTCACAGGGACCTTTTGGACCTTGTCCTGGCGCCGGTGGCACCAGGCTCATCATTATCATCGGTCCCGGCACTGGAAGCGCCGTGCTCATCATTGGTGTGAAAGTGCTTGGGTGGACTTACCTGCGGCAGACCATGCTGCTTACTTACCAGCCTCTTAGAAGCCTTCTGTGAACAGGGACTACTTTCTTACCTGGGTGGGGCAGCTCCACTCCCTGGATACAGCACTGGAACTCTTCTGGAAGCAGGAACTCTTTTCTTACCTAGGCGGGGCCGTGGAAGAAGACGCCTCATCACTCCAAGGCTATTTAAACCACACCCGATTGATGAAACGTGCTTCGCGTTATTCTGCATCTGCAGCAGAACGCTCACCGAGTCTGTTCCAGCCTTTCTTCTTTTGATCCTGAACCTGCAAGAATTATACTTACCATTCCTGTACCCGACCAACATCAGCACCTGCAAAAGACCAGAAACAACAGGTTAGCAAGACGAACTTTACACGCAGTGCTTACTCACCTGATCCATCGGCAGCGGCCGTGTCTCACGCTGCACCTTCGCCTGCAAAGACCAACAGCATTATTATACTTACCGGCACGCTGTGCATTCCGGATTCTTCACGCTGCATCTTCACCTGCAAAGACAACAGCATTGTTACACTTACCGGCACGCGGCGAATTCCGGATTCCTTCATTCTGCATCGTCGCCTGTAAAGACAAAGAAAGAGACATTAAGCAGGTACTTACTCACGCCCATCACGCTCGTCGCAATCAAACGCCTGCGAATACTCCGGCATCTCTTAAACACGAACTAATCTGCAAGGAAAGAGACAGTTGGAGCGCTTGCCATACTTACGAATCTCCAGGCGCTTCACTGCCACGCATTAAAAGACTATAAAGACAAAAGGTGTCCAGAAACTTACCGGTCGTGCAGACAACGACGGTAACCATTCTCTGAAGTCAAGAGGCCAATGTTTCACCAGTGAAGGAACTGGCAACGGCACCCTGCACTAGACGCAGATGGAGAGCCCAGCATTCACCTATCTAAGGTGAGCACGTTGACCTGGGAGGGGCGCTCTACAGACAAGCTGGGAAGAGAGAGAGAGAGAGAGAGAGAGAGAGAGAGAGAGAGAGAGATAGGGACATTCAACAACCCAGACCTTTAATCCCCATATTCTTTCACCTGCGAAACCTCACCCTTCGAGTTCGACACACAGTGCGAAGAGGTTCGACCCCAGAAGCCAGTCGAGTCCTGCACATCACTTTTCGAGTCACAGACACCTTCCTGCCAAGACCCGCGCCTCCGTGGGAATCAGGTGAGCGTTACACAAACCTTCTGAGACTCTTAAACGAAGCCCTAACATTTACTTACCTCTAAACTACCATTGTCTCTTCCTCCGCATTGGAATATTCTGGAACAATTTCGATATTCTTGTGATTAGGATACATTGCTCACTGTAATCATATTTCTGATGCTTGTATCTGCTTAGATTCACATGCTATGCATAGGTCAACATCTACTGCTAGTCGCAGACAATTACATTATTTGTTTTCGAAACTCGGAAAGGGACGTCAACAGGGCGTGTCAGTAATATTATCCCTAGTGCGACGTCCACTGCTCCTTCACACGTCGAGGTCCCTCAGATTGTTTTGTTTCTGACATGAGGTAGCATGAAGTGTAGCGTGAGTACAGATTTAATTAAGCAGATAAGCGATAAAGCTAGAAAACTATCTATGCACCTTCTACGCCAAGAGGGGAGGAAGGGTGGGCACATGTGAATCTAAGCAGATACAAGCATCAGAAATACGATTACGGTGAGCAAGGCATCCCCCTTCTGAGGCTTGTGGATGGGCTTAGATCACATGCTAGGCATAGACGAGCAGAATCTGGAGACAGAGGTGGGTTGTGAGAAGGTACAGCAGCAAATAGATGTTTTAGCACCACTTGACCCACGCGTGAATCTGCTTTAGAACATCTGTCAATGCAGTAATGTTGAGTAAAGGTATGTATGGAACTCCATGTGGCTGCTTTGCATATGGCGTCTTAGTGGGAAGTTTGCAATAAGTGCCAAAGTAGCTCCTGCACTTCTGGTAGAGTGAGCTATTGGTGTGAAAGGAAGCGTTCTCTTTGATAGGGAATAGCAGAGCTGTATGCATTTCACTATGCATCTGGAGATGGCGTTCATTGAATCGTGATCACCTTCCCTGCCAGGTGCTATAGAGACAAACAGTTCATCTGTTTTTCTTAGCGCTTTGGTTTTGTTTACATAGTACAAAACTGCTCTCCTTACATCGAGTGTATGGAGGCTATTCTCAGCTGAGTTGGATGGATTTTGAAAGAAAGAGGGTAGTTCAATGGATTGGTTAACATGGAACTTGGATATGAATTTAGGTGAAAACATAGGGTGTGTTCCAAGTACCAGTTGTGGATAACAAAGAAAGGGTCTTGCACTGACATAGCTTGTAGCTCACTAACCCTGCTTATTGAGATGATGGCTACCAGAAAAGCTGTTGTGTATGTTAGGTGTTTAAGGCTGGATTTGTGCATAGGCTCAAAGGGTGGAACCATGAGCTTTGAGAGTACAACATTAAGATGCCAACCTGGAGGGAAGTTGGAAATGGGAGTAAAGTCTCTTTACTCCTTCCATAAAAGCCTTAACAACCAAGCCTTAACAACCAGTACTTTCCACCAGGACACCTTGTTTTGTGAAGTGATGTACACGGACAGAGCCGCTAGCTGAACCTTGATGGAGTTAAATACTAGGCCAGAGTCTAGTAAGTGGAGCATGTAGAGAAGAATGTGTGAAGGAGTACATTCAATAGGGTACACAACCTTTGATCGGCACCATATTACAAATCTTTTCCATTTGTTGAAGTAGCAGTGCCTGGTGTTAGGTTTGCGTGCCTCTAAGAGGTTTCCATACACATTTGAGGTCATTTTAAATGTCCAAACTCTATAACATCAGGAGCCAAGCTGCCATGTTCATAGACTGAGGATGTGGGTGGAATGTTGTACCCCCGTGCTGGGACAGCATGTTGTAGGGGCACAACAGCTTGATTGGTTCACACATCACCAGTTTGAGCCGATGTGGAAACCAAGGTTGTCTTGCCTACATAGGAGCAACCAGGATTAGAGTTGCATTTTCCTGGTGCATCTTGAGCACTATTCTGCTCAGGAGTGGTGTTGGTGGAAAAGCCTAAGCAAATTTCCCTGACCAGATCATCCACAGGCCTTTCCACTTGGATCTGGGTTGGGGAAACCTGGATGCAAAGTCTGGGCATTGAGCGTTGAGACTTGTGGCGAACAAGTCTAAAGGAGGATAACCCCAGAGGGAGAAGACATCATCTAGAATTCCTCTGTTGGGTTGCCACTCGTGTTCCTCGGGTAGAGGATCTCTGCTTGCAGAGTCTGCTAGAGAATTGAGTTCCCCTGGAAAGTGTTTAGACAGTAGGAACCTGTTCCGCTTGAGTGCCCACTTCCACATTTTCTGGGATAGCCTAGAGAGACTTGGAGAGTGTGTGCCTCCCTGCTTGTTTATGTAGAACATGGCAGTGGTGCTGTCTGTGAGGACCTGCACCGTTTGGCCTGTTAGATGCAGTTGGAAAGCTTGCAGGGCTTGGGTACCGCTAGTAGTTCTAGAAGGTTGATGGGGTTTTTGGGTGTGATCTGCATCCACAGGCCATGCGCTGTGTGGTGAAGGCAACAGATTTTCCTTTGACCACCAGCAAAGTGCTTGTGCTAGGGTTAGTGAAACCACCACTAGATCGTCCCACTGACCGCTTGCCTGAGACCACCGTTTTGCTAACCACTCCTACATTGCGCGCATGCGCAACCGTGTGTGTGGAACTACATAAATGCATGAAGCCATCATCCCGAGCAGGGGCATTGCCTTGCATACGGTTATTTGGCGACCAGCAAGATAGATAATGAGGTATTTGCAGCAGTATGTTTGAACTCTTTCGTTTGAGGGGAAAACTAGCCCCTCTTCTGTCCTTATGATAGCTCCTACTAACTGCTTGGTTTGGTTGGAACGAGGCTTGATTTTTTGTCGTCGATTGAAAACCCCAATTGGAACAGAAGGTTGATTGTTCTTTGGTTATTTTGCTTGCAAATTTGAAGGGATTCCCATTGTCAGCCAGTCGTCCAGATAAGGGTACACTGGGATTGATTATCTGCGTAAGTGCGCCGCCACTACCGCCAAAACCTTAGTGAATACCCTTAGAGCTGAGGCTATGCCGAAGGGGAGCACCTTGAATTGGTAGTGTTGATTTGCTAATATTGAAGCGCAGGAATCTTCTGTGTGCTGGGAACATTGAAATATGAAAGTATGCATCTTTCATATCCAATGTTGCTATGTAGTCAGTCCCCTTGTTTTAGCAGTGGGATTACTTCTTTTAGCGTTGTCATACAAAACATTTGTGGCTTGACATATGTGTTTGCAGGGAGCAGGTTTAGGACACGGCGGATTGTAAGGACTTTCTTTGGCACAAGGAAGTACATTGAATAGGAAGCCATGTTTACCTGGTTTGCACGGACGATTTCTATAGCATCCTTTTGCAGCAGTACTTTGACCTCTTACTCAGAATGCGCTGGTCTTCCTGCATTGTTTGTCTTAGTCTTGGTGGGTGGGTGGATGGTCTCGATAGGAGTTTTATGCAATAGCCTCCTGCTACGGTGGAAAGTACCCACTTGTCTGATGTGATCTCCTCCCATGCGCGGGTAAAATGACAAATGTGACCTCCTACTGGAGGGGTGGTAATTGTTTTGGGGGGGGGTGAAGCTTCTGGTGGAGGAGGATCTACCTCTACTCCTATACCTTCTGTGCTGCCTTTGAAAGCCCCTGCGAGGAACCCCAAGATGAAGTTTGCACAACCTGACTATAGCTATAGGACCGTTGGGAGTTTTGTCCTCGAAATCGGCGTGTATTAAACACACCTCCCTGCACAAAAGATTTGTTAGTAAGCTGTCCCAGGGATTGGAGGGTGTTGTACTCTTCGTTAGCACTTGTCAGTTTATACTCGACTGCTTTCCCAAATAAGGCATTTGGTTCTATCAGCATATTAAGTAGGGTGGCTTGAGTTTACAGCTTAAAGCCGGATTGACTTAGCCATGCATGGCGCTTAATGAGAGTACCTTCAGCTACTATAAGGCCTGCATTATCTGCTGCATCCAGATTTATATTCAGGATGCAATTAGCCACCTGCTTACCACTGTTTTTAAAAGCTATGTTTTAAGGGGCTCTGGTACAAAGTCGATTTGTTGTGAGATCTCGTCCCACTTGTGACAATTGTAACTTGCCAACAGCGTGCTGTTATTAGCTATCCTTACTTGGTATGCAGCCAAGGAAGCTGCATTCCTTCCCAGTGTGTATTTGCTCTCCTTATCAGGAGGGGCTTCAGCAGAGGCTAAAGGCGTGCCCGCTCTCTTTCTTGTGGTTGTTATGATGAGAGATTCAGGCTTTAATTGAGCCCTGATGTATAATGGGCCGGAGGGGGCTGGTCTGAACAATACAGGGGTTAACTGCCATTGAAAGGTTGGGGGTAAGTAAAGAAGGCTGAATGTGCCTCTGGATGGACTGCAGGAGTGGTATACACTGTGCTGCAGACCTGTTATCCTGAAGGATGTCCTTTACAAAGTCCTTGTCGACTTGTGCCTCTTGGGTATCGATCTCAAAATGCTCGGCGGCCTTTAAAAGGTGCTCATTATACTGCCGCTGATTATCCACAGGGAAGTCAGCCACGGGTTGGTCATGATGGTCTGGAGGTTGTATGATGTAGACGTCATTGTCATCATAATACTGGTCTGTCTCATCTAGGTCTAGGTCTAGGTTCCCCTAGGTCCTGCTATTGAACTAGGATCTTGATAGCCTGAAGTGTCAATGTAGTATAGGTCTTCAGGCAACGCCTGTGAAGTACTTGGCCGGGCAACGTATAGTAGTTGTCTTTTGGCGGCAGGTTGGTTTTTTTTTGCTACCTCCCATTGTGAAGGCCCTTGGAGGTTGGACAGTTGATCAGGGTGACGATCAAAAAAGTCAACAAAGCATGACATTCTCTGCATTTTTTTGTCGAATTGTTCAGGGGTCCATTGGGTGGAGCTTGGAAAACTTGTGGGAAGATGGGTAGAGATACTCTCTGATGTAGAGGATTGTTTGTGCTGCATGGCCCCTGAAAGGGTGTCCCCAGAGACAGATGATTCTTTAGCGTTTGAAATAGGGGATTTAGGGAGTAGGGGCATCAAAGATTGTGTTTTTTGGTGCTTTGGACCCAAGTGTTTTGGAAAGGGCAGTCGAAGTGTCTTTCGACGCACGTTTGCAGGTACCCGAGGGTTGGTTTGTTTTGTTTGCAGTGTCGGGAACAGACTTTGGCGTCTGTTTGGGGGGTCTGTCATGTGGCGAATGCAATCGCGATGGGCCAGAGGACAGGGATTTTTTGGACCTTCCCTTCGACACTGCGTGTGGCTCAACGGTCGATGAAGTGGTCGACTGTCGGCCATGGCAGGTAAGTTTTGTGTGGCGTGCAGTGTGGGTGCTTGAGCGTGCCCTGTAGCAGAACCGCTGTAATGCCGGTTGGAGTCGGGGGCTCGCACGCGGGAAACCGGTGGGCCCTGATCGCCCTCTTCGTCACTTAGGATGCCGACGCTGCCGTCCCTGGAGTCTCCCTCCACGTCCATAGCAGCCATGGCGTGATGGGCCCTGCGCTTAGTCTCAGGGTCCTTTAGTGTTTTGGGCCGAAAAAGTTTGCAGAACTTGGAATGCTTTTCAGGGCGGTCCCTGGGGAGGCAGAGGTTACACACCCCATTTGAGTCCTTCCAGGGAAACTTCCTGTTACGGGAAGGGCAACATTTAAATGGAGTGTTTTCCATAGTGTGGAAAGATGGCAGGCCGGTGATGGAATGGGGAAATAGGCATTCTTTAAAGGAAAAAAGTTATAACCTCCCCCCACTCTCCCTACTGTGAAGGGGCGAGGCCCGTTGAGGCCTAGTAGGCTGCAGTCAAAGTTCGTGGAGACGGTTGAAGTAGTCATCGTCGAGGAAGAATCTGTCATTGCAAGCCACTGCCAAAGATCTTACGGTGGTACGGCTTTCTGAACCTCTGCCCACCAGGTCAGATTTCATTACCCCCAGCAAACACTCCAATCCAAAAAACATAAATCACGGATGATTGGATGAAATTAATCTAAATACCTCCCCTGATGATTACTTTATTCCAACTCCAAATACTTGCATGTATGTTTGCCATTCCGATGCCGCCATGGTCCGTGGACTTCGGTGGGGTGTCGTGGACAACCCCGGACATCATCATGTTTCCGTCCCAATGCGGCATAATGATGTGTGGCGGACGGTGTTCAGGCACCGGAGACTTTTTGAAACTATTTTCAGCCAATGAGAAAGTTTCAAGTGAAAACGTTGCCATTCCCCACCTCCTGGCAACATTGTTAACACTTCTATCAACATTTTACGCCTTTTTTGTTGGCCGACGTTCGCAAACGACTACTTGCATCGCGGACATCCCCAGACAGCGTCATGTGACCACACCCGTGTGGCGTTATGACATTTCCGCGAACAGTGTCCGTACCCGCAGACATTCTGAAACTGCATTTTCAGTCAATCTTGGAAGTTTGAAGTTGAATGTTTACCTTTCCAGAGCTCCTACAGCCCTCCATTCTCAGTTGATCTCTAAACTTTGTACAACTTTCCAAGGCCTATTTCAGACTCCTGAGTCTGCAGCGGGAGAAAAGTCAGCGGACAGTTCCTCTGTAGGGACCCACCTATTATGTTTAGTCATTCTGAATCTGGCACTGCAGGAGAGAGCACCAGCTTGTAAGACTTACTTTGAGACCTTCTTGCAGACCTCCATTTTGCTAAAATGGCACAAGTCCTGCCCATCCCTCCTCCCCAGGGGAAACCACCACCATCAGCTGGAGGGCCTGAACAGAGGAACAGGCGCGCTAATGTAGAGGAGGATCAAGAGGACAAGGAAGATGACGTAGAGGAAGTACCTACCTCCAGCACCTGGAAGGAAACATGGGTGCAGCAGTTCTTTACAACCATTGGAGGGGTAACAAAGGCTTGGGCTGCCCGTGTGAAATAGACTGAGTGTGGAGTCACACTTAGTTGCAGACAACAAGGGCAGTACTCATTTGATACCACCTCCATGCGCCACCACACCCGCACATTCCACCCGGTTGCACTGAGAAAAGTTGCTCCTTTCTCACTGAATAGGCTATCGGCCTCTACCCCCATCTTCCTCAACCACTCCTGCCACCACACAGTCCACTCCTGTGGGGCAAGGGATTCCACTAACTGCCTCACAGGCCCTACAAGAGGCTGTTGATCCTTCCCTTCCTGGAACAACAGTACTCTGTATGTACTGAGACACACCACTCCCTGTAGGGGGGGAACAGTTTGGAAGTGCTTTCGAGGCTGCAGTCAGGGGGCACAAGATTTAAGACCTCTCCTGGAAAAACAAGAAGAAATACAAAAATCAAAAAATACCAAAAAAAAGGTTCCAGTTGGAGCCACCTTTCACAATTAAAAAATAGAACAAAAAAAATTGTATAGACTCCATCTGCTTTACATTTTTCAGTATTGTAGTTGGACTCATTTAGTTCTATGCTAATTGAAATAATGGACAATTGTATACTAGAGATAAAGAAAAAAGGGCAAACATTTTCTGTCCCAAATACTTTTCTCTAGCATACAATAAGGACCATAACTTCCTAAGCACCTTTTGTAGCCTACATAGTCCGCAGACAGTAAAATAGTCTGCAGACAGTAAAATAGTCCACAGACAGTAAAATAGTCCGTGGACCCCTGGAAAATTCCACGGGAGATGAGAGTTAAAATCAATTAACTTGTTTTTGATTAAAAAAAGGTGGCTCTTAAAAGAACCTTTTTTTCTTTGTTACATTTTCGGGGGGTTTTATACACTAAACTAACAAATGTTTTTATGTACTTAAATATTTTTTGTACCTTTCACAAAAACTGTTCCTAACCTTTCAGTTTTTTCTTTTTATTTACTACAGCTACTAAAAAAATACTTGTATTCTGAATATTTAAAAAAACAATCTGATTTCCAACATCACTCAAATGAACCACATCCCTTCGAAAAATATTGACGCCATCAAACTTGATATTTTCATTGTGGAAAGATGTCAATCCAACATCCTGTAAAAAAACACAAAGCTTTATTTACATTCCACCTGGCTTTTTCGATTTGTGTACAAAACAAGTTAGAACGTTTCCACATTTGCCCTTGAGCCATCCGTGAAAAAAAAATCTTTGAACCTGGAAACAATTCCATTAACTTAATAAATGTATCCTTCATGGCAAACTATAAGAATATTACAGTCACATAGTCCAAATTGTTGCCTCCACAGTGAACTATAGCAATTCCACCCAATTCAATCCTCAAACTCCATACCAAGAAACTTCAAATTCTTCCAATCCAAGATTTACAGATAATCCACACTGCTCAGAGTGGTTAAATCTCCCACCATCCATAGACTCTGCTTCTTCATAGCCATAGCCATCTTGACTGCACACAACAAAGAAAACACTTGCTATCCTATATTCCTATACTCCACACCCGCGAAATCAGATTGGTTAATCCCCCCGATATATAAAGTGTTCCTGCCACTAACCCTGTAATAAGCATCTCAATAAGAATATTGTCTTTTTTAAACACTGCTATGAAATGCCATGTATTGCAAAGTTCTGCACCTGATCACATACATTGCATTTACTGACATGTACTGCCAACATACTAAACTTCCACACACCAACTGCCATTTAACAGTGTTTTAAAAATCCTTTGCAACTGCATTTCCCTTACTTGCAGAAAAAGTTACAAACAGTGCTGCTGTAAATGCCCATGTGCATTTATTTACTTTCAAGCAAATTCTCCTAAAAAGAAACATTTTAAACAAACAGCATTTTGCATTTTTCCTTGCATATAAATGTCATACTTGCCAAATGTTCTCATCACATCCCTTATAGTGCCACCATTCTCCACCTGCTCACACGTGTGTACACTACCAAAGTATCTATATGCAACACTTCTCCTTACATACAAAATACTGCTCTTTACTAACCACTACGACACCATACACTGCTCAAACTAAAAACTGTCATTGCATTACCACTACAAAACAGTTTTCATAGTTTTTAAAAACACTGCAACATATTACAAATACATTGCACCACAAACACAGCTGCTTTATCATTACAAGCACCACCAGATAAATTGCACTACTGTAAAAATATACATTTTTCATGCATTTGTACATGAAACCAACCTTTGCTGTACAGCTAATACCATTCCATATTAACCCTAGTGCAAACTTTCCACTCTCATCAACCCTTGTGCAAACACATCAATCTCTCATCAACTTCTATATCACAATTTCATTCCCTTACTCTTCCATAGCCCTATCCACGTGAGGTCCTTAATTCCAACCCAACAGCTTTCACACTCATTGCATTCCAAATCACTAACACACATTGTAGTACACACACACACACACACACACTTCCTCACCCCTTTTCAATTACACCCACAAAACCCTCATACCTACGCACTAAATCACATCATTACAACAACCACTGTTTTCCCCAACACATCATAAAATTCCTATTTATTCAATCACACAACCACTCCCTTACTCACTAACACCAGTAGTGCTCAACACATTCTACTATCAATAGTCTATTCCCCATCGCATAAACACTTATTTTATACAACACCAACCGATTTCAATCTATCTCTCCAAGCCCATCACACCTAAAAAGCCTCTTACTCTTACAACCTTCCTAACCACACCTATCATCACACTACACAATCGAACACCACTCTATTCCTCTGTACATTAACACCCACACCCCCATGCACAATGTATGCATAAACATTCCACAACTTTCAATCAAACCTCTTTTCACCATCAGACAGAAGAGAGCGCCTACTAAAAACCAACTGCGTAGAACACCAAGAAAATCTAGAACAAATACAAATAAAAACAAGCCATGTAGTCATCCACCTCTAAAATAATGCATAGAAAACATGCAAACAGAACAGCTAGTACACTCACTGAACAAGACTAAACTAGCAACCACTAATATAAAGGCCTCTCTAGAAAACGTTAAAAGTAAAACAATATTCACAAAGAAAAGCAGACCTACAAATAAACCTAACACCATCTACCAATGTTAACGTAGCCAAAATAAAACATTCCAAAAAATCGATTTTACAAAAACATATTCACAGTAGAGTTCTTAATCTTATAAAGAAAGCTAAAAAGTCACGATCTACCCATGAAAACTACCACAGAAAACGAATCCTCGAAGCTCTAATTGACAGTGCATTCCTACTAAAGAAAAGGTTTATATTAGTTTTAAACAGAATGAAACCATTAACTAAATTAATCAATACATAACAAAAAGTACTTCGAAACACGTGCAATGCCAATATAGATACCTTTTCAAACTTCTGTGAAGATTAATGGATTCACACAAGCAGCATAGAACCATATTTCAATTAAGATGCTTATAAACAATAACAAAAAAACACAATTGCCATAGACAATAATGGCCGAGGCTACGAAGTGGTAGGAGACACCATTTAGAAAATAGGTCCTTATAGAAAAAAGGTCCCCAACAAACTTTGAACAAAACTAATCTACTCCAACAATACTTCAAATCATTATGACAATTACTCAATCACTATGTGAAACAAAAAGACAAAAGTAAAATCATAAATCTACAAACAATGGACTCCTGCTCATTGTGCATCCACACTGGACTGTGAGGACATTCATTAGCCTGCATTTCAGGAGCTTCACATTCCACCACATCAAAATGTTAGCAACACACCATTCCACTATATGAAACCTTGTGCATAGACTGTACTATGCAAAAAGTCCTGCTCTAGAACTGCAACATTTAAATAACATTCTCCTACATGGAACAGCCAAAGAAATTCTTCAAAATATAGAGCACATCCAAAGTAAATATTTTGGAACTGAAGTGGACTTAAAAAATTCAGTAACTTTAGAAAACATTCAGGAAAACCTCTCACACACCAACCTCCTTACAAAGACATACAAAAAAAGAAAAGGCAAAGTTTCAAAATACATCTGCTGAAATACCAGACAAAGGGCCTCATCATGAGTTTGGCGGTAACCCTTAAATCCGGCTGTCGCGCTATTACCGCCGGATTTAAGGGTCCGCCAAATCAGGGCTTCGGCGTATTTCTCCCCAGCTCTGAGCTGGGGTGAAATCCACTGAAAATTCACGCTATTACCGCCGGCGGGAAATCCGCCGGTGGTAAGAGCGCGAAAATTCCCCATTGAGCCCAATGGGGAATGGGGCATGTGGGGAATGGGGAATTCCATTGCCGCCAAATCCATGATCTGGCAGTAAATAGCGCGGGGGGGTTGGCGGTAGGGCTAATACCGCCGGCAGTATTACTGCCGGCGTTACCGCCAAACTGGTGATGAGGCCCAAAGTATGTGTCTATTGTCGCAGAACATTTTATAAAAAGCGCACATAAATAATAGATATGGCATCCAAAATAGAGGACAATGAGGAATCCCAATGGTTCCAATTAGCTTTATATGAAACAGCAGAAAAGAAGTACAAACTTACTGACCCCTCAATACTTTGCACATATTGCAATACAAAGCTCGACAATAACCAAATGTCGTCATGTGCTATCACTAATAACTTAGAAATCTTCTCACTTCCAAAAGCACTCCAACAACGTAACATGTACAAACAGTACGCCCATTTCAAGCTACAATACGCCTTCAAGCCAAAACTCCCAAATTGCTTTCATCCCAGTTACTAAAAGGGGTTTGTGGCAAAGTAGTATTATATTTGCCATTAGATCTTAAAGAAAACATAGAAACTCTAGGAGTACGACGGCCAATAGATCAATCTTCGATTGTACTAGTTAATGCTGTAGCAACAAAAGAAAAAAATATTTGGCAACAAATAGTCGACTTAAACAAAGTTAGACATGCCCTACAATACCTCAAAGAAAACAATGAATACTACAGAGATATAAGCATAGAGGAAAACTTAAGAGAAACCACTAAAATAATTCACGATTCACCACAAACTGGCCAATTTGAACATCTAGGATCATACTGAAGCCAACATTTTAGACCAGTATACAATTCAACTACTACATTCCAAAGGCATCTTAGAAGATGTATTAGAAACATATCCACTGTCTCAAGCCAAAGGATCTCCAATGAGCATATGGGAGAAAAGTACAGAAGCACATTATTTTCCTCTACTCTTTCCTAAAGGAAAAGGAGGAAGATATGATGAAAACCCCACACAAATTAGTGCATCAGAACATCGCTCTTTACGGATGTATTCTGAAGACCTGAGATTCAGACAAAATGTAGAATACAATTTCCACCTCCTCTTCGTAGTTGAACTAGCAACTTTATGTTATGGTGTTGCACACACATTAAAAACAGGCTCTAATTTATTAAACATATCTACCACCCAAATGCTTCTAAAGATAAAAAGACAAAGATGAGGTTTTGCAGTCAAGTATCACAAATCTCTTAGCAAGCATGCATGGTACAAAAGAATACTGGTTTCGACGTCACGCTGAGGTACGTTGTATGCTAAGGAACCTAGGCCCCCCCACAAGGTTTGTGACTTTAAGTTGTGCACAATACACATGGGATGGCTTGCATGACTGCTTACCTACTGCAAACCAAAATAAAGAAGGACTAGATATAGAAAACGCCAGAAGAACACTGTTCTATTGACCAGGTTAATGAAGTAAGGTACTTTCACCATAGCTGCATTGCCATGCTGCACTTCATCTCCAATAAAACTAACCCTCCACTCAGAGAAGTGGAACACTTATTTTGGAGAAAAGAATATCAATCTAAGGAGCACGATACATCCATATGCTTTTGTGGATAAAAGATGCTCCCACATTTGGCCATGACAGTCATACCACTGTTCTACAATTTATTGCAAAATACATTACCTGCAACATCCCTACAGACACCACACATTGTGACCTACGTACACAAATCTTATGCTTCCAAAAACATAAGTGCAGCAAATACTGCCAACATCGATATAAAACAAGGTAAATACTATACCAAATGCCACGTTGGCTTCCTTAAACCGGTTTGAACAAAAGGACAAGAAAATAGCTTGATGTCTTCTGTTAGACACAGTGTAAAATGGAAATCCCCAAACAACAAAAACACCATTAAAAAAGACGACTCGTACAAGTACATCAATGATTACAATACAATCATTGCCCACTTGTGGAATGCAAATATAAACATACAACATTGCAGACGATTCCATTGCACTTGCAAGATATATCACAGCCAATCTCACCAAAGCTTAGAAAAGAACTCTGCGATGACATATCATCTGACAAAACACTGTCACAAATATTGCACAGCTTTGGAATAAAAATGTTCTCCCATAAAGAATGCGGGCGCTACAAAGCTGCAGACCATTTAAAAGGTACACCCTTATATGGGAAATCTGAAAACATAGTCTGGACAAACCTTCATCCAGCTTCATCACGAAAAAGGGTACTAAAACCCTAGCAAGATATAGAAACAATAGCCACAAATGATCCCAACAGCCAAAACATTTTTAAAACAATTTAATTGACACATACTATCCAAACAGAAGTACTGCTCTGAAAAACATGTGCCTTTACGATATAGCCGAAAACTACTACTACAAAAACAATGTCATGTGAGATGAAACAACTGGCAAATATTCAGTCTCAACTTTTGAAGGAAGCCTAGTAAAACTTACCAAACCCAGCACAATTAATCATATAAAGTTGTCATTCAAATCTCTGCAACATAGTGAACTTTATTACATGGCCCTACTCCAAATTTTCAAATCTTGGAGAAAAGAATAATAATTATTAGGTTAAGGTTAAGCCCGAATGCAGTGACAAGGGCAACGCGTCTGGTATTGCTGTTTCGCTGTTTGTGCTGGATGTGCGTGGAACAAGGGCCTCTGCACTAGCAGCCTACAGTGTGAACTACTGTTAAAAAACTGCCACAAAGGGGAATGGTAAGGAGTGTTTCTCCTTCTTTTACTGACACTTCTTCTCAGGGGAGCTGCGGGAGACTGTTGGAGTTTACTCCTATGATCTCACGGGACCCGTGCTATCTTAACGTGAACTAAGATGCATTAACAGCTACCATCGTATAGCATCCATATTGAAAGTGTGACTAATGTTTCCATTATTCTGCGTGAGAGCTTTTTGTACATAGCTGCTCTCCCTCCTTGAGGCCAGTTTTACCAGATCTATTCACGAAGAACTGATCCAGGACTGCGATTCAAGAACCTTTGACTCGGTCAGTGGCTGTGAGTGTATCTTTAAAGCCCACTCTTTGTCTATATCTGGTATTTCTTATTAGCCTGGTACTTGAGTGGAAAGGGGTAATAAACATGTATAATCTGCGGAGCAGTTCTCTGGCAAATAAACTAGTGCTATCTGACCCTCAGGGCAATTCTACCCCAATGGTCCGGCTAAATGTGTCAGAGAAGCTTCCGGCACCCCATTATAAATCAGGGAGGGGAAGTTTCCTGCCACCAAAGAGTACCTTTCCAGAGGATTCTTTAGTTCATATAATTTCTGGTCTATCTGTATGTAAGATAGATAAACTAAAGGATACAACTCTCCTTACTCCATTGAGCACTGCAGCCAAAACCACTTTAATGTTGAAGCTGAACTAAACGGTTACGGCCGCTACTATGAAAAATACTACTGAAGATAATTTCCCAATACCCAATGGGGCTGCAACAAAAGACTGTATATCCATGTCAACGGAGCAATTTTCCAATTGTCAACAATCTTTGGATCATTCAGACAACCAAATCGATCAAAGCTCGCACTCTTCTGTTGTTGCCTTGTATGCCCAAGACATTGATTTATCTATTGAGTAAAATCCTGTATTGGAATTGTGGCCGGCAGCAGAAGAAGAATGCCTGTTGGAACAGCAAATCACTAATACGGTCTTTGAGCACCAGAAGAAAGACGCTACACTAGCAGCAACGGTTGGGGAAGACTTGGTACCCCCTACCATAGCAGCTTTAAACTTTGTCCTGAGCTCGATGGTGAAGGTATTTGAAAACATCAAATCGGAAGTGGAGCTACACTCAGGAATCCTGCTGGAACTATCAAACAACATGGAGTCAGTGGATTCAAATATGGTGGCATTAAAATCATCCATAAATAAGGAGAGAAATACATCAATAAATCTCTGGAAATCTTTCCAGGAAACTCGACTAAGCAAAATGGAATCTATACATTTACAAGGTGTTGATCTAAAACAGGATTTAGCTCTCCTGACCAAAAACTGGGAACTGGGCCTGAAAAGCCAAGGGCACTCCATTGCACTTTTGAACTTGGAGGTGGGCCAGATGGAAAATGATTGGGAAGATACGCCTTTATCCGCATCTACTATGGAAGAATGTATGCGCCTAGCACAACTAGCGGAGGATGAAGCTTCTCTGATTTCTAACAATGATATGTTAGAAGAACCTGACTTAGCTGAGGAACAGTCAGGTAAAGTGGAGACTCTGGATAAAGTTATAAAGAAGGCCCAATGGAAAAAAAAGAAAAAGGAAGGTGGAAGAGTAAAAATTGGCACAAAGGAAGAACAAGCTCCAAGAAAAGAAGAGGAATGTCGAACTTCACCTGGAGAACATTAAGCAGTCTGTCAAAAATTTTAAAAAATTGACTCTGCCCATCATAGATCAAGGGAATTTGAAAGGCCAAAGGACGGGATCGACCAAAAATTGTAAATCTAAGTGGTAGAGTTAGAATTAAATGAGAACTTGGATGAGGGCCTCCAGGCTATTATTAAAGTGACAAGTCAGTAGGCAGATTGACTTTTTGGCTCCGCCAAAGAAAATTGCTCCCATCTTCCTTCCTCCAAAGCAAAAATTGAATCCAATTGTGCCTCCCATGAAAATTGCTCCAATTTTTCTTAAACAAAAAAAGGATAATGTATTACTGTGTCTAAAAAAACAAAGTATGGGAACTAATATTGCAATTGTACAAAAAAGTGATTTACCTAAAGGACAAGAAACTGTGAAAGAGAATAGGCTAATTGCAGAAGATCTGTATGACAAACCTCAGATGGTGAAGGCTGGCTTTATAAAACCAAAGCCCCTTGTACTGCTGTGCCCTAACAAAGTCAAAAACCTCCTCTGTCTCGACTGCTAAAAGTGGTGTGAGCAATCTTTCGTCTCAAAGGATCTTTTTATCCAAGTCCCAAGATAATAAGTCACAGAGTCCTGTTAACCGACCAGTCATCTTGGAAGAGATGAAGTCGATGAATTTATTGAAATTTTTAACTTCTAGTGATATAGATCGAGTGTTTCACAGACTACCCAAATACAAGTTCATCTGAAATTCTAATGAAGTCCAGATTAGCTTCAGAGTCAATGCTTGAGTCAAAGGATGAATGGTTAAAAAGAGGATATATTATATCCAGAATCCATCCCAGTATTGCTACAAACATATCATCTATGAAGGAGCCCTCAAAGTGGGAGGGCTGTGTGAATTTATGGGAAATGGTGCCAGAAATCATAGCACAAGTATTTCAGAAGATGGGTATGCCTGAACAGAAGCTCTAGCCAACCAGGAACTTGGATGACTATCCTGGAACTCTAGAAGCTATAACTCCTTTTCTAGGGACAACCAGAGATTTATTATTTTTCATAATTTTGGTTTAATTTCCTTACAAGAAACCTGGCTAGTGGAAGCTGTGGGTATTGAGGGCTTCGATGTCTTTCAACAACCCCCTGAATACAGAAGGGTGGGTCGACCGAGTGGAGGACTGCCTTTGGCTTCTAAAAGAGAGGTCATTAATGAATGTATCTTGATATCAAACAAAGTTCAGGGACTCCTGGTGGTTAGAGTGCTGATTAAAGAAAACTTGATTTTCGTCAACTGGGTTGTAATCACAGTCTATTGGAATCCTGCAGTGATTTCTCTCAGACTTTTCCTGCAGCACTTGTCTGATATATTGGTTGAAGTCCTATCTCAATTTCCTTCGGATTAATTGATAATACTGGGTGACTTCAACTCGCAGTGCATTAGCACAAATGTATTATCCCTTCCTCCTAAATAAACATACCCATTCAGTGATTTATTTTTATTTGTATAGCGCCGACCGCTCGCAAGCGTCGGGGTGCATATGTAGAGACAAAGACAGACAAAAAATGACGAAACAAGCGACAGGACGTGACAATTGCAGAGGGATTGGGGACAAGTGATGGTCAGAAATATTACCAGTGCTTATTTAAAGAACATAGTTTTAAGATTTTTGTGAAAAAAGTAGATTTTTGTTTCCAGCCTGAGACAGGTCGGTAGTTTGTTCCAGCTAGCTGCCGCGCGGTTTGGGAAGGCTCTCCCCAGTCCGAGTTCTTTTTTATGTTTCAGTGTTGTTAGTAAGCCCTTAGCTTCTGATCTTAATGTCCTGGTGGGATTGTAGGGTGTGAGTTAAGCCTTTATATATTTGGGTGCTTTGCCATGTTTGGGATGAGTTTATGAATGAATGGAATCCAACTATGCTAAATGGGAATGTGAAGGGAGATATCCCATGTGCACCATCTTGGGAGAGAATCAGTGCTTTTTCAACTATTGATTATGTGTACATCTCTAGGAATATCTTTAAGAAATGTTTAACTTTCAAACTGGCTCATACTCAAGATAGTGACCACGCTATGCTGGATTCTGTCATAAGAACTGAAGATATCTCATCAAATCTGCAGTACTCCCACTCTCTTGAAGTGAATATAGCGGGTAACTGAGTTGTACAATTTGAAAATGGGGGCCAAATATTAAATGACAATCTGGGAAGAGTTATTAGGCAGACATCTGCTTCCCAATTGATAGAACAGTGCAAACCTAGTAATTATATCGGATTTTTGTGGTCTTTGAATTATCCCCAAGATGGGAAATGGTAAGACTAACAAAAAACAAACATGGCTTCGACAATCAAATCTATGAAAAAAAGAAGCAATTAAGAGCCAAAAAACATAGAATAAAAAAAACTGTAAAGAATGAGAAGGACTGTTTAGAACAAATTAAACAAATTAATAACCTATATAAGAAGTGGGTCAAAGGCCAGAGGCTTATGCTGCTGCAAAGAGATGGTGAAGAAATGTT
This sequence comes from Ambystoma mexicanum, assembly GCF_040938575.1. Lineage (NCBI taxonomy): Eukaryota > Metazoa > Chordata > Amphibia > Caudata > Ambystomatidae > Ambystoma > Ambystoma mexicanum. The sequence continues at coordinate 680,296,986 of NC_090941.1, read as the reverse complement.
GAAGGCTCTATCCCTGCAAAACTAAGAACTTCTGGGCAATTGTCAATTCAGTACAATCTTCTATTGATTCCACCCAAGAGTCACTGATTGATGAAAAAGCATGGGTGGCTCACTTTCTGAAGGTATATGCTCCTATTATTTCTGATCCCTACTATTACCATCAAGAGATAAATTGGACTTGCAGTTTAAGGTAGAAGACATTGAGCGCTAATAAAGAAATCTTCCAGTTCAAGAGCGCCAGGGCCTAATGGCTTATCAAATTCATATCTAAACAATAATTCTTCAGTTTGGGCTTTAATACTATAGATTCTGTTTGACAATATTATTGGCTCTCTAAAACAACTCCGGATTCATGGAGAGAAGCGATCATTATCCCAATCTATAAAAAAGGCGATCGCACTCTGGCGATCAATAACATTACTTGATGCAGATGCTAACATTTTTGGTGGTTTCGTTTTCATGGAATTGGAGAGCTGGGCTGTGTCTAATGGCATAATTCCTAGGGAACAGACAGGCTTTAAGAAAGGTCCATCAACTTCCCTGAATATATGAATTCTTACTTGTATTATGTCATCGTCATAGGCCAAAGCAGGTACTCTGTTCTTTGCTGCCTGGGTTGATCTCTCACAGGCTTTTGACACCATAAACAGGAATAGGCTGTGGTACAAACTGAAAAAATGGGGTCTACCTGACGGCTTGCTAAATATTCGTATTCATTTGCACCAAGGTTCCGTCCTCAGAGTTAGACTCACGAAATCTGTTTTTTTTTCTACTGCTATTGAGACAGAGAGGGGGTTCGCCAGGGCTGTCTGTTGGCTCCTTTCCTGTTTATTTTATGAATGGCGGATTTGTCTCAATGGCTTTTGGAAAAGGGTCTGGTAGTTCCTAAGATTGGAACGGTTAAAACCTCATGGCTGGCCTATGTAGACGATATTGTGGTGATGGATCACACCCAAGTCGAACTTCAACGGCTACTGACAGCCTTAGCTGAATATGCTATTTTGAATGACCTGGGTATACATCCAGCAAAGTCAAAGATTGTAATCTTCAAACATCCTCATAAAATAACTAAACCATATGTATGGCATCTGAACAATATAGTTGTTCCTACAGATAAACAAGTTATCTACCTGGGGTGTCAGATTCCATCCTATCCCTCCATGTCTCACCTTTTAACAACTATTGAGCCCAAACAAAGAAAGCTGGGTGCGCAAATGAAGAGAGTGTACTCTAAGTACTGTAGATTCTCCTTCATACCATTGATTACATTCTATGTGGGGAAGGTTCTTCCATCTATCATCTATGGCGTAGAGTGCTATCCACAGGCTCTTGACGTTAACTGGGATGAGAGCCAGTTATGGAAAAATGTATTAGTTGTGCCAAACTGTATACCAATTCCATGTGTACGATATGAGCTAGGCCTTGAATCTCTGATATGTCAGTAATGGAATGGAAAAGGATGAGTCTATATAGACTGATTCTGTGCCCTCAGAAAGCATCTCTATATGTTGAAGTGGCATAACAGATGAAAATGAATGATAACATCTTTCTTAATAGCTTGAGATCTTTTTGCAATAACATACTAGTAGCGGCAGACACTTCAATTGATACTCTAATCCAGAATCCTTTAAAGGTAAAGGGATCTGTAAAGCGTATGGATTGGATCAGAACTATTGGCAAGATGAGAGCGGGCAAACTATCGGCATCTTGGACGCAAATTGACAAACCTATCCGATCCCTTTCGGCATATCTGAAAAAATCGTCAAATCCAAGAGCCAGTGCTGATTTCTTAAGATTTAGGCTAAATCTGGTTCTCTCTTTGAAACTACAGCACATTAAAGACCTAGAAGATTCTCTTTTGTTGTGTTTTGATAACATTTCGATTATCTAGGTATCCACGTTTTCTTTTATTTCTTTTTTTATTCATTTTTGTGAAGTGATTGTGTTGGGGCGGTTTTGATTGGTTTTATTGCTTTTTTCATTTCATTCTTTTAAATAAAAAGTTTAAATCGGCTTTGTGAAAATGTTATTGTTTGTAATGTTTGTGTAAAAAGTCAAAATGTTGACTAATATCGCAATAAATAAAAAAAATGTGAAAAATTATTAATGACCATGACCCATTTGAAGCTGCATTCAATGCAAATGAAAGCTGTGTAACAAATGTCAATTTCAAACAATAGAAATAAATGTTGGACAATGAACGCCAACAAGAGGAAGAATTAGCTTCTACTAGATAAAGACACTCATGAAGGCAGTCAACCTTCTCGTACAGGAAGCCAAGAACCACTTGGAGATGCACTCATTCTAAATGAAGCATAAACAGCCATGACTGAGGTAGAAAATATCATGCATCAATCAGAACTAACTCAAAACATGCGTCAGTCTGCAAATCTCACCTATGTTAACATTTTAAAAAGCATTAGAACTGGTCTGTTTACTAAAAATACTAAATCCATCTTAAAAACTAAACTAATCCATGAGCTACATGGGCAAAAGACATCTGCCCCTGATGTCATGGAAGAATTAACTCTACAAAATATATAATGCATGTCCTTAACGCCAACCCTTGCAAGCTGTAGTCAATTTAACGATAAAGTTGAAAAAAGAAATGTAACCCATAGTACAAATCAGCTCCACAGACAAGGTAGAAGTGCATGGCATGACACTCCTTGTTTGTCAACTAGCAACAGTACAACTAAATAGCTTAGAACAATGAATCTCCAACACAGCTGGATTAGCAAAACGATTAACGCTATGTCTAAACTGCAGAGTAATTCTAAAACATAACCTTGACGTAGAACAAGGTTTAGTCAAAGGAGCAATTGGTACAGTTCTATTCCAAGCATATCCACATGACAATATTCAGTTTGTGAACATCAATTTTCACAAACTAGGAGAAGTTAAACAAAAAGGCTGCACAATAGCATTTTTCCTTAACATGTATGTACGCAGAGAACAATTCTCCCTCTCTCTTGCATATGCTGTTCCTTTTCATAAATCACAAGGTCTAACTCTAGATCATGCATTGATTGACATTGGCAGCACAGTCGTCAAAGAAGTTATGAGTTACGTAACACTTTCACGTCTCCGTACACTCAATGGTCTATTCCTAGTTAACTTCTATGCAAACAATGTCAATGCAGACATTCCTTTCATCCTTAAATACAATAGGCTATTTGCACTGTACACTCCCGATCTAGATATTTACTCATAAAACATTTAAAAAGAAAACTGATGCACACAGAAACTATACCAGATCTACCTACAAAACCACTAAAAACACAAACAACTGCTGCTACATCAAATAATACAACCACAAAACCCTCTAGTCCAAAACCAACTGCACGTTGACAAATATTCTTCTTTGCAGGCCCATTAGAGGATACAGAGGCAAAACGCTCTGGTCCATTTAAATTCAGCAACACAACTGGAGTAAACTGCTATGCAAATGTAGTAATCAATCTTCTCTTAAAATTGACACTAATTGTTTTATTTATTTATTCATATTTGTTAAGCGCACAAAGCAGCCCAGAGGCATCATGGCGCTAGTTACAGCAATAGCAAGAACTTAGTTACACATAGAGACACGTACATACATGATTAATAAAAAACATTAGCATTGTGTATTGGTCTGACAGAAGAGAGGTAGTGTTTTTAGTTGAAGAGAGATGTTTTGAGGTTTTTTCTAAAGTCTGTGAGTGATCTTTCTGCTCTTAGGGGAGGGGGTGGGGGGGGGGGAATCCTAAGCCTCCTGCCATGGCCTTGTTGATTTGTGGTACAGTAAGTTGGTTAGAGTAGCATAATCTTGTGGGTTTAGTTGTGATGGGTCTGTGGAGAGTGTTTGAGATAAGGCAGCACTGTGCTGTGGAGGCATTTGTGGGTTGTGGTGAGAATCTTGAAGGTGATACGTTCTTTGACAGGGAGCCAGTGAACGGATTGTCTTACTTGTGACATGTGCTCTTTTTTCGAGATGCTTAAGGCTGCTCTCAGTGCATTATTTTGGGTGACCTGGAGTCCATTTAAATTTTTTACAGAGGTGCCGGCTAAAAGGGTGTTACAATAGTCTAGTTTAGCGCCTATTGTAGAATATTATACCTATTTAGCATTTTTGTTTTTACAGAGGTGCCGGCTTAAAGGGTCTAGTTTAGTGCCTATTGTAGCATATTATATCTATTTGGCGCCTATTGCTCACAACATTTACTGAAACGGCTCGGACCAATTGTGTTTGCAAATGCTTGTCCTTCATAAAAATGCCTCCGATAATCCTGACAGCACTTCCAGTGTCTCATGTACAAGGCAAGAATTGGACCACTGTACAGGAATGGTAAACTTCACCATAAACACAGGAAGTTCCACAAGAATTCCTAATGTACTTACTACAAGTACTAGAAACCAAAAACATCCCTATAAATGAAATCTTCCAGATTTCATACACGTGGAAACATACATGCACTGTCTGCAACCATGTTTCACAAGATCACATCCCTAATTAATGATTTGTCTACATATCCATGCCAATTTATGAATCTATTCCATTTCACCAGCTTCTGCAGAATGCAAATCATGGCATATTATGCCCTTTTTACAATTCAGACAATCGTTCCAGGATACAAATAAACTCACATGGCCAATATGTCATATTAATGCTTCTAAGGAACAATGCGGATGGTACCAAAAATAACTAAGCTCACTAGCTTTACACACGGCCAAGTATCTCTTGGCAAGAAAACTTTTTTAAGAGTAGGCATAATCTACCACACTAGTACCACAACCACTACAGGCCACTATACTGCATATGTCAAAAAAATAAGTGGTTGGTTTGAATGTCATGACACTGTTACTTCATAAAATAGGTTACCAGCAAATATAACAAATGCCTACTTAATATTCCTTTAACCCAAATGTGCTCACTAAAATATACTACAATACACAGTGGAATACGGCAACCGGTAATTAACTAATTTAAACATAGCCATCATGATAATACACTTCAAATATGCCATCACAGTTATACTTGCATACTACATTCATAATACTACAGTAGTACTTTTAAAATCCAAGACAGTTCGAATAAACCAACAGGTATCCAACTACTTTAAACATACCCTTAATTACAACACACTTCAAACAACATCCTATCACAGTTACAATCATGTGATATAGCCATACTACCACACACATGTATTCTGTAACATGTATATTGTTTAAAACCATATGAATGCCAAAAACTGCATGTAAATACAGTAGGGGTTTTTAATCCACTATGTATTTAGTCTCCCAAACAACCCAATGATTATTTCATATGAATACAAGTGTACCACGCACTAATGTTGTACCAAACATAGTACATACAGTGTACTATTTATGAGGGACAAAAAAGTAAATCTATATTTATAATTGTAAGCAATTAAAGGTTTTAAACTATCTTGTTTAACAGATTATACTGTTTTTTTTTCTTACAAAATAAGAACCAGATATTCCAGCCTTATTACCATATGCACCAAAGTATCCCTACCCAGTATTATACTTTTGTTTCTTCAAAAATTACAGATTCCATATGCACTATCCTCAATTGTGCTTCAATCATAAATACCATATGCACTTCAATCATATCATGCCACCATATTGCAAATACTGTTTTCTTCCCCTAAAGTACCTAGAATTACTGTACACACCGCGACCAGTGTCCAGATTCTTGGGGGCAATAGAATTGAACCATATAATAAGTACGTACAATAAACCTGCAAATAACATGACACACCCAGAACACCCCCCAATCTCAAAGACATCCGTGGACATATGCTCGTGTCTGTGAACAGGAAAATGAACCGTGGCACATGCACAGCTTTTTTTTCCTATAAAAACCACTCCATTGTAATTTTTTTCCAATCCCTCACCCTTTCCAGTTACTATTTTGGCTATAAAATCACCCCAAATGTATTTTCCTGAGTATTTCCGTGGTCCGTGGATCCAACATGGCAACTGTTTAAAAAAATTATGATGCACCTCAAAGTTTTTCAACATCCAATCATCGTGCGAGTTTGTTGTCCGTGGATCGGACGCAGCTTTCACAAATTTTTTTGTACCTACTTTTTGGCCATTTAAAAAAAAAAAAAACACAAGACTGTTTCGGGACCAAGCCGCCACTTCTTGCGCAAGTTTGGTGGAAATCGGTCCAGCGGTTTGGGCTGTAGGTGTGAGCATATTTTTGTTTTCCGTTATGTCAATGAGGATTTCAAAAGGGTTGTGACCCCCTCCTATAACTTTGCCCCCCCAGGACGAAACCACACCAAACTTTGCAGTATCATTCCAAGGTACCCATATACTTCTTTTGGTAAGGAGTCGTCAAACGGTGCCAAAGTTATAAGCCACCCAAAAACTGCTCTATGAGTGGATTAACAACCATAACTACACGGCCACTATATATATATATTTTCACTGAAAAGTACAGAGGTAAGCCGGTCATCACTTCCCACATCTGCTGAATTTCAAGGGTTTTATTACAATAAATCTGGTCAACTTAACCAAACTTTAACTAACGATTTTTCAGTGAATTTCAAGGGCTTGCCCTGGCAACCATGCAAATGTCTGCAAATGTCTGACTTGGGTTGATTAAGCTATGTATAAAGTAGCACTGCCCTCTTAGACAAAGACAATTTCCTGGAGCAAAAGATCTTTTTGTTTGAGCTAATTTGCATACCCACAATGCCTTGCTGTTGTGGCTCAGAACTGGAGATGAACTTCCAGTCTACTAGGTGGTGTTGTGGAATGTGTGACTTGGCTCAAATGGACTTCTACTTTTCATGTAACACAAGTATGACCCTGCTGGGCTGCCCACCCTAGAGTGCCCCTAATAAACCCAGACCCCTATCGCAGTATATTCCGTCCTAAACTAACATGTGTCACTCCATTCCCTTCCCGCTCTGATGTGCCAAAGCAGACAGCCATCGATCCCAGCCCCCAGGTTACCACAGGGGCAAGCCCTCCCCCCCCCCCCCCCCCCCCCCCCCGACACCCTTCACCTCATGAATGACCCAGAGTGGGACAATGCAAACACACGTGTACACATTATAGGCTTCTAAGATTTACTCAAAGGTATATTGAAGCTCATTGTTTATTGCATGTCTAGAATAAGTATGTGGATTAGTCAGTGAGGTCCAGCCGCCTCTCCGACCTGACCCAACCTTTACCTTGCATGGACCGGCCCAGCTGAACCACATGATGTCCGTCCTCCCGCCAAGTCATCAGCCAACCCCGTGGAGCCGGCCAATAAAAAACTATATGTGCACCTCCTTTCTAACCAATGAAACTGTAATTTGTAGCCTGTACAGAATTCATACTGATGACGCTGTAACCCTTTAAAACATATTTTAACTGTATTGTTTGCCAGAGCGCTCTCATGGCAGCAGAGTTCTCTGGATGCTGAATCTGACAAACTTTTGCTGATTCTCAAACCAATCTCTTGGTCTCATTCCCTACTGGGATGTGTCCTTTACTCTTAGTTTTTATTGGTAATGTAGGGAGTGAGCGCCTTCACTTGGTGACCCCTGGGACGTGATCAAGGGTGCACTGAGAGACACCCCCGTGTCGTGAGGCAGGATCCGGTATGCCCCTGAGCAAAACCATTGCTTCCTGCGGCTGACCAGCGCACGCACCAAGAGATTCTAAGGGTCCCGGCCATTGCAAATACCTGACTGCTCGCCAGGGCGGGTCACGGCTTGGTTGGGTTGTGGCCCCAATTGTGGATAGACAGTGAACGGAGGTTCTTGGATCACCCCGGACACGCGAGTATTGGTTGTAGTAGGGAGTTAGATTTGGGGCTTAGGGCCTGTGTGAGTGTAACTGGTAGGCTTTTTCTTTTCTTTCTTTTATATGGCCATTAGGTTGTGAATACAGGAGTAACGGAATACGGGAAGAGTACAGGAACCTAGCTATGAAAAGGGGTGGAAGGCGGCGCCGCGTAGCATTGTCTCACCCAGTGCAGGAAATACGTGGAGATAAAATAGAAAAAAAAACGTACAAGTCTTGTGTAGTGACTAGACTCAGGAGCTATTAGTAAATTCTTTTTCTTGTGAGCATAACCCTTTTTAGAAGTAAGCCCAAAAGGGCTCGGGGGGGGGGGGGGGGGGGGAAGGAGGTCTGGGAGCGCGAGTGAGACAAAAACCATGAAAGGGTAAACTAGGATAGGGCAGGAACATAACTAGAAACAAAGCTATTTTATGTTATATGTCGATTGTCGTCAAAGTCAATTGTGTTGGTGTGTCCAAAAAGTGTATGCGCAACTGTTATATAAATTGAATTAGTATAAAAATTGTTTTTTGTTCATGTGGAACCAAGAAGGTGTAAGTGAAAAGGTGTTTGTTTAAACAGCAACGTTGCACAGTGCTTTTTCATTTCCTTTTTCAAAGTATTATAAGCCTAACAGAAGTAGTTCCCAACTGTATCTTTGCCGCACAGTACCCACACAAGCAACACCAAAAGATAAATAGGGGAGCCATGGGAGGAGATACACCATTAGCCCATATTTGCCAGCACCTCCCCTTGTATAGTGAGAAAATTCAGAAGTATCATTATCAATGGCTCACCACGATTATCCCAAATATGGCTAGAGGGAGGGTCATTTGATAAACGAATATTAGATCTTGTGACAACCCACCTATTAGCAAAGTACTGGGGGAAGCAACTCCAAAATATACGGGAAGTGTTAGATCTGTGGAGGATGTTTGAAGACACATACCCTACTAACAGTATTGATAAAGAAGTGTCGTCTGGGACAGCATCAGCGCAAGCAGGGGAGAGAGGAGAACCATCAGAAGGGAAAACGGTAAAGACAGGGGACGAAGAACTCACTAGGCTTTACCCATTGTTAACTAGGCGCACTGTGGGATACAGTGACCCCTCTTATTTTCCTGCACCAAGCACACTTTCCCCTCCCACAGCGACAGCCCCGGCTCCCTATGACCCGAGGGGGTTGTACGGGCCCATAAGCGCCCCTCCACTAAATATTGCACCCCTCATTGGTGATTTAGAAAGACAACTTACCTCCACACAGATGGAGCTGACATGGTAAAGAGCATTATGTGACAGAGAGCAAATGCTGCCTGGGGGAGGGGAGACGCCATGCACCATGGGGGAGGAGGAAGAGGCTGCGCAGTACATTCTTCGGGTGCAAGACCTGTGGAGATCAGAAACGGGCACGGCTTGGGACCAATCAACCTCCCTTTTCTACTTTATCATCAAAAGAGGCCTCCCAAAGGAGGTACAGAAGGCCTTGGATAAAATTGCTGGGATAGAAGCCAAAGGCTGGCCTGAAATTCAGAGCATCATAGTACACCACTGTAGGAGGACAAAAGAAAGAGAAAAAATAAATTTTGCAGAGGAGGTTGGCAGACGAGGCCAAGCTTGTACAGAATAAACTGGTGAAGGCCACTGCGGTTACGGCAGCCCTGCCCACTGAAAGACGGGGAGAAAGGGAGGAGGGGTCAGGAGGTTCAGTGGCAAGGATGGCAGCAACCTGGTCCGCAAACGGGCAGTAGCAATGGGCTGGCTAGGAGCAATACGAGGGCCCCCAATGGCAGGTAAGGCCTACAAGAGGACGAGGTGGGTACAGGGGACAGAGAGGGTGGTTCGGAGGTCAGGGAGGTAGGGGTTTTGGAGGACAAGGGATTCTGGCAGGGGGCCAATGGTCATGTTGGAATTATGGGAGATGGGCACATTTTTCAAGGGAATGCCAAGCCCGACCCATGGGATACTATCAAGGGCCCTCGCCCACTAGAAATGAACAACAATTTGGTGACCCTCATCCAGGCAGTCCCTATGGATTACCAATAGGTGGTCACAGGCAACAAGAGCAATATTATAACGATAACCAGCAAAGAACACAACAAATTCAACAAAGACAACAAGCGCCACAGCAGGGCATGCAGCCCCAAGTAGCTCGCCAGAACACAATGGGGAACGGCCACCCAAACACTTTCTCAACGACCGCCAACGGCGCACCTGCGCCGTTCCGCAGAACAACAGTGATTGCAGATAGCGTTTTCTCAGTCCCAGGAATGAACACATACCCAGATTAGGACAGCCCACAGAAAGTACTTGCATGTCCAGTCCTATCAACTACCCGACGTCCTGAAGAGGAACCACTGGTGGGGGCAGAGATAGGGAATTAGCAGTTCATCTTTATGGTGGACTCAGGAGCGGAAAAATCATGCCTCATGGAAGGACGGTCTCCTCTCTCAGGCCGAAATTTGGAAACACAGGGATTTTCTGGGGCAATTTTAAAGGTTCCCTACACAAAAGATTTGGATATAACAGTGGGAAGAAACACAGTGCGGGCACCCCTATTATACCACGAAGATTCGCCCATAAATCTGCTGGGGAGGGATCTCTTAAGCAAACTTAACATGACCATTTCCTTCACAGAACAAGGAATAGTGTGCTCCACCACAGGGGTATGCCCAATACGAGCAACGTTAATGATCAGCACCATGACAAATGAAGTTGCAGTGAGGGGGGTGCCCACGGATGTTGACATGTTCATCTATGGGATACAGGTTTTAGCCAGAGTGGTACCCGAGATAAAACGAAAAGAATGCAGGGTGCCATCTGATTTTGTCTTTCGCCCTGTGGCAAGCCCAAAAATTGTGCCCGGCACCATCTTCTCAATTGACCTACAGGGGGTGCAGGTATCGGGGAGACGTATTGTGGCAATAGGACTGGACACGCATGGATGTGAGTGGAGAACAGTGTTGTGCATTGACCCAAATACAGCACTAGGAAACCTTACAGACGAGAAGTTGTTCACGGACAGTGACACTGATGAGGAGATAATAATGGAAATATGCATACCCTGCGACATAATGATTCAACATAGAGAAGGAACAAGTTACTTACCTGTAACTTGTTCTCCAGCATGGGTCTGGAATGGATTCACATGCTCATGAATATTCCCCGTCGTCAGGCTGGGAATCCTCGGTAAAGAAAAAATCAGTATCAGTTTCGTTTCTGATCTGTCTTTCTTAGTAGTAACCAATCACTGAACTCTGGGTCATACTGCCCCCAGCCAATGACTGCCCTCACCCTAAGCCCCGCCTCTGGCAGCCATCCTCAGATTTGGAAGCACGCAAAGTGGCAGTATGACCAAGTGAAGAGCCGCAGAGGGGTAGGTGGGAGGGTTCGCATGTGAATCCATGCCAGACCCATGCTGGAGAACAACAGTTACAGTTAAGTAACTTGTTCCTTCTCCAGCATGGGGTCTGGCATGGATTCACATGCTCGAATAAGAGAATACATAGCAGTATACACATGCACAACCACGGGAGGTGGCAAAGGCTCAACATTAAGCATTACATCCAAAACTCAACATTAAGCAATTCTTACCTCCTCACCAGGCTCACCTTAGGCGAACAGGTTGCGCAGCACTGCTTGGCCGACCCTGGACTCCTCCCTAGAGTCCCGATCGACGCAGTAGAATCTTGTGAAGGTGTGCATCGACCTCCACGTAGCAGCCCTGCAGATGTCCAGCAGGGGCACACCAGACAGGAACGCCATGGTAGCAGCGATCGCTCTGGTCGAATGGGCTCTCGGACAGCCGGGCAGAGGTCGGTTCGCCAACCGGTGACAGTGCATGATGCAGCCGGAGAGCCATCTGCAGATGGAAGTCTTCGTGAGAGCCTTCCCTTGATTCACAGACCCAAAGTTCACAAACAGTTGTGACGTCTTGCAAAAACTCTTTGTGCGGTCCACGTAGAACTTGAGCGCTCTAGCTACATCCAGCGAGTGCAAAGTCCTCTAGGCCGGCGTCGAAGGCGACGGGAAGAAAACTGGAAACACCAAGGGCTCATTGAGGTGGAAGTCCGACAGCACCTTGGGCATGAAAGAGGGGTGTGTCCTCAGCACCACCCTCGTGTCATGAAAAGTCAAGTATGGAGGCTTGCAAGATAGGGCCTGGATCTCTCCCACTCGTCGTGCGGAGGTGATGGCAACGAGGAACACTGTCTTCCATGACAGGAACTTCAAAGGCGCTGAATGCATAGGCTCGAATGGGGCCCCCATGAGCCTGGTCAGCACCACATTAAGCTCCCACGCCGGGGCAGGAGCCTTCACCGGCGGGAACGATCGGAATAGTCCCTTCATAAATTCCTTCACCAGGCGATGAGACCACCAGGACGCCCGTCCCCTAGTCCTGGTATATCGGGAGATGGCAGCCAGATGTATTTTGATGGAGGCATGAGCCAGTCCAGCTTTGGCCAGCGACAGTAGGTATGGCAGTACTTGAGGGGCCGTAATCCACAGAGGGTTAATCTTCTGTGCACGGCACCAGACAGAGAACCTCTTCCACTTATGACCGTAACACTTGAGAGTTGAGGACGCCCTGGCTTTTGCAAGGACCTCTCTGCAGTCAGCTGGGATATTGTACCCTCCAAACTCTAGTGCTGCAGGAGCCAGGCCTGCAAGTTCAGCGACTGTGGGTCGTGATGGAGAATGGCGCCTCCATCTCTGGAGAGAAGATCCGCGTCCGCCGGCAGCTTGACTGGTGGGGACGTTGACAAGTCCAGAAGGTTTGGGAACCAGATCTGCCTCGGCCACGCCGGTGCGACGAGGATCATTCTGCACCTGGACTTCTTGAGCTGGTTGATGAGGCGGAGCAGCAACGGCAACGGAGGGAACGCGTATAGAAACAGGCCGTCCCAGGGGAACGAGAAAGCATTGCCCATGCTCCTCGGCTGCGGGAACCTGCTGGCGAACCTCTGGCACTTGGAGTTCATCGCTGAACAGGTCGATCTGGGGTTTGCCCCATCGTTGGAAGAGCCGATCCACTTGATCCTGGCATAGTTCCCACTGGTGGCACGAGCGCAGCTCCCTGCTGAGTGAGTCGGCGATGGTGTTTTTTATTCCTACTAAGTGGAAGGGAACTAGAAACATCCCCTGGGCGACAGCCCAGTGACACAGATACTGGGCCTCCTTGGATAGGGCTGGGGATCTGGTGCCCCTTTGCTTCTGTATGTAGAACATCGTGGTGGTGTTGTCGATGAAGATCCTCACCACTTTGTCCTTGAGGGACGGAAGGAACGACTTGAGCGCCCAGAACACCACTCGGAGCTCCAGAATGTTGATGTGGAGAGACCTCTCCTCCGGGAGCCAAAGGCTTCTTGCGTGGAGATCTCTGGTGTGGGCCCCCCAACCCTCCAGAGAGGAGTCCGTCGTCACCATCTCCTGAAACGCTGGGGTTTGAAAGTCCGTGCCTGTAGTGAGGTGAGCACGGGTACCCCACCACGGAAATTCCTTGTCGAGAGGGATCCTTGTCTTCGAAGCAGCCCGTCGCCTGAAACCAGCGGGCGTCGAGGAACTCCTGTAGCGGACGCACCCGAAGTCTGCAAAGGGGTACAAGATAGATGCATGAGGATATCATCCCGAGAAGGAACTTGATGGACCTCACCCTGGCCACGTCCGTGGCTAACAGGCGCCACACCTTGCCTAGGATGGTCTTGGTCCTCTCCTCCGACGGGGAGGCCAATTGCCCCACTGTTTCGAGCTTCGCTCCCAGAAACAGTGCTACTTGCGATGGAACCAGGTGGGATTTGGGGTAGTTGGTGGCGAACCCCAGTTCCGTGAGCAACCGGACGGTCCTCACTGTGTGTTCGACGGCGAGTTCTTGTCCTTGCCCAGATTAGCCAGTCGTCCAGGTAGGGGTAGACGTGGATCCCCTGCAGACGCAGACGCGCTGCCACTGGTGCCAGGCACTTGGTGAATACCCTGGGTGCCGACTTTAATCCGAACGGTAGGGCTCTGAATTGGTAGTGGCGTCCTTGAACCACGAACCTGAGAAACTTCCTGTGCCCTTTTAGGATGGGGATGTGGAAGTAAGCATCCTCCAGGTCCAACGACGATAGGAAGTCGCCTTCCTCTAGCTGTCCCAGCACGTGCTGGAGGGTGACCATCCTGAATTTCTGTGCCTTGACGTATTTGTTTAACCGACGCAGGTCCAGGATGGGGCTCCAACCGCCTGTCTTCTTTCTGACGAGGAAGTACCTTGAGTACACTCCGGAGCCCCGGAGCCTCCTGGGGACGAGCTCCATGGCACCTTTCTTGAGCATCACCCTTTCCTCCAACAGCAGTTGAGGGATGTGATTCTCCTTCCAGACCACAGGAGGAATGCGAGGGCACTTATTTTGGAATTCCAGCGAGTGCCCTTTGGCCAGGGTGTCCAACACCCAACGGTCGGTGGAGATGGACTCCCACATGCTGACAAACTTTGTCAGCCGGCCTCCCACCAGGGTGATTCGGTGAGGGCCCGACGACACGGCCGGTTCAGTCTTTTTTGGAGGCGGCCTTGCCGCCTTGGCCTCCTTGGCAACGACGGCGGGATCCCCCTTGCTTGCCGCGACCTCTGTAGGCCTCCTGGGAAGAGGAGCGGGCCGCCTGGCGGTAAGTGGAGGAGCCACCGCTGGATCCTTTGGAGGCACCCTGTCTGCCTCCGGAGCTCCGAAAAGGCCGTTGCTGTTGAAGCACCCCTAGGCACCGGGCCGTCTCCGAGTCGGTCTTGATGGCCTGTAGAGACTCGTCCACCGCCTTACTAAAAAGTTTGTTGCCGTCGAACGGCATAGCCAACCCTCTGGTCTGGACGTCCTGGCAAAAGTCTGTCACCTTGAGCCATCATCGTCGTCGGAGGCAAACTCCATTGTCCAGTTGGCGAAATCCGGTATCGGCAATGTCTGTTGCCACCGTTATGGCGTGATCGGACGCTACCTCGCCTGCAGAATTTCTAGGGCCTCCACCCTCTTGTCGTCAGGTAGTAAGTCTAGCAGGGGAGCTATCTTGAACCAGAGCTCCCTGTCGTAGCGGGCCACGATCGCTAAGGCATTGGCCGCCTTAATCGTCGTTGCCGCCGACGACGAGATGACTCGTTGTCCCATGGAGTCCAACTTCTTGCCCTCGCTGTCCGGCAGGGAAGTGGGAGTTGAAGCCGCAGCACCCGCTGCTTTCTTCTTAGCCACTGCTGAGACGACAGAGTCTGGCGTGGGCTGGGCCCTGAGGCACATGGGGGCGGCATCGGGGACTTGGTACTTCTTTTGGTACCTGTCCCTCTTGGTGGGTGTCGTGGAAGGGTTCTTGAGGACAGCAAGCCCCTCGTCCCAGATGTCGTCAAGGAAAGGCACTGCGAGGACCGCCTTCCTCTTGGCCTCTCGTCGTTGGTAAAGAAGAACAAGTTACTTTCTTACCTGGTAACGTTCTTTCGATGGGATGGTCCGACGTATTCCATATTTATGACAGGTAATGTCGACAGCTGTGCTGCTTCGGAAAATCTTTGGCGTCATGCGTCGATGACGTCGATGCGCCGTCCCCGAGGACCTCCTTCGACAGCCGACGTCACCCGATGTGATAAGTAGGACGCACGACGCCCATAGCCTCAGTTATAGTTTTTTCCCAGAACGTGTGCCACCAGTTTTCTGCCAGTCAGACACACGAGGCCTTGCGGAACGCAAGCTGCAATCGCAAAAGAAATTCTGCAGTGGGGAAGGCAGGGAGGGAGCGATATGGAATACGTCGTCGGACCATCCCATCGAAAGAACGTTACCAGGTAAGAAAGTAACTTGTTCTTCGAGGGGATTGGGTCCTCCGACGTATTCCATATCTATGACAGACTCCCAAAGCAGTACCAAGAAGGAGGTGGGAAAGAATTTAGAATACAAATTTAGCATACCCAATCAAATTGCGGAATAGAGAACTGCCTTGCCAAAGGCCAGATCTTGCCCCCTGATGGAATCGAGGGAATAGTGACGTACAAAAGTATGTACTGAAGCCCAGGTGGCTGCATCACAGATGTGACGAATAGGAACTCCCCTCTGCAGGGCAGTAGACGCAGCCACTCCTCTGTTAGAATGGGCCCGCAAGCCAGCCGGAGGGTTCTTACCCGCCAAGCGGTAACACTCGGAGATAGCTAAAATAATCCAACGAGACAAAGTCTGTTTCGTCACAGCTTGTCTCAAACGCTTTCCAGCGTAACCAATGAAAAGTTGATCGTCCACTCTGACCCGGGACATGCGCGAGATATAAAAGCTCAACGCTCTCCTAGGATCAAGCCTATGGAGCCTCTCCTCTTCCTTACCAGGATGCGGAGGAGGATAGAACGCCGGAAGAACAACCTTCTGGCTCAAATGTAATTCCGAAACCACCTTCGGAAGAAAAGAAGGACGAACCCTAAGGACAACCCTGCCCTTGTGAAATACAGTGAAGGGTGGCTTAACTGAAAGTGCCTGTAACTCACTCACTCTGCGAGCAGAAGTAACAGCAACTAAAAACACAGTTTTCAGAGTTAACAGCCTCAAAGGGCAAGAATTTAAAGGCTCAAACGGAGCACCCATAAGAAACTTAAGAACAAGGTTCAAATCCCAACCTGGCACCAAAAAAGGTGACGTAAGGAACACATTAGTGAGCCCTTTCAAAAACTGTGAAATTAAAGGAATCTTAAAATAGGAACACTCTTCAGACGAGCGCTTAAATATGGACAGCACTGCCAGGTAACCTTTAATGGTCCCCACTTGCAAGCCCCTGTGGGCCAAAGAAAGCAAGAAAGACAAAACCATGGGAATGTCGCATTCAAACGGATCCACATTCTGAACTCTGCACCAGTCGCAGAACTTTCTCCAGCGGCAACGGTACAGAGACTTAGTTGCCGGCCGCCTGGCCGAGAGCAACACCTCCATCACGTCTTCAGGGAGGTCCCAATCCTTATACCTCAACCTTTCAGAAGCCAAGCGTGCAGATTGAGGGATATGACCTCTGGATGGAGAACCTGACCCCCTCCCGTGAGAGCAGATCGTCTCGGTAGGGAAGACGATGTGGAGGGCAGATGGACAAGCCTAGAAGGTCCGGGTACCACGTCCTCCGGGCCCACGCCGGAGCAATGAGGATCATCCGGAAACCGAAACTCCGTAACCTCCGCAACACTTGCGGGATGACGGGGACTGGAGGAAACGCGTACAGCAGTGGGAATGACCACTCCACCACGAACGCGTCTCCCAAGGCTCCTTTTGGAGGAAATTCCCGCGAGCAAAACCTTTCGCACTTCCGGTTGACACTGGAGGCGAAGAGATCCACTTGAGGGGTCCCCCAAAGGCCGAAGATCTCCAGGAGAATCTCCTGAGCCAGCTCCCACTCGTGAGAGATCGTGCTCTGCCTGCTCAGAGCGTCCGCCGTCTCGTTGTCGTCTCCGCCAGATGAACTGCCGAGATCGAAACTTCCTGCTGGATGGGCCATAACTCGAGCTGTATCGCCTCCCTGCACAGCGGAAGTGACCGTGCCCCCCCTTTTTTGTTGAGGTAGTGCATGGCCACCGTGTTGTCCGTCAGAATCAGGACACTCTTCCCGCGCACAGTCGGCAGAAAAGCCTTCAGGGCTAGCCTGACGGCCCTCAGCTCCAACAGATTGATATGGAGTCTGGACTCCGACGGAGACCAACGACCGCTGACTGTCAGCTCGTTGGCATGAGCTCCCCATCCCGTGAGGGGTGCGTCCGTCACGATCGTCACCTCCGGCCAGGGCAGCCAAAATGGGGCACCCTTCATCAGATTGCCCTCGACGGCCCACCACAGAAGGTCCCGGGCTACCGAGGGCAGCACCTGAACAGGGTCCGACAGCCTGCCGGAGGACAGACCACTGGAGCTTGAGCGCCCACTGCAAAGATCTCATCCACAGACGAGCCTCTGGCACCTGAAGAATGCAGGACGCCATGAGGCCGAGCAGTCTCAAGAACTCGGACGCTGGGAGAGTCTGGGCAAACTGGAACTTGTGCACCATCTGCTGAATGTGAAGAGCCCTCACCTGAGGAGGAAAACACTGCCATAGGGACGTGACGAGCACTGCTCCAATGTACTGGAGCCACTGCGTTGGTGTCAAATGGGACTTCTTTAAATTGAGGGAGAAGCCCAGCCTGTGAAGGGATTGGCAGGTGACGGACAGATGATACAGGACTTGCTCGGGAGAGCTCCCCCTGATCAACCAATCGTCCAGGTAGGGGTAGACGTGAATCCCCCCTTTCCTGAGATGCGCTGCCACCACCACCATGAGCTTGGTGAAAACCCTCGGGACGGAGGTCAATCCGAACGGCAGGACCCGAAACTGAAAGTGCGAGTCGCCAACCGCGAACCTCAGGTACTTCTTGTGCTTGGGATGGATCGGCACATGGAAGTAAGCATCCTTGAGGTCGAGAGACACCAACCAGTCCTGAAGTTGAAGGGCCTGGAGGACTTGAGAAAGAGTCACCATCTTGAACTTGTCCTTCCTGAGGAGTTTGTTCAAACCGCGCAAGTCCATGATGGGTCTCAATCCCCCGTCTTTCTTTGAAATCAAAAAATAAGTTGTTCCTCTCCGCTACAGGCACCAGTTCTATGGCGCCTTTCTCCAGCAGGGCTTGAATTTCCTGCGCAAGGAGCGGATCCGGACACTTCAAAGAGAGGTTCCCTGGTGGATTGTCGTGAGGCCTCTGCCGAAAAGGAAGACAGTAGCCATGGGTTATGATCTCCAGAACCCACACATCTGAAGTAATGGCTTGCCACTCTACAAGATGCTGCGCCAGCCTTCCCCCAACCGGCGAACCATGGGACCTGGCCTCATGACTGAGTGGTAGCGGCTGCGGCGTTGCCTGAGGGTAAAGAGGCAACTGCCCGAGCGGCCTTGGCACCTCGAGTACCTTTATTTCCGCCTCTGGCACTCTTACGATGGCCTCTTTGACTGCTAGCTCCTCTCGCTTTACTGAAGGACGAGTAATAGCGAAAGGAACCTCCCCTCCATTGCTGTCCCCTAGGACGAAAAGGCGGAGGTTGTCGAACTGCAGCGCCCAACAACTTCGCTGCAGCTTTGGAGGTCTGCAACCTCTCAAGGCTCTCGTCAGCCTTGCTGCCAAAAAGGTGTTCACTGTCAAAGGGCATGTTGAGGAGCCCGGACTGCACATCAGGAGCGAACCCAGACTTCCTCAACCACGCAAACCTGCGCATTACGGTGCTCACCGGCATGGACCGGCTGACACAATCCACCAAGTCCAAACCCGACTGAACGGCCTCACACATGGCATCCTTGCCATCCTGAAACATAGCAAGGAAACCATCCCGTTCGTCCCCTTCGGGAATATGATCAGCCGCTAATGCAACACAGTTCCACAGAGTGTGCGTGAAACGAGACAAGGCACATATGGAGTTGGCCGCCTGAAGCGCCATACCCCCAGAAAAAAACACTTTCTTCGGCCAGCCGTCAAAACGTTTGTCGTCCCTATCCGGAGGGATGGTAGGATACGACGCCTGCTTTGCCGGGGCCGTAGCCGCCTGCACCACCAAACTCTCCGGGGTGGGGTGCCTAGACAAGTAGCAGGGGTCGCTATTGGCTGGACGGTATTTTCGCGACAAAGACTTGCCCACTGCCGGGAGACTCTCCGGAGCAGTCCAAGCCGCCGCCACCCTTCTCTGCAAAGCCATATGAAAAGGAAAAACCTGGTCAGTGGGTGGACCGAGATCAAGGATGTCCGTGAGATCATCCTGAACATACTCCCCTGGGGGAGCCGACCAACCCAAGTACTCGGTAATCGGAGACATAAGGTGCCGATATGACGAATCGGCATGAGTGCCAGGCTCCGGCCGACAAAACTCCACCTCCGGAGAGGTGTCCAATTCACTGGCATCATGCAGTGACTGCCTCAGGTCATCAAACTGACTATGGCCCGAGATAAGTTCATCTGAAACCGTAACCAGACCGCCATCAGAGCCTTTATCACCCTCTGAAATGTACTTCAGGCGGGGAGAGGAAGACCTCTGCGGACCAAAGCAGTGCCGGACCTTAGCCATAGCCTTTTTAGGGGCAAATCCTGTGCCACAGAGCCCCTCCGACACCACCCCGAAAGGCGTCGAGGGCGCCGAGCGAGTCGGCGCCGGCGTCGACAGAAAAGGCGTCGATGACGAACGAATCGGCGTCGACATCAGCTGCAACGCCTCCAGCATCGGCGGCGTCGACACAGTCCTCGAAGCCGGAGCTCCGAGCGTGTCTCTCGACAACCTGGGTGCCGACGGCGTCGACGACCCCCTCGAAGACAGAACTTCGAGAGTAATCTTCGACGACCTCGGCGCCACAGGCGTCGACGTCCTCTTCGAAGACGGCACAGGATCACGCGGTCTCGAGCGCGTCGAGGACCAGGACCTGGAACGGGCATGGCAAGAACGGCTACCCTTGTCCGAGCGGGACCTCTCCCGCGAGCCATGTCGACCACCCGACCCCGAAGGCGTAGGGGCGGTGTCTCTCGACCGGTGCCGACCGACCCCATTCGGAGGCGCAGACGGACCGGTGCCCTGCGATTCCAGAATCGCTAGCATCTGCTTCCCGAAGGAAGCCCATTCCTCCGGTGTCGCTTGCATGGAGGGACAAGCGACCCGCCGACGGGCGAAGCCCTCGGAAGAGGACGGGGAAGGTGACCTATGCCGGCGCTTCCTGGAATGCCTAGAAGAGGCGGAGGAGTGGCGAGACCGACTCCTGGAAGGAGACACACCGGACTTCCGATGACGATGCGGAGAGTCACCCCTCGAGTCATCCGTCGAAAGCCCTGCAGACGTCGACTTCTGGGGCTTAGACACCCGACCTACCGACAGTTTCTTCTTGCGTTCTCGTAAGGCCTTCGCAGTGAGCGACTGGCAGTCGACACAATCGTCCGTATCGTGGGCCTCCCCGAGGTACCAGAGGCAGGCGTCGTGCGAGTCCGTGACCGACATCTTGGACCCACAGTCCCCGCAGTTCTTGAAGCCCGGACGCGGGGTTGAAGATGAAAAAGACATCGCCACAAACAAACCGAACAGGTTCAACGAACCGAGAAAGAAAACAGCAACTCCAACGAGTCGAGGCGTACCGAGATTCACAAAGCGAACACGTTCGCGGACAAAACGGAACCGAGGCTATGGGCGTCGTGTGTCCTACTTATGACATCGGGTGAAGTCGGCCGTCGGAGGAGGTCCTCGGGGACGGTGCATCGACGTCATCGACGCAGGACGCAGACGCCAAAGATTTTCCGAAGCAGCACAGCTGTGGACATTACCTGTCATAGATATGGAATACGTCGGAGGACCCAATCCCCTCGAAACCCTTCCTTTTTTTGTTCTTCAGGGCAGAGCTGGAAGAGCTCGGATGCCCTGGTTATCATGGCGTGGAAGGAGCCAATTTCATCGGCTGGAGAAGCCTGCGGGGGGGGATGACGGGATGTCCGACGTGTCATCGCTGCCGTCATCGTATCCTCTCTAGGGTCCGGCGAGTGGGATGAGGGGTCCACAGGCCTCGCGGGCACGAAGGGCAGAGAGGGGTGGACCCTCCTCCGCTTGTTCGGAGGGTTTCCCGACGGGCCTGGTTCTGGATCCTCCGTCGGGGTCCGTGGTAATATCGTCCTTATCTCGGTACATAAGGATTGGATCGCCAACAAAATGGCCGCCGAGCTATCCTGGGGCTCGGGTAATAGCTGCGGACGGACGGGATGGCCGCTCCACTGGGCCCTCTTCGTCGCCATCGTCGCTATCTTCGATCACGTCAGCGGGGACCGCCCCCTGGGATCGAACCATCTTAAACCTCTCGTTGAGGCCTATGAACCTCTCGTTCAGGCCATTCTCGGTTTCCACCAGCTCCTCCTCAAAGGCTGATTCTGAGTCTGTAATGGCCACCGCCCCCCCCCTCTTTTTCCGCCGGGGACTTCACGGGGGTCTTAACGATGGGCTGGAAAGAGGATTCCCTCCGCGGTGGCAGGGATACTCTGGGCCCAGAGGCCGTTTTCACTGGCGTAGTCTCAGCCGGCTTCACCAGGGTCGCAGCGACCACTTCGATAGAGGCCTTTGCCGGCTGGATCAAGGCCCTCACCACCTTAGGTGCGTCCTGGGCCTTTGCCTTGGGGGGAGGGTCAGCGCCTCGCTCCCCTTTCGAGAACGACCGGGCCGCTCCAGCAGTTTACCCGGGTTCTCGGACTTCCTCTTCCCCGAACCAGAGCGCTGGCTCATGGTGGAACGTGCCGGGGAAGTCGCGCCCTGCTTGGCAGCCGAAGAGCCCAACCTTTCGGCGCTCCCAGTGCCCGCGGACTCGCGGTGCTTGGCCTTCTGTTGGGCCCCCGTCGCCGGGGCGCCCTCACAGGACTTAGAAGCCCGCTCAGACTTTTTCTTCGCCTTCTCACCTGCTGTGCCCTTCTCCAGCCAGGCGGCAAGGCGGGAACGACGATCTTGTTTGGTCCGTTCCGAAAGGTTTGTGCAGAACGCACAGTCCTTCTCCACGTGCGTCTTGTCCTCATGAAGACAGTAGAGGCATCGTGAATGCTCGTCCTCCTTGAAAATGTTTTGTAATCCACATCCAGGGCAGCACCTGAACAGCTTGGATCCGGGCGTCGAGCTTCCCTTGTCCTGGGCCATGTCCATTGAGGTAGGCCGCAGATCTTCCGGAATCCTCCAAGAAGCGTAAACTCGACGAAAACTTCACCCTTGAGGGGCGCAGAAGAATTCCGAAACGGGTACCCGTTATCGGAAGTAGAAACAGTGGAGCTAGAGGCTCGATTAAACCGAAAAAATGAGAAAATCTCCTGAAAAAGCATGAAATCGCAGCAAAAACTCGAGAGCTAAAGCACGAGGACTCCCAACACTTGAGCGTGCGGTAAAAATCTGAGGATAGCTGCCAGAGGCGGGGCTTAGGGAGAGGGCAGTCATTGGCTGGGGGCAGTATGACCCAGAGTTCAGTGATTGGTTACTACTAAGAAAGACAGATCAGAAACGAAACTGATCCTGATTTTTTCTTTACCGAGGATTCCCAGCCTGACGACGGGGAATATTCATGAGCATGTGAATCCATGCCAGACCCCATGCTGGAGAAATAAATAACCCCCTCATGGCCAGTGTCAGTGCACCACCTTCAATTTTTTAATGACGATGTGAAACAAGTACCACCAGAATTGTGGACAACAGGGCCCCATGATGTAGGGCTCCTGAAGGGAGAAACGCCCATAAAAATAAAACGGAAACCAGGCGCAGTACCACCCAAAGTAAAGCAGTGCCCGCTATCCAGAGAGGCAGAAGAAGGAATAAAGGAAACGATAAATGCACTATTACAACAGGGCATGATTGTACCATCAGGTTCACCATGCAACACAGTGATTTATCCCATAAAAAAGGCAAAGGGCGGGGCTTGGAGGATGATCCAGGATCTCCGCCCACTTACTGACGTAATACAGAAAGTTCACCTTGGTGCTAAACCCTGCATCAATTTTATGCAGCATCCCAAAAGATGCCACGTGTTTCACAGTTGTGGATTTGAAGAATGCCTTCTTCTCAGTTCCACTCGCCCCAGTTGCCAATATCTAACAGCATTTACCCTGGGGGAAAAAAGATATGAGCATTGTAGATTATCCCAAGGTTACTGTGAAAGTCCCAGTATATTTAACAGAATACTGCACGCAGATCTTGGCAACATTGACGTGAAAAGCACAATAATTCAATATGTAGATGATATTTTGATCTGCAGTGGAAGTAAAGAACAATGTACAGCAGACTCAATAACGTTACTGAACCTACTAGCAACAAAAGAGTACAAGGTGGACAAATGAAAACTGGAGTACTGCTTAGCAGAGGTGTTGTATCTAGGGCACTCAATATCAAAGGATGGTAAAAGGATTGTACCAGACAGAGCATCAGCAATACATCACACTCTAATGCCCAAAACCGTGAAATACATGCAAAAATTCTTCGGCATATGCAACTATTGCCGTGGATACTAGACTATGCTGCATACACATGCCCCCTTCTCCAAGCATTGAAAGATGCCCAAAAGAACAGAGCCCCATAAAATGGACCCAGGAGATGATCACACAATTCCTTAAATTACAAGATCTCATCACAACAGCACCCGTCCTAGCAACACCAGATTATGATCGGGAGTTTTATTTATTCTCCCACTGCAATGGAACACTAACAGATGTACTGACCAAAAAACATCATTAGGCGACAAGCCTACTACAGTGGTACTCTGGACTCAGTAATGCAAAGGCACTTCGCATGAGAACAAGCCCTCGCTGCAGCAGCCTTGGCGATAGAAAAAAGTGCCACTATAGTAATGGGATGCTCTGTAACATTATTTGTTGAACACTCTCTGTTTGTCATATTAGAGAGGTCAAAGTCCATACTCACCACGGAGAGAGCAACTGCATACGAAATAATAATATCAAGATCAAACATACACGTTCTACAATGCAAAACTGTAAACCCAGCCACCTTCATCACAGAACCCTGCACAGTGGAAGACATGCAGGCACACTACTGCGCTACATATGAGGGAGAAGGTGACAATATCCCTAAAGCCAGTGAAAATGCCCTAGAAGGAGGTGAAATATACTTTGTGGACGGGTCAGCTTCCATTGACTTAGACAGGAGAAAAACACATAGGGGAAGCAGTGGTAAGAATTGAAGGGGAAGAATACGAAGTGATAGTGCAGAAACGCCTCCCCTCACATTTTTCAGCACAAGCAGAACTTATAGCATTAATTGAAGCATTGCATACAGCTAAGGGTGCGCAGTAACAATTTACTCTGACTCAGCATACATGACAACGACAGTACACTCCAGCGTGTCACGATGGCGACAAAGAGAATTCAGCAGAGCAGATGGTTCTCGCGTCCAATATGCAAAGCTGGTAAATGATCTCATTGAAGCATTAGCAGAACCTTCAACTGTGGCCCTAGTGAAGTGCCAAGCCCACACAAATAACACAGATGCAATCTTACTCAGGAACACAGCAGCGGACGCCGCCGCGAAGTAGGCAGCATACTTTAACATCCCCCAAGCAGTAGAATGTGTAATAAAGACACCCGCACATGACGACAAGGAAGGGGGGTACAGTTCTATGCCCATACTTCAAATTATAGAGTTGCAGAGGCGCACCCCACCAGATGAGCAGGAACTATGGACAAAGAGAAGGTGCAAACAGTCACCCACAGACCACCTCTGGTGCCAGGCAATGACCGAGAAAATTGTAATGCCCATAAGAGTTATTGCAAATAGCATTCCAACAACTTCACTTCCCATCACATGTGAAAAAACAACATATAGCAGCAGATATCCAAGAGGATTGGTTTGACCCAATCTGCAGGAGCATTTAACGAAATTGATAATAGAGTGCACAACATGTCAGACATACAGTTCAGGTATGACCCTCCGAACGTTGCGGGGGAAAACTACTGCGCCCACGAGGGCTGTTCTGAGAATTACACATTGACTATGCCGATATGGGGAAACAGTTTAACGGAGCAAGATATCTCATCGTTGTGGTGTGCCCCTTCTCATGTTGGGTAGAAGCAGGGCCCTGTGCGCACCCAGACGCCAAGTGTGCAGCAAAGTTCCTAGTAAGGGAGTTGTTCCTGAGGTGGGGGATATGTGATGTGACCAGTTCAGACAACGGCACTCACTTTGTAAATGACCTCTTCAAAGAAGTGACCACATTGTTAGGTGTAGAACATAAGCTGTTCGATTTATCACCTGCAAGCTAACAGAATGGTAGAAAAGATAAACGGCCTTGTCAAGAGTAGATGGTCTAAATGATGTCACAACCTCAAGAAAAACTGGGTATGTTGCTTGCCTCTAATAAATACATACTAAGGAAAGAGCTCAAGATTTCAAATATACATTTCCCCAAAAGCCAATACCCCACGAAAAAAATCTATAATCGAGGAACTAAAGCCATTGAACCAAGTTGGAAAGGGTTTGGATATCCCGTTTAGATGCGAGAGCCCTGTCCCCATTAGACCTTCTGCCCACACTCTTCCATTGCTAGTTTTTAAAGCTTTATGGGCCAGACACACCTCCCTTAGCTTCATGGCAGAAATGCAGGTTGAATTAAAGTCACCTGCCAAGAGGACATGTCCACCTAGTGTACTGTTATACCATCAGCAACATAGATTGACAACCAATCCACAGTATCAACGGGCTAGACTCCAGCATTAAACGAAGACTAGTACTTCAGTTCCTTAACGGACACTCAACGGAAATTGCCCTCCTGACAGAAACACACTTAGTTGGCAAGGAATGCAAGTTTTTCAAGAGGTCCAACTATGCACTGGCTTATCATGTGGGATTCTCGAGCAAGGCGAGGGGGACATTGGATCAAATACATAAAAGGGTATCATTCCAACTGTGGGAGATTCAGGCGGACCCAAGAGGACGAGTTGCAGTGGTAACCAGGGAAATGTGGGCGAATAGATGGGACACTGTGGTGGTATACGCACCCCCACCTCTGACCTTTGAACTGCTCAACGATATCCAAGCAACAATAATTATTGATAAGCGGATATGTAGGTGCTGGGGAGAGACTTCAATGAAGTCATGGATGTGGGCAGGGATAGATCATACATGGGTAATAGAAACCATTCCCTCCCGACCAGACTAGGCTCCTTCACGACAGCACTGGGGCTGGTGAATGCATGGAGGTCATTGCATTGGTCAGAATCTGGGTTCTCGTTCTTCTCCATCGCAAACAAGCCCCTATCTAGGAGACTATTTCTTTGTCCCACAGTGCATGGCACACCGGTTGCTGTCCGCAACATTTCTGGCCTGGGGCATCTCGGCTCTTTCCCCCCTACTCATGAGGGTTAATAAACGGGTGAATAAAACCTAGTGCAGCTTGGTGCCTTAATGCATACTCCTTGGGCATGCCATGAGCACTAGAGGGGCAATCCAATAGGATGGCAGAATACTTCACCCTAAACGAGGGGTCATTTGACAGCCCAATCACACTATGGGAGGGCTACAAGGCGGTGCTTCGGGAAGAGGCTCTCTTTCTTGTGGCTGCGCATTGCCGGCAACACGCCTGGGAAATAAAGGAGGCTGAGGCGCTTGTGGTGAGGAGAGAGGAGGAATTACTGGAGTCAGGGGCCCAGGCTTTGCAGGAAGCTTTGGTCTGAGCGCAGGATGCCCTGAGAAATGTGGCATAGGATAATGGGAGGACGGCCCACTGGATGGTACGCAGACAAATACATGAATCCGTGGACAAGGCAGGGAAAGTTCTGGCCTGGTTGGAAAGGTGGGACAGGGGTAATGGATATGTACGGGCCGTACAGAACACTGAGGGAGGGACGCTAACTGATCTCTACTCCCCCCCCCATGCCCCCAACTGCCGAGCCCGGGACAGTCTGACCAAATATCCTTGACTCGAGAATGATCCCTCGCCTCTCGGAACAGCAGATGCTGGGACTCGACTCTGCGATCAAAGAGGAGGAGGTGGCGGCAGCACTTTCCCAGATCCAATCTGGCAAGACC
The DNA here is from genome assembly GCF_040938575.1 of Ambystoma mexicanum. Lineage (NCBI taxonomy): Eukaryota > Metazoa > Chordata > Amphibia > Caudata > Ambystomatidae > Ambystoma > Ambystoma mexicanum. Next base: position 680,269,687 of record NC_090941.1, on the reverse strand, counting down.
CCGGGAACAAATGGTTTCCCGGTGATAGGGCGCATGCATCGCATGTTTATACAAAGCAAAAAGAATGGACACCTCACCCGGACCTCAGGAAGGCATGCATCATGGTGATACCCAAGCCTGGGAAACCACCAGAACTCTGTGCCTCTTACAGGCCAAGATCACTAATTTATGGGGAAACCAAGGTCCTGGCGCAGATCCTGGCCAATCGGCTACTGGGAGTGATGGATTCCCTAGTACACCCAGATCAATGCGGATTCATGCCCTCCAGATCAACATGAATGAACCTGAGCAGGGTGCAGTTTGCTATCAATCAGGCCTCAGCGATACCAGATCCACTAGCGCGCTTAGGGTGGGATGCCTTATGGGATATTATGGGCTGCATGGGATTTGGGGATGGCTTCATGTCATGGGTCAGGCTATTATATGAATCTCAGAGGCAGTGGTGCGGGTGAACAGTGTGTCTTCTAGGGCTTTCATGCTGGGGCAAGGGACCAGGAAGGGCTGCCCCTTTTCTCCCCTGCTGTTCACACTGGCTAAAGAGCCGCTGGCAAATAGACTCAGGACGGCAGCGGAGTGGACAGGATTCACATGGCCGGTGGAGGGGGGGGGGGGGTTCGGGGAGACCGGGTCTCACTTTGTACGGATGATGATCTCATCTATATAAGCAACCCTGCCACCTCCTGCCCAGCAGTGACACGTATCCTAACGGAATATCAGAGGTTCTGTTGACTTAGGTTGAATAAACAGAAGACCGTCCTATTCCCTCTTCAGGTGGGGGGCGATCCCCGCGCACTTTCCCAGATCCAATCTGGCAAAACCCCGGGAACAAATGGTTTCCCAGTGAAAGGGTGCATGCACCGCATGTTTATACAAAGCAAAAAGATGTACTCTATCTCGATCTCGGGTTTTGAATATCTAGGCATCCATGTGGGCCCGGACCCTAGCAAGTTCCTGCGGCTCAACCTGCAACCGGTGATAGACAGATTCTCGGCCGATGTGGTTCATTGGCAATCCCTTCCACTAACACTGCTAGGCAAGGCAGACCTTTTTAAGATGCTGGCGCTCCTGAGATTACATCATGTCCTCCATAATGCCCCAGTCCCTGTCCCTATGGCGGTCTTCACATTCATAGATGGCATTCTCCGGTGGTTGCTCTGTGGTGTGTGGGGGAAAGAGGGGTTGTCGGAGGACACCCCCGCATTGCTCTCAAAACCCTTCAGCGCTCGGTTTAGGAAGGGGGAAATCGATCTGCCCTGTGTCTGCAGCGAATACTGGGCGGCACAACTTGGGGTGGTGAATGAATGGCTTCATGGTGACCTTAGGCTCCCCAATATAGAGGGGGAAAGAAGAAGAATGGGACTTAAACCCCTGCAAGTACTGTATGAGAACGGGAAAGGGGCATCGGAACTGGCGGAGATAAAGCAGCATATCCAACAAACCCGGGTGGTTGCTCACCATTACATTGGCTGGAGAGGAAGACCAACACTGGACCAGCCCCTTCGGAATGACATGCATTACTTACCGTAAAAGCATTTCTGATGAGTGTATCTGCTTAGATTCACATGCTGAGCATATGGTCCGATATCCAGTGGTAAGCGCGGAGTATTGCATCTTGTCTTTCGGGGACCGAAAGGGGACGTCGGCATAGGCGTGTCTGAAACACTATCCCTATTGTGACGTGTTTAGTACCTAAAATCCCTCATGCACCGAGGTCCCTTCGATTGTATTTTGTCTGCCATGAGGAAGCCCAAGGCTATAGCGAGTGAGTACATGAAGAGAGAAAATAGTAAGAAGTCTATGTTCCTTCCACCACGAGCGGGGAGGCAGGGAGGGCGCATGTGAATCCAAGCAGATACAATCATCAGAAATGCTTTTACGGTAAGTAATGCATGTCTTCTGATGCTTGTTAATCTGCTTAGAATCACATGCTGTGCATAGACTAGCGAGCAGTACCCGGAGTTGGAGGTGGGTTGTGAGAAGGAACAGTAGAAAAAAGATGTCTTAGTACTGCTTGCCTCACCTGAGAATCAGACCTAGAATGAGTGTCTAGGCAATAGTGTTTTGTAAAGGTGTGTACAGAACTCCAGGTTGCCGCTTTGCAAATGGACTCTAGGGGGAACATTTGCAATGAATGCTATGGATGCCCCAGTGCCTCGAGTAGAATGTGCTCTAGGCTTGAAGGGCAGTTCTCTCTTTGCAAGAGTGTAACATAGTGTGATGCATTTGACAATCCACCTTGATATTGCTGATTTAGAGACAGGATCCCCTTCTCTACCAGCTGCCACTGAAACAAAGAATTGTTTAGTTTTCCTCAGTGGTTTAGTTCTATCCATGCAGAACATGACTGCCCTGCGCACATCTAGTGTGTGAAGGCTTCTTTCGGCCATGTTAGTAGTTCTCTGGAAGAACGTGGGTAGTTCGATTGACTGGTTCACATGGAACTTCGAAATAAATTTTGGCGCAAATCTGGGATGTGTGCGCAGAACTACCTTATCTTTGTGGACTGTAACCAAGGGGTCCAAAACCGAGAGGGCCTGTAGTTCGCGAACTCTTCTGATAGAAGTGATAGCTACTAGAAAGGCTGTCTTGTAAGCCAGGTCTTTCAGACTAGCTTTATGCATAGGCTCAAAAGGGGGTCCCATGAGCCTAGTTAAAACCACATTTAGATCCCACGCAGGGGCTGGGTGAGTGATGGGGGGGATACATTCTTTTAACCCCTTCCATAAAGGTTTTAATCACAGGTATTTTCCACCACGACACCTTCTGCTGTGACGTGGTGTAGGCTGACAATGCCGCTAGGCGAACCTTTAAGGAATTGAAGACTAACCCAGAGTCCAACAGATGAGTTAGATATAACACAATGTGTGAAGGCGAGCAATCAGTGGGATTGACGCCTTTGGAACTACACCAGATGACAAAACGTTTCCATTTGCTGGCATAGCAATAACGCGTGTTAGGCTTTCTTGCCTCCCTCAGTATGTCCATGCATCTTTGAGGGAGTTGCAGATGTCCAAACTCTATGACCTCAGGAGCCAGGCTGCTAAGTTCAGAGTTTGTGGGCATGGGTGCAGAGTCTCCCCCCTGTCCTGAGACAACATGTTGTACGGGCAGGGCAGCTTGACTGGTGGGGAGAGGGACATTTCCATCAGGTGCGCGAACCAAGGTTGGCAGGCCCACATGGGAGCCACCAGAATCATGGTGACTGGTTCCTGGTGCATCTTGTGTACTATCTTGTTCAGAAGAGGAGTCGGGGGGGGGGGGGGGGGGAGCGTAGACAAATTTCCCCAACATAGTTATCCAGAGACCGTTCCCCTTGGATCGGTTCTGGGGTACCTGGAGGCGTAATCTTGGCATTGGGCGTTCTCCTGGATAGCGAACAGGTCGATCTCTGGAAACCCCCATTCTGCAAAGACGTTGGATACAATGTCTTCGTGCAGTCGCCATTCGTACTCTTCTGGCAGAGGAAAATCTCTGCTGAGTACGTCTGCCAGAAGATTGAGTTCCCCTGGAACATGTTGGGATATCAGGAACATCTTGTGTTTGAGAGCCCATATCCAGATGTTTTGGGACAGCTTGGATAGCCCTGGAGAGTGAGTGCCCCCCCGTTTGTTCAGGTAATACATTGCTGTTGTGCTGTCGGTTAGGACCAGCACTGTCTTCCCTTGCAGTTGCTCCTGAAAGGCTTTCAATGCTTTGAACACTGCTAGTAGCTCCAGTAGGTTTATATGGTTGGACGCTACCTGAGGGGACCACACTCCATACGCTGTCTGTTGAAGCAGGTGAGCCCCCCCCCCACCCTGTGAGAGATGAGTCTGTCGTGAGAGCGGCTTCCACTGCAGGGGTGGTGAAGGTTTTCCCCTTCAAGGGGAGGGGTTCTCCCTCGACCACCACTGCAGAGAGAGAACGAGGGCTGGCGAGACAACTAACAGATCTTCCCATTGTCCGCTGGCCTGACCCCACTGGCTGTTGAGCCACTCTTGCATGGGACGCATGCGCAGCCGCGCGTGGGGAACCAAGTATATGCATGACGCCATCATCCCTAGCAAATGCATAGCTTTGCGTACCGTCACCTCTCGAATGGCTACATACTGAGGAACCCGAGAGAGCATGTTCTGAACCCTCTTGCTGGAAGGGAAGACTAGACCGTCTTCCGTACGAATTAGAGCCCCTAGGAACTGTTTTACTTGGCTGTGGACTAAGCTGGATTTCTTTTCGTTGATAGAAAATCCCAGGCTGAACAGTAGGTCTACTGTTTTTTGGGTGTTCGAAAAACAAACGTCGAATGAGTCCCCCATGATGAGCCAATTGTCGAGGTAAGGGTAAACTGGAACTGAAAGTCTGCACAGGTGTGTCGCTGCCACTGCCAGGACCTTGTTAAACACCCTTGGCACCGAGGCTATGCCGAAGGGGAGTACCTTGAACTGGTAGTGTTTGTCCTGAATCACGAACCTTAGGAATTTTCTGTATGCATCTTTCATATCCAATGTTGTCATGAAGTCCCCCTGTTTTAGCAATGGGATCACCTCTTGCAGTGTTACCATGCGAAACATCTGGGGCTTTATGAACTTATTCGCTGGGCGCAGGTCTAGAACAGGACGCATGGTGAGATCCTTTTTGGGTACAAGGAAGTACACAATAGATACCCTCGTTTACCTGAAGAATTGGGACGGCTTCTATGGCGTCCTTTCCCAGCAGCGCTTCCACCTCTTGGATCAGGATCTGCAGATGTTACGGTGAAGGGCGTTGATGTTTCGGCGGTCTGAACTGTGGAGGTCGGGCGAATTCCACGCAGTAACCGTGGGCGACCGTCTTCAAGACCCACTGGTGTGAAGTCATCCCCTCCCATGCCTTGAGGAAAGATGTTAATCGAACCCCGACCGGGGAGACATGGGAGGGGACCTGGACTTGGTGGTCATTTCTGACCCGAAGTTGACGCTCCTCTGGAATTGGAGCCTGTGCCTCTATTCTTTCTGTGCTTCTGACCCCTCTGGGGGTATTAAGTGGGGCTTGCAGCAGGTTGAGTTGAAGTTGCCCGTGCCGAAATTGTTTTGAGCGGCGCGGGCTTGTCCTCGAAAGGACCGCCGAGAATTACTGCCCCTCTGTGAAGAGGGTTTTTGGGAAATTTGGTGCAGCGACTTAATAGTCTCGTGCTCCTTCTTGGCTGCCTCCAACGCATCGTCTACCTGCCTTCCCGAAGAGGTTGGCCTCTTCGATGGGTTTGTTGATAATGGATGCCTGGGTCTCAGGCCTGAAGCCCGACGTGCGCAGCCACGCGTGCCTCTTTAGGAGAGTACCCTGTGCGAGAGACCTGCCTGCTGTCTCTGCGGTGGCCATGGTATTCTTTACAACATTCTGATTGGCAAGTTTGCCCTCCGAGACAATGGCGAGAAGCTTGGCTCTGGTTGGTTCCGGAACCTGTTGAAGGCCTTCCTGGAGTAGGTTCCATTGGGCGTCGACGTAGCTTGCCAGTAACGTTGTGTTATTGGCAATCCGGACGGTATAGGCCGCCGCCGACGTAACCCGTTTGCCTAAGGCATAAAACCTTTTGGACTCCTTGTCCGGGGGTGACTCTCCTGTGGCAAGGGTAACCACTGCTCTCTTGCGAGTGTTGGTCACCACCAGAGGATCTGGGATTGCGTGTCCTTTGATATAAAGCGGGTCGGTGGGGGAGGGTCAGAAAAGTTTTTCGACCCTTGGGTTCACAGCCCTAGTCTGAGCGGGTGTGAGTAAGGAAGGGGCCAGCCGTCTCTTTACAGAGCTCAAGAGAGGGATAGACTGGCTTGCCGGAGGCTTTTCATTAATAATGTCCTCCGCAAAATCTTGTTTGGGCAAGGCTTCAAGCGTGGCAATTTTAAAGAATTCTGCTGCTTTTTTCAACATGTTGTTGAAAGCCATTTGATCATCCACCGGGGAAGCTTGTCGAATCGGGGTGGATGGGGAGAGTCAAGGCAGACGATATCAGAATTGTGATCGTCCTGCTGGGTGTCCTCCCAGTTGTCCGTTGCTCCTTAATCTTCCCCATAGTTGTCCAGAAAAGAAGACTCTTCTTCTGTATAGATGTCCTTTGGATACGAGAAATATCTGCATGTTTTCCAGGGCTCTATATCTCAAGCTACGGTTCAGTACGCTACCCCTCGCTGAAGGTATGCATAAATGGAATTGCGGCACCTCCAAAAAATGTCCTTCATGTGATATCAATACTGAGAATATTGTGCACTTCCTCCTGTTTTGCCCCTATACTGTCATTCTAGGAAACGATATCTAGTGCCACTATTTAGGCAAAGATCAGTTGGATTCATAAATGAAGCTCTTTCATTATGTACTATTTCTAATGATGATCTGGTGGTACAGTATTGGACAAGTGCATGCAGGGCAAGGAAATGCTATATTACTTGAATCAGCTATCTATCCAGGGAAGAAAATATTGGGTAATTTTACCTAATAGTTGCTGTTTTTAGAGGTTAAAATATGACAGTAAATTTGTGCCAGAATTTAATATATTATTTATTATTTTATAATGTGTACCTTTTAATGTATCCTGGTGATGTTAAAGGATTTTATAAGAATCAAAACGAAACGGTGCTTACGACTAATTTTGGTTAGATTCTTTTTCTCCTTTTTCAATGTGTCATGAATTTGTTTTACTGTATTGTATTATTATTATTGCTTTTATGGTCTGCTGACCGAATAAAGCTGAATTGAATTGATATAATTTGAGAATGGGGAACTCTCGTGTATCACGTTTCCAAGCTCTCTTAAGCCCCTCAGTTGACTTTCTGTCAACTACAGTTTGACATTAAACCATAGAGCGTAGTGAATGGCCGTTATAGACCACATATCTATTATGATTCACACTGTTGGAACATGAGGCCTAAACAGTAGGAACCATCAGGGATCTAAGTGGGGGCATGTTTTTGCACAATTATTTGCTGTATTTTGCACACTTCATATGGTTTACATGAAGACGGACAATGGTCTTGTATAAGAACTGAGACATTTATATATGCTGTTCACTTTGTTGCACCTTATTGCTGTTTTTGCACAATGATTGAGGCCATTGTTTGTTTTTATATTCATTGTATACTGTGTTGTGTATTTATTCATGATTCTATATGTGTGTATGTTATTTACATGTTGGTTTTGATAATGCATTCAATAATTCTGATGATGTAAGTTAATTTGGATGGTTATTAGCCTCTTTGCCAATAGACAATATAATTAGAATAGTTTGTAGAATGTGATCTGAATAGGTGCCACATTGAAACAAAATACTATATTTTGTTTTCCATCCGCGAGACACCACCTGCTTGTTTTTCTCCTATTGTATTTCTCCCATTATTTCCTATGGGAAAGCTTTATCAACTTTTAAGGGCACCCAACGGAATATTGATATTTTTCCTGGTATTCCCTTGGGTCCCTGAGGTTTTCAATAAGCAAACGGAATTTTAACCAATATAGCCGATTTACTGTACATTTTTAAATCAGTGCATTACACTCTTGCCTACTGAAGTGTACTGTTATGTTGAAAAGGCCATGAATCACATCAAACCAGTACGCCAGCATGGTATACAATACAGAGACCAGCACACTTGTCTCTAATGTGGAACCCTCAAGGTTTCTCAGACATACGTGGACGTTTGTGTGTATGTCAGAATGGTTCAAGCTTAAGGTCACACATATGGGCCAACATCTCCTAGAGGAGAACATTAATTTGCAAAAAAGTGCAAGCGCAATAGCAGTGTGGGGGGAAGCTCCGTTGTACATGCATCAATGCATCTCTGCTCTGCAGCTGCACTTTCCTTTGATGGCCCTTCGTCCATTGGAAGAGTAACTATGAAATAATGTAAAACTACAAAGCAGGAACATATTTGGAGACCGTTTTGAAGGAGAATTCAGGCAGAGTTTTAGCAGACTAACAGAAGCTTTCATCAGGCACTATCAAGAAACTTCAGGGAATTCTGAGCCTGGAGGATAGCTCAGGGGCAACGTGTTTGTCTTGGAAGCAGACACCACAGAACAACACAATTCAAATCCAGGTGCTGCAGTTAGAGACTGGTCCCCGGTATTAAGCATGTTACAAAAGTGTAATTAATTAATTCAAGTGCACTGGTGACCATGTGGAAAAGCCAAGAGCAATGCAGCAAATATTTGTAATCATTGTGAAACTGGGCTGGAATGAGGAGAGGGAACACTGGGGACCCCAAAGAATAGTGCAATGATCCTTTAACACCCACATGAACCCAGCACCAATAACAACAGCACTTGCTCCCCCCCATTAGTCTCTGTGCCAAATGGAGAGAACGCAAGACAAATGCTTTAGATTAACAAAAGGTGGTACATGTGTTAGACTTCCCTTTCTGACTACCACCTATGACACGTGCATGCATGCGCTAGTGATCTTCCTCTTGACAAGCATTCCAGGAGGGTTTGTTTTATTACAAAACTGTAAGAGCCCAGGATAACCCCCCAGCTGATTTACCAAAGAAACCCTGGGATTGCGTCAAAGTGAGTTCCTAGTATGGCCACTGAGCTGTGAGATTACTTTCATCAAGGAGGTTCTGAAAATTGGGTAAAGTCTAATGAAACATGGCAGCAGATAAATGCCTTTGTTATGACAACAGTTATGTCACGGAATTGCAAGCAAATGTATCTCTACTTGGTGAAAGTACAGACCCTACTAATAGATGAAAGATGAGCTTTCCCAAATGAAAAAAAGACTAATAAGAACAGAGACACACTCCCACAAGGGTTGATAGTACATAATGAACAAAGACTCTTTTTGAACAATAAAGGATTCAGATTACAATGTTTACGCCGCAAACAATAGGGACTGGACATGACTGGATAATTCAAAATTATAGATACAGCCAAAAGGTATGGCAGACAAAATACTGATAGAGCTTACCAAACTAGTACAAGAAACCAAAAATAGATGCCCCATTAGAAGTATTTAAGAAACGTCTTAATGAAATCAAAACGGAAATGACAGCATTCAAAGACTTCACAACGAAAGAAAGAATCAGAAGAATGAAAAAGTCTTGATTAACTTAAGCCATGAGAAGGCCTTCCCTTATTTTAAGGAAGACATATATATATATATGGGATACATTACTCACCGTAATCGTATTTCTGATGCTTGTATCTGCTTAGATTCACATGCTGTGCATAGGCCGACATCTAGTGGAAGCTGCAGAGTATTACAGTTTGTTTTTGGAAGTCGAAAAATGGGCGTCGACACAGGGCGTGCCAGTAATACTATCCCTAGTGTGACGTCCCCTGTACCCATGATCCCTCACGCGTCTAGGATCCCCAGATTGTGTTTTTCCTGACATGAGGTAGCATGAGGAGTAGCGTGAGTACAGATAGTCCAAGCAGATAGACAGAAAGGTAAGACTACAAGCAACCATGCGCCTTCTCTCGGAGGGGAGGAAGGGTGGGTCGCATGTGAATCTAAGCAGATACAAGCATCAGAAATACGATTACGGTGAGTAATGTATCCCTTCTGAGGCTTGTGGAATCTGCTTAGATCACATGCTGTGCATAGATTAGCGAGCAGTACCAGAAGAAGGAGGTGGGATGTGAGAAGGGTCATGAGCAAACAGGTGTCTTAGAACCGCTTGTCCCACTTGTGTATCTGCCTTGGAATGAGTGTCAATGCAGTAATGCTGAGTAAAAGTGTGAATAGAGCTCCAAGTAGCTGCTTTGCAAATGGTGTCAAGGGGAACATTTGCAATGAAAGCCAGAGTGGCCCCAATGCCTCTGGTAGAGTGGGCCCTTGGCGTAAAAGGCAGAGTTTTTTCAGAAAGAGAGTAACACAGCTGTATACAGTTGATAATCCACTTTGAGATAGCGCCCTTAGAGACGCGATCCCCCTCTCTGCCTGTAGCTACGGAGACAAACAGTTGATCTGTTTTCCTTAGCGGTCTGGTTTTATTTACATAGTATAAGACCGCCCTACGCACATCTAGGGTGTGTAGTTTCACCTCAGCTGAGCTCTGTGGGTTTTGGAAGAAAGCCGGAAGCTCGATGGACTGGTTTACATGGAACTTGGATATGAATTTTGGTGAGAATCTAGGGTGTGTGCGTAAAACCAGTTTGTCCTTGTGGATAGTAAAGAAAGGATCTTGCACTGACAGAGCCTGAATTTCACTGACCCTTCTTATGGAGGTAATGGCTACTAAGAAGGCCGTTTTATAAGTCAGGTGTTTGAGACTACTTTTATGCATGGGTTCGAAGGGGGGCCCCATGAGCTTAGATAGCACCACATTGAGATCCCATCCTGGCGGTGGGTTCGAGATAGGAGGGTGAAGTCTCTTTACTCCTTCCATGAAGGCTTTAACCACTGGTACTTTCCACCACGAAACCTTGTTATGGGATGTGGTGTAGGCTGAGAGGGCTGCCAGGTGTACTTTCAGAGAGTTAAAAACCAACCCTGCATCCAGCAGGTGGAGCATGTATGTTACAACGTTGGAAGGAGTGCAATCAACCGGGTTGATTTGTTTACTCTGGCACCAGATAACGAATCTTTTCCACTTGTCAAAGTAACAGTGCCTTGTATTTGGTTTCCTAGACTCTTTTAGAATGTCCATACACCTCTGTGGTAATTTGAGATGTCCAAACTCTATGACTTCAGGAGCCATGCTGCTAGGTTCATAGAGTTGGGTTCCTGATGCACTGTTTGACCTTGTTGCTGGGACAGAAGGTTGTACCAGGCTGGGAGTCTGATGGGCTCACATACCGCCATCCTGCGTAGGTGTGGAAACCATGGTTGTCTCGCCCACATGGGAGCAACTAGGATGAGCGTCATCGATTCCTTGTTCATCTTGTACACCACCTTCCTGATGAGGGGAGTTGGTGGGAAAGCGTACGCAAACATCCCTGACCAGTTTATCCACAGGGCATTCCCCTGGGAGTCCGGTTGTGGGAACCTGGATGCAAATCCTGGGCATTGTTTGTTTTCGCTTGTGGCGAATAGGTCTATAGTGGGGAAACCCCACTGAGAGAAGAGATCTTCTACTACGTCTTTGTGAAGGACCCACTCGTGTTCTTCTGGGAGGGAGTCTCTGCTTAGAGCATCCGCTAGGGAATTGAGCTCCCCTGGAACATGTTGCGATGACAGGAAGATGTTCCGTCTGAGTGCCCATATCCATATTTTCTGGGCAAGCTTGGACAGATTTGGCGAACGAGTCCCTCCTTGCTTGTTCAGATAGAACATGGCTGTCGTGCTGTCCGTCCTGATCTGCACCGACAAGTTTAGTAGATGGGGCTCGAACGCCTGCAGCGCTCGGAATACTGCCAGAAGCTCTAGCAGATTGATGTGGTTCTTGGCTACTGAGTGAGACCAGAGACCCTGAGCTGTGTGGTGGAGATGGTGAGCTCCCCACCCCGTCAGGCATGCATCTGTAGTCACCACTGCCTGTACTTCGGGATCGTAAAAGGGTTTCCCCTTTGCGAGATTCTCTCTTGTCCACCAGTGTAGGTTCTGTACGAGTGTTGGCGAAACGACCACTAGATCGTCCCACTGACCACTTGCCTGAGACCACTGTTTCGCCAACCATTCCTGCATGGGACGCATGCGCAGACGCGCGTGGGGGACCAGGTAAATGCATGACGCCATCATGCCGAGTAACCGCATAGCTTTGCGTACTGTTATCTGTTGACCTGACTGATAATGCGGAATTTGTAGAAGTATGTTCCGAATTCTTTCTTCCGAAGGGAAGGTCAATCCTTTCTGAGTATCTAGGATAGCTCCTAGAAACTGTTTTGAGGTGCTTGGCACCAGACTTGACTTTTTCTCGTTGATGGAGAAGCCTAATTCGTGGAGGAGGTCGATGGTCCTCTGAATGTTTGACCTGCAGATTCCTGGGGTTTCCCCCGTTATGAGCCAGTCGTCCAGATAAGGGTACACTGGGATTGCCTCCCTGCGTAGGTGTGCAGCTGCCACCGCCAGTACCTTGGTGAATACCCTTGGTGCAGAAGCTATCCCGAAGGGCAGTACCTTGAATTGGTAGTGGCGACTGTCCACCTTGAAGCGCAAGTATTTTCTGTGCGCCGGGAGCATGGAAATATGAAAATAGGCATCTTTCATATCCAAGGTTGCCATGTAATCCCCCTTTTTTAGGAGTGGGATTACCTCTTGTAGTGTGGTCATACGGAATTTTTGGGGCTTGACATACTTGTTGGCAGGCCGTAAGTCTAAAACTGGGCGCATTGTTAAATCTTTCTTTGGCACAAGGAAGTAAGTTGAATAGATACCCTTGTTTACCTGGTGTCCCGGGACGAGTTCTATCGCGTCCTTTTCTAGCAGAATGGCGATCTCCTCGAGGAGGATCTTCTGATGTTGTAAAGAGTGGACTTTTTGTCTTGGAGGATGGTTTAGGGGACGTTGCAGTAGTTCTATGCAGTACCCATTGGATACTGTTGACAGCACCCATCTGTCGGATGTTATCCCTTCCCATGCCTGGGTGAAACTTGATATTCGTCCCCCTACTGGGGTTGCATGGGAAGGGACCCTGAACTGAGCGTCACTGCTTTGGTGGAGGCGTGCCTCCTCCTTTACTGGGGCTGCCTCTGCCTCTACCCCGTCCTCTTTTACTACCCCTACCATACGCCTGGGTAGACTGTTGTGAGCTGGTGTTCCACTGTGTACCCTGGGTGTGGGAGTAGCTATTTCCTCTATTGGAATTTTGGCCGCGGGGGCGACGAAAATTGCCATTCCCTCTTTGGTTAGGTGGTTTGGTAGTTAACTGGCCAAGGGATTTGAGGGTGTCGAATTCTTCCTTAGCGTTTTTTAGAGCGTCCTCGACTGCCTTCCCAAACAGGAGATCACTTTCCACTGGTTTGTCTAAGAGCGCAGCTTGTGTTTCTGCTTTGAATCCCGACTGCCTCAACCAAGCATGCCTTTTGATGACAGTCCCCTCTGCTATAAGTCTACCCGCATTGTCAGCGGCGTCCAGAGTTGCTTTTACAGTGCAGCCTGACACGTTCCTTCCTTCCGCACAAATGCGAGCTAGCTGGCTTTTAAGGGGTTCGGGAGCAGAGTCTATTAGTGCTGCCACTTCTTCCCACTGGTGACAGTTGTAGCTAGCCAACAGTGTGGTGGAATTCGCGATTCTGGCTTGGTAGGCTGCCGTGGAAGCTACTTTCCTGCCAAAACCATAAAGTTTTTTACTTTCTTTGTCGGGGGGAGCCTCAGAGGAAGATAATGGTGTACCAGCTCTTTTGCGGGTGTTGGTTACTACTAGAGAGTCTGGCTTAAGTTGACCTCTAATATATAGGGGGTCCGACTGGGCTGCTTTAAACAGCTTCTCCACTCTCGGATTTACAGGTCTTGTCAGGTTTGGGTTGACAAGGGATGGTGCTATTCTGCGTTGAACAGATTTTAGGATGGGAATGGTCTGGGCTATTGGCTTCCTTTCCCCTATTAGTTCTTCCGCAAAGTCCCTTTCTTCCTGGACACCTTGTGTGTCTATGTGGAAGTGGTTAGCTGCCCGAAAGAGCAGTTCATTCAGGAGGGGCTGATTATCTATTGGGGAGTCAGACACTGGGGCTTCCCTTTCGACTGGCGAGTCCATTCTGAAAATATCTGGGCTATTTTCTGGCTCATCCTCGTCTTCGTCTTCGCCGTAATAATCTGATCCTGCAGGATCTTCTGGCGTGTCAATTTCCTGACCTTCTATAAGGGAAGAGTTTCCTTGGTCTGTAGGGAAGAGGTAAGAATAGGGTTGGACCTCGATGGGGTCTAAAGGCCTAAATGGTGTCTCGACCCGGGGTCTTTTATTTGAGGGGATAGGGTCCCTAGACCCTGAGGGAGAATCTTCCTGAGGGTTTAAAGCTAGGAGTTGTTCAGGGTGTCTTTCGAAAAAATTCGCCAAGGAAGACATCCTTGACATTACTCTGTCAATGTCCTCGCATGACCAGAGTTTTGAGCTTGGGGTGACCTTGCTGGGACTTTCTATGGATTGGCCCTGAGAAGACTTGGTCAGTTCTTTTGTAGTGGAGGACTGCAAGGGTTGTTTCCTTTGCTGTTTACCCCCTTCCCCGTGGGTGGAAGTGTGTTTCCCCTTTCCCTTATCTTTCGACGCCTGGCGTCGAGGATCGGAGGTGGAATCCCTGTCTTTCGAACTAGCCTTCGAAACTGGCCCCTCTTTACTCCCAAGTGATGTACCCTTTTCCTGGGGTGCAGGCTGGGGGTGGAAGTCGTGTTCGTCTTCGGACGATTGATCTTCCGGGATATTAATGGTCGAGGCACTCTGTGCAAGTGTGGAGGCTTGCCTGACGTCGTGCGGCGACCTCGACCGGGACCGCCCAGAGGACGTCCTTTCGGACCGCTCCTTCTGTGCCTCTTTCCGAGGTTTCGACGACGTCGAATCTCAGGTGGATTTTTTGTGTTTAGCGTGTGTATGTGTAACGCTTTTGTCGCCGGGGGACTTCCCCATAGTCGCCGGGACGGACGACCTTCCGAGGCCGGGGACGTGCGTTCGGCTGTCCTTCGACGCCTTGGTGCCCTCGCCGTCCGAAAGTTCGGCGTCGCTGCCGTCGCTGAAGGTACCCTCCGCTTCCATAGCTGCTAGCTTGGCGTGGTGGGCCCAACGCTTGGTGGAGCGGTCCTTAAGAGTTTTTGCCTTAAACCTGCTACAGGCCCTGCAACCCGTCTCGGGGTGGTCTCTGGGTAGGCAAAGGTTGCACGTAGCGTGCTTATCTACCCAAGGGTATTTCTTATTACACTTGGGGCAAAACTGAAAGGGCGTACCCTCCATACGCGCCTGTGGGCAGCGGGCAAGTGTGTGTAGGTAATAAGGTGTCGAGTGTGGAAGTGTACCACCCCCACTCTCCCTACTTGTAGGGCCGAGGCCAGCGGCCCAGGCCCGAGCCGAGGCGGAAGCCTCAAGGCCCAATCCGTCGGGTATTCGACGTTGATCTCCTCCCCGGTTCGGCGTCGAGATGTTGATCGACGAAAGGTTGGCCAAACGGGGCAAATTAGAATTAGTTTAGAGTGAAACTATGGCAAAGCCAGGGAACTCCGATGAAGTGCTTCCGACCAGAATGGCGGAAAAAAACAATCTGGGGATCCTAGACGCGTGAGGGATCATGGGTACAGGGGACGTCACACTAGGGATAGTATTACTGGCACGCCCTGTGTCGACGCCCATTTTTCGACTTCGAAAAACAAACTGTAATACTCCGCAGCTTCCACTAGATGTCGGCCTATGCACAGCATGTGATCTAAGCAGATTCCACAAGCCTCAGAAATATATATATATATATATATCAGAAGGAGAAAAGTTCCAGCAAATACAGACAAAAAAACAAGTAAGATTTGGGAACACATCCAATAGCTCAACTGAGGGCAGCTCGGGAGACTAACAGATATCAAGATCAAGGCAATAGATACAGAGGAAGAAATTACAGTGGGAATTATGTCGATGGAAGACCCAGAGGACGAAGAGGTAGAGGAAGAAGAGGCCAAGATGGAAGATCTTTTTTAGACAAGGACCACAGAGAACAGGCGATGGAACCAAGGATAACAAGGAGCCACCAAACCTTGTAGTGAACCTGTCCACCCATACCCTTAGATCAATAGAAACCACAATATTGAACAAAGGGTATTTTCAGTACATGAGGAAAAATACACCTGCGGCAATACTTCCAAAATGAAACAAACTAGTCCGGCCTAAGGAATCCATCTGACTTCGCACCTCCATCGCAAAGTCATAGTGCATAAGCTAAAGTCTTTGAAAAAAAGAGTTCTGGCAGACTTAGAAAAAGTAGAAAAAAAAAATAAACTATTTCAAAACATTTCTAGACACGAAAGACAGGCAATAACCAACCTGGCTAATAATGAAAAAATTATCCTACGGAGAGCTGACAAAGGAGGTGGGATTTGTTTACTAATAGTTGCTTAGCAATCACACAAGGCCTGCTCATAGGCTGCCTGATCCCGCCTGAAGGCAATAGCCAGGAACCCCTCATCTAAGGCCACACGAAAACAAGGCCTCTCCTGTCTCGACCCTCACACCGTGCTCTGTTCTTCTCAGGGCATGAGCCCTTGCCCCCGGAGCTGCAGAAGCAGCTACAACGCTGCCATCCCTCTAGATAAAGGACACTGCAGGCGCAGCTCGTCCCTACCTTGATCCAAGCCTCATCGTGCAAGCAGTGTCTTGCTGAAGTATTTGAATTTGTTCTGCAAGCCTAAATATACCTCTGTGGTAGGTGAGGTCCCTCTGCCTGGCCATTACTGCCCTCGTGGAGCTGCCGTTCTGATTCAACACAGCACCTAAAATGGCCACCGATACTTCCCCGCTATTTGTTTACTAACGGTTGCTTAGCAACCACACCAGGCCTGCTCATAGGCCGCCTGATCCTGCCAGATCCCCATTGCTTATAGATTGGCGCAGAAACTGTTTCTTATACATTCAGCCAATATGCCTCTCTGTACATTATATGCCGGCCCTGCCCACTGCTGTTGGATGCATATGCAACCTATTGCTACTCTGACTACCTAATGTGTATGCCCTGCCCACTGTTCTATTGATTGCAAATATGCCTGTCAAGACCAACCACTACCTTCCCTAGCTACCTGCTACTAGCCAACCAGTGTCTCCAATGCATTCCAAGACCAGTCCACAGGCACCCCACCTGCCCACGCGGCAGAAAACACACCTCACTACAATAACCTGGCACCTGATTCCAGCTCTAGTGTCCGCCCTATCCCATACCTTAATTCTGCTCTGTCAACTACTCCAACATTATCTACCCATCTCACACTCCCCTTCGGGAGCGGAGTACCACCACCCATACTTACCCGCAGTACGCCCCCCCCCCGCCTGCTAACATGGCCCCTCCTAGGTACCCCATTGCCACAACCGGCCTCTCGGCCCACGTAACTTCCAGGCTCAGGTCTTGCACCCTACCTTTATGCACCACAGTCTCCCCATGTCCACTGCCACTCGGAATATTAGGGTGGGCACTCGCTGTCACCGCGCCTATGCCATTAACTGTACTAGAGCCAAATACACGTACATCTTGTCGGAAACTTCACCCTCACAGTGGACTCCCACCATCTCCATTAACTCCACCTACACACTCAAAACCCACACTACAAACCTAATAATCTCGCCCTCCCATTTTGGTATCTCCCACACTCACCCTATAGCCTCTCCATCCTCTCACCATTCTAGAAAAAGCACACCTCCACCTCTGCTTAAATGTGCACGCATAAATGCACGCTCTCTCCCCGCCCATGCTCAGGAGATCCACGACCTCCTTACCATTCATGATCTAGACTTACTTGCCATCACAGAAACATGGCTCCATGAGGCGTCTGGTCCGGCTATCTCACTAGCCCTCCCACCTGGATACTCCAACCTCTGACAAGATAGACAACTGCTGAAAGGAGGCGGAATAGCCCTAATAACAAAATATGCCCTCTCCATCAGGCCGAGCAATCTCCCATCGGATGGCAACGCAGACATTATATCTGCCAAACTATCCATGTCCCCTAACTGCACCATAAACGTACATCTCATTTACCAGGCCCCCAGGCCCAGCCCTTGACTTTCAAGGACATCTCCTCCACTTATTAAGTGATAACCTCAAAAGCTCCACTAAAAGCATTTTACTCGGAGACCTCAATATAGGCCAAAATGATCTTAAAGACAAAGCAGCCGCAGCCCTAGCTAAGGAACTCAATGTCCTGGGATTCATACACAAAGTGACCAGCCCGACTCACTGCAAAGGTTGCACCCTTGACTGGGTGGCTGACCACATCTGCTCCAAATCTGCCTACCCGTGGACTGACTTTAACTATATCCAATTTCCCATTCCTACAGCCCCAACTACCAAAGCTCTCACCTATGCTCCATCAGCGCAGGTTAGAAGCTCTATAAAATGTAATAAGGACAACCTTTCTCCTTTTCTGGAAGTCCCAGAATTCTCATGGTTTAGAGATGAACTACAGGCCCTACACGTGCCAGTAAACGTTATGCTTTAACCAACGTGCAATCCAAGCCGAGTGACTCCACAAAGGAAGATTTCAAAAGGATATCCGCTCATTATAAAAAAGCGATTATTAAAGCCAAATCGCACTCCAACTCACAGATTTCTATGGCTAACTCTCAACCTAAGTAAATATTCGCCATTTTCAAAGACTTAATACTCCCTCCATTAGCCCCCCGACGAGATCTTTAAAGACGAAGCGTGGTGCTCGAGCATACAAATAGCCCTGCTCAGCAAAATAGAACTACTCCAAGAAAAAATTCAGGCACAACTCAAAGCCTTACTCAACCACGACCAGCCTCCCCTGCCCAGACTCCCCTCCTATAACCCCAACAACCCACTCTTTTCCTTCCAGGAAGTCACAGAAACAGAGGTCCTCGGCCTCCTCCAACATCAAAAACCATCTATGTGCAAAGGAGACATTTGTCCTCCTAACATTATTCAAGAATGTGCTGACTCCCTGGCACCACTCCTAAGGTATTAATGCCTCATTTAAAACAGGTAATGTCCCGCCGAGCCTCAAAGAAGCGTGGGTGCGCCCACTTTAAAAAAGAAACATAACTAGATCCTACCTCCCCTAATAACTACCGACCTATCACCACTGTGCTGTTTCTCCTGAAAATTCTGGATAAAGCAGCTCACAACCAGATTCAACATTTCCTTGAATCTAACTCCATCCTCGACAAAAGACAATCAGGATTCTGCAAAGGCCATGGCACAGAAACCGCCTTCTACACCTTAAAAATAACAAATTATGTACAGAAGTAAGCCAGCCCTCCTCCTAGTTCTGGACCTCGCGGCTGCCTTTGATCTTGTGGATCACATGATTCTTACCTCACATCTCACTCATGCAGCACAATTCTCCAAAGAAGCCTCCTCATGGATCACATGCCTTCCTAGAAGGAAGAGCGATGAAGTTTCTCTAACCAGGCGAGTGCAGCCCCTACCACCATCCACTGCGGAGTCCCTCAGGGCTCATGCACAGCTCCCACCCTCTACAACCTGTTTACCAAGCCGCTCTTTGACAAATTGGACCCCCACTGCATAGCTTTCACAAACTATGCCGATGATACGCAGGTACTCCTTCCACTCTCAGGCTCTTATGACCAAGACGATGTAGCCCTCCATTTGATATACGCCACCATCCAAGCCTGGATGGCGGAAAATGGGTTATGTCTCAATGGTGATAAGACAGATTATTATTATTGGTCCTAAAGAAACTTTATCCAGACTTGGTAAACAATACTGTAACTTCACCATCGATACCTCCATCATCCCTGTCTTTTCTTCAGTAAAGACACTAAGGGTTTACTTAGTCTCCACTCTGTCCATGATGCGACAGGTCAGCGCTATTGCTTTTGCCTCTGGCCACTAAGTTAATAAATGCAGTAAAACCCATCCTATCCAAACCAAATTGCCTATCAATAGCTAGAGCTATCATTAGGGATAAAGTAGATTATTGTAATGCCCTTCTAACTGGTACCTCGGCAAAAAACTTAAATAGACTCCAAGTCATACAAAAGAATGCTCTCAGAGCAGCATTAAATATCCCTAAAAGAGACAACATAGCGCAGGCCAGGCGAGCTGCTCACAGGCTCCCTGTGAAGGAACCAATAGCCTTGAAGACCCTAACGCACAAGTGCTTAACACTCATAGCCCCGCCCTACGTACCAGAGACCATCATCAGATCCACCTCCTCACGTCCTAAAAGAACCTGCCACGCCAACCAACTGTGCATCGCTTCCATCAAATGGGCCAAAGCGGGTGGGATCGGCTTCCCCCCTATAGCACCTAAACTATGGAATGCCTTACCCAACACACTAAGAGCTGAGAGCTCCCTCCCAGTCTTCTGGAAATTGCTAAAAACCTCACTTTTTAACTAACCCAACTTCACTCCCCTACACTGCCCTGTGCCTCCCCTCCCTCTGGTAATCCACATGTAATAAGAATGTTATTATGGAACAAAGCATGCTGTCTTGTAACCGCACCACAATACCCTTGGGCTGCTGCACGCTCTATAAATGTAGATAGATAGATAGATAGATATACTAGACAGAGAAAACTACATCAAAGAATTCAAGAGACAACTGGACGATGTGACCAGCTACGAGAAATTAGGCACAGACCCCACAAAAACTACAAGGCATGATCAAAGTCAAAGTAGAGAAAGCCTTAAAAAGAGGCTGGCTCTGCAAACAAGAGTTTATCCTCCTTGTGAAAGCAACGCCTAGAGTAACTTTATTCTATACTTTACCAAAAATACATAAAAATCAAAATAACCCCCCCAGTAGACCTATGGTCTCTGGGTTCAACTCTGTCCTTGAACTACTTCCAAATTTGCAGATGTACATCTCAGACCATTTGTAACACAAATTAAGTCATACCTGCAAGACACTACAGACATAATCAAAGAGGTGCAAGGCATGCCATATGACCCAATTGAAATATAAGGGCTCCTGGTTGAGACCCTATCCTACCCAGGAGGGTTATCAATCAATCAAAAACAATTGAACAGGGTCATCAGAACCAACCCATCAACTCCTTATGGTAAATTAACACATTTGGACAGATGTCTCAACCTAGTCAATGATTTAATATGGGTCACAAAGTGACCTGTATCTGCAATAGAAAAACAACATAAAAACACTGGAGACTCAACAGTTACAAGCATATAACAGTAAATGATACAAGTGGTGTTAACCCAAGGTGACTGCCTTGGACTGTGATTAAAAAAGAACAAACTACATACTCTCTGCCATTACAGAACTGGCGGGGGTTACAACAATATATAACAAAACAATACACAGTGCTACAATGCACAATAATAAAACAGTGTGTATATTAAGACACAGACTTGAAGTCATGTAGTCAGCACAAAGGTGTTTCGAACCGAGGGGGCTAGATTGTGAGCCTTTCTTTTATGGGCCTTCATCAGGACGGGAATATTGTAGAGTGAGAGTATCCTGCGTGCTCTGTCAGAGAAATAAGACAGGGGCGCATGTCAGGAAGGTGAGTATGGTTCCGAAATGCAACAATTACTATTGAATTAATCCACAGTTAATGTGTGAATAAATACAGTCAGTCAGTCTCCAGAGGGAGTTGAGTCTTACCATGTCAAAGAAATATGGAGCGACGTAAGAGATACAACGGACGTCCAGTAGAAATCAGGGGTCCATGTGGGACAGCAATGGTCCTAGCGTGTGTGTCCAATCTAGAGAGGGAAGACCGCAAAAATTAATGGGGTCTATAAGGTACGTGTGGCCTAGGTTTCTTTAAAACAAGCCGCGTCATATCTAGACTGGTGGGACTGCTTACCTTCTTGCTGAAATTAATATCAGACAGTTCAGAATGGATGGCGTGTCCGTCACGATGCGTCCAGGAGATCGTCCTTGTAATGACTGAGACAACCATTAAAAATTGATCTCTGCTCGTGTATGTGATCGCAATCAGCAAGAGTCATGTGACCAAAGGGGACAGTTCATGGCCACAACATGTGTGGTCCTATATTTCAAAAGTGGTCTTGAGTAGCAAAATCAAAACGGTTACCTGTGTTCTGCATGGAGAATCCGAATGTCAGCGTCTCCGTCAGAGTCATGCCGTAACCATGGCCGCCGCTCTATATATATATATATATATATATATATATATATATATATATATATATATATATATATATATATATATATATATATATATATATATATATATATATATATATATAGTGGTGGCCATTTTGGAACTGCCAGAGTGGCAGGCTCCGGGAAGACCGTTACAATGGGTCTGTCCCAGGTGTTTTAGATGTCTAAAGGGTAAACAAAAAAAAAAATTAGCAGGCATCCCCAAATTCAACCCCGAATTGTGGTGAAATAGTGAACGTTGTTACTAACGGTTGCTATGGTAACCGATCGTGGTTGCGCGCACTGGTAATGAAGTGCATTTCAGTCCCGAAGGAGTTATAGGGTGTCACTGTCATATTCTATCATGTTAGTAGCGTACCAAAAGAGCTGTAATTACCGCGTTGTGTCCCCTACAGCTGCCGATTAGGCAGATGGCAGTTGCTGTAGCTGCACCAGGGAAGGGGTCTTGGAAGGGGCATCGCTGTGATCTTAGAGTGAGCGGCATAGACAGGCTCGAAAAACCCCGACATGGTGGGCATAAATACCTGGTCCTCACCACTCAGCTGCATCTGGGCCCTCCCCATTAGAGATGCAATCACGGACACCATACGATTTCAGCCACAATATGAGCAAGGATTGGTCAGAGCCGGCCAAATGTGGAAGGATGGCACCTTCTTGACGAAAATGGACCTGGAAGAAACTCAACAAGGGCTAGCGATTAAGCCCCTCCCGTACCTGCAGCTCAAAGGGGTCCTGACAGGCGCGAAATGGAAAGGCCAGCTGCAGCGCCCCCTCACCGCTTTTGAATCCATTGTGAACACCCACAGCAGAATGAAAGGCCGGATAGCAAACATTTACAAAGCCTTCTTGGGAAGGGGCCACCTACCCCCACCACATACCAAATCAAAATGGAATGAGGCGCTAGAGTGGGTAGACAACCAAAAGGGATGGGACGCAGTATATAGGGCGAGTTGGAAATCCTCCATTGCAGTGCAATACAAAATGCACAATTGCAGACTCCTCACACAATGGCACCTAACTCCCCAAAGCTTGGCCAAAATGTTCCCGAGCGCCTACCCGCACTGCTGGAAAGGATGCCTACAGACATGCACATATTGGCACCAGTGGTGGAGCTACCCCCACATGCAAACATATTGGAAATAAGTCCTGGGGTGGATCCACCAGATAGAAGGCATACACAGGGAACCCACTCCTCTTCTGGTGCTGTTTGGGGTTGAACACCACAGATGAACAATACCGGGTCCTCCCGGACATGCCCAGAAATGTGCTATTAGCAGCACGATTGTGCGTCACAATAAGTTGGAAAGCGAGCTCCCCAGCCACACAAAGAGTGGCTGCGCAAAGTCAAAGAAATCTACGACATGGAAAGTCTCACAGCGCTAGTTACGGAAACTCACACACACAGACGCTCAATGGCTTCCCTTCCTGGAATTCCATAGAGAAGCAAACCTGGCACCCTTATCTCTCTGTTTGTCCTAGCATGCACTTTCTTATGCTACCGGATCTGTATCCTTCACAACCACTTCCAAGCTAACACAGGCATCTAATTTGTTCCGCAGGTTAGAACACCAGCAACCCGGTGATTAAAGGACCTGGGACCGGGAGGTGGCGGCAGGGGGAATCTAATGGGACTAAGGGCAGAGGGCTTCCGTTTACCACTACTGTTTCCTTTCTTGTACTGCTTCTTCTCTATTTTTTAATTTGACGTTTTTACAAGAAAATGTTAAAACCCAAACTTGTAGATCTTTACCAGTTTGCTGGAACGTAATTGCACACAATAAGGTTTGTGTAATGCATTTTACGATCGCAATAAAAATATTTTTTTTAAAAAGGGGGGTATGCTGGGGTGCCGGACACTTTATAATTGGAGAGGAGTATATTGTGACATTGATAATTACATAATCATAGTACATTGGACAAAAATGATTCAGGCACATTTTTGTCTTGATGTTTTGTTACGAACAATCATTCAACATCTTGTGCGAACAATTATTCAACCACTGTCCGGAAACTTTTTGTCCGAAGTACTATGATTATGTAATAATGCCGTAACCATGGCCGCCGCTTTATATATAGCTGTGGCAATTTTGTAACTGCCAGCGTGGCAGGCTCCGGGAAGACCATTACAATGGGTCTGTCCCAGGTTTTTTAGAAATCCGGGGTCCATGTGGGACAGCAATGGTCCTAGCGTGTGTGTCCAATCTAGAGAGGGAGGACTGCAAAAATACAGGAGGCGCTGACATTCGGATTCTCCATGCAGCACACAGGTTTTGCTACTCAAGACTTTCACAATATAGGACCACACATGTTGTGGCCACAAACTGTGTCCTTTGGTCACAGGACTCTTGCTGATTGCGATCACATACACGAGCAGAGATCCATTTTTAATGGTTGTCTCAGTCTTTACAGGTGCGATCTCCTGGACGCATCGCGACGGACAAGCTATCCCTTGTGAACTGTCTGCTATTAATTTCAGCAAGAAGGCAAGCAGTCCCACCAGTCTAGATATGACACAGCTTGTTTTAAAGATACCTAGGTCACACATACCTTATAGACCCCATACATTTTTGCAGTCCTCACTCTCTCGATTGGACACACGGTAGGACCATTGCTGTCCCACATGGACCCCGGATTTCTACTGGACGTCCATTGTTTCTCTTACGTGGCTCCATATTTCTTTGACACAGTAAGACTCGTCTCCCTCTAGAGACCGACTGTATTTATTCACACATTATTGTGGATTAATCCAATAGTAATTGTTGCATTTCGGAACCATACTCGCCCTCCTGACATGCTCCCCTGTCTTATTCTCTGACAGGGCACGCAGGATACTCTCACTCTACAATATTCCCGGCCCATACAAGAAAGGCTCACAAAATTTAGCCCCCTTGGGCCGAAACACCTTTGTGTTGACTACATGACTTTAAGTCTTGGTGTCTTAATACACACACTGTTTTATTATTGTGCAGTGTAGCACTGTGTATTGTTTTGTTATATATTGTTGTAACCCCTGCCAGTTCTGTAATGGCAGAGGGTATGTAGTTTGTTCTTTTTGAATCACAATCCAAGGCAGTCACCCTGGGTTAACACCAGGATGGCAGTTTAATACAAGGCCAAAGATGGCAAAACCAAAGAGGATTGCAAGGTGGGAAGTGCCCTTGACCCTTTCAACGAAAGACTGTTACTTTCATGAACCTTCGAGAGTAGGAAACGCAAGACCAAGAATCAAGGCTGAAGAATCCTACATTGTGTGTCGGAGGTACACAGGGTTCTCCTGCTTCGATAGTCATGACAGGGAGAATCGTTTGCTGCCGTGGTACTATCCTTGGTACTATCCTTGGCTCCTACAACAAAGCAGCGCCAGTGAAGTCAGTACAGTCGGTGAGCTGGGGAGACTGATACCAGACTTGTCTATGTTGAAGCCAAGGATGCAAGCAGCAACAATGTATAATGAAAGCTGAAGAGAACAGTGTATGAAGCGTATGTAGCAAGTGACGTGAACAGAATTAAACAGCAGACAAGTGATTTAAATTTGAAGCCAACATACGATAGCTTAGACAGAGTGGTCCGGCACCACATGGGTGCTAATCGAAAGTCTCTGTTATGTATCCAACTGAAAGGTGGCAAATGTGAAGAGTGATAAAGAATTGTGAAATCAAAGTCTTCGATAGTTGATGACAAAAAGTTGGTCCGAGCCCAGCGCAGGGAGATCAGCTAAAAGCTTTTGGTTAAAGCACGTTTGTGTTCAAGGTTTTACTGGGAATTGGAATTAGTCTGAGCCTGGCGGAGGAAGACTAATTGAACATTGTGTTGACAGGATCTGAGCCCGACTCGGGGGGGATCCGGGATCTGAGCCCGGCTGAGGTGCATCTGGGGTGAACTGTGAGTTACCCGAGAAAGAATATCCTACGAGAAATTGGATACATAAGAATATCCTACAAACATTGTGTTAAGAGGATCTAAGGTCAGATGAGGGGGATCCAAGTGGAATAGTGAATCGTGAGAAATTGAGTACTTTTGAAAATTTGAAAGAGGAAAGAAACCTATTGTTTGTAGCATCAGGCCCTCTGAATGAAGAGCCTTTGAAAGGCAAAGAGACTTGGGCACGGAAGGCCCTGATGCTAATGGTTGAACTGCACACTCGTGCTAGAGAAGCCAGAGACTGGGCTAAGCTCGAGTGTATCGCCTTGTCTCGTGCTGAACACATGGGGCAGGGAGGCCAACAGCCTGAATATCCTGACGCATCATTTCTTGGACACTTCTTTCTTTTGCAACATTGTTTCCCACACTATTTAAGCAATAAGCCCCGACCAAGGGAGTCGGGGGGGGGGGGGGGGCCTTATCAGTTCAGGTAATGCCCCAGGGCCCATAGTAAGACCGGGGTACTAAAAGCATAATTTTCTTTCTTTTGGAACAGAAAAAGAAAAGTCAAAAAAATGGCCGCTGGGAAACGGAAAACAAAGTCCTTTTTCCCTTCCCATGATGGCCATTGAAAAAAGTAAACAAAAAATGGCCACCATGAAAACGGGAGAAGGATTACACATTGTCCCTTCTCTCTTTCCATGGCACACATTAAAAAAGTAAACAAAAAAATGGCTGCCATGGAAAGAAGAGAAGGGACTACGTGTAGTCCCTTCTTCCTTTCCAGGACGGCCTGTCAGGGATCGGGAGTGGACATGCTGGGGACAGAAGTGTTCCCAGCGCGTCTGCTCCCGAAATGGACTAAAAAGTAGTTAAGCGGGGGTGGGAGGGTATTCTGTGGATGAGGAGAGGAGGGAGTGGAGAAGGGGAAGACACCACTTAACTCATTGCCCTGCGGGGGAAGATGGCAGCCTCCAACTGAGAGGCGGCTCGGAGCTAGGGGATTATCGCTGGCAATGCCCCCGTTCCGAGCCTCCTCATTGGCTGAGAGGCTGCCACCCCCCTGCCCTCCGGGTACTGATTGTATTTAGAGGTAAGGATTGGCAACATGTTTATTAGTATAGGCCCTTTTATTTTGACAAGACACCACTAGGACTGCGTTATTATTATTTGATGGTCGTAGCTTGCTCCCATCTGTAGATTTAGGGAATTAGATAGGTGTTTTTCAAACCCTTTTTGAAGTTCAATAAACACCCTTGAACTGTGTTCACTTGTGTCTGTCTTACTGTTGATACCATGCCTTCCTTACACCTCTCTCGAAGAAACGTTCCCACAATTTCCAGTGTAGATTTACACACACTATTAAAGAACTGAAAAAACACAGAGGGAATCAAGCATAGGAAAGACAATTGTGAACAGGAGCTTTCATGGCCAAGGATAGTGTGTTTACAAAGAAGTAGAGAAATCTTCAAAAATCTGGTCTACAAAAAGGATTGAGAATAGGGGCTCCCGAGCCTGAGTCAAAGTTAAAGTTAAGTAATTGTAGAAGCATTTAACTGAAAATCCAGTTTTCTTACATACACCGCAAAAAAAGTTGTGTCTGTGGTAAAGAATGCACATGTTCAGAAAGACAGAGTCTTAAAGCCTATGTATTGCTCTATCACAATATCTCCAACATGAATCTGCAGTAAAGCAATGACACATATTTACATCAATAAAATCCTACAGGCATTGTTCCACAAAGGAGACCATCATTACTCCAAAAAGCTGCAGCCAGCCACCAGCATCACATTTTCCAAGATACAAACGAGATGGAGAGAATAGCAGATTCATAAAGATTTAGGTTTCTTAAGAACCCACATGTCATAGCCTGTGAGTAAAACTGAAGTGGGAAAATGACGGTCTTGCTAGGTGATGACATACAACAGCACAAGTCATAAAATGTGTTTTAGAGTGGAGATTAGAGGGAAGTGTAAGAAGTATAACATTCATGTTTATGGATGTATGTCACAACACTGGTGCCATGCTTAGACTGCACAGCAGATTCCACAAGCATTGCTGTTAGGCTAGAATTGCACAATCCATTATGTTTCATTGGCATACATACCTGGCCTAGAGAGCTGCAGGAGAGAGTTGTAAATGTCATGGCAATCCCGCTCTCTGGGAACAATAAAATGGAGAACTCGGAAATTCTTGGACTGAATCACGAGGGGGCACCCAGTTGTGGTCAAAGCAAGCTTCTCCACTGCAGCAATGTGATGGTGTAGGATCTATGGCACAAGACAAGCATAAATAACCCATTATCACAAACCCATTCCTACTGTTCATATCCTAAATATCTCACATATATAACATGCATTGCTTACCGTAATAGCATTTCTGATGATTGTATCTGCTTATATTCACATGCTGTGCACATAGTCTGACATCTAGTGGTAACTGCAGAGTATTGCATCTGGTCTTTCGAGGATCAAAAGGGGACGTCGACACTGGCGTGCCTGTAACACTATCCCTAACGTGACGTGTAGTGTACCCAAAATCCCTCAAACGTCAAGGTCCCTCCGATTTTATTTTTTCTGCCGTGAGGGAGCCTTAGGACTGTCGTGAGTACAGGAAGAGAGAAGAAGTAGTAAGATGTCTATGTTCCTTCCATCCAAGCAGGGAAGAAGGGTGGGCGCATGTGACTCTAAGCAGATACAATCATCAGAAATGCTATCACGGTAAGTAATGCATGTCTTCTGACGCTTGTTAATCTGCTTAGAATCACATGTTGTGCATAGACTATCGAGCAGTACCTGGAGTTGGAGGTGGGTTGTGAGAAGGAACAGTAGTGAAAAGATGTCTTAGTACGGCTTGTCCCACCTGAGAATCAGATCTAGATTGAGTGTCTAGGCAATAGTGTTTTGTAAAGGTGTGTACAGAACTCCATGTTGCCGCTTTGCAAATAGATTCGAGGGGAACATTGGCCATGAATGCTATGGAAGCACCAGTGCCTCGAGTAGAGTGTGCTCTCGGCTTGAAGGGCAGTTCTCTCTTAGCAAGAGAGAAACAAAGTGTGATGCAATTGACAATCCACCTTGAGATGGCTGATTTAGAGACAGGGTCCCCTTCTCTACCAGCTGCCACTGACACGAAAAACTGGTTTGTCTTTCTTAGTGGTGTAGTCTTTTCCAGGTAGTACATGACTGCCCTCCGCACATCCAGTGTGTGTAGGCTTCTTTCCGCCACGTTAATGGGGTTCTGGAAGAAAGTTGGCAGGTCTATCGACTGTTTCACATGGAACTTGGAAATAAATGTGGGCGCAAATCGAGGGTGAGTGCGCAGAACCACTTTATCTCTGAACTGTAACAAAAGGGTCTAGAACTGAGGGGGCCTGTAGTTCACCGACTCTTCTTATTGAAGTGATTGCCAATAGGAAGGCAGTCTTGTAGGTAAGAGCTTTGAGACTTGCTTTATGCATAGGCTCAAAATGAGACCCCATAAGTCTAGTCAATAGCACATTTAGGTACCATCCGGAAGCCGGGTTAGAAATGGTGGGATGAATCCTTTTAACCCCTTCCATGAAAGCCTTTATAACTGGTATTTTCCACCACAACACTCTTTGTTGTGACGTACAATAGGCTGAGAGTGCATCTAAGTGAACCTTCAGTAAATTAAAATCCAGGCCCGAGTCTAGTAAATGGGTCAGGTACAACACAATGTGTGTAGGTGAGCAGTCAATGGGATTTATGCTCTTGGAATTACCCCAGATAGCAAACCGCTTCCATTTACTGAAGTAGCAATATCGGGTATTAGGTTTTCTTGCCTCCCTAAGTATGTACATGCATCTCTGAGGAAGTTGGTGGTGCCCTAACTCTATGACTTCAGGAACCAGGCTGCTAAATTCAGAGTTTGTGGACATGGATGAAGTGTTTCCCCCTTGTCCTGAGATAACATGTTGTAAGGGCAAGACAGTTTAATTGGAGGAAAATTGAGCCATTTTCATCAGATACGAGAGCCAGGGTTGGCGGGCCCACATCGGGGCCACCAAGATAATCGTGACTGGTTCCCGTTGCATCTTGTGCACGTTTTTGTTGAGTCAGGGAGTCGGGTGGGAAAATTGTAAACAAATCTCCCTGACCATGTTATCCAGAGACTGTTCCCCTTAGATCGGTTCTGTGGGTACCTGGAGGCGTAATCTTGGCATTGTGCGTTCTCTAGAGTTGCGAATAGGTCGATCTCTGGGAAGCCCCATTCTGCGAAAACGTTGGAGATGATGTCTTTGTGTAGTCGCCATTTGTACTCTAAGGGCAGCGGGAAGTCTCTGCGGAGTTCGTCTGCCAAAAGAATGAGTTCCCCTGGAACGTGTTGGGACAACAGGAACAGCTTGTGTCTGAAAGCCCATTTCCAAATGTTCTGGGACAGTTTGCATAGCCCTAGAGAGGGAGTGACCCTTTGCTTGTTCAGGTAGTACATGGCTGTAGTGCTGTCTGAGGATCAGGACCATCTTCCCCTGCAACTGTGTTTGAAAGGCTTTCAGTGCTTTGAATACGGCTAGGAGCTCCAACAGATTTATATGGTTGGATGCTACCTCTGGTAACCAAATCCCGTACGCTGTCTGCTGAAGCAGGTGAGCCCCCACCACCCCGTGAGAGATGTGTCTGTCGTGAGAGTGGCTTTTACTTAGGGGGTGGTAAAGGTCTTCCCCTTCAAGAGGTTCTCCCTCGACCACCATTACAGAGAGAGAACGAGGGCTGCCGAGACAACCACTAGATTGTCCCATTGTGCGCTGGATTGTCACCACTGGCTGTTGAGCCACTCTTGCATGGGATGCATGCGCAGACGCATCCAAGGCACCAAGTAAATGCAGGACGCCATCATACCTAGCAGTCGTATTGCCTTGCGTACCGTAACCTCTCGACTGGCTACATATGGAGGGATCTGAAACAGCATGTTTTGAACCCTCTCGTTGGAGGGGATGATGAGGCAGTCTTCTGTTCAACTTAAAGCTCCCAGAAACAGCTTGACTTGACTGGGGTCTAGGCTGGATTTCTTCTGGTTTATGGAGAATCTCAAACTGAATAAGAGGTCCATCGTCTTTTGAGTATTTGATAGGCATGTTTCATAGGAGTCCCCTGTTATGAGCCAGTCGTCCAGGTAGGGAAAAACTGGAATGGCTTGCCTGCGCAGATGTGCTGCTCCAACTGCCAGTACCTTTGTAAAGGCCCTTGGGGCTGAGGCAATGCCGAAGGGACCTACTTTGAACTGATAAGGTTTGTGATGGAGGACAAACCCTAGGTATTTTCTGGTTGCCGGCAACTACGAAATATGAAAGTATGCATCTTTCATCTCCAATGTTGCCATGTAACCCCCCTGTGTCAGCAGAGGAACTACTTCTTGCAGTGTGACCATACGAAACTTCTGAAGTTTGACAAATATGTTTGCTGGGCGCAAGTCTAGCACAGGGCGCATGGTGAGATCCTTTTTGGGTACAAAGAAGTACACTGATAAATACCCTTGTTTATCTGTAGAAGCGAGACAACTTAGATAGCGCCCTTTTCCTGCAGCATCTCGACCTCTTGCAGCAGGATACTGAGGTGTTCTGATGTTAGACGTCTCTATCTCGGAGGTCGGAATCAAGGTGGTGGGCTGAACTCGATGCAGTACCCGTTGGCGATGGTTTTGAGCACCCACTGGTCTGATGTAACCTCCCCTGACTGGTGAGGCATGGGAGGGGACCCGGATCTGGAAGCCGGGGAACCTCTTGTGGTGGAGTTACGTACCCTTCCCCTTCCA
Source organism: Ambystoma mexicanum (assembly GCF_040938575.1). NCBI lineage: Eukaryota > Metazoa > Chordata > Amphibia > Caudata > Ambystomatidae > Ambystoma > Ambystoma mexicanum. Next base: position 680,238,416 of record NC_090941.1, on the reverse strand, counting down.
CTGCGTTGTCCCCTAGATGGGTACGTGGTGGTGGAGGTAGAGGTAGATTTCTGACCTGAGGACCAATTGTTTCCAGAATTGTACTGGTTGAGAGGAGAGCATGACTGGACACGAAAAGAGCAATGAGAACCTCCACCTCTCTGCTGAAAAGGCCTCTGAGTAATTCGGTTTAAACTTTCATAGTCTTGTGTTCCTTTTTTGCTGTCTCCAGTGCCTCGTAAACAGCCTTGCCGAACAAGTTGGTTTCCTCCACTGTCTTGTTGATTAAGGATGCCTGGGTTTCTGGCTTAAACCCAGAGTTCTTCAACCAGGTGTGCTGTTTTAGGATGCCCTGGGTTAAAGTACTTCCCGCTGTTTCAGCAGCATCCAAAGTATATTTCAGGATTCACCTGCTTGCCTTCAGATACAATCGCAAGCAAGAGAGTATGCATGAGTTCAGGGACCTCTGGAAGGCCCTCCTGCAGTAGGTTCCATTGAACATCCAAGCAGCTAGCCAACAGTGTAGTATTGTTGGCTATGCGTGTGGACTATGCGGCAGCAGTAGTAACCCTTGTCCCCAGTGCATACAGCTTTTTACAATCTTTATCAGGCGGTGCCTCGTCTGGGGACAAAGGGACACTTGCCCTCTTCCTCGTTGTCGTAACCACTAATGAATCCGGAATGGCATGCTCCCTAATGTAAAGACGGTCAGTAGGGGAAGATCGAAACAGCTTTTCTGCTCGTGGCTTAATAGCCCTGTCTGAGCGGGCGTAAACCACGAAGAAGCAAGGTGCCTTTTTATACAATTTAACACTGGGATAGCCTGGCTGGCAGGAGGCTTTTCTTGGAGAATGCATTCCACAAAGTCTGAATCTAGCACTGCCTCCTGTGTGGCAATTTGGAAGTGCTCCGCTGCTTTCTTTAAAATAGCGTTAAACGTCAACTGGTCGTCAACAGGTGAAGCCTGACGGACTGGTGGGGAGTCCATACACAAGGCATTGGGTTCAGGAGTAGGGGACGCCCAAGGTTGAAAATCAACGGGATGTTCATCTTCCCATCCCTGATTGGGATCAGACGGATCATCAGCAGGATCACTAAAGGCGGCATCGTCCTGTACATATGTATCAACATGGAATTCATCATCAGTGATGTCCAAAATCAAAATGTCTTCATGATGTGGATAAAAAGTCCTTTGCAATTTGGCCACAGGCGTATTAGGGCTCTCCTTACGAGGTCTCTTTGGAGCAAACTTTTCAGAAAATACAACTAGCTTTTCTAGTCTGTTCATGCACCCCTCAAACTTCTCTCTGGTCCATGAGGAGGAACCAGGTGGGCCTAGAGGAGGAAAGGGCTCTTCAGGATGATCATCTTCCCTAGAACGCCGAGATTTCTCACCTAGAGCCTGAAGGATACAGGACTCGGAGTAATCTTTACGTCCCTCCTGGCCTTTCGAATTGTCGTTCGACGCGTCTTTCACTGCTGAAACGATCTTTGCAATACTATTGCTAATGCTAGGCATCACATGGAGGTGTGCGGACTGCGTAGGCGGTTGCACGGTGGATTTCACCGCAACCAGACTATTGCGCAGAGCTGACGCACTCTTTGCAGGCGTTTTGATGGCCGCATGGCTTTTGGTGCTGGCGGCCTTACTCTTAAACTGCCCGGATGCATGCTGCTAACACAGTTGTGGGGAGGGTTGCCAATCACAGGAATCGGCGGGTACAGCCGAATTGGCCGACGATACCGTTGGCGCCTTGGAAGCTGAACGGGGGTTGTGTCCTTTGTGTGGGGATCATGTGGGTCCTTGTCACCGGGATGTATATTCCCCATAGCGGGACTCTCGTCACGCAGATAAGGCTGGGGATGGACGGCATGGAACGAGAATGCTCCTGTGTAAGGTCAATGGCGTCCGAAGTGGAGCCTTCGTCGTCACTTGTGTCCTTGTCACACCCGGCGGCTGTGGCGGTAGGGGAGTTACTCACGGAACGCAACATCGCGTAGACCGCCCACCGCTTTAATCGACACTCCTTCAAAGTCTTTATACATAGGAGCTTACAGGCCTCACAGGACACTTTGTTGTGATCGAGGGGAAGACACCTATTGCACCGGCGGTGCTGGTCTTTCCACAGAAATTATGGTGTCCTGTCCATAGCTCAGGATCGCAAAAGTGACAACAAAACCAAAGGAACGAAGAGAAGGGGAAAGGAAAGATATTCTCGAATGACTATAACACCCCCAGGCCCCACTCTCCCTACTGTCTATGCTGGCCAGAAGGCCTGGCCCTGTGGTTGGCAGCGCCGACGGAAGCCCCAGCCGTCGAAGTTCAGTCCTCAGCGGTCTTCGGCGGTGATACCGGAATCCGCCGTCGAAAAGGGTGAGGATGATAGAAAGAAACGACCGGAGGTCGGGAATATAAAAATATTGCTATTTTTTTTTTTTTTTTAACGACCTCTGCATAAGGCATTCAGCTAGCTGGGCAGAAAAAAACTATCTGAGGGACCTCGACACATGAGGGATTTTGGGTACACTACACGTCATGTTAGGGATAGTGTTACAGGCCCACCCATGTCGACGTCCCCCTTCGATCCTTGAAAGACAAGATGCAATACTCTGCGGTTACCACTAGATGTCGGACTATATGCACAGCATGTGATTCTAAGCAGATTAACAAGCGTCAGAAATATATATATATATATATATATATATATATATATATATATATATATATATAAAATATAACGCCACTTAAGCAAAGGTGAACATTTGGGTTCTATTCTGTGTGGCCCGAACGGCTGTCTATAATTCCTTTACCTTAGTATCCCATAGTGGCATCCTCCCTCCTCCTCCTCCTCTAGTAAATGTCTTCTACAGGTTCCATATGTAGATGCCAGACTTTCAATAAATCTAGGTACAACTACTAGATATCCTCAAACTATTGCAGGGCCCACTAACCCATTGACCCCTATTGCAATGTGACTTATCCAACCATGCTGCCTTTAGTTGTGTATTTGACAATGCTTTGCACTGTTTCCAAATTACCTTACTGAACTGTTTTCATACAATTGTTGTATCCAGTTTATATCCTCTACATCTTCCTTTCAGCACGAAAGGTCATCCTTGGATACTTCTTCACTGGGTAAGCTTATCTCCTCCTATAGTGTTGCCTACCACACCTAGATTTTCCTGTACTTCCCTCAGCTCATCACTGAACCACCAACACAAATCTCCAAATGTGTCACTGCTATCTGCTACTGGATGCGACTTTGTTGTTTCATGTTGAACACCTCCAAGACCGAAGTTACTTATCTTTCTACCTCTAACACGCCACCCAGTCTCCCCTCGCCGATGATATCCACCTCCCTCACCCCTGTTCACCTCACTCCTGTCTGCAATGCCGAAAACCTCAGGTTTCCCAGTGGCAGCAAACTCACACTTCATCAATTCGTTACCTGCCAGACTGAACCCAATGAAAATGAGTAATATTTAGCCCACCAAACGTATCACTGCGTTAAAACACTAATCTCTACTATTGTTCTCAGTGGAGTATACTACTGTTGCATCCTCCTCTTTTCTCCACTTTTGCCCCATCTTCATTTCAGATGGCACTCTATGCATCAATCACTATTCAAATTTCTCCTCTTCACCACTTCAAAGTCATGGGCTTTCTCGCAGCCCATCCCGCTACATCTATTTCTAGATACTCTCCAGATCTCACTCTCCTCCAATGATCTAACTAACTCTCCCCATCAAACCTGCATTGTCTCTTACTCATTACATTTTCGTGCCCCTGCCAGTGGAACTCTCTAAAAAAGTTTTTTTTTTATTGATATAGTGGAAATAAAAATCAACCTTTCAATAGTTTACGAAAAGAAATACAAAAAATTATCACACTTTCACATTTCATCATTAATATGCTAATTAAAATCTAGTTTCTTATAGGAATCAAATGGATAAAACAAGGAATCACTTGGTTATGTATTACATTACATGAGCTTTTCTTTTAAATGAGGGTACTATACAGTTTCCAATTACATAATTCGTAAGGATGATAAATGAGATTATTCTAAATTAAGAGATATTTAAAAATGTATAAGTGGGGGGGGCGCTGTTGCGCGCACGTGAAATGGCAAGCATGCGGTGGAGCTCCGCTCCGGCTGATAATCCTTTTGTGAAAATATCCTGTTCGGAGCCACCCGACCACATCAACTCACATAATATGCAGGCGTGAAGTGTTGCTGAAGACCTGGCCGGGATATTGTGTAAGTCCTGCTAACGAGAACCGAGATACACGCCCTGAAAGGCTGCGGCGGTGAGGCTAAGTAGCCCTGAGTGCTCTGGGAGCTATGGTGACACTGTATGCGGCGCCGGCGGAGCTGGTGGGCCGTGTAGACATGGAAGGAGCCTGAGCTGCGGGCGCCCTGTGCACGGCCATATGAAACTGCCTTCACCCCGCAATATGACCGGCCCTACACGGGCATGCATCGCACAGCCCCCGAAGCAACAAGCCTGGGATAAGTGTGCTTGTATCGCGCAATGGTGTGCGGAGCCATCAGCTACTCGGCGGGGCGGTTCCGAGCTGAGACTTGGAGGACAGCTGGGTGCACAGAAGGCGGTCTCGCACTTGTGGATTTACCCCCCTGGTCCGGACTGCTGAAACTCACTGAAGCTGCGGTGGATACTCTCCTCCTGTGATCGCCGGCCATGGATGCGGATTGTGTTCCCCCCTGCCTCACATACCACAGCCGGGCCGGACTCCTGGCAGGCCAGTGATCCATGGGCCGACTGTGGGAACGGACAAGCATCAGGTAGCCCTCCCCGGGACCTGGTTGGGGGCCCGACCGCTCTGGTCTGACTGGGCACTCCTGTAGGCGATGGAGGGGGCCATACAAGATATTGAAGACACCTTCACTGCTGCACTACCCGGACCTGTCTGCTGGGCTGTATTCCGCGTGGGCTGCTGGGGTGCTGAACGTGGTGGCCGCGCAGTTGGCACCCAGAGACGTCGGATAACACCCGAATCGGAAATCCGGCCCGGGTGATAGCCTCCAAGCACCTGCGGGCAGCTTGAGAATTCTGTCACTTCCTAGCTCGAACACAGACGTTAGGACCGGATCCTACACCCGTCCTTGCCTCCTTCACTCCTATGACGCTGACCTGGGATCCAGCTGCACGCCACTAATGACTGCTGTCACGGTACCAAAGGGCTGTGTGTGTGACATGTAAAGAGAGCCAAACAGTGGCACACACAACCATCTCCACGATTGCTTCCACAACATCCGACGGCGGGGTGCTTAGACTGGAGCAGTTAGGGGAGATCGGACCTAGATGCACACCGCCGCCTCCATATTGAGGACTGCGCCGGGGCTCTGCTGCCTGCAGTGTCAGCTACAAGAAAGATCCATCTTGCCATATCACCACCGGAGCTATCCGACGCAGGGTGGAGGAGGACAGGCCCTCATTTGATGCGACATAGCATATATCCTAATGGACAACTGAGAACGCCGTTATACGGGGGAGGGCGCAATCTATTCTAGATGCCAGGTGACCTCTGTACAAATTGATCCTACAGAATACAGTACAAGCTGAAGTACCAAATCACTTATCAACTATAAACCTAAACATGTGGCGCTGAGTACTACCTGCTGGAATATTGCAGCACATAGTGCACTAATGTACTGAGAGCCTGTGAACTATCCAATTGAAGCACAGCAATAACTGGATGAACACCTGCATGCACGCCCAGATCCTCGAGGTCCCAACGGGACAACAGTGCCCCATGACTTTGTAAGGGCATCGCACCGCTTCTGCTCACATTATACGCCTGATCTCCTTGGCTTGGACGTGGGGGGGGTGTGTGCTGACGCGGTGCTTCCGGCATATACTTTTCTTAAGGCTCCACCCTTCCACATGGAGAGGAAGCTGCTAGCATAACTCTTCATCAACGTGCCGCACTGCATATATGCCCTGAAATCCACCAGCTGCGGAGCGAGAATACATGTTGACATTTGCTTCTTAGATATACTCGACAACTGGAACTGACTGGCCATGTTGTGTGCACTTACTCGCACCAGCCGCGCTGGGGACTGCGTGATACAAATAATCCACGTCTTTGGCGATGACAAAGGGAGCTAACTCCAAGAAGAAGAAAACCGGACCTATGGACTCTTTACGAGCAGCCATACCCCAGCCACAATGCCACCACCACCGGCTAATCCTCCACCGACATCCTCCGAGAACTCCAGATATGACCAACTCCTTGCACTGTGCAGAGCGGATTTATGTCCGTTAACGTGAAACTAGATGACATTGTCGCCACCATTGGCTCGCTAAAAGCCCGCGTTGACAAGGAGAGCGCATGGGTAATGGAGGCTGAGGCAAGGATCAGCACCAACGAAGAATATTGGGCAAAATACCTGTGATATTACCCTCTTGAAAGGTGAAATTAACAAACTACATGGCAAATGCGATGACCTGGAATCCAGGTCCAGACGAAATAATATTCGTATAGTAGGCGTGGCGGAGTCCTTCTGCAAAGGCCCCATGGAAATACCAGTGGAAATGCTATTGAAATCCCTGTTTGATGAGAATGCCTTCTCTGACCACTTCCTTGTAGAGAGAGCCCATCGCACGCGGGCCCCTGTGCGCAAGCCCGGAGCTCCCCCCGCCCCATAATCGCTGAACTCCTAAACTACGACAGAGACACGGCTCTCCGCCTGGCAACGGAGATGGGACCCCTCAGTCATGACGGTGACGACATTCATTTATATCCAGACTTTGCGGCGGGAGTTCAAGCTCAGGAGGAAATCATATGAGCAAGTCAAGAAACAACTCTGTATGAGACAGGTCTCATATGCATTGATTTTCCCGGCAAAGCTGAGAATACAACATGGGGCCGTGCACATTTTTTTTAACACCCTACGGCAGTAATGGACTATATAGGTGCCCGATCCCACTTCCACCTCTGGGACAAAGACTAGATCAGAATGGTCTCCTGCAGCCAATTGTTGATGGGAGAGACCCAGCCAGTTGAACACGCGGTTTACAATATCCTTTTGAGATGTACACTGTGAAGAGATGTCTGGGTGGCACCAATTTATATCTGTTTTTAATGCCGGACTGTCTGCACCCAGCTGTGGCGGTTGTGATCCACAACTTTTGAACCTCCCGAGAGTTCCATAAGTTGGGGAAAGGGTTCCATCATCATGTTAGGGTCGATGGTGTGGGTGGGGGAAAGTGGGAAGACGGTTTACCCACTAAGATGGGGGTTGTTGGGGTTGTTAAAAGTTTAAAATCAGAGAGTTATGTCGCCACAGGCGCTGTCCAATCAACCGAGAGACACTATCACACTAGAAACAATACCGTGATAAATGGCACATCAAATTACGATCCTGGAATGTGTGAGGGCTTAACAACCCAGTTAAAGCCAGGATGGTTGCTGCGTACATAACACAACACAGCCCACAGATATTGCTACTCCAAGAGACGCATGCACTCAAAAATGTAAATTCCAGCTTTCACTCACGCTGGGGACCCCGCAGATACTACACAGAATATTCCGCCCAATCGAGGGGGGTTCTGACCCTGATCCACACAGCTTTGGGCTTTCGATATCAGCACAATAGATGTCCTGGGCAGATTTGTGTTGGTGCGGGGGGGGGGGGGGGTAGCTAGCCGTTCACTGGTAATAGTCAACAACTATGGGATGAGAATTGATGACCCGGAATTCTATCGAACAATACTAGACATGCTTGACGTAGCAGATAATGCATTGATACTTTGGGGAGGGTATTTCAATACGATCCTGGACTTATCACTTGACCGGTCCTCTGTAACGCCCCGGGGACTCACAAAGTCTGCATCCACCCCGAGACAGATAATGGCGCAAAATCCTTGACAGATGAAGGGCGCACGCTCCATCCACTTGAAAAGCGATATACATTTTACTCATCTGTCCATGAATTCAGAGTCTTGCATAGACTACTGGCTTATTAGCTCATCTCTTTCAGATGCGATAACTGCATGCGAGATCCACCCCCGTACTCTCTCAGACCACTCCCCGATATCCGTTACCCTTGCCTTGCGAGATGACACTCCACAGACTAAACGCTGGAGAATGCCCTCCTCCATACTCAGAGACCCCCATGTATGCGAGTCACTCCATATTGAGATAGAGGAATTCTTTGAAATAAATAAGGGTTCAGTGCGCACCCACTCTACTTTATGGGAGACATTTAAAGTATGGATATGTGGCATCATCATGGGTAAGACTACTGGGTAACTGACGGCTGTCAGGAAAGAATGGGAACGAACGGTGGAAACTAAACTAGCAGGGCTTGAGACAGAATACAGCGCTACGCATAATAAAGAAACCCTTTCTGATATCCACGATGCACTGTGTGGATTTAATAAGCTGGCCGATAGAGAGGTCCTGTATATGGCGACCCCTGTCCGGGACCGTAGATATGGTGAAAGCAACAGGGCGGGTACGTTTCTGGCCAACATGCTTAAGGCAGATCGGTACCGCAATCCAATAGCTAGTATTCAGACCACACAGACCGCGACGAGGACGTTAATGCCACATTTGTCGAATTTTACTAAAACCCTGTGCTCCAACTGAGATGTAAAATCAACAGATGAAATAACTGACTATCTGCGAGAACTGGAGCTTGAAGTCCTTAACCCAGAGTCCCAGCTTGCGCTGGATCTGTCTTTAACACTTGAAGAAATCACTGCCGCTATTAAGGCATTAACATCCAGTAGGGCGCCAGGCTCTGATGGCCTGTGTGCTAAACTATATAAAGAGTTCCACGACAAGTTAGCCCCTATCCTGCTGAAAGTATGGGAAGAGGCAATGGAGAGGGGCACACTCTATGCATGAGGCGGTGACCACTGTGCTCCTTAAACCCCAACGCCCCGCGCACAACATGTCCTCTTATAGACCCCTTTCCCTGATAAAACACTGATGCAAAAATGTTTGCCAGAATACTTGCCACCAGACTCCTACCACACATGCCCAGCGTGGTGCACCCTGACCAGGCAGGCTTCATTCCCACTCGGTCTACGGCCCTAAATCTACGGCGGCTTTTTGGAGTAATGGCTCAGATCAATCTGAAGGCTAATGAAGCAGTTGCAGCTCTGGATGCCAATAAGGCTTTTGATTCAGTGTCCTGGTACAATTTATTCTCAGTGCTCGAATGTTTTGGCTTGGGAAAATATTTCATTAGATGTGTCTCATTGCTTTAGACTGATCCGGCAGCTCGAATCCTCACTAATCATACCATGTGCTCTCTTTTCCCTGGGCAGGGGTACCAGGCAGGGCTGTCCTTTCTCCCCCATATTATTCGCCCTGACGATTGAACCCATGGCAGAATTCATCCGGAAACACCATGCAAATGGGGTATCAGAATGACAGGACCCCCACAAATAATATTCCTTTATGCAGACGACACTTTGCTTTATATCCGCGACCCTGTAACCAACTTGGCGTCCAATATGGCAGATATATATACATTCACTGAGTACTCCGGGTATAGAATTAATGTTTCTAAGTCTGAGCTGTTTCTTTTAACTCTGTCTACGCAGAACCTCACTGATATGAGTGGGTTCAAGTGGTCCCCCGTACCGGTCCGTTATCTGGGAATTGTTGTGTCCAACGACAAACGCACATTATATGCCGATAACCATGAGGAACTCCTCCAGACACTAACTACTAAATTACAAATGTGGACCAAACTCCCTATCTCTTTATATGGCCGAGTGGCCCTTCTTAAAATGGCGATCTCCCCAAACTACTCTACTATTTTGGTAATATACCTATTTGGCCAGGTAAAGTTCTTTTTTTACAAAACTCCAGTCACTTGCCACCTCGTTTGTGTGGGGTGGGAAGACCGCCAGGATGAAAAGGGCCAAACTAGTGGAGCCATTTTTATGCAGTGGCATCTAAGCCCCGGACTTTGAATTGTATTACCTGGGGGCACAGGCACAATTCGCCAAGCATTGGTTTGACCCTGTTCACACAGCTGCACATATTCCTATAGAGAAATATGCTGCCTCCCCTTCGGATGTTCGATCGATTATTTTTAGCTCCAGTTATAAAGACTCTTGCGAGTTCGATCCGGTGAGAACTACTGTACACGCATGGTCCAAAATATACAAGAGGATTGGGCTTGTGAACCCTTGTGACTCGGAAATCCCACTGTGGGCCCTCCCAAACATCACTCCCACGTTCGACAAGGCCCTGCAAAAGATGTGGGACCCGACCAAATAGCTTAAAATGTGAGACATGTTCCCTGGGGGTACGTATGTTGAACTGAAAGATTTTGTGGATACAGTGGTTGGGGGACAGCTTAAACGATTCCAATACCACTGCATAAAGGCCGCATTTGCTGCCAGATGGCCAACATTCCCTGCGGAACCTCCTACCCATGAATGCACAAGGGCTGCAACAGCGTCTGATGGGTGTAGGAAAGGGGTTCAATGTTGTACACCCTAGTTCAATTACACTCAGCCTCTTGTAATAACATGAAAGGGATTTGGGAACGTGATTTAGGTATCGAACTGAGTGAGGGACAATGGCTTAGATATTGCCAACTAACTAGATCTGTACCGCTGAACTCTATTTTAAATTGAAGTAATCGCAGTCCAGTTACATTACACCCCCGCAAAGTTAACCAAATTTGTGGAGGGATGCACAGGGAAATGTCTGAAATGTGATGCACAAGATGCAGATTCTTATCATAGGTACTGGACATGCCCCTCAATAGCACAATTTTGGGGCGAGGTTGCAGACATCCTGGAGGAAATCACAGCGATCCCAGTATCCCCATCCCCTCTAAAATAGCTATTTGGGGACATTAGTAAGGAGGCCGAGACCACTCGACGATTGTTTAATGTTGCCTTTGTGGTTGCGAAACGCTGTATATTAAAATGCTAGAAGTCTGTCAATGCACCCCGTAAAGTAGACTTTCTTAAGGCCCTCACAATGGTCAATGAATGCAAAGAGCAATTTGTATTAACTGTGTTGGCAACCTGCCGCCCGAAGGAAATCTGGTCCCCGTTTAGAACTTACCCATGTAATATGATATCGGAGAATGACTTCACACCCCCTACAACACCTTGAACAGTCTTCTGATGTTTACTGTGCTCTAAAACACAAATATGTTGCAAGTATGTTGTAAGTGCTGTGCTATTTTGATGAATCTGTAACGGCTCTGTTCCGATGTGACTCTCTATAAAATAAAGATTTAATTTATTTTTTTAAGTGTATAATTGCAATTCTGATGGACAAGCGTTCGGAATTGAATAATCTGTTCCACAGGAATTCATATTTAACAATCACAATCTTCAAAGAGCTGCTTCAAAGAGCCGCTGGAAAAACATCCTTTGTTTCATTAATAACACGCAACATGAGGTTAACAGGTGCTAGGAGTTTCTTGTTGTACCTTGTCTAGACAGATTCTACATACATTCTCTTCTTTAGTAAAGTATCCTACGATTTGCTAAGATATCTTTATTTTTCCACAAACTGAGTCGGAATCTAAGAAACAGGTTTCTATATCAGCCGATGGAAATTTCGCCAGGTATGATTCTATATTGTGGAGACTTTTACAGTAAAATCGCGATTGTTGCAAGTGCTTGTATTTCATGCATTGATTTCTAGTGCAGATCTAATCATATCTCCAGAGTTTTTGTTTTACTCTGATGAGATTTTTTTGCAAAAGTTCAGGAGATATATCTGCCTGTATCATTAGTGCTATAGTCTTCCGTTTGTGGTCAGTAGTTTTAACATAAGTGGATAGCATGTTCATCAAGGAGCCCAAATCTGAGGGCAGCAAACATTTTCTATATAGTGACAAAACTTTCCACATGTATACACTATGTAAAGATGAAAGGCCTAGTTCATGACGCAAAATACACACCGGCTGACTATGGGCTACAGATAATACCCGCTTCCAGAAGTATCCTTCTATCTTTAGCCAGAAAGATTCAGAGCACCACGCTTTTGTTTCAGCTCCATATATGATAGTATGAACAGCTCTCTGATTGTATAAAGTTAATAGTGGAAGTATAGAACATTTTCCATATTTTGCATTTAGAATGCAGGCTTGAGCAGTGGCAGTTTGAATTTTCTTATTCAGATCTAAAAGATATGGTCGGACTGATATGTGATTATATGTGTTGAGTCCCAGGTATTTATATTAATTGACTAAGATTTCACCTTGTAGGGTCCATCTGAAAGATGTTTTTTAATAACTTGTTTAGTTGCACATAGTTTTAAGTTAATTGTTAGCACATTTATGTCGGCATACTTGCCCAGCTGAATAAGAAGTTGTTGTAATCCATGGGGTGTTTTAGCCAGCAAGACGAGGTCGTCAGCATAAAGGATGCAGGGTACCTACCTTAGGCGAATCAGAGACCATTTTTTGGAAATTATATCTCATATCGAATATAAAAAAGTTAAACAAAGAGGAGGCAAGGGAACAGTCTTGTTTTAGGTCTCTGAATGTTGGAATGGGTGCCGTTAATCTGCCGTCCAGAGTTAGACGAATCTGAATAGCGGTGTTCACATGAAATTGTAGAATCCAGAACTGTACGTTGGTCAGACAAGCAGCTCCTTTTAGCTTTGTCATCAGTAAATCTCTAGATATGGGGACATAGGCTGTCTTAAAGTTTATGAACGCCATATAAATTGGCTGTTTTGAATGGAATTCATGTGCTTTGATTATTTGGAGGGTTTGAAAATTAATTGAGGTACAAAGCCTGTCTGAACAGGGTTATGAAGCTTACTTATATGCATCCAGGAGTTGAAATGTTTTAATATTAAGCGTGCAAAGATTTTGCCCGGTACATCAAAGAGCGCAACTGGCCTATAGGTTCCTGGTGATTGCCTGTCACCTTTTTTGTAAATAGGGATAATTATAGATCTGCACCAAAATGGTGGGATTAGGCGAATTCTTATTGTTCCCATGACTATACTTGTCAAGATCCTAGCCCAGGCTTCAGGATGACGCTTGAGCATTTAATTACTAAAGCCATCAGGCCCTGGAGCTCTCCAAGAACTAAGTTTGGGAATGTAGAAGATAATGTTTTCTACATCAAAATTTATATCACTTCTAGTATCAGATAAGTATGCCGCCTCAAAACTACACAGAGGTGTAGATGCCTACAAGGTGCAATATTATTGGTAAAATAGGCAATGGAATTCCTCGAATAATTGTATAATCCCAGATGAAACAACTGACACCCCTCCAATAGCACAAGTCCTACTGGAGTGGTGTTTTTCCGGGCTCCAGAGGCAGCGGCACCGGGGTGACTGTGCCCCACTTTGGAGAATCATAAAGATGGTTCTTTCCCCTCCCCCAAACTTGGGAAGGACTTGTGCTATTGGAGGGGTGTCGGTTGCTGGTCACCTGTACTGGAAAAACTTTCTCACTACAACTACCAGAATTCTTTGAAACTAATCAGTAACACCTGCTAATGAAACTCAGCCTTCCTGATGATTATTTGAGATAAGAAAGCGCTTGAAGGAGTACAACTACAGACAACAGAACTGAAGCTGAAGGGATCTAACCCTGGTAACACTGAGCAACTTGTTGATTTTGGGATTTAACCCAGATATATATATTTTTTGCAACAGGTCTAATTGACCAGGACCTGGAGTGCGCGCCTCCCCTTCCTTCATGTTTTACCTAAGGTTAAATGATGGTATATCTGTGGGGCAAGAAAGCCACATTTAGTTTTTTGGGCGGGACCTCCATGTGCAATGGAGGTAGGTTGTATTTGTGTCAATGGATCAGAGCTCAGAAGTGTGGTTCTTAAGGATATAGGTTTCATGCTGGGTTTTACAGATTTTATAACAGAGGTCGTCTTCGGGAGACAGGTCGAGTTGGTTTGGGAAATGTGCAATAAATAAAGGGACTGATTTGGCAATTTCTGCACGTCTCGCTTCCAAACTGAGGAAATTTCCCTCAGTGGTTTGTGGACATGTGTGTTGAGGTTTGGACGCTGCCACATCAAAATCAGGGCATACGTCAGATATAAGATTTATAGGACAAATTTGTTGCAAACAATGCACCTCTGTCATCAAGTCATCCAATGGTTGATAGCATAGATCTACAGAGATTTTTTGCGAGTCAGCAGTATTTAATTGGTTCTGTTGCACTGCTTTTTTTCTGGGCTAGCTTGGTATCTTTCTTTGTGACAGCTGCAGAGGCGATTTGCGAAGAATTCTTTGGTACGGTCAAAGGATGTATGAAATGGCGAGGACTCGATCAATTGATTGGAGGGGTCTATTTGATCTTGTTTTTTTGATAGGAGGTATAAAAGTAATTCTTTTTGGCTTGATAAAAATGTTTAAAGTTTTTATCGACGCAGCCGGGGGTGTCAGCTGTTTCAAATTGGGCTACAAAGGTGCTGTGTTCTCAATGGTTTCCACTTGTGAAGCAGAACTGATTTGGTTGTTTATGGATGAATCATTACAAGATGTTCATTTAGAAGCAAGAGAAGACATGATTGGGGTTAAGGTAGCAGCATTGTCTAGTGAAAAAGCAACCAAACTAGGTTTTTGTAATGTATTTTCACTCCTGCAGTCATCGGTCATATTTGGTACGCAGCTGTATGAAGACATAGGAGCTGTGTCAGGATGTCAGTTTGTGCAGTCATTTTAGAGTTAAGGGTTTCGTATAGTTTTGTTATTGAAAAGAGAGCTGTATTCATAGCCTGCAGGGTAATTTCTATAAAAGGAGGGACATTTATTTTTGGGGAGAGAGGCAAAGATGAAAGAACCAGCATTTTATTCCTAGGTGTAGGCTGGGTAAATGATGGAGATAGCATTGAGGAATCTTGAGGAGAATTAGTGAACATAATAGGCGACTGGGACAATGTGGATGGAATCGGTAGCAAAGATGGGATTGGAGGGGAGGGACATGTTATACTATCTGACAAGGCAGATGGTACAAATGGCAGAGAGACAGCAGTTCTTGCACAAATATCAGTTTCAGGGAGTGTCTTTTGTTGTCCATCAGTATGGTTATGTGGAGCATCTACGAGTTTGATCATGTTGATAGCGGCCGGTGCACTTATGTATATCAGAGCTGTAATTACATTGGTATTAAGAATTTCTTGGGCAGAAATGGTTCAGTTTTTTGTTACTTCAGAAAGTGTAAAACCCGCGTCTACCAGAGAATCCGGTGGGGTACATAGATCCACTGTCGGCGTTCGTCATTACAAAGCGCTAGTGAAGAGGCAGGGTTAACTGAAACGGGGAACAACACTAATTGGAGTTATTACTGCCTTGGAGTTTTCATCCGAGCATCAAAAAGTATGAATATCCGACGTAAAAGATGTGGAACGTGGTCGCAGGACAAAGGCCCAGGGATAAGGCCACCGCAGCAGTTGTGTTAGCATCTTGCCACTCTGGGTTAAATTTAGTGCATGAGCTTCTCGTTTTGGTGCGTCTTTCGTTTTATCAAAAAGCTTGGTAACGTCTTTTGCAGGAGGCATTGCTGACATGAGAGTGTAGATGCCAGGCATGTAAACAGTGAAAGACAATCAAAATGATCCAACCACTAACAAAAATTATAATCTAACATGCACATGGGAGTAAATGAACAAAATTCAAAAGCAGTTTCAAATGAGACCAGAGCGAAGGTATGGCTGTGACAGTAAAATCTAACAAAGAAGCTGAAAGCAGCAAAAGCAGCCAAACAGCTCAACAGTGCTTTGTAGTGCTAAAGTAGGTGCTTGTGGGTGATGGGCTGAGCCAAACAAGTTATGCTCAGGTGTAATTTCTAAGGAAGTCCAGGCAAGAAGGGATGCAGCCACAGCTCAACAGCATTTTTTAGCACTTGCTAAATGCTTACTCCTAAATTCTCTAAATTCTCAAATAAAGAAACATCACTAGCATTCAACCACTGAAATCTGCCCTCAGAGAACAGCCCAGAGCCCTCAAAAGTCAATGCATGTACCCACCTTGTCATCACTCCCCCCGACTACTTCCATCTGTACAATAAGCTCACAACTTCTAAGTGTTGTCCTACCATGTATATGTTTTTTCATAGGTTTTGCTGCATCATTCCTTCCCTTGATCTCCCTAACCTTTATACAATTACAATAATAGAGCATGTGTCATCAGACCCAATCAGTGACTAGAAACCTAATCCATAATGACCACTCTTATGTAAAACACATTATAATGGTACCGCTCTGGCCTACTTTAAGGTGTTCAACATGGCCTGTCTTTTTAATCAATTAACACAGATAGTTTGGTGAATTTTCAAATTTGTCATATACCTGATTTACGATATGGCATAATTAGAAGACCTCAATTTGACGTAACAGGAAGTGAATCTGAGTTTTGGTAAAGGTTTGACTAGATAACTTTAACCAGCACTATACGATGATTATGTGTCCTGAGGAATGTTCAGTGCTACTTACCTTCCTCTTTTGGCGATATTCATTAAGAGTATTTCCTGCCTAATCAAGTCAGGCATCAGCATAGCGTTCAACTTCCCCAGTTAACTCTCCCTCCTTCCCCCACAAAATAAAACCTTTTCCATTTCGACTCATCTCAAAATGTGTTTTGTTGGCACACACATGGCGCCTAGAAATCTCTGTACCCAACGGATGAAGGACTATCTTCCACAGCAGCCATCTCAGTAGATGAACAGGAACCAACATTCCTCAATTGGCTTTGACCATGTCAATTATTTAGTAAATAGAAAGTCAAGATGTAGTTCTGCAACGTGGCGTATGTGACTAATTCCGAGATGTTGTCACTTCTCCCAGAGGCCAGGGCGGTGAGGCAGATGCCCCAAAGTCCAGCGGGAGGATCTCATGGGGAGAGACTCCCCCTCTGGAGATCAGGGAGGACGTCATGGGAGAAGGCAGTACAACACCCCTCACCCTCCACCCACTTCATTTACCTCACCTCTGTCCATGAGGTCCACCTCCTTCACACCCTCTTGTCCCATGGCACACACCTCGATGTTACACTCGCCCATGTATCTCTGCGAGCTTGATGAGGCAGCAGTCACTGAGACGAAAAAGAGCAGGGCTGACTGGACTAACACCACCAAAGGAGACACTGAGACGAGGAGGCGGCACAGAGGCATGCCGAGCCCTCCAGGGATTGAAAAGAGCTGTCTAGATTCCATCATACATTACAGATAACAAATAAAGAAGGACTCACACATGGGAGTCAGACCCTCCACAGAGGTACCGCAAGCGAGGAGGACCTCCCGCTTCGGAAGGAGATGAAGTTGCTGATGAAGTTGCTGATCAGGACGCGAGCGGGAGAATCCAGGCGTCCCAACCCAGTCCGCTGTGGATGGTGTACATGATCAGAAGTAAGACTAGCACACATTGATGGCATGCTTTTGGGTATGTACTTTTATCAACAAAAAGTGGGGTGGAAAAATGCCTTTCTAGCTTTAAAAGCCTCAAACGAAATAAGTGAAACTGTCGGGACATCCAAAATAAAGAGTTTAATCACTGTTGTGTCCAAAAACAAATGACTGTCCTTAACACTAATAACGGAAACTAACTGTGCAAGGGCAGTCTCTTCAAAGACATGAGTGTCCTTTTGGGACTTCAATCAAAAATAGGAGTTTCCCAGTCTTTCGGGTGAACAAAAAATAGTCTCCAATAATTCCAACAGACCTAGAGTTTTCTGACAAACCCCAGCCTCCAGTTTAGAAAAATGTCAGCAAAATAATTCCTCTTTTTGTAGGTAAAGGGTTTCTCCTCCTTTTTGGGTGTTGTATCGAACAATCAATGACCCTCATTACGGGGTTGCCGGTAAAAACCCACCGGTAGGCAGCAGGTTACCGGCAACCCCGTAACACTGTTTCCGCCACCTGACATCCCGGTGCCACCGGGATATTATGGCAGGCAGCAGAACAGTAAACCTGTAGGACTCAGCGGGAATGGGGTCACTGAAGCACCAGCAACGTTGATAACTGTACCAGTACTTCAGTTAAAACAGTGCTGATAGGGGCCTGCCGGGAGTTCTGTGCCCCTACCGGCAGACTCTTAGTTTAGCCGTCCGGAAAGGGAGCCAGCACGTTGATACCGGCACCCTTATTTCCGGACCGCCAAACTTGCAATGAGGCCCTAAGTCTTTTGGTAAGGGTACTGTTCCCCCTCCACCGGCACTTTTGGGCGATTTGCTACTCATGGTCAACTTGGTTTCCTCTCCTGGCAAGTTTTACTCGTCCTATTTTTCTAATCACTGGGATGAGGAAGAACATCACATTTCTTATCCTTCTCAGTAGACTGGGTTAACTCTCCTGCCCGGGACTACTTCCTGTCGCCAGTGTATCTTTGTAAGCAGAGTTCAGATCCCTGTTTCGCACTAATCAGCCTTGCTCTTAATTCCCTGCATGCACTCTCCGCCTGGCCACCTTCGTGTGGTTCCTCTGCTTCCCAGGCTTGTTATCACAGGCAGCGAGAGGAAGGGACTTAGACAGCTTTGCAGTGCCTTTTCACGCCGTTGCTGGCAGCTGCTTACAAAGTTTCTCCTGAAGGGGTTTTCCTTCCTGCAGTCTATTGTTTTCCACCCATACCACGAGCCGGTCACATCGCAGTCAGGTCGTCCATGGCTGCTCTTTCGTCTCCAGCCTTTCTCAGATCCCTCTGCTCCGGCTACTGCTACTATTGTTGCTTGCCCCTAATGTCCGACCAACGTTTTGCTTTGTAGTTGGTCGTCCTTCTGTTACTCGTGGAGGCTAGAATGTTGCTTTCGGTTCTCAGGTCTGCCTTTTACCTACATATAGGGCCTTCTCGTCCTAGTACTACCCATATGGGGGTAAGGTTTTGTTACAAATACATATCTTAATGTGAACCTTGTTTTTTCGCAAAAGGAGAGTTTGTAGGTTTATAATGGTAGTGTTCTGTCCATTTCAAAACATTCTATCCAACGTCATTGAGTTTATTCAGGGATTGTTAGAGTTCCCTACCCTGCTCAACAGTGGTTCCCCTCTTCAAAGAGAGGTCATCGTTTTGTGCTTCACCACTACGGGCAGACCGGAAAAGCAAGAAGGACGGGCATACAGGCGAGAAAAGCCATCGAATCACGCGGTTGCTGAGCGGTGCAAAGCCCGCAACAGAAGAAATGCAGCAGAGCCGCTGCAAGCTCTGCGAAAGTGGGAGGAGAATGAGGAAAGGCGGCTGGGACGTCAGAAGAGTCCAAGAGCGGCAAAGAAGATCTGGCAGCAACCCAGAAGGCACAGGGGCTGCCTGGGTCTTAGAGGGGAACACAAACCCTGTAACCAAGGTCTCAGACCCAGAAATAATAATGCAGAGAACCTGGAATCATTACAATAACTGGCATGACGGTGAACTGATTAAAAAGGGACCAAGATACAGTGAAGAAAGCCAGGTCTGGGACGAACAACCTGAAGCAGAGAAAATCCTCACTGCTCATCTTCTCTGTAGCAGTAACTGGCAGGGTAGCGAATCAGGTCTGCCCAGAACGAGCCATTAAAGAAACTGGGCTCTGGGACCCACAACAACTGTCTTGCTAAGCCAGAGAAAGGCCAGGGGAAGAGAGCTATTCCCTAAAGCCAGGAAAGGTCAGGGGAAGGGAGTCATTGCCCTGGCATTGTGAAATCACAAAACCAAGTAAAGAGAGAGGCCAGGGGAAGAGTCTTTCCCCTGGTATTGTGTGGGGAAAACAATGAAAGGCAGACACCTGGAGAAGGGCGGCATTCTCGAGGAACCCAATAGTGAAGAAGCAACTATGGACAATAAGGAATGGTTGATGTTTGAATTCAGAACTTTACCGCTTTTGGGCATTACATCCTGGAACTTTTAGTGCCTTGGAAAGGGATTGAGACCTGGGTAAAAGAGTCATTCCTTCAGGTAAAGATCACATTTAACAACTGGAACTGTGATCTGCTGTCCAGAAGAAGCTCTTCTGGACCAAGAAGATCAGTTTAGTTATATGCGAGAGGGCCACAAGTAGGTTTTAGACACAGGACGATGGACTATTGGCTTACACAGACATCTTGACAAATCCATTAGCTCTTTTAGTTGAGATTGGGAAACCCCTCTTCGAGTTAGGGAACGTTAGGTTTTCTCTATTTTTATTACTAATAAAAGAAGATGCCAACAAACATGACACCTATGTGTCAGTCTCCTTCTTTTGCACCCTTATAAGTACTCTGCGTTTCCCACCTCTTTCAAGCAAAATCAAATTTGCTATAACATAAGCATAATAGGAAGATGCAAAGATAATAAGAAACAACTCTAATTCCCATTGTAGGATACTGGGAAATGCACACTAACATTAGAAATGTCTGCTTGCTATGAGAGGAAGGGGGATTTGCAGATCAATATTTTGACATATAGATCAACAGGGACATGTTGGTGCCCTCTTTGCTTACATTATGGTAGATGTCTTATGCCTTATTTGTAGGGCCTAGGTATGTCAACCTACTTGGTTTAAAGGGTGTTCCCTTAGAGTGCCTGACTTTCCAAGTGACAGAATGTCTTTCCAGAAGTTGAGAACTGGTTAAAAGGTACAGTAAACATTTTTGTTAAAAAAAAAAAAAACTTTTGTTTCTCTCCTTCAGAGAACCCAAATATAGATTTACATCCACTTGGAGTTAAAGGGGCCAGAGGACAATAAGCCCAATCAGATGCATCATGCATCACACATGCCATTTCAAAGTTATTCAGTCAGGTTAATGCATAAGCCACATAGGTACTCACGATACCCTTGGAAAGCCTAAGACTAGTTTGAGACACTGCATCAGAACACTTAGGTGTGCTAGGGACTGTCACCATGGCAGTCACAAGCACCAAAATGGTCAACTTAAGTTGGCATGCAACTTTTTGTCTTTTAAAAATATCTTTCTCTTTCTTTATCTTTCTCAGTTAATTCCATAATATGCCTCTGCTGTTGTGCATCTAGTTTCCTATATTAAAGGATCTCCAGCTTTTTTGCATTCACTAGCTGAGCTGTCTCTAGGGCATGCTCCATTTGTCTTAGTTTGAAAACCCTGGCTCTTTCACCAGAGTAGAAACACACAGAAAGCAGGAGATTCATAAGTCATGTCTTAAGCAAGATTATGCAATCTCATTGATATCTTGTAGTTCGGCTTTGCACTTTCAGTGTAGGGTCCTTATGGGTAATGTGAGAAACCTGAAGGTGTCTCCATAACTAGTCCCTGGAGGTCTGTCAGTTGGCCAGGACACGGCCATCACTATTGCATCAAGTTCCTGGGAGTGGACCAGTGAGTGAGGATTCTCAGGGAGTGGAAGTGGGGCACCGATGAGTGAGACATGGTATCCGCCTTCTTATGATACCTTTTCCCCAACCTACTACGTAGGATACGCAAACACTTCACCCCTCCCCCACTTTTCCGACGAGAACACTTTCACATATTACTTAGGACGACGGACTAACACTTGAGCCATTTGCCCGACACGTCCCAACACTAGGGGGTCAGGCAAAGTCAGCCAATTGACCAGAACTGCACACACCGGACGGCCCTTTCCCTTCCCCACAGGGATAAAAGGTGGAGCACAGAAGCGCAATACGAGCAAGGCAGACGCACAACATGAGAGCTAACTCAATACGGCAGTTCAAAAGGAGGAGAAAGATGGCGCAAACCGAGAGGGTGACAAGGAAAGAAGCGACCTTGCCCTTTTCGACCAAAGCCTATGAAACCTCCGCAAAAGAAATCCTGAGACCGCAAACAATAGCCAGTGTGTGTTGCAGCAGATGTGAACGGTACATGAGTTCCTCCTCCACTGATAACCAAGCCGGGTAGAGATGCTTGTCTCTGTGGTACCAACCTTGACTCCAAAGAGAAAGAAAGCCAAGCGGTTCATCACAGCTAGTGAGTCGAGGGGAGAGTCGATAACAAATCGAACTGTGTTGAATGAAAAGTAGCAAACAGCTAATTCAACTGTGAAAGCATAAATAGCTAATGATGCTAAAAGGGGGAAAACCAGCAACAGAGGAGTTAGGCACCACGTGGGAGCTCACTCAGGAAAACTCTGATTACCCAATTGTTGAAACTACCAGTACCAGAAGGGGTTAGAAAAGACAAGAGAAGGGTGGAAGTGGTCATACAGGGGTCTTGTAAAATCCTTTGTACAGTCGAAAGTCTTTGACGGACAGAGGATTGTGAAGCTAAGGGAAGTGAATCCTGCATCGTGAAAAAGGCAAGATTGACCAGATTGGCAAGAGTGAACCCGAAAGAGGGATGCCGATAAAGAGGGGGCGAAGTCTAAAGTCCCCATATACTAGGTGTTGACAAGCGTGAACCCGGCTGAGGAATGTCCACAGTTAATAAGGAATATTCTAGGGATCTGAGCCTGGAAGAGGCGGATCCAAGGGTGAAAGGCATCACCCAACATGCAAGCAGAAAATAAATGTGGTTTATTATTTTGAATGCATCAGGCCCAAAGCGGCAAGAAACGTTTTGACAGAAAAGAAACTTAACCACTGAAGACCCTGATTGCTGAGAGAGGAACTGTTGGCTTGTGCTGGGAAAGTTCGAGCTTGTGCTGTGCCCCAAAATTCTACCTTGTCCTGTGCTGAAAACGTGCGGAAGGGAGACCCCCCCAACTACCGTATCCTGACTTATTATTCTTAAGAATATCATCCCACACTTCTTTTGTAATTAGCACAAGGATTGTCAATAGGTTTTTCTTAGTATAGGCCCTTTTATTTGACAAAGGCACAACTAGGATTATCTTATTATTGTTTGATGGTCGAAGCATGCTCCCATCTTAGATTTAGGTTTAGATTAGGCTTTTTCAACCCTACCTTTGCAGTTTAATAACCACCTTTGAACTGTGATCACTTCTGTCTGTCTTTACTGTTGCCACCATGAGTTCCTTACAGTAATTATCTCAGGTTTTTGCAGAGTCTTAAAGATCTTCATATGACTGCTGCCACCTGCAGTTAGGGAGATTTGTGTTGGTCCTTATTTCTAGCAGCCAGGTATATTAACCACCGTTGGTATACAGGGTGTTCCATTTGAATTCCTGACTCTTCAACAGATAGAATGGCGGGGAGGTCAAGGTGACTCCCCAGAAGTAGTGAACTATTTTAGAAGTCCACTAAACACTTTTGGTAACTACACAATAAGGGAATGCCCACATAATGCATTTGTAAAAATATACTATAAAACAAGATGTTATACCTAAGAAATAACTATAAACTGCTTCAGCACTTTACAACTCTCTAACAGCACCAGCTTCCGGTGAGGAAATGTGACCAGACGTGAGTCTGCAGAGCTCTGCAGAGCTCCGCGGCCGGCCCACAATATATCCAGAAAAATCCTGAACATCTGCAATTTTTCCTGGCTGTAAGGAGGCCGGAGGTGATGGCGAGTTGGATTGCCTCCTCGTAACCAGCAGCAGAGCACAGAGCTCAACGGGACGAACAACGATGCGGTTCGATCGCCAGGGAGGGGTCGGCCATCTTGTGTGGGGATACCCTCTGCAAGGCTAAACGGAGCTCAGGTAGAGCACGGAGAGGCACCCGGCAGCCCGGGGGTTCACAGAGATGCAGTCTACGGCGAAGGACATCTGCTCCGGCAAGTGGCAACAAACAAAGAGGACGGCTCACTGACTACATCGGAGCACAAGGAGAGAAACTGGTCAACAAGGCTGGTGATGCCAGCTCCAGAGACGCAGTGAGTGGAAGGCCCTGGCAGGGAGCGGAAGGCTGGCCTATGGCGTGAAGCAACCCAGTGTTACTGGGACAGCAGAGGAAGCACACTGCGGGCGTGTTGGGAGACAGAGAGCTGAGGCCTTCTCCATAACATTGCCCAAATGTTAACCTGCTTTATAGCAGCAGGGAGGGTAGGGGGGACCTCGAAGAGTAGACAGCACGCAAGACAACAGAGGCGGTGGGCATCAGAGGCCTTCTCCATAGCAGTATTTACTTTTTCACCTCATAAGCACCAGCAGGGGAGGAAGGGGGAACTGTGAAAAGATCAGCGCGTGAGACTGCAGAGGCGGGGGCACAGCCAAGACCCAAGGCCAGTGGGGGTTTTGGGGGAGGGGGTAAGGTGAAATCGTCTCCGGAGCTCCTCCCCCGACTGTGAAAAGGATGGCAGCCAGGTCAGGGTTTGCCCCAAAGACCGGTGCAAAATAGTTACAGCAGCGGATCTGGAGCGTTAAAGGAAAGTCCCTGGCCTGGAGGAGTGGGTAGTCACTGGAACTTCGGGACCTGGCGGAGTTCCCTGTTGGTTTGCTTGTGTTGGTGTCTGGGTGCCTCCCCTCCCCTTGTGGTGGGAGGAGCTGTATCCTCAGCTTGGTTTTTATTACGAGCTAAGCAAGTGGCAATATATCATATGTAGTGGGACATTCTTGACTTGCCTCTGGCTGCCCTACACCCGAGAAGATATCTACCTATCTTGCTGGCACCTTAGACTTCAAACCTAACGACCTATCCCCCGCTGCATCAACACCTCTGATTGGAGGCGATGCCTACTGGCCAGTGGTGACCATGAAGAGACTGGATTGGTTATGAACTGCATCTGACTTGTCTGCAACTGTCTGCTGTTATGCTGCTTGATGAGTTTGTGCAGTTCTCTTCATCTCACCCCTCACCCCTTCTTTCTGCTCTCTCCTTTCCATAGTGCTCGCCATCTCCCCTATATATTCCAACTGCTACTCTAACACCTATCCTACCTCTCTCTCGAAGCTTGGAAGGAAAAAGTTCAAAAAAGACCTCCTGGTCTCCAATCCAGGACTGCCCGTTGCTGACACCTATGTCAATGCTTTCTCCAAGCAGACTGTCACTGACATCCTCTTTGTTGCTCCTTCCAATGACCTCTGGATTACCCCATATGATCTCTGTCCTCTCGCCTTTCTCTTCGTCGCCCATTAATGGTGGCACCAGATGGGAAGAACTCTGGTCAGGCTTCTCATCCTTTAGGTACATCATTAATGTCTATCGGAAGGGCACGGTGATGGCCCAGGGCTCGGAGCCCAACCTTCTCCTTCTTGATAGACGACTTCCGTACCTCCCTTCTCACTCCACTCGTCCTATTGACTCCCCTCTTGCCCCTTCTCCACCAACAGGCGTACCACATCCCTGTACCCCTTCTTGGTAGTCCTTCAACAGTGGCAACCAGCCGCACTTAGCCACCCTCAACACTCGTTCTGCCGTTAAACACTCTTCTGATATATGTCTCCTCCTTGACACTCTCACTGAGACGTGGTTCACTGCCACCTCCATCACTGCTTTTGACACCCTCCTCCCTGAGGGCTACGAGATCCTCTCTAAACCCAGGCCTAACCAGTTCGGAGGCCGAGTTGCCTTATCTTCCCTGATTGGATCCCTGCTACTATCGTACCCATTCAGAACTACTCTTCCTTCAAAAGTGTCATCTGCAGGCTTGGTGTCTCACCTTCCCTCTCGCTGACCCTCGCCACCATCTACAGGACCCCTGGACCGATCTCCCTCTTCCCCTCTTCTTGCCTCCACCTTCAAGGTTCTCCTCCTCAGAGACTTCAATATCCCCCTTGATTTTCCAGAGTCGGCCACTGGACTTTTCCACAGTCTCCGTGACACTCTTTGCCTCACCATTCATCCTTCCGGGCGAATGCACTCTGCAGGACCTACCCTGGATGCCCTCATCTCCTCAGACATACCCATCTCCAACCCTCTCTCTACAACTCTCTCCTGGTCTGACCAGGCTCTCCCGTCTTCTCGTCTGGATCTCTTAGGTCCCCCGGCTAAGCCTCTTCCTGCACTGCCTGTCTGCTTCTCTGTCATTCGACCAATGAAGCGAGTGTCCGTTTCTGCCTTTGGCGTCACCTTCATTGCCCCTCCCACTACTTCCATTAACTCACACATTGATTATGCCCTTGCTAATCTTCACCTGTCTATCACCAACCGCTTGGAAATCCTTGCCCCGGTCATGAGGATCCAACTGAAGCCTGCTTCCAAGCGCAACACTTGGTGTGACTCTTGACTTTGCCTCCCTGAAACGCAAGTGCAGAGTGGCTGAGCGGAAGTGGCGGGCATCAGGCACATCCTCTGACAGACTGGCCTGCCGCTTGCTCCAAAGGCAATACAGACTCTCCATCCGATTGAAGAAGAGAGTCCATATCCCAAGCCTGCATCTCTGGGGCCACTAACACTGGCAATCTATTTAAAATCTGCAAGGTACTTGCCAATCCTACTGCAGCCTTCACTCTCCACTGCCATGCCTGACCCTCTGTACTTCACTGGCCTCCCGCTTCTTAACCAAAAACTCAGGACATTCTGTCCTCACTCTCCTCTACTCCCCTTCCTCTTTCCCCTCCATCCCTCAGGCCTCTCTTGGCCCCCTCTGCCCTTCCCTTCTACTCTCCTCTTTCTCGCATAGAGCACTGGATGAGATCTCTAAACAAGTCCGCTCTATGAAAGTCTCCTCCAAACAGGTGCTTCCATTCTCCTTCAGAACTATCAAGGACAACATTGCCTCCCTTGCGCCGTCCCAGGCTGATTTCTGTTATCACTCCTTTGCCACCAGCGCCTTCCCGCTACCCCTGGACTTTATGCAGAGAATGTCCTGATCTTTAGTACTGTTCGTAGAAAGGAGCTGTGGGCAATCAATATTTTGGTTTCATCTCTTGTTGCGGTATCTGGATATGGATTGAACCAAGTCATGGTGTGGAGTATTCAGAGTTAAACAGATTTACTGTCTGGCAATGTCATTTACATGGGTGTTCAGTTTAATCATGACCCGAAAAAAATTGTGTCACTAAATACTGGCAAAGTGTTTGGGGAAACCCAGAATTTACAGAACTGATGGCAATCTCGCCACCTTTCATTAAGTGGATACATAAGCTTCATAAAGACTGCCATTAGCCTTACACTTTGCTATATTTTTCAAGTGCTACCTATTTTATTAACACAAACAAAAACAGATGGTTGAAGGATCTATACCAAAAAGCAATGAATGGGTAATATTAAATGCTATAAATCGCATTTCGTCGATATCTCAACCACGCATAGATGCCACTGCAGGGTGGAAAAAAAATCAATTAATCATTTTTTTATACATGTGGTGGTAGTGGCAGTAACATACATAAATAGAAAAACATCAACAATCAAAATAAATTGACCAACACATACAATGCATAATAATACAGTGCAGTGTGCTTAAAAGTTCTGGCATGCACATGAAGTGCATCAGTAATCAAATCAATATAACCATCTAATCAGAC
Source organism: Ambystoma mexicanum (assembly GCF_040938575.1). Lineage (NCBI taxonomy): Eukaryota > Metazoa > Chordata > Amphibia > Caudata > Ambystomatidae > Ambystoma > Ambystoma mexicanum. The sequence continues at coordinate 680,211,251 of NC_090941.1, read as the reverse complement.
TGATTAGATGGATTTATTAATTGATTACTGTTTTGTAAATTGAAGTATAAAGTGATTTACAGAATTTCAGTTAATTGAAATAGTTGCAGAGTCGATGCTAGCAACCATCTATTCCAATTTGGAATGTTTTACACATTGAAGCACTTTATGTGAACACCAGCACTTTTAAGCACACAACACTATTATTATTCATTGTATGTGTTAGTCAATTTATTCGGATTGTTGATGTTTTTCTATTTGTGTATGTTACTACCACCACCACCACCACCACCACCACAATCAATTATTCATTGATGTTTTCCCCCTGCCGTGGCGCCTCTTTGTGATTGAGATATCGAGGAATAGCGATTTACACCATTTAAGATTACACATTCATTGCTTGTTGGTACCGATCCTTCAACCCATCGCTTTTTGCTTATTTCGTATTAGTATTTTCTATTTGTTTATTATTTGTATCGCGCACCAAACCATGAGGTAACTGGGCGCTGGAAAACGTAGGAGTTACATATATAGAGAAAAACCACAATAACAGTAGGAAGATCAGTGGTTACAGGTAGGTCTAGTGTAAAAAAACATATATAAATCAGCACAGACGTGTTAGGCAAACAGATGATGGAAGCAAAAAACAGATGAGGAGCCTCATTGGAAAGGTTTGTTGCTCAGCCAGCGTTTTATGACGGATTTGAATGACAGGGGGGAGGGTTCTTGTCTGTAGGGGAGATGTATAGAGTTCCAGCGTGTATTATGTATTAAGTTGTTTCCCCTGGTTTTAAGGGTTTGTTGTGTTGAGGAACCCCTTCCCTTGTTTTTCTACTTACTTTATTAACTGCACCAGAAGTTAATGATATAAATAAAGAATATAAATTCTATATAGGCTTTCCAAATTGTTATGGAAGAAGTGTATCCCTTGTAGGAGCATAAATAAGCTTTATCAGTGCAAAAAAGGGGAGTCCTAAGTACAGTATGTCTAGATTTAAAAGCCTACATTTCGTTGGTATTGTTACCTTGCGTTTTATGTTAATTCAGTATAAAGAAACTACATGTACATTCAGATGTTCCATTGTAGATGAACAGCTTTGTTTGTAGTCTTCTTTTCAATATCAAAGACAGAAGAAATGTTGATCTTTAGGAATGTACTATAATTTTGAAGAGACATTCACTTACGTCAGCTCCATCAAGTCAGGCACTGGAACAATGAGAGACTATGGACTATGATATGTTGGGTAGCTATATTAGGAATACAAATTGATAGTTAATCAAGTTTTTGCTACGTGTAATACAATCCTGGGAGGGGGTTGGGTATTTAGGGAGGTTTGTGTGTGTGAGTGAGTGTGCAGGTGTGGGTTAGTTGGGTGAGGAAAGGAGGCGATGGAGGTTATCCGAGAGACCAATGGAGGCGAGAGCGAAAGGAGTGTTGAGGCTATTATAAGGAGGGGGGCTGTGGAGTGTTTGTGTGACACAGGGGAGGGTGTGAGTAGTAGAGGTAGAGTAAAAGTAGCAGAGTGGTGTGGTAGTAGTGGCAGAGGTAGTAGTGGGAGTAAAGATAGTATGTTGCGGGAGTAGTGAGCAAAGGAAATAAGTGGTAGTCAATAGAGGGGGGAGCAGGGGATATATCCCAGAGTGTCTTGGAGAAGTAAAGGTAGTAAAGGGATGGCGGTACTAGCGGAAAAGGAACAGTAGTAGAGGGAGAGTGGGAAGAGTGATAATGAGTGCGAGAACAACAGTGGCTATTGAAATAGAGGGAAAGAGATTTTTACTAGAACAGTAGGATGGGAAGTGGAGTGAGAGGAAGGAGGGATGAAACGATTACAGGGATAGAAGGATAGAGGGCGACCGATAGTAAGAACCGCGGTAGGAAGAGAAGTAAGATCGAAGGGTGGAGGTGGAAAGGCAGAGTGAGGGATTCAAGGGAAAGTGAAGTGGTGGGAGGAGAGAAGACAGATCAGTATAGTTAATGGTCAGTTACGCGAGAGTCTGAAAGGAGTAAGCATGACAATGGGTGAAAGACGGAACCATTCATTACTCCCTAAAGATTACTAAGCGGGCTAGGTTAGGGAAAGCCTAGAAGATCCCTAGGGAGACAGGTAGCCATCGTCTTAGGGAAAACATCCATAGTCCCAGTCAGAGATCATAGGTGGCACCAATCACCAGCTACTAACACGCCCATTAAGGATGGCTGGGATAAGGAGGTGGGGATATGGTCAGGGAAGTTGAGACAGAGAGGGACAGCCCTAGCGCCAAATCTCCCAAGATGACCCGGTAGGCCCTGAACAACCTTCAAAACGGAAGCCAATCTGAACCTTTATATTTTAATAAACATCCTTGCATTCGCTATCGGAACCATTGTGTTTCTTTGTGGGGTGCCACCCCGCAACACACCACATACATTTTACAGCACTAGAAAATACCCTTTAGGATGCATCTAACACCCAAAAGAATAAATGCCTGGTACCGGGTGTCAATTTATGGAAACTGGCATTGAGCATATGCTTGTAGAATGACATTGTTTGATTAATTTCTTGAACACGATTGTTATATAGTTGAACATTATGCTTACTAAAGGACTCTTTTTAGAGAAAATGATGACATTTTGGTCATAACGACTATCTAATAACTATGGCTATTGTTGCAGTGTAAAATATAAGAAATTGGGAGATGTCACTCCAGCCTCTTGTTTCTGCATGTAAGAAATATTTGTTTTAATATTTTATATTTTCAAGTGTGAAAGAATAATGTTTATAAAAATGCAATTGCACCCTTTTTAAGAAGATTGGTGAGATTATTATGTTGTTCTTAACAATACTTATTTTGAATCTTTGCACTTCATCATATGAAGTAGATTTCAGGTGATGCGTTCAGACCTATATATGCAGTCATGTATTAAAGCCTTTGGAATTTTGCGTTCATAGTATGTGAAACTTTCTATCAATAAAAAAACAATAATTCAAAACACGAATTAGATTTTGAGAAGCAAGTGGATAAAACATAACTGGACTCTTGCACAAATGGCACATTTACAGCAAAAAATAGATACCTAAATGCAGCAGGAGAGGGGCACTGCATCTTTGACACCCCTGTATATCTTCTTAGCCCCGCAGATGTTGCTCCCCTGCACCACTAATAATGGGAGGTTAAGGAAGCTGGGAAGTCACACTGCAGCTTCCTTGCACCGCCTAGCCCCTTTCCTCGTCCAGCAGGCCAATTAAATGGACAGTGCAGAGGGACACTGCACTCCAGCAATCATCTACATACTGTGAGAAACCAGAAGGTGTCTCATCCACTAGTCCCCGGGGATCCGTCATCCAGGTGGGCAGAACATGGCCATCGCTTTTGGATCCAGTTCCTGCGGTGGACCAGTGCGGGAGGATCACCTGGGTGAGGGGTCTTTGGGGAGTGTTAGTGGGACACCGGATGGTGAGACGCAGTATCCCCTTCCCTGTAACACCTTTACTGCATCCTACCAGGTAGGAAATGTAGGAAATGTACCCCCTCATTCCTTTTTACAACACAAACACTCTCTCACAGACAGCGCGCGATGAGAGAAAACACAATAACACCTAAGCCGTATAGCTGTAGTGTCCAAAAAACGAGGGTCAGGCGAGATCAGGCAATTATCGACAATCACTCATACCTGACTTCCCCACACTGATAAAAGGCGGAGCATGAGAGCACACACTGAGCGAGGCAAAGCACACGAGGAAACAGCAGTTCCAAGATGGCAGTTTAACGAGAGGAGCAAGACGGCGAAATTGAAGGGGGTTGGAAGGAGGGAAGTTCCCTTGACCTTTTCAACAAGGAACTGTTACTTTCACAAGACCTTGAGAACAGAAAGCGTAAAACCGGGAAACCAGGCTAACGAATCCTGCATTGTGTGTCGCAGGTACCCGGGGCCCTCCTGCATCAGTAATCAAGGCGGGGAGAATCTCCAGCCGCTGTGGTACTTTCCTTGGCTCCAAGAACAAAGCCGATTCAGTGAAGGCAACAGAGCCGTGAGTTGGGGAGACGGATACAAGACCAGTCTGTGTTGAAGCCATGGTTGCAAGAAGCAACATTGAATGGCGAGCGCTGGAACGAACATTGTTAAAACGCGTGTGATAAGAGAGTGAATGAAGTTAAACTGCTGAACTTTAAAGCGAGCTACAATACCTTTGACAGAGTGGTCTGGCACTGCATGGCTGCTCAATCCAAATTACCCAGCTGAGAAGTGATAAAAGTAAATAAAGTTGGTCCGAGCCCTTCAGGGGGAGACCAAATTAAAGAGAACGAATGAATGTGAATCGAAATTGTCATGCGACGGGTCAAATCAAATCCCAAGCAGAGTCGAAAGTCTTCGATTTCAATAAAGTAAAGAAAGTTTGGAAAAGTATATGGATTTGGTCCGAGAACGACAGAGGGAGATCAACTGAAGATTTTGTGTTAAAGTGGGTCTGAGCCCGGCAGAAGGGGGCCCGGGGTGAATCGAAAATCACCCAAGAAGTTGTACATGAGAATCCTGAGAAAGCAACTTTTGAATGTATGTTTGGAGCACCAGGCCTTCTGAAGTAAGAGACTTTGAATGGCAAAGAGACTGACATAGAAGAGCCTGATAATGAGATTTGAACTGCATCCTTGCGCTAGAGAAGCCAGACACTGTGCTAAGCTCCAGTGTGCCACCTTGTCCCTTGCTGAAAACGGGAGCAAGGGAGGCCAACGGCTTGAATATCCCGACACATCATTTCTTGCACTTTCTTTTGCATAACATTGTTTCCGACACCGTTTGTATTTAAAAGTAAGGATTGGCAATAGGTTTATTAGTATAGGCCCTTTTATTTTGGCAGACTCGACTAGGACTGCGTTATTATTTGATGGTCGTAGCTTGCTCCCATCTTTAGATTTAGGATTAAATAGGTGTTTTTCAAGCCCAATTGAAGTTCAATAAACACCCGTGAACTGTGATCACTTGTGTCCGTCTTACTGTTTGATATCATGCCTTCCTTGAACCATCCAACCCTACAACTTTCGGCACCACCACTTCCACCTTGTTAGATATCTAGCTTTATATAGTTCTGAACCATTGTAACCATTGCCTGTTAGATATCTAGCTTTATATAACTTGTATGCGTCATGAACTACAGAACACGCCCCTTTTGGACTTCCTGGTCCTTGTCTCAACGGGGCTTACACTCCCTTGTACTTCCAACATGGCCGTCCACTGTGAAACACCTTCCTCGCTCTACACCTTGGACGTAGCGTGTTCTATTTATAGACCCCGGCTCCGCACGTCTCAATGCTATTGCGAAGTAGCGACCAGACGTGTGCTCCGTAGCTCGCGGTATTGTTTTCCTTGCTCCTTCCAGCCAACCCCATTCCTAGTCCCTTTCCTTCCTTTCTTGATTCCTGGACTCGTGTGCTAGTAGCGCACTCTGTAAATTTCCCAGATTCCTGGATCCTTGCATCCCGGAACTTTGAACGCTCGCTGGAGTCGGAAGAGACTCGTGCAGCCTTATTCAAGACTCGATCCGTCCGTAAGAAGGCATCGATCAAGAAACCCAGCAATGATCGAACTCAGGTGAGAAGGGAGGGGAACTCCTTGACAGTATGTGTCACTTATGCTCTAAATCATTGTAACCATTACCTGTAACTAATGTATTAACTATGAATGTAACCTCTTGTAACCTAGGGCAACCACTGCCCCATGTAGGCCAGCGCCTAGATGCCCCCCCCCCTGGATTTGGTGCGCTATACAAATGACAAAATAAATACAAATAAATAAATAAATGTGTAAGTTTGGCTAAGGAAGCATGCAGGATCGATAGAGTGGCGGGAGCATCAGTGACCATGCTCCCCCCCTCATCTCCAGCCTTGCTTGCTAAAGGAAACAAGGCCCCAGGAGTGGGGATTGGCTGCATTACCGTAGGGACGCACCACTACTCTCCCACACACGGAGAGACAGTTCCAGTGGGCTCAGAAATGCAGCATTGTTCCTTCTTTTGTCCAACAGGCTGCCTCATTATGCCATTTGCCTGGGGCCAGTGAAGTAGCTTATGCATAAGAGATGCATGTCTTGTTGTGCTGACTGGGCATAAATGAACCAAGTGAAGCTATGATAAAAGGCCTGATGTACACTGGTCATAATTTGCTACCGGAACCTAATGCCACTGTCAATGCTGTGCTAACAGGGTCTACTGGAACCCTATAAAACCAGACATGATATAATCGGAAGATGATGTGCTGACTGGACATAAGAACTTCTGGCCATCATGTGCTAATTCAGAAAAATTGACTCTGGCTGTGCTGCGCTAAATGGGAGGGTAAAGGGGGGGGGGGGGAATGGAACTACAAATAAGAAGCATGCCGGTCATCCAGGAATGTGGCCATGATGTGCTATCTGGGTGAGATTAGCTGGGTTACTCTGGCTTGTCCAGTTCCCTTGACTACAACTGAGGCCCATTTTGAATGTGGGAAAAGAACAAGTTACTTTCTTACCTGGTAACGTTCTTTCGATGGGATGGTCCGACGACGTATTCCATATCTATGACAGTAATCACCACTGCTGTGCTGCTTCGGAAATTCTTTCAGCGTCTGCGTCCTGCGTCGATGACGTCGATATGCTGTCCTCGAGGGCCTCCGTCAAGCCGATGTCACTGGATGTTATAAGTAGGACGCAAGACGCCCGTAGCCTTAGTTATAATTTTTTCCCAGAACGTGTGGCACCAATCTTCTGCCAGTATGACCACAGAAAGCTTTGCGTAAACGTAAGCTGCAATCGCATAAGAAATTCTGTAGCAGGGCAGGTAGGGAGGGAGCAATATGGAATACATCGTCACATCGTCGGACCATCCCATCGAAAGAACGTTACCAGGTAAGAAAGTAACTTGTTCTTCGAGGGGATTGGGTCCTCCGACGTATTCCATATCTATGACAGACTCCCAAAGCAGTACCAACGTATGGAGGAGAGAAAAGAATTTAGAATATAGAAATTTAGAATGTCCAATTAAATTGCAGAGTAAAGGGCCGCCTTGCCAAAGGCCAGATCCTGCCCATGGATAGAATCTAGGGAGTAGTGTCTTACAAAAGTATGGACGAAGCCCATGTGGCTGCTTCACAGATGTCACGAATAACAACACCCCTCTGCAGGGCTGTAGAGGTAGCCATACCCCTAGTGGGTAGCCTACCAAAGGGTCCTTACCCGCCAAGTGGTAACATTCAGAAATAGCCAAAATAATCCATCTAGACCAGCGGTATTCAAACTGTGGGTCGCGACCCCCCAGGGGTCCGTGGGTGCATCCCTGGGGGGCCCTGAGAGCTCAGAAAGAAATATTTTTTATAAAAAAACTTTTTTTTTTTTTTTAGATTGGAAGAAATGGGCTGGGGTGGCTCACATGGTCGGGTTGAAACATGAAACTGTCTCAGGCAACAATGAAAAAGCGGCCCGCAGTTGTAAATGGATATTCATTCCTGAGTCACAGACAGGGCCTCATTACAACTATGGCGGTACGGTAACAATGGTGCTGTTAAGCTACCGGCACCATTGCTACCGTACCGCCATAGTACGAGTTGTGCTCGCGGGTGTCTGACAGCCCGCCAGGTCTGACCTGGCAGGCCGTGCGGTACCCGTGAGCACAGCTCGTCGGATGCACCGGCACCATTATTAACGGTGCCGGTGCATCCGAGCTCCCCATTCCCATTGAACCCTATGGGGCTCTGATGGGAATGGGGTTCTACCGGTACCGGCACCCGCGAAAGGGCAATTATCAGGTCTGCCCAACTCGGTATGACCCGGTAATTGCCCATTCGCGGGTGGCGGACCCGGATACAATGTTGATTGTGTTAGGCCCAGTGGGCCCCAGGAGACAGGGATGGTAACTTTTTACTGGACATCTATCATAGATGTCCAGTAAAAAATGTCATGCCTGCCCTCTGGGCCCCCCAGCACCATTTGCAAACTGATTGGTTATTTACCCATTTTTTTGTTAAAAGTATGCTCTACAATGCAACATTTCAACCCATTATTTAACAAAAATTCACAGGGGGAACCCCCCCCCCGAACTTCCCTTTATTGGTTCGGGCTCCCTCACTATGCTCTTGTCGCTATGGCATTTTTGGGGGAAATAGTTGTGCCCCTCCACTTAAAAAAATCACCAGCCGCCACTGGCCCTCAGACTGTGTTGGGAACAGGATGGGGGGAACCCAGGGACTATGGTGGGAGCACAATGGGCGGGAACCATGGGATAGTGGTGGGAGCAGAGTGGGGAGAGCCCAGGATGTGTGATGGGGTGGGGAGAGACCAGGGACTGGGTAGGAGTGGGATGAGAGAGCCCAGCAACTGTGATGGGAGCAGGTGACGGCGCGCAATACATACTGTCCATTTGGCATTTCTGGGGGGTCCCGACCTGCCCAAATTTTGCTCAGGGGGGCCCCAGCCAAAAAAGTTTGAAGACCACTGATCTAGACAAAGTCTGCTTAGTAAGAGCTTGTCCCAAACGCCTTCCAGCGTAACCTATAAAGAGCTGATCGTCCACTCTGACCCGGGACATGCGTGAAATGTAGAAACTTAAAGCTCTCCTAGGATCCAACCTATGGAGCCTCTTCTCTTCCTTACCAGGATGCTGAGGAGGATAAAATGCCGGAAGAATGACCTTCTGGCTTCAATGAAATTCCGAGACAACCTTCGGAAGAAAGGAACGACGAACTCTAAGGATAACCCTGTCCTTATGAAACACCGGGAAGGGTGGCTTAACAGAAAGTGCCTGCAACTCACTTACTCTGCGAGCAGAAGTGACCGCAACCAAAAACACCGTTTTAAGGGTTAACAGTCTCAAAGGACAAGAATGTAAAGGCTGAAATGGAGCACCCTTTAGGAATTTCAGAACAAGGTTCAAATCCCAACCGGGCACCTGGAAAGGTGACGGCCGAAACACATTAGTGAGTCCTTTGAGAAACTGAGAAATTAAAGGAATCTTGAAATAAGAACACTCCTCAGACGAGCGCTTAAATATAGACAGCACCGCCAGGTAACCTTTAATGGTACCCACTTGCAGGCCCTTGTGGGATAATGAAAGCAAAAAAGACAGAACCACAGGAATGTCACATGAAAAAGGATCCACATTCAAACCCGTCTGGCCGAAAGCAACACCTCCATCACGTCTTCAGGGAGGTCCCAATCCTTATACCTCAACCTTTCAGAAGCCAAGCATGAAGGTTGAGGGATCTGACCTCTGGATGGACCGCCCCCTGCCGTGAGAGCAGATCATCTTGGTAGGGAAGACGACGTGGAGGGCAGATGGACAAGTCGAGAAGGTCTGGGTACCACGTTCTCTGGGCCCATGCCGGAGTAATGAGAATCATCTGGGAACCGAACCTACGTAACCTCCGCAGCACTTGCGGGATGACGGGGACTGGAGGAAACACGTACAGCAGTGGGAAGGACCACTCCACCACGAACGCGTCTCCTAAGGCTCCTTTTGGAGGAAATTCCCGCGAGCAAAACCTTTCGCACTTCCGGTTGACACTGGAGGCGAAGAGATCCACTTGTGGGGCCCCCCAAAGGGCAAAGATCTCCAGGAGAATCTCCTGAGCCAGCTCCCACTCGTGAGAGATCGCGCTCTGCCTGCTCAGAGCATCCGCCGTCTCGTTTTCGTCCCCGGCCAGATGCACTGCCGAGATCGAAATTTCCTGCTGGATGGCCCAGAACAAGTGCTGCATCGCCTCCCTGCACAGAGGAAGTGACCCTGCCCCCCCCCCCCTTTTGGTTGAGGTAGTGCTGTGTTGTCCGTCAGAATCAGGACATTCTTCCCTTGCATAGTCGGCAAAAAAGCCTTCAGGGCAAGCCTGACGGCCCTCAGTCCAACAGATTGATATTGAGTCTGGACTCCAACAGAGACCAACGACCGCTGACCGTCAACTCGTTGGCATGAGCTCCCCATCCTGTGAGGGATGCGTCCGTCACGATCGTCACCTCCGGCCAGGGCAGCCAAAATTGAGCCCCCTTCATCAGATTGTCTTCGACGGCCCACCACAGGAGGTCCTGGGCGACCGAGGGCAGCACCTGAACGGGGTCCAATATCCTGCCGGAGGACTGTGACCACTGCATTTTGAGGGCCCATTGCAGAGATCTCATCCGCAACCTGGCCTCTGGCACCAGAAGAATGCAGGATGCCATGAGGCCGAGCAACCTCAAAAACTCGAATGCCGGGAGACTCTGGCCATTTTGAAACTTGTGCACCATCTGCAGAATGTGATAAGCCCTCACCTGGGGAGGGAAACACTGCCCCAGGGACGTGTCGAGCACTGCTCCGATGTACTGGAGCCGCTGAGTTGGCATCAAGTGGGACTTCTTTAACTTGAGGGAGAAGCCCAGCTTGTGAAGAGAGTGGCAGGTTACGGACAGATGATCCAGGACTTGCTCAGGAGAGCGCGCCCTGATCAACCAATCATCCAGGTAGGGGTAGACGTGAATCCCCCCTTTCCTGAGATACGCTGCCACCACCACCATGAGCTTGGTGAAGACCCTCGGGGCGGAGGTCAATCCGAACGACAGGACCCGAAACTGAAAGTGCGAGTCGCCAACCGAGAACCTCAGGTACTTCTTGTGCTTGGGATGGATCGGCACATGAAAGTAAGCGTCCTTGAGGTCGAGAGACACCAACCAGTCCTGGAGTTGAAGGGTCTGCAGGACTTGAGAAAGAGTAACCATCTTGAATTTGTCCTACCTGAGGAGCTTGTTCAAACCGTGCAAGTCCATGATGGGTCTCAATCCAACGTCTTTCTTCGAAATCAAAAAATAAGGGGAATACCATCCCTTGTTCCTCTCCGCTATAGGGACCAGTTCTATGGCACCTTTCTCCAGCAGGGATTGTGTTTAGTGCGCAAGGAGCGGATCCGGACTCTTCAAAGAGAGATTCCCTGGTGGATTGTTGTTGAGGCCTCTGCCGGAAAGGAAGACAGTAGCCGTGGGCTATCATCTCCAGAACCCACACAGCTGAAGTAATGGCACGCCACTCTACAAGATGCTGCGCCAGCCTTCCCCCAACCGGCCAACCATGGGACATGGCCTCATGACTGAGCCGAAGTGGCTGCGGCAGTGCCTGAGGGCAAAGAGGCAACTGCCTGAGCGGCCTTGGCACCTCGAGTACCCTGTTTTCCAACTCTGGTACTCCTACGGTGGCCCCTTTGACTTGCAGCTCCTCTGGATTGACCAAAGGATGAGTAATATCGAAAGGAACCTCCCCTCCATTGCTGTCCCCTAGGACGAAAAGTCAGAGGTTGGCGAAATGCAGCGCTCAATGACTTCGCTGCAGCTTTGGTGGTCTGCAACCTCTCAAGGCTCTCGTCAGCCTTGCTGCCAAAAAGATGTTCACCATCAAAGGGCATGTTGAGGAGCCGGGCTTGCACATCCGGAGCAAACCCCGACTTCCACAACCATGCAAACCTGCGTATTACGGTGATCGCCGCCATGGACCGGCTGACACAATCTGCCATGTCCAGACCCGACTGAACGGACTCACACATGGCATCCTTGCCATCCAGCACAATAGCAAGAAAACCATCCCGTTTGACAGCCGCCAACGAGACACAATTCCAGAGAGTATGAGTGAAATGTGCTAAGGCACACACAGAGTTGGCTGCCTGTAAAGCCATACCCCCGGAAGAAAACACTTTCTTCGCCCAGCCATCAAAACGCTTGTCGTCCCCATCAGGAGGGATGGTAGGGTACGACGCCTGCTTTGCTGGGGCCATAGCCGCCTGCACCACCAAACTCTCCGGAGTGGGGTGCGTGGTCAAGTAGCAGGGGTCGCTGCTGGCTGGGCGGGATTTTCGCGGCAAAGACCTGCTCACTGCCGGGAGACTCTCCCGAGCAGTCCAAGCTGCTGCCACCCTTCTCTGCAAGGCCATATGGAATGGCAGTACCGGGTCAGTTGGTGGACCTTGGTCGAGGATATCCGTCAGGTCATCCTGCAGAAAATCCACTAGTGGCAACCACCCCAAGCATACCCCATAAGGTGCTGGTACGAGGACTCAGCATGGGTGCCAAGCTAAGGCCTACAGAACTCCACCTCCAGAGAGGTGTCCAGACCACTGGTGTCATGCAACGACTGACGCAGGTCTTCAATCTGGCTATGACCAGACAAAATCTTGTCAGGTACCTCCTCAGGAACCATACCTTCCTCAGACCCTTCATCCACCTCAGAAATATAATCCAGAGGCTGGAATGAGGGCACAGAAAAAGGGACAAAGACTTTTTTAGCCTTGGCCAGAGCCTTTCTAGGGGGTTCCCCCATGCCACGGGGTACCTCCGACAAAGCAGCCTCGAAAGGTGTCGATGGAATCAGCGTCGACGTCAAGCGTGGCGCCGACGGCTTCGACACAGTCCTTCGAGGGCGGAGCCCCGAGCGTGTCCTTCGACTGCCTGGGCGCTGATGGCATTGACGTCTTCCTCGGAGGCGGAGCCTCTAGAGAGTCCCTCGACGACCTAGGCGCCGAAGGAGTCATGTCTTCTTCGAAGACTTCACAGGCTCCGACGGTCTCGAGGGCATCGAACACCGGGACCTGGAGCGGGCATGTCTAGAGCGACCCTCCTTTTCCGACCAGGACCTCGAAGGTGCCCGGTGATCGCAACGACCGCTCGAGCCCGAAGGCGTGCAAGTGGTGTCTCTAGCACCGTCACGGCCGGCATCTTTCGACGGCACAGACGGAACGGAGCCCTGCGACTGAAAAATCACCAACATCTCCTGCCGGAATGAATCCCATTCTGCAGGAGTGGAGTGCTTGTTGGGACAAGCCACCCGCCGACGGGCGGAGTCCTCGGACGAGGAAGGCGACCGATGCCGGCGCTTCCGTGAGTGCCTCGAAGAGGCAGAGGAATGGCGGGACCTACTCCTGGACCGAGACCCCCCGGACTTACGCCGATAATGCGGAGAGTCACCCCTCGAATCATCAGTCGAAAGCCCAGTGGATCTCGACTTCCGTGGCTTGGCCACCTAACCTACAGAAAGCTTCTTCTTACGCTCCCACAAGGCCTTTGATGTAAGCGACTGGCAGTCTACACAGTCATCCGTGTCGTGGTCCTCACCTAGGCACCAGAGGCAGGCGTCGTGCAAATCCGTCAACGACATCTTGGACCCGCATTCCCGACACTTCTTAAAACCCGGCCGTGCGGTGGACGAAGACATCATGGAAGTTTTCACAACGAACAGGTTCGAAGAACCGAAAGAACAGAACTCAGAAGAACCGGGGCGCGCCGAGATCTCCGAAGCGAACACGTTCGTGGAAAAAACAGAATTGAGGCTACGGGCGGTGTGCGTCCTACATATAACATCCGGTGACTTCGGCTTGACGGAAGCCCTCGAGGACAGCATATCGACGTCATCGACGCAGGACGTCGAAAGATTTTCCGAAGCAGCACAGCTGTGGTGATTATTGTCATAGATATGGAAAACGTCGGAGGACACAATCCCCTCGAAACCAACATCCCCATACCTAGATTTGCAATCAAACAAAGACAAAATATGAGGGATTCACTAATTAACACCTATCCTGAAGGAGATACCGTTACCCAAGGGACATTATGGGACACCGAAGGACGCACTGGACATGCTCCATGTGGGCATTGTAGTGTGTGTACACAGACAAAAAGTAGTACCTCTGTTGATATAGGCTGGCGTTTGCTCTGGTGTCAAAAATCATTCACGAATTGTGATACCCCTAATGTTATACCTCTCATCACATGCCCTTGAGGACTGAGATATGAGGGGATGACAGCATGTACAGTCAAGGTCTGAATTGGGGAGCATAGATCCTGTATTAGGACAAAAAAAACTGACAGTGCCAATGGTTGAACATTTTGTCAATCACCAACAGACACACAGACTTTACATGGATAATCTTAGAAAAGAGTACAACGCAGAGGTGGAGATATAGCATCCGTTTTGTTTAGAAGAGAACAACTTTAGATTTTTCGCTTAAGACCAACACTATGGGTCTAAATGAGATGACCAGTTGGAAGACACTGGCCACTCTGTAATGACGCATTAGGTCCACTACTCTAGACACATTGCACTTTGGAGTGTTGGAGCACACACGGCATATTAATTGAGTGGGCACATGCTAAAACATCAGTCTAGTTCCTCTATATAATAGATAGGATATAATAGATAATCCATTCTATGACAAGACCGGAGGCAAGCATTATGCTTATTCTTCTCTAATAGAATCAAGACTTATTGCGCTGAGCGCTTGGGCAATCTTCATTATATTATAAGGCAAGTCTATATAATAGTTGATTATGTCTGGTTAGACAGACTGACATGGTGAGCGTATATCACACGGGATATGCCTTTTCAATAATTTGGACAACAAATAGAACACTCCCTTCAATGTCAAAACAAATCATTAATAATATTTTGTTTATTTTCATTATATAGAAGAGAATGTGTGTACAGACATAGGCGTCCCAAAAAGATAAAGTACACGAAATGTGGAGAAGCTCATGTGGACACACGCAATATGACAAAATCAGAAGGTACCACAGTAAATATGGTGTACTTTCAATGTTAGATAATTTTCTACAGAGAGTGGGCCTTTTTTTGTAATCCCAATTTATCCGTATTATTTACAACCGATAATATTGGGTTAGACACAGGTCAAGATAGTGATTATATCACAAAGGCCTTTGGAAACATGAGAGAAGTAGTATATCTGCGCCCTCGCCAAGGTGCTGTCGGGTTCCTACTTTTGACTGCATTGCCTTACATGAACTGATGGTCAATGGGACTCTAGAAGACCATGAGTGAGTGAACGACACACGTTCTTCAGTAGTTTGTGAGCTGGCATATCCATCATATATGGACTGCCACATCAATGATTATATGTTCATACATACATAAAAATAGTCTACTTTACTAGAACTAATTATATTTTGTGTTGGGCAACGTGCATAAAACAATAAGGGACCGAAGCGTGACAAAAAAAAGAACGCAGATACATCTAGATGCATAAGTGTCCTTGCATGAAAAGCACATACATCACACATCGGATAGAAGGAAAAGGATCATTCACTCCATGCTAAACTGGCTTCCATGAGCAGTATAAACTCAAAGGAGATCTAGTCAAGTACACGTGAGGAGGCTCATGTGATATGCATGGTCTCCGCAATTACAATACAAGCGCAAAAAGGGTACTGAGCCGCAGGTAATGAAAAATGTATCTTGAAGAGCTGGTATGCTTGATAAACATACACCAGAGACAAAAGCAACTGCCTATGCCAGACCTTTGAAAAATACTTTTTGGGGTTAAATTACTTAAGTGAACTCTTATTTCAAATTATTTAAATTAAATGGTATTATCAATTAATCATAATATTGAAGAAGCAAGCAATAAGATACATAGGAAATGAAAAATTAACTAATACGTAGTGATGGAAAACAAAAGTAAAACAAATAAACAAAGAATTGATGACTAGATGTCAACAGTCTATAAGACGTAATACATCACAATTTTGAAAAAACAAATGCAGTCAATGTTATCTGCAACATAACATCATACCTGACACATACACCCACTCGTACACCATACAAACACCTGACACAAACATCAAACAAACACTAAACACACAGTCAGACAATTGACATTAATATGCAAAACCTAACTCTAATGTGCAAACATGCAATGAAATGAACAAAACAGCAATTTTAACCCAATGGCTGTGCTGAATGTCAGCCCTGGGTCCGAATTTCCAACATGGTGTCATACTATTAAACCAGCCAAAACGTACAACAAATTCTGTGGCTATGTCTATTTAATAAATATTCAATCTAGAAACATTATTCGGGCAGCTAACTCGAGTTTCGGCTGAGTAGTCGACTGTGAACCATCAGGGAGAAGCACATCTAACAATGACATACGTTGGGACAGGACCTTCATTACGATTCTCTTCAAGTAAGGGTGAGAGTATCATTGACATCCAATACAGGGGCCACTTAAGGACAGGCACAGTCACACTCAAGCCCTCGCTACTCTGGGACTGCACTGTAGCGATTCTTCCAGCATGACCGCTGCTATATGCAGTGCACTTGTGTCAGCCTAATTCCGGAGGCAGACACTGGGGGTCCATGAATCAGCACCCTTTCTTCTGAATGCTTACTGTACGCGTTCTCTTGGCGTGCTACAGTGTCGGAATTAGGCTGATATGAGCGCACTGCAGATAACAGTCATGATGGAGGCACTGCTACAGCGCGGTCCCAGAGTAATGGCAGTGGTTTAATGTGACCCCATTGTACGGATAAACCAAATAGTAACAGGGGAGACCAGGTGTCTAATACACCCAGGTCACACCTGGAAATTAATCAAACTAAACAAAAGAAAGACAGGGTGTAACGTGCAGCTCTGTAGGGAACCAAAGAAGACCAGAGTCACCTCTAAACATTTTCAGTGTTGGATGAGAAAAAATTCAAATTCAATTCCAATCCGTGCTGTAGTATTCTCAAATGTCACAATTTTATTAATATAAAATCTGAAGCTAAAAAACAGTTATAACAATGAACTAAAATAAATCAAATTCGTCATCAATACAAAAAGTGATAATACCAAACTACTCACAACATAAGAATCAACAAAAGATAAATAATTAATAAAGTAGTAGAAAAGGTAAATCCTTCTGAAGTGAATATATAATACAGTAACTAAACCAATCACCACAATAAAGTACAAAACAATCAAAAAATGAATATATGCTGAAAACAAATGATCAAATCTTACAAAAGAAACACAACATAAAACTAACAAAATGTAGTTCACTTATAGCCTAAACATAATTAATGAGGCCTAAACATTCTCTCCCTCCTTCCCACTCTCCCCCCCCCCCCCCAAAGGCAGATAACTGTCTGGGAGCCCAATCCAGATTCAACACAAGGAGTGAGGAGAGTTGATCTCCGGCCCCATGTGGGTGTGGGGGGGCAGCCCCATTGTAGTAGGTACCTTCGGGTCCGGTGGGGCCCCAACATAAGGAGGCAGTGTGCTCCTTCACTGAGAGGGAGCTGGAGAGGGCAAGGAAGTGCAGCAGATGATATTGGGCCTCGCTAGACGTAACGTGGTTGACAGAATCTGGCAGGAACATGAAGGCAACCGTGTGAGGCTCAAGGGCAGGAGGTGGGCACACTTCTAAATCTAGAACCAGATAAGGAGGGCGGCCAAGGTGATCCAGACGGTGCAGCATAGGGGTTGACGTATAAATGGAGTGGCAGAGGAGCAGGCAATGGCAAAGGGGAAAGGAAAGAAGGCAAGAGTGAAGATGGACACTTTCAGGGTCCACCCCCCTCCGCCGATCCCAAAGGGGCCCATGATTGGTGGGGAATGGGGAACGGCTTGTGGCGGAGAGGCTGCTGGGTCATCATCCTCCTTGAACTAACTTTTGCTGGCAATCAAGGACTCCAAACCCTCTCTAGAAAGAATGGTACACTCGGTTGGAGTGGAGGTCAATTTCCACAGCCAGGACCTACAAAAAATATCAGCCAGAGTGGGGGAAACAGAAAAAAGAATCTCTGAGGTGGAGGACTCATTGCAGCCCATGAAGAAAGATAACCAAGAGCTCAAGCAAAGGACCAAGATTCTGGAAGAGAAAGCGGAGAACACAGAGGGGAGGGCCCATCGTAATAATATCAGGATCCTGTGTCTCCCAGAAAAAAAGGAAGGCTATCCATGAAGTTCTACTTGGAGAAGTGGTTGTCAGAGTTGATGGGTCCGTCAGGGCTCTCCAATTTCTTCTCAGTGGAACAGGCCCACAGAATCCCGAGCAGTGAGACCAGAGGGGGGCCACCCGCAGCCGGTGATTGCAAAGCTATTGAACTACCAAGACGCAATACTGCTGGCGCCCAGGAAGAAAGGGGCCAGCATTATTTAATGAAGCCAAAATGATTTACCCAGATTTCACGAGGGAAGAACAGATAGTCAGACATTAATTCAAGGAGGTCAAGAGGAGATTATAAGGAGCTGAGGTTTAATATGTCATGCTTTTTCCGGCCACTCTCCAGGTGGTTGGGTTGGGAGGAGTCGGGTTCTACCACACTCCGAAAGAGGCATGGCACTGGGCAGATGGACAGGGCTTTGGCAACCGAAATAACATAAGGACCACGGAGGGGGGCGGGCCCTGCTGAGAACAGAGCCGAGAAGACATTGGGACCGCCGTTGCACAAACCTATGGCACGGACTTGGCATCCAAGTATGGACGGCCCGAGGCGAGAATGACATTTTTAAAAGGAATGAGTCAAACCGGAGCTGGAGAGACGCACACACCCCTGCGGGTTGAGCCAATCACAGTTTGGTTGATAGTTGAGGGGCAACAGATGCTCAAAGTTGAGGGAAACATGGGGGGTGTTTCATGTTCTAGGACGAAAGTTGCTTCAGGTGAGAGGAAGCGTATGCTGGGGGATTAGGGTAGGGGGAAGTTCATTGTTCAATACATGTCAATATTACTGAACTAATGCATTCCTGTGCAGTGCAAGGGGGTCTGGGAAACGGGAACAGCAAGCTTCTCTACGATTCTGACAAGGGGTTTTCTGATTTTGAATGACAGAGGAAGGATTAGGTCGATCCACTGCCCCGCCCCCTTTTTCAACATAAACACTTTTGCATGACACACCAGAGACCTGACATGTCCCAAAACAAGGGTCAGGCAATTATGTACACGTACACACACACGTATGTGGAGAGAGGGAGAGGGAGAGGGAGAGGGAGAGGGAGAGGGAGAGGGAGAGGGAGAGGGAGAGGGAGAGGGAGAGAGGGGGAGAGGGGGAGAGGGGGAGAGGGGGAGAGGGGGAGAGGGGGAGAGGGGGAGAGGGGGAGAGGGGGAGAGGGGGAGAGGGGGAGAGGGAGAGGGGGAGAGGGGAGAGGGGGAGAGGGAGAGGGAGAGGGGGAGGGAGAGGGGGAGGGAGAGGGGGAGGGGGAGGGGGAGGGGGAGGGGGAGAGGGAGAGGGAGAGGGAGAGGGAGAGGGAGAGGGAGAGGGAGAGGGAGAGGGAGAGGGAGAGGGAGAGGGAGAGAGAGAATCTTCGACACTGATAAGCCAGAGCGAGAGAGACTCCTACTTCCATGGTACCGGGCTTGACTGCAGTTAAAGAGGAATGCCAAGTGGTTCATCACAGCCGGTGAGTTGAGGGGATTGCCGATAAGAACCGGGCTGCGGTGAATGAAATTCGCAAAGTGGCAAAGTAAGAAAAGCTTAAAGAACTGTAACATTATAAAGGGGAGACCAGCTGCAAAAGAGAGCCGGCACCACGTGGGTGCTGCTCTATGAAACCCTGTTCAACCCCCTTCTGAATGAAACTATAGATACCAGAAGGCCCTTGGAGAGCTGCTAAGATAGGTCGAAGTGGTCATACAGGAGGTCAAGCACAATCCCTCTACAGTCGAAAGCTTTTGACCAAGGGAAGTGAATCCTGCACACATTGAAAACGAATGGACAGGATGTCCACTAGAACAGTTTAAAAAGAAGGAACAAGTTACTTACCTGTAACTGTTCTTCTCCAGCATGGGTCTGGCATGGATTCACATGCTCATGAATATTCCCCGTCGTCAGGCTGGGAATCCTCGGTAAAGAAAAAACCAGTATCAGTTTCGTTTCTGATCTGTCTTTCGTAGTAGTAACCAATCACTGGTCTCTGCGTCATACTGACCACAGCCAATGACTGCCCTCTACCTAAGCCCCGCCTCTGGCAGCCATCTTCAGATTTGGAAGCACGTGAAGTGGCAGTATGACCAAGTGAAGAGCCGCAGAGGGGTAGGCGGGAGGGTTCGCATGTGAATCCATGCCAGACCCATGCTGGAGAACAACAGTTACAGGTAAGTAACTTGTTCCTTCTCCAGCATGGGGTCTGGCATGGATTCACATGCTCATGAATAAAGAATACATAGCAGTACCCACATGCACAACCACGGGAGGTGGCAAGGGCTCAACATTAAGCATCACATCAAACTCAACATTAAGCAATCTTACCTCCTCACCAGGCTCACCTCAGGTGAACAGGTTGCGCAGCACTGCTTGGCCGACCCTGGACTCCTCCCTGGAATCCCGATCGACGCAGCAGAACTTCGTGAAGGTGCGCGTCGACCTCCAAGTAGCAGCCCTGCAAATGTCCAGCAGGGGCACACCAGATAGGAACGCCGTGGCAACTGCGATCGCTCTGGTGGAATGTGCTCTCGGACGGCCAGGCAGCGGTCGGTTTGCCAACCGGTGACAGTACATGACACAGCCGGAGAGCCATCTGGAAATGGAAGCCTTCGAGAGAGCCTTCCCCTGATTGACAGGTCCAAAGTTCACAAAGAGCTGTGACGTCTTCCGAAAACACTTCGTGCGGTCCACGTAGAACTTCAGCGCTCTAGCCACATCCAGCGAGTGCAAAGTCCTCTCAGCCGGCGACGAAGGCGACGGGAAAAACACAGGCAACACCAAGGGTTCGTTGAGATGGAAGTCCGACGGCACCTTGGGCATGAAGGAGGGGTGCGTCCTGAGCACTACCCTCGTGTCGTGAAAAGTCAAGTACGGGGCCTTGCAGGAAAGGGCCTGGATCTCTCCCACCCGTCGTGCGGAGGTGATGGCAACAAGAAACGCTGTTTTCCACAACAGGAACTTCAACGGGGCAGAGTGCAGAGGCTCGAATGGAGCTCCCACGCCGGGGCCGGAGCCTTCACCGGCGGGAACGATCTGAACAGCCCCTTCATGAACTCCTTCACCAGACGACGAGACCACAAGGACGTCCGCCCCGTGGCTCTAGTGTATCGGGAGATCGCAGCAAGATGAATCTTGATGGACGCGTGCGCCAGTCCAGCTTTGGCCAGCGTCAACAGGTACGGCAGTACTTGGGGAGCCGTAATCCTTAGAGGGTTAATCTTCTGTGCGTGGCACCAGACAGAGAACCTCTTCCATTTGTGTCCGCAGCATTTAAGAGTCGAGGACGCCCTGGCCTTTGCAAGAACCTCTCTGCAGTCGGCCGGTATGTCGCATCCTCCAAACTCTAGCGCTGCAGGAGCCAGGCCTGCAAGCTCAGCGACTTCGGGTCGTGGTGGAGGATGGCGCCTCCTTCCCTGGAGAGCAGATCCGCGTCCACTGGCAGCTTGATTGACGGGGACGCTGACAAGTCCAGAAGGTCCGGGAACCATATCTGCCTCGGCCACGCAGGTGCGACGAGGATCATCCTGCACCGTAACCTCTTGAGCTGGTTGATGAGCCGGATCAGTAGTGGCAATGGAGGGAACGCGTATAGGAACAGGCCCACCCAGGGGAACGAGAAAGCATCGCCCATGCTCCTCGGCTGGGGAAACCTGCTGGCGAACCTCCGGCACTTGGAGTTCGTCGCCGTCGCGAACAGGTCGATCTGGGGTGTGCCCCACCGTCGGAAGAGGCGATCCACTAGATCCTGCCGTAGTTCCCACTCGTGGCACGAGCGCAGCTCCCTGCTGAGTGAGTCGGCGATGGTGTTTTTTATCCCTGCCAAATGAAACGGCACCAGAAACATCCTTTGGGCGACGGCCCAATGCCACAGGTCCTGCGCCTGCTTGGACAGTGCTGGGGACCTGGTTCCGCCCCGTTTCCTGATGTAAAACATGGTGGTGGTGTTGTCGGTGAAGATCCTCACCACGTTGCCCTTGAGGGACGGAAGGAAGGACCTGAGGGCCCAGAACACTGCACGGAGCTCCAGGACGTTGATATGGAGGGACTTCTCCGTCGGGAGCCAAAGGCTTCTCGCGTGCAGATTTTCGGTGTGCGCTCCCCACCCTTCGAGGGAGGCATCCATGGTCACTGTCTCCTGGTGGTCTGGGGTCTGGAAGTCCATGCCCGCCATCAGATGCGCGCGGGTGCCCCACCACCGGATCGCTCGGCGGAAACTCTCGTCGAGTGTGATCCTCTCCTCGAAGCCGCCCGTCGTTTGGATCCAGCGCGCGTCCAGGAACTCCTGCAACGGGCGCATCCGGAGCCTGCACATGGGAATGAGGTAGATGCAAGAAGACGTCATTCCGAGGAGGGACTTGATGGACCTCACCTTGGCCGCGTCGGAAACCAACATCCGCTGTACCTTGCCCAGGATGGACCTGGTCCTTTCCTCCGACGGGGAGGCCAGAAGGGACACTGTGTCGAGCTTCGCTCCCAGAAACAGTGCGTTTTGCGCGGGTACCAGGTGGGACTTGGCGTAGTTCACGGAGAATCCCAGGTCCGTGAGAAGTTGGACGGTCCTTGCCGTGTGCTCCACGGCGAGCTCCCTCGTCTTGGCTCGGATGAGCCAGTCGTCCAGGTAGGGGTAGACGTGGATCCCTTCTCGGCGCAGCTGCGCCGCCACTGGTGCAAGGCACTTGGTGAATACCCTGGTTGCTGACCGTAGACCGAAGGGAAGGGCTCTGAACTGGTAGTGACGCCCTTGGACCACGAACCTGAGGAATTTTCGGTGCCCCTTTAGGATGGGGATATGGAAGTAGGCATCCTCCAAATCCAACAACGACAGGAAGTCGCCCTCCTCCAGCTGACCCAGGACGTGCTGGAGGGTGACCATCCGGAACTTCTGAGCTTTGATGAACTTGTTCAGCCGTCGTAGGTCTAGGATGGGGCGCCATCCTCCCGTCTTCTTCTTCACGAGGAAGTATCTTGAGTAAACTCCGGAGCCCCGAAGCCTCCTTGGGACGAGTTCGATGGCGCCCTTCCTTAGCATCGCCCTTACCTCCCGGAGAAGCTGAGGGACGTGAAGCTCTTTCCTGGCCACAGGGGGGACGCGCGGGCACCTTCTTTGAAACTCGAGCGCGTGGCCCTGGGCTAGGGCGTCCAGCACCCAACGGTCGGTGGAGATGGACTCCCACACGCTGACGAAGCTCGCCAGCCGGCCTCCCACCGGGGTGCTTCGGTGGGGGCCTGACCCCACAGCCGGTTCAATCCTGCTTAGACGAGGCTTTGCCGCCTTGACCTCCTTGGCGACGACGGCGGGGTCCGCCTGACTTGCCTCGTCCCCTGTAAGCTTCTTGAGACGACGAACGGGCCGCTTGACGGTAGGTGGAAAATCCGCCGCCGGAACCTTTGGAGGCGCCCTTGCCTCCGCCGCTCCGAAAGGGCGGCCGCCGTTGCTGGAGAACCCCGAGAGCCCGGGCTGTCTCCGTGTCCGCTTTAATGGCTTGAAGGGAATCGCCCATTGTTTTCCCAAACAGGTTGTTCCCATCGAACGGCATGTCCAGGACTCTGGTCTGTACGTCTTGACGGAAGTCAGTAGCCTTGAGCCATCCACGCCGCCTAAGGCACATGCCGTTGCCCAACTGGCGAAATCCAGTGTCGGCGATGTCTGTCGCAATAGTGATGGCGTGGTCCAACGCCACCTCACCTTCCTGCAAGATCTCCAGGGCATCAGCCCTCTTGTCGTCCGGTAGGAAGTCCAGCAGGGGAGCCAGCTTGTACCACAGCTCCCTGTCGTACCGGGCTACGATAGCCAAGGCGTTAGCCGCCTTAATCGTCGTCGCTGCAGACGAGATGACCCTGCGCCCCATCGTGTCCAATTGCTTTCCCTCGCCGTCCGGCGGGGAAGTCGAAGTGGAGGCCGCAACCCTCCCCCCCGCTTTCTTCCTGGCCGCCGCGGAGACGACGGAGTCCGGGGTAGGCTGCGCCCGGAGGCACAAGGGGGCCGCGTCCGGGACCTGGTACTTCTTCTCGTACCGGTCCCTTCTAGCCGGCGTCGTGGATGAGTTCTTGAGGAGGGCGAGGCCCTCATCCCAAATATCGTCCAGTAGAGGTACCGCGAGGACGGTCTTCCTCTTGGCCTCGCGCCGCTGATAAAGGAAACCTTCCTCCTTCTTCTCCTCAGGGCAGAGCTGGAAGAGCTCGGATGCCCTGGCTATCATGGAGTGAAAAGATCCAATCTCGTCGGGCGGGGAAGCCCGGGTGGGAGGAGACGACGGCAGATCCTCGTCGTACACCTCGTCGTCCGTACCCGTTGCGGCCGTGTCAGTCCCCGTATCATCCCCTCGAGTCGTGGACGGGGAGGAGGGCTGAACGGGGCGCGACGGCTGAAAAGGAGGTGGAGGGTGAATCCTTCTTTTCTTAGGAGGGGGGCTGCCCGAAGGGCCTGGTTCCGGGTCCCCCGACGGGAGTGGTTCCTCCACTGGTAACGGCAGTCTCGTCCTTATCTCTGAGCATAAGGACTGTATAGCCAACAAAATGGCCGCCGAGTTGTCTTGCGGCACTGGCAGAGGGGAATCCGACGGGCGGTCAGGGGCCCCGTCGGTACCCTCGACGATGTCGTCGTCTCCTGCGTCGGGATCCCTCCCGACGGGCTGGTCTTCTTCCACGCCAACGCCGTGGCTTAAGACCTCGATCAGTTCTTCCTCAGAGGTTGAGGCCGAATCCACGGCGACCTCCTGCCCCCCTTTTTTCTTCTCCGTCGGAGGTTTCACGGGGGTTCTGTCGATGGGCATAAAAGAGGACTCCCTCCGCGGTGGCAGGGAGACTCTGAGCCCCGAGGTCGCCACCACCGGCGTAGCCTCCACAGGCTGAGCCAGGGCCGCCGCGACTGTCTCGATAGAGGCCTTGGCCGGATGGATTAAGGCTTTCACCACCCTTGGTGCGCTCACCGCCTTCTCCTTGAGGGGGGGGGACACTGCCTCGCTCCCCCTCCGCCTTAGAGCTCGACCGGGGCCTCTCCAGGAGCTTCGCCGGGTGCTCGGCCTTCCTCTTACCCGACCCAGAGCGTTGGCTCCTGGTTGATGGTGCCGGGGAGGGTGCGCCCTGCCTGGTGCCCGTAGAGCCCGACCGTTCGGCGCTCCCGGTGCCAGCGGACTCGCGGTGCTTGGCCTTATGTTGGACCCCCGTCGCCGGGGCGTCCTCAAAGGTCTTAGAAGACCGCTCGGATTTCTTCTTCTTCTTCTTCTTCTCGCCGGACGGGCTCTTCCCTTCCAGCCAGTTGGCGAGACGTTGATGGCGGTCCTTCATGGTCCGCTCCGACATGTTGCCGCAAAACGCACAGTCCTTCTCCACGTGCCTCTTGTCTTCATGTAGGCAGTAAAGACAAAAGGAGTGTTCGTCTTCCTTAAAGACATTCTGCAGCTGGCATCCAGGGCAGACCCTGAACAGCTTTCCGGGCGTCGAGCTTCCCTTCTCCTGGGCCATGACCGAGATGGGCCTGAGAAACTTCTGGAGTCCTCCAAAAGCATAGCTCGACGAATCTTCACCCTTGAGGGGCGTAGACCAATCCGACACGGGTCCCCGTTGATCGGATGGAGAGTCGGTGGAGCTTGAGGCTCTTTTGACCGAAAAAAACGAGGTTTTTGAGAAAAAACGTGAAAAAATAGCACTAACGCTCGAGAGCAATAGCACGAGGATCCCAACACATGAACGTGCGGTAAAAATCTGAAGATGGCTGCCAGAGGCGGAGCTTAGGTAGAGGGCAGTCATTGGCTGTGGTCAGTATGACGCAGAGACCAGTGATTGGTTACTACTACGAAAGACAGATCAGAAACGAAACTGATACTGGTTTTTTCTTTACAGAGGATTCCCAGCCTGACGACGGGGAATATTCATGAGCATGTGAATCCATGCCAGACCCCATGCTGGAGAAATTAGATTTGTGAAGGAAGGAAAAGCCATAGTAAATCCGGTGGAGGGAGGCTGAAAGTAAAGAGGGGGTCAGCGCTCAGAAGAGGGGGACCCAGGCATGAAAAATCCTAAGTGAAACCAAGAAACAAACTTTAATTTTGTTGAAGAAACATTTGTTTGTTATTTGAAAACATCAGGCCCTCAAAGGCAAGAGACTTTCAAGAGAAACGAGACTTGGCCATCGACGGTCCTGATAGCTGCAAGTGGAACTGTCGTCTCGTGCTGGAGAAGCTCGAGTGTATGCTGTATCCAAAATTCTGCCTTACCCCATGCTCAAAACAAGGGGAAAGGAGTCCCAGGCTACCGCATCTTGACACATTATTTGTGAACACTTCTTTCTTTTCTTGAGAACTATCCCACACCCTTTTTGTATTAGTTGTAAGGTTTGGCAATAGGTTTCGTTGTATAGGGCCTTTTTATATAACGCCACTAGGACCACCTTATTTTCATTTCATGGTCGACGCTTGATTTAGGTTTAGATTCAGCGTTTTTCCAATCTGCGTACAGTTTAATAAACACCCTCGAACTGGGATCACTTGTGTCTGTCTTTATTGTTACCACCATGAGTTCCTTACATATGGGGTCAGCAGTGGGATGCGACTCAATTGAAACAAATTGGGGAACCCTACAATTTAAAAAATGTAGTCAGAGAGCCTATAACCCTTCCATCGCCAACAAGGAATCAATAGGGTTTGATATCTGTATGTCAGGTCCAATCTCGAATCTTCCTGCAGGAATGAGGCTGGCCCACCAGACCCCCCCCCCCAAGTATGCCTGCCCAATAGTCTCTAAGAAGATTAAACTACCAAGCTGGCAAACCCAAGGGGAAAGGGGAATTGGAGAACAAAACAAAGACAGATCTTCACTGGATAACACTGATGTCTGATGCTCTCTGGTACTGGATTATTCTCTCTTCAGTGTCTGTGAAATCTAAGGGAAAAAACAATAGCATATATATATATATGTATATATATATATATATATAATGTATAACTGATCAATAATTCTGTCTCTCTCTCTCTTATTTACTTTCTTTTTGAAATACCTGTTGCCTATGCTTGTGTGCTGATAGGCATTCTTTTCTGATGATGTTGAAACAATTAATTCTGTATTTCTTGGAAACTCATTTATGTGTAAACTTTCTTGGATTTCCTAAACTTCAGACAAATCTTCTTTTCAAAGTATCAATAGAATGTCATTGCTGCCAAACTCTCTCTCTCTCAAATATTTTCTCTGAGAATAGTCTATCATTGGAGAACTTGTAACTTTAGAATTGCGCATAAATAAATGTTTTTTAATCCTTCAGAAGATACCGCGCATCCCTCCGACGTATCTGCAATATTAAACGAACCGCGCATCCATCAGACGCCAAACGAACCGCGCATCCATCCGACGCACTATTACTTAAATAAATGAACGAACCGCGCACTTGCCGACGCTTCGTTTCCTTGACTAAGAGCTACACAGGAACCGACGCTAAATTCTTGAAGTACGAGCCGCTCCGAGCACTATTTTCCGGAGTTGAGATGACGCGTACACGTAGTACGTAAAAAACGTAAGGTTCTTTTCTCTAACCTTAATACTAACGACGAACGCGAGGCAAAAGATACGCTCGCGCTCGTGACTAAAATATATAGAGTTGGATAAAAATATAACTCAACTCAAACTCTATATATATTAAATAGTTTTAGAACAAACCGCGCGTTAGTAATTAGATTAGCATCACGCGTAGATCAAAACTAACAAAAAATAACTCGCAATTGCAGAATATAACAGCAGATTGTAACGAATAACTTCTAAATAAATAGTTATTTCTTGTCGATGAACATTTGTTTTTTCTTTTAAAAAGACAACGAATTTCACTCCATGTAAAATATCTTCAATATTTGAATAACTTAGCTTACTTCTTCTGTAACTTCTTGTCTTCTAAGAATCCTTGAATATAAGTCTTTCTTTTCTGAAGTCTGGAATTGATAATTCTTCTTAATATAAGTAAATTATAGATTTTTTCTTAAATCTTCTCTCAGAGCTAAAGAGACTGCAACCTGCCACAAAGGCAACTAAAATGAAAGGCAGTTTAGAACTCTGTTCAAAATTCCAAACTACCTCATCAATGTTTTCCTCCAATCACTGTTGCTGTACTAACCCTCCATCTTGCCTTGGGGAAAGAAGTGATTCCTGAAATCTTATTAAGGAAGTTTTTGTACAATTCTTTTAATTAATAATAAAAAATAACTTGAACATCATACTTCTAAATAGAATTACGTCCAAAGGTTTTATTGTTAAATGATGATTTCTAAATCAAGTATGTAAGTAATTGATGTCTATGAGATTGGTATGATAACAGTGTGTCTTTTAAGATTGTGAACCTTTGAAACTCTAGAAATATACCATGGAATCCTGACACTGTAGCAGTAGGGAAGCTATTATACCCCCTGGGAAAAGAGGAATGATTCCTACAGACTTTGATACCCCCTCCGGGGTGTTGCATACGATTAGTCCCATAATCTGGCTTAGCATGGAAGTTCGGGATAGATGTCTTAGCGGGCGTTATTGACCCCAACTTTAGGGGAGAGGTGAAGGTTCTCTTACAGAATCATGGCAAAGTCCCTTTTGAGGCACGTCGGGGAGACCAAATTGCGCAAGGAATTTTGGAAAGGGCTTTGTTCCCTCAGTTCAAAGAAAGCAAACCAGATAAAACACGAAGTAGTAACATAGGTTTTTGTGAGGCTGATAAATCTCTTAATGACATACAAAGGAAAGGAGAAGAACCCACCATCTATCCCGACCTAGCCTTTGCCCTGCGAAATGATCCAGCCCTCGCTGAAGCTGTTCTACAAGCAATCCCAGAAGAGGAAAGCATATAGAAGGGAAGTCCTTTTTTCTTCTTAAAACTTGGGTTACTTTACCGAAGAGAAACCTCCCCAAAAGGTTTTATAAAGACCCAACTAGTAATACCTAAAAGACACCGAAAGGTAGTGCTAGAGATTGCATATTCCCATCTCACAGGAGGGCATTTAGGACATGTTAAAACTCAGGCACACATTAGTGGAAAGTTTTACTAGCCAGGCATTCATGCCGAAATAAACACTTTCATACAAACCTGCGAAATATGTCAGGAGACCAGCCCGCACATTGTAGTACCTGCCCCTCTGAATCCGCTGCAGATCATAGAAGTCAACTGTTCTAGAATTGGTATGGACATGACAGTACCTCGAAACATCTAAATTGGGCAACAAGTATGTCCTGGTGATCGTACATTATGCAACAAGATGTCCAGAGGCATTCCTGATGCGAAATAACACCACTCAGCAGATACTAAAACATCTTCTACCGTATTTTTCTAGGGTCGGATTTCCCAAAGAAATATTAACAGATCAGGGTTCGAACTTTATGAGTGCGTTCATGGCCGAAGTCAAAGGGCTACTCCACATTACCACCTTGCGAACTTCGGTGTACCATCCTCAAACCAATGGTCTAGTAGAAAAATTCATAAGACCTTGAAACTAATTCTACGGAAATTGGTAGACAAGGATGGGAAAGACTGGGATCAAACGATCACATGGCCACTATTTGCCGTGAGGAAACCCCCCCCCCCACCCCCCAAGCTTCCACAGGTTTTTCTCTCTTAGAGTTACTCCATGGAAGAGAACCGAGAGATGTGCTGGACATGCTCTGGGAATCCTGGGTAGAACGAGAGGAGACTCCCATTCCACAAAAAACCTCTAGAATGCGATGAACACATGAAGTTGGTTTGGGACTTAGTTTGTACTTCTATGGGAAAGACCCAGAGCCAACAGAAGGCTAATTATGATAAAGTACATTTTTGATCTTTTTCTGTTGGACAGAAAGTACTAGTCCTCTTACCCACCTCAGAGAACAAACTTGATTTGAAGTGGCATGGACCTTACGAGATAATAGAACCAACGGGAACGTGCACGTATAAAATATCCCAACCAGACCGAAAACAGAAAGTTCACTTACACCACATCAACCTCCTAAAAGAGTCGAAGGAGAACCCATCAGCCACCCATGTCAAAGTACCAGCCTGCCTAGTTCTGGAAGATATAGATAACTTTGACTTAATTCCTTCCGAGTTGTCTATCCAACAACAAGAAGATCTAAAAGATGTAGTGGTCTCATTCCCTGATGTATTCTCAGAAAAACCAGGAAGAGTAAAAAGGTACTTAACACTATATTTGAACCCCTGAAAGGCAAAGTGGTTCATCTACAACCATATCCTCCACCAGAGGCACGTAAACAGATAGTGATCGAGGAAGTCAACAAAATGTTGAAGGCCAATATCACTGAGCCCTCCTCAAGTCCACGGTCCTCTCCTATCGTGTTGGTTACAAAACCAGACAGTTCCTGGAATTCTGTATAGACATCCATCAAGTGAATGCAATATCCGTCTTTCAATGCCTATTCCATGCCACCCATTGATGACATAATTGATTAACTCGGAACAGCCACCTATCTAGCCACCTAGATTTAACCAAGGGGTACTGGCAAGTCCACTTATATGGGCCAGATAAGGAAAAAACTGCCTTTTCAACGCCCTGGTATTATTCCAGTTTAAAGTCCTTCCTTTCGGCCTACACTGTGCACCAGCTACGACCACCCTGTTAGTCTTGAGTTAGCTTGGTGCTGGATAGAAGTAGTTTCACACTTAGGTACTTGCTTACCTGTACCTGGCACAATAAAGGCCCTTACTATACTTCTTGTCCAGGCGTGGTGCTTTGGAAAATCCTGTTGGAAACAGTACAACCACCGGGTGTGGGGTCAAGATAGATTTCTAAAGATGCTGAACCAGGAGGACTCGTTGACCCCAGCTGCTGCATCACTCATGGCAGGGGTCTAAAATGACAATGGCCTATAACCTAACAGAGGCCAGAATGTCATATTAAAGCCCAGTGACCACTGCCCAGGAGGGTCACAATACGCTAACAGCAGCCAAGAGAACTTCTTAAACCCTGCAACCTTGTGACCTGTAAGTGACTTTGGTACATTGAACACAGAGCTCAACCTGATCACAAACTAACATTATAGAACAGGGTTACAGCTGGTTGGGGTTATCTGGGTCGGGACTCCCAATCTACCGCGCACCTTGTTGATAGAGTAATTGTATGTTAGCCCGCAGCCTGGCTCCCGGTTTGCCTGGGGACCAACTCCGGGGTTCCCAATTGGCTGAATGAGTAGATGGGATGGCAAACCAGTGGATGATGTTGGGCGCTGGGAGGATTCAATAATCCACGGATTTAGCTGATTTGCTAGTGGTTTAGATTCATCATCAGGTGAATGTGGCTCTGGATAGAGCTGATGGGTGGTCCTCCCAAGTCAGGGGGCCACAAGGGCTGGATAACCAGATCTGGTGCCGTGTCGGCGTGGAACGTCCGAGCAAACCATGTCACCTGGCGGCCACATCTCTACTCTATTGGCCCTAAAAAGACTTAGGTCGAAACGCGCGTCGGCTGTGTGCACTCACCTATGTTGAACAACGGGCATTATCTGCCACATTAATGTTTTCAGATTACTATTGTGTTTTGATGACAACAATAATAAAGCAACAATTGGCTCACACCTCAAAGACTCTTCTGACCTGATGATGAATCTAACCCACTAGCAAATCAGCTAAATTCGTGGATTATTGAATCCTCTCCGCGCCCATCATCCTCCACTGGTTTGCCATCCCACCTAACATTATAGAACATTTGCTGCTCAGGATCTTTTTATCCTTACCTCAGACTAATATTGCACTTGTTTATGTTTTCCTTGGGCTTTCTACACAGTAATTGAAGACTTAGTTGCCATTAGCTTTATTCCCACCTCTGTGATGTGGACAATGTTGGCATACGAGTTCTTTATTGATCCCTCTTTCTAGCAGGATTCTGTTCAGAGGTTCAGCCAGTAAGTTGTTCAACAAAACATTTCTTCATTCTCTCCGATATTTGCGCCCCACTGAAAGTACAACAGAGGGCTCCATTTCCTCCTTTTGCTACAGAAGTACATGTATAGTTTTCACTTAGGGAGGTATTGTGTTTGAACACGCCTGAAAAATTTAGCACAACATACAAAGGTACCACCATGAGCTTCACATGCAAGTAAAGAATGAAAAGTACCACAATACAATGTTAGTGAGAGCAGCAGACACAAAAGGGCATTTGTTAATGTTACAAGTAGATGGCAAGGAAAGCAGTGCAATATCCATTGGCGATTAAACATTCACAAGTAATGAAGGAAATGCAAACAATGTTGGAGGAAAATTAAACATTGAAGGCAAGCAATAATAAGTGCACGTGGCTTCTACGTACCCAGGTCTCTCGTTGCTGCACTGAGTCTATAAACAACAGATGAGTTGCTGTGAGGTGCAGGGATCCGGCTGTTGACTTGCTGTTGAGGCTGAACCGGTCTAGCAGCTTTACCTGCTCTACCTGGAGAAAGGCAAAATGTAATTTACACCGTACATGCAGTTAAAGAGTAACATAGGTTAACATGACTTTATTACCACAATAAACATCAACAGAATGAGCATCAAGCAAAATGTCACAGGATAGAGAGAAGCAGGCTACTTGCCAAGTAACATTTTGATTCATGGCATATTTCCTATCAAGTAACAACTTACGCCAGCTGGCTGCCAGACTGGGATAATGTTACACATGACACTCAGACACAAGTAAATTACTTTTCACTTTACATAATCTAAGTTGACAGAAGGGAGAAAGCCCCTGCACATACAGCCTAAGGTATAATGCCACCTTCAACCCCTTAATTGCCTTTTTTAGAATCTCCCACCTTGGGCATTCCAGTTGATATCACAGTGGAGGGCAGAATCCTGCGGTGCAAGACCTTCAAAATAAAATTTTGTCAAGCAATGAACACTAGCACCCTGGAGCTTTACCGGGCCCGGTTAAATGCCTGAGCGAAGCGAGAGCTTTAATGGGAGGCTAGACATTACCGGTAAAGCCCACCCCCCCCCACCGTCCCCAAGGTATTTGTTGCTATAAGCATCCGGGCATGCTCACCAGGATGGGTATTTTTGCACGATTGCCATTTCTCAACTTTAAAAAAGCTACAAACCAAGATGGCCAACATGGTCAAGTGGTAAGGGAAATACATGTAGTCCCTTCTCCCTTTCCATGGCAGCCATTGCCACAAGGTGGATGCGCCGGAACACAGACTGTTCCAGGTGCTGGCAAGGGACCAGGCAGACTAAGGTAAGTGGGGTTGTGGGTAGTGGAAGGTTGGAAATTGGGGTAGCGTAAACAGTGAAGGTGATGGGAAGCACTTACTTGATTCCCAGCAGGGAAAATGGCGGCCCCCCACTTCCCAGGCGACTCAAAAGGCGTGTCTTACCATGGAGTAAAGCCAGTGTTCCTAGCTCTCGGATTGGCTGGAAGACCGACCGCACGCCCAAATCCGATGCTAATAAACATTAATTCTGATAAAAGGTGAAACTTCAACATATACTGAGGTAATTATCCGAATAAAACGCTGCATTCGGTAGAGAATCCGGGCAGCCTTCTATTGGGTGCTGCCTCATGGTGCATCCATCTCCACTCCTGCTGGTGTGGCACATGTGTAGTTCAAACTTAAGATAGATCTAAAAGGAGGCCACCATGGGGGCGCAGACATGATAGCTATCTTGTGCCGAGGTTCTTCTCCCCCCTTCCCCTTGCAGGATCAAAAATGGGGATTTAGATGGACTTTTGCCAACACTGTGGCGGTAAGAGATCTGCTGGAGCACCCTCTGATCTGTTGGGGCCCTTGGCTGCAATGGGAACCAGCACTGCCAAGAGCGGAGGTGGTTCTGCTTGGAGACCGTTATGGCCTGGGGATGAAGTGGTGAAACTGGGTTTGGCCTTGTGCGTGTTGCAGACACATTGGCATGAGATCCATTGGCTGGCAGAGGCAGACAGCCGGAGTCCACAGCTTGGTCCTTCCCGCAGTGTGCAGGGGACCAGGGGATTACGGAGTGCTCTGCGAGGCCGCACTTCACACGAGAAGCAGTGAGCTCAGAGAGTGCGGAAGCTGAGGCTCTGCCGGGACACAGATGAGGGCCGAGGGTGCAGGCAACCTTTTTTATTTTATTTCTTTCTTCTTCTTTATTTTTGTAGTTGCCAGTTCCTGAAAGTTCACTTGCAACATAAAATATTCAACAAGTTGGTTGATACAGTCAATCTTAGTCATAATTACAAACTATGCACAACTATGCAAACAATAATTTTAAACATGGTTGAAGTGTTCCTAAACTATAGTACCCGGCCCTCTCATCCTCCCTTTTCCCCTCCACACCTCTCTCCCCACGGTCCTATAGTTCATATTGCCCTGGACCATCCCTATTCAGGGTGGTCGCAAGTCCGGTGTTGACATTTCATTAAGCATTTGTCCCCAGTGCATCTCCTGTCCTCCTTCCACGTTCAGTTCATCCTGCCCACTCAAGATTTCCATTTAAGCCATCCGCCAGCGGTGTGCATCCCCCTCACCCATAGAATTGCACAGAAGGGCCCCCTGGGCTTTTCCGAGATATCGCTATCCTGCATTTGGCCAATATTAATAAGAATTTCACTATTTTCTTTCTTGTTTTGGCCCGTTTCCCTCCAGGTAATATTCCCCACAAACATATCTCTGGGGTGCATCCGTATCTACTATGTGACCGGCAGTTTGATTTTGTCACCACCTCTTCCCAGTACATTTTAACCTTTGGCCAATCCCAAATCATATTCCAGAATCCTGCAGATGCCTCCCCACATCGAAGGCAATTATGCAAATGTTGTGGGTTGTGTGAAGCCTAGACGGAGTCATATATACTATGCAAAATGTTTTACTGAATTAGCCTGAACTTAGCATTCCTTGACACTTTCTTGACCTGTTCCCAAACCCAGGCCCATTGTAAGTCGACCTTGTTGATACTGTAGGCAAGCTGGACGCTGAAACCTGCAAGGCCCTGTGAGGAACCGGAGGGCATCCTCCCATCTACTCCCCCTGAATCTTCCTCTCAGGTGGCCAGGAAAAGGCCATTGCTCTTGGATCCCGACACTGGGGGTGCATATGCGAGGGAGGATCACCTGGGTAAAGGGACCTTGGGGAGTAATTTTGAGGATGTCTTTGGGTGAGACTTGGTATCCTACCATCCCTCTGCCTTCATAGGTTATTGTCAACCTTTACCTCTTTCAAACACTCAAACAGTCCCACAATCATTTCCCTTTAAGACTGGGACGAGGAGGAGGCAACTGGGAGTTATGCACACTTCCATTCATTCACACCACTTTGGTACCGGGATGAGGAAGAGAACTGTGGCCGAATACCATTGGAAAGGTCAGGCATGTCCTGCTAATGGATTCAACTAAAGTCAGGCAAAAGACTTACACCTGCAATCTGTTAAAGACCCACAGGTGTATAAAATGAGAGACCAGCATGAGAGAAGAAACCCGCCTGGAGCGGCCGACGTGGCTGGCAGAGCTGGAGCGGGCTGCAGAGGGGCTGGTGAAAAGGACGCTGTGTGTTGCAGAAGGGTGAGAGACATGCCGGGGCCCGAGTGGGCCAGGAGAGGGTCGAGACACCTGCAGTCCTCTGCACTATGTGTCCACAGCCGGAGCTGTGGGACACCGAGGGCTCCAGACTGCTGCAGGCCGCTGCAGGCCGCTGCAGCAAGGTTCAAAGGTAGCGAGCGCTGCTCACCGAAGCTCCGAAGGGCCCAAGTAGAATGAGGAGAAGCTGACCAGAGGAAAGAAGATGCCCGGAGGAGCAGCCATACACCATTGTGTGTGAAAAAGGCAACACTCTTGCAGGGGCGTTCCGGGTGGGAAAAGGAGCATTTGGAAAATGCTGAACGAACTGAAACTTATTATAAGTATGAGTGAAGACCGAATTGAAGAATTTTGAAAACCGAACAAGCTGCAAAGTGCTTTTAAGAATGCAACAAGAATTATTGAATACCAAACTGAATGGAAGATATGAAAAGTATATGAAAGCAGAGCACGAATAAAAGAGAAGTGATGAGCACTTATGAACAGATGGAAAGCAAGTAATAAGCACTTATTGACAGGGTGGAAAGCAAGTAATGAGCCTTAATGTATAAGGCGAAATGAAGGTGGTGGAAAAGGATGAACACCACAGAGTGAGTTGTGCGAAATATACGTTGTGATAAAGTTAAGAGACTGTCGAGGAGAAACAGAATGGAATGTTGATTCATGGCACAGGTTCAGGGAGAGAAAACCTGTATTGGCAAGAAAGCCTGAAGGATTCTGTGAAATCTAAGTTATGCCAAGAAGAAGCCGAAACAAGGGTGGGCCCAGAATTACACAAGTTGTGGAAAACATATGTTGGCAAAGCCAAGAGACTGTTAAAGGGAAGCAGAATTGAGTGACAACTAATGTTCCAGGTGCAAAGAGGGAAAACCAGAAGTTGGTAAAGTGAAAGGGTTGTTGGGAGTGTGGCCTGTAATGGGCGGACCGGTTGGTCCCACAACTGTTCCTAGACCGAATGAGCAAGAAAAAGCTAAGATACAGAAGTTGTATTGTATAACAAGTGCTGAAGCGACTGAAGAAATGAACAATCTGTATGAACTATTGCAAAGCCTGGATGGATACAAAGTTAAATTGGAAATTGTTATTTAATGCCAAAAGATTTGTGGACTGATGGTAATTTTGAAGCTGGTAGAGCTGACGTATTGGGGAAGGGAACCCAGAGACTTTGTGAACTGTGTTGAACGCTGTACCCTTTTAGGAACTGTGTTGAACTTGGGGGAAGGAAAGGCTGAACAAGCCAGGAGTTGGAAGAAGTTCTGAACTTTATTTGGAACACTTTGTTGCAGAAATCCCTACATATAGTATTTCTATAGTTATGAGGGCAAGTATCGGTTTTGGACACAGACAGACTTTTCAGTTGATCTTGTTTGTTTGTTTTATTTGTAATGCGCGCCAGACCCAAGGGTAACCGGGCGCAGTGAGGAGAATATGCAAAGCTTACAATGTTATATAAAATTACAGTGTTACATAAAATTACCATGTTACAAAATATACAGTGGTAGAGGGATAAATATGTACAGTCTTAACAGGAGGTAGATCAGATCAGGAGATTGAGGAATTGCTATACAGTGAGGCAGTCAGTTATATACAGTGTTAGTATGAATATTTACACATGTGGTATATCTTAGTAATGCATATATGCCTTCAGATGAAGTAACGTGATACAAGTATCTAGCAGTACATTACATATTTTTGTCATTGAGGTGTTTAATAAGATTCGATCTGAAGTGTGAAAAAGATGGTTGGTCTGATCTCAGATTGTGTGGCAGGGCATTCCACCATTTAGCAGCTAGTACGGGAAAACTGGTACTACCAATTTTAGCAAGTTTAAATCTAGGGGTTACCAAGCAGTTGGAATTGGGGGTTCTTGTAGGCCTGCTAGAGCTTTTTCTTTTTATTTTATCCATCAGGTAACTGGGAGCAGCATTATTAAGGGCTTTGTACGTCAGGGAGATCATTTTCAGATGGATTTTATTGTCGGTGGAGAGCCATTTGTATTGGTGTCTGGAAGAGGAAATATGTTCCCTTTTGTTTATGCCTAAAGCAGCTCTTAAGGCATTATTTTGTAGGATTTGTAACCTTTTGGTGATAGTTTTGTTTGCACCACTATAAAGGGCATTACAGTAATCAAGTCGGGATAATATTAGGGCTCTCGCTAGGATCATGCAGCTATCGTTAGATAAGAAGGGTTTACCTGCTCTTATTAATTTGCAGGTATATGCTGTGGTGGAAGCTAAGGAGTTGACTTGTTTGGTGAAGGACATAGTAGAATCAAGATAGAAACCTAGTGTTTTCACTTCTCTCGAGACCTTGATGCTATTGCCATCTATGTTGAACATAGAGTAGTCCTTACCTAACTTGTTGATGTTGGCCTGCGTACCCAAGATAATCAATTCGGTCTTATCATCGTTCAGGCAGAGGCCGTGGGAGGCCATCCATGCCTGAATAATGAGGTACACCCTATTCACCAAATCCCTATCCTTGCTGTAATCCCCAGAAAGCGGGAGGAGAATCTGTGTATCATCTGCATAATTAGTGTAGGTGATACCTAGAAGGTCCAGATCATCGAAGAGGGGTTTAGTGAATATGTTGTATAAAGTCGGTGAAACACAAGAACCTTGAGGGACTCCACAAGTGATAGGTGTAGGGTCGGCTGCTGCAGAAGGGGAGAAGACTCTCATTGTTCTCTCGCTCAAGAATGATTCAATCCATTTGGTGGCATGGGTAGAGAAGTGTGCAGCAGTGTCTAAGTGCTTGCAGAGGACCTTGTGGTCCACTAGATCGAAAGCAGCTGAGAGATCAAGTAGAAGGAGGAGTGCTGTCTTGCCTTGATCTCTCAGTTTGTCTATTTGGGTCTTTAAATCAATGAGGGCAGTTTCAGTTCCGTGGAGTGTACGGAAACCAGATTGTCTAGCACCTAATAGATTATGTAATTCAAGGTGTCTTTGAATTTGTGTGTAGGCAACCTTGTCTAGTATTTTCAGTAAGAAAGGTACCATAGTGATAGGCCGGTAGTTGGTGGGGATGAGGGAGTCTAGAGTCTGCTTCTTGTGAAGCGGTAGCACCCAAGATTGTTTTAGATTAGCCGGGATGTTACCTGTGGCAAAGGAGGCGTTTATCCATTTAGAAATGAACGGTGAAAGGTCTCTGGCAGCGTCTTTTATTAGTTGCGCTGGACAGATGTCACCTTTGCAATTTGAAGGTTTGAGGGAGAGAATCATTTTCTCTACCTCTAAGGTAGTAGTTTTAGTGAAGGAAAATGTATTGGTAGGGTCGTTAGTGGTGTTGTTGGGAATCAGCTTATCATGGAGGTTTAAGGATTCTTTTTTATAGTTGGATTTTGTTTTGCAATGTGGTAATTTTGTTTGCTAAGGCAGTTTGGATATCTGTACACCAAGTCTGGTCCTTATTACAGGTGTCTGGTGTAGCAATGGGAGACTCAAGTTCTTTCAGAATGCAGAAGAGTTCCTTCATACTTGAGTTAGAGTTTGCAATGCGATTATTATAAGAATTACGCTTTGCTAGGCAGATTTCATTTTTATAGTGCCGAGAGATGTCGGTTAAATTAATTTTGTTCTCCTTAGTTGGATAAAGTTTCCAGTCTGATTCGCATTTTCTTTTGGTCAGGCGCAGGGCTTTAAGTTCTGGCGTGAACCATTTGTTTAGGTGTGCCTTAGGTTTACTTGTTCGCATTTTGAGTGGGGCGATTTTGTCCATAGTGGTACGCATGATGTTATTGTATTCGTTGACCAATACACTAGGGTCAAGGTTGTCTGGCAATGCATTTAAAGATGGAAGGATCAGGGGAATAATATTACCCAGTGTAATATTCTTTTTGTTTCTTGTGGGGCAGGGTGGAGCCGCCTGTGGGGCTGGAATGAGTGGTTTATTGTTGAGAAGGTTAAAGGACACCAGGGAGTGGTCAGTCCAGGATAAGGGCGTAGTAGATGAGACTATGGCTGAGCAGTTGGAATCAGCGATCCAGTCAAGTGTTCTGCCCTTCACATGGGTAGGGGTGTTGACTTTTTGGGTTAGTACTAAGGTGGTGAGGGTATTGGCAATAGTTGATGCTTGAGCATCTGCTTGGTCATTGAAACCAAGGTTAAAGTCCCCTAGTACCAGCAATTGTGAAGTAGTTGGTGTTAGACAGAAGGCTGTGCAGGTCCTCCTCAAAGATTCCAAGTGGACCCGGTGGTCTGTAAATTAGATGAATGGATAGAGTTTGGGTATTGTTTATCGGGATTTTTGCAGTGAGAGTTTCACAAGATTGCATGGTTGTGGCAGAGGCTAGGCGTAGTGATAGGTTTATTTTGGATATAATGGCGATTCCACCTCCACGGGAGCCTGCTCGGTCCTGCCTAGATATGGTATAGCCATTGGGAACGGCCAGCATGAGTGAGGGTCCTGCCGCATTATGTAACCAGGTCTCGGTTATAGCAATAAAATCTAGATTGGCTTCCGTAATTAGGTCCGCTAGGTCGATAGCATGTGCCACTAGGGATCTTACATTAAGAAGAGCTCCCTTTAAGGAGTGTTCTTCAGGGTCCATTTTAGTTGGGGCAGTATTTGAAGAATTAGTATTTGTCTTAGGTTTACAGGTTTTAATATTTATGTTCACTGGTAAGGAATGAGGGGGATTGGGACCATTGTATATCCCAGTATGTTGGCCTTTCAGCGTTCGCTTTATAGCGGGAAGGGATCTTCTAGGTGGTTCGTAAAGTTTGTTGAGTCTGGCCCGTAATTTGAGGTTTCTCTCGTGAGTTGGAGTGGGCTGCGAGGAGAAGGCTAATTGGCCTGGTAAGGCCTGGTACATGGTGCTAGTCTGGTCGAAGTAGTTGAATGCATTAGGAGTTGCAGATGTGAGAGGAGGCGCAAGAATTGACTTACTTTGGTGGACTTCAGTGGGGCACTTCTGAGTGCTGAGGGCATGGTCAATATAGTGTATATTTTAAGTAGGCATGACATAGTGTAAAGCTGTCACTAGTGACTAATAATGCCACTTGGTGCGAGCAGACTAACATTTCGGGCAGTCTGGGTTGTTAAATGTCAGATGCTTGTATGACTAAGGTATGACCAGTCATGGTGGGTACAATGGCTAGGAACATTTATCAAGTGTGGCAGAATCTGTGCAATCGGGATGCCATTCACTAGTGGGGCACAGATTTATAAATTGTGAACAGGCACATTAAAGGTGCTAGGTGCGATTTATCAAATGTTACAAAATCTAGTCAATCTAAATGCTTTTTACTGATGAGGGCACAAATCTGCAAGACACAACAGGCCAACTGGAATGCTAAGGAACATTTTAGGTGAAACTAGGTGCAGAACATAAACAAACATTTACCAGTTAACTAAAACAATCTAGGTGCCTTTTGCCAATTAACTAAAGCAATCTGGATGCCATTTACCAATTAAACTAAGCAATCTAGGTGCCATTTACTGATAGGGCACAGATTTGCAAGGCACAGACAGGCAAGTTGACATACTAAAGAACATTTTAGCAAGTGTGGCAGAGACTAGTCAATGTAGGTGCCATATACTGGTATGTGCTCATGACTATATAGCACGATCAATCACGTTGCAATGCACTGGACTAGCTGAGCGATAAGACCATATGAGACAGCCGGTGCATAAATCACATTAGCATTGAGTGTTAGACAATTGTCGCGGAAGCGGAGCACATAACATGGGTCAAAATGAACAAGAGAGGAATCAGCGCAAGCACGAGATTAAGCAGGCAACGTGGAAGTCTTAGTGACACAGACTATCCTCTTTAGGTAGGGAAATCCCACCTTAGCATAGAGCAAGCTAGGCTTTACTCCATTCTGACAGCGAAGACAAATAAATAATTTTTAGAAAAGTGAATCTGTTGTCTGTGTCTTACTTCATGATACCTTCACAGTCCCTGATGTTGGGCACACAAGGTATACTGTCGGCTCCACTGACCATTCTTTACATGAATGCTACAGCTGGGCTTCCTTCTGCCTTGCAGCTGACCCTCCTGATCGTAGGCTGCGACCAAGGAGTTTCTGTTCAGAGTCGCTTGCCTGCTACGTTTGTTGAAGTACAGGAGCAGATCATTGGACACTGATAGGAATGACCCTAGGACCCAGGGTGTGTGCTGGGATACAAATGAGATGCCTCAAGGAGAACACATGGTTGTGAGGTGAAGGTATGCAGTAATGAATTCCCTGAGGAGAGTGATACTGGAGTACTTTTTTGAAGCATAGTGATGTTCCCTGTTCTGAAAGTCTCACTGCGCTAAGAGCCCCCGATGAGCGGGAAAATCACTCTTAACCAGATGAGGAGGCAACTTGTCAACAGGGAAGATATGGAAAAATACCCCAGAGGGACTCCTCCAGCTGAGTGGCTATGGAAGGCGTGGGCAATACCAAAAGTAAGATACTGGATATACTGGAAGAAATTAGAGGATTCTGGGCTTAAATTGGGCTATGGCTGGATGGAATTGATAAGAAGATAGAGGGTACCGAGGAGAGAGTGCTGCCGCTGGGAGGCAAAACGGTCCTCTGCAAACTCAGATGGAAGCCCGGATGTCTGCAGTGGAAAGGCAAGGCGATAACTTGCAAATGAAAATGGACGACATTGAAAATAGACAGCAACGTAATCATCTTAGATTTTCTGCCAATCAGGAAAAGGAGGATGAATTCCCACAGGACATTGTGCCATTCCGAGTACTATGTTTAAAGTGGAGGAAGGGATTACAGCAATGATTGAAAAGGCACACAAAGCTGGTGGAAGGGGAAATGGTCCCGTCCAGGTGAGATTTCACTATTATGTGGAAAGGTCTAAGATTCTGGATAAGGCAAGAACCATCTACCCAGTGGAACATGTCTGCTCTAAGGTTTCCATATATCAGGATCTCTCAGTCTATACCCAAGATTAAAGCAGTGTGCTACCCTCACACAGTGGTCAAAGCATAAGGGAATGAGCGACAGATGGGGTATCCATTTTCAATCACATTTGAATAAGGGTGTGTGAAATACGTACTGGTTACTAAAGATGATGTCCAGAGTCACGGAAGAGCTCACTAACAGGACAGGACTCGCTGTTGATGCCAATTTTCAGCAGAGGAACATCACCTTGGATTCTGAGAAGAGTGTGGAGAGGTGATAGATCATAGGGGCTAGAAAATTCAAGCAGCTTAACACTCCGTCACACAAAAAATATATATCGTACGCCACCAACCACTCCCATGGGGATGAAGGTTGACTGCGACTTCCACAATGAGTAGAGCAGTGATGGGTCCTTGGCCCTAGTAGAGCTGAAGCCCAC
This sequence comes from Ambystoma mexicanum, assembly GCF_040938575.1. Taxonomy (NCBI): domain Eukaryota; kingdom Metazoa; phylum Chordata; class Amphibia; order Caudata; family Ambystomatidae; genus Ambystoma; species Ambystoma mexicanum. The sequence goes on along the minus strand of NC_090941.1, from coordinate 680,168,842 downwards.
ACGTTATGTAGGGGAAGTCGTGGTGTTTTGGAACCCTGGAAAAAGGGGAATACATTTTCTAGTTAGAAAAAAGGTTGGGGGAAGGGATTCCCGGGAATGTATGGTGGTCTTTGTTCTTGTACCACATATTAGTCTAAGGTGGCGCACAGGGCTGTTTTCAAAGCCCGACCTCTACAAAACTTTGATTGGAAGAGATGGGGGAGGAGGAAATCCCTGGTGGTTGTAGGATGGGAAGTATGCAGAGTCAGATTCCTTGGAAAAGAGTGGGGGCATGGGGAGAAAATTGGGTAGAGGAGAGTTTTGTATGGTCAGGGTGCTACATTTGCACTTGCCACTAGCCACTGGCTAGTGAGATTTGTCTCTTGGCGAGTAGGAAATGGTGTGATGTGTGTATGTATAGAATTGAGATGGCAAGTGACTTTTTATGGCTGGCTAGTACCTTGCAACTTTAATTCTTGCCCCCTGGTAGAGTGTAGATGATAGATTGTTTTGAGGGTACTAGGACTTTGTTGTTTTTTCTATGTTCTTGTATTGTTTTGTGCCTAATGTGGGGGTGTTACTATGGCTAAAACGGAGACTACAGTAGGTCATTTGGCCCACAAAAAGAACTCTAGTGACAGTGGTGTGTCAGAATGCACATTAGTATGGCAGGAATTCTACAGGGCTTCCGAACAGGTACACTGAATGTTGGGGGCCTGAACTTACCTTTAAGCGGTCACTGGTCCATCAAGCATTCAAGAGATTGGGGCTGGACGTACTGTGCCGACAGAAGACTCACCTGGTTAGGGGGCAGGAATCCTGTATGAGAGGTGGAGGTGTGGAATAGGTATATTTTGCCTCAGGGGAGCAGAAGACGAAAGGAGTGTCAATTTTGATTCAAGGGTCGTGTAATTTTGATGTGAAAAAAAATGATGAGGGTTCGAGAGGGTAGATACCTTTTTTTAAAGGAGCCATTTGTGAAACTACAGTCACTATTGGAATGGTTTACTGCCCCAATAAGAGTCAGCTACACTTTTGGGAAGAAGTGAATGAACGTTTGAAATTATTTATCGAAGGAGCCGTACTGCTGTGTGGTGACTAACATGGTGTTGGATTCTATTAGAGATAGGGCTAGAATGAGCGGCATAAAAGTTCTAAAGGACCAGGTGAGGGACTTTAGAACTTTAGGGAATTTAACCAGGATTTAGGAGTAACTGATTCATGGGACGCAATTGGTGATGCTAATCACTCTTTCTCGTACTATTCAGCTGTCCGCGACTCCCATTCTCAAATCAACCTGGTGTTGCTGGACCAGTCGATATCAAGGCTTGTGGGGGAAGTTAAGCAGAGTGCCATTCCCTGGTTGTATCATGATTTGGTTCCCATGGGAGGCAAGACCACTAAGGGAAGGAGGATTTGTAATGACTACTTATTGAGAGCTGGGAGGAGGAAATATTGTCAAAAATTAAGGAAGATTTTGAAAACAAAGACAATGGATGGTTGGCTTGCCAACCCTGTGAGAAGGGTTCAATGACACGATAAGGGAGGAGATGATCCGGATAGGGGCATAAAGAAAAAGGGAACGACTATGAAAATAAACCAAATAAAGGGTTGAAGTAGAAACTCTGCAGCTGGGTGACCCTTGTCAGAATTACATGATCCCAGCGACATCTTAAGAAATTAAAATCTGGAAAGCAGACATTAGGAACCAGGTTAATACATGAGGCAGAGTGGAAATTAAAATTCTTGAAACACAAGTACTATGAAAAGGGGGAGAAGGCAGATAAAAAATTGGCATGGAGATGGAGAGAGCAGCGTAAAACTAGAATGGTGCATGCCATCTGTGATTCTGAGGAATGGATAAGAAGTGGGGATAGGTAGACCGGGGAGGAGTTTGCGAAACTCTATGAGCTACTATTTAAGTCCGAGTGGGAAGGGGGTTACAGGAAGATTCATGCCTTTGAGGGACTGGACCTACCCAGCTTTCCCTTTAGATTCTCTAATAATGGTTAAGGAAGTCGTTGTTCCTATTAAGAATATGAAAAGACAGTTGATGTGATGGTTGGAGAACGCTAACATTTATGGAAAATTCCTTCAATAAAAAGTTAATTAAAAAAAATTAAAAAAGAATATGAAAAGCAGAAACCTTGCATACCCTTGTTAAACGGGAAATCATATTATGCCTCCTTTCTTATATATATTGGCCTAAGCCCAGTCGCTCTACGAAGAATACCGTGTTTCAAAAGTTCTGATTTTGGATCGACTTTGCCACCATTTTGGGATCATCCGCCATTTTGATTTCTGTTCAAATGTAATTCAGTGTTCTAAAATGGTGGACTGCTTTTTGAACTTGTAACCGAGCCTTCCTGAACCTTGCACCTTAGTTAATGTTTGGACTGTCCGCGGGCCGAATGTTTAGACTGGGTAAAGAGACCTTGACCCATGCCTGACTTGTGGTTTTAGGATTGTCTGCACCAATAAGCCTCATCCACGAACATACATCGGAAACAATTTAATGCAAATGTTGAACGTGGACACTGGCTGAACTGCATTGTGAAGGGATATGTGCTAAGGCTTACTGCTAAACCTGGAACACACTGTTGCCATTGTAACTTGTTTGAATGTAAACTAAATGTAATCCGTGTGCATATTGTTGTATAAGCCATAAGCGAACTCAGCACAAGCTCTAAACCATGGATTATTAACTTGTAGAGGGGCTGGATATTATTACTGAAATTGTATAAATGTACGAATGTCCAGTAGCTCTCACTTCTCACACTGAAGGGCTGGTATTCACTGTGCCGTACTGAGGGCCAGATAGCTACCTGAATTTGTTTCTTTGTAACTGCGCAGTATTAAAGATCTGTGAATCTTTATAAGCCCGTTTTTGGTGTATTTCCTTTTATGGTACTCAGCCTCGATATTTCCTCTTGCTTTTACAGATGGCGCCCGAATAGGGACCCTCAAGATTGATGCCATCTCCTTGAAGGTTGATGCGGCTATCGGAACGGGATCGGACAGGGAAAAAGGGGGCCCCTTTCTTGGATTAGAAGTGATACCTCAACAGTACTGCACGACCCGATCCCTGGACGGTGAGCCCGCGGTCCGAGACGGCATCTTGACGAGGGTCCATATATCGAGGCGGGCAGTTTTGCCGAAATCACCAACCACGTGGGTCCTTTGTGTCCTTAGAAATTCGATCGGACCTCCTTAGTTCTTTGATCAGGTGAGTCGTGACCCGATTCTTAAGTATCCTGATAATTTGTTTTGGGGCATTGCACTCGCAAGTACAATTATTGACCAGGTAACACCAGTAATCTGACATGCCTGAGAAATTGTCTGCCTGCTTCAGGGCGTTATTCCGCAGTGACAGACAATCTTTGGAATTTAGCCGACCGGCGCCAATGGAGGGGTCTCCGGCATTTACTATGTACTGTAAGCACGGCATGAGTAGTATAGTGTTTAATGATATTTGGCACAGACAAACTAGACATGCTTCTGAACTTCAGTAGCCAACCAATTGTAGTTTTGAAATTCCTCGTATAGAATACTTGGTGTCTATATTATTAAAGAAAAAGGCTAGACCGGCAGCATTTGATGTATTACAAAATTGGAAGAAAGAAGCTATGCAGCAACTTAAAGTAGAGAAAAACATGCGCGCCGTCATATGTCCAACGCCGAAAAAGCATTGTTGTACGATCACAATAAACAGTCTGAGTCAGTTAGAAATATGGATAGGGCTTTTTCACATGGTATTCAGAAAATGTATCCGTCTAAAGACTTTCATTTGTCTGATGAACTAATTGACAAACGTCTAAATGAACGAAGGCCTGGTGCCACTGCGCCACCTCCGTATGTTCCTATTCCTGTTGTTTTGCCTCTTCCTGCTGTTGTTCCTCCTCCCGTAGTAATTCCTGCTCCTCCTATCATTCATCCTAATGTCCCTCTTCCTCCGGCTGTTGTTCCTCCTCTTTTCGTTGCTTCTCCACCTTTGCCTACTGTTACGGGTTTGGTAGATTTGCCTTTGGCACCAGTGTTAGCAACTTTGTTACCGAATGTACAAGATTTGTCTACTCTTCCTCTTCCGAGTGATTCTGTGCAACCTGTAGTTGATAAGGGAGCGGAATCAAAGATTATAACTCGTAATACTGTGTCTAAAGAGAAAAAGCGCAATTTGACTGCATGGGCTAGACAGTGCATGGAGAAGGGTGAACAAGCTGCTGTTTTTGCCACACTCTCTAATCTAGCAAATTTTCCTGAGAAAAACATTTTTATTGAAGGGTTGGGAATTCATTTATTTGTAATGTGGAACAGACTAAATGATATAGATCTCCCACAGGGGTTGAGGGATCTGAATGTTTTAGCATATTCAAGAGATACTGCGCGGAAAGTACAGGAGCATGTCGAGAGGGTTTTTGAGTATAGAAGGGAGTTGGAAAGGTTACGGAATGAAGAAATTGATGGTGATAGTTTGGACGCTATGTTTGTACAAAAACTGTTCCTTTCTTGTTGTAAGTCGGTAAATGAGGAGATGCGAATTTGCACAAAGGATGCGATTAGGTGGATTTCAGACATGTCGATATCTCCTGTAGAAGTATATGACACGTATAGTCAGTATACGCCGGAAATGCAGAGGAAAGTGATACAGGTAATGGTAGAATACCTGCAGGATGAATGCATTAAAAAAAAGATTTGTTGTCCTGCAGAATTATTGAATATCTACAAGAGAGCTTTTTTGTCTAACACTCCTTCAGCTGCTTTAGCGCTCGATTTAGCTCTGTTGCTGAGTAAGCGTTCGGAGTTTCCCATCTCTCAGTTGCCTATGAGAGAGGCTCCGCCGATATTTGTCCCAAAAGTCGAGATTCCAGCTAACGTTGCAGCAGGTACTGCTGCTCAAGAAATCCCTGCACATTATGTGTAGCAGTTTGTTCATGTCCCGTTCTCAAGACAGGAAGTGAACACCATTAAACAATCCATTCCCCATATTAGAAATAATCCGACAGGGTTCTATAAAGAGATAGAATCTGTCTTGCAGTCGTCAGTATTTACTCTGAACGATATTGATTTGTTATTTCCCGTGCTCCAACCTGTTGATTTGTGGAAACAGATTAGGACTGTAGATGATGCAGCAGGATTAGGATATACATGGGTAAATATAGTTTGATTAGATAGAGAAAGGCCAGCTGGCGAGAGACCGCCACAGGTAATACTGACTTTGCCTGATAGAATAGTCACGAAACTAAAAGCCATAATTCCTGAAAGAAGGATTATTTGGGACAAACTTACTGCTTGTGTCCAAGGGAAGTCTGAGGGTGCTATAACGAATTCCTTAATCGGTTCGAACAAGTGTTCTCAGATTACAGTGGACAAGATTTGAGTACAGAGTACAAACAACTTTGTGTGGACAAGTTTGTGCGTGGATTGTTGCCTGACATCCAGTCACAAATTATGTCTTCGGAGAGCACTTGGCAAGCTAAGTCTCAGTCTGAAGTATTGCATATGGCTCAGTACTAGGAGAACCGAGTCAATAATGAGAAAGAAAGAATTGAAAAGAGAAAGGGAGACCTGAAAACTAAAGTTTTGTTACAACAAATTGTCAGAGGCCCAAGAGGGGGTACTTCACAATTTAGGGGACAGTATGCTCCACAGGGAAATGTGCCGTTGGGTCCTGTAAACGTGAACCAGTGTGCTTATTGCAGACAAGAGGGTCATTGGCGTGCACAATGCCCGATCCTCCAGCAGAGGTCGAATAATGCATTTGGTAACATGGGTAGACGATCCAGAGGCCGCCCTGGGGCGAGGGGTCCAGGTAGAAGTCAGTTTTCTCAAAATTCGCAACCTTTCTCACAGGATAATCAGTCACCAAGTGTGGATAATAGAAACATTTTTGATCATCCTTCTGCTGCATATCTTTCTCAAGACCTTCCCTTTGACGACATTCTGTTTCGCTGAGATTGCCCGAAGCAGGGTTTGGAACAGAATCCTATTCCCGTTAATCAGAAAGGTCCCTACGTTGAAATGATAGTGGGAAATGGGAAACATCTATTCTTGATAGATGCAGGGGCACAGAAGTGTTCCATTGACCATTCACGGGTTCCAAACATTCCACTGTCAGGGCAAACCAATGTTTCCATAGGGTTTTCTGGTACGCCAGTAGTCTGTCCGGTTTCTACGCTGGTACCGATTACATTGGGTCCATTCACGGACCACTGTCCATTTCTTTTGACTACGATTTGTGGAGAGAATTTGTTGGGGTTAAATCTGTTGAAGGAATTAAATGCGGTAATTCATTGTTCTTCGGTTGGAGTGCGTTTGACGATTTCCCCATAGCAACTTTCTGTCTCTCAGTTCTTGACTAGACCTTTGCCGCCAGAATTTTGTGATGTTCCGGAGTGTTTGTGGGCAATTGATGACAATGATGTTGGTGTTCTACAAATTGAGCCTGTTAAGATCATTTTGAAACATGGAGTAAAGTTGCCACATATTCCTCAGTATAAGATTTTGGTTGATGGTTTTGAAATGCATAGTCTCTGATTTTGTACATCATGGGGCAATTGAGGAAATTGCAGGTAGTTTGTGCAATAGTCTGATTTTGCCTGTGTACAAGAAAAGCAATAATGCAATTCCTTTTTGTTTCATCATTGATTTTCGTGCCATCAATAAGATTCTTGCTCCACAATTTCCTATTGTGCCTGATGTGACGACAATATTAACCATGATTCCCGCTTCTGCTACTTTCTTTAGTGTTGTAGATCTTAAGAATGCTTTCTTGAGCATTCCTATACACAAGGATAGCAGATATCTGTACGCGTTCACCTTAGGGGGACGCTCGTTTACCTTTGCCCGTGCGCCGCAAGGTTACACGGAAAGTCCGAGCATCTATAGTAGGGCTTTGAAAGAGCAGCTTGATACACTCGAGTTGCCTACCACTTGTACACTGCTTCAATATGTAGATCTACTTTTAGCTGTGGACTCAGAGTGTGCCTGTAAGGAGGGCACTGTGTTGTTGCTTATTCACCTAGCAAAACATGGACACAAAGCTTCACTTAAAAAGTTTCAGTATTGTCGACAGGAGGTCGTCTATTTAGGCTATCTCCTGTCAAAGGAGGGAAGAAGGTTGACGCCTGAGCTGATAAAAATAATTTCTAGCATGTCTGTCCCAATACACAGAAGGAAGTCAGAGCCTTGATAGGAATGGCTTCTTACTGTAGGCAGTGGATCCCAAACTTCTCGTTAACAATTAAACCAATGTTGGCTTTGACAAATAAGGGCATTTCTTTGCCATTGCCGTGGAACTTGGAACACCAGCAAGCGTTTAATCTGCTCAAGACTGCACTGTGTTCAGCACCAGGTTTGGGCACACCAAATCATGAAAAGGTCTTTGTGTTGTATGTGCATGAACGTGATGAATGTGCTTTGGCTGTATTAACGCAGGAACATGGAGGGAAGAATAGGCTGTGCGGCTACTTTTCTTCTGCCCTTGATCCTGTTGCAAGCGCTTTGCCAAGATGTTTGAGAGCCGTCGCTGCTGCTGCGTCTGTAAAACAGAGTGCGGGTATGGTCCTAGGCCATGCTTTAACCCTGATGGTACCTCACTCTGTAGATGTTCTATTAAACAGAACACAAACACAACACCTCACCACGATTAACGAGATACGAATTGATCTTGTTTGCTCCGCACATTAAAATTCAGAGGTGTTGTGTCCTGAATCCGGCTGAACTTTTACCTTTCCCGCAAGATACCACTTGCAGTGACGAAGCGTCACATGACTGCCTTTACACCACAGAGCAAGAGACTAAAGACAGAATCGATTTGAAAGATACTCATTTGAATAATCCGCAAGGGGAGCTGTTTTGTGATGGCTCTTGTTTCAAACTTCCGGATGGTACATCCACAGCTGCTTATGCAATCACCACACTACATTGAGCATGATTGTGGAGACCAAAAGAATCACGCATAACTTAGCGCAGGCCGCAGAGATTATAGCATTGACCCGAGCTTGTGAACTTTCCGAAGGGCTTAGACTAAAAATATATACTGATAGTCAGTATGCTTTTGGGGTGTTTCACAACTTCGGTAGACTTTGGCAGAACGAGGTTTCTTGACCTCAGATGGAACTAAGATCCAGTATGGCTCCTTGATAGTACGGTTACTCTCAGCGCTTGCACTCCCCTCTCAATTAGCAATTATGAAATGCACAGTGCATCAGAAAATCATAGATGATGTGGGAAAAAGGGAACGCTTTCGCTGACCAGATAGCCAAACAAACTGCCACTGATCTCTATTTAGAAATGTATACTTCAAGGGAAGCCACAAATGTTTGTACTATGGATGAGGGTATCGAATCTGTAAAGAGTATTCAAGCTGATGCCACATTAGAAGAATCTAAACAATGGGCTGAGGGTTTGGCAAGATTGGATGGTGTTGGGTGGACAAGTTAGAAGGGAAAAGGATGCTCCCAGATGCGTACATTACAATGATGGTCGCAAACGCTCATGGCCCCACCCACATCTGTGCACGGAAGGTTTCCAAAATGTTACTAAATGTCTGGGTGAATGATAAAATCTCCAAAATAGCTGAACGTTTTGTTCAGAGTTGTATGATCTGTCTACAGCATAATATGGGAAAGGGCACATCGACTCCAAGGGGTAGTCCACCTTCTGTCCCCTTTGAGGTGATACATTTTGATTTCATTGAAATGGAGCGTTGTAATAACTACAAGTATGTATTAGTTGTTATCTGCGCCTTTAGTAAATGGGTTGAAGCCTTTCCTGTTAAAGATGCCACAGCAATGACAACGGCGAAAACCATGCTTAAGGAATATTTTCCTAGGTTTGGTTTGCCAAGGTTCATCTGGTCGGATAATGGTCCACATTTTATCGCTGCTGTAATTCTGCAGATATGCGCGGGATTACAGATCGATAAACGGTTCCATTCAGCCAGACATGCTCAAAGTGCTGGTTTGGTAGAGAGACAACGGCATCATAAAGAACAAACTCGCTAAGACGTGTGCCGGCACCAAACTGAAATGACCGGACGCCTTACCGATCGTGTTATCATCAATGAGAACAACCCTGCAGACTATTACTGGGCTCTCCCCTTTTGAGGTGGTTATGGGTAGGCCAGCTAACATTTGCAACCTACCTAAGCCCCGATCTTTGCGCAACATTGAACATGTACGTCTTTCCGACTACTGTGACCAGTTAACTAAAAATCTGTATTTGATTTATCAACAGCTGCGAGAAGCCCTCCCACTCAAGTACAAGGGCCCAGGCCACGGCATACGGCCTGGAAGCTGGGTGCTGATCAAATCATTTGAAAGTGCATCCTGCCTCGCACCGTGTTGGCGGGGCCTGCATCAGGTTCTTTTGGCCACACAGAGTGGTACGAGTGTCGGGGCGAAAGCATTGGATACACGCGTTGCATGTGAAGAGGATTCCCTTTCCTTTGCCACACGATACAGAAGACACAGAATTCCTTTCCTGCACTGCTCCCAGCCATCACGAAGTATTGAGCAGCACCGAGAGTGCTTCGGAGACTCTCCCTGAGGCCGTGGGGCCTGGGGAAATAGCCGCTTTATCTCCACACTCTCCTACAGATTCTTTTTCACCATTGTCAGAGTCTGTCACAAATCCACCACTTCCATCAGGAAGCAACGACACATTGTTCGCAGATCATGTAGTACCAGGAGTCACAAGGTACGATCTGCGTCCATGGAGCTAGACTTACTGCATGGATCGGCTGTGCCACTAGGAAAAAATCATCGTAGGGCTTGTCTTTTGGCCGTGTTCTTTTGCACATAAGGAATTCTGTTGGCTAGGGTTAGGGAAGGACTAAGAAAACGCGCGATCAGGAGATCGCCAGCAAATAAACCCTGGAGTGTTTCGTTTGAAGAAACAATGCCTGCAACCGCTCCAACTCGCACGCAACAAATAAGAGACTGTGTGTCCGATCGTAACAATGAACAATCGAATGCGTGGTCCCCTAAAACATATTGTTGTCTTGTGATTATGTTAACCGGCTTCACAATAGTAATTGCCTTAGGATTTTGGTATTTGGAGGAAGTACATCCGCTTAAAATTCTTCTGCCCACTGAAAATGTACGTACTGCTTCTACACCTTTTATGCATCTGAACACTATCTCCTAGAGACTCTCAGCACAGACAGAGTTACCATAATAACACTCTATTACTCAAAATGAATGCCACACATGTCATTGTTAATAGGTCCAATTGTTGGGTCTGCTCGCATTTACCGCAACACGGAGACAAGGGGTTGGGCTGGTATATTCATCCTTTACCTTTGACTACTGCATGCTATGCTTCTTTAAGGGCACTATTCTTTGGCCGATGGAACGATAGCATCTCGGGGAATTTTGATGGAACGAACTTGAATGATTTTGAGAAACGAATTGCAACGCCCCTGGGATGCTCATTCTTTGTAAATAGGAGCAAGCTTAATGTTGCTTCTATTAGGCCTTCTGATAGACTGTCTCGTCCTTTTCAATCTATGATCTCTTTCAAGATGGCTCCTATAGGCAATAGGGATGCCACGCCACCTTCCTACACTGTTAACCACAGCCCCGATTCAGTTTCTTTCTGCATTTCTGCATACAGAGGAATGATACTCGGTCAATGGGTGATTTCAAGGGTTGCACCAATGTTGCGAACTTGACCAGTGAGGACAGACCTTTGTATGTAGGCGAACCTGTCTACTTTGTTTGCGGTAATGAAGCTTTCCCATGGCTACCTAGGGATTGGCAGGGAACCTGTTATTTAAGGATTCTGTTACCCGGGGTATTCATAGCAAGCACCATAGAAATCTCTAAGGCTCGTCCAGGGTGGGACGAGAATGGTGATACTTCATCACGAGTTCTGGGTGACGTAGCTAAATCCTTTGTACCTTTTTGGGGGCAAATATTAAACTCTGAGGATATCAGAAGACTAGCGAGAGTACTGGAGAGGACCATCAACCGGACCACCGACATACTCTATAACTTGACTTTAGAACAAAAAGCGATAAGGTTAGTGGCACTTCAGAACCGGATGGCATTAGACGTCATCCTGGCTGAGCGTGGTGGAGTATGTAAATTAGTGGGGTCCGCTTGTTGCGTTTTTGTGCCAGATTCCTCCCCAACCATCTTTAAGGCAATACAGAATCGGCACATCCTTAGTTCAGAAGTGCATGTTCCCGAGGGAAACTGGGATCCTAGCGCTTGGTTCTGGGACTTCTTACGATCTTGGGGATGGAAGCTACTTTCAGTCTTGCTGATTATTTTAGGTATTCTGTTGTTTTTCTGTTGCTGTATACAGTGTCTTCCTGGCATATGTTTGGTGTTAGGAGGGTGTTGTGCACAGGCGATGGGAACATTGGGACAAAAGGTACGCGGCTCTTCGGAATTTGTGTTAAAGGAAATTTCTGTTTTTGACCTTATGGCGATCGATATTTCTGATGATAGTGATTCAGGGTGTATGGACATTGAGACGTGGAGTTACTCGTAAAGTGACTAGAAGTAGTTTAGCACTTGGCTTAGGCCAAAAGGAGGGTTTGTTAAACGGGAAATCATATTGTGCCTCCTTTCTTATGTATATTGGCCTAAGCCCAGTCGCTCTGCGAAGAAAACCATGTTTCAAAAGTTCCGATTTTGGATCGACTTTGCCGCCATTTTGGGATCATCTGCCATTTTGATTTCTGTTCAAATGTAATTCTGTGTTCTAAAATGGCGGACTGTGTTTCCAACTTGTAACCGAGCCTTCCCGAACCTTGCACCTTAGTTAATGTTTGGACTGTCCGCGGGCTGAATGTTTAGACTGGGTAAAGAGACCTTGTCCCATGCCAGACTTGTGGTTTTAGGATTGTCTGCACCAATAAACCTCATCCACGAACATACATCGGAAACAATGTAATGCAAATGAATGTTGAACGTGGACACTGGCTGAACTGCATTGTGAAGGGATATGTGCTAAGGCTTACTGCTAAACCTGGAACACGCTGTTGACATTGTAACTTGTTTGAATGTAAACTAAATGTAATCCGTGTGCATAAGCAAACTCTGCACGAACTCTAGACCATGGATTATTAACTTGTAGAGGGGCTGGACATTATTACTGAAATTGTATAAATGTACGAATGTCCAGATGTCCAGTAGCTCTCACTTCTCACACTGAAGGGCTGGTATTCACTATGATGTACTGAGGGCCAGATAGCCATCTGAATTTGTTTCTTTGTAACTGCGCAGTATTGAAGATCTGTGAATCTTTATAAGCCCGTGTTTGGTGCATTTCCTTTTATGGTACTCAGCCTCAATAATTCCTCTTGCTTTTACACCCTCATCGCCCCTATATTGATGATACTTTTTAATGACATATGGGCAGGGGGTACACTGCCAAAAACTATGTTGTGGGCTAGAACAACATTTATTTTGAAGGAAGGGAAAGACTTGTTCTAAGATGATAATAGTCTGCACAGCAGACATATGTCCTTGCTTAACACAGATGTAAAAATATTTGCTAAAATCCATGGGCACTAGGCTGGTGTTCTCTCATACCTCATTCATGAGGATTAGAGGAAGGCAAGCCTCCGATAATCTGAGGAAGACTATACATTTAATACATCGTTCCCCACGAATGAGGCGTGGCTGCTTTCCTTAAACTCAGAAGGCTTTTGACAGGGTGGAGTGGGAGATTACAGGGTGCTATTGGAGCGGTACGGCTTTCGGGAAAACCTTCAGAAATGGGTGGCTTCCCTTTATGATCGCCCCATAGTGAGAATAGTAGTTAGTGGTTTTGTGTTAAGCCCATTCTAACTTTCTAGGGGAACAAGACAAGGTTGCCCCTGGTCTCCATTCCTTTATGACTTGGTGATAGAACCACTGCTAGTAGCTGTTCGAATAAACCCCAACATTATTGAGTATGGTGGGGTCGAGTTTAAACTTTCCCTGTTTGCAGATGATATTTTGGTTTACTTGAAAGATCCAATGGAGATGTTTGAAAAACTGATGTTAACAATTTCTTACCTTAGGTTAAGCTAGCGGGACTCAAAATTAACCTGTTGAAATGATGTATTCTTCCACTGAATGGCGGTATGGACTATTGGTTTGGGGGGGGGGGTGGAGAGGAAAGGCTCAGTATCACCATAAAGAAAGGGGACTTGGTTTATCTTGGGGGTCAGAGTCCCTAGAAACCTTTCTGAACTTCACAAACTCAACTTTGCTCCATTATTGAATGTTATAAAAAGGTGACTTGGAGAGATGGTCGAAGCTAACTCTCTCCTGGTTTGGCAGAATGACAACGGTCAAAATGAATTTTCTCCCCCACCTCCTTTTTTGTTCGCTATGCTCCCCAGCGCATTACCGGACAGCTTGTTTAGTTTATGAATATATATATATATATGATACATTACTCACCGTAATCGTATTTCTGATGCTTGTATCTGCTTAGATTCACATGCTGTGCATAGGCCGACATCTAGTGGAAGCTGCGGAGTATTACAGTTTGTTTTTCGAAACTCGAAAATGGGCGTCGACACAGGCGTGCCAGTAATAATATCCATAGTGTGACGTCCACTGTACCCAAGATCCCTCACGCGTCTAGGATCCTCAGATTGTATTTTTTCTGACATGAGGAAGCATGAGAAGTAGCGTGAGTACAGATAATGCAAGCAGATAGACAGAAAGGTAAGACTACAAGCAATCATGCGCCTTCTCTCGGAGGGGAGGAAGGGTGGGTCGCATGTGAATCTAAGCAGATACAAGCATCAGAAATACGATTACGGTGAGTAATGTATCCCTTCTGAGGCTTGTGGAATCTGCTTAGATCACATGCTGTGCATAGATTAGCGAGCAGTACCAGAAGAAGGAGGTGGGATGTGAGAAGGGTCATGAGCAAACAGGTGTCTTAGAACCGCTTGTCCCACTTGTGTATCTGTCTTGGAATGAGTGTCAATGCAGTAATGCTGAGTAAAAGTGTGAATAGAGCTCCAAGTAGCTGCTTTGCAAATGGTGTCGAGGGGAACATTTGCAATGAAAGCCAGAGTGGCCCCAATGCCTCTAGTAAAGTGGGCCCTTGGCGTAAAAGGCAGAGTTTTTTCAGAAAGAGAGTAACATAGCTGTATACAGTTGATAATCCACTTCGAGATAGCGCCCTTAGAGACGCGATCTCCCTCTCTGCCTGTAGCTACGGAGACAAACAGTTGATCTGTTTTCCTTAGCGGTCTGGTTTTATTTACATAGTAGAGGACCGCCCTACGCACATCTAGGGTGTGTAGTTTCACCTCAGCCGAGCTTTGCGGGTTCTGGAAGAAAGCCGGAAGCTCGATGGACTGGTTTACATGGAACTTTGATATAAATTTAGGTGAAAACCTAGGGTGTGTGCGTAAAACCAGTTTGTCTTTGTGGATAGTAAAGAAAGGATCCTGCACTGACAGAGCCTGAATTTCACTGACCCTTCTTATAGAGGTAATGGCTACTAAGAAGGCCGTTTTATAAGTTAGGTGTTTGAGACTACTTTTATGCATGGGTTCGAAAGGGGGGCCCATGAGCTTAGCTAGCACCACATTAAGGTCCCATCCTGGCGGTGGGTTTGAAATAGGAGGGTGAAGTCTCTTTACTCCTTCCATGAAGGCTTTAACTACTGGTACTTTCCACCACGACACCTTGTTATGGGATGTGGTGTAAGCCGAGATTGCTGCCAGGTGTACTTTCAGAGAGTTAAAAACCAATCCTGCATCCAGCAGGTGGAGCATGTATGTCACGACGTTGGAGGGAGTGCAATCAACAGGGTTGATTTGTTTATTCTGGCACCAAATAACGAATCTCTTCCACTTGTCAAAGTAACAGTGCCTTGTGTTTGGTTTCCTGGATTCTTTTAGGATGTCCATACACCTCTGTGGTAAATTGAGATGTCCAAACTCTATGACCTCAGGAGCCATGCTGCCAGGTTCATTGAGTTGGGTTGCTGGTGCACTGTTTGACCTTGTTGCTGGGACAGTAGGTTGTACCAGGCTGGAAGTTTGATGGGCTCGCACACCGCCATCCTGCGTAGGTGTGGAAACCATGGTTGTCTCGCCCACATGGGAGCAACTAGGATGAGCGTCATCGATTCCTTGTTCATCTTGTACACCACCTTCCTGATGAGAAGAGTTGGTGGAAAAGCGTACGCAAACATCCCTGACCAGTTCATCCACAGGGCGTTCCCTTGGGAGTCTGGCTGGGGGAACCTGGATGCAAATCCTGGGCATTGTTTGTTTTTGCTTGTGGCGAATAAGTCTATAGTGGGGAAACCCCACTGAGAGAAGAGATCTTCTACGATCTCTCTGTGAAGGACCCATTCGTGTTCTTCTGGGAGGGAGTCTCTGCTTAGAGCATCCGCTAGGGAATTGAGCTCCCCTGGAACATGTTGCGATGACAGGAAGATGTTCCGTTTGAGTGCCCATATCCAGATTTTCTGGGCAAGCTTGGACAGATTTGGCGAACGAGTCCTTCCTTGCTTGTTCAGATAGAACATGGCTGTCGTGCTGTCCGTCCGGATCTGCACCGACAGGTTTAGTAGATGGGGCTCGAACGCCCGAAGCGCTCGGAATACTGCCAGAAGCTCTAGGAGGTTGATGTGGTTCTTGGCTACTGAGTGAGACCAGAGACCCTGAGCTGTGTGGTGGAGATGGTGAGCTCCCCACCCAGTCAGGCATGCATCTGTAGTCACCACTGCCTGTATTTCGGGATCGTAAAAGGGTTTTCCCCTTGCGAGATTCTCTCTTGTCCACCAGTGTAGGCTCTGTAC
This sequence comes from Ambystoma mexicanum, assembly GCF_040938575.1. Taxonomy (NCBI): domain Eukaryota; kingdom Metazoa; phylum Chordata; class Amphibia; order Caudata; family Ambystomatidae; genus Ambystoma; species Ambystoma mexicanum. Next base: position 680,153,086 of record NC_090941.1, on the reverse strand, counting down.
AAGTGTTGGCGAAACGACCACTAGATCGTCCCACTGACCACTTGCCTGAGACCACTGTTTCGCCAACCATTCCTGTATGGGACGCATGCGCAGTCGCGCGTGGGGGACCAGGTAAATGCATGACGCCATCATGCCCAGTAACCGCATTGCTTTGCGTACCGTTATTTGTTGACCGGACTGATAATGTGGAATTTGCAGTAGTATATTCCGAATTCTCTCTTCCGAAGGGAAGGTCAACCCTTCCTGAGTATCTAGAATTGCTCCTAGGAACTGTTTTGAGGTGCTTGGCACCAGGCTTGACTTCTTCTCGTTGATTGAGAAGCCTAATTCGTGGAGGAGGTCGATAGTCCTCTGAATGTTTGTCCTGCAAATTCCTGGGGTTTCCCCCGTTATGAGCCAGTCGTCCAGATAAGGGTACACTGGGATTGCCTCCCTGCGTAGGTGTGCCGCTGCCACCGCCAGTACCTTGGTAAATACCCTTGGTGCTGAGGCTATCCCAAAGGGCAGTACCTTGAATTGGTAGTGGCGACTGTCCACCTTGAAGCGCAAGTACTTTTCTGTGCGCCGGGAGCATGGAAATATGAAAATAAGCATCTTTCATATCCAAGGTTGCCATGTAATCCCCCTTTTTTAGGAGGGGGATTACCTCTTGTAGCGTGGTCATACGGAATTTTTGGGGCTTGACATACTTGTTGGCAGGCCGTAGGTCCAATACTGGGCGCATTGTCAAATCTTTCTTTGGCACAAGGAAGTAAGTTGAATAGATACCCTTGTTTACCTGGTGTCCTGGGACGAGTTCTATCGCGTCCTTTTCTAGCAGAATGGCGATCTCCTCGAGAAGGATTTTCTGATGTTCTAAGGAGTGTACTTTTTGTCGTGGAGGATGGTTCCGGGGACGCTGCAGTAATTCTATACAATATCCTGTGGACACTGTTGACAGCACCCATCTGTCTGAGGTGATCCCTTCCCAAGCCTGGGTGAAGTTGGAAATGCGTCCCCCTACTGGGGTTGCGTGAGAAGGGACCCTGAACTGAGCGTCACTGCTTTGGTGGAGGCGTGCCACCTCCCTTGTTGGGGCTGCCTCTGCCTCTCCCACGACCTCTTTTGTTACCCCTGCCATAACTTTCGGTAGACTGCTGGCTGTTGTTCCACTGTGTACCCTGTCCCTGGGCATAGTTGCCTCTTTGTGAATTTTGGCCGCGTGGGCGATGAAAATTACTGTTCCCCCTCTGGTTAGGGGGTTTGTTGGTTAGTTGGCCAAGGGATTTCAGTGTGTCGTATTCGTCCTTGGCGTTTTTCAGTGCGTCTTCGACCGCTTTCCCAAACAATAGATCGGGTTCCACCGGCTTGTCTATTAATGAAGCCTGAGTTTCTGTTTTGAACCCCGACTGCCGTAACCACGCATGTCTCTTGATAACAGTACCTTCTGCTATCAATCTCCCTGCGTTGTCCGCGGCGTCGAAAGTTGCTTTCAATATGCAACCAGACACGGCTCTCCCTTCTGCCGAGATCCGGGCCAAATGGCCCTTTACCGGTTCAGGAGCAGAGGCTATGAGTGCCGCGACCTCTTCCCATTGATGGCAGTTGTAGCTGGCCAACAGGGTGGTGGAGTTAGCAATCCTTGCTTGGTAGGCGGACGTTGAGGCTACCTTCCTGCCAAACCCGTAAAGTTTCTTGCTCTCCTTGTCGGGAGGAGCTTCTGACGAAGATAAGGGTGTTCCAGCCCTCTTCCGAGTGTTGGTAACAACTAGGGAGTCTGGTTTAAGATGTCCTCTTATATAGAGAGGGTCAGACTGGGCTGCCCGGAAAAGTTTTTCGACCCTGGGGTTGACTGCTCTGATGAGGTTTGGGTTCACCAGGGACGGATCTATTCTTCGTTGGATGGATTTAAGGATAGGGATGGTCTGAGCGACCGGCCTCCTCTCTCCCACCAACTCTTCTGCGAAGTCCCTTTCCTCCTGTACACCGTGGGTGTCGATGTGAAAATGTTCTGCCGCGCGAGCGAGAACCTCATTAAGTAGGGGCTGGTTATCGACTGGCGAGTCGGTAACTGGGGCTTCGTTCTCTACCGGGGAATCTACTCTGTAAATTTCCTGCTCATCTTCTCCCTCCTCCTGGTCCTCATCATCCGCATAGTATTCCGTCCCGGTTTGTTCCTCCATAATTTCAAACTCCTGGTCCCCCTCAGGGAAAGGCTCTCCTTGGTACCTGGGGTGTGGAGTAGAGTATGGAGTAGAGTAAGGCTGTACCTCGAAGGGTTCAGGTCTTTCGAACCGGGCCCTTTTACTTAGGGGGATGGGATCAGTGGAACCTGAGGGTGTGGCTCCCTGAGGGTCATACGAGAGGAAATGCTCTGGATTCTTGTCGTAAAAATCAGCCAAGGAAGACATCCCTGACATGACCCTGTCTATGTCTTCGCTGGACCATTCTTTGGAACAGGGGATGACTTTAGTAGGCAATTTAGGGGACTTATTAAGGGTACCCTTGCTGGATGTTGATCTCTCAGTAGACTTGTATTTGTTTGTCTGCTTAGGGGGGAAGGATGGTCTTACAGGAGTGGAAGAATGTGCTTTCCGCTGTTTCCCCCCCTCCCTGTGCGTGGAAAAATGTTTTCCCTGTCCCTTGGAGGCCCCGGAGACTTTCGACGCCTGGCGTCGAGGATCGGGAGAGGTATCTGTGTTTTTCGAGCGTGGGGCCTCGCTGGTGTTAACTGAGGGCTCCGTCTCTTGGAGCGCGGCCTGGGGGTGGAAGTCGTCTTCGTCCTCCGACGATCGAACTTCCATTAGTCTAGAGGGCGAGGCACTCTTGGCAAGAGTGGATGATTGCCTTGCGTCATGAGGCGATCTCGATCGAGAGCGCCCAGAGGACACCGAGTCGGACCGTTCTATCTGTGCCTCTTTCCGAGAAGTCGACGTCATCGAGGTTCGGTTGGACTTAGTGTGCTTAGTGTGTGTAGGGTGTGTAGCGCTTGCGTCGCCGGGGGTCTTCCCCATAGCCGCCCTGCCGGACGACCTTCCGAGGTCGGGGACCTGCGCTCGGCTGTCTTTCGACGCCGTAATGCCCTCGCGTCCGAAAGTACGGCGTCGCTGCCATCGCTGAAGGCGCCCTCCGCTGCCATGGCCGCCTGCCTGGCGTGGTGGGTCCAACGCTTTGTCGAACGGTCCTTAAGTGTCTTAGGTTTAAACCTACTACACGCTCTGCAGTTCGCTTCGGGGTGGTCCCTCGGCAAGCAGAGATTGCACGTGGCGTGCCTGTCGACCCAAGGGTATTTGCGGTTGCACTTGGGGCAGAATTGGAAAGGGGTACCCTCCATACGCACCTTGAGGCAGCGGGCTGATAAGTGTAGGAAATATATAAGTGTATCTATATACCAAGAGTGAAGAGTATGTACCACCCCCCACTCTCCCTACTTGCAGGGCCGAGGCCAGCGGCCTACTAGGCCCGGGCCGAGGCCAGCGGCCTTCCGAGGCCCAGATCCGTCGTGCAGCAGCCGACGGTCGATGTCTTCTCCAGCCGTCGTCGAGGGTCGACATTGGTGTGGGGAAGGATGTCAATAAAGAATAATAAATTTCAATTATTAGCAAAAGTATGGCTAAGGCCAGGGGACTCCGCAAGATGCTTCCGACCAGTATGGCGGAAAAAAACAATCTGAGGATCCTAGACGCGTGAGGGATCTTGGGTACAGTGGACGTCACACTAGGGATAGTATTACTGGCACGCCTGTGTCGACGCCCATTTTCGAGTTTCGAAAAACAAACTGTAATACTCCGCAGCTTCCACTAGATGTCGGCCTATGCACAGCATGTGATCTAAGCAGATTCCACAAGCCTCAGAAATATATATATATATATATATAGCAGGCAAGGACGATGAGGATTAAGGGAATATCCTGACCCTTCCTAAGGATCATGGGGGATTTGGATTCACAGACCTTTAAAATTATTATAAAGCTGCCCAATTTATGGTTACGTTGGAACATATGCGGGATGACCTGCATACCTACTGGAGATTTCTGGAGAGATTGGGCAGTCCACCCGAGGAAGGTTAGAGACTTATTATAGACACCTTTTAAGCTGATACTACAAGAAGTTAGAGATCATCCTACTTTAGAGGTACTATGGTTTCTGTGGAAGGATGGGATATTTAATAGGGAGCTATCGACCTGGGCATCATATTTGTGTTCTTTATGGGATCCCCCTTTGGAAATGGGAAAAACTGGTCTAAGATCTACCGATTCATGGTCGGATGTCGGTCTTGAAAGAGCATGCCGCCGGGTTTTAAAGGGGAATCTAATGATTTTGAAGAGGTGCGGGCAATGTTGGGAAAGGACACAATACAATCTTTTGATTATCTTAGACTCAAGGGACACTTTCAAATCCAAGGTGGAGAGCAAACCGGACACCAGATCTCATACCTTTTGACAGTGTTTTAAATGAGACCAATACAAGAAGTGCCTAGTTACCTTTGGGTTCAGCGCGCTATATAAGCAAATAAACTAAACTAAAGAAAGGGCATCATATATAAAATGTATTGAGTTCTTGTTACTAGCGATTTGCCAACTAGATAAACATTCAAGGTTTATTATAGATGAGAGCCCAGTGCTCGTCCTGTCCTACTCTTCACCAGACACTTCAAACCCTGTATGTGCCACCCTGTTGTGATCCCTACTTTTGCATTCACCCTCTCCACTATTTTCACACTCTAAGCGTCTTGCCTCTGAACCTTCCCCAACCAGGTCTCTGGTAGGCTGAACATTGCTCTGTATTTGGATAGCATAATAGGAGGCATAGACTGTGAACCAGCAGTTATCTGGATTTGACAAACAGGTGTCACTGAAATGTCTGTAAAAGAGGAGGAGCAGAGTCCTGGTGTCCCCATCCGAACCTCTGATAGTGCAGAGCAGTCAGCCATGAGCCAAACCAGCCCTGTCAGCCTCAGGACACTAGTGCCCGGTGCAGACGGCGTTAGGAACGGACCAGGTCCCGCAATAGGTTCTCCTTGTCTCACCCCTGCTTGAATGGGTTCAGGTCAATCTATAGATCTCCTCTCATCCCTCCTATTCCTTTGTCCCTCTACACTCCCTCCTCACCAATAATGTAAATTGTTCATTATTCCGTTGAATTGTGATTCAATCACCATCTTATATTGTTGTATCTCCCACTGCCTCTTATTCCTTTGTTCCTCTACACTCCCTCCTCACCAATAATGTTAATTGTTCCTTATACTGTTTTCAATGTGTGTTTCAATTATTACCTTTTGTTTATGGTCTCTATTCCTTTGTCCCTCTCCACTCCCCCCTCACCTCAGCAATAATGTAAATTGTTCCTTATACTGTTTGAGTTGTGATTCCATTACCATCTTATGCTTGTTTTATTTCTTCTAGTTCTTATGTAAAGCACTTTGAATTAAAGTGCTATATAAATTCAATAAAATACAAAATACAAATACTGCCTCCTAAAGGATGTCCAGCTCATATCATGTATACACACTACTCACCCAGTCTGGATAAATGGTACGAATATTCACAGCATGAATCACCTAGACACTTCCCGCAGGAATGAAAATTTGACTTAGATAACGACCCTACATAATAAAATATTTTTGATTAGCAAACAAACCTATTCTGCAAAATGTAAAGGTTTGCTGCATAAATGGACACTGGTTTGCAATTATTTGAAAAATAAACTTTTCTTGCCTAGCACTCCCACACAGGTCTGTCACTTTTACGAGTAGAGGAGGCGATAGATTTTTGTTTTATTCCCTATTTCCCTCCCTCTCTTGCTCTCTCCCTCCCTCTCTCCCTCCGTCCCTCCCTCCCTCATGCCCTCCCTTCCTCTCTCCCTCCCTCACTCACTCACTCACCCCCCATTAAACCCTTTGAACTTGCAGTGAACAGAAAAAAAGAGGGTTGAGAGAGCCCTGAGGGCAGGAGAGGAATGCAAGGTGAGCTGTGCTTTCATTCAACAGGATAAATTAAATAGCTAGCCTTGCTACACAAGTGTTAATTTAATTAGCAAACTTACAGAATTGCATAGCAAACTGCTATGCAACACTGCTTATTTTATGCCTTGCTATGTACAGGCTAAGATTTCCCAAATCTTCCAATCACCATCAGCTGCTGACTTTCGCACCTTTGAGGGTTTCCCTGGATCCCCCACCACAACTAGCACCAGTGCATTCCCACTCAGGCAACTCCGAGGAGGGTAACACGCTGGTTACAATGTGTGCACCCTGGAGTGCCACAGAGTTATTTGATATTGTGCAAAGGTTTCCCAAGATATGTGACGATCCAGTTAAGTTCAAAGAGGAGTTGCAGGTCATCATTGACTGCTACTGTCCCACATGCGCAGATTTGAACCAATTTCTGCGTGCAGCTCTATCCACTGACTTTTTGCATTGCTAAAACTGAGTTGTAACTGCCCAAAGAACCTCCTACTGATGGGTCTGAAGCCTTTCACTGACAGACTACTGTGAACTATTATCGAAATCTGTCTGCGAAAGACTGATTGGGCAAAAATAAACACCTACAAACAGGCAAAGGGGGAAAATCTGACAGAATATCTGGAGAGACTGTAACAATGTACAGCATTCAGGGATTATTGATGCAGTAGATGTAGCCTCCCCACTAATCTGTGGTGATACAGATTGGTATGGGGTTGAACTGGAGGTGGTGGAAAGGTTAAAATATGTCCTCATAGGTTGGGCATAGATTGATGGAGGTTTTATTAACTGTACAACATTTCCATGAGAAAATTGAGACACAAAAAGGACAGTACTGAAACCAGCTCTGGTGCTCCTTTTACAGAAATACCAGCCTTCCCAGGAGAGGGGAGGGTTCCGCTCAATGCCTGGGGGGCGGGGGAAGAGGCTGGTATGCTCCCCAGTCACATGACGAGGGTCAGGATAGCGAGCACTCTCACATAAGAACACACGCTGACCAATGAAACTACTGCAACGAGTTCAGACACTGGAAAGCTAAGAGCCCAAATCAACCCCAATAGGACGGTCAAGGAGGTCAGTCAACTGCAACAATTGGGTTAGTTGTGCCCCCGCCCCCACTGCCATCCCCACAAAGTGACCACTAGGATTTCCAAAGGGACCCTGAATCAGATGCACCACTGATTGCGCTCAATCCCTCTGACCCCCATGTTGAGGGCACTACTGATGGTCAAAAGGTTTCACGTTTGGTTGGCATCGGAGCATCACGCTCAGCTCTGAATGTTTCTGAATTTCCAAATGTCATGCACTCTGATGAAATTGTCAATGAAGTTGGTAATGGACATATGCCGAAACCTCACCCTGTACCTTCCCTGCTTGTGGTCACGCTGGGTCCTATCTCAGAGGACCATGCCTTTTTGTGGAGTCCCTGTTCACCTATCAATCTGCTTGGGTTAGACCTTCTGTGTAAACTGAGTTGTTCCATTAACTGTTCCCCTAATTGTATATTCCTTGATATTCCTGCCCATAGAGAACACAAGGTTTCGGTTGTATTACAGGAGAACCCCATTTGTACCCAGGAGACCGGGACAGCACTCTTTGCTGCAACAGAGACTATTGGATAGAGTTCCTGCCAAATTATGGCCCAATCATGCAAATGGAGCAGGTTACATGCACAATGCAGAGGCAGTCAAGATCACCCAGAACCCAGCTAAATCTCTGCCATGTGTACCACAGTATCCTCTGTATCTGCCCCGTGATAGAGTTTCTCCTTGAACAAGATATCATTGTACCCACATGTACCCCCTGCAATACCCCAATGTTGCCCACAAAGTAACCAGGTAAAGAAGTTGACCATTTTATACAAGACCTGCGGGCAGTAAACAATGCTGTCCTACCAGCCTTTCCCGTTGTTCCCAACCCAGCTGCTATCCTGTCCTGCATCCTAGCTTCATCTACCTGTTTTACTGTTGTAGATTTATGTTCAGCGTTTTTCTCCATTCCGGTCCACTCTGACAGCCAGTACCTGTTTGCCTCACAGTACAAATTCCCACGTTTCCCAATGGGGTACATGGAAAGTCCCACCCTGTCCTCCCAAATCGTGAGGAAGGATCTTGACTCAGTGGCGTTCCAAGGAGAGTCAACACTAGTGCAGTACGTAGATTTGCTGCTTGCCTTCTCCACCTTGGAAGCTTTCGAGCAGGACTCCCTCACTTTATTGACAGAACTTGCAGAAAAGGGTCACAAGGCACCCAAAGAAATGTTGCAGTGGTGTTTACCCAGTATGCCATATCTGGGCCATGAGATTACAGTTGGCGAAAGACATCTGTCCCAGGATCATATTGTCGCTATCCAGAAGCTACTCAAGCCACAGACCAGGAAGCAAATGGGAGGGTTCCTCGGGATGGTCAGTTACAGTAGGCAAAGGATCCACGGGTATCCCACGATAGTCGAGCCCTTTCAGACTCTTGCGCATGATTCGGCCACAGAACCCCTTCCATGATCACAGGACGCAGAAGATGCCTTTGTCACCATAAAGCAAGCGCGCCCAACAGCCCCAGCATAGGGTCTACATGATTATGGGAAGCCATTTGTGTTGTACTGCATTTCATGTGAGGGCTTTGCCGAAGAAGTGTTAACACAGTTGCATGGCGATAAGTATCACCCGTGTCATACCACAGTATTGGCCTAGACCCAGTGGCAGCTGGACTCCCAGCTTGCCTGCGAGCCGTTGCTGCTGCTGCCCTGTTGATTGAAAAGACTGATTGATTGGTTGGTACATAGTCCCACCGTCAACGTGTCAGTGCCCCACTCAGTGTTGGCCCTATTGCTTAAAGGGAAGATACAGCAGGAATCTAATACCCGCCAGACCCGATATGAGAAACTGATAATTTCTGCTGAAAATATAACATTGAACCGATACTCTGGGCTTAACCCTGCTTCTCTGTTGCCTACGCCGCAGGACGGGGAGCCACACGATTGTCTCCTACTAGTACAAACGCAATTTTCACCTCGTACTGATTTGATAGATGTCCCGCTACAGAACCCAGAGTGCATCCTCCTTGTAGATGGCTCACGTCTATGTAGTCAGGTAACCAGAGAACTTGTGTCTGGTTATTCTGTATGTACCCTCCACGACATCTTTGAGGCATAGAAATTGACAATGGCCAAATACTCCCAGGTCGCTGAACTCGTTACCCTCAGCTGGGCATGTATCTTGGTGCAGCTGATGCGTTTGCCTGATAGTAGCTGCATTTTAGCATTAGGTTTGGTGGTATTTGATATCAGTTTAATGTGTGCAGTCTGGAGGGAGGTAATCAAGACTGGGTTTTGGCTGTGCTAGGGCTGTATAGGACGCTTATGTGTGCAGCTAGCTCTGAATTCCGTGTGTATAGCTGCGTTTTATCAGAATGTTGAGGTGTTCATGGGGTATTGTTTGTATGTGAGCAGCTAGGCCAAATTGATCGAGGGGTGTAGCTGCGCTCTAATTGCATGTTGGTGTAGAGTAGTGAGAGCTTAGTTATAGGAGAGGTGAGTGTCTGGGTGGAGTTCTGATCTAACGAGCTCAGTATACTAAATTTCAAGTGCGCATATGCAATTGCTGCGTTCAGAGTAAACTTATTGGTGACTTAATAGGCATTTTCGTGGTGTCATTGCTCATCGCATTGAACATTTGACATCAGGTTGCAGGTCTCTGTCGCCTTACATAGTCTTAGTCGGTTTTCTGGAAAGAGCTGGGATTTTAGAGCTTTGCGGAAGGTCATGTAGTCTTGGGTGTTTTGATTTTTATGAGGGGGGAGTGAGTTCCAGAGAGTTGGGGCTAAGGTTGAAAAGGCAGATCCTCCGATCCTTAAAGAATTAGAAGATGGAATCACTAGAAAGAGGGCAGTGCTAGATCTTCGGATGCGAGATGGGAGGTAGGGTTTTAGCTTCTCTTGTATGTACGTTGGGCTGGTCTTGTGCACTGCTCTGTGGGTAATGCAAAGGGTCTTGAAGGTGGCCCATCATCCGACTGGGAGCCAGTGCAGGGTTCGGAGAGCGGGTGAAACGTGGTCTCGGTGTCCCAGGGCGAGAAGGAGTTTGGCTGCAGCGTTTTGGGCTCTTCGGAGTTTATTGAGTTGGTATGCCTGTGTTCTCAGGTAAAAGTAATTGGAATAGTCCAGTCTCGACATAACAATAGACATAACAGCGGCGAGTCTGTTGGGGTAGGCAAGGTAAGGAAAGATGAGTCTCAGTTTGAGGTGGTAGTGACAGCATTTTGAAACATTATTGATCTGGCAGGAGAGGGTTAGGCCAGAGTCCATCGTGCAGCCTAGGTTTTTGACTATATCGGAGGGAGGGGTGGCGTATGTGGGAGAAGGGAAGTATTGCTGCATACTATGATTTCAGTTTTGTTGGGGTTCAGAAGGAGGTGGTTACTTGTCATCCATTGGTCAACATCAGAGACAAGCTTCAAAGTCGGAAGGCGGGTTGGTGTTTGTCTTGGGAATTCTTAGGATAATTTGGGTATCGTCTGCGTAGTTTTAGCAGGAGAGGTTTTGTCACGTCCCGCGGGATTCCCAATGTCTCTAGTGTCCCTCCCCAAACTTCCGATCCCCCTCACCCTTACTCCTGCCCATCCACTTGCCCGGATCCGGGACCCACGTGTGTTCTCTGCGACCCCCCATATGCCAGGGCGATTGTGTCAGCAGTCCGCTCGCCTCTGAGGACGCCAGTTTCATTGGCATATTCCGTGGCGGCTGCGAGATTGGCCTCGCTTTCTGCTTCCGCGTCACGTGACCGGCACGTCCCGCTCACGTGTTGCTGGAACTCGATCACGTGATGCGGGCGCTGGTCACGTGACCGGAAAACACTCGTAGCGCCACTATTTAAACGCTCGCATCACAGTGTTCAGTGCTTCACAGCTGTTTACCTTGGACACTGTTGGCCGCTCCGTTTACTTTTGGTTTGGATCTTGTGGAAACTGACCTCGGATTGTTTCACGGACTGTTTGGGATTCCCCTGATTATTGACCCTTGGATTTGGAACTCTTGCTACGGATCACGGACTGTTTTCTGGACTTCCATTCTGCTACACCCCTTGGCACTACGTTTCTTGGATTTCTTGTTCGGATTCCAACTACAGGTAGGCCCGGCGCACTCGGACCTCCATATATCCTCCTGAGCTTCCACCTACTACTGGGAGCGAGACGCTATTGGGTCCCGGAACCCCTCAATAGGTTCAACTGCACCTCTACTGTCAACCCTTGGTAAGACCTTTCCATTTTCTTGTTGATTGGTTTGTGGATGTTGTTCTGGCTAAGTACTTAACAGGTGTTTCTTTACAGTGGCCCAGGGGTTCCCAGAAGTCTGCATCTCCGGAAGAACATCTCCCACCTGTGGCCTCAAAGGTTGTACAGAGAGTGGTTTGGACTATCTATGTGCGACACTTGTGGACAGAGGTTTCTTCTGCCTACACGACAATCAAGACAGTCAAGACAGGTTTCGCGTGCAGATGGTTCCTGGTAGAGTGGTCAGAGGTTGAAGAGGAGAGCAGAGACGCATGCACCTTGGGGTACGCCAGTGTTCACTGGGCGAGCAGTTGAGACAAAAGGGGAGATGAGGGCGATGTGTTTCCTGTTGCTGAGGAAAGAGGCAATCCATTTGAGTGCCGAGTTACGGATTCCTAGTGAGTGGAGGCGGTCAAGGAGGATTGAAAAGTTAACCGTGTCAACGGCAGCAAAGAGATCCTGTAACCTTGAGATCATCCCCGATCGAGATCAGAGTGGCTTCTGTTCCATGTCGTAGTCTGAAGCCTGATAGTGCGGGTCGAGGAGTTTGTTGGATTCTACAAAGCAGTTGAGCTGGGAGTATGCAGTCCGGTCAATGAGTTTTGTGGGAAATGTGGTCTTGGTTAGGGTCAAGCCGGCCATGGGATGCCTTTTTTAGAAGTGGCTTGACATTCACTATTTTAAAGGCATCAGGGAAGATGCCAGAGGTGAGGGAGTTGTTTAGTATGGTTCTTGCATGTTCCCCTGTGCAGCTAGAGGAGAATATTCCCTTCAGAAGAGGGGCAGGGGTCGAGGGGCGACCGGGAGGGTCTGCTGGCTGATAGGTCAAGGAACTCTAGTCTGGAGATGGGTTTGAAAGAGTCAAAGGTCGGTAGAATGGGATCACGAGGGAACGGTGTAGGGTAGGGAGGACAATGTTGTGTTAAGGGTTGCGATCCTGTCAAGCAGTGCTGTAGAAATGTTGCGAGAGGGAGTCGCAGAGTGATTGTGTGGGAGTGGATTGGGCAGAGGTGCAGGTAGGTTTTATGAATTCAGAGATGATCTTGTGGAGTTCTTTGCTGTTGCTGTCACAGTTCAGAATTTGTTTATTGTAATAGGCTTTTTTTAGCCTTTCGAATCTCGGATTTGTAATTCCGGTGGTGGAGGGAAAACATGGATCTGCTGAGATCAGTTTTAGATGCTCACCATTTGCGTTCAAGATAGTTATTTTGTTTTTTGACAGTCCTCAGGTGGGGCGTGAACCATTTGGGGGACGGTCCTTTGCATGAGGTCGTAGGGCGCGAGGGGGTGAGAGGAATTAGCAATTCTTTGATATGATAGTTTATTTATATAGCGCCTATACACAATGTGTTTCAAAGCGCTTCAAGGCAAGGGAGGGAACAAGGGAAAATACAACCACATTCTTACAGGCCATGAACAGTAAGGATGTGAAATTAACTATCGTACTCGGCCTGATGACATTTCAGATAGTGCAAGAGCTAAAACATAAATAAGGAAGGGAGGGAGAGAGTGGGAGGAAAATGGAAACAGACAGGCGACTACCGTACTAGGCCTGACGACATTTCAGGTAGAAACAAAAGGTGAGGGATAGGGGTGCAGAAAGGGAGGGAAGGAAGAAAACAGGCAACTATCATACTAGGCCTGACGACATTTCAGATAGTGCTGGAGGAGTGGTGGGGAGGAAAAAAACAGTAATGGGAGGGTGGAGGAAACAGACGAGGTTGCTATCATATTAGGTCCAGGGACAATTCTGATAAGGTAAGTGCATAGAAGAAAGTAAGAGGAGGAGATAGGAAAAGGGAGAAGGGAAAGGAGGCGATAGTGGAGAAGCAAGAGTGGAGAGCGAATACAATTGCAGAAGTCAGTAGTAACACATAATGTTGCAAGGCAGGATACAAGATGAAGATGGGAACAGCATGATTCAGGGCCATCATGAGTACAAGATGCAAAGGAAGTCCAGCATGAGATTTGAGAAAGAGTGACGCACCGTGAATGAAGTCCATAAAAGTAAAATCCAGCATTGGCCACAAGACAGTGATGGTGAAGGAAGGCACAGGTGGGCGGGGCTTAGGCCAGGTGACCTAGATCCACTTTAAGCCAGGAGGGTCGACCACAGGGCAGCATTGCAGGGGGATGGAGTAGAAGGGCTTCAGCTAGGTCATTGAGTACCTTGACTTTGTTTCAGCATTTGTGGTCAAGGATGGGGGTAGGTGGAGCTATAGCAGAAGGGGTAGGTGTGTTGATAGAGAATGGCATGGCAAAGTGGTCTGTCCAGATAAGTGGTTTGGGGCTGGATATATAAACCAGGTCATAGGAGCTGAAAATCGCATCGAGGTTGTGATATGATATGATATGGCATTTATAACGTGCCTATACAAAAGTGTTTCCCATTGTGCCCACCTGAGTGGGTTGGACCAGTGGTATGTTGGGAGAGGTGGAGTGCATCAAGACTGTCAACCAGTGGATGGGTCATGGGGTTGTTGGGCATATCAAACCAGATAGTGAAATCTGACAGAGTGGAAGAGATGGCTGATTTACATGAATGGTAGCTATTGAGTCACAGAGATTGTTGGTGAAATGTCAGTTGTATCCTGGGGGTCTGTAGACGAGTAGGAAGCTGTGGGTGAATGTCGATGATGGCGAGAGTTTTACCTGAAGGGATTCACAAGATGCATTGCATGCCTGGGATTTGACGAGTGAGATGATGAAATGGGTTTTGTAAAGGATTGCTACTCTGCCACCTCTGGAGTGTCTATTGTGGGCAATAAGCGAGTAGCCGGGGCCCGGGGGGCCTCATGCAGGACTGGTGCACAATCTTTGGAGAATCAGGTTTCGGTGATAAAAATGAGGTCGGGATTGTCCGAGAATAGGAGGTCAAAGATGCTGTGTCTGTTTCTTGAAACAGAGCGGGCATTAAATTGTGACTTTGTGAGTGGAGGTGGTTTTCGTGACGCTCATCGCAGGGAGAGCTTGGTGGGCATTGGTGACAGTTGAGGTGGGGGATGTGGAAGGATCATTCTGGGTGGGTCAATAGAGACTGGGTGGGGGGCTAGAGGGGGAGCTGGATGTCTGTGGATTTTGAGTGATGGGTGAGAGGGCTATGTTGATGGGGGCGGGAAAAGTAGGCGGGCGGTGGTATGTAAGATGACGGATGAGGAGGGGGATCAGGGGGATTTGGGAGGGTGGAGAGTGGATCACTTGCGGATCAACGGTTTAGTCGGGTTGTTTCTGGTTCGAGTCTGGAGAGGGCTGGAGGTTTAGGTGTATTGGGTGAGCAGTCAAGAGCAAGGGGGTGGAGACTGGGAGAAGGTGGAGGGGAGGGTCTGAAGGTAAGGGTGGAAAGGGCTGGGAGGTTGGATCGATGGAGAAGTGGTGATGTATGGAGGGACGCGGGAGAGGACCAGACACTTTCAGCTTTTTGTGGGTTTTGGTGCCATGGGAGCGTGGCAGAGGGTAGGAGGGTCAGAGGGAGAAGGGGATGAAGATACTATTCTAGAGAGGGCGAGACAAGCCGTTTTCAGAGAAGGGAAGGGGTATGAAGGGGCGGGTCTGTGGGTGGGGTTCGAGTAGGGTTTGAGGGGGAGAGAGAGAGGGTGACATGGGAGGTAGGTTGAGAGGGAGAGGAGTTCCTCAGTGGGCACAAGGATGGTGTGGTAGAGGAGCAGGGCTCATGATGTTTGGAGCGCCAGAGAGCTCCTCTGGCCTGTAAGTTTGATATTGGTCGGGGTGTCTGGACGGGGTATGTGGGATTGTTCTCAATAGATGCTAGAGGGAAGGTGGATGTTGATGTGTTCGGGTAGGTTGAGGAGTGGGGGATGAGCATTTGAGAAAACAGGTGTTTGGCGCGCCAGAGTGCTCCTCTGATCTTAGAGTTGGAGGGGGGATTACAGGCGGCGTCTGTGTGTATTGATGTTTAGGTGCAGGGGTTGTAGATTGCATCCAGATGCGGGATAAAGGGTGGGGGTTTCATGAAGTTGAGCGCTAGAACGCGGGTTGCGTGCTGGGAAGTGTGAGTTACGGGGGGAGGGTATTGTGCAGGAAGGCTGGGAATTTGGACGGGTCAGAGAGGTGGTCTTCGTCAAAGTGAGATCTCCATCCCGGGGGAGGTTACGGCAGCACCTAGAGATTGATGTACATGTAACAGTAGATGTAGTGACTCTAGAATGAAGAACTGGCATCTAGATTCTTGAGAGGGTCAAACTGGGATCAGCAGTAGAATGCAGCAACTCTGGATGTGATAGTGGCGCCTAGATTTGAGACGCCTTCGACAGAGAGAGAAAAGGTCTAACATGTGACAACAGCAAATACAATTATCCAAGTGTGTGACGCAGGCAAATAATTCACAGTACTATCTCAGTATGGCACTTTCTAGGTGTGAATCAATAAAGCATTAACAATTTCTAAGTTTGCGAGGCAGGCAAATAATTCACTTTCTAGGTGTGAATCAATAAAAAAAATTCTAAGTGTGCGACAATTTATGTGTACTCTGGAATCAGCAAAGTTACTTGACATCCATTGGTACTCCTATCTTGAAGGAAAATATGTGTCCTCCCTATTGCATGCTCTACTGCTCCCGTCCGCCCTACCCACTGTTATGTTAAGTTTTTATGCCATGACCCCTTCTCAGTCTTCCACTGCCCAAAGAAATGCTCTAGCAGATAATGCAGCCCATTCAGCAGCTTTAAACAGGCCCTTGGTCCCAACGATACTCTTGTTTGTAATTCCGTTCAGCAGTCACTGATTGCCTCCCTTTCCAGCCTGGCCATATTCCAAGACCAAGCTCCTGAAGTAGAAATGGTGACCTGTATATGTTGAGTCCAGACTCCCTTTGGTCTTCCCCAGACAGCCACCTGGTGGCATCCATGATACCTCTTGCATACTTAGGCCAAGAGGCCCATGGCATTGCCCACTCAGGTAAAAATGCTATGAGACATGCCGTGGATAAGGAATGGATAGCCCCTGGCTTTGTCACAGTAGCACAGGACTATTGTGAAAGATGCACCATTTGTTTGAATCACATGACTGGGAGAGCGGTTAAGACAAAACTATCTCTACGTCCAGTAACAGAGGATCCGTCTTAAAAGTGCAGACATATTTTATGCAGTTCCCCAGATGTGTCTTAAGCCTACTGTTTGGCCATTTGATCATAGTTGACGTGTTCTCTGGGTGGGTGGAAGCCTTACTGTGTAGGAGGGCAGATGCAGTCCCTGTTGCCAATTTAAATTATGCTTTGTGTTGCCCCTTCTTATAGATAGCGATAGAGGTACCCACTTTACTGGCCAAATCACTAAGGAGATATGCAAAGCACTAGGTATCTCTCAGAAGTTTCACTGCGCTTACCACTCCCAGTCAAGCTGTTTTGTAGCACACTAAAATGGTGACTTGGCTGCCAAGGTTTCAGGAAACTGGTTTAAAAGGGCGCCAGGCACTGCCCTTAACACTATTTGCCATGCGCAACCACCCCCAGCGCAAGCACAGCCTGCCGCCCATGAGATCCTTACAGGACATCCCATGAGAGTAGGAACTGCCCCCCCAGCAGCTCCACACCTCCTGAACATGCACCTAGAAGATGAGACAGTACTAAAGTATTGTCACACGTTGCTGTTCATTCTCTTCATGCCCAGGTCAACAGCCTCTGAGCCCTGCCATCCTCTGAAGCCCGTCGACTGGGTCTTCGTGAAGGTTCAACAGCAAAGGTCAGCACTCCAGTCCAGGGGGTATGGACTGCACCAGATCCTGCGGCGCATGCAGTCATCAATTTCACCGAAGTGCCTGCGTGGGTCCATGCTACCCACTGCCACAAGGTCCCCTTCAGCGCCTGACACCTCCGTCACCTCTGCCAGTGCAGATACGCCTTGTGCTCCCACAAGAAGCCACACCTGGGCCCGTGACCGAGGGCAAAGCCCCGGCGAGGCGGCCTACTCACCTCTGGATGAGACAATCCGACGACAAAAAATCCTCCTGATGTGTTAGTACAGTGGCATAAATTGGAAACGGCTACCACACAGATGCCTGTGCCAGCTGGTTCTGGACACTGTTTCCACCTCTTGGCCACTTGCTTTGTCCCGATGACCAACGTGAGCTTGCGGCTCTGGTACTTCGGGTATTTCTAGCTTGAACCATAGTAGGGAGCCAACATACACTGCCACGAACACTGAATTGTGAACTTTGTGTAGCACACAGACCAGAGGAACATCAAACATTGACCAGCACCCCGAAGCCTGAACTGGGAACTTTGTTCAGCCCTTGATCCTGGATTGAAAACTCTTTTGAACGTTGCAATTTGTCCCGTTGCAATGTGTCCCGTTGCAGAACTCTGAGAGAAGTGCCCTGAACTGAGAAGAGTCGGCAGAACAGCACCTCGCATGTGTCTGCCTCTTACGAACTGTGCCGAGGCCCTGCCACGTGCTATGATGTTGCAGAACGAGCCAGACTCTCTGTATTTTGACATTAGACTTGGATCCACCCACAATGCCTTGTCCAAAAACGACTGTCTCATTTGATCTATTTAAATCTCAATGGGATTGCTACTTTTAACACTACATGTCATGAACACAATGGTCCTTCTGCTTGCCTTTGGGTTCACAGTGAGAAGAACAAATTACTTTCCCCGGGTAATGTTCTTTCGACTGCATATTCCTCCCACATATTCCTCATCTTTGATATATACCCAGCCAGCATCAGCTGCTTCGGAAATGTTTTCACAGAAGAGGACGCTGTGTGTTGTTGATTAATGGATCTTGTGGCCCTCAACCATCTCTGTCCACTCTCGAGTAAGACATTGATGTTGATATATGTAGCATGCACCGCACCCCTTACTTCACTTCTTAGTTTTTCCCTTCTCGTATGCACAGAGGTCTCTAAGGTCACAAGATGACCTGACATTGGAAGAGAGGAAGGTGTAAAACATGGAAATTGGTTTAAGGGCAGGTTGGGAGGGTGATGAGGAATATGTGGGAGGAAAATACAGTCAAAAGGAACACTACCAGGGTAAGTCATTTGTTCTTCGAATGGATTGTGTGCTCCCACGTATTCCTCATGTCTGATAGACTCCCATAGCTGTGTGCTCTAGGCGGTGGGAACAGAGAATTTCCTTTTCATTAATGTTGTGCAAAAAAGCGTTCCCAAACTTCACCTCCTGACCCGACGCAGAGTCCAAGCAATAATGCTTTGTGAAGGTATTAATACAAGTCCAAGTTGCAGCGTTTCCATAGATTTCTTCCAATACCATTTCACCTAATGAGACTTCACCAAATCCATTTCACCGAAAATGGTAGGGGAAATGGCATATGTGTATTGAATAATAGGTGGGTGTGGGTTATCACATACATCAAAGTTGCAGCACTACAGATGTCCTGCACTGGTTCCCCCCCATTTCAAACCAGAAGTAGTAGCCACAGCTCTGGTAAAATGAGCTCATAAACTGGAAGGGACAGCTTTGCCCGCCAAGTTGTAGCAATCAGGAATGCATAAAAGAATCCAACGGAAATAATGTGTGCTTGGTTACAGCTTGACCCAGCTTGTGACCAGCATATCCCACAAAAAGCTTATCGTCCTGTCTGAGTTTTGCTAGTCTATTTATGTAAAAACTCAATGCCCTTTTTGGATCTAGGCGATGAAGACTCTCCTCCTCTTTAGTAGGATGTGAAGGTGGATAAAAAGTAGGCAGCAATATCATCTGTGCCAAATAAAATTTGGAGACCATCTTCTGTAGAAAGAAAGGACGGGCCCTCAACATAACCTTTTCCTTGTAAAAGGTGGTAAACTGAGGATTACAAGATAAGGCTTACAACTCACTGACTCTACGAGCCAAGGTAATAGCTGTTAAAAAGACAGTTTTCCACCTCTCTGCTCGATAATCTCAGATGATATTAAAATCGTTGAATATGCTACAGAGCGATACTGTGATTCAGTTTTGCTTCACATTGATTCAGCAGAGGTTAGTAATACAATTCTCAAAGCTGCTGACGACCTGCTGTTCTTTGGTTTTGACATTTCCTTGGAGCCTGCGAAAGCAATTGTAATTTGTTCCCTTGACTCTGCTGACCTTAGGCAGAAGGCCAGGAAGAGTTCTGATGTGTCGCATGTACGGTCTCTTATGCGATCTGCCCAAACTCGGTCGCCTTGAAAGTTCAAATGCAAGCCGTGAAAACCCTGACAGACTCTACGTACAGGCCTAGCCATGATTGATCCCCTCGGAAAGACAAAACTTTATTTTATCATGGAACACCCATGGATTTAAACATTTGTTCAATAACTTGGAGGTCCCCCTAGATCAAGTTTTTGTAATTTGCCTGCAGGAGACGTGGTTATTGGACTCCCCTTGGAGAGATGGTTTTACCATGTCAGTAAAACCCGCAGTCAAAAATGCTCAAGGAAGACCAAGCGCTGGGCTACTAATAATGATTTGCATCACTCAAAATTGGTCATCTCCGATTTGCTCAAATCCTAACCCTTATGTTCAAGGAATAATCATGCACACTCTGAATTCCAATCTAGCGATGAAAAAACATCATCTTATTGTCAACAGCTATTGGAACCCTGCAAAAATGAGTGCAAAGGTTTTTGTTAATACTGTATGTAATTTAATAGATGATGCAATGCTGTTATATAACAACTTAACAATTATTTGTTGTGGGGACTTCAACTGTTCTTGGTTTCAATTTGATCAGACAACCAATTGTTATAAGCGACGTCCATCAAAGGATGTGGTGGCCAGAGGGCAAATGTGGGCTGATGCAATGAAATCGCGTGACTGCGTTATGGTAAATGGTGCTGTCAGTGGCGATATCCCTGCCCAGCCAACCTGGCACCACGAGCCCCAGCACAGCATCATCGATTATTTCTGGGTTTCAAGGAACTTTCAGTTGAAGCTATTAAGCCTTCAAATCCAAAACATGACCAATAGTGACCACAAGCTCCTGAAACTTAGCTGTCTATTAGACACCTGTAGTTCTGGTGAAGTATACAATCTTCCGGTTGAATCTAATAGTGGGTGTAATCGTCTTCGCATAAATTCCCCGCAGATCAGCCGCGTGACTGACAGATTTACCGGCTTATTGAATGGCGTGGATTACCCTTCACTATTGATTGACCATCAGATTGTCACTAAGGCTCAGGGTCAAAAGCACACCCAACATAACCACGCGTTCAGTTTAATCATGAACGAGAAAAAAAAGCTTTGCGTCGAGATTTACGCCTCATAAAAAAAAATTCACCAAAGAGCATGGTATCAGATGCTGTGAGAGTTATAAGAGCCATTTTTAGGAATTGGGTAACCTCACACAAAGCTATCATCATCATCGAACAAGATCGTGCTGAGTTGATGATGAAGCTTATAATCACCAAGAACACTCGGGAAATTTGGCAGATTTCAAACACGGGCACAATTGACGGTTTAACTACACCTCAAAACACTATCTCGGGTGATAGATGGTCCAGACATTTCTCTGGTGTTTTTGCCAGTTCAACTAACCCTTTTGAGTGTTACTCGGTTGCATGTCATGGTTCTTGGGCTGTTGACACCCCGCTCGATGAAATTAAACTAGCAATCAAGAGTCTAAAGAACTCTCGTGCCGCTGGCCCTGACCGGATTAGCAATGTAATGCTCAAAGAGAATCTAACAGTCTGGGCCATCTTTATCGAATGACTATTTGCTAGTATTGCCTTGCAAAAATGTCTACATGTATCATGGTTAACAGCCATTATAGTTCCCATCCATAAGAAAGGCAGCTGGGATTGCCTGGATAATTACCGACCGACTGCTCTCCTAGATACAATTGGGAAGATCTTTGGCTCTCAGCTGCGCTTGAAGCTTGCTCAATGGGCACATTTAGCTGGTATTCCTGACGTACGGCAAACTGGCTTCACAAAAGGTGTGGGTGTTGATGTCAACCTTTTGATCCTCACAATCCCGAAATTTGAAGCTCAGAAAGCCAGGCATAACATCTACCTAGCATTTATTGACATGAAGCAGGCCTTCGATTGCATAAATAGAAGCTTGCTCTGGAACAAATTAAGAAAATGTAATTGTCCATCAAATATTCTTGATCCAATAATGGCTCTTCAATTGAACACCTCAATCCGGGTACGCCTAAATAGAAGTGGTGAACTGTCCAATTCTATTCTAACGGCAAGGGGTGTAAAGCAGGGGTGCCCCCTTGCCGCGGATCTTTTCAAATTGTTCTTGGCGGACTTACCGGATCATCTTGGTCATGTTCACTGTTTTCCACCAAAGATCAACCAAGTTCCAGTAAGTTGTATTGCATACGTGGACGATCTAGTGTTGATTGATAGAACTCAAATTGGTCTCCAACGGTTGCTCAGTTCTCTATATGAGTACCTATCGATCAATGAGCTCACAATTAACACAGAAAAACAAAAATTGTGGCAATTGGTATTGTTTCAGGTAAAAAGGCTAAGGCGTTTAGGTGGGCTGTAGGTGGCCAGTTCCTTAATACTGTAGACTCTATAAGATACTTGGGTGTGCAGGTCAACATCTCCATCTGTGAACACCAATGGGTGAAAGATCTGAAACTAAAAACCATGAGTCTTGCCTTCCAAGTGGCAAAAATAAAGAAAAGCTATGGTAAATTTTCTTTATCCCCAGTTCTGACGTTCTACTTGCAAAAGGTAGTTCCTATATTAACTTTTGGAGCCGAGGTTAGCTGGAAAATCAGTGAGCATATTTGGAACTCTTTAGAAGGGCGTTTCTGGCGCTATGTTCTCCACCTGCCACAATGTGATTCAATGATATCTTTACGAGACAAATTGTCACTGAACTCCTCGTATAGCCATGTGATCTGGAAATCAATCACATTAATGCGAAAAATGTCTGCTGAAAATCCAATGCCCGCTTATCGAATATTCAACAAAACCTGTTCTGACAATAATGTAACCTTATTAGACATGTGGCGTCTCAGAGTACAAGCCTGGGTCGATGTCGCGGGAATCTCAGAGTTCGATATTTTCACTAGACCACAACACGCAAAAAAGAAATTTGAATCTTGGGCTTGGATCACCAACTTCGACAAACGGGAAAAACTATCCTCTACAAACTGGCTAGGCATTGGTCAAAAAAAGTTACATTTCCAGTCGCATTATTTAATGCATTCTCCAACTCGCTAGTACCATGAGCAATTTCTCAGGTTTCGACTGAACATTCTGAAATCTAAGGAAATTCTCTGGCAAAGAAAAGATAAACTGGAAAAAGACCATCTATGCCGTTTCTGTTCCCTGGCAGTCGAATCGCTGAAACACTTAGTCATTGAGTGTGAGAAAACTAGTGCCTTGCGTTCTGTACACCTGAGTCAATTTGCTCCTCTAGATAATGACGTTCGCCTGGTGGCTTAAGATTTTATCTGGTGCAAATGTTAAACATGTTGGTGCAATTGTGAACTATCTAGATGCATTACTGAAAACCCAGCTTTGAGCAGTGATCTCAAGCCTCTATTCTGTGTTTTGGAGGAAATTAACTGGGATAGAAATTGACTCTTCGCATGTTATGTACAAAGTGGCTGATGTGTCTTTATCTTTGCTTTTGTTCACTTACTTTCCTTTTCTGACGTGAAGAGCCATCGGTTCTGTAAGAACCTTCTGAGTTATGTTTGTGGAATTGAAAGGTTTTTACGTATGTTAAAACTGTAGATTTTTCAATTTAAAAAAATAAATAAATTAAGACAGTTTCAAGGTTTAGCATCCTTAAAGGACTTGAATGGAGAGGCTCAAATGGAGCTCCCATAAGAAACGTTAGCACCAGATTTAGATCTCAGACTTGTACAATGAATGCAACAGGGGGGGAAAACGTTAGTTAACCCCTTTAGAAACTGGATCACAATAGAGACCTTAAAATGTGATCCCTGCTCTGGTGAGCATTTAAAGAACCAACGCTGCCAAATACCCTTTTGTCGTCACAACTTGCAGCCCCCGATGGGCTAAATGTAGCAAAAAGGACAGCACTACTGGTGTCTCACAAGAGAATAGGTCAATAGTCACTTTCTGTAACTGAAAACAATAAAAACATATACAACAACAAAAAAAAGAAATGGGCTGGAGCAAGACGGAGCCAAACTCTGGCAAGGTTTGTCTTGCCAGAGCGCTGCTCCGTCCCAAGGCCTTCGGACCAGCCCAGGAAACTCAGATCTGTTCCCAAGCCGAGCTCTAACGCACAAACCTACACATTTAAGGCATTAACTATCATTAGGGAAAAGGGGCCCGGGCACTTTGGATTATCAGTTGTTCCATACTTACCGATGCACATGCCTCATACATATCAGCTATACACCAGAAACAGATAATTCAGCAATATAGATTTCTCATTTACAAATAATATGTTTCCATTACATCACTCCACATGTTTTATTTTTTTTAAATTTTATTATTTGATTGTTAGGCACTTACAGGCAAGTGAAACACTATTTCAAAGGGCCCACAGGACGAGGGGAGGGAATAAGGGAGTGAAATACAATACAAAACACAATATTTAATAAGAACAGTGGGGAAACAGATGAAAGGACGAACCTAATATGCCTTGTGAGTATTCAGAACGAGCAAGTGCAGCAAGGAAGAAGGTAGAGGGGGTGCAGAGTCCGAGTTTATGGGTGAGCCACAGATTAAGTGCTAAGGTTGTTAAGTGCTACACAGCCAGGAGCCACGTTCGGAGTAAGTGCAAACCTCCAGGGCGGAGGGAGCGCCAAGGTAAGTGCTGAGGGTAGACAAGAGCTGGGCCAATAGGGTGTGGGAGGTCTGGGGCTCCCGAGAACGCATAAGGGCCCCGCACACCAATCACAGCAACTGTGGGATTAGCAGAGGAATGAAGAAGGGAAGGAGGAGGTAAAGAAGAAAGTCTTAAGGAGCTTCCGGAATTTAAGAAAGTCCTGCTCAAGATGCAGAGTCAGGGGGAGGCTGTTCCATAGGAAGGAGCCAGCTGAGGAAAGTGATCAACCACCTACCCTCTTATTTAGCAATTGCTTTACACACAAACAGTCCGGAGGAACTTAGTGGTCTAGAGGGAGAGTATTTAGTAAGATAAAGTTGAAGATCAAGTGGTCCCTAGGCACAGACAGCCTTGTGGATGATGAAGAGGGATTTGAATTTAATTTGTGAAGAAACCGGGAACCAATGAAGACTTTTTGCGCAGGATGGATGCGGTCCCGGGCTTAAGGCCAAGAAGAAGTCTTGCTGCCCCATTCTGGATTAGCTGGAGGGGTCACAGAGTGGAAGAAGGTAGATTCAAGAGTAGACTATTCCAATAGTGAAGCCTTGAGAGAACCAGGGCTCGGGTAACATTGAGCCTCTGGGGAAAAGTGAGAAAGGGGAGAATTCCTTTGAGAAGGGAGAGAGAGGGAGAGAGGGAGAAAAGGAGAGAGATATGACTCTAAGGTTTCTGACTACAGAAGAAGCAGGGGGAGAGCCTAAGGAGGATGGCCCGAGTGAAGGGAAGAAGGAGGGAGCAGGGGTCCCGATGGGAAGAATCTCAGTTTTACAGGCGTTGAGACGGAGATCTTTGAGGTGCACCAGGACTGGATGGCAGATGAGCAGTCAGAGATGATGGAGGATGCAAGAGAATCAGCAGGAAGTTTGGAAAAGAGCCGTGTCTCATCTGCGGAACACTGGAAGTTGGAAGAGAAGGAGGCGATGAGGCATACAAGCAGAGCTAGGTAGATGTTAAAGAGCCAAGGCGAGATGATAGAGCCCTGGGGGACATCACGGGTAGTGTACGAAGTAGGAGAGGAGAAAGTGCCCAGGATGATTTCAGAAGAGCAGTCAGTTAGGAAGCCTGTCAGCCAGTCCAGTGCCCGTTCCAAGATACCAAGGGTATTGAAGAGCCTTTGTATGAGGATGGAATGGTTGACTGCATCAAAGGCTGAGGAGAGATCTAGAAGGATGAGGACAGCTGGGAAGTTGGCGTCCAGAGATGCCAGCAGTTCTTCACAGGTGTTGAGAAGAGCAGTTTCCGCGCCTCTGGATGCTCTGACTCCAGATTGATGGTCGTGGAGACCACTAACAAGTTTGGTGTGCGAGTTGAGTTGGGGCAAGGCCAGCTTCTCCAGCAGCTTCCCCAGGAAAGGGGTGATGGAAATAAGGTGGTAGTTGGCAGGGTAGGTAGGGTCTGCTGAAGGCTTTTTCAGGAGTGGGTGCACAAGGGAGTGCTTAAGGGAGGAGGGGAAAGATCCAGCGAGAAAAGAGTGATTGCAGAAATCAGTGAGTGTGGGGGCAAGAGAGACCAAGTTATTCTTGATGATCCTGGATGAGCAAGGGGAAACCTCTTTAGAAGAGACCTTCATGGAGCGGACAACTCTGGTAACCTCTTCAGGTGTGACAGGGGAGAAGGAGGAGGAGGAGGGTGAGGGGCAAAGGGAGGCATGAGGGTGCATAACAAGGGTGTTCACGAAGTCCTGTGTTTTGGTGGCAAAGTGTGAGGCCAGCACGTTGCAGATGGCCTGTGAGGAGCAGGGGAGGAGGAGACTGCGGAAGGGTTGGCTAGTTCCCTGCAGAACCTGAAGAGTTCAGCCGTGTTGTTGGATGTAGAGGAAAACCGAGCCTGCATGTGGGCTCTTTTCTTGGCACAGATGGAGTCTGTGTTCCTTTTGGAGCATGCGGCAGGACAGTTTGTCAGCGGATGAGCCTGAGGTGTGCCACTTCCGCTCCACCGCCCTGCACTTTCGTTTCAGGGCCGCAAGTTTGGAGTCGTACATGGTGTTGCACTTAGAGGCAGGTTTCAGGCGGATCCTCATGAATGGGGAAAGAATGTCAAGAGTATTGGTGATGGACAGTTGGAAGTTGCTGAGAGCAGAGGTAGAGTCAGAGGAAGGGGGAAAGGAGGAAAAAGATGGAAGCAAAGGCAGCAGCTGACATTCATTTCATCGGGTGGATGTTAGTGAACGAGGTTGGCAGGGCTTTTGGGGGTCGGTGTACAGGAGGGCGGAGGAACCTCTGACGGGCCCATGGGATCAGAGCTCACCCTAGAGTACTTTAAGACAAGATAGCTGCAACTTGAGGTGGATGGGGTGCGGGATTCTCTTACTCCAACACCAATCAATAAAGACAACTCAATAGTTTGGCAAAGGGAAGTCTGTTTAATGACAAGTACAAAACGGGGAAGCAATAGGAGATCAACAGTGATGCGTTCGCCCGTCTCGCTTCAACTTCCAAAATCTTAATTCAAACAGCAATTCTTATAGCCAAAATTCGTCATCATTAACGTGTAACACTCATAAATTTGTCATGCAAGTCTATTGGTTGGAAAAGGTAACTTAAGTATAGGTGCTATATCTGTATATGGTAACAGAATGTGAGGATTGGATAACTCTTATAGGGTGGGCGTCTACGCCCCTCCCTCTACATCACTCGTGCAAAACGTCACTAAAAGTACAACGTCTCATTGGTTCTACTAGCTATAGGACCCTAGATTATTTGGTCCATTGTGATTGGGTCGGTTACACCCCTAGGCATAAATCTCCACTTTTAATTAGCAGCATGCAGAATGGTCACCCAGATGCGGTATGCCCCAAGAATCACCCTGCCTCCCTTCCATCAATCAGTACTTTAGGGCTATGTGTCAATTAGTTGGTTGAGTATGGCCTCGAAACTGTAGCTTCTTATCGGGAAAAGTTATGGCATCCTCTGGTCTTGGGTGACATCAGACGTTGGTACCTCTTCGCGCCTGGCTAGTCACGTGTTAGTACACCATGAAGCTGCTTCATTTTCCATCTATTTGCATATTTGATTCTCCCTTCAGCCTCGCCACCTGCCTGGGCCTCCTTATCTCGACCTTCACGGGCAGGCTGCTACGCTCTTAAGTTTCAATTCTTCGAAGTTGCCGCTCTCCTCCCTTCCTTGGGTTGACCTTGAATTCCCAGGCATGAGCTGCTTCTTGCTAAATTTCGATTCCGCTCTCTCTTCTGGCCATGTGCTGGTATATGAGTCCTGGCCTGTTTAGCCCCTACCATCTTGGGCTTAATTCTGCTTTTGTATAAAGTGGACTGCACTTATAAAATGTGCTTTATTGAGGTAGATATATATGGTTGGTGCTTGCCGCTCTATTCTTCTACTAAGCATAGCAAGCTGCACTGTTTTCTTCGCTTCTTGTGTTACAAGCCTATGTACAGGCGTTTAGCAGGTTGCATACTTTCATTCTGCTTTACAGTTACGTTTGTTTACATTTTAACAACGTCTCTTCTCCTATGTCCGAGATATCCTTATCCATGGTGTTTCGTTATAGTGTGTCATCTTTTGGTTGCTGTTTTGTTTGTCAGTATATCTGTCAAGGCCCTTTGTTGTCACCATTCGCCTTCTATTAAGGCCCTTTGGGTCTCTTCTGGGACAGTTGGAAAGTAGTCCTCATGTCGTGTCAGTTGCTGGTACGGTTGTCTCAATGGGTACCGTGTTGCCCATGGTTCTCTTGTATTGGCACTTCAACAGGTATTACTTTTCCGGCGGGTGATGGGCAAAGCCCTAGCACGGCTCTCTGCTGGTTTATTTGCTCATAATACGTCACATATCTTGGTGTGTACGTTCCTGGTGCTTCACAATGGGTGGCTGGAGTGCAGGCCATATCTGGGACCTCCTCTACAACGGTCAGATTGCCAAAGGGACCCAGGTGGGAGGAGAGGAGAGAATGGTCTGAACAGGAGAGAGGGTTAACTAGAGGGGGGAGAGAGAGGGGTCAGAGTGTATGAGGGCATCCAGAGCGTGTCCAGCTGAGTGGGTTGGCCCAGAAGGGAGAATGGAGAGGGAAAGAGGTGCAGAGGTCAGTAAAGAGAGTGGATGCAGAGCCAGGATAGTCCAATTGGATGTTGAAATCACCCCCAGGAGTGGTTGGAGGTGGATGAACGTAAGGAAGAACAGAAATCAGCCCGTTCAGAGAGAAACAGGGTGGTGACGCCAAGAGGTAAATGGTAGCAATGGTCAGGGTAGAGATGGGGGAGATGACCAACTTGCAAACCAGACTCTCACAGGAAGAGTAGAGCTGGGTGGGTAAGATGGAGATATAAACCCACTCAGGAAAGATGAAGGCAACCCCCACCAGTGCAGTGAGGTCGAGGCTTTGAGATGATTTTGAAGCCATCGAGGAGAACAGTGGCAAAACCAGTGACTGAGCTGGCATCGATCCATGTCTCAGTAAGAGCGAGAATGTCGTGATCAGTGTCTTCAAGAAGTAGGCAGATGTCAGTGGAATGTTTGTTGGCTGAGCGGGCGTTAAGTGTTGCCAGATGGAGGAGGTCTCCGCCTTTGAAGGTTTTCTGAGGTGGGGTACAGCAGTGTGAAACACCAGTATGCGGAGGGGGAGAGAGAGAGTAGTTGGGGGAGATGCAGGAGAAGGAAGGAAGTTAATGAGAGAAGGCAGGATCCGGTCAGAGAGAAAAAGGTTGGGTTGTAGACCCTGAACCAGGATAGTGCCTGTGTGATAGACATTAAAGAAGCAATGTGAAGATGAGAGGCCGGCCAGGAGGACTACCCACTTGGTGCCACCGTTAATGGTAGAGTATGTGAAAGGAGAGAGCGTGGAGGTGAGATTGGGGGCGAGGGGTGTCCATAGATCTGGAGAGGGGACAGAGAAGAGGATTTCAATGAAAAGCTCTCTGGAGGAAGCGCTGAAATAGGTGTCCGTGTTGGGAAGTCCAGGGTTTGTACTCAAGATGTCTTTTTTTGTGTTTTTTCCTGCCAGACTTTGTGGGAGATGGGGGGGTGATAGTGTAGCAGTTTGAGAAGATGGGTTAGATGGAGAGCCATAGGTGCGGCAGAGGTTAGTCGAAAAATGAAAGAAGAGTGGCTGCACAGCACAGATCACGCTAGACTCACCAGGTGACCTAGTAGAAGTAGTCATTTGAGGAAGAGGGAGTACAACTGACCCAATTCAAAACTCTACAGAGATAATCTTCACCTAAACATTCATAAACTATTACCTGAGAAGAGCTGAACCCTTTCCACTCCACCCCGGGAAAAGCTGTCTGCGATGCACAACGCGCATTGCATTGCATTCCTTATTCTGCTGCACTAATGCTGGGTACTGATGTCACTGCGTGACGGAGCCAGGCCACAGTGCCCGCCTTTGTGCATCCCAAGAATGTGTCAACGGGCCCGGAAAGAAGTTCTGACTACTGCTGCAGCAGAGAAGGCACCATAACAGGGATCGTTCACGCCTCATGGCATCTGTAAACGAATTTACTAGACTCTATGTCGACACTGCACACACAAAGAGTGCATTGTTGTGTACAAGAAACTAAAACGCAGACCACAATGACTAGCTCGGCTGGAAGGAAACATGCTCTGCGTATCCAGGAAACAGAACAAGATAGCCAATAAACCAGTTAGTGTTTCCCGTATTTCATGCAAGGACAGAATGAATCTTTCGTCATTGTACTGATATAGTCTCTGCTGATGTAGTTTGTCTTAAAAAGGACGTAACTGACAGATAGCTCAGGAACTTTGTCCGTTAAATTACAAATATAAACCGCAGAAACTCGCTCAGAGGAGTTTTTATTTTAGGCCAAGCCACAACTATTGCATTATAGGACGGATAGGGAGCAATGGCATAAGATATGAGGAGGGACACAAAACCTGTAGATGTTGTTTGGCCATTTGCCCGCCCATTGCCATGCTAATCCCCATGGCCCTTCCCACACAGATCCTTCCCTGCCCCTTCCAAAACACCTCCTCGTGGGAACTATTTGAGCTACCTTTAATCAAGCCTTGACATCAAACTTTGTGCTGAAAATCCCTGCCAGTATTTTTTCAAAGCATTCTTCTGAGAGTTAATGACTTCTGGTGTAATAAAAAGGTCTAAACCAGGCCTGCCTTCAACCACTCGATTTATAATCACACTGCACTGACGTTCTGTTAAAAAAAAGCATTGGCAAGGCCAACAGTTTTGTATTAGGCATTTGCCTGGGACTGCTATTAGATGCCCATGTACTTGCAGCTACTATCATCAATGGCCAGTCAATACCACTAGAGAAGTGCCTGGCAAGTGCCTTCCCCAATGCCTACTCAAAAACCCAAATTGTTGGCAATGACAATGCTTGCTTTTTAGCATTTCTGTCATGCTTATTGGTGTGCCTCGAGGAACACGTCTAGACCATAAGCCAGGTTGCTTTTGATTTGTGAGGGATGCAAGACATTGTCATAACTTGCGGGCATTGTAAAACTCTATGCAATCACAGCTCACTGTGACGTCCCAGAAGACATGAAAAGGCACGGACTCCTTCATTCCGTTAAATTTGTTGGCTCAAAATGTTTGTTCTTTTGCTATACAAATACATCATCGCAAGATCATTCAACATAGAAACAATAAAAATACTACAAGAACACTATTAATTACTTCCACTTCCCTAGTTACAGTACTGTCACGTGGTTCCAACCTTACGCTTATAAGATGTCCTCGGTTTTCGAGGATGGGCGGTGCTTGGTTTTAAACTCGTGTGCCTCATTTGTGCCTCGTTGCCGATTCTGCAAGCATTTCAGGACACTGGCAGCCATGGATCAAAGGGGTACAATGGGGCGGTGGCTGCAAGCTGGTGAAATGTAGTTCCGGCAGCACGTATGCATGCTCCGAAAGGGATACAGTTTACTCTACAGCACTCTCAAAGTTAGCACACAGACGCGACAGTGAAATGCATGCGGAACGTAGAGACAGCTGTCAGCAGTATGACTTCAGCGAAGTAACGGATGAGCAGCTCTCCATTAGCTCCAATATATCCAATGCAATGAGAAATCATTGTCAGCGTATGAGGTTCAGGCATTCCAAATAAACGTCACACTTGTGCAATAACTACTTGTAGATGGCTTGTACCAATGCCGAGATGCTTGCGTTAATGACGCCCCGCTCATCAATCCTCCTTTGCTATAAGCAGATGTGGCTACACCGTGAAGCAGCGAGACTGCACTCTTTGGCTCCACCACGATCTTGTATGAAAATCTGCTCCTTCCGAGGAAAGCTTCTGCCCGGTCACTTCCCCGCATTTCCTTGGCGACCCAATTGTCCCGGCTTCACCATCTCATCAAAAGCTCAATTTCGCCTGGGAAGGCCACGTTTTTACTCATTTATTTTTCGCAGTGGTTGTTAGTTTGTTTTTGTCCATGCCGCCTGCATGTATTATTAAACCATATTGATTTTAGCAACTGCCCACTTTCCTAGGGGCAATTTGCTCTCTTTGCCCCGCTCATCCTTACTTTATCTTTTGCAATCCCCGGATCTCTCAGTCCATTTCACTGTATGTTGTTTATAATCTGCCATATCTGAACTCTTCTATTAGGTCCTTGCTCCTATTTGTTTGCACTATGTATGCTTCGCCATAAAATTATGCATCTAGGAGGCACTTTTACTTCCGTTTACTTTTGTCTGACAGTGGTGTTTTTATCCACCTTTATACTTCTCAAGTTGTTTCATTTTTAAATGCACGATCTCTAGCCAAACACACCAGTGACATACAGTATCGACGTAATGTGTGTGACTGAGACATGGCTGAAGGACTCTAAAGATCCTAAGCTAGACCATACCAGGGTATGACTTTTTTTGTAAGAATCAGCAACAGGGCTACGGAGTAGGGGAGTGGCCACCCTGACAAGAAAGAAAATAACTCAGCTTCTTCAAATCCACTATGGAAATCATCCATTTCAAATTCAGTCCAAATGACAATAACTGGGTGAACATTATTTTGGTGCATCGTCCACCCAAAGATAAGCCGAGCCTCAATGAGGGATTGGTACATCTCTTGACCCCTCTAAGTAGACCTAACACACCTCTTTCCATCTGGCTCGATGTGTCCTCAGGTGACAGGCACCTTGTGTTTCTGTGATTCGAGTAAGGTGTCGTGCTCCGTGCTTGCAGTAACGACACCGAACTGTGACTGCTCCTACTCGGTGCGGATGGAGCCAGATGGAAAGACCTATTTTCAGGTCACCTGTCTGTTACAGCCCTGCCGCACCGAGGAGGTAGTAAAGTATTGATTATCCACTTTTCCCGATTAGAAATGATACACAGAGGTATAGAATCTAGCTCTTTTACCCCTGTGTTGTCAATACATAGAAAAAGACTGTCCTGAAGAAAGCGTCCTTAACAAACACGAGTCGCTGAAACCGGTAGACAGCAATTGCTACATATGATAGTTTTTTATCATCCTCCACCTGCCATACTAATAGGAAGATGGCCAAGTGGAGAGTGTTGTACTGTTTGTCTTTTTTTTTTAACAACTTTATTTATATTTGCCCACAGGTTATGCACTTACATTAGCAATTTACGATTGTACAGACATATTACATATATAATTCAGTTGCTTTCCGTGTCTAGCTGTTCTGATTCATATAGTTCAGACAAATATTGCTTGTATCGTGCCCATATGTTTCTGGGTCTGCTTCGTGGGGTGACCGAGCCAATATACAGTTCTTCAGTGTCATTAATCCAGACCATGTCCCTGTTCCAGTCGTCTATTGTGGGGGGTTGTGCATTCTTCCACCTCATTAGTATGACCCTCTTGGCTCCGAGTAAACCCAGGTTCAGCAATTTCCGCCACGTCGGATTCATTTTCCCTTCTGCGCCCAACATGCAAGTACGAGGTGTCCATATCACTGGTTGATCTGCCATTTTGTTAAGTGCTTCGCATACCTCTTCCCAATAGTGTCTCAATTTGGTGCAGGCCCATAGCATATGATATATATTCGCATCTTCAGATTTACATCTTGGACAGGCACCTTTTTAGGTAGGATATATTTGCTTAAGCTTTAATGGAGTGTAGTGTGTTCTGTGCACTATTTTATAAGGTATCAGTTTAAACCTTGAGTTGCATGATATCCCTTTAGTCAGTCCGCAAATCTGGGCCTATTCTTATTCGTCTATCCGTTGGCCCAGATCTTTTTCCCATCTCCCTTTAGCTGTGTGGGTTACTGCTGGGCGTGTTTGTATCATAGTTTTGTATAGTGTAGATGCAGTTACCTTCTGGGTTCCTCCTGTGAATATATAACCTAATGGCATGTTTATTTCTGGCTCTTCTGGAAATGTCGGGTGGATTTGCTGTGTGAAGGTTGCGACTTTGTGGTATTGCTGTTTATGTGTGTACGTATTGCCCAGCGTATCTTTAATATCCTCCCATGATTTAAAGTGTTGATCCGAAAACAGCTGCCCCCACTGTGTGATACCTTTGCTGCTCCAATGTCTAGCTAGTTCACTTTCATTATTGAGTGGCGTTTGTGGATCTCCCCATATAGGCATACTCGGATGATATAGTTTATTGACACCAAATATGTCGGCAATTCTGGACCATGCTGTGATTGTGACTCTAGAGAGGTTGATCGTATTCTAATGCTTCGGGGTGGGTCTAGTCATCTTCTGCAGCGCCTCTACCGCCTCCCTCTCCTGCGGCGACCCGGTTATGTCAGTAGGGTTAAGAAAACATGTGGCCCATTTGGCTGCCTGCTGTGCCTGTGCAGCTAAATAATACAGTTCCATGTCTGGCGCCATCAGTCCTCCCCTTGGGTACGTGTCTGTCAAGACTCTCCAGCTCAATCTGGGGTGCCCGCCCCAGACAAATGCTATACAGGCGCTATTTATTTTGGTGAACAGAGCATGGCCTGGCCACACTGGGATTGTGGTAAAGAGGTAGAGAAGTTTCGGTAGTATCACCATTTTGATTAAGGCTATCCGTCCTGCCATTGATATTGGGAGCACGGTCCATCGTTTCATTTTTGCACATAGTGTTTCACCTAGTGTCGTGTAGTTCAGTGCTCGGGATAGTTGGGCCGTTCTGGCTATGTGGGCCCCTAGATACATTATGTGTATCAGACTCCATATGAGTCCGTCAAAGTCCGGGGCTGTGTTGTGGCGTCTGTGAGCGGAAATATTTCTGACTTGTGGGGGTTGAGGTGCAGTCCTGAGTATTCGCCGAACTTCCTGACCTCTGCTAGGATCTTGCCTAGCGTCCTGTCTGGGTTTTTTAAATATAAAAGTATGTTGTCTGCAAATAGCGTTATGATTTGTAGTTTTCCTTCGAGGTATAACCCAAACGAGCTGTATCGAGATCTAAGGATGTCTGCTAGTGGTTCTATCACCAGGGCAAAAAGCAGGGGGGAGAGCGGGCAACCTTGTCTGGTACCTCCCAACAGTTCTAATAAGTCTGAGGTTTCCATTCACTCTGATCCTTGCATATGGTCGTGTGTGTATAGCACCTGAATTCACTTTATGAAGTTTGGGCCAAATCCATAGTTGCGCAGCACTCCAAAAAGGAAGGGCCATGAGACTGTGTCGAATGCTTTCTTCATATCTAGGGATACCGCGACCCCGAGTGGTGGCCGGTATAGACGTAATTATCTGATGGCACCGTCTGATATTAGTGGCTGTAGATCTACCCGTTATAAAACCTGCCTGGTCTTCGTGTATCATATATGGCATGTATGGTGTAAGTCTTGCCGCTAGCACTTTGGCCAGGACCTTGGCATCTGTATTTATTAGTGATAATGGGCGATACGATCCACATTCTTCCGGGGGCTTGCCAGGTTTAAGTAAGAGTGTGATTATTGCTTCCCTGGTGGTTTCGGGGAGTTCTCCCATTTTCAGAGCTTCCTCCCAGACAGCATGTAATCTGGGAGTCAGGATTGGGCTAAACTCTTTATAGAATTCAGCTCCCAGCCCATCTGCACCCGGTGCCTTTCCGTTGGGAAGAGCTTCTATTGCCATATTTATTTCAGCCTCAGTGATGGGTGCCTCTAGTAGTTCTCTCGTCGATTCTGCAATGAGTGTTGTTGGTATTTTGGATAGGTATTGTTCTATCTCGCTGTCTGTGACTGTGCCCTGGGGGGAATATAGTTCTTTATAGAACTTGTAAAATGTGTCTTTTACCTCATTCTGGTCTGTTGATATTGTACCATCGTCTCTTCGTATACAGGGTATATTAGTGGGGCCCCTTTCTCCCCGCACCGCTCTGGCTAGTAGTCTCCCAGGGCGCTCCCCTTCACCGTATCTACGTGCCGCTATGGGCCTGTCGAACTATCTTATCTCTTGGTCTGCTGCTTCACGGTACTCTAGTTTGGTCTTAATTTCAGTGCCCAATTGTGGGGTCGGGGCAATGGTATACTGGGTCTGTAGTGATGACAATTGCGTCTCGAGTCTTTCCAGTCTAGCCCTAATATCTTTAAGGATTCCCCCTTCGATGGATATCGAGTGGCCTCTTACGCAGACTTTGAATGCTTGCCAAAGTGTAGCCTGGGTTGTGACCGAATGTTCATTGATCTCGAAGTATTCTTGAACATATTGCGCCATTGACCTTTTATATACAATGTCACTTAGGGCTGCTGGCTTAAATCTCCATGGCGGCCTTGGGCTAGTTTTGTCCGGGATTTGCAGTGTTAGTTGTATCGGGGAATGGTCGGAATAGGTTCTGGGAAATATGTGGGCTTTCGTTACCCAGGCCATGCTATCATTGTCTATTAGCCATAAGTCAATTCTAGAGTGCATATCGTGGACTGTGGAGTAGTAGGTGTATTCTCTGCTACCCGGGTTCAATGTTCTCCAGACATCCTTTAATTGTAAATCTGTCATTTGTGTGAGTATTGTCTGTGCTGCTTTGGTTAATGTTCTGGCCTGCGTCGATGTACGATCTAGCTGTACATCCAGTATCGTGTTGAAATCTCCACCGCATAACACCCGGGCTGTAGGGTATCTCGCTAGTTTTTCAAACACTGTGGAGTAGAACCCTGGCTGGTCAGTATTCGGGCCATATATGTTTAAAAAAACTATTTCTCTATCATATAGCCTGCCATGTACTAGAACATATCTCCCATCAGGGTCACATTCGGTCCCCTCGCAGACAAACGGTAGTGTTGTGTGTATTAATATCGCCGCCCCCCTGCCCTAGTGGAGTAAGTCGTGAAGTATTGATGAGTGCCCCAATTTGCTATCAATAGTTCCCCGTGCCGTGGGCCTATGTGTGTCTCCTGTAAGAAAATTATCTTGGCTTGTTGTCTGTTGAGGTAGGCCATTATCTTCCTTGTCTTGATCTTGGAGCCCAAACCCCTAACATTCCAACTCAGTACATTAATGGTTTCAGCATTAGGCCTATCCATTGTCTATGAGGTATATGCTATGTTGTGTGTCTCGGTATGTCTGCGTTTTTTGCTCAATAGATTCAGTGCTTAGAACCTGTGTGCTTTATTGCTTTGCAACCTTGTTTTTTTAAACAAAACTTCTGATAACAACTCCCCAACATTCCCAAGTTAGACCCTCCCCCCTCCCTCACAGTTCCCTTAACTTCAACTGTGTCAGTCCATTTCTATCCCTCCCCTCCCCACAACATTTCGAGCACCTGCTACAGGGGGGGGCTGCGGCATCTCCAGTGCTCGAGCCAACTTTAACGATAAGTATCTTGTCCGGTTCACTCCTCTTACTCTCACGCATCTCAGAGCTTTTGGGATGATATTTCCGTTGGTGCTTGAAACATGTATGTTTCTTTTCATTTCTAGCACCCCAGACATGAACTTCCCAGAGGGAAGCTTCTGACAATGTTGTTCCTTTGCATTTCGAGATCATGGTAACTGTGTTCAGATTTCAGATTGTCCACATCGTCCACACTTTAGGGCTGTCCATTACTAGGGGGAATATGCGTTTCAATAAATTTCGCCGCCTCTTCGGGAAACGTGAAAAAATATGGCTTATTCTGATGTTGAATTTTGAGCCTGGCGGGGTAGAGCATTGCATATTGTACCCGTCTTTCACGCAGCATTTTTTTAACTCCTGTAAAGTGTTTCCTTTCCTGTTGGACCGCCAGGGTGAAGTCTGGAAAGATGCGGATGACATTTGCCTCCCATTTTAGCTTCTGTTTCTCTCTAGCAGTTTTTAGAACCAGATCCCTGTCTCTGTAGTTCATCATGCGTGCTATTTTGGGCCTGGGATATGCTCCGGGTTTTGGCTTCGGGGCTAATGATCTGTGCGCCCTTTCCACTATGAACGTCGGCGACCATCCCGGATCTCCCAATAGTGTGCGTAAAAGGTCCTCTATCGCTTTCTCCATTGGTCCCTTTATTGCCCCTTCCGGAACACCAATTATGCGGATATTGTTTCTCCTGGACCTCGCCTCCAAATCTTCACACTTGCTTTTCACTGTGCCTAGTTCGATGGCCATTATGGATACCGTGTTCTTCAAGGCCTCCAGAGCATCCTCAGTGCCAGATATCCTGGATTCCGCCTCAGTCATGCGAGTGGTTGTCTTATCTAGTTGTGTTTTTATATTGACGACTGTTGCCGTGATGCCATCCAGCTTGTCTGTGAGGGCCGCGAATCCCTGCTGCATCGCCTGAAAAAATGCCTGTGGATCCATCATGGTGGCCGGGGGGTTCTGACTCTCACGCACAGGCGTTACCTCGTCTCCGTCGGTTTCCGTTTCTCTCTGCATCGTGGTCGTGTATTTATCGATGGTCCCTCTGCTTTTCTTTGGTCCAAATTTTTGGGCATAGTCTCTGGTCTGGAAGCTTGCTCAGACGTGTGTGGTTTAGACCTCTTCCCCCCCAGTTATAATGTGATTGTGGTTTCCTTTCCTGGTATGATCTTACGTGACAATGTTGGGAGCTGATCCGTCTTGCTGCTGGATTAATGACTTGCGCCTCCGAGCTCTTATCGTCCGTGGTCTAGATATGGGTATCTCGGCGCTCAGGGGGAGGGTTATTATAGTTCTGCCACCTTTTCGCTGTAAGTTTTATTGCCTAACCCTCCCGGCACCTCGGACGGGGCGGCAGCGGAACCGGTACCCAGCCAATGCTGTAATGATAGTCCCCAGTGTTTCATACAGGCCCGTTATTCATTGCGGGGATGCAAAAAAAAAAAAAAAAAAAAATATCTGTTACCGCACTTGGGCGCCAAAAGGTTTTTGTTGTAGCTGTGCGTTACTTGTGTGGCACTGAAGGGCCTTCCCGTGCCCTCATTGCATGGCGGAGCCCACCGTCCGGACTGAGGCGAGGATCCAGTGGCGCCGAAGGGGGGTGAGGGGGTGGAAGGAAGGTGAGCTACTCGGCCCCGGGACCGCCCTCCCACGCCGCAGAGACTGTGCAGGAGCACTGAATGTCCGGTCCGCAGCTTGTCTTTTAGCCCCCTAATCCCCTTGTCCACTGGGGGGGTCGCAGCGTCGTCCACAGGGTGCACAACAGGCAATGATATGCAGAGGAAGCGGGGAGGGCTTACCTCTTCAGCTGCAGCCCGACCCAGGCGCGGGCCGTCACTTGCTCATGTTGCCGGCGCGATGAAGGCCGATGGGGTCAGCGGGCGCTCCATGATGGTCGGAGCGCCCGCATTTCTCCTCCGCCGGATAGCTGGTGAAGCGAGCGGTCCGCTGCCGCCGCGCCCGCCGCCCCGGGGCGGGACTCCTCCCCTCTCTCGTCGGCCGCCAAGCCTCAGGCTGCTGCGTGGGACTGCCAGGCTTTTATCTCCGGAACCACCGCATCGATCAATCCCAAATTTCGTGTGGGTGGTCGGGTTGTATTGTTATCCTCTCTTCTCCAAAATCGCGTGAAACCGGGTCGGGCAAGTTGTCTTTTTTTGGCTCGCGGCCCTGAGTTCCGCTAGAGCTCACACGAGAGCCGCCATTTTCTCACGTGCGCAACAGCGCCCCCCGTACTGTTTGTCTTTTGATGTTGGTCTAACACAATCTCAGAGTGATTGCGACCTGACTTTGTGGTAGTCCTTTTAAATTACAGTGGATTGGGGTGTGACAAACAATCCTTGGGCAAATAAACTTATACAACCCAGTGGATGTATGTTCGCCTCATCACGAAAACACTGTTTTTGGATCGGGTACTTGTCTCTTCCCATGCTAACACATAGGGGGAGAGAGTGGTTGACGGGCACATTTATGCAAGGCTGAATGGTGCATAACATCTAGAAGTATTTAGTGTCTCTTATTCAATCCCCCGTTTTTGTAGGTGGCCCAGCAGCGCTACACAGGGACAGAAGAGTCAACAAGAAAGGGACATTTAGAACTCAACTCTATCCTTTCCTGTCTTCCTACACAGCTTTGCCCGTGGGCGTTAAAACCCACAGTAGTTTCTTTCTCTGTGAGAAATAACTGTGCCCTCAACCATGGTGGTTTTATTCCAAAGAACAGGCTGACTACCTGACTTAGCCTGCTGCACCTGTTTAGACCCCTAGAAGTAGTGGACTCGTGGCGAGTACTTCGCCCCGCTGAAAAAGACTACTCCTTCTACTTTTATGTGCATCAAACTTTTTCGAGGATCAATCTCCTCTTGACATCCCCCTAGATGCTTGCCTACACCAACGAAGTGTCCATCGACCACAGAGTCTGTCTGACCACGCCCCGGTAATCCTTGAGATTCGGGCACATGAACCTAAGCCCAATGCGCCACGCAGATGGACCCTCTATGATCCGATCCTCAACAAAATGCCACTACGGGACAAGATCGCCACTGCAATCACAAACTTTCTCAGGGAAAACCCGGCCGAAGATGCCTTCCTGGCTAACACTTTGGACGCCCTGAAAGCGGTGATCAGAGGGGAGTGGATCGCACAAGGAGTAGCAATCCATCGAAACTGGCGACAGGCCCGTCTGGCCCTTGAAGAGGAACTTAAAACAGCGTAAGAAGCCCACAAAGAAAAAGGCTGGTCCCCCAAAATACAGCAAACCATCCGTATTGCCAGGAAGAAACCAGAGGTAATCCACCCTGACAAAGCAGGCTTTATTATGAACAGATCAGCGGGAGACAATATCTGCAGAACCCTGGATCTGGTGGACCTGGCCTCTAGGGGCTCTAAGCAACTGGTGTTGATGGCCCTAGATGCTACCAAGGCATTCGACAGGGTGGACTGGTCTTTTATGAGCCTCACCCTGGAGGCCTTTGGGTTTGGCCCGACATTCCGAGTGATGGTCCTGGCCAATTACAAATCACCTAAAACCTTCCTAAGAATCAATGGCTCGCTCTCCGCCCCAATTCCCCTGACCAGCGGTACCAGACAGGGTTGCCTGTTGTCCCCGCTGCTATTTGCACTCATCATGGAGCCCTTCGCCCAGAAAATCAGAATGAATGACCATATGAAGGGTCCTCAGGATGGCCCATCCCAACATAAAATTGCCCTATACGCAGAGGACGTGCTACTCACAATCTCGGAGACCCGCTCCTCACTAAAACACGCCTTGGTTGAAATAACTAGTTACAGGGAAGTCACTGGCTTTTCTATTAACTTCAATAAATCGGTGGCCCTTGGGGTGGGCCTCTCCACAGGGAAGCGGGAAGCATTGATCAAGATGTGCCTAATCACATGGAAAGCAAGGGCGATTGCCTACCTGCGGGTTTACACACCCGCGAACCCGAAAGACACATATCAAACTAACTTCCCCCGGCTCTTTAAAGAACTGGAAGGCGACTTGAAATGCGGGGCGACCCAGGAAATCTCCCTGATGAGACGCATAATGGCCTGTAAGATGAACTTACTCCCAAGGTTTCTTTACGCCTGCTCTTCCCTACCAGTTGCAATCCCCGCCCCCGCCCTCCGCGACCTACAGAGGAAAATGTTCCAATTCATCTGGAGAGGAAAGAAGGCCAGGATCCCCTCAAAAACAATGTTAGGCAATGCAAGATTGGGCAGACTGGAGGTCCCCGACCTGCGATCCTACAGGGTGGCAGAGCAACTAGCACACATCCGTGCCTGGCAAATATCCACAGACCGCCCCAGATGGGTAGAATTGGAACAATCACGGCTACCGCTCCCCCTGCCGTTCCTTCCACACATACCACCCTCCCTCAGGGATCACTGGGAAGGACTCCTGCTGGCGACCAAGTACACCCTGAACTCCTGGGACTGGGCACTGAAACATAAGTGAATCCCGAGGGGCATGAGCCCCCTATCGCCAATCTTCCATAATCCAACCTTCTCGCCCGGAACAAACCCCCGGAACTTCCAGAACTGGATTGCGGGAGGCCTTGAGACCCTAGATCAGATGTATGTGGAAAACCTTCCCTGCACGTTCGCACAATGCAAGGAGAAGTTCCAGCTCCAGGAAAGGGACAGATTCACATACATTCAGCTTCGGCATTGGTGTTCTCACCCACAAACTCTCCAAGCAGCCACACGCCCTCTCACCCCCCTCGAGCTAACTCTTAAGGACCTCCCAATTCGGGGCAGGATCTCTTCTCTATACAGGCGATTTCTGGGAGACTTTCTCATCTCAAAAATCCGATGCATGGCCCAGTGGATGGCATACTTGGGACACTCGATCGAGGACCACTTGGGTGGACATTTGGACCCGAGCACATACATCTTCCGCCTGTGTTACCAACAGAGAGTGTGCATACAAAGTGCTGCTGCGCTGGTATTACTCCCCTCTCAGACTCCATCAAATGAACCATTCTCTCAATCACACCTGCTGGAAGGGGTGTAGCAGGCCGGGCTCCTTCTTTCACATGTGGTGGACATGTCCAAAAATTCAACAATTCTGGAAGTCATGCTTAACCACCATTGAACAGATCACTCAAACCGCCCTCCCCCTGGAGCCTGGACCCATCCTTCTGGGGGGTCCCGGTCCCCGAGGCCTACCCGCGCTCCGGAACTCGAGCCAAATCGCTAACTCAATGCCTCCTGGCTGGGAAAATAGTGATAGCCCGTTCCCGGAAGGCCCCAGAGTGCCCCTTCATGTCCCAGTGGTGGGGGAAAATATGGGACATCCTGATCGCGGAGAATGTAACAGCGGCAAAGGCCGGGGCCCTTCATCGCTTTCAGAACACCTTGGCCCCAATATTGGAATATGATCTAAAATTCCCAGACTTACAAGCCTACCAACATCCGGTGGACCCTGGGAGACAGGGACGCTTCCTGAGGGGGAGGCATGACCGGAATAGAGAGTGCACCAACTACTGAGAGACATTTCTAACCGTGGGCTGCAAGGGAGGGGATGGTTGGGGGTTCGGAGGGAATCTTTACCGCTTTGGGACTTGTGTACAAAGCCAGCCTATTTCGTATTGTTGACACTCTGCCTTGGTTTAAAATAAACATTTAAAAAAAAAAAAAAGAATATCCATCCCACCTCTTGCCCGGCGATGTCCTGCCATGCAAAATTATCTTCGTAAATAAAAAATCTTTTACCCCCTTTCCGTGCATAATTTGTTAACTCATTCTTTGCCCACAAATCAGTCCCTGATGCTATCAAGGAAGTTGTGTTAACACCACTGATAAAAAAGCCTAGCCTAAATCCTAAAGAAGCATCTAACCTGAGGCCTATTACCAACACCCCCTTTTCTCTCGTAGACACAATTGCTGCCTCCCAGTTACAAGAAAAACTAGAAGGCTTGTGTTTCCTTCACCCTAGACAACTGGGCTTCTGGGAAAGTCACGGGATGGAAAGCACCTCTTTGGACCTCCTAACACAGATGCTAGTCACCCGGGACAGAAGCAAGACTGGGCTACTGATACTGTTGGACCCATCAGCAGCGTTCGACTTGCTAGACCATGAGCGATTGTTGAAAACATTAGCAATAAAAGGCAACTGTTCGAAGGATGCTACTGATTGAGTCAGCTCATTCTTGAGCAATGGAAGATTCAGAGTGTGTTGGGGAAATGCCACCTCCGAACCGGCACAAATATACTGTGGAGTCCTGAAGGGTGCATGTCTGTCCCTAGCCCTGTTCAATGTTTACATCAGACCCCTTTGTGACCAGATGGGACACATGGGGATAGAGTTCACCAACTATGCAGATGACGTTGCTGATAGAGCTAAGTGGGAACTATATCAAGGAATCAGAAAGACTGACTAATATCTATGGGACCATCGATAGTTGGATGACAACAAGCTAGATGTGCTTCAACAGCTGACAACAAGCTAGATGTGCTTCAAGAGCATCAAAACAGAACATGATTTATGGATCTAAGGAATCCAGGGCAAAGCTGGGTCTTGAATTCTAACTTTTTGAGGTTGAATGCAGCTGTATCCCTACGTCAGACAAATTGAAGACACTTGGTGTCTTTTTTTAGAAGCCTCCATCAAAGCAGATGCAGATGTGAATGGAGCTCTAAATACATCTCATTATCACTTGAGTGTGGAGACAAATCAAACCCTTGGTGACATGTATGAATTGCAAAACCCTGGCCGGGGCTATTATTATGCCAAGAATAGATTACTGTAAGACACTACTTAGAGGTGATAGCAAAGAATGCATCAAAAGCAAATAATGCATCCAAAAGCTCCAAGTGATACAAAACGAGGCAGTCAGGATTGTCAGTAACATCCCAAGAAGAGAACACATAACCAGCATGAGGAAAGAACTCCACTGGTTTCCAGTGACTGAGAATATGTTTTAACGTGATCCCATTGACCCATAAGTGCCTTTATGGGAAAATACCCTTGTAATCTAGGCAGAGCCTTGTACAGTACGAGCCGAGCAGAACCCTACGCTCTAGTACCACCAAATGCCTACTTAACCCCAGAGTTAAACAAACAATTGGAACGGTCGGTCCTTCCCAGTGCAAGCGGCTACGGCATCAAACACCTTGCCCAAAGACCTGCACCATGAAAAAAAAAACTTTTGATCTTCCGGAAGCGCCTAATAACCCTATTGTTTGAGTAATAGGCTCCAATTGGAATTGATCTATATATTGTGTCATGTCTCACTGAAATGTCTGTGTTAATGTGCGCCCTGATGCCCACTGGCTTTTGGTGTGTAACAAATAAATAAATACATGCTCTCTACCTATCACACAGACGTTCATTACCAGTTCTTACTCCATTCTATTATCCTAGTTGTTTCTCTACTTACCTCCAGCTCTTTCTTCTGTAACCTCTGCCTCTTTTCTAAGTAATTATTGTCTGTTGTTTTTGGATGCTTTTTTCACTTCCCTCTCCATGTTATTGTACTCTCTGTTTGTTTGTTTTGTTGATTTATAGAGCGCACCATACCCGGAGGCAACCGGGTGCATTACACATGACTTAGTTAGTTTCAGTTACATACATAAATAGTAGCAGGTGATGCAACAATACAATAACATGTTCTGCCGAACGGGAATGGTTACATTGTGGAGTTGAGGCAGCAAAACATATTTTACAGAATGGAAAATAAATACAGTACATGGACATGAAGCAGGTATGGCAACAGTAAAGTAAAAGATGAGTAAAAGCT
Source organism: Ambystoma mexicanum (assembly GCF_040938575.1). Taxonomy (NCBI): domain Eukaryota; kingdom Metazoa; phylum Chordata; class Amphibia; order Caudata; family Ambystomatidae; genus Ambystoma; species Ambystoma mexicanum. The sequence continues at coordinate 680,108,784 of NC_090941.1, read as the reverse complement.
TTCGATATCATTCGTGGCTAACCACCTTTTAGTCTTTTTTAAAAGAAAACTTTGGAAGGTCTTATCAATTCGCAGATTGAGGGGGAAGGCATTCCAGAATAGGGCAGCCTGTGCAGGGAAATTGTTACCGCCCACAAGGATGGCCAACTCCTACTGTATCATAGCTTCCAGATTCAATCTGAAGAAATTCAGGTTGAATCTGGGGGCTATGATACAGTAGGAGTTGGCCATCCTTGTGGGCCGTAGTGACGTTTTTCTGATGATTTTTTCTCTTAAGTACTGCGGAGCAGCATTGTTTTGGTATTTATGAGTAATGGAGACAATTTTGAATTGAATCCTGTCTTTAATAGATAACCATTTGTATTTTATTTTAGCCTCAGAGATATGTTCTCTCCTCGGGATACTGAGTGCTGTTCTGAGAGCAATATTTGGAGTTTGCTTGTGATAGGTTTGCTGGCACCTGCATAGAGCGCGTTTCAATAATCGAGTTTAGAAAGGATCAATGGTCTCGATAATATGATGCTGCTTTCTGTGGATAGGTATGGTTTGCAAGCATGAATCAGCTTGCAAGTGTACGCTGTTGCAGGGGTTTTCGCATTCACTTGTTTGCGCATGTTCAGTGTAGAGTCCAAGTAGAACCCTAATGTTTTAGTTTCCTTAGCAACTTTGATGACAATGCCATCTATGTTGAATGCATAGTATTGCTCATTGAGTTTGTTTAGGTTAGTCTGGGCTCCTAAAATCAGGATAAATAATAATAATAATAATAATAATATTATCAGGTTATCATTATTCAGGCATAGGCTGTGGGCTACCATCCATGCCTGAATGATTAAGTAAATTTTGTTGACTAGGTCGAGGTCGGTGTCATAGTTGCCAGACAGAGGTATAAGTATCTGAGTTTCATCTCCATAGTTAGTGTAGATAACACCCAAATTATCAAAATCGTCGAACAGAGGCTTTGTAAACATGTTATACATGTGTCACGATGCCTGCCCCCGGGAAACCAGGTTTGGCCCAGCTACCCCGGAAGCAGGCATCATGCCATTTAATGGAAGCCCATGAACCCCAATTAGGGGCTATTTGGGTGCAGTCCTGGCGCCTATGGCGCTAGGCTCATAAGTTCAGAATCAGTCCTGGCGCCATGGGCGCCAGGCTCATGGTCAAGGACTTACCTGAAGCAGACCATGCTGCTAACCTACCTGAGGCAGACCATGCTGCCAGTGACCAGAAGTCAAATGAGGCCTAGGAGGGACTATTTTTCACTAGGAACTATTTTTTACTCGGGTGGGGCCGCGGAAGGATACTTACCTGGAACTACTTCCAAGGCTATTTAAACCACGCCCTGACAGCAACCCATGCTTCGCGTTATTCTGCACCTGCAGCGTAACGCTCACCGTGCCTGCAGCAGCTTCCAGTCTTAAGCCACGCCCGCCTGGATTCCGGAGATCCTGAAAACCTGAAAGAAAGCAGAGGGAAGGTTAGAACCGGAGATTTTACCTGCAATCCTTACCTGAATCCTGAATCTTTTTGGCTCTGACCTAGAAGGAAGAAATCATCAGACGCGCGCCGCTTTGCATCCTGCAGCGCCGCGCGGGAACTCACCTGAAGCAATCCTCCGCATTCCATCGCGCTTTTCAGCATCCAGCGGCCGCTCTCCAACACCTGTGGAAATAAAGACAATAAGGTGAGCAAGGGAGCATTCCCAGACAAAGGCAATCCCCAGGATTTACCTGATACCACAAGGGGTACTTACCTCATCTCGGGACGGCGCAGCCTCCACAGCTTCTCCGCCGTACCCCGGCCCCAAAGGGCAAACCAAAGCAACACAAAAGCGCAAGTAGGGGAAACCGAATTCCGCTACAGACTTACCTGGTTACTGCCTGAGGCCGCAATCACCGGAATCTCCACCGATTCAGCGCCTGCAAAAGGAAAGGGTCACAGGTTAGACCAGGTCCTCATTATCGAACTGAACAGAATCCATAAACACTTACCTGCATCTTACTGGTTGCCACTTGGAACTCTTCTCAAGAACTATTAAGGCAACCTAGGGAATTTGGACAGAGTGAAGGCCAGACGTTTTTGAACTCTTTTCAAACTATTTCCTTACGGAGTCAATACCGTTCTGCAACTCTCCAACATCCCACACCAGTGAAGTAACTGGTCATCTACGCGCCCCTGCGCTCGAGGCAGGATGGAGAGCTCATCTTTCCAAACTATCAGGTGAGAACATAGCAAGAGTTCGGAAGTAATTTGTGGGAAGAGATCGCAGGAGTGGGGAAGGTGGGGTTGGCGCCCAGTCCCCGCAGGTGGCTAATTCCCTTTTCTCCATTACAGAAGAATATTCATACGGGCAAAACAAGCTAAGCTGGGTGGTCCGGTCCAGTCCATCATTTCGGCGCCCCGTGTGTCGCTGGAAGAGGTAACAACAGCCCAGTTCAGATCGACGCCCCCGTGGACACCAGGTGAGCGTAACAACATGCTCGATGAGATGCAGGAGCCTTGCAGTACTCCACATGTAATAAGTGACGTGTCAGCCACCGCAGATGGAGAGAAGACTCGGATTGACTGGTTGCTGAGAAAGGATTGGATCCAGCCTGAGGCTTCTTGGGATAAGTTGGCCGCGAATGAGAGGTGTTCGCAAAGGATTTTGTGGTCCACCAAATCGAAAGCAGCTGACAGGTCTAGAACTAGAAGTAAGGCACATTGCCTGTTATCTTTGAGTAGGTCGATTTGCAGTTTCAAGTCTATCAAGGCAGTTTCTGTGCCATGAAGTGGTCTGAAGCTAGGAGGTTATTGGTCTCTAGGTATCGCTTGATCTGGAGGTATGTTGCTTTATCTAATATTTTGAGTAAGAATGGGACCGTGGTGATGGGCCTATAGTTGGTTGGAATAGATGGGTCCAATGTTGATTTCTTTAGCAGTGGCAGAACCCACGCTTCTTTTAGGTTTGTAGGTACATTACATGTACGGAAGGAGGCATTTATTAGTTTAGTGATAAATGGGGCCAGGTCTCTGGTGGCTTCCTTAATTATTTGAGCAGGGCATGTGTCACCTTGGCATCTTGAAGGTTTAAGCAATGCTATGATCTTTTCAACCTCTGGAGTGGTGACTTGGGCAATTTAAATTCCTGGGGGAGGTTAAGTGAGAGTTTGAGGTCTCTGGGGAGTTTCTGCTTTAGAGAGGTTAAGTCTTTTTTCTGCTATTTTATTGTGGAGCATGTCAATTTTGGTAAGTAGTGAATTTTGGATGTTTGTACACCATGCTTTGTCTTTAGGGCAGGAGTCATCAGGGGGAATGGGTGATTCCATTTCCCTTAGGATCACAAAATGTTCCTTTGTGCTAGAACTGGCTTTATGAATCCTATCAGTATAAGTTTCATGCTTAGTTCAAAGCATTTCCGCTTTATATTTGGAGGATATTTCATTCACATTGTCTTTGTTTTCTTTAGATGGTAGACTTTTCCACGTGGCTTCCAATTTTCTTTTCTCTGTCCTCAGAACTTTTAACTGTGGAGTAAACCACGTGTTAATGTGGGCTTTAGGTTTGCTTTTCCAAACTTTAAGTGGTGCAATCGAGTTTAATGCTTGGGTAATGGTGGTGCTATATAGGTCTACTAGTTCCATTGGGTCTAGTGACTTAGACAATGAGTTCAAGGTTGGGAGCAGGAGAGGCAGAAGCATGTCAATGGTAATGTTTTGTTTGTTCCCGGTGAGGAGAGGCGGAGCTATCGAAGGCTTGTTCACTACTCTCTTGGCAAGAGTCGTGAAGGATACAAGAAAGTGGTCAGTCCATGTCTGGGGTTTGATAGAAGTGATTGAGGTCTTGCGGTTGATGTCAGCTACCCAGTCTAGTATTCTGCCTTTCTCATGGGTAGGTTGGTTGACTCTTTGCAAGAGAGCTAGTTCAGTTAGGGAGTCAGCAAGAGCTTTGGCGGATTGGTCATTAGGGTCCTGGAATACCAAGTTGAAGTCACCTAGCAGTAATATTTGGGAGGCAGGTTTAGTGTTGGCTGAGAGTAGGGTCATAATGTCTTCTTCAAAGGAACCAGTAGGGCCAGGAGAGCTGTATATTAGGTAAATGGTCAATGTACTTGACTTAGAAATGGCTAGTTTTACTGGAAGTCGTTCGTAAGATTTGACAGTGGGGGAGGTGACTACTATGAACACTAGGTTCGATTTAGCGATAAAGGCAATGCCGCCTCCTTTGGCCATTGCTCTGTCAGCTCTTAGGATAGTGTAAGAGTCTGGAATGGCAAGTAGGAGGGCAGGTCCTGCTGCGGCACTGGAGCCATGTCTCAGATCTAGCTAAGAAATCTACTTCTCTGGTGTTGATAATATCCGCTATGTCAGTAGCATGGCCTACTAAGGATCTGGCGTTTATTGAGGCACCTTTGATAAAGTGATTGGTAGGGTCAGAGGGGATAGTGCTATCTTTCCCTAGGTTACTTCTTAAACTGTTAGGGAGAATGGTATTAAGTGCAGGATATTTTGGTCCTGTGGATCGGTTAGATTTCTCATAAGATTTTGTCTGTGGGAAGGGATGACTGGTGAATCTTGAACCTAGTCTTTCGTTTCTGAGTTCTAGGGGGGCAGGGTTGATAGGTATAGGTTTCTTGGCATAAAGGTTGATCCATTGACTAGGCTTAAGTATATTTGGAATGTCAAGGAAAATGACTAGGTTGTTATTATAGCAACTGAGATTTTGTTTAAGGTCAGGTAGAAATGAGGTTGGTCTAATGTTAGCGTACAGTAAGCTGTACTTCAAGGATGGCAGGAATTTAGTAGGTTTGATCTCTGGCATCATGGTAGAGGTCATATTTGTCGTTGGAGAGGGTGCTAGAGACCCGCACAAGATGGCCGCTCCTCTGTGAGCTCCCGCGCGGCCTCTCAAAATCCTCATCAATCCTGCATATTCCGGCAGTACAACTTCTTAAAACGTACATTAACGCTCCTACCAGAGCACAGTGAGGAAGCACAGCTGAGCTGAAATTGGATCCGAAGAACCTGGCCGCCTAGGCACCGCCTAGCGCATCACAAAGTCCCCGGGTGACTGTGGATTCCTGAGGGCCCGCCAACAACCAACGGCTGACTCCGGAGCGGCTTGGGCGAGCCTACGGTGAAGGCGAAGGAGCGGCCGGCCCGCCCCCCTACGACACCAGCGCTGTGGGAGCTCATCCCGGCTCTGCCCCCCACCCCCTGGATGGCTGAAACTAATTCCGGCCTCGCCCACGCCTCCTCCCCGGCAACAGCAGCCGCCAACTCCGCGCGGATCGGTTGGTCTCCGCGGGTGGTGGACGCCTCGGCACGGCCGCGCAGGCCCCCTACCCGGGGGGTGTCGCCGACCCCGGAGACACGAGCAGGGGCTCGGGGTGGTTCGCGGCTGTCCTACGGTGGTTCGCTGCGGACCCAACTGGGCATGCGCGGCGTGGTGCCGTGCGAGTGGAGGACGCGGCGGCCGGGCCGCACGTCCGATAGCCGCTCACCAGCGACCCAGGCAGCTGCACCCTGAGGACACATACAGAGGAGCGAGCGGTGGGCTGAGGCCCAGCAGGTACGGAGCACGCAGGGGGGGGGGCAGCTTGGAGGGGGCGCACTCAGCAGAAAGAGCCTCAGAATTGCAGCGCCTGGCCCAGGCTCATACCCACTGGCCCCCCCCGGCGCTTGTTGACTGTGCCCCTTTGGGCTGCCCCCAAACAACAACCCAACACCATTCAACAAAGGGCCCCAGCCCTCAGAACACGACGAGAACATTGTGGCCAGCCTGCACCGGCCATAGCACCACGGCCCGCACTGCCCGCACCGTGACACCACATGCATGGTTCACAGCATCTGCGCTAAACAAGCTGCATATCCCTCACCGGCCCCGACACCTACCAAAACACGCATGGCGGGCTGAAAACCCAGCTCTGGATAACAAAGAGATATAAAGAACAGGCGAAGAACCCACAGAGCAACGAGAATCCTCACGAGCATTACAGACACTCGGTAGTCGGGCACACCGCCTCGACTGTCCCCCAAATCCTGCCATTGAGCGAACAGCGACACCATCCATTCGCACTCGCAATGGGGAAAGCCGACAAACAGCAGCAGAAACTGAACTTTACCACAGGCACTTCAGCAAAAACCCAGAGACACAATAGCGAACCAGAATCCCCGCCACTCACGTCACACCAAGACAATGCTGAACCCCAATCACTCGACATCAGAGCGCTTCTTTTAGACTGAAATCCGGAATCAACAACTTAAGACAGTAAGCTAGACGGCCTCTCATCCAAAGTTGATCAAATCCAACACCGTCTAGACACCCATAACCAGCGCCTGGATGAAGCAGAGCAATGGATCTCTAACCTGGACGACGGAGTATCATCCTTAAATACCAGAGTGTCATCCCTCGAAGCCCAAATCAAAATAACCAATGCCAAAAACGAAGACCTCGAAGGGAGCTCCAGAAGGAATAACTTCGGATAGTAGGGGCAAGAGAGAAGCAACTACAGGGCAAGATGGAAGACCACATTGAAGAAATGTGTAAATCCCTTTTTGGCTCCGGCACTCTCTCACCCCTGTTCGTCGTCGAAAGAGCCCATAGAATACCGACGTCAAGGCCTGCTCCCGGAGCGCCATCGCGACCAATAATTGCAAAGTTACTTAATTACAAGGACAGAGATGCGATACTCCGAATGGCCAGGGAGAAAGGCGAGTTACAGTACGACGACAACACCGTCCATTTCTATTTCGATTTTTCTCCAGCCGTCCATGCACAAAGGAAGTCCTTCACAAACGTCAAACAGAGACTCCGCACAAACCAAATCCCCTACTCGAAGCCGTTTTCAGCCCGTCTGAGGATACAACACCAGGACAGAGCCCAGTTTTTCCAATCCCCCAAAGAGGCAAATGTGTACCTCGATCAGGCGGGGCTGTCAGCCACCTGAGAACAACCAGCTCGAGCACAAAGAGAAAGGGCCCAGAGGAATCCACCATAGATAAACGGACGCAACAGATTACAGCTCACTGAGATCATCAAGCTGCCGGAACACGAAATAGAGGGTGTAACACCTTCAAGGCCGCGCGACTTGGGAAGATCCAAGCGCCCCTAGCGCAGCAATGTTCAAGTTTACAAGTTTCATGTTAAAGGAAGAGGGAACCATGACGAGCCAGTTGGGGGTTCCTCGTGAAAAATAGGAGGGATACACTCACAAGTTGGCAGTTAACAAGTTTTATGGCACCCAGGATACCCCACGTGCTCCACTCAAGGAGACGAACATGTCACAAACAAAAGCAACACGGCAAGAGCCGACTCCCCCGCCCTTCAGCCCCCAAACGCAAAGAATCTCTTACACAAGAATTAAAGTCACAGCACCTTCACCGTAGCTACATGGAATATTAAAGGTGGAAATCAGCCACCGAAGATTAGGAAAATGACTCAATACTTGCGTCGGCATAAAATCGACATTGCGTTCATTCAGGAAACGCACCTACGCCCGAACTTCAAACACCCCTGGGCAAAGGAATGGGGATGTCACCGCTAGTTTGCCTCTTTCTCGTCCTACGCCAGGGTAGTAGCCATAATAATCAATAAAGCGATCAATTTCAGACTCATCGCCCAAAAAAAGGACACAGAAGGCAGATCACTCCTGATACAGGGAACGATTGACGGGGAAGAAGTCACTCTAAGTGAACTCATACGGCCCAAACACTGACAGTCCTAACAACTTTGAATGGGTGATGACGCAACTGAGCACGGTCAAGCAATCCACAATCATCTGGGGCGGCGACCTCAACACAACGCTGAATCCAGACAAAGACAAATCTCACAACATGACGGCGACTCCATCCAAGGTGTCCCTACAAATTACTGAAATCTGCGGAGCCTACTTCCTGGTCAATATCTGGAGGCACAAGAACCCAAACACCCGCGACTACACTTTTCACTCCTGGGTCCACAAAACAAGCTTGAGGATAGATTATCTCCTCGTATCCAATCACGGCCGCCTACAATGGGACGAATACCGCATTCTGCCTAGATCCTTGTCAGATCACTCCCTGGTGTCCCTAGTTTGCACCACCACACAAGCAACCAAACCACATCCTCACTGGAGATTCAAGCCACGAGCATTGCAAGACTCGGTCTTGGCAGAAGAACTCAGAAATGAACTAGTACACTTCCTCGACTCCAACCGAGGCTCGGTCCACTCAGCCGGGACAACTTAAAATGTTTTACTAGAGGGGTCATGACGAAAGAATGTGGAATACTAAAACTACTGTGGAGGGAGCTGAACACTAGCGGATCAAGACTCAAAGACCTTGAAGGTGCTCTCCGGCCGAATAACACTCCACAAGCGCTAGCAGCTATCAAGAAAGAATTGGAGGTGTTCCGAAGCGCAGCCGAAAGGGAAATAAAGTTCCTAGACAGACATCGTACGATTCGGCAATATGGCGAAGGTCAACAGTCTGGGGCCCTCCTCGCGAGGCTTATAGCCGCTGACAGACGACCCACAGCGATCGACGCAGTGAGAGACGCCACAGGCAATACCGTCCACTGGACAGTCGACATCGTCGAAAGCTTCCGCAGATTCTACCAAGACCTGTACGACTCAAGATACCCCGCCGATCCAGCAGAGCTGACGCGATACCTAGATGAAATCGAACTATATTGGGTTGCACCAGAGCTCAGAGAACCTCTGAATGCCCCCATCACAGTTGAAGAGATCCTCGAGGTCATCAAGGAACTTCCTAACTCTAAAGCAACAGGACCAGACGGCCTATCCGGCGACTTCTATAAACACTTTGCAGACATCCTCGCCCCACTGCTCCTCCAGGTCTACGACGAGGCCCCCTCCAGGGACCAGCTACCACCAACACTATACAGAGCCAACATAATCCTGTTACACAAGAACGGCAAAGATCCCTCTGACTGTAGCTCATACAGGCCAATTTCATGAATAAATCTCGACAAGAAAATTTTCGCAAAAGTCCTAACCAAGAGGCTACTACCCCTCATGCCCGCCATGGTGCTGGCCGATCAAGCGGGTTTCGTCCCTGGGAGGAACACATCATATGGGATAAGAAGGATGTTCGGAACAATGGCGGACCTAGAACTGGACTGTCAAGCAGTGGCAGTGCTGCTGGATGCCGAGAAGGCTTTCGACTTGGTTGAATGGCCCCTTCTGTTCACAGTTCTGGAGAGGATGGGTCTGGGCAAGCGGTTTTTACACATGATCTCTCTACTCTACAAAAAACCAATTTCCAACATCTTGCTAGGTGGTCTCTGCTCTGCCGATATCCACCTGAGAAGAGGAACAAGACAGGGCTGTCCACTCTCTGCACTTCTGTTTGCTCTAATAATGGAACCCCTTGCCTCAGACATACGTATGCACCACCTCCACAGAGGCCTCTCATTTGGCACACACAAGATGATCATCTCACTCTATACCGATGACATAGCCTTGTTCCTACAGAACGGAGATGAGAACCTAAACCGGGTAATGAGAGCGGTATTACAGTTTGGACGTTTCTCAGGGCTGAAAATTAACAACAGCAAGTCTGTAATCTTCCCGCTTACCACCGCCACTACTGAATTAGCTGACGACTTCGGCTTCCAGTGGCAGCGCACACATGTGAGGTACCTCGGCATCTACATGTCCCGCCTGAAAGAGGAGATCATTCACGACAACTACGAACACCATGGTCACCATCCAAACCAAGATCGACAGGTGGAAATCTCTACCACTCAACCTCTGGGGCAGGATTTCGATTGCAAAGATGGTCATCTTACCAAAACTACTCTACCCCTTCTCAAACATTCCCTTGCTCCTTACACAAAAACTTCAACGCATGAAGAGTATGGTCCTCGACCTCATATGGGCTGGCAAAGTGGCAAGGGTCGCATACTCCACACTAACCCTACCGACACGTAAGGGTGGACTAGCCCTCCCAGATCTGGAACGCTACTACTGGGCGGCCCAAGCACAACACCTCAGCCAATGGTACGCAACGCACTTTATAAGACCACACGTCCAGATAGAAAGAGCGCTGGCAACACCATACCTCCTTCGATCCATTATCTTTGGGCGATTTCCAGACGCTCAATCCGAAATGAATCCAGTTGTCGCCACATATTCAATTTGGAGGAAAATTGCCAAGGAAGACGACGTCATGACCAGATACTCTCCTCTCTTGCCGATCAAGCACATCCCCGGAATAACCATCACAACCGAAAAAGTCTTCATACTTTGGCCAGAAAAGCTACAATTACACTCCATGGACGATCTCTTTCCAGCAGGGACCTTCCTGACAATACAACAAGCACGAGAAAGAGGAGCCAACAATGTCCTTGACACGTTCATATATCACAGATTACGCTACTTGCTTCAGGAGGTTATCCCAGACTTCCCACAACAACCGTCGATTTGGCCACTACTCCATTACGCAATCCAAGCTCAAGGAGACGGGCACCTCGCAACAAATATCTACAAAGGTCTATTCAACTAAATGAACCCGCCCTGCGCAAGCGCCAAAGAGAGATGGGGAAAAAACACTAGGCAGCGCAATTCCAGACGAGGAATGGGCCTACACCCTAAAACTCACACACAGATTAGCTATCAATGCAAGGTTTAAGCTGATCCATTTCAACTACCTCCATCAAACATACCACATGCCGGCAAAACTTCACTCTCACAAGGACTCAGAATGCTGCAGATGTGGAGCACCCACAACAGACTTTCTTCACCTGGCATGGTCCTGTCCTCCAGTGGCCACCTTCTGGAGAGCAGTGCTCGAAAAAAATACCTTCGAACCAAAGTCAATATTGCTAAGCTTAACCCAATCACTACCGAGCACAGTTAAAAGACTAACAAATCTATTGCTGGTCCTAGCGCGAAGAAGAACAAAAACACGTGGGGTAGAGGCCCCCCTCCAACCCTGCAGCACTGGCTGAAAGACGTAACTTTCTGTCAAGATGTAGAAACAGATTTAATCAGGACTATGCCACTACACGCACGCACTCCGGTCATATGGGGACCGTACATCGCATATTTGCTTTCAACGTCCGAAGATGTTGATGCTCGTCAACCAGATCTAACGCAAGACTTAACCATCAGCCCAACACGTAGCGATGAAACTCCAACAGCTCCACCACATAGATGAAAACAAACGACATAACTCCTTTCATCATAACGGGCGGGGAGAAGAGGGGAGGGAGAGGGGGGGTACTGTTCTCACAGTACGACCGATGGCCGGTCTTACGATTTGTTTTGTTTTGTTTGAAAATGCCAATAAAGAAATTTATAAAAATAAAGAAATATATATTTGTCGTTGAGTGTGCCGTCGGCCACTATAGCATGGAGGAGACTAGCTGTTGACAAGAGCAAGAGACTGACTGAATGGTAATTAATGCTATACATAGTATAGAGGAGACCTGCGCTCACAGTTCACTGTCCCTAGCTCAGTAGAGATCAGTGGTCATGCAGTAGGCTAGGTATACGCTGAAAAGGTAATTGAGTTTGCAGTGGGCTCGGTATGGCATTATGCAGTACCACTGGTGTCCCCGTAAACTCGCTATAGTTCAATTGAGCGTGCTAGCACCACTCAAAGGCTGTATGTGGCACAGTATAAGGCAGTTTAAATCCTTACATTCACAATAGTCTGAGTCTGATCACAATCAAAACACAGGCAGGCAATAGGCTAGGATATAGGACAGTACTAAATACAAACATTCTGGTAGGCTGACTATGAGGCAATTTAAAGCCTTAAGAATCAATTAAATCTTAATAAACTTAGTTGGATAAATGACGAGCAGGTCTGTACACTAGTATGTCAACGGCTTAAATTGTTAAACAGTGCGAAGTATAGGCGTCACAGTAGGCTGCGTGTGTAACAGTTTAGCATCTTAAAAATAAGTATAAATTTTGATAATCGCCATAGATTGAATTAGGAGCAGTACACTAGCCTGAGATGTTGAGCGTAGCCATGGGCTAATTATGGGCCAATTTATAACTTAAAGTCACAATAGGCAAGATAAGAAATAATACAATGCATTGGCACTTCAGATGGCTGAATTATGGAGCAGTATAGCGCCCAGCGTCGCGAGCGGGTATGTATAGGGCAGTTTGAGATGTGTAATTCAATTACATTTGGTACAGAGATATATAGCTACACACCGTCCTGTCCACCTACACTGATGGGCCCTGCCAATCAAGTGCGCAATATCACACCAGAGAACATCCTTCCACTCGTCCCTAAAATCACCACACACATGGAAGAGTCAACCGACCCTATCTCTTTGGTTTCCACTTACAATCAAGCCATGAAACAGCCCTTGACTCAGTGGCCCCTTTGGGTAACTGCAAAGCTAAACCCAAAGCACATATTAATCAATGGTTCACGACTGAATTCAAAGGCCTACGTAGCAAAAAAAGGTCTGCAGAAAATAACTGGAGAAAAAACCCTTCACTTCCCAACAAACAACAATTTACATCCTTAGCGTCGGACTACAGAAAAGCCACCCATCAAGCTAAAAGCAATGCATAGAACATGCGCATAGAAAATGCCAACTCCAGCTCCAAAGAGCTCTTCTCAGTCCTAAGAGAGTTTTAGAAGCCCCCTCTCAGTCCCTTGACCTATGTATCAAAGAACAAGCCTAGTGTGGACATATTCAAAAAGCTCTTATGGATGAAATCACTTCACTCCAACTTAAAATCAACAACAAAAAGCTGAAACTAACACATCTCAGCTGCCCACTAATGAACTAACCCACCAAAACCTTTCCCCAAATTTGAGTTCTCCCCTATTACGATAGAAGATACTACCAAAATCATAAAAGGCCTCAAACCTTCATGTTGCCAAGGCGAAATCTATCCTGCAACCTTAATCAAAACCTGTGCAGATAACTTTGCACCCTTCATCACCGCATTAATTAACAATTCATTCAACTCTAATAAAGTACCAGACAACCTCAAGAAAGCTTGGGTGATGCCACTACTTAAAAAAAAAAAAAAACACTTTAGACTCGAACTTGCCCACAAACTACCTCCCCATTACAACAGTACCATTTTAGTTGAAAATTCTGGACAGAGTCGCATATGTCCAAATACAAAAATCTCGAAACTCATCATTTCTTGGGCCTCCCCAATCAGATTTGGTTCACCTTAAAGCCCAAATGGACCAGAACAGAGATAGAGGGGACTTAGCCATTCTCCTCTTGGACCTCTCAGCGGCATTCGATCTCGTTAATCATAACATACTCTGCCGACATTTAGCCAGTGACGCGCACTTTTCAAATAATACCATAGCATAGATCAAATTGTTCTTGTCAAACCGAAAATTGAGAATCTTCTCATCCTCCGCAGCAGCCAATCCCACCCCAGTCACCTGCGGTGTCCCCCAAGGCTCTTGCGTTTCCCCTACCATGTACAACGTATTTACTAAACCTCTCTTTGACAAACTGGATAATCTGGGGGTCACATATACAAACTACGCCAACGATACCAAAATACTAATTCCCATCACGGGGGACTATACCACTGACACTAATGCCCTAAACATTATCTACCATACGATCCAAGCCTGGATGGCTCCGAATGAGCTATGTCTCAACGATGATAAAACTGAGATCCTGATCATGGGCAGCCAAGCAAAAATAAAAAAAATCTATCACCTCAGTAACTTTCATAACAACGGCTAAAGAGGTTAATACCCTAAGAGTCTTCCTCGACTCCTCACTCACACTGACCCGGGAAGTTAACACTATCACATCGGCATCTGCCTACACAGCCAAACATATTACGGCTTGCAGACCATATCTAACAGAAGCCAATAGAGCCACGCTGGCAAGAGCACTAATCCTCAGTAGGATTGACTACTGCAATGCCATTTTTGCAGGTTCCTCAGCCAAAAACATTTAGAAACTCCAAATTGTGCAGAACAACACCTTAAGCGTGGCTCTAAACATACCCAGATGAAATCAGCCCACATATCCACCATCAGAAAAAACATCAATTGGCTACCAGTGAAGGACTGGATTAAATTCAAAGTACTCACGCTTACGCACAAATGCCTGTTCAACACTGCTCCACGCTACCCATCCAGCCTGATAACAAAAAAATAGTCCGCTAGACCCACCCGTGCTCCCTACATCGGCTTTCTGTCTAAACCTAGATACCATAGACAAAGAGCAGGCGGCTCAAGTTTCCAATCCATGGCTGCTAACTACTGGAACGCCCTTCCATCAGCCAAAAGACTGGACCTGCCCTTCTCTCATTTCGCAACCATCACATAAAGTTTGCCTATTCTGTATCCATTTTCTTAAGATGTACTGTAGTCCTATATAAACTGTACGCATATCCTTAAGCTGTATTTTGAATTCTGTTCCACTTGTAACCAACCTCTAAGCTTGCTACATTTGTAAATTATTCTTCACGATTGTAGAACCTGTAACCATATCCATAAGCCTGTCGCACCTGTAACCAATCTCTTAAGTTTGCCCTTCATGTAACCACTTTCTTAAGTCATGCGCCCAGTTGCCTGAGGGTTAGGTGCGCAATACAAATGTAATAATACATTTTATTTTATTTATTTCCATTTATAAAGTGTGCAACTGCCCTAGGGCATTGTGGCGCTGTTACATCATATTCACGTGGGTGCAGGCAAAAAGCAGTGTACAGTTCCCGTTCAGGGTCATAACGTATTAGGCGATAAGAGGGTCATACATATTAGGCGATAGACAGTTCCTTGGTTACAGTGGAACAAACAGTTATTTGAATAATATGGTTTTCAGAGACTTTCTAAAGGCTAGGAGTGATGTTTCCTTCCTGAGTTTGGGGGGTAGTAGGTTCCAGGATTTTGGTGCCAATACTTCAAAGCTGGTACTGCCGGCTTTGGCTCTGTTAAAGACAGTGACCGCGAGTTGGTCAGAGTAGAGTTCTCGCTTGGGTCTGAGTGATTGTGCAGGGTATATCCGATCAGCTAGGTATTGGGGCGCTGATTGGGAAAGACATCTGTGTGTGATTGTGAGTGCCTTGAACAATATGCGTTCTTTGATAGGGAGCCAGTGGGCAAATAAGTAGCGCACTAGCGTCACAAGGTGAAGAGACTATCAGCATGGGAGCTACGAGGGGGCGGTTGCGTTATAGCTTTATATGCGGCAACCCAACGCACCCACGCGTCTTCAGACGTAACGGTGCCGCGTGTTTTCTGAGTACAGTGAGGCAGCGTAGCTCGACAGATACTTTTTTTTTTTAAACAATTTTATTAATTTTCATTGCAACAAACAACCAAACAAACGTGCAGTACATATTCCAATGGTTCAATTTACATCATTACACAATATATACTGCTTCTCCCTTTCCCTCCCCCCTTCCGAACCTAAGCCACCTCATTATTTGCTTCTTCTTCTTGCAGTGGGGTTGCATCCCCTATGTTCTCTACTGAGTCCTGAACACTCGGCCAGTTTTGGGTGGTCCCAAACAGAGTAGCTATTAGGTGTTTCCAGGCTGTCAAGGTTTCTGCCTTTTCATCCCCTCCCACATAACTAGCTTCTTGCCACACCAACGTTTCGGCTTCCGCCCATTTCTGAAGGTCCATGGCATGCCTTCCACCCCATTGCAATTCTGCGTTTCACAAGTATATATAGTACGTTCTTTAGTTTACTGACATGTTTAGATTTACGTGTTTTGGGAAATCCCCCTAGCAGGCACACCCACGCTGTTCCGATATTTAGCGTGACCTCTTTATCCTCCAGTTTATGGGCTATTTCACCTCAAAACTTCTCAATTTCTGGGCACGCACAACATGTGTGTCATTCCAGCGTTTTCCTCACGGCATTTGGGGCAAGTTTGTCGTCCTGCATTTTTAAGCTTAGCTATTCTCTGGGGGTCATATAGGCCCTGTGGGTTATATACAGTTGTATTTGCTGTAATCTTGCATTTCTTTACACTTTTTTGTGATACCCCTGAGCCCGCTCCCACATCCCATCACTCATAGGTTCACCCACTTCTTCCTCCCAGTCTTGTCTCAGTTGTGCCACCTCCTTCCCCACTTTAGACATCACCAACTCATATATCCTTGATATCTTATGTCCTCCCTCTGCTATGCCATACATCATTTCTATGGCGGCGTCTGGTTGTTCCTGAAGTACTATTTCAGACCATGTCTCTTGAATGCGCCTCACTATCCTATGGTATGTCATATATTGCCCCGTATGCAACCCCGTTTACTCCAACAGTACCGCAAATTCTTTTATACTCTTTTCCTGCCACAGGTCTCCTACCGTTGCTATCCCCACTGGTTCCCAGTGTTTCCTAATCATTTTCATTAGCTGATCTGCTTTTCCCGTTGTCTCGATATCAGATATGGTATGTTCCCGAAACAGTGCAACAGTCTCGGTAGAACTACTCTTTTTAGCATCGCCCCTCTCCCCATCATAGCCAAAGGAAGTTTAACCCAGAATTTCATGCTATTTTCGATACCTTTAACCACCTTTTCAGTGTTATGTTGATGCTTCGCCTCCACCGTGTGATAGATGTTTACCCCCAAGTATCTGAACGTGCTCACTTCCCAGGGGATTTGTAGAACTGGTAATTGGTCTTGCGGGATCCTTACATATCTGCCCAACGGGAATATACATAATTTTTTGGGGTTCACGGCAATGCCAGATAACTTCGTAAATCGCTCCATCACTTCCAGAACATATTGGAGGTTTTCTTCTGGGTATTGTAAATACAACAGCATATCATCTGCGTACAACGAAACTAGATGTTGTTCCCCCTTTATGTTAATCCCAATTACATCATACTGTTCTCTTAAATATATTGCAAGGGTTTCTAGTGCTAGGATATACAAAATAGGGGACCACGGACATCCCTGTCTAGTGTCCCTACTGAGTTGCCATCTTTCCGATATTGTTGCTCCCGTTTTAACCCCCGCCAGCGGTGCACTATATAATAGCTGGACCCATTTGAGGTACCCGGGACCTATCCCGTAACTGGCCAGTGCCGCCATCAGCCATGGCCATGGCCATTTGACTGAATCAAATGCTTTTATTGCGTCTAATGACACGATTGACATTTCACCCACCTCCCCTTTGGTGTGTTCGAGCACCCTGTGGAGCCCCCTGAGGTTGTTGGATATGTTCCTCGGTGGAACATAACCAGTCTGATCAGGGTGGATTAGTTTAGTGATAATCCATCTCGTTCTGTTTGCCAAAACCGCAGTGAGTATTTTACTGTCTTGATTAAGCAATGACAGTGGTCTATATGATCCACAGTCTTTGCTCGGTTTATTGAGTTTAGGGAGCGGTATTATGAATGCCTCGCTCAGGGACTCTGGTAGCTTCCCTATTTCATATGCCTCATTCAGCATTTCCAACAGCGGAGGAAGTACTTCTTTTCTATACATTTTGTAGAATTCACTAGGGAGTCCGTCAGCCCCTGGAGTCTTACTGGTGGGCAGCTGTGTCACCACCTCCTCTAGTTCTTCTAAGGTGATTGGCGCTTCCAGATCTTCTCGCTCCTCTATGCTAATCCGGGGCATACCTATGTTTTCTAGGGTTTCTTTAATCCCCCTATCGGAACATCCTCCCTCTTCCCCATACAGTTGCTGATAGTACCTAAAAAAATCCTGATCTCACGTTATTGCTCTAATTGGTGGTTTCACTTTTATATAGCACGCCAACGCCCTTCCTGGTTTATCTCCACCTGCATGTTGCCTCTCTACGTACCTTTTATAGTTTAAGTTACACAATCTCTCCCAGTGTTCTACACATTTCTGTTGCAGCCTCGGTATGGTTTCAGCATCTTCCTTGCTATTACCCTCTCTACTTTGCGCCATTTCCAACTCCTTTTCCGCCTCTTGTAATCCCGTTAATAGCCTCTTTGTAATCCCTCAGATTTAGCAATGGATATCCCCCTCACCACCACCTTAAAGGCTGCCCATAGCGTCCCCGCCGACTCAACTCTGCCCGTATTAACCTCAAAGTAACTTGTTAGATCTTCCCTTAAGTCCTCACGAAACTGTGCGTCTTTCAGTGCTTCTGCTCTGAGGTGCCACGTGGATATCCTGGCTCTTTATGATTGGTATTGCCATATTAGAACCAACGGCGAGTGGTCCGACAGGACCCTCACTTTGTAGTCTGCCTGCACCGTTTCTGCCATTAGTTCCTGCGTGAAAAACATATAATCCAGTCTGGTATACAAATTTTGCGGGGCTGAGAAGTGTGAATATTGTCTTTCCTGCAGTCGGCGCACTCTCCATGCATCCTCCAGCCTAAAGTCTGTCACCAAGGACTGCAACACCCTGGCGGCCAGTGAGGGTCTATCTATTTTATTATCCGATCCACTCACTTTGGCATACAGAGTCTTAAAATATGCCACCGTGTTCTGATTGGGAGCGTACGTATTTATGATGTTTATTTCTTTATTTTCGACTAATCCACTTATAGCGACCATTCTCCAATCTGCTTCTACTGTGGACTGTAACAATTGAAAGGGGACATGCAGTGCTACCCAGGTAATGACTCCCCTTGCATAAGCTGAATATGTCGCCCCAACCATCGTACCTTTTTCAATTTTTTCTGCACCAACTTTAACTGTCGTGAGGTGGGTTTCTTGTAGCAGGGCTATATCAATCTTCTGTCTGCGCAGGTACATCATCACCTTATTCCTTTTCACATAGCTGTTAAGCCCCCTCACATTCCAGGTAAGTACTTTAGGGTCCCCCATGTCTCATGAACTGCCCATTCTCCCTCCGCTCCGCCTGCATGTGGCATGTTGGATGTAGGTATAGGCTCGGTCCCCAACTAATAATATAACACCCCTAAACACTTCAACTCCCCAAACCACCCCCACTCCTCTTCCCTCCCCCCGCCCAACTGCTGCCCAGCTCCATCCCTGGATCTCAGGCACCCCCGCATCTTGCCCGTTTCTCAGCTATCACGATGCTCGGGACACAGCAGGGTGATATCGCCCTATTGGCATCTCTACAACTTTTTCTATTGGGGGGTAGGCTGCCATCACTCTGCGTCTCCTATATAGTCTATTGTTCATTGCGCTTATCTAGCTTGTAACAACGCCCTAATGGCCTTCTAACTAATCTTCTTATTGGGGACAAGGCCTCTTTTCCCATGTCTCTTGTGCTGATACCGCTCCTCGTGCATTTACTGCTCAATACTTTATTAAACCCCTCTATATTCAAGTCCAACATGTCCATCACTTAAACATATCAACCATCTGAATCTATTCTGTGCTGGGACTCTCATTGTCCTTATGCAACCAATCCATCACCCCTCCTCTTCCCTTGTATGAGGCATAGCTCGGGTCACTTATCTTGTCTGCCGCTTTCTAGTCCTCCTCCGGCCTCCGGGATGCCCTGGGCATCCAGCCAATCCGTCGGCTCCTCCGGAGCCCCAAAGAAGTGCGCTTTATCTTTATAAAGAACCTTGAGTTTCGCAGGATACAGGAGCATGTATTTGAGGTGCGCTGTGCGCAATCTTCTTTTCACCGCCACATAACTATACCGTTGTCTCTGCACCATCATAGTTTAGTCCGGATATGCAGTAACCGTAGACGATGCACGCGTAATTGTTCACCCTTTCCGGAAGAATTCCAGGATCTTTTCTCTATCCTTATAGTTCAGGATCTTAGCTATGATTGCTCGGGGAGGGGCTCCAGGTTGTGGCCTCCTCATCAAGGCCCTATGCGCTCTTTCCACTGCAAATCCTTGCGAGAGCTTACCAGCCCCGATATCCTGTATAAGCATATTCGCCACATAGTCCGTGGGGTCCAGGCCTTCTCCTTCTGGCAGGCCTACCAAGCGAACATTGTTGCGCCGCGCTGTCCCTTCCGCCTCCTCGCCTCGGTTTTCCAGATTAGCTACTTGCTGTTTCAGTATATGGACCTCTCTGGCGTTGGTGCTTCTAGTCTCTGTGTTCACTTTCACCGCAGTTTCCAGCCCGCTCGTTCGTTCTGCCAGCGCTCTCACGTCTTTCCTGAGTAAAGTTAACATCTATCCCTACTGCTTCTATCTTTGCTTCCAGCGAGGCTTTCATTTCAGCCAATGCGGTCCCCCATGAGGATTTCAGTTCGGAGATGGCTGCCAAAATGTGATGCTCATTTGTCGGCGGGGTCGCTCCTTCTGGTATTTCGATCGTTGCTTGTGTGGGGGTGTTTGAGGTCAAGTTCAGTTTAGTGAAGATTTCCATGGATGGTTGCTTGCCTTTGATTTTACCACCCTTGTGAGCCATAGTCCCCAGTATCTTTGGCTCTACACGTCCTTTATGCCCAGTTGTATGCCACCAATCGTGTCTTGACGCTGCCCTTGGGCCCGCTACTATCTGAGCTTGCAGCAGCTCCCGTGGCTGTGCTGAGTGTGAAGCTGCCTACTGCATAGCAGCTTTTATCTCTCAGCACCTCTAGTTTGCATATGCTTTCCAAGTCTGCAGGGATCTCAATGATGCTTAATGTTCTGCCAGAGCCTCAACTCAGTCCTCTCTGGCTACTTGATGTGTTCCGCTTTGCACCCCTCCTCAGCGGGCAGTAGTCCAGCCAAAACTCCAGGCGTGTAATAGTTCTTATACACGTCTAGGGTGTCACTCATCTTGAAGGGGTAAGTCAGCTGCTGCTATCCCTAGTGAGACCACCTGACATCCAGCAGGTGGCGCCTTGTTCGTGGTATAGCTTCAATCTAGCTATGCGGCCAGCTCATTTGCCATCTGGGCATGCCCCTTGGTGTTGCCCTTACAGTAATCCAATCAGAGTCGGACCTCAATGCATTCTTTTAAATGGTGCAGCCCTGGTTTACGCCCGGGCAGCCGGATGGGACTTATTGGAAGTATTACCCTGTAACTCCCATATAGTGTTACCAGTGCTCCATACCGCCAAGACTCTTGGGGGTACGCGCAGCGTTCTGAGCCTTCTTGTTGGGTATATTATGATGTTTGTGCCCTCTACTTATAAGGCCATTGTGTGCCAGTTCTGTGCCACCTTCCATGTGCTTCCTAGGGATTGTCTGCTCGTCATTCATGCACACTATTCGTTTCAAGCAGGCACGTTGTTAGCGAGGGCAGCAACGTTACATTGTATTGCTAATGTGCCCGTGTCAGCTGCGTCCCTTTCACTTCCTAGCATACTTCCATCTGGGCTGACTTTGTAACTTTGTTTCTTTCCGTGCGGCTCAGTGAATGTCGTTTGCTGTATATACCGCAGCGCCTCTGGGGTAGCCGCGCCTATTTCATCCTTGGGGCAGTGATATATTGTTGCAGCCCGATGTTTGGCACAGTTCACTGCGCGCGTACCTGTGGCTGGCGTGTCAATTTCAAAGGGGGCCTCAAGGTGTTTATGTGTACACCTCGCTTCTGAGGCGGTGCGCGTCCGTCCCACCGCCTCTCCCCGGGGAAGCGGCTGCTGCGAGGGTGATCAATATTTATACTTGTCCGCTCCAAGTGTCCAGCGTGCACGCCCGGCAATTTCACTCTGCCCTGCTGTTATCCGTGCATCGAACGAAGGCAGCAGCCTAATGCGCTTGTGGCTTCTTCCTTTCAGCGTCACTCAGCTTCTCAATAAGTCCATTGTTTGGAGTCATCGGCCATCTTGGTTGCGGTCCTTTGTCACCGTATGGAGTCGCTGCAGCCTGTAACTCCCGATGCATTTGTTTAATCAGGTCACAGTTTAGTCCCATGAAATCCGCTTCAGTTCATGTCTATTGTGTTGATTTTCCATATGGTTTTATAAGTTATAAAAGCATGCGCTTCTTCCGGATCAATGTCGGATGCTGGAACCCAGGTCAAGTGCACCCTACGCCCCCAGCTCGACAGATACTTATACGGTAATGGATAAGTACACATGCAAGATAGTTCAGCATTCAGTGGCCATAGGAAGGGCACATTTGATCTACAAATGACAGCTAACAGCATTACAGAGCAACA
This sequence comes from Ambystoma mexicanum, assembly GCF_040938575.1. Lineage (NCBI taxonomy): Eukaryota > Metazoa > Chordata > Amphibia > Caudata > Ambystomatidae > Ambystoma > Ambystoma mexicanum. The sequence goes on along the minus strand of NC_090941.1, from coordinate 680,086,872 downwards.
TAACGCATTTGGTTGCATACAGTATATAACATGTACTGCACTAGATTTAGTATAATTTGTTATTACAGGTAACTTTGAGCATGTTGCAAGCCCAAGTAGTGGCTCAATCATTAGGCGTGTATAGGCCTGCAGAAGTTATATGATGGTTACACATGTGATGTATCACTTTCACTCACAGTTCGGTGTACAATTGATCGCTAAAGTTTATAGACGTTCCACTAGGGCCGGCTTCTCGCCTGCCAGCGAATCAGGATGCTGTATAGAAGGTGGATCCAGCCAATGAGGACGCGGGCAGCGTTGTTGCAAAAGCTGCTATGGAGATCAAAGAAAGTTCCTAGGGAGAGTGCCAGGTTGGCATGGCGGACATTTTCGAATGGCGGTGAAAAGAAGCTGATGGGCAGAACACTGTAGATACGGATGCGTGCTTTTAAAATACACGCGGTCTGCACAAATTTCAATGAGATGTTGCTGGAAGTATTAGAGGCTTCCTAAAAAGCCACCAGGCTTAACTTCCAAGGGGAAGGCCCCTTTATTTCCATCTGGTTCTCCAGTTTTGCCCCATCTCCCTCCTCGAGTTCTCTCCAGTTCTTGATTTTCCCTGTTGGTCCACTCTTTGCTTCCTCCCAAGTGCCCATTGCCAAGTGTAGGTCCAAATTTGTGATGTTTTTTTTATTGCGATACAGGTAAAAATTAAGGCTTTCACAAATCAAAGCTAAAATACAATTTCATATTTAATACATACAATTTCAATTCGAGTTAAAAAAAAATATTTACAGGTATTGCAATATGCTATCTCAATTGAGTTCACGTCAGTCATACTAAAGAGAAATATTTCATAAATCACTTTACATAACCTAGTTGTCCCTAAAATGAAGTACATTTTACAACGTCCCAAAATTCAGCCACAAAATTAATCTTCTTCAATGCCATCAATATTGTGAATGAAATAGGCATGACTACCTCTGTACGACTCAAGTCACAGGACATTTCATACAAAGATGCCTAATAATTTCAGTATAATCCAAATTATGACAGTCTACACATTCTCTTCTCCGTAAGGGATCGGATCCCCATTAGCACAGCTAAAACCTCAAGAGTGTTTAATAGGTTAAAGCGAACATTCATAAAATACGTTAGCTGTGACCTGCAAAGCATTCTACATATGGCTGTGCCCTGGGAGGCTTCGGCATTATAAAAGAAAGATCTTTACATAATTTTAGATTCGCAGTCTGGGTATAAGTCATTCGCCACGCAGAGATGCATCATTTTTTCAACACACCTCATTATGACCAATTCCATTTCGCCCTCATATTCATGAAGGTCCAGAATAATCTCTTGCAACAAAAATTCCACATCCAACATACATTGTTTGACCTGAATAGATTGTATCTTGCCTACTTGATTAATGTAATGTAGTAATGACATAGGGGTCTTTCTTCACTTAGAACATAAGGTTCTTCAGTTTGACTAAAGAGTCCTAGGAATTTAGACCCAACTTTCCACTCATCATGCTACCAAGAGCAGACTGAGGGAGATGTGACAAATACAGAGAATTTGTGCAAGCTCCCCAATTGGGAGCCATGTCCTTTGAGACTAGGGAGGTGAGCTTGCTATGCTTAATACCTCCTAGGGGACAGGGAAAGCGGGATCCCACTGGGATTGACCCTCCACCTCTCAAGAGGACAGGCAATCCCTAGAGATGGATATGTATTATCCTGCCTTGTCTCCAGAATCCCACACGTTTGTTGGCTACATGAGGATTGGCAAATGTAATGAGTTTCCAAGGCCTGAATCTAAGGGTGGCGTGGCTTCTGACCCTCTCCAGGCACTGTATGCAGTCAAGGGAAAAAAAACAATCTTAAGCCCCCACCCCCTCGCTAAGGCGAAGAGGAAGTGCTCATCCACCTTGTTGTGAAGTCCGAGAGAGGCCAGCTGAGCCTCACCAAAGAGCCTTCCTGGGAGGCCTGGCCAGGCGCTGAGATAACGCACCAGATGTGGTGCTTGGGACCGCGGCCGGCCCCGTGGAAGCCTCGGGCGAAGTCGCATCAAGGAGGAGGCAGGTCCCGTAGAGGCAATCTGCGGAAACACCCGAGTCTCCAGCGCAAGAGGACATGCTGAGCCATCACCAGTGAAACCACTAGGATGCTGGTGAGAAGGGAGCAGCAGCTCCCACAACACCATCAGAAGACGGCGAGAAGACGACCTGCCGCCTCCCTGACAGACCTGACTGAAGGAGACCACAATAGGAAGGGGTGAAAACTAACTGGAAACCAGAGATGTTTTTTATGGGTGGGAAGGGCATCTGCTGCCCAACTTAGAGGGCGGGAGGGGACTGGAGCTCAGATTGGAGGAGGAAGCGGGCCAGGTCACTAGGCCAGAAAATACGATTCCTAAATAAAGGACGACTTGTTCTGCTTAACAAGAAAAGGAAAGTTTCCATTGCTTACTTAAAAGAAAAAGTATTTTTTTTATTTCCACATGTGCTAGGCTAGCTGGGTGGGCCTGGAAAGAACACGGTCTGCAGGCACATTAATAAACAAGTATTGCCAAAGTCAATAGTTTGGGCTTTTGTGTAGACATGGAATAGCTATTTTCAAGCCACTGTCCTAATGGTACCTCTTGGCCATAACATGGCAATAGCTGGAACATGAGCACCTGGGAATACGATATCAGTTCCTGGTAAAATGTATAATACCTATATCCAAAACTATTGGCTTTGACAGTGCTTGTTTTTTTAATCAGGTCTTCTGTGTAAGAAATAGATGTGAGGAGATACAGATTAATTATAAATCAAGTGGTTAAGACACTTTAATTACAATAGGACCTCATTTAAAGCTGAAATGAATCCATTCACTCTCAAAGACTGCTTAGAAATAACACTGGCATGCCTTATGCAGCACAAAGTTTTATTTCATTGCACAATACAGCGGGCTGTGAGAGATCACAGGAGGGTATGTTTTGGGTAAGGCAGAGCAGATAGTGGGTGGGGTTAGCAAAGGGATTAGCATGGTCAGAGGCACTAAGTAGGCGAGTAAAAATCCAAACACAAGGAAACTGTGCATCACTTCTCACATTCCATCTTCCTACAAGCTGTATTCCATGGCAATAGTTTCTATATAATAACAATAATAGTACAAATATCTTATACAAAATATATTTTTGTTAGTTAATACTTCCTAGTGCCTCTCTTATTAAACTCACAAACAAAAACAAACAAACAAAAAAACTCACCTCTCTCTCCTACAACTCGATTAACGTACCAGAAACAATGATACTCCAAAGAAACCCCAGTGACGTCCTGTTTACATGGAGTCACTCAGTTGAACAAACTGTTCAAAAAGGTTTGTTTCACGCCCATTCACCATCAGTAATTACACTTGCATCAGTAATCCAAGGAATGAATCTGGGTGCTGAGCCAACTTAAATAGAATATCAGGGTTTTCATATTGCATTTCCTCCCAACTGGAAGTGGAATGGGGCATTTGGCATGTATGCACCATGTGTAGTGCACATGAAAGACTCACAGCAACTTTGTAATACCTGTGCAACTTCTATGTGGGCCTCGGTGCACCCTTGCAAGGCCTGTAAAGTCCGGGACAAGAGCAGGCCACTCAACCAACTCAATCAGACGAAAACAAGTGGATGGAATCCATTAAAATGTCAAAACTAAATGTTTTAACATATAATGTGAGCAGACTAAACACCCCCATTAAAAGGCGAAAGGTGGAACACCTCGTGAAGGAATCAAAAGCGGACGTATTAATGTACCAAAAAACACACATTAAGAAACTGGACAAACACCTTTTAAGACGGAGAGGCTTCTCCCAAATAGATCAGGCCAATGCAGGGGAGAAGAGGAAGGGAGTAATGATAGCGATACGAGACGGCCGGGGGATACAAGTACAGGAGCGTGGGAGGACAGGGAAGGTGAGCGATTTGTGTATCTTGATATAATGATGGGAGACCGGAAACTAATGCTGGCCTCAATTTATGCCGCCAACACCGGTCAGGATAGCTTCCAGAAGGGGGTCCTGTCTAGCCTGGAAGATTTCGCTACGGGTGAAACCCTAATGGCAGGAGATCTCAATTTAGCATGGGATCCAAACCTTGATAGAAGCACAAGGCATTAGAGAGAGGGGGCAGTAACGCAGTTGAAGGCTCTGAAAAACAGAAAGGTTGGCCCTTCCGGATGAGTCGAGGGCTGCAAGGGGACAAGAACAGGGATACACATGTTATTCCCACGTTCATTCCTCACTATCAAGGACAGATTACATATGGGCATCAACAGGCTAGTGGGCAAGGTCAGAGATATCGGAATAGGTTCCATTTCTCTTTCGGACCATGCCCCGGTTACTGCAACCTTTGAGATGGGTGCCAGACATGGGGGCATGTGGAAGTGGAGGTTCCCAGCAGAACTTCTATGGGACAAGGTCATAATGGAATCTTTCAGAGGGGAAAATAGAACAATACTTTATAGAAAACGACACAAGTGGCCTACAAAAGGGGATGGTATGGGATGCATTTAAGGCAGTAATGAGGGGGGAATTGATAGCCATAAATGCAAGTAGAGATAAACAAAGGTGTAGGCAGGAAGAGGAGCTGGTGGGGAAACTAAAAGATCAAGGGAAAATGTGAAAGAACCCTACCAAGAAACAGAGACAAGCCCTGAAAGACACCCAGGGCCAACTGGGAATGCAGTGCACCAAACAGGCAGGAAAGGCATTTCATATATATTACATGAAAGCCAATAAGGATGATAAACTCCTGGCAAGGCAACTGAAGGCGCAGGAAAAGACAGTAATGAGACTTTGTGATGATCAAGGGTTGATTAAGACAAGGGACGAGGACATGGGGGATATCTTACGGAGATATTACCAAACATTGTATAACTCTGACAACCCATGTCCGGATGAACAAGAGAAATACTTAGATAATATGATTCTCGCCCAAATTACTGAAGAGGAAAGGACAACCTTGAAGGGTGATTTAACAGAAGAAGAGGTCAGGAAAGTAATCAAAACTCTGCCAAGAAATAAGCACCGGGCCCGGACAGATACTCAGATTGCTTTTATAAACAATATCAATAAACAATATCAAGACATCTTAACTCCCATTTTAACAAAACTATTCAACGCATTCAAGGGAGAAGGCAATGTCATTCCGTCAATGAGCACGGCGAAGTTGGTGGTATTCCCCAAGCAGGGGAAAAATCCAGAGCTCCCAAGCTTGTATCGCACGATAGCCCTGATAAACCTAGATGCTAAGCTCTGGACGAAGGTACTAGCAAATAGGATCACGCACTTGCTTCCGTCACTAATAGATCCAGATCAATCGGAGTTCATCACAATGAGGCAAACATTTGACAATACCCGCAGGGTATGTGTTATGTCTAGCTTTACCTGCACCTAATGTTTATGGATGGAATGCTGTGAGTGACAGAATGTTGTGTTATTAGTGGATTCCATGAATGTCAGTTGAGAGGATGCGATTACTGAAAGAGGATGACGGTGGATGTCACTGTCCCATTTTATTTACCTGAATTGATGTACTGGATCTGATGTACCAGGAGCAAAGTAAAGAAGTTGTCTACACTTCCAAAGATGTCCGAGTCATTATTGGCCAGGGACCCAACTTAATAGTATGCCATTTGATAGAGAAAGTGGAGAAAACTCTTACCGGCAATTCTCGTTTCATTGGATGCAGAGAAAGCATTTGACAGGGTGGAATGGTCAAATCTTTTCCACACAATGAAACAAATGGGTTTTGGGCATAATTCCTCGATATATGGTAGAAGACAACTATCACTCGCCAAGGATACGGGTGGCCCTAAACGGGATAGTGTCGGAATCAATCGACTTAAGAAGAGGTACGAAACAGGGATGCCCGCTATCGCCCCTATTGTATGCGTTATTCCTGGAGCCACTATTGGCCGGGAAGAGAGCACAAAACAATGACGTTCACGGATGACATGTTGGTGGCTTTCACGGAACCAAAAAGGTCCCACCTGACACTTATACAAGAACTAGACAGCTCTGGGGAAATATCTGGATTAAAAATTAATCGATACAAGTCAGAAATACTAAACCGAATGGCAGAACCGGAAGTGGTGAGAATTATATCTAGAGAACAACATCTAAAATGGGCAAAGACAGGGGTAACATACCTAGGGATCACCCAGACAATGACTCTGGGTCAAATGTATAAATCAAACTACCCGGTCCTACTAGAGAGAGTGAAAACGGATCTAGGGAGATGGAACCCCCTAAATACCTCATGGTGGGGACGAATGGTGGCAGTCAAAATGGTGGTGCTTCCTAGGTTAATATATCATTTTCAAGCCATACCTATTCGAATATCAAAAGCGTTCTTCAATTCCCTGAACAAAGCAATCAAGAAATATATATGGAAACATAAAACCCTGAAAATAACAATGCCTACGATGACGGCACAGAGAAACCAAGGTGGATTGGCATATCCCCACTTTTGCAGATACTATGAGGCAGCCCAATTGAGGGTTGTGAAGGAATGGTGTGCAGAGTCTCCACAACGTACATGGGCGCAGCAGGATAGGGCGGTAGCGGCCTCCCCACTCCGGGGAATACTATGGGTGAAGGGTCAACATAGGCACCCGAATATTAAAATCAGTAAGGTTATGGGGCGGGAACCGAGATATGGGATGCAGCTATTAAACAAGGGTTGCTCTCAACATGTCCCGCCCCATTCTTACCGATACAGGGGTATCCCGATTTCCAACCGAGGATGGGGAAAAACTCATTTGAGAAGTGGGCTAAAGCAGGTTGTCAAACGATTAGAGACATGCATCACAGAGGAAACTGATGACATTACAAAAATGCACCCAAGAACTGGGACTGACGGGGAAAGACAACTTTAGATATACACAACTTCAGCATTGGCTAGCAACACCCGACCTGCAGCAGGCGGCCACCAGACAACTGACACCCTTTGAGACCTACTTGCCAACAGACACAGGATAAGGGAAATTGGTATCGAACATTTATAGGCTCTTGAACAGGAAGTTTATGGTGAAGTGGGAAAAAACACTAGGGGAAACAAAGAAATAATGGGAGTATACATGGGTAATAATACCCCAACCTACATGCACTATTCAATTGAGGGAGATGTGGCACAAAATCCTCCTCGAATGGCACTATACACGGAGAGGCTGCACACCATGTATCCAACAACGTCAGATAGATGTTGGAGAGGGTGTTTAGAGAAAGGAAACTGGAAACATACCTGGTGGACATACCCAGTAATGCACGAAGTTTGGAACAAGGTGGGGAAACACACGGGCGAGATGATACAAGGTATTGAACCACTTCAGGAGAGGGTATGGATGGGCGGGGGGTTGATATGGGAACCAGGTCCGGGAAACCTGACAAAGACACAGAAGAGGGGCTTCATGACTTTGGTAATTGCAGCATAGCTGTCGATCACCCAGCGATGGAAACAAGTAGAGGCACCCACGATACTAGAGTGGCTTCAAAAAGTCTGGAACTTCACCTCCCTAGAGTGGGTGACCTACCAACTACAGGGGCCCCAGGAGGCATTTAAGGAAGAATCGGATCAAGTATTATGACACTTACAGAATGACTATATGCTACAATGGTGTCCACACAACATTGGAATAATGGACATTATAAACTCATAAGACTCCATAAGGGGTCACAACAAGGAACAAGGGAGGAGGGGGAGGAGTCTGGGGGTGCTGGAATTTGTTCATATGTATTTTATGCTTTTGAAAATTAATTTAAAAAAAGGCTGCATAGTCTTTCAAGGACGCCAGCGACCCTCCCGGGTGAACGGCAGAGTTGGGGAGGCGAGGCCAAGCCTGTGGTACTAACCTTGACTTGTGAAGTGGAAAACAGAAAACCAAGGAAGAAACTCACACAGTCGGTGAGTTAGCACGTGACCTGAGAGACCGGAGTATGTTAAAAGAATGTATGAAGTGGTAACATCATATCGCAAGTGAAGGCTGCAAGGAAAGCCGGGGGGTGGTGCCTGCTGCGGTCTCCTGAAGGGACTAGAGGATCCCTTGTGTAGAGGAGATGGGACTAAAAGGGGCAAGTGAGTGGGCAACGGCAGCACGCTGATCGAGGGATGGCGGCCCGGCGGAGGGAAGCAGAATTGGAATCCAGAAACATCAGAGGTAAATGCGGGGTTTAGGAGCCCCCGCACAGTTACACCCGAGTAAGCAGAGGGTCAGGAGCGAAGGGCGGGACTCCCCAGCTATGTTAGATTCCTGGTCCCTCCTTGTGTTAGTTGTGGTTTGTTTGGGGAAGTTGGAGGAGGGAGGAAAGGGGAGGGGGGCAATGTTGACAAGAGTTGGGGAGAGACAGGGGAGGGAAGGGAAGAAAGGGGGAGGGGGATGCCAGAGGATAGCTCGGAGAAGGCTGGGAACGGGCGATACATTTCCGCCAGGATACAAGGCCCATGGGTAAATTGCGAATCCTAACTTTTAACGTCAGGGGGCTAAACCATCCGGTTAAAAGGAAAAAGGTGGAGGGACTTCTGAAAAGGGAGGGAGGTGACATCATTATGCTGCAAGAGACCCACATAAGGCAGCGTGATAAAGACAAACTGAACATAAAGGGGCAATCCAACGCTCAGGATAAAAAGGCAGGAGTCCTGATAGCTGTCTGTAAAAACCGGAACGTCCACCTCCATGGGGCTCTAACGGATAAGATGGGTAGGTATTTGTTTGCAAAAGTAACGATAGAGGGGCTTTGCTGCACAATAGCAACTATATATGCCCCAAACACGGGGCAGGACGGGTTCCTGAGGGAGGCAGTGGGAAAGCTGGAGGGATATGCAGAGGGGGAAATCATCCTGGGGGGAGACTTGAATATGGCGTGGCACCCGGCTGTGGATAGGAGCTCGGGAGGTGGTCATGGACAGGGGGAAACGACTTTGTCGAAACGACTTTGTCGAAACGACTTTGTCAATTAATAAGTCATCTGACACCGGTTGATGTGTGGAGAGAGCGCAATGGTCAACAAAGAGGCTACACCCACTACTCGCACGTATATAACTCAATGTCGCGAATAGACTACTTGTGGGTAACGGCAGGATTGTTGTGTAAAGTTCTGAATATAGAAACTGGGTCGATATCAATATCTGATCATGCCCCCTTGTGGATGGAGGTGAAAGTGTCACACATGCATAAGGGACTATGGGGATGCAGGCTTCTACAGGAGGTCCTCCAAAACCCAATACTGGGGGAAGAAATTAGGGGAAGATACAGGAGTTCCTAGCCATTAACGACACAGGAGATGTAAGGCTGGGTGTGGTCTGGGATGCCCTGAAGGCGGTCATAAGGGGACAGTTTATTGAAATAAAAGCGACCAAAGACAAGCAGAGGCAGGTATGGGAGAGAGAACTTGAAAAAAAACGAACATACAAGGGGAATGCATGAAAAATCAGACATTTTCCTTGAGAAGGGCCATGAGGCACATGCAGTGAGTTAGATGTCTTGCGCACAAAAAAAGCAGAAATTAGCCTTCTGCGCCTCAGGCACTGGTACTACACCAAAGCCAATAGAGCAGATAAATTGTTAGCGAGACAAATGCGCGCACAGCAACAGAAGGGGATTATCAGGGCAATTCATAATAAGCATGGGGAAAGGCTCACTACGAACACTGAGATAGGAGAAGAGTTCAGAACCTTCTATAAAAACCTGTACTCCACAGAGAGGCCGGACGGGGATGATCAGGATAGGTACCTCAATTCTCTCACACTGCCACAAATATCCGAGAAAGATAGGGATGTGCTGGATGGCGACATAAGGGAGGAGGAGGTGCGCCAAGCAATAAAGAGTTTACAGATGGGCAAGGCCCCGGGGCCGGACGGCTTTACTGCGGCATTCTATAAAAAGTACGCAGAGGATATAATTCCATTCCTAACCAAATTATGTTAATGTTAATGTTAAAGGTCATTTGTACCGCGCACTATCACCACCGGAGTGGTCCCCTGGCGCTCTGGCGGCTCTGAAAGAGGGGGGGGGAGGGTGGGTTAGTGGGTGGAGGCTGGAAAAGTGCAAGATTGCAGTGATGTGCTGTTGGCAGCCTCAGCCCGGTGGTTCCGTCGGCTGGGCCTGGGGTGTATGCGGCCGGTAGTCGTCGTGTGCTGATGTGCGAGTCTATGTGTTTTTTTGTTTTGTTGTTGCAGTGTAGTGAAGTTTGTGCGGTTTGCTGCGCTAGAGGTTTGTGGTTGTGTTTGGTTTGGAGTTTGAGAGGTGTATGCAGAGAAGGAAATTGTTAATGGTATTCGTTAGTCATCTCTATCCTGGACTGAACCGGTTGGGCTCGTGTAATCTTACCCGACGGGATGCTTGTACACCCTGAGCCTCAGGAGGTACGTGTCCGTTTTTCCATTCGAGGCCGTTTGAGGATCTAGCTGTCCCCTCCGCCCGCTCCCTTAATAACCTTGCATGCTCCTCACCCCCTCCACATGACTAGCGCCGCTGCTAGTGTCCCTACACCCGGTTGTGTGGTGATTGGTGGTATCTTGTCCGTTCTACAGCCTCGTGGAACCTAGTTGTGGCTGTACGGGCGGTGGGGGATGGTAAGGGTTGGCTGGAGTAGTTGTATCCGTTTCTCTGGGTCTCGCGGGTGGACCCCTGTGTCCAGCGTCAGCCCTACTGGTGCCCAGGGTACTTCTGTCGGTTCTAGGGGTTTGTCAATGTCCTTTTTTGATGAGTCGTTTGTCTTATTGTTGTTTCGGTTTTTAGTTTGTTATTTTTTTTGTAGGAATTCTGCTCCTTGTCCGCTGATTGCCATGTGCGTTATGCACATTGTTTTGAAGATGATACGCTGTTTTACTGGGAGCCAGTGTAGTGTTTTTAGGGCCGGGGTGATGTGGTCTCTTCTGGATAGTTTGAGGAGTAGTCTGGCTGCAGTGTTTTGGATCCGTTGTAGCTTCTTCAGTAGGTATTCCGGTATACCGAGGTAGAGGCTGTTTGCATAGTCGATGCTTGACATGATGAGGCCGACGATGGTGAGTGTTTTGTGTGTGAAGGAGAGGAAAGGTAGTATTTTTCTTGCCGTGTGGAGGAGGAAGAGTTATATAACTCCTTTAGAGAAGAGGGTAATGTGACCCCGACCATGAACGAGGCGAAGGTAGTAGTTTTACATAAAGCAGGGAAGGATCCGGCCTCTCCGAGCTCGTATCGTCCAATTGCCCTGATAAATCAGGACGCTAAAATGTATACTAAAATTCTTGCCCTTAGACTGTCCCCGTTGCTTCCCGAATTGATCCAGGAGAATCAATCGGGTTTTATTCCGGGCAGGCAGACGCATGACAACTTGAGACGCATAGCACACCTGGTGGAGAAAGTGGGCATACAGCGTACCCCAGCTTCACTTCTGGCGGTCAATGCCGAAAAGGCATTCAACCGGGTGGAATGGTCAATGCTATTTAAAACATTAGAGCGGATGGGTTTTGGGGACAGTTTCCTTAAGATAATCAAGGCAAATTATAATACTCCCTCGATCAGAATCGGCATCAACGGGGAGACTACAGATAGGGTGGAACTCTCCCGAGGTACCAAGCAGGGGTGCCCCCTTTCGCCGTTATTGTTCACCATCTCTCTGGAGCCACTGCTAACCAGAATAAGGGAGTCAAGTGCGATAGAGGGGATAGTAATGGTGGGGAAGCAGCACAAAGTGGTCGCTTATGCGGATGATTTGTTGTTGATCTTGGGAGATCCGGGTCTCACCCTTCCGGAAGTGATTAAGGAGCTAGAATCGTTCGTGCAATTGCGGGTCTAAAAATAAATAGGAGCAACTCAGAAATTCTCCCACTGGCGGGGGATACAGAGGTGTTGAGGAGGGAGGCTGCAGCACTGGGTCAAAGTTGTGCGAATAAAGGGATCAAATACTCCCCGACGAGTGGGGTGGACCAGATGTATGGGGCAAACTTCCCAGAGGTGTTGGGTGCGATCAAGAGGGATCTTGAGAGGGGGGCGTGGCCAACAGCGAGATGCGGTAGATGTATACCTGAGAAGCTCCCGCCGCAGCGGATAATATCGTGATCCGAACGCCTGTTTGCCGACATCCGCTGATCCCCAAAATACACCTACCGGTGTATGAAGCCCTGGGGCACACTCGTGTCCAGAATCAGCTCGTAACGCACCCGGGCGACAGAAATAGGAGCGTGTGAAGGCAGCCTCAAAACAACGCATCAGGCGCCCAAGATGGCCGCCGGAGCCATGGGCGCGAACCAACAGTGAAGCGGAGCGGCACCCGATACCAACAGCCTGATTCCACCGAGGGACGCCGCGGTTCCAGAGGCGAGTGGACACCCGGCCGATCCGCGCCGGTGGCGAGGACCCGGGTGCCCTAAGTCGAAGGAGCGGTGGAGGAAAGGAGTGGAGGCGGAGCCCAGCGGTGCCCCAGACCGGCGGACTGGGAGAAGGGACAGGAGAGATCCAGCCGACCACCGCCGCGGCGACCCGTGAGCGGAGAGGTCCGCCCCCACCGGTGAGTACCAGCGCTGGAGTTCCCTGCGCGAAACACGCCCCAGCGGCCCCTCTATCCTGTAGACGCCGCACACAGTGCTGGGCTTCCCCGCTCTGAGGCTCGCCACAAATAAAGACTTGCACGATCGCCCAACTTGGTCCCGGCTACCGGCACACGTGCGCTGGAGATACAGGAGGCACGACCCACCCGTGGACATACCGTTCTCCAAGGCGAACCAACCACCTGATCCCCACACAAGAATTCAATACTACCGGGTGAACACTGTACCCGGGGCGAGCAGAGACACAGCTGCGCAGCCAACTCCCTCCAAGTTGAACTACCGCCACTAACATTACCACCTACGTGGCGGACGTTTGGGGGACCCACCGTCGTACGTGGCATATTGCTGCGGGCAAAATCCTCCACAAGTACCCTCCCTGCCTCACTCAAGTGGACACCGGGCTCCGAAGGGAGAATCAGAGAGCGGGTTCAAAGATATCCACCCAGTCAACAGCGAGAAACCTCCCTGTGCGATCCAACAACGACCATAAAACGGAGAGGCCAAACTACCACAGCCGCGCACACGACCTAGGGACTACCAGCGATCGGCGCCCTGCAATAAAGGGGACACTGCTCTGTCGGATTCCTCTCCCCCCCCTCTTTGTCACGGAACAAGGTGGCTTCCCAACACTATCACAGTGTCACTAACTGTATACCGAACTGGGCAACAATCCTAGGAAGTCACCCCCTCGAGCGACCGGACAAGGCTTGGGACATAAAAGCACGCCCGCGAGGCCTAGCAGCAAGCATGGGGGAAGGACAAAACCAGGAGGCCCACTGTGCAGAACAGGATCGACCAGTACACGATCCCCCCATCACAACCCCCTTAGGTTCTACAGTTGCCCGCCGAAGAGGTGGACCCTGCGCCCACGCTCTCCCTAAGAGACATTATGGCAGCGATAGCGGACTCCCGCTCCTCAATGGAGCAGAAGAGGGATGGTATAAGCCTGGAGGTATCCCTCCTCCGACACGACCTGCAGAAGCTCTCAGCACGAACCGGAGAAGCGGAACAGCGAATCTCCAACACGGAGGACGGGCTACACACTGTGCAACAACAAATCCAAGGAGTCTCTGCCAAACTTAAGATCCTGGAGGCCAGAGTTGAAGAGGGAGAGGGCAGATCTAGGCGTAACAACATTCGAATCCTCGGCATTCCCGAGAAAGCCGAGGGCCCTTGTATGGAGCTCTTCCTGAAGCAGTGGCTGATAGATGTGTACGACCAGCAATCCTTCTCTAAATTATTTTCTATAGAAAGGGCACACCGAATCCCCACAGGCAAACCCGTGCCCGGCGCTCCCCCATGAACGGTGATCGCAAAACTGCTAAACTACCGGGACCGTGACACACTGCTGCACCTTGCGCGAACCAAAGGCACAATCACCTACAATAACTCTAAAGTAGCCTTCTTTCCTGACTACACGAGGGAAGTGCAGAGGGCGAGGCAATCCTTTGAAAAGCTTAAGAGACAACTTCAAGTCCTAGGAGTCAAATAAGGCCTGCTCTTTCCCGGCCAACTAAAAATCGATCATAACGGCACAACGGTCCATTTTAGTGATCCTAAGGAAGCCTGGCGATGGGCTGAACAGCACATTGAGGGGGATTGGTCGACACCCCGTGCAAACAGGGGCAGAAACCCTCGACCACCAGCGGACCAGCGTCCGATCCCAGCTCAACCACCCTCACCGAACCGGCCGGCAGAAGAGGGGGACTGACATTGCTTAATTCTCCAACGAGGATCCGGATCCGATGTGCAGATGCTGAACTATAACTTGGAATGTGCAGAGTGAAGCCACAGTAACTTTCGTAAGGCGTTCACACCTTCCACAATGCGGCTAGCGGAAGCGTACCGCCATTGCACCTGGGGTAAAGTTACGGCGCGCACCCCTTCCCCAACTTCTTTAGTTTAATATTAATTGTTCAGTCTGAGTAGACCCTAGTCAAACTCGGGCTAATGTTCGGGCGACAGGTACTTCAAGTTGGGGTGGAGTATGGGGAGGGGGTAGGGGAGTTTGGTTTTGCGACAGAATTCGCCTGTTTAGTTCACTGTTTTAGGATTGTTGCACGCTTTGGTCTAGGGTCTGGCTCCCATCGGGCAGAAAGAGGTCACCATCCCGGCACACATGCAGCATTACTCGGCACCCCCAATTCCCAACCAACATGACAGAATATACGAACGAAAGTAAGACCAAATCCATTAAGTTAATGACCTGGAATGTGAATGGGCTGGGCAGCAGTATTAAGAGGCGCCTTGTACTACAATACCTGAGTCGATATGCGCCCGATGTAGCTTTTTTGACAGAAACGCACTTGGCAGGCACGAACTGCAACCTTTTTAAGCGAACCAACTACCGAATTGCGATACACGCAGGCTTCTCCATGGGAGCCCGGGGCGTATTGATTCTAATACACAAACGGCTTCCATTGAGTCTGCTATCCGTCACACAGGGGGTAGATTTGTTCATGTAATAGGGACCCTCTGGGAGCGGTCCATATCCATGCTAGCCATATACGCGCCACCTACCTTACTTACCGCACTACTTAATGACATAATGCCCATAATAGCAGCAGATCCCTCGAACTTGGTGGTGGTGGGGGGAGACTTTAACAAAGTCATGAATTTGGAGCTTGATCGCACGCATATTCGCTCGAGAAATCCCTCCGCACATACCAAGTTGGCCACATTTGTTGACGCAATGGGTCTAAAGGATGTATGGAGACATCTACACCCCGGCACAAGAGAATACTCTTTTCTCTCCGGAGCACATGCCTCGCTGTCAAGACTTGATTATTTCTTTCTTCTGGCATCCGAACTACATCAAGCAATTGATGCGCAGCTTCTACCCAGAGGCATATCAGATCACTCCCCGCTCCTGTTAGAGCTTAATACCCACAGACCGGTCCCACCCACTTAGAGACTAAATAATTATTACCTGGGCTTTCCCGATTTAGTTCAGCACGCCCAAAACGCCACAGAATTGTATTTTGAATTGAAATACAACCTCCGTGGACAGCCCTGTAACACTGTGGGAGGCATATAAACCAGTACTGAGGGGGAACTCATACCCCGGATCACAGCCCATAAAAGGAAACAGATTACATCAATCCGGGCAGCCGAGGCACGAGTGCAAGGGGCAGAGATGGCTCACCTATCCCAGGGCCTCCCAGAAACTCACCGTGAGTTACAGCTAGCACAAAAACAGCTACAGAATATCGCCCTGGACAATGCCAAACAGGCACACACAGAGATGCATGCCAGAGTATACGAGACCGGGGATAAAGCGGGTAGAATGCTGGCATAGCTAGAGAAGCGAGATGAGGGGCTCCGACAAGTCAGAGCGATTAGATCGCAGGAGGGCACACTGATAACGGCGGACCGGGACACAGCGGAAGGGTTCGCAGCTTACTATAAGGAACTTTATAAAGCACCAACCTCCCCCATTGAAACCACGGCCATATCAGATATTACCCTCCCCTCTTTGACACCTGATCAAAGAGCCCTGCTAGAAAATGACATGACGGAGGATGAACTCTCTGCAGCCATTGCGGATCTCCAAGCCGGGAAAACCCCGGGACCCAACGGTTTTCCCGTTGAGGTGTGGAAGAAAATAGGCACAAACCTGATTACACCACACTTACTGAGAATGTATGAAACCTCTCGCAGCGAAGGGTCCCTCCCACAAAACCTGAGACAGGCCACCATAGTGGTAATACCTAAAACAAACAAGCCCCCAGATAGATGCAGTTCGTATAGACCTATTTCCCTCATTAACACTGAAACCAAAATCCTAGCGAAAACACTAGCCAACAGGCTCCAGCAAGTCATACCCTTCTTAATACATCCAGATCAATGTGGTTTCATGCCGCAAAGATCCACGCGGATGAACAGACATCGACTGTTCACTGCGATGGAAAATGCGGCCACCATCCAGGGGCCACTAGCCCTGCTGGCGGTGGACTTTGAAAAAGCGTTTGATTCAGTCAGGTGGGAGGCGGCCTGGGAAATAATGCGTAGAATGGGATTTGGGCCCCAATTCATGAGCTGGGTTAAATTATTGTATAAATCCACTAGCTGTCACAAAAGTAAATGGTCACGTATCAAACCCCTTCAAAATTGGTAAAGGGACCAGACAAGGATGCCCACTGTCAGCTATGATAATTGCGATAGCGATCGAACCGCTCGCGATACTGTTAAGAACCAACGAAACATGGAGGGGATTCCGATGGTCGGAAGTCTGGGAGGACAAAGTGTCCTTATATGCAGATGATTTGCTGGTATACCTGCATGATCCGGTCAGATCCTGCCCTATAGTGACCAACGTACTCCAGAAATATGGCTCTTTTAGCGGCCTAAGGGTTAACTGGGCCAAATCTACTTTGTTCCCACTTGGGCAAGAGGATGAATCGATTCCGCCCCAATGCCCCTACCAGGTTGTAAGGGAACAATTCAAATACCTAGGTATAATAATAACAAACGATCTGAACAATTCTGTTCCCAGAAACCTGTACCCAGTAATGACAAGATTCGCGGAGGACACCCGACACTGGTCATCCCTTCCTCTGACACTATTAGGTAGAGCAGCGCATTTCAAAATGATGGCCCTGCCCCGACTCATATATATTGCAGAACGCCCCACTATACATCCCCCCGAACATTTCAGAAAAATAGATCAAACACTTGTTATGGAATGATGGCCACCCGCGCATAGCACTCGCTACGCTCCAAAGATCCGTATGGGAGGGCGGAATAGGGCTGCCCCGAATGCAGACGTACTACTGGGCCAGCCAATGGACGAAAGTGAATGACCAACTACACGGGGACACAGCTGCGCCACATAATAGATCATTAAAAGCTAACACTCCCGAGAATCCCATCATGCAGTACCCCTATAAGCAAAGGGCCCGAACAAACTCTCTCAACATGCGTGCACACATAACGCAAATCTGGACAGATGCACATAAATTTGTGGGCTGGGGCGACAAACTGTCGCAAGCGCAGCCATTATGGAATAACAGAAACCTCCCCGGTGTATACACGCTCCCCAAATTGTCGAACTGGTCCCGACATGGTTTGATCACTTTGGGTGATGTAGTAAGAGAAGACAATATAGTCCCATTCACAGAGCTGGCACACCGCTTTGCACTTCCCCAGACCGAACACTATCACTATACTCAACTCCAACACGCACTGCACGACATCCTCCCCGAAGTGACCTCTATGCCGGACTACACCCCCATAGAAAGGAACCTATTCCAGGAAAAAAAATCACCCACAAAGTGACATCAGTTCTGTACATTGCCATACGTTCCTTTGGCACGCCAGATCTGCTGTCGCTACGGACTAAATGGGAGTCGAACGTGGGCGCTATACTGCCGGAGGAATGGGTTATGGCACTAATGTTCCCCAGGGAGACAGCCATATCCTCAAGGCTCAGACTGATTCAGCTCAAGATACTACATAGGAGTATACTACCCCAGGGCTGCCCTATACAAATGGGGAAGGATAAATGATCCGAACTGCCTGCGATGCAAAACAGAGGAAGGCATCTTCTTCCACATCCTGTGGGAGTGCACATGCATCCAACTATTCTGGGAGGCTTGTTGTGAGGAACTCTCTAGAGTCATGGGCAAAACGATTCCTAGAGACCCTAAGTTATTACTGTTGGGAATGGACGATGAAATTGATCTATCTAGATATGAAAAACTGTTCTTGTTCACCACTACTGCTATTATGAAAAGGAATATCGCCCAAAAATGGGGATCAGATCAGACACCAAGTTATGAACAGTGGAGGACGGATGTCGATGTTTGTGTTGCAATGGGGCACAGGGTATACTCGGCCAGAGGATGCCCAGCTAAAGCACAAAAAGTGTGGCAGAAATGGGAAGACGCCCAATGAGGGCTATTGTTGGACATATGGACACCGAGACATGTCAAAGCACCCCCCTGATGCCCATGGTGCTTGCAAAACAGGGGAAAGAAATGTGGTACCCGTGTTCGGATAATTCGACCCAACTTGCAATATATGTGTATATCGATGGGAGACAGTCATTGACCATCACCAGCAGTGTGCGTGTATTGTTTGTTTATTTGTTTAATTTGTTTTAAATACCAATAAAATGTGTTATCAAAAAAAGAGGGATCTTGAGAGGTGGGAGCCACTGGCAATCTCATGGCTGGGGCGGGTTGCCGTGATAAAGATGTCCATACTCCCGAAGTTGCTATATTACTTCCAAGCCTGCTCGATAAAGATTCCGAGGTCCTTCTTCAGGGCATTGACTCAAGCAATCACGTCCTTTATATGGAAGAATAAGACTCTGAGGATCTCAAGGGCGGTGTTAACCGCCCCAATAAGAGAAGGGGGGGGGGGTTGGCTCTACAGCACTTCTATAAGTATTATCCGGTGGCACAGTTGTGGGTACTCAGAGAGTGGATGGGGGAGGTGCAGCAGAAGGTGTGGACCGTACAGGACCAGGCGGTAGCAAGAACTCCTCTGAGGGAACTCTTGTGGAAGGATAAAAATCACAGACATGCAAACTTGCGAGTGAGTGCGGTGATGAAAGCCCCCTGGATGTGTGGGACGAGCTGACCAGGCGCGGTGTATTGTCAACGGTGCCGGGTCCCTTCACCCCCATGTTCGGGAACCCAGACTTCCACCCGGGAATGGGAAAGTGCGCTTACGCAGGCTGGGAACAAGCGGGGTGTACAAAAATAGGGGAAATGGAAGGTCAAGAGGTCCTTTCATTTGAGAAGTGTACAGAGAGCTTGAAGATTAAAGAGGCAGATAGATTCAAATATGAACAGCTAAGGCACTGACTGAAAACCCCCTCGATTAAGCAGGCGGCGACACAGGATCCCTCTCGTTTTGAGAACTTTGATATAACCAACCCGGGCACTAGGAAACTGGTATCCACCCTATACAGGTTTATTATTGGGCAAGATGAAATGGTCAGTTGGTCATATATGGTGAAATGGGAACAGACCCTGGGAGAACCCATCAACAGGGAGCAATGGGAAGATTTGTGGGGCGAAATCCCTAGGTTGACCCGTGCAGATGAGGGAAATGTGGGTCAAGGTGATGACTCAGTGTTATCGGACTCCGGCGAGATTGCATGTGATGTACCCACGGGTGTCCAGCCAATGCTGGAGGGAATGCACAGGAGAGGGCACCTGGAGGCACATCTGGTGGGATTGCAACAAGTTAAAAGGCTTCTGGGCGGATATAAAGGCACAGCTTCAGGGGATCTTCCCGAAAGTCGCACTTATGGGGGAAGAGGGTCTAGATGTGCAGCCTAAAGGACGCTTCAGCAAGGGAACTTAGCAGGGCGCAATGGAGGTGTTTTATGGGCCTGCAGATAGCGGCATGGGCAGCCATAGCCCAGAACTGGAAAAACCCAAATCCCCCACTGATTTTCAACTGGCTGCAAAGGGGATGGACGCTGATCACTATGGAAAAACTCATTCCCCGAAGGGTGCAACTGACCCCTTTGAAAAAGACTGGGGAAAGGATTATATGGTACCTGGACAATATAAGAATTCTGGACTTATTTAGGGCATGAGTTGTCCAGAGGACTCCGAGAGCAGCTTCCGGGGGGAGTATGTTTTGTTGTTGTTGTCTGTATGCAAAATGAAAATAAAATTTAAAATAAAATAAAGGGTTGCTACCAGTTATTCTAGGGGAGAGGAGAAAGCCGATGACATTTGGAAGCGAGCAGGATACGCTGGTGTTAGGCAGAAACCTGTGCAGTTCCCTCTGGGACCACTGCAAAAGATTTAGGACTACAGGTGTTTGGCAGTAAACCCACTTGGTAGCAGTCTGTACCACACAGATTCACTTGGTAGCTGTGGCTGAGCAGTCAGACTTCCCTCAAGAAGAGTTAGGCAGTATACATAGTATTCACAATAGGTCAAGAGCACACAATAGAACAAGTAAACACTGACCAGGGCTTGGTGTAAAAGGGATATAATTATTTATTTAAAACCACATCTAGAAAAACACAAAGGCACTAATAGTAAGCAATTCAAAAACACGGTCACTAAAAGATATACACTCCCTTAAAAGAATATTAGACAAGTCTTAAGTAAAGCCCCACTTATTTTCAGACAGCGGTGAGCGCTTGACGTAGATGGCACTCTAATAATTCGTTTTTAAAAAGGGAGAGAAAAGCAGAGAACAACTTGAAACAGATCCCAACACTTTTACAAGAACAGAACAAGAGGGGAAGGCAAAGTAAACCCGTGAATTCAGAGTCAGTAGGCCGGATCCGCTTTAAGAGGATCGAAACGAAATGTGTCCAAGGTCACATGGTTGCAGTGCACAAAAGTCTTGTAATGGTTCAAAAAGGAGTTGGATCAGAGAAAGGGACCAGTTAGAGGGTCAAGGCGGCCAGCCCAGTCCAGAAGGCTAAGGAGTCATTACCTTGTTGCAATCTTTAGAAAGGAGGCCTGGCGGACACAGTACCTTAAAGTGGTGAGAACGCTCCAGCGGGGCAGTTGTTTCTGGCAGCGGATGCAAGTCGGTGCTTCGTCCGGGGGAAGAGAGGATCTCGTCGTGGAGGAAGACAGGAGTCCGTTGCACTGCCAGGGAAGAAACCAGCCGCGGAGTTTCTCAGGTACAAGGAGCGGTCCGGTGATTCGCGGTTCAGTGGTGAGTGGCTATCCGGCTGCCGGGGTGCTTGGCACGGGCAGTTCAACCACAAACCGGGCTGGGGTGCGAAGAAAGAAAGGTAAACTGGTTGTGCCCACCAGTCAGGGGAAGAAGCATCTCCAGCCGGGAGATCTTCTCTGTCGTCGGGAAGTGGCGAGTCGGTTCTGCAGGGCTCCACCGGTGGTGTCGTCGTGGTAGGTCGGCTCAGCTTCTCCCTTGTCGGATTCTCAGGTCCTGTGGCGACTTCTGAAGTTCCAGTCCCCAAAGCCCTGCTTTTATGCAGAAAACCCCCATTCACTCAGCCTAGCTGTCAATCAAACATGCTAAGTGGTGAGCCGGCCGGGCCAATCACACAAGAGTGCGACTTGAGTTACCAAGGTAACTCAGTCCAGGGTGCCTAAACCCCCTCCCACACCCCCTGTGGTACCCAGACAGAGTGGCACCACTTTTGGAGGCTTCTGTGGAGAAGCCCGCCAAAAAGTGGAACAAAGGGCTCGACTTGGGTTGGAGTCACAGAAGAGAACACAAACGCCATTTTAGAATCGCGTCTTGGCAAAAAATACCAACCGGAGAATTAATATTAATTAAATAAACCGGCGGTATGTTCGAGGCTATGAGAATTAAATAATTAAAGTTGGTAGCCTCGAACAATGGGAAAATCCCATGGGGAAATATTCGCGGTCGAATATAAAAAGTAGTTTCCACTGCCACCAGCCAAAACTCGATCAGGGGGGACGGAGAGGTGCCCCCTCGACTAACAGACCCTGGGGCAATCGAATTGCCCCGACCAGTACGTCCACAATATGATGGTTTGTACTGGTTTCTGTTAATAATTTGGGACTAGTAAAGCCAATCGTGACTTTACATGCCCTGGGAGACAGTAGTCAGTCCCAGGGTATGGAGTCTATGGTGGGGTGTCACTATGACACCCCTCTGTTACTGGACGGAGGGTGCTGTGTAACACACATAGGAAAAACACATGAGACCCTATGGAGTAAAGGACCCCATAGCCCATAAAACACATTACCAGTCAAAGGAATAACATAAATCATGTCCAAGAGTGGGAGAAAAAGAGTCTCACTCTTGGCAGGAGGAAAAAACAAACTCCAGAAATCCAGGAAAGCTGTTGGGGGACTCACTAGGTTAGGAAATTCAGCTTAAAGAGAGAATTCTCCCTAACAGCTGGTGAGACTGCACAAAACACAATGCATGATGGCGCAACACATAATTGTAAAGCAGATGTATGATGGCCCCTCAGAGTACAATATCCCAATATATTAGTGGGTGCGTTTATGACTAGGGAAATGGGGGAGGATGAAGACCTTGTTGCTGTTATTCAAGATATTTAAGTGAGATGATCTTGAGACTAGAGAATCATGAGAGAAAACTGTAGATTTATTTTACCACATTTTGTGTTGGGGATTGCTTGAACCAGTGCAAAGACAAATGAAGAAACAGGTGGAAATGGAAGTGAAAACATGGCCAGAAATACAATTGACGATTGTGCATCACTGCTGATTGTTACAGGAGAAGAAGAAAGCAAGAGGAGGCAAAGTTAGTTCAGAAAAGGTTATCAAAACTAGCAGTAGAGGGAGCGGTATTGACGAGTAATGAAGGTGGAGTAACACAGGAGATGCGACCAGCACAGCGGCTATGTTCCGCAATATAATACAGAAACACATGAGTATTATGCTCAAGATCACACACGTTCACCACAATCACAGCAGATGCAGCAAGCACCATTACAAATGCATTCTCCATAAGGGCAACCTTGGCAAGTATCCATGCAAACACAACAGGCACAAACTCAGCACGCACAGACACAACAGGCCATGATACCACAATAGGATATGAATACAGGAGCCCAGCAAGCACCTGCTCCCAAATTAGAGAGTGTAACTGTGGTAGGAAGAGATCCTTTCCAGGTACAGGGATGAATTTTAATCCACAAAGGAACAGACAGCCCACAGACAGCCCACAGAGTGACCTGATGTGTTCAGTACTATCTGTGACACCATACCCCCAAGAGGAAGCAAGGGTCAGGGTGACGATAAAAGGCAAGACGTTCTCATTTATTGTAGACACTGGAGCAACCCGTTCCTGTGTCCGTGAGGGAAAATATCCAATGTCAGGAATTTCCATGAATGCGCAGGGATTCTCTGGGGCGATGTGTTTAGTTCCTTTTACAGACAAATTACTAATCCCTACAGGAGAACACAATATGTCGATGCCGTTATTATATTCTAGGCAGAGGCAAATTAACATATTAGGGCGTGACTTGATGAAACTGAACAACGATATCTTTACTGATGAAGGAATAGTGTGCTCCATTCCAGGGATACATTATATGAATGTGAGCGAGTTTATATTAGCCTTTACAGGCCAGAAGGCATTACAAGGAGTTCCCTTAGTTTCATAAGTATTGTTGTATGGGGTGACTGTTTTATTATCATGGTTATCCAGGTTGATAGGTAAACTATTAAGAATACCTGATGAGTTGAAGAAGGGCAGATTATCCCCTTAAGAGTTAGATGCAGCAGTGGTCAGAGAGGAAAGGGGGGGGGGGGTTCTTCATTGGAAAGATAATGAGGGAAGAGTATGGAGAACAGAGATAGTCCTCAGTGAAGGAAACAGGTTGACAGATTTGACAGATGAGGAGCTGTTTAAGGAGGACTACTGAAATGATGAGTTAGTATTTGTTCATAAGTATCACGTATTGGATTAAAATAGAGAAATACCTCGGAGAATGGCGCTGGTAAAAAAGAAAGACAAAGTCATTTCTTCAGGAAGACTTCGAGAAAGTGCCAAATACTTTATGGAAAGCAAGTCCATATTATGTGGGTCTTTTGAAAGGAGTAGGAGGGGTTAAAATCAAGCTTAAACCAGGAGCTCTTTCACCACGAGCAAAGCAATACCCTCATGTCCAAAGAAGCGGATCAAGGTACATTTGAGACCATTTCTGCTTTAATGAAGCAAGGAATATTGGTGCCATCCGATTCTTCATGTAACATGGCTGTGTACCCAGTGAAAAAAATTAACAGGGGGTTGTGGAGATTCATACAGGATCTTTGCCCCTTGAACACTATAGTCGAAGCGGAGTTTCCATTAGTTGCAAATCCTGCGACAATATTGTGCAATATCCCATCTAAGGCCAAATATTTCACAGTTATAGACTTAAATAATGCTTTCTTTTCAATTCCCCTTCATGAAGACTCACAAGATTGGACTTCCTTTTCATATAGAAATATCCACCTGAAACATACTTGTTTGCCCCAGTGGTACTGTGAGCCCCCTTCAATCTTTGACAGAGTCCTCCAGATGGACTTCGTAATATTCAGCTCAAAAGTGCAATAGTTGAATACGTGGATGACCTTTTAGTGTGCAGTGAGACAGAAGAAAGATACAGAGAAGATTCAATTAAGCTTACGACTGTACTCTCAGAGAAAGGATAGAAGGCAGACAAAGAAAAGTTAAAATACTGTCAGGAAAAAGTCTAGTATATAGGACAGTTAATTTCTCACGATGGAAAGAAAGTGACACCCGAGAGAGAAGAAGCAATTATGAAGACTTCAGAACCTAAAACAGTGAGAAATGCAACAATGTTAAGGCCTATGTAAGTATTTTAGGGCCTGGCTTCTCGATTACAGTACATATAACCAACTACTTTTAAAAAGGACTTAAAGAAGCACAGGTAGGCAAAAGTAAAATAACAGACAGATGAGATGACTGAAGGATTTGAAGAATTAAAAAAGGCAACCAGTACAGCCCCCGTGTTAGGAATTCCAGATCATCATGAAGAATTTTACTTATTTTCTCATTCAAATGGAGAAGTCATGACAGCAGTCCTTACACAGAAGACATTAGGACATGGACGTAAACTATTGGCTTTTTATAGTTGTATTTTAGATCCAGTTATGAAAGGGCATTAGCCGTGTGAGCAATCATTAGCTGCTGCTGTATTTGCAATAGAAAAAGCTTCAAGTATAACAATGCGGGTGTTCAGTAACACTATTTGTAGAGCACGCATTGTTTGAGAAGCCCAAAAGCACATTAACCACACAAAGAGCCATCAGGATATGAGGTAATTATTTTGAATCCTGCAACTAAAATTGTTAGATGTAAGAGGGTGAAACCAGCAACATTCATAGCTGAACCAATAGAGGAGGAGGATTATGTACATGGTTGCACAACGTATACTGAACACTATGATGATATTCCCCAAGTTAGAGAAAACGCTATCGGAAGGGGGGCTCTCTCTTTATTGATGGTTCTTCAAAAATTGACCAATCAACTGGCAAAAGGAATACTGGATCAGCGGTAGTGAAGCTGAATCAAGAGGATGAATTTGAGGTAGTGACAAGCGCAAGATTGCCTGCGCATTACTCAGCACATGCTGCAGAATTAGTGCATTTTATTGCTGCGCTCCAAAGATCTGAAGATGAGGAAGCGACAGTGTGCTGAACTCCGGAGGGGCTTCCTCTGTACAGACAGCACTCCAGTACAACATGGGGCCCTATTGGATAAGCTTATTGAGGCATTATGACTCCCATGGACACTCACAGTCATGAAATGTGCAATGCATACTAAAAGGGAAGACGTAATTTCTCGCGGAAACAAAGTCGCAGATTTAGGAGCCAGAGCAATGCAGCCTGTTTGACAACCATTTCTACGTTTGAAATAGAAGATGTTAAACAGATGACAGGATGATGTTGTTGGTAAAGGAGGGCTTTAACACACCGTCTAGTGTCCAGTTAATTGAGATACAAGGTCGATCACCACAAGAGGAGCAGGATTTATGGAGGAAACTGGGGTGTTATTTATTCCCCTTAAAGGCAACTTGGAGGCAGATAGCACTGGAAAGCCAGTTAGGCCTCTAGCAGTATTGAGGGTAGCACTGAAGTAGCTGAACTACTCCGCGCATATGACTCAAGAGAGTATTGCTGCTACAATTGCAGAAGATTGGTTGACGACACATTTGCTTGAGCACGTGGCACAGTTTATTGTAAATTGCATAGTGTGCCAGAAACCTACTGCATATCCACATAATCTATATGTAGGTGCTGAAACATCCCATTGGGTCTTGGAATTGCTCCTCTCACAGTTTGCAAAGTGTGCCCTGCAGTAGGTTTCTGGTAACTGGAGGGATAGCCCATCACCGACAGAACACTGGGCTAGTAGAACTTGGTTAACAAGGAGGGGTTTGTTCTGCCGTATAACATTTTTAGGAGCGGGACTACTTCCTGATTCTAGTAGGCCCAAGTCATTTCTATTGTGTCCAGGGAAATACAAAAACACTGTAAATGTGAAGATGTACACAAAATAGTTCAGACAGAAATAGGTGTTATTTATACAGCTTGTAAGTTTATTTTGCTGTGGGTGCATTTAGTAAAACATGCATCCATATTGTTGAAACCGGACTGTTTTTACTGAGAGTCAACAGAAATGCAAAACTAATTTTTCCATTCAGAGATACTTGGTATGCAGGAGGTATACACCATTATACACCATTAGAATGGCCAAATTAATTGGCAGAATGCAGTAAAACAAAAGAACAAAGTAACCATCACCATTAGTGACATGTGATTATCGTGTGTTCAGATGCGAGACAACCCAGAACAAACACATTAAATGGGAAATTCTTGGTTGTCTGTAGCCAGGCTTGAGGGTGACCTAACACGTGGTCGACGTCTAGATTTAGATCAAAAGATTTTTTGGGACCAGGAGAGGTATGCAGATATTGGTCCTAAAGATGTTTCGGCTGGTAGCCTTCATCTTGGGCCTGGAATAGGTCTCCCTATAATAAAGATATGGGGACACTATTAATGTCTGAATCAAGGGTTAAAAACTAATGTTTTTATTAAAAAACACACAATATATTCCAAGATTATGGTACACCACAATAAAATCGAGAGCTAGGGAGAGACAGAACTGACCTTGGGGGCTGCGATGCTGCAGGATTCTGTGGATTGTTTTTTGCCACCCAAGACAATTAGGGTGCAGAGTTGGGTGGGCTTCTGGGCGTTAATGGCAGGCTGTAAAACGCTACAGGAGTCAGAGAAATATGTAGGAATCAGAAACATGAAGTACAGGGTAATACGAGCTGTGGTAGCTTGGGAGCGTGAGGTTGGGGAGCGCTCACCTTGCTGGGTGTTTTATGTGTCCAAAAAATGCTGGAAATTCTTAGGAAGTTGGGAAGTAGGCCAAAGTCAGCAGAAGTCTGACTTCCACGTAAAGGCGGCTGAATAAGGGCCTGGTTCGATGTCAGGTCTGTATTAGTAAAAGAGAAATAAATTAAAGAAAGGGAGTGAGAGATCCCGGTATGTTGTATAAGTAAAGTATTACAGAGGAAACGGGAGGCTCTAATTACCTTTGGTCGGGTTCTAAGTGTGCTGCAGTCTGGCGAGTGACTTCGCGTGGGCAGCTTGCGAGCGGAGCGTCTCATTCGCTCGGGGAGGCTCTTAGCAATAAGTGGAAGAGAGGCCGTGCTGTGCACAGCGGTGCTCGGTGCGCATGCGCGCCGCGAGTAGTGTTCAGCGGTTGCGCATGCCCATACCTGAACTTTCGTAACGTTACTGAGTGTGTCAGGAGGTGGAGATGCTAGTCGCTGGCTCATGCGTGTTAGGGAAACTCGGTGCACATTGCTGTATGTGCACGAACGGGACTAAATCCTTGTGGTATCTGTGAGTGGCAGTGAGGTATGGGGAAAAAATTGTGTACAACATATAGTAAAATGAGACAAGTTGCCACCATTCGTGGTCTCAACAGGAGAACAGGAGAGTTTGTCAGGAGTCACAGAAGGAGAGTAAGACAAAAGTTGATGTGTTTATCTGCTGAAATGTGTGGGATCTATCTCATTAAGGCCGTTGGTGGTGCTTTTGAGTTTAAATATCCACCACGCTTCTTTGTGGTTAAGCGGGTTAGTCACATTATTTGTGTTCGGAACTGTGTCTGCTATCCACCACAGGATATCGTCCGGGCCATGATGGTTTTCGATAAAGTGTTCTACCATTGGGGCAGATGCACACTTACATCGGATACGAGATCTATGTTCGCCAATCCTTTTGTTGATTTGTCGAGTAGTTTGCCCCACGTACCGAAGCCCACAAGGACATTCGATAATGTAAACTACATTGGCTGTTTTGCAGTTTGTAAACTGTCTGAGTTGCCAGTCTTTTTCACCTATTTTAAATGGACATTTTCTTGGTGAAGCGGCAAACTGTGCAGGTACCACACGGGTGGTGCCCCCTTATTTCCCGCATGTTCCAGAGCGTGGATCTTTGTGACTTCTTTTCTAGTCTGGCATGTGAAAGCATGTCTTTTAGGTTCTTGGATCTTTTAAGCGCCATTCGTGGAGTTTTTTCTTCAGGCAGGCTCAATTGTACTAAAGGCCAGAATTTTTTCAGTAAACCTTTGATTTTAGTTGTGTCAGGGCCAAAAGTAGAGACGAACGTGAGGATATTCTCTTGCTCTAGATTTTTGGCTCTGGGTGTTAGCAGGCTTTCTCTTGGTGTATATTTTGCTCTTTTTATGGTCCGTTTAACAAGTTTTTTGGGGTATCCTCTTTCTTGAAGTTTACTTTCTAGCTTTGTGGCATGTTCTTGAAATGTTTCCATCTCTGTGCAGTTGCGTCTTAGCCTTAAGAATTGTCCATATGGGAGGTTATCCCTTAGATTTCTTGGATGGTGGCTACTGTAGTGAAGCAGAGTATTCCTCTCAGTCTCTTTTGTAAAAAGATCACATTGTAGTTTGCCATTTTTCACTAGGATGGTGAGATCCAGAAAATCGATGGCGGTATTACTCTTTTTCATGGTGAATTTGATTTCCTGGGTCTGTGTGTTAATCCATTCAAAGAATGAGGTAAGACTGTTTTCATTCCCATTCCATATTAAGATGACATCATCGATATATCTATACCATGAGGAGATTTGATCTTGGAAAGGGTTGGAAGTGTTAATGACATATTGCTTTTCAAATTCTGCCATGAAGATTATCGCCAAACTCGGGGCAAAGGCGGCTCCCATTGCTGTCCCACTTGTTTGGAGATAGTAGTCATCATCAAAGGTGAAGAAGTTGTTGATTAGTGCAATTTCTAGCAATTCCACTATAGTGCTGTAGACATGCAACGGCTACAGATATATGCTGATCGTGGCATGTCCTTTTCCTAGATGGATATAGGCAGGTCGATGCACACACCCTGATGCCACATGTGCTGCCAAGTTCCTTGTGCGTGAGGCATTTCCAAGATTGGGTGTATGCAAGGTTTTGCAGTCTGACAATGGACTGCATTTTGTAAATGGGCTGTTTGAACAAATAGTTCTTCTATTAGGCATTAAGCATACGTTTTCCTCAGCATATCACCCATAGGCAAATGGCATCTGTGAGAGATTAAATGGACTATTAAAAGAGAGGATTGCGGGGGCGTGGCCAACTGGCGACCGATGAAGACGTGAGCCCGTAGAGCTCCCGAAGCCGCCAGCTACATCCTGCAATATCCTGCGAATTTGGGCTAATCCAGCCCCAAAAAAGGTTCCTACAGGGTGGCGGAACCCTAGTAGGAACGATATCTGCAACTGGAGCTGATTCCGAAGCGCCAATCCCGAGATATCGGCATTTAGAAGGAGAAGCAATCGGCGCCAAACGGAAATCAAAATGGCCGACAGAGACACAATCTAGACCCACAGGCGCTGCCTCTCGTGGAAATCGAAAGAAACTCGTCTGAAATTGGGAGGGGCCCATCCAGCAGATTCGACGCCAACCATCGCTGGGGGACTCAGCCGCCCAAGCTATCAGTGCTGACCCCCCCCACTCCCCGCGGTCCTTGCTGGGACGCCCATCTATCGGAATGACCCCCGGCTTCGCCGAGGCCTGCAACAACAACGGACTTTGCGGGACCAGCACGACAGACCAAGCAGAGCGGGCGCTCCGATCCTTCGACAGCAGCAACGGCCGCTGCGGTGCCGAACGAAGCCTGGTGAGCGGTATACGGCGGAGCCGGTAAGGAGGAAGGGGAGGAGGGGAGACGCGATCCTGAGACACCGAAACTTAGCAAACGGCACCCCGGGCTTACCGTCCGCCAGCCCGCCTACGCTTCCCCGACCTCTGCCAAGAATAACGGGGGGAAACACAAGAGCAGCACCCCCCCACACACCGGACATGGGCAAAGATAGGCTTAGAAGAACTGGAACCCAGAACACAATGGAACAATACACAACGCCTGCCCCGACATCTTCCACGGCCCAGAATAGAACCGATGAATCACCAGACCCTGAGGCCGACATATCCCTTAGGGACGTGATGAATGCTATCTCCAATTCTCGATCTGCCATGGAAGTCAAAATGGATAGCATCTGTACGGAGGTCTCTCTGCTGCGCCATGACCTGCAGAAATTATCATCTCGTACAGGGGAGGCGGAGGCGCGCATATCAGTGGCAGAAGACAATGTGAGAGGCATGGGCCAGCAAATGAATGCAGCACTAGGTCGCATTAAACTACTGGAGGAGAGGGTGGAAGAGGGAGAGGGCCGATCGAGAAGAAATAATATCCGCATCCTCGGCCTGCCAGAGAAAGAAGAAGGACCCAGCATGGAGCTGTTCCTCGAACAATGGCTCGCCGATTTATTCGCTCCTAAATCTCTCTCAAACTTCTTCTCAATTGAACGGGCACACCGGATACCAACTGGCAGACCAACTCCCGGAGCACCGCCACGAGCGATAATAGCCAAGATCCTAAATTACAGAGATCGCGACGCGATACTCCACATGGCAAGGACGAATGGAGCCATGACCTATAACGGCTCCAGGATAGCCTTCTTCCCCGACTTCACCAAAGAGGTACAAAGAGCAAGGCAATCCTTTGACACTCTCAAAAAGAGATTACAAGGGCTGAATGTGAAATATGGTCTGCTATTCCCAGCCCAGCTAAAAATCTTTCATAAGGGCACTACTGTGCATTTCACTGATCCAAGAGAGGCATGGAGCTGGGCAGAACGCAACCTAGAAGGTGAATGGGGCCCATGGAGAAGACAGGAAAACCGTAGAAATAGACCCCGACCAAACAGGCCACCAAATGAGCCGCCACAGCAACCGATGGAAGAAATAGCACAGAATGCCGACGCCTAAACACAACCGACAAACATACGGAGGCACGAGCAGGAAAGAACACTACTCAGAACGGCTGGCGGCTGCGTTAAGACACATCACGCAAGACACCCCCCCGATTGCAATCGGTATAGAACAGACCCTGCAATCACCCGCCGTGGTACCACCAACCCACGGCGGCCTAAGCAAGTTACGGACTCTTCACTACGGCACCTCCACCGCCACAGTGACAAGAGATACCCCAAGTTCAACGGTTTGATTAAGTTTGGTTGTGTGGGCGACAGATGCTTCAGTTGGGGAAGGAGTATAGGGAGGGGGGTAAGTTGGGATTTGTTCACGTTCTATGCTGGCAACAAGGAAAGCACGGCTTAGACAAGCACGCTGAAATGGGAAGACAACAGGGCAGTCCAAACACCGATAGAGCAGGACTCCTCTCGTCTAAACTGCTACCAATGGCACAGACATACGAACAAGATAAGAAATGAGTGCGAAAGGGACAGACACCAAAAAACTTAACATCATGACATGGAATGTCAATGGCCTGGGAAGCAGTATCAAGAGAAGACTAGTAACACAATACCTGAATCGAAATAACCCGGACCTAATACTGCTTACTGAGACACATTTGGCCGGCACAAGATGCCAATTTTTCAAAAGAACCAAATACCGTACAGCAATACATGCAGGTTTCTCGATGGGCTCGAGAGGTGTGCTTATATTAATACACAAAAGAATCCCTATAGAGATATCCAACATAACCCAGGACACCGGAGGGAGATTTGTCCACATAAATGGAACGCTATGGAATCAAACCATTGCCATACTGGCGGTCTATGCTCCCCCGGCGCTCACAAATACCTTACTCGACGACATCACACCGATCATAGCCAACAACACCGCGGATATACTAGTTGTAGGTGGAGACTTCAATGATGTAATGGACATTAATCTAGATCGTACACATATCAGGGGGAGAAATCCGATGATACCGACGAAATTAGCCATCTTTGCCACAGCATTGGGACTGAAGGATGCATGGAGGGATCTGCACCAGATGGAGAAACAATACTCTTTCCATTCAGGCGCGCATGCATCGTTGTCTAGACTAGACTACTTCTTCCTCCCTGGTGTAGACATACATAAAGTAACGGAGGCAACACTCCAGCCCAGGGGGATCTCGGACCACTCACCGCTGAAGATCCTACTCGAAACAGAACGACCCAGGCCTCCACTGACTTGGCGCCTGAACTCGTATTATTTAGGGTTCAAAGAGTTAGTAGAAAAGATGCAGGAAGCCACTGTCTCATATTTCGAAACAAACCAGGACTCGATAGAGGACCTAGGAACCATATGGGAGGCGTACAAAGCAACCCTGAGAGGGGTAGTACTGAGCTGGACTGCTGCACACAAAAAAGCGCACAGGAAGGAGGTTGAAGACGCTGAAACAGAGGTCAGAAACGCTGAAGTGCGATATATAAACACAGGCGCATCAGATGACAACAGAGCCCTACAAGCGACACAAAAGAAGCTGCATGATGTCACACTTACCTGTGCGAAACAGGCACACAGGACAATGCGTACCAGGCTATACGAGACTGGAGACAAGGCCGGCAAAATGCTGGCGTGGCTGGAAAAAAGAGAGGAGGGTCAACACCAGATAAGATGTATCACTACCAGGAATGCAGAACAGACCTATACCGACTCAAGCATTGCTGAAACCTTTGCAGAGTACTATGAGGCATTGTACGCTCCCCCGACGACTGCACTGGATCCCAGCATCCTGGACACACTCACCATTCCACACCTAAGCGATACGCAAAGAGCGAGTTTGGAAACAGAGATTACAGAGGAAGAACTGTCGACAGCCCTATCCCAACTCCAAAATGGGAAAACCCCAGGGCCTAACGGCTTCCCAGTGGAAGCTTGGAAAAAGATCGGCAATGAGCACATAGTACCACAGATGCATAAAATGTTCCTATATGCCAAAGGTAAAGGAATTCTGCCCCCGGATCTGAGAAAGGCCACTATAGTGGTGATACATAAGGAAGGCAAACCAGCAAACATATGCAGCTCCTACAGGCCGATCTCACTTATAAACATAGAAGCTAAGATACTGGCCAAGACACTGGCTAACAGGCTCCAGACAGTCATACACACCCTTATCCATCCAGACCAATGTGGCTTTATGCCACGGAGATCCACACGAATGAATATCCACAGGCTACATGCCGCCATTGAGAAGTCTCCATCGCTGCGGGATGCACTAGCACTCCTCGCGATTGATTTCGAAAAAGCCTTCGATTCAGTCCACTGGGAGGCCTTGTGGAGCATTATGGGTAAAATGGGGTTGGGTGAGCAATTCATAGGCTGGGTCAAGCTGCTCTACAACACACCGACAGCTGAGATAAGGGTAAACGGGTGGACATCACGTAGTATTAACCTGGGTAAAGGGACCAGGCAGGGCTGTCCCCTTTCGGCAATGCTATTTGCACTGGCAATCGAGCCCCTGGCAATAATGCTGAGAGAATCACAGTTGTGGAAGGGGTTCCGGTGGGCCCGAGATTGGGAGGATAGGGTTTCCCTCTATGCCGACGATTTACTGATCTACATGAGTGATCCACTAGTATCATACCCCATCGTCACCCAAATACTAAATAGATACGGAGCATTTAGTGGTCTACGGGTAAACTATAACAAATCCATCCTTTTTCCGATCCAAGGAACTGATACGACAGCCCTACACAATTGCCCATATAGAGTAGAAACCGAACATTTCAGATATCTTGGGTTACAGGTTGCGACGGACCTCACGCAATATGTTCCCCAAAATCTCCATCCAATCAGAGATAGATTCGCGAATGATGTGAAACACTGGATGACCCTACCCCTCACCCTGCTAGGAAGGGCGGCAATGTTTAAAATGCTCACTCTGCCACGATTCGTGTACATCCTCCAAAACGCCCCACTGTATGTACCCAAGATAGAATTCCTAAAAATAGATGAGACTCTCAGAAAGCTCCTCTGGGGTGGAGGGCATCCACGGATCGCGCTCAAAACCCTACAACGTTCCGCATGGGAAGGAGGTATAGGACTGCCCCACCTACAAACATATTATTGGGCAGCCCAGATGCCGGTGATAAATGATATCCTGCATAACAACCCTGAACTACCACATATTAAAGCGGATAGCCAGATGAGTGCCGGGCTCACCCCATTAGAGACCCTCTACAATAGTAGGGTACGCATGATCCCCAACACGATTAGAGCACATAGAACGCAAATATGGCTAGATGCACACAAGCACCTGGGATGGGATGGGAAACTCACGCTGGCACAGCCCCTATGGCGTAACAAACGTCTGCCGGAGCTAAGTAAAATCCCAAAATGGGCGACCTGGGAATCAGCTGGGATAACAAGGCTAGCAGACATAATACAAGATGGAGCAATAATACCATTCCAGACCCTGCAGGACAAATTCAACCTACCCCCCACAGAACACTTCCATTACAGACAAATACATCACGCACTTATCACATGTGAGATCGACCCACCGAACATTCCAGATTGCACACCAATTGAGAGAAACATCGTGGTAGATCGTATCGATAATAAAATAACCTCCACAATGTACAATGCAATAGCCTCTTTCGCCACAACGGAACTTACAGATCTGAAAGCAAAATGGGAAAGAGATGTGGGACCAATACAACCGGAAGAATGGATCAAAGCACTCATGTATCCGAGGGAAATTGCCATCTCGGCTAGAATCAGATTGATCCAACTCAAAATTCTACACAGGGTATACTATCCGAGAGAAGCTTTACATCAATGGGGGAGAGCAACTGATCCCAACTGTCTAAGGTGCCAACAGGCGAGGGGGACCTTTTTTCACATCTTGTGGGAATGCCCACGAATCCAAATTTTCTGGCAGAAATGTTGTGACAGGTTATCGGCAGTCATCGGCCGACGAATACCCATGGACCCCAAATTGCTATTACTAGGGATGGATGACGACCTAGACATCCTCCGATATGAGAAACTCATGCTGGCAACAACCACGGGACTCATAAAGAGGAATCTGGCCCAATTGTGGGGCTCACCCTTATCCCCTCAATGTGACCAATGGATAACAGACGTGGATATCTGTGTGCAAATGGAAATGAGAATATACACTACCAGAGGGTGCCCAGGGAAAGCACGCAAGATCTGGCAAAAATGGGAAGACACGTAGGGCTCTGCGAACTCATGAATAGACTTGACAGGGAAAGCACGCAAGATCTGGCAAAAATGGGAAGACACGTAGGGATCTGCGAACCCATGAATAGACTTGATAAACGTTTGGAGTCCTGCGAAGACTCATCTGCACAATGTATAATTTGGACGCCTAGTACCCCATTTCATGAAGGACCTAAAACTCTGAAACTTGCAATGTGCATGAAGAGCTATGCTTAGTGATTGCCTGTATGCCCGAGCGATGACTTGTTATTAACTTGTATGTATATGTTTACGTTTATAAAATAAATAAAATATGTTATTAAAAAAAAAAGAGAGGATTGCAAAAATAAAAATGACTTTAAAGAAGGGATGACACATTGCCTACCCCTTGCCTTGTATGCCCCAAGAAATCAGTTTGGCTCGGATCACCTTCTAACTCCTCATGAATTGGTGATTGGACTCCATATGAGAACCCACCCCTACTCCTCCAACTAGGTTAAAAAACGATGCCCATAGTGTAGGGAAGGTACTGGGCGACGAGATGCATGATTACCTAACAATGGCTGCAAGTGTTTCTTTC
Organism: Ambystoma mexicanum; assembly: GCF_040938575.1. Classification (NCBI taxonomy): domain Eukaryota; kingdom Metazoa; phylum Chordata; class Amphibia; order Caudata; family Ambystomatidae; genus Ambystoma; species Ambystoma mexicanum. The sequence goes on along the minus strand of NC_090941.1, from coordinate 680,050,796 downwards.
ATGTCTAAACAGGTCAAACACCAGAGGGAGGGGTCAAAGACAAGCAACAAAGTTGATCAATCCATTGAAATAGAAGATTTATTGAAGAAAACTAATCTATAACCAGGGGACCAGGTGCTAGTAGGAATGTTTGTATGCACTTGGAGTACGCCCTGATGTGAAGGACGTTACGAGGTGGAAGTGGCCACTCCTACAGCTGCAAAGTTAAAAGGCAGACCAGCCTGGCTGCATTTACATGACTGAAATGCTGAAATGTGTGCCGAAGAGAGAAACCAGGTGCATGGTGCCAAGAGAGAAAAGATCAGCAGGGGGGAGGGGGAGTGAAGGCAGAAGAAAAGAGGAAGGTCATGAGGTGCTTCCGGAACAGGAGATGGTTCTCCTCAAGTTTTAGAGTGGCAGGGAGGCTGTTCCAGAAGGCCCCAGCCGAAGACCGAGATCTACCCCCAGCTCGTTTCTTAGAAAAACGACTGACCCTAAGGGAGTTGGAGGTAGAGGAGCGAAGAGCTCGAGAGGGGAGGTATTTGCAGAGGGATAGCTGAAGGTATTTTGGACCCAGACCCACATGACATCAAACCATATAAAGGAGAAACCCTGACCCCCTTCTGCAAATACCGACATTGAAGCAAGAAAAGAGGTTCCGCGCCTGCAGACTCTTTCTATGGCTGAGAGCAAAGATAAGGAAAATGAAGAGCACAGAAGCACTTGTGGACCGATATCTTTCAAATTTGCTAAAGAATAAATAGACCTGCAGTTATCCTGGAAATTTGTTAGATAGGTTCAAGAGACAATGCTTTAAATTACCGGAGATGAAAGAAGCAAAGCACACTTCATCTTTATGTCACCCATTGTAATAACAATACACACATTCTTGTATTCTGTTTTTACATATATATTACAATCTTATCCTGCTTTAGTAAGAAGACTTGTAAACACTGGAACATTTTTTGGAAATCCTAAGAACAATCATATTTTCAGGATAATCATAGCAAATATCTTGCAGTTCTTGATATAAAGGTGAGATCCATAGAGAATTACAGAGTTATATATTAAAAGTCCAAGCGAAAATGAGGAGGTTTCAGACTATAAGAGACTCATTGCCATCAATGGAAATCAATGAGTTTTCATGGAGTAATAATTGTGATATTTTGTATTATAATTTGTTTTCCTCCCGATTAGATATGTTACAAGAAACAATACAGACATGGTGGGTGACAATGAAACATTTACTATTGTCCTCAATGAAAGCACCAACAGTATCTTTTATAATCTCACTCGGCACCTATTTAAATTTAAAAGGAGTTTTGAAGAAGACCATGAAGATATAAATACATATCTTGATAATTCGGCTCATTTAAAAAATAAAGTTTGTTACACATGAAGGAGGTGGGAGAGAGAATGTCAGATGAAAACTGCTACGTCTGGTGGAATGGGGTGGATAAGAAAAAATGTATGTATCTATCCCAGATTGTAGAATGAATACAAAATGTCGAGATGAAGAGGTTGGACTGCTCAGATATGACTGAAAGAGCAGGAGAGGCAGGATGCTAGGAGAGACCTCAGTTATTGGTATATGGGCATGTTGCCACCAGGATGGAAAGGGATTATCATCTTTCCCTGCACAATTATATAAGGAACCAGTAGGCATAGTACAAATTGTGAATGATGCCTAGAATCATGGGCAAAGTACTCAGGTTACTAACATGGGTCGACAATAAAGGAGGACCACTAAAGAATGCAATAACATTGGTGGAGAAATCAAAGAATTTGAACAGAGAATCGAAGTCCCAGGAATGAATGGAGGAACTGTAATATTTATTGATCGACCGATATTGGGTCTGTGGATACAGAGCTTACATGCAGTTGCCTAAGAATTGGGGAGGAATATGCTGGATATTAAGCCAAGGGACATTTGTAATCTTTGAATATATATATATATATATATATATATATCAGTGAAAAATCGTTGTTAAAAAGGGACGTTATGGTTAAGTTGCACTACTAAAAACCTATAAAATTCAGTAAAAAAACTTTGTTAAAGGGACGTTATGGTTACACGTAAAACTGAAAAACCCCTGAAATTCGACAGTTATGTTAAGCTAAGCAACCATAACTCGCACCACCACCATGCACTGCTAAGACTAATACCCAGGACATCAAAGACGACATCACAAATGCCATTGATGACATTACATATCTGGCTCCCTCTCATTTCCTTTACTGACATATCTAGGCCACATGGTTTTCTTTAGTAACAGTCAGGAACTAAAAATTCAGAAAGGTACTATATGTGTAGACTTATCCTTCAAATATGTTCTTACAGTAATTCCTTTAGGGTCCACTCACATCATATGACACATATACATAGTGGAAGACACAGGCTTGAAAGACAGCAATCATTTCTGTGCATGAAGATAATCATTATGGTTATCAACACTTTCTGATAGTTCTGCTGCTTTTTTATTACTGTACTTTCCCTGGATATGCTCATATTTGTATACATTGTACTTGCACTACTTTCCTTAGGTTCCAGTCACATCATGTAATACTTATACATTGGGGAAGTATCAGCTTTGAAGCAGAGGAATCATTTCTGTGAATGAAGATAATAATCAGTTAGGTTATGAACATCGTCTGGTAGTACTGCTGCTTTTTTGCTTACTTCACTTTCCCTGTAGATGCTCATATTTGTATGTGTTGTCTCTGTAATAATGCAATTATGAAGTAAGTTGATTTTATTAGCTACTTATTAAATGTTTCACAGTATGCAAAACTCTAATAAGAAAGCATTTATCATTTTACTATTCAACATGGCAAGATTATTAATATTGCACCTCCATCATGTATTCTGCACACAATGCATATGTTTCTACATGAGTAGTTTAGTATACTGGAAAGAACTTCATAATAAAATGCTATTTATATCAATGCATTGCTTAATGCACTACGTACCTCATGATATTTATTTCAATACTCCTTGACACTTGTTTGTCAACATTATAATAAGAATCCCTTGTACAGACTTTTCATGAAAAGTGCACATGTGATGTCATCAGTGATGTCATCTTTGATGTCCTGGGTGTTAGTCTTAGCAGTGCATGGTGGTGGCGCGAGTTATGGTTGCTTAGCTTACCGTAACTGTCGAACTTTAGGGGGTTTCGGTTTTACGTGCAACCATAACGTCCCTTTAACAAAGTATTTCACTGAATTTCATAGGTTTTTAGTAGCGCAACAACCATAACGTTCCTGTAACAAAGTTTTTTCACTGAATCTACATATATAGATAATGTAAATCTGATAAACGTTTACTAGGATGATTGATTGATTGATATTTTATTTCTATCGTGCTCGTACACAAGTGTTTCAGAGCGCGACAAGGCAAGGGAGGGGAACAGGGGAGAACAAAACATCGATCTTACTAGGCCCAGTGACATTGAGAACGCGCAAGTGCATGGGAGAGGGGGGAGGGGAAAAGTGCAAGTGCAAGGGGGAGAGGTAGAAAGTGCGAAGCAGAGGAGAAACAGATAAATAACAATAAATAAATAATAAAGGCAACAAACAGTGGTAATGTAGCCAGCAATTTGCAAGTGCTAGGTTTAAGGCAGCAGACAGGGTAGGTCTGATAAGTGCAGGAAGAAAAAGGGGGGGCTGTATGGGTACAGATACAGACCCCAGTGCAAGGGGTGGCCCGGAGGCAGTGCGGGAGGGTGACGGGATGAGCAGGTACCTGCGCCCAAAGGACAGAGGGTGGCCAGGTGCATGGTGCCAAGAGAGAAAAGATCAGCAGGGGGGAGGGGGAGCGAAGGCAGAAGAAAAGAGGAAGGTCATGAGGTGCTTCCGGAACAGGAGATGGTTCTCCTCAAGTTTTAGAGTGGCAGGGAGGCTGTTCCAGAAGGCCCCAGCCGAAGACCGAGATCTACCCCCAGCTCGTTTCTTAGAAAAACGACTGACCCTAAGGGAGTTGGAGGTAGAGGAGCGAAGAGCTCGAGAGGGGAGGTATTTGCAGAGGGATAGCTGAAGGTATTTTGGACCCAGGCCCCAGAAAGCCTTGTGGACAATGCCCTTAGTTTATATACATATAACATCGAACATACTGAACCCCCTACCTGCACTAGTGCATCTGATACCCGCAAACCATGCGCCTGTTTGCGGACAGACTCAACAACATCAACACTATCCAAAAACTAAGGGGGTATCTTACATTGTTATATCATCCAAAAAAAAACCCACTAAACATGTTAAAAAAGCAGCACATAAATTACATTCAATAAAAAATAAGAAGTGAAACTGTGTATGTAAGACACTAACAGTCCAATTACATAGCATATGCAACATAGTGGAATATGCCAAAACACAATAAATATGCCTCCAACAGAATTACCTCACAGAAATTGCACAGCAGAAATGAACAGGACACCTACGCAGCAGTAACAGCAAAACTTAGCAAGAAACTAGTGAGTACACTACATTTATTGTATATATTTATAAACTTTCTGTATTAGGTACACTAAAACTAACATATTTGTATATTTTTTATACAAAAATGTCCAGTACTTTGGAATGGCTGGAAGAAAATTTCCCTCGGGATGAAACGAGTGAAGACAGTGATACTAATGGTAGACACTACACTTCTCTATATAATCCAATTAATAAACATTACTTTTTGTGTACTTAACACATTTCTTTTTAAACCAGACCATACAGACATTAAAAATAATATACCAAGAGAGACGTTAGAAAATCCTCTGCAGCGAATGGACCTAAAAATTGATCTGTTAATGAAAAATGTAATTCTTTTAAAAAACTTTGTAGAGGACCACATAAAAGAAAACATTAAATATCACTGTCCCACATGTACCTGTTCCCCCCCTCTCCATATCCCAGCTAACTATCCCCAAACCCTCCACAGCAAGAAAAACGTTACGATGAGACTTGCATCCCTTCCTACCCTCTCATCCATCATGTCCAAGCCCCCAATTCCACTGTATTTGTTTAAGCTTCCCCCTCTCTTTTGTAATTATTATACTGTTATACAATAATAAAATATTAAGTGTGTTGTAATTATATTCCTCTGTGTCTTATTTTTTTTAAAAAGGCGTTTAGCTTGTCCGCGGACAGAGCGGCTATCCGGGATGTCCCTCAATTAACCAAAACGAGGGTGTCCTAAGGACACTATACCTGTTCGTATTGTTGGCAATCAAAATTGTGGTGTCCTTAGGACACACAAGATGTCCGCCTGTCTGCAATTAACCAAAATGGGTGTGTGCTAAGGACAGTATACTTGTTCGAATTGGCCATAGTCAAAATGGGGGTGTCCACAGAACACTAAAGACGTCTGCATGTTCACAGCTATGCAAAATAAAGTGTCCCAAGAACATTCCCCCTGTTCGCATTGTCCGTAACCAGAATGAATATGGCCGCCTGACCACAAAGTTGTGACGCACATTTGTTTTGTTCGGGGACCTGAACACTCTCCATAATACACCCGTGTGCATGCGTACCACACCCTTGCCCCAACGAACATTGTGCCCTTGTGTCGCACTTTTAATTAGTTCGGGGACTGGAACACTGCCCGTAGAACAACCGCACGCATGCGTAGACCCGACCCCCGTGCATCTGGTGTCCTACGGACAGCCGTCCTATTCGCCAACGTGTCCTCGACGTCATCATGTGACCGCATCTGTGCTAAGAGTAACAAACTCTGTCCGGGTCCCCGGACACCTAAAAAGTGTTTTTTTAAGCAATCCAAGGTATTTTCCTGGGAAAGTGCACCATTGCACATGTCCCACACTATGTCCCTGGCGATCTATATACTTTCTTAATTTATTTTAGCCCTTTCTTGGCGTTTCAAATGTTCGAGAACAGCACGGGTGTCTGCGAAGCGCACCCCAGCACCTCTATAAAAGGCCACACCCCAGAGCTGCTCCTTATTCTGTTTTTGGGCTTCCAGCACAGAGACTGCTCCTTGTTCCATTGGATTGCTCTTGCTCTTTGGTGTCCTGATGGCATCCATGGCTGCTGTTTGTGCTACTGCGGTCTCAGCAGCATCCCGATCCCCTCCACCACCAACACCTCCCCGAGGGCCTGCAGAGGGGTACAGGCGTCAGGATACAGAGGAGAGTGATGAAGAGGATGAGGTAGTGGAAGGCCCTACTACTAGTTCTCACTGTGAATCTTTGGTGTGAAAGTTATTTACCACCGTTGATGGAGTACCAAAAGCATGTGCACACAAGGTGACCTGCAAACAGTGCAAGATGGTGCGGAGTCATAGGAAACCGGGTGTGTACAGCTATGGTACTACCTCAATGAAGCGATAACTAAAATCGTTCCACGGTGGGGCTATTCGTAAGGTTGTACCTTGCGATAAACGTAGTAGGTGGAGTTCCCCTGCAGCATCCTCCACTTCCACTCCTGTCACCACAATAGGCACTCCTGTGGGGCAGCGCATCCCTCCAGCTGCCTCGCAGGTCATACATGATGCTGTTGATCCTTACCTTTCGAGGGTCACAGTATTGTGCATGTACCGCAACGCAGTATTCTGCAGGGGGGAGAACCTTCAAAGTGCTTTCGAGACAGTGGTCAAGGAGCATGAGAAGAACTGCTACCTACCTAAATAAGGCCCACCCTACATCTCCCTCTCTCCACCTGCCCTTTCTTATCCCCGTGGTTGGTGTCCCTTCCTTACCCTCCTTTCCCTTCCTTTCTTTGTGTCGTGTTTTAAAAAAATATATATATATATATAAAACAAAATAAACCCAAAAAAAAGGCTATTTTCAGAGCCGCCTTTCACAGTTCAAAAAGAGAAGTGTCAATGAAATGCACTGGGTCCTGTGAATTCTTAGAAGTCCGGACAACCGCAGTCTCCGCAGACATATCGTAAAATCTGAGCGTGGGGAATTAAAATTGAAATAGTGTGCCCCATTTCCACTTTGAGGTTGGCTCTGATAAGAGCCTTTTTTGGGGGGGTTTTGCTGATGCTTCAGAAACACCTTTTGTTTTGTATTTTTTGGTTTCTTTTCGCATTTCCTACACAAATCTTCACATTAGCTTCTCCAGAGCAACCCTTATGTTCCAAAACAGCATGGCATTTCCCACAAAAGATAAAAACATGCCATCTTCTTTAAAAAGTAATCAGCATTACCAGAGTCAATGCTGTCATTGTTGCAAAAGAACATGCCAGCTCTAAGCATAAAAGCCAACATGCCACCATTGATTAAACACTTAGCAATATATTTCTTTTTTTTGTTGTAACCTATTCTTTATTGGCATGGCGAGAGAACAGACATTCAACACAATGCAAGGAAAGAAAACGAGACATAGCAGATACATGGGTGGTAATGCAATACATGGGAAATACCAGCAGGGGCAGGCATACGGATTACACATGACCATGAGGCTCAACAGCAGGCTAGTTTACTTCATCAGGAGAGGGGGAAGACAGCAGTTCCAAGTCATCCTTATTGTTCAGATAAGTACAGAATTCCGCCCAAACATTCTTGGGGCGAGAGGTCAGCAGGAGGGTATTGATGTAGTCCTCCTC